>NC_072803.1:21218333-22436666 GCF_028583425.1 Eublepharis macularius | reverse complement strand
TCACTTTGGGTCAGCTGAAATGGGGGGGGAGTTCTTTAAAGTTTAAATTGCCCACGGCGAAAATGGTCACATGGCCGGTGGCCCCGCCCCCTGATCTCCAGACAGAGGGGAGTTTAGATTGCCCTCTGCGCCATTCAGCAGCAATCTCAACTCCCCTCTGTCTGGAGATCAGGGGGCGGGGCCACCAGCCATGTGACCATTTTCAAGAGGTGCCGAAACTCCGTTCCACCGCGTTCCAGCTGAAAAAAAACCCTGCATGTACCATTTAAAGAGGGAGAAGGAGGAAATCAGTCTCCTCCTGCAACTGCAGAACCCCCAGTGGGTTCCTGTTCATATGTATCTCTGTTCACCCCTGGAGATGTCAAAAAGCGCTTTCTCAAATTTGTTACTACATTCTATCGCAGCTACAGTTTTGGAACACTTAAAATAACACCCTGATTTTTTTAAAAAAAGAAAAAAACTGACAAGATCAAATGTGCATTCGAATTTAAAATGCTGCAGAATCAAATGAATTTAAAATCCCCCTGTTCCTGTTTAACAACAAACATCAAAAAGCAGCCCAAACAAGAAAGGCTTGGAGAAGGAACAGCCTCGAGTGAAAGCTTTTTTTCACCTTTCTTCCGCTTTTTTTTTTCAAACTATTATTTAAACATTTCTGAATCACCTTTCTGCCCAATTTAGGGCTGTGAATAAAAACATTAAAACAAAATTAAACACACACACAGGTAGGCAGGCAGGCAGATAGATGCCAAAATGAAGGAATAAGTACATACGGGTAGGGAAGACAACTGCAGAGGTAAAGTCAAGTTGATTTGTTGCAAACCCCAAGCAGGGGTCTTGGGGCATCTTAAATACAAGCTAATCTATTGTGGCAGAAGTTTCATGGACTAGAATGCATGACTAATCAGCTGGCAGAGTAGGTAGGTAGGTAGGTAGGTAGGTAGGTAACAATTAAAACTGATCACATGAACAAGAGGAAGAGTCAATGGAAATCTGTGAGGGAATGCCACACTAAACAGAAAAGTCTTAACCTGCTGGTGGAAGACAGAGATAAAGAGAGACAGATGAATCTCCCTGGAAAGGAAGTTCTATAAAATAATTCCATGAACTCTCAGTGTGCCCTTGCTTTGTCGAGCGGAATTATTACTTGTATAATCAATCCAGAAGTTTATGGGAGCCAGTGTGGTGTATAGTAGTTAGAATCTCTCTGCACAAGACGCCTCGACATGTGTTCATCAAGTGTAAGTAGACACAATGTTAACCAGGAAGTATAGTTTAAAAAGACAGAGCTGGTGGAGAACACTCCTCAGAGGATTTGTTAATTTCATCTTCGACTCCTCAAAGGCTCTGTCAATTTCATTTCTCCAGCCTAAAACCATGCGGGATCATAACCAGAGAGCAGCAAGGAATGGAAAAGGGCTGGAGCTGCCTTCCAAAGCTGGACTTGGACCTGGAGAGGTAATAATGGGCTGAAGTTTCCCTTCTGCCATTTCACAGCCCTTTCACACAGCTCCAGTGTATAGCAAAGCCTTTCCCCAGCTGCCGACTCTGTCTTTTTAAATTACCCTTCCCGGATACCATTGCATCTCCTGACACGTGTTCTTTATGTGTTAGATATTTTATGTAGAGAGACTCTCTGACTTAGACTTAAGAGGCCTGCATTCCAGGGTGATGTAGTGGTTAGATGTCAGACTAGGATCTGGGATACTTAGGGCCAAACTACAAGTGACGAATGACACAGGTTGGACACTTGTCAGCTTCCCTCAAGTTTTGATGGGAAACGTAGGCAGCTTGGTGGAATGTTGGACAAGTGACAGTTGAAAAGTCCATTGGACAGCAGTCGGAGAGCCAAGCTGCAAGACCAGGATGCCTACATTTCCCATCAAAACTCGAGGGAAGCTGACAAGTGTCCAACCTGTGTCATTCATCACTTGTAGCTTGGCCCTCAGGTTTAAATCCCCACTCTGCCATGGAAGCTCATTGGGTGGTCTTGAGCCAATGTTGGTGATATCTAAGGCAGAGCTCTAATTATGCTCTTATGAGTGCTTTGGCCATTCGGCACAAGCACTCAGAACATCAAGATGGCATTCTGCTTTTAATTTATAGGTTACGATGGAACAATGGAGAAAACATGTGAGGCATATACAGCCCAAGTTATTAAATGATGTGTAAGTAAAAACCAGTCCTTTTGTTGTTCTTGCAAGACAACAAGTAAACAGTGCACATGCCACATGCACTGAACATAATGTGCTCCTGATAATCCATGCATTTGAAGATATGGGAACCCACAATTTAACTGTATAAAAAGTTCCAAGTATTCATCAAGGTAATGGCAGTTGCCAAGTCCTTTGGGATAGAAATGGAGGCAATGTACAGTCAATATTTCCAATTTGTTGGCTTATTCCAGTAAGGCTTCCTTATCAGACCATTAATTCTGCTGCAGTCATTCCTGACTACCTGGCATTGGGTCAGAGTAAATAAAATTCAGCTCAGTTCAAAAGGGAAACCCATAAGGAATTTCTCTTGTACAACCCTACTGAGCAGAAATCTTGTTTCTTGCCATTACTTACAGCTTATATTTAAAGTTCCAGTGTCACCAATTACAGGAGTTCTAAGGAAACAGAAAATATTTCCTCCAAACCTGACAGCACCACAACAGAGAAAATCCCGGACAAGCTGATGCGCATCAAAGATGTCATTCAAACTGAGTGACAGGTGAACATTGGAGGCAAAGTAAATTGGAAACCACTTAGAGGTAATTGGAATATTTTAATTTCGTAGCTAGGCAGAAAAGAAATTACATTCTTCTGTGGAAAGCATTTTCTTTTCTTTTCTTTTCTTTTTTTACGAATAGGTCTATGAAATGTACTGTGGGATGTTGCATTGAGGGAGCAAAATGAAAAGATGTGCTTATTGTGCAGAAGTTTCTGCAGGCCCCTGCCCCCCCCCCATGTACGTATTTATTTGTAGCTGGGCCGCACTTCCAGCCTGAAGGCTCTTGATGAAGTCTATACAAAATCATTAAAAACACTAACAACATCTATTATTTATTAAACTTTATGACCAGCTAATACAGAAAATAATACCATCAGCAACAAAAGCATCATCGCCCATAAAACCAGCAACAGAACATTTAACTGAAATGTTTAATAAATAAGAAACACAACAGCAGCATTAAAATTCTGTCTGAACTCAACAGCAGTCTAATTAAAGAAACACAAGATGCTTAAAACCATGCACATCGCTTAATGTGAGCACCAATCTCTACAATTTTAGCATGGAGGCTGTGTGGTGTAGTGGTTAGAGTGTTGTCATTTGGCCTTAGCAGACGTGGGTCTGAATCTCTGTTTGATGTCAGGCCTGGCTAGGGGATTCCCTCAGACTCTCCACTTCATCAAACAGTTGTATGAGTTAAAGGGCTTTAATAGGTAATTAAAGGTAAGTGCTCTCCCTAGAAGTGCACTTGTACATGGTAATTGCCTGGAATGTCAGAAAGGTTATACTCCAATCCCCTCCCCCCAGTTCAAATGACAGTCAGTTAAAATTGGCGCCAAGCTGCGAAGCACGAAAATCCTGGCAGAGATGAGTTCCTCAAGATTGTTTGGTCCGCCGACGCTCTCTTCCAACTGCACTGATAAGACTGCTCAGCAGAGACAGCAAAGACAAAGACTAACAAAAACACGGTGAAGCAAGAAAGCCACTACAACTACTGCCCACCCCCCACCCCCCACAGATAGACATCCATAGGTATGGCAGGCAGGTATGGCAGGCTGGCTGGCTTGCCAGCCCGTCTGACATTTGGGCCACGAAGCTCACTGGATGATCCTGAGTCAGTCCCACTTTCTCTCAGAGGAAAATCAATGTGTACTACCCTGTGTTCGTTGAGCAAAGAGTAAGAAATAAATTGAATGATTAAAAAGTTAAAAGCCACTGCCCAAAAGAGTGGGTGTTCAACAAATTCATCTAAAAGTCTGGATACATACATGAGACTTAAGCTAACATTGAAAGCTTAGTAGAATCTGCATTATGCAAGTAGCAGTTTTAGGTAGGTAGCTGTGTTCGTCTGCAGTAGAACAGCAGGATTGGAGTCCAGTGGCACCTTAGAGTCGAACAAGATGTTCAGGGTATGAGCTTTTGAGAACCAAGCTTATCTGAAGAAGGGAGCTTTGACCCTTGAAAGCTTGCACCCTGAAAATCTTGTTGGTCTCCAAGGTGCCACTGGACTCAAATCCAAATTGCAATGATGGAGTTATCTCCAGAAATATTCCTGAGGATAAAACCGTGACCCCTCGCCCCTCCACAATTTATTTTTATTTATTTAAAAGATTTATGTCCAACCTTTCCATGTTTACAAAGCCAGCAAAAGCTCAGGAGGCAGAGCATGCTCCTAGAGCATGGTCTCATAAGTGCACTTATGGGCACGTTCATATCAGAGTAGGATGCAAACACATAAAAAATTGTGTAAGGAAATGAAATGTGGCATATTTATCCATCCATTCTTCTAACCACTACTCCATACTACCATGACTATACTAGCCATGGTGTACTAACTATGAGCTTTTTCAGAAATACAGGTCCTCACTTGATATGTCAAGTCATCAAGTGTAAACTATACATATGTGAATGCAGCTATATTGAAGCTCTGTTACCTCCAGGACTACATAAAGGTTTGGGTTTTTTTAAATCTCTCATCCTTTCCAAACAAATGATGAAAATTCTTTACCCATTCCATTTTATCTAGAGGTGAAATTATTTTTATGCATTTGTGTGTTTTGATCATTACGCCTATTAAAAAGAAAAAAGGAGAAAGAGAAATGGAAATCAGTGTTGATTGCACCAAGGTTAATTGATACCTTTGTGATTGATTTAAACAACCATCACATTTCACATTTAATATTTTCAAATTTTATACACCAACAATAATACAGGTTAAATGTAAATATAAGCACTTAAAAACATAGATAAATATAGAAAATGTAAAGCATAAGCCAGTCAAAGGGAAGCTGTTTTACATGTCACTGATTTCAGTGGCAGAATGAAGAAGTGCTTAAGTTTCTCCTAGGGAAATAAATTATATTTAGTAGTGCTTACTTTGGGCTGGATTGTGGCTGAGTATTTCACGAAACTCATATTATTAGGTGGTTAAATTTTAAAAGCTAAGAATTACATTAGAGAAAAAAATAAGATAGGTATCCTTGTAAGAAGGTAATAACTCCCCCCACAAAAAAATGCAACAGTTTAGATTTTACTGTATGCAAAGTTTTCAGTCTTACAGCACAAACCTAAGTAGAGTTGTAGCTCTGCTTCAAATTGCATTATAAAAGGCTGAGCAACATAATACCAGAAATGGCCTGCCCAGAGCAGGCATCCCATTATACTCTTTGTCAGGGCTTTTTTTTTCTGGGAAAAGAGGTGGTGGAACTCAGTGAGTTGCCCTTGGAGAAAATGGTCACATGGCTGGTGGCCCCGCCCCCTGATCTCCAGACAGAGGGGAGTTTAGATCTAAACTCCCCTCTGTCTGGAGATCAGGGGGCGGGGCCACCAGCCATGTGACCATTTTCAAGAGGTTCCAGAACTCCGTTCCACCACATTCCAGCTGAAAAAAAGCCCTGCTCTTTGTGATGAGGGGAGCAGTAGCTATAGCAAGAATTGGATCCCACCTAGGGTTGCCAGGTCCCTATACCCTCCCGGTGGGAGGGGGGACCTGGCAACTCATGCCGGTGGCATGTTCTTTCTTTCCAAACATATGATGGAAAATCTTTACCCATACTATTTTATCTTAGGATTGCCAGGTCCCCTTATCCTCCCAGCGGGAGGGGGGACCCAGCACTTGCTCCAGCACCTCCGCTCCGGTGCCTGCAGGATGATGTCACTCCGGAAGTGACATTTTCACGCTGGCCACGAGAGTGCTCTCGTGCTCCATGCAGGGCCAATTTGACCTGTTTAGGGTGAAAATTGGCTCCAAACAAAGCAGGGGAACCCTCCCACGGCTGGTGTGATGATTTCACTTATGGAAGTGACATTGTTGCACCCCTGGGAGCTCGTGCACTACCTGTGTTCCTAGGGTGCCTGCCGGTGGCAAGCAACCTCTGGGGGCTTGCCACCGTGCACCGATTGCTGGCAGATCAGCAGGCAAGGGGGCAAACCCCCACGAGTTTGCCCACCACTGACGGGCACCTGGGAATCCTAGCCCCACCTGAAGCATGGATTTGCCTCACCTAAGAGTGCCCCCTGAAGGCACTTAAATGTCTAACGAGCACTTGTCTTCAGCACCTCTCCAATGAAAACAACCATACTGATTGATTTAAACGGCTGTTTCTCCTGGCTGTCCTTTTTCATGCAACCTTCTCACATGAGTCCAGCCATTTTGAATTTGCACGATTACTTGTAACAATGACAGTTGATGCTGAAAGGCTGGTAAGAGCTCCTTGCACATGTATAGTGAGAGAGAGGTTCTGGCTAGGTTTTGATAAGAACATAAATAAGTTATGAAAAGTGATCAGAACTTAGTATAGTGAGTGATATTTTAGCAACTTCCACCTGAATTACAAAACTACATTAAAACTGAGAAGATCGGGTGACTTCAGTAGATGTTCTGATTAGCTGCATTAAGCATTTTAGCCATTCAGCCCAACCGTGTTTCATCCAAATGAAGTCCTGCTCTCTTTTAGAAAATCACTCTGCTATTTGTACAGATAAAGTACTTAACATAAAGCCACTGTCTGCATTATACCATAAACATCAAAAACTCAACAAAAAGTCTTTCTAAAACACAGCCGGGACCAGGAAAAGTTCTGGAGGGCAGCATGACACCCATGGGCACTACACTGGGGGACCCCTGATGGCTAATACATTAGACTAAAAATCAAAAAGTCCCTTGTATGACTCTTGCCTCTGTCATAAACTCACTGCTGTTTTATCTCTGTTGACTCCTCTTGCCATCTACAATAGAAGGTTGATCATATTGGTCTACCTCAAATGGTTGTTCTAAGGACTGCAGCATGATAATTTGTGTCATGTGCTCTGATATTCCCTACAATAAATGCTATTATGTTTGCAATAATGTTGAGGGGAGATAGTGAGAGAGAGAGATGAAAAGGTTGTTATAGCTATTCAAACAGAACCAGGTAAGATAGAACCTAAAGGAGGCCTGTGATTTGTACCTCCCTAAAATGAAATATATGACTTGGGCCCTCTAGTCACCTTAAACAAGTCACAAGCAGTCTCTACTCCTCTTGCACTGTAAAACAAGGATTTTATTATGCACCTCAGCTTTGCTGTCAGATGAATGAACTAAGGATTTAAGGAGATGACTGCTAAAGGCTAGAACATTTATGCTTCAAATCCAGGTAAAATGTGACCAATATTATTTCCTGGCAGAAAAAAAAGAGGTTTGAGGTTTAGACAGCCAATGGCAATAAGCCACTGGGTCCGCTCCACTTTGCCAAAAACCCATGATTGTATCTTCAGTAGGGATTTTACTGAATTTCCTCGTGGGTCTTGTTCATTTCAAATGTTCAAGTTTCTCTTATATCTTCCATGTTCAGAACAAAACTGCAGCCATCCTTTTCCAGAACCATATTAATAACATTCAATCAAAACAGTGTCATTCAAATTGACAACTCTTGTTGCATCCGTTGCACAGAAAATAAATGGCATATATAAGTGTGATAGAGCATGGTGTGACAATGGTATAAAACTCCACTTTAAAACAATGAAATTGGGATGCTTGCCAAAAAAATTGGGAGGGATAAAATTGTCCTTTCTGACTGGGTAGATATATGTTGTCTAATGTCAGTCCTAGAATTGCTTATGCTCTGTTTCAACATTTATTCAACTCTGTATTGGATTCTCGCTAATGCTATGTCTTTGTAAACTTGTATTTATTTGCCCTATGGCATTGTTTATGGAAATGTCCTTGATATTGATTGTACTAATCTCACACTATGTAATCCGCCTTGAGTCTCAGTGAGAAAGGCAGACTATGAATAAATAAATAAATAAATAAATAAATAAATAAATAAATAAATAAATAAATAAATAAATAAATAAATAAATAAATGCTAAAAAATTTAAAAGTCCTACAGCAGTCCTTCAATGGCTTGTCACCAAATGCCTCAGACATTTCAAAAGCTGCCTGGCCTGGCATTAGATAATACCCTACAAAACATGTCTAGTAGGGGAGGAAATAGAGAATCTGATCAATATTTGCCTCTCAGAGTGGCAAAATGAGGAGACACAACCCTGTTCCAAAACTGCCTTCAAGTCCGAACCATTCTATCAAACCACGGTTTAATAGAGCCCTGAGACGGCTGTTATTTCAGCTCTGTTTGGTCATCAAAGCTATAATCAACCTCAATGTTTTCTTCCTTTCTGACCACACTTGGCAGAGGTCCTGCAAGAAGACTCTTCCTTTTCTGCAGTAATATTATGGCAAGCTGCCCACTTGAGCAGCCCAGCCTCCACTTGCCTCAGCACCTAATGCTTTTTGATATATCGTGTAGCATTTCAGTATGAGAATGGGAAATGAAACATAGAATGAACAAGATCACCTAACGGGGATAGTGCCTCATCCATAAGCTGGGCTCCTTTATTCATACACAGCTTGGGTATTAAATATCCAATATTTCCTTTATAACCACTCTAAAATCAATAATATATATACTTTAAAACACATCAACAATAAAAGCAGCAGAAATGCAATAAAACACAGTAAAAAGTGGAAATAATGTAAGGGAAAATTTATAAGCAACCAAACAGAGTAAACATCATAAAGCACAATTACTATAAATGCCATAGCAGCCATATACCATGCTGATGGCAGGAACACTCCTGCCCTCCCGCAACACTGCCTGCTGCCACTCATCAGGGTAGCTAGATGAAAATGGCAGGTGAAATGGGTGGCACAATGAGCATCCGCAGCATGATGCCACAACTTCCAGCATGAACCAGAAGTGACATCATCATGTCAGGCAACACTCTGGCATTTGCCCCAAACTCTGTGGTTAAACCATTGAGTTTGGGGCATATGCTAGAGTATTCCCCACCCCCAACATGTTGACATCTCTTCCAGGTCACACTGGAAGTTGCACACTTGTGCGGAGGATGAAGATTGCACCCTCACCTAACTCTAAGTCCCTGCTTCCCCCATCTCCTGCTGGTTGCCGGGCTGTGCCTCGCAACCCTAGCAGCAACCTATGATCTAATCAACTCACTTTAAAAGCTTCTCAAAATAGATATTTGTTTATTGGTTTGTTTCTATTTTTTCAAAATAAAAAATTCAAGGAAACGAAAAAATACCAATACAAAAAAAAGTACACATACAGGAAAGTAGGCCCAGGTCAGGATTTGCTGTCTTCCCTCTTCTGCAGAGCGGCTGGCCATTTGGAAAGAGATTTGTTCATTCTCCTTCCCCTTCTGAAGAATGGCAGCCATTGATGGAGTTTGTTCCATTGGGCTTCTTTAAGGGTGGACAAGAACTGGACTTTAACACACATTCTATTTTCAAACTATTATAGACTGGGAGGATAATAATGCGGGGGTAGATGTCATCTGGATGCTTCTAAAAAGAAAGCATAGAGGTGGGGGTCAAAACATTTTTTTTTTTTGGCTGAAGCTCAAGGGATGCTTTCTGTTGCCAGAATAATCCCACCAGATGGCTTAAGCGGCGTCACTGTTCGAAAGTGATAAAGTCATAACCAGTTAATATGTGTGCATGTTAAATTAAAAGTGGTTGTGCAATCTCATTAGCCTCTGGCTGCCAGTCAGTTTGGGAATATGAGTGCCTCGCTTATCAATAGACCTAAATCTCAAGGATTAGGGATGAAAATGCTTAATGCAATCAGGATTTTGGGAAGATGCTTCTGATTTCATTGTAATCAGGCAATTATATTATTAAGGGCAAGGGACCCAGTTCCACATGCATACTGAGGAGTCTGTAAAATGAATTTTAAAAGTTTTTTTTTCTCAGTAAGAAAAAGATACCATTATTTATTGCCACAAGGAAGTCTTTTTTATTATTGAAAGGTGCTAGGCTTTTATACATCTTCAAGAACATATCCTCATGCACTCCCAACTTTACCTGTTTTCATGAGTCTAGTAAATTGCTGTTCTGACTGGAATCGGCCAATCTCTCTCTCTCCCCACCCCCCTTTCCTTTTGGCACTGTCTTGTTAATGTTTTAGTGCTCAGCTTGTCATTCTTCAGGTTCAGCTCCTTCCCCATGGTCTCTAAATGTTGTGGAAGCTCAGAGTTGGGAGCAAATGCATTGTCTGTTGTTTAGTGAATGTATGCCCACAAACACAAAGCCAGACGAGTATTTGCCACTGCCAGAGGGAGGGGCTACAAAAACCAACCCACCCCATTTTCTATCACTGATGCTGCCTTTAGCTTAACTCTTAGGGTTACTGAGAGAAGAGTATGGGAGGAGAGGGAGGTGTGTTTGTTTATTTAAATATTTATACTCTACCTTTCCTTTGTGGCTGAAGGCAGCTTGCAGTTCTATAAACAACACAACAAAAGCCCATTAAACTTCCCTTCAAGAAAATGCTTGCAGCCCAAATCTCATCACAAGTCCTAGCATACAGAACAGCCTTACAGCACCTCTGAAAAACTTCCCAGGACAGCATCCAGCCTTAGCTTCTCCAAGAAGTCTGTTCCTCAGTTCCTTGAGGGTGAGGAACAATACGTGAGATGACAGACAAAGGAAGTTCTGAAAAGGAGTGCAAGGGCAAAACAAAAAATTCTCTAGGTCCATGTTGCTCTGGGGGCTCAGAAGAAGTCTACCTGACTTACTGCTCTTATGCATGAACAAGGGAGCAAGCAGCACATTGCCTGTAAATCTCAGGACTTTAGCAACAGCAAAAGTCTTCTCTAGGAATCCATAATCATTCATTTCAACCTTTCTCCCTCACATCAAGAGAGCACTTGCTAGGGGACCCAACAACGCCAGGTGACAAAGATCAGTTCCCCTGGAAAAAAATGGCTGCTTTGGAGGGTGGACTCTATGGAATTATACCCTGCTGAGGTCTCTCCCCTCCCCAAACCTCACCCTCCTCAGGCAATAACCCCAAATCTCCAGGAATTTCCCAATTCAGAGCTGGCAACCCTAAGAATAATGCCAGAACCCTTCAGCTTGTTTCTACACAAGATGCACTATTTTCACCTTGCCTGCTTGCTCCAGTTAGAACAGTATCAAAAGGGCTACAGAGACTGATTTCCTTCTTGGGCTGAATTTTAAAATTCCAGGAGGGCCTGTGGGGGCAGACTGTTCTGGTAACGGTACAAGGGGATAAAGCCCAACAGTTTTACTGGGCAAGGGATGGAATAAAGTGGCAGTATGGAGTTTGAAAAATAGCTGCTTTTCTGGCAACTGACACCCAAAGCCATACAACAAATAAATAAAAGTCAAGGCATTTTTTTCTGTCAGCAGTCAACACTTAACCTGTACCCTCCAACATTTGGAGACGGAGGGAAATAGCATGTGTTCCGCATCAAGTGAATAAGAGGGTTGTAGTATTAGTGCTGATCACATTTTGTACTTATTGCAACCTGCACTGGAAACGCGGAAAAGACAAAGAAGGTAACAGACTCTGTGACACCAACTAGGCTCCTGTGGAGCCAGAGGGCCTTAGATGCCCCGGGGCAGCCAAAAGCTATGCACAGAGTCTAGCACAGCAAGAGGCAGTCCACGTTCCTTTTATGGTACTGGGCAATGTGACATTTTCCCTGTGTCCCCCCCCCCAACTAAAGACATTTACTCACTTTGCCAGAGTGTCATGTTGACAAGCACAATTTCTGTAAGCATTCTGTCAGCAAGAATTCTTCTCCTGAATGGGAAAAGAGAGGATTGAAGAAGTCAGACCTGGATCGTCAGGCCAAGAGCCAACGTGGGGTAGTGGAGGTTCTAACGTTAGACCAGAGCTAAAGAGACCTTGGTTCGAATCTCTATTTAGCTATGGAATTTACTGAGTAACACTTAAGAACAGTCACTCTTTCTCAGCCCAAGTTATTTCACAGCGCTATTGTGAAACTAAAATGGCAGAGGTGAGAAACACCACCCAGAGCCTCTTAGGGTCAAACCACACGAGACAAAATACACTCGAATTACATGGGTAATTTTGTAATTCGAGTGTATTTTGTCTCGTGTGGTTTGACCCTTAGAGAAAAGGTAGCATAAATATAGGCTGTAGATCCTAAGAGCATACATACTGGGAAGGAGGTCCCGTTGTGCAATAGGCAGTTCTTATAAGGCTGACTGCAGAACACAGTTTGGCATTTGGCCTCGACCCATCCCTGGCACTTACTAAAAGTGAGGTTGCAAAATCTCTCTCTCTCCTTGCCTAGATCACATCCTCTCTCCTGCCTCTTTCTCAGTACTGACACGAAGACTTGCGTTATTAATATGAATTGCCTGTCATGCTAATAAATGAAAAGCGGCAGCTATAATCGCCCCATCAGCCCAAGCCCATAACTCCAGCTGGGAGCTTCATCAGAGTAGCCTAGAAAAGAACAATGAGCATGCAAAGCTTGAATTTCCCCACACATTGTGCACGAATCCAGACACTCCATTCAAGCGCATCCATTTGCTGTAGCCCAGTCTCGGATGTGGCTGCCTTGCTACAGGCAAACTGTCAATCTTCATATGCAGTGTAAAAACTAAGGCCTGCACCCTTCATGGGACTCAATCAGCTACAATTCCCATCATAATGAAATCAGCCTCTCTTTTCTATCAAGGAAGGCCTCGCCTGCCTGTCTCTCGCTGGCTCACTCTCTCTTTTGGCCCCAACTGCATTTCCCTGTTAGGTCAACTTCCCTTTCCCTGTTCAGTCTTTACAAGCTCGGTGTTGCAACCTTGCCTCATCGGAGGACACACATCCTTCCCATATGACGAGTGAGCGTTTTGTATTAAAAGGGCACATTTATTATTTATTTAGAAATCTTTTATGCCACCTCTCCAGGGAACCTGCCCAAGGCAGTTTTCAAAATAAAACATATTTTTTTTTAAACTTAATTTTTTTTTACTTAAAACCCAGCATAATGACCCTGCATGTTTTAAAAAAACATAGATAACTGAGCAGCATAAAATGAATACCGGTTTCCTTTCTGTGTGCCTGCCACTATGGTGAGCTACTCTGTACACGTTACAATGAACACATGTTCATTCTACATGTACATGCATCCATCTGTTTGTAAGAAAGATATTTTTAGTCATTACAATTTTGCCACTTTTACCTTAGAGAGCTCCGTGGCGCAGAGTGATAAACTGCAGTACTGCAGCCCAAGCTCTGCTCACGATCTGAGTTCAATCCTGATGGAAGCTGGGTTCAGGTAGCCAGCTCAAGGTTGACTCAGCCTTCCATTCTTCTGAGGTAAGTAAAATGAGTACCCAGTTTCCTGGGGGTAAAGTGTAGATGACCAGGCAAGGCAGTGGCAAACCACCCCGTAACAAAAGGCTGCCAAGAACATGTCGTATGCGACGTCCCCCCGTGGGTCAGTAATGACTCAGTGCTTGCACAGGGGACTGCCTTTACTTTTAATAGGAGAGAACACTATATGCAATTGCTTCTGATGGAAGTGAAGGACTGTACAAATGAATGACTCTTGGTATCAAGCACACCAGTAATCCAGAGCTCGTATGGTAGATAGCTCTGGCCGAATCCACATTACCTCCGCGCGTCCCGGTGTTGCGCTAAATGTCCGCGAAACACCCGGAAGTATAGCGTCTTTCAAGCGCGATTTCAGAAATCGCACTTGAAAGACGCTATACTTCCGGGTGTTTCGCGGACATTTAGCGCAACACCGGGACGCGCGGAGGTAATGTGGATTCGGCCTCTATCTCCTCAGTTTCCTTCCTCTCGTCTATTCTGCTGCTGTTTCTTTGTTTACCAGGTTTGATGCCTCACTCCTCCACTTGAAGCCATCTGGGTGACCTTGGATCAGTCACAGCTTCTAGGAGCTTTCTCAGCCCCACCCACCACACAGCGAGTTCTGTTGTGGGGATAATAATGACATACTTTGTAAACCACTCTGAGTGGGTGTTAAGTTGTCCTGAAGGGTGGTATATAAATCTATTATTGTTGTTGTTATTGCTATTGGTAATGCTATTGTTATCCAAATTTGTAGTTGCAGGAACCTCCTTCCTTCCAGCTAACTCCTTCTCTTCCTGTTTCTTTGATCCAAACCACAAGAGACGAGTTACATGCAAAGGAAGCCAGCAGCAGCAGCCATTGCCAATACTTCTTCCAGGCACAAGTCCGCCAGACGCAAGGTCCCCCAAAGACCATTCAGGGTGGGCAGCTGGTGCTCTCTCCCAGGGCACCCTACATCCGGTGGGCTACCTGCCCACCCCTGGGGAGCTGCTCTGGAGACAGCCCCGCCGTGTTGGTGAAGCTCCTGCTGCAGCAACAGCAGAGGGATCTGCTGCTGCTGCTGCTGCTGCTGCTGCTGCTCTGACAGGCCCTTGCACTGATTTTCCTCTCAGACCTTGGGGGCAGCTGCTGCTGCTGGCTTCCTTCAGCTCTTCAGCAAGCGAGGGAAGCCTGAAGCTGGCAGGCGGTTCTCGTGGATTGGAGAAGGGGAGGGGAAGGAGTCTCTTACACTTCCCAGGTAAACTTGTGCCGACCCGCCACGTCTAACTCGTCTCTTGTGGTTCTGTTCTCAGTCTGACTTCCAGAAGGGCAAGATATGTTCTCTCTCCGTCCTAACTTAGACAGATAGCTAGAATTCTCATCCTACGTATCCTATCATTGTATGGAGTTCTTTAACAATACAGGACATTAATTTATTTTCTAAAGCAATAAAATTCGTGTGGGCTTTATTGCTTAGAGCAACATCCCCCATTCTGTGCATGCTGTGCAAACTACACTTTGGATTTGTGCATTTGCAATTTGTGTGACTTAAGGAAATGTTAATCTTTTCCAGTTTCAGTATGCACAAACATTTACCCTCAAAAATCCAGATTTCTGACCACATGTACTAAAGATTGAAATTATGCTCACTTCCCTATTTGCACAAAATGATGAATGTGCATATTCCAAGGGTTGCATGTAACTTGCTCTCCTGGTTTGTGAGACAGGCACACCAAAATCATAACGACTGAAAAGGGCTTAAGAGAAAACCAGTATGGGTTCCCCTTAAAAATAAAACAAGGGACCAGTACCTCGATAGATAGACCAGTACCAGTAACACCATAGAGTTTCTGGTGATTCCCAGAGCTATCCTTTGTCACTTCCAGTTTTTATACAAAAGTGATGTAGTGATGTCGGCGATATCATTGTTTTTCTCCCACCACAGCTCCATGTGGAGGCAGGCAACAGAGCTAGCAAGGCCAACTAGCCTACAGTCTGTAAATTGCTTACCTATTTTTGTCCTATAAATGGTAGAGGGTGTGCAAAATAAGGAGACAATATTGTTTCTCATGGAGCCTCTGGCTGTTTTCCCCCCACTTTATGAGCAAGCATAGCAAACAAGCAGATTAGTCTTTAAAAATCCAGCAATATATGTAGGTCTGAATTGGCCTGCAGAAAATATGCATTGAGTGGATCCATGCAGAGCTCAGTATACACTGAAATGATTGTTTCACTACACTTTCAGATCACAGCACAAGTGATTGACACTTGAAGCAACTTTGCAGCTGGTTGGTAAAAGTGGGTTGCCAGGCTGAGCAGGGAGCTGGGTGCATAATGAAGCAACCCTATGGTGACTTCAGCATGTGCTGACTCCTGCATTGATGCACTCTGTACATCATCATTTGGTACGCTTACCATTTGCCCACTTATGGTGGGCAATCTCCAGGTAATTTTCACAGAGAAGCAGCAGGAGAAAAATAAATAAAAATAAGGCCCTGGCCTAGTCACTGGCATGTCACTTCTGATGTTAGGGTTGCTAGGTACCCTTACCCTCCCAGTAGGAGGGGTGAGGAACCTAGCACTCACCTGTTGAAGGTCTTTGCATGTGCGTGAAATGCACAGCGCAGCACAATGATGTCACTTTCAGGAGTGATGTCATTGCACAGGCCATGGGAGTGCTCCTGCATTTTGCATGAGGCCAGTTGTTTAAAAACTGGCCTGTTTTGTGGAAGTGATGTCATTGCACCGAGCCAGGAGTGCACCCTAGGAGGCCCATTCCCCCGCCTTTTCCCCCTTGTGGCCTCCCCCCAGATGAGTGGTGCTGGGGTGAGGCAGAGGGTGGGAACAGGGTATTCTCCACCTCCACTAAGGAACCAGCAACCCTATCTGAGGTACAATCCTGAAGTGACAATAGTAGCTCTAGGAATTTCTGGAAACTCTATGGTAAAACCATAGTTTTACTATGTTGTGCTGCAAGTCCTAGAGCTACCCATTGTCACCTCCAGGTTGTATCCTGAAATGATGTGCCATCAACAATGCCAGAACCTTATTTTTATTTCTTTTATTTCTTTTTCTAGTTGCCAGGCTGAGCCTGGCAACCTTATCATTTGAGCATTGTTATACCAATTTAGTAGGAACAGAAAGCAGCATGAAATTCAGGCACCCTAAAATAACACAAATAGGGAAATCCACTTACCTTGGCACAGGTAGAGTGAGATGTAACAGAATGTAGTAGCAGCCACAAGTAAAATTGGTTTTAAAAGGGAGATTAGGCATGTTCATGGAAGCTAGGTTCAACAATGGCCGCCGTAGGGCTGCCAGTACTGACTCAGCAAATGCCTAAAGATTTTGAGGTAGGGCCTGGGAAGGTGGACTTTGAGGAAGATGCTACCTCACTTCCAAATGACACTCTAGGGATTTCCCATAATCAGTGTGGGGGCCATTTTCCTGCCCCTTTCTCTCCTGGTATTCAATATTTTGAGGGCAGGGTTTTAGGGCCAAGGTCAGGCAAATGACAAGCCTAATTAGCCATAACGATTCAATAGAACCTCCACGTTCAGAGGCAATAACCCTCTGAAAGCCATTGCTGGAGTGGGCAACAGCAGAAAGAGACTTGGACCTCTCTTTCCTGTCATAGGCCTTCCGGAGACCTGGCCACTCTGAGAAACTGGATGCTGGACTAAATGGGCCCTAAGTCTGATTCAGCACAGCGGTTTTTGTATTCTCACTGGCTTCTCTTTGAAGACATGGGCTGCACCTTGAAATTCTCTGTCTCACCAGCGCCGTCACCAGTATAACTCAAGTGCCATTCATCTGAGCCTCTTCTCCACCCTCCTAGTTCCACTGCTGTGCCCATTGTATGCTTTATTGAAAAGACATTAAATATTGGGGAGGGAATGGCAAAGTAGAAGCACGGATGAAAAGGAATGTGGAGGAGTGGGGTGGACAGTGTCATGGCTAATGGCTGTTGTTCCGAGCATTTCAGTGTTCAGGGGAGGACTTGACAATCCTAGACAGGGATAAAGAGGGGAGAGCTCTGGTCCAGAAAATATCCCACGGCTCAACCTGGCAATATTTTAAATGGACAGAATTCCTCCCACATGTATATAACGCCCACCCACCCCCATGTTTTCAGATGCTTAGACAAAGCACATTTTAGAACGCTGGATAATGTACAATCGAGCAGGTGCATATTTCTAAAAACAAGCTCAAAATAGCCCATAAATATACAGGAATATAAAAGAAAAAATATGTGCCTCCTAGCATGCTGGAAGGAAATATATCAAGTGACGATTCTAATGAAAATATATTTTCTTTTGTGAAACCAATGTCCAAACACACGACAGTAAAGCATTTGACTTAGGGGGAGGATAAATAAAAGGGCTAAGCATGGCTTATCATCAAAAGTGATGCATAGTCGGGATGCTGTGGTACCCTATAGGGACCATCATAAAGTGGAGCCAGGTTATATGCATATGTACATTGCTCTTTGCATAGGTAGCTTGAAAGAAAGAGAGAGAGGTTAGGAAATTGGCCTGGTCTAGACAAAGAAAGCATAGAGAATTCTGGTTATGGAGATTTTGACATTTGCTAGGGGGTGGTCCACATTGTTTAGCCTCTCCCTCCTCAAGATTTCTTGCAGGCCCCTAGACTGGACAGCATCTAATTGGCTGGTCTCAGTTACAAAAGCAGCAAAACCAGATTAACTCACAGGTAAAGTAGAGGTTTCTACATGCTCAGAGAGGCTCCATGTTCACCTCTGTGAATTTATTAAAATAAAAAAATCTAAAACAGTCTGAGCATCCTTCACAAAGCAGGGAACTGTGAGAGCAGTTGAGAATTCCTTGTGGTGGGTAGGGGGAGAGATGGGAAAACTGACCTGCTACTGAGAGTTTATACAATGCTGGACACAGAGGTTGTAGTTTAAGGAAGGTAAGGAGGTCATTTGCCAGGGATAGGCGGCAATCTTCCACATTGGGTTCCAAAGCTCTTTTCCCAGGCTCTTCAACAGAAGCAAAAATGAGGATCAAGGAGCAACATTGTGACGTAACTTCCAGTTGTACCCAAAAGTGACATTTTGACTCTCCAGGAATTCCCCATATCTCTGTGATTTTACCTTAGAGCGCAGGAAATTTCTAGCATGTTGTGACATCACTTCCAGGTACAACCAGAAGTGACATCACACAATGTTGCTTGGCCACAGTGTCCCCCCCACTACCACCATTTTTGTTCCTGCTGGAGTTAAGGCATCACCTGGCAACCCTAAATATTTGCAAATCATTTATCCCAACACGCAATTTGTTGTAGGCATTCTGTTCGAAACTTCATAATGATGAGTTCCTAGCCTTCAATTTCCCCCCAACTCAAGATGATATGTTCCACATATGTTAAAGACAGAGAGACAGTTTCAGGCAAGAAGAGAAGTATTGCCTGAAACAAACTTCACCTTGACAGATATACCCAGCTCTGCCACCTCAAAACAAGCTTTGAGAGACCAGTGTTTAAGGACATTGAACTGGAAAGATCATAAAAAATACATCACTCTTTGTGAAAACATACTCAGTTTGATTATGCTATATATTTCCCAAAGGTTCAAAGTAAGGATTTCAAACAGCCAAGACCCAGGACAGTTGCAAGAATAATTGCTTCCATATTAACTTTCACAAGGGAATCCAACGCTTTCAGAACTGATGTGCTGAAACCTTTAATTGCATCAAACTGCTACCTAAAAATCCTGTTCAGCGGGAAAAAAACCTGGCTGTCTCACTGAGGTCGAAGCTTTTTTATATTTCAACTTGTTTCAGTTCTGTCCTGAGAAGTACCTTAAGAGCATTGATTAGGTTTGGTAAATTGTCCCAGGGTCAGAGATGAAAACAAATTCAGCATGAAGTGTTATTTGGTATTCGTTTGTAATGAAAGCAATGTAGAATAAGGAATATTCCTTTGGGCTCATCACACCACTGGTCAATTCTACAACAGTAGGAGGCTCCTGAGTTTCACCTCCTACTGTAGATAGAGGAATTTGCACTGTACTTTCTTTTTAATGTACATATCGACTTTTACCTATCAGCACTTTTACATATCAATTGACTATTACATATCAACACTGGTGTTTTCTGCATGGTCACTTTACAGTGTTTCAGAATCTATTCTGCTTCTCATGTTCTCCCACATTTCGCACCTACAAGGGAGTCATACGAAGCAGAAATGGTTTTTGTCCGTCTTTTCCATGTTTTTTTCCCCTGTGCACATTCTGCAATTGTTTTTTTGAAGCTGCTGCCCAGTCGCTGTTGGCACACGTTCTGTCCTTGAAGAAACAAAAACTCCCTTCTGCTTCTCTCCCCCCCACCACCACTTCCTTTCACCAGGAGCTGATTGATCTGTCTACCAATAACCACCATCCTCAGCTCTCTGAACTCCTTTTCTGCCATTTTTATCAGTAAACTGTGGTAAGGGTTATAAGGCTGCTTCTCCATTCACTTCCTTCCTCCTGGATTTGCGCACACTCTCTCTTTTTTTTTCAAAGCCAGGAACAAGTCCTAACATTGCTGCTTATTCCCTGCTGGTTTTAAAAGCCAGGAGAGGGTTAAATGGCTATTTTCCCTTCCTCCCTCCCACCCACCTGTTTCAGGCTTCTCTTAATGCCAAAGAGTAAAAAACAAGTGTTTTGCACAGCCTTTTTGCACACAGCGGCAGGGAGGGAATAAAGCAGCAGCAGTTTAACCCTTTCCTGGCTTGGCTTTAAAAAAATAGAGTGGAACAAGCACAAAAAGTACATGTTTTCCCCCAAAATTCTGCCACCAACTGCCTCTCCAGTGGGCACGGGACAGCCCAATCAGCAAATATGGGGGGGAGATGGGTTCCAACATTACAATGTTACCACGCATGCGGGGGGGGGAGTCAGCTCCAGCCCCCACAAAATGCAGCTCCAAACAGACACATCTCGACTCCTCAGCCAACACCAAATTGCCTCAGGGTCATGCAGTACAGAATAATGGGACCCCAAGCCATTTCAGCACCAATTGGCGTGAATGCTCAGTATCGTTGGCTTAAAGTGTGCCATGGAGAATTGGCCACTGATATATGCAGCTGCTGTCTGGCTTCTCCGCCAATGGCACCATCTCCTCCAGCTGGGGAGTTAAGTTCTTTGCAGCCAGCTAGCTGAGAGGATACAGTTCTATAGCAGGAACTGAATTGTGGGATTTTTTTTGCAGGAGAAGGAAGAAGAGGCAGCAACAATGACAAGAGAACAGGTGAAAAACCAGGGAATTCAAAGACCTTCTTTTCTTGTTATCTGCTGCTGCTGCTGCTGGGATAGGAAGCATCTCAAAGCTGACTGCGTGGGACACAAGTGACATAACCTAGGATATTTAAGGGACAGCTTGCCCCCTTGTAAAACTGTTCAAATCTTTCACAAAAGTAAAAGTGAGGCTGATGGTTCTCAAATGAGAGGCCTTCTCTGTAGTAGCATCTATTGAAACATATCCCAAAACTGACCACTGGATATGAAAGTGGAATGTCTAAAGGGTAGTTTGTTCCCATGTGAAGCTACCTATTTACTAAAATATTTCATGAAGGCCCTGCTTTGCGTACCCCGACCTTCAGGTCAAGATTGCCAGCACTGTACTGATAAATGCCAGGACATTTTGCGGGTGGTACGTTGGAAGGGTGGGGTTTGGGAAGAATGTGATATCACTTCCAGGTGACAATCTAGGAACTTCCTCTAATGTCTGTGGTAAAGACAATAACCACATTGAAATGCCCTCCCATTCAGACTTTCATGTTTTAGGCACTGGATCAAGATATTTTTACTCATCCAGACTTAAATTTATCTGTTTGTTTATTTATTTAGGGTATTTCTATGCCACCACAGTCCTGTTCAAGGTGGCTTACATTTAAAACCACTGGGATGAGGAAAGTATTTGTGACCCTTGCAACTTCCTCAGGAGGAATTCTCATTTTCTGAGAACCATGGGCCAAGGAGCACATTTGCATGATGAGTTCATTAAGAGGGAAAGAATGGGTGGAAATTACGTTGGGAATCTCTGCATTTTTCACGTGGCAATACATTGTGCCTGGCTGCTGGCACATTGCCAGAAATGTCTGCTCCTAAATAAATGTACAAAGATTTTTCTTTGTGAGTGCAACAGAGTTGAGCAGATTTTCATCTCCTCTCCATCCACCACACACGCAAATATTTACATATACTGTACATCAAAATATGAATTGCAAACCGATCATTAATCACCATTTGGAACATGTGAGTTATTCCCATTATACATGACAAGGATTTTATTGTGATTGGTTTTTTGTTTATGCCTCTGAGTCTACAGTTTCTATTCCCCAGAGGCCCCAAAGCCTTGATTTTAAGCAGAAAGGATCCTGGTTGTATTGATCTATGGAAGTTGCTACAGCACTGGCAATGGCTTGTGTCACTTTCAGCACAGGCACCATGCATCATATCTCAGGCAAGGAAAATCCTCCCTGCAGCACACCACTTGTACCAGAAATGAGAGCAGAGTGGGAAATTGTCTCCATGTGGAAGCAATTGTAGCCATCTAATAGCTACTAATGGACCTAACCTTCATGAATGTGCCTAATCTCCTTTAAATACCATCACTACATCCTGTGGCAATGAGTTCCACAAGTTAATTACACATTGTATGATGACATACTTTCTTTGGTCTCTCCTGGATCTACAGCCCCCCGAGTTCTAGAATTATGGGATAAAAAGTTCTCTCTCCATTTCCTCCACCTTATTTTACAGCCTGCAGTCATGCCAAGTGCTTTTATTGCATTCTAGCAGCTTCATAATTTTGGTTGCTGTTTTCTGCAAGTCAGTAGATTTCAGATTTGTGCATCTTTTGCGTTCTCCTCTACCAAGATGTGAAACTCGACCTATTTCAATCTCAGCAAAGGATGAATTGCTTAATGACGTACAGTGGGATTTAAGGAAACAATCAGTGCAGACTGGACACATTTAACCTCATTATAAAATTCTACTTGGGTACTGTACTACTAGCTTTCCCTTCACTGCCACCTAGGGGCTATATTTCATATTTGCATCTATTATTTTCACTTCAGACGAAAACAGAAGTTTGCAAAGTTTGTTAGTGTGTGTGTGTGTTAGAGTGTATTATCCGTTCAAGACAACTTCCTGCATCACAGATAAAGAAAAACATCTAAATGAGACCGGGATGAGTAATTGGTGATCATAACTGTGATTATAAGGTATAATTACAATTAGCTCGAACAAGAGCGTTAATCATCAAAATAATTGCATGTCAGCTTTATTCCTAAAGAAATGAGAACGTAATTAAGTGGCCCAGAAGGGTAACAACCCCCTACTCCCCACTCACAAATCTTAAAGAGTGGCAGAGGCAGTGTTGGTTGCCTTAAGGGAAGGAGGAATTATAGCATGAGAGTCAGTTCGCCTGATGTTTAATATTCCTGTTTGCATCAATCAAACGAGATGAGAGAGAGCAGGCTTATCAGCAACTGTAACAAGGCTTTCGAGCTGATTGAGCCAATTTTAAAATCATCTCAAAAGGAACAGGATAACCACTCAAGGCCGCCCCATACACTGGATTGCTTTTACCATTGTTCACAGGTAATGGGGTCTTCCAGGAAAATGTAAGATGATCTGAAAAGAAAGAGAGAAAAGGAGGGCAAAAGAGCATGGTGCCTCAGGAAAAGAATACTAAGAAAGACAGTTGGATTATTGTTTATACTTTACTTAGGCCTAAGAGGCTGTGTGATGTAGTGGGTTGAGTGTCAGATAAGGTTGTGTTTGATCCAAATTCAAATCTCCAGTCAGCCGTAATGATCACTGGGTAATGTTGGGCCAGTCACCTTCTTTCAGTGTAACCTACCTCATAGGGCTGTTGTAGGAGCAAAATGGATGAGGAGAGAACCATTTATTCAATTTGCAGTCCGCTCTCCCCACAAGCAGGCTCAGAGCAGATCACATCCAGTTAAAACACAGTACAATATACAATATACACAATACAAGATTTGTATTGTAGCATTAAAATCTTGTAGCATTAAAAGAGCAGTTGCATTTCCACAACTCACCCTGAGCAGCACATATTGTACAACCCCGTATGTAATCATTGGGCCCACGGTGGCCGATGGCAAACAAATAAAAGCAGAACAGGGAAAGGGTTCTCCAGAGTGGAGGCCCGCTTGCCTCAGCCAGCAAAAGCCTGGCGGAACATCTCTGTCTTGCAGGCCCAGAGGAATAATAATAAATCCCGTTTGGCCCAAGACAACTTGTCTCAGAGAGATCCACCAGGTTGGGGCCAGGCCATGAGTGCTACTCTGAACTCTTTGAAAGAAGGATGGCATAAAAATGTCATGGCAACATCCTGCATGTTAACTAAGGTAGCCAGCCTCCAGGTGGGGCTTGGAGATCTCCTGGAATTATGACAGGGATCAGTTCCCCTGGAGAAAATGGCTGCCTTGGAGGATGGAGTCTATGGCATTGTACCCTGCTGAGGTCCCTCCTGTTGGAATAGGCAACTCGGCATGCCTTGGGCTGGGCATTGGGGGGCGCTTAGGGTTGCCAGCCTCCAGGTGGTGGCTGGAGATCTCCCGGAATTACAACTGATCTCCAGGCCACAGAGATCAGTTCTTCTGGAGAAAATGGCTGCCTTGGGGGGTGGACTTTATGGCATTATACCATTCTGAGGCTCCTCCCCCCCAAACCCCACCCTCTCCAGGCTCCACACACACACACACCCCAAATCTCCAGGAATTCCCAACCTGAACCTGGCAACCCTAAGGGCACTGCATGTCTTTCTGTATGTATGTGTAAGTCTAGCAAGCTGCTACTCGTTTGTCTAAGGTGGGAATGCCTCCTGACTCCTCCTCCTTGTCTCCATGCTTCTCTCTCTCTCTCTCTCCCTCTCTCTCTCTCTCTCTTGCCTCATGGTTTCAGGGAGAAAGATGTAACTCTTCATGCTCTGCCAAGATTCACATCTCCGCCTTACCACCTATCTCAGGCCTTGCTTTAGATTTAGGGAATGTAACTCTTTAGATTAGGATCTTTCCTTCTTCTCTAAGATAGTGCTATGGAAGGAATCTACTCCAATAAAGTTGTAAGTTGTATCTTTCTATGATTTTCTCTGAAGACTAATTAATGCACGTTTGTGGTTTTAAGCGCTTATGCCTAAATAATTCTGCTGTGTTACCATAAAGGTATCACTAACTATATACAAATTAACCAAATATTCCCAATACCTCCCCTCCCCAAACTCCTCTGTGCCCAGGGTCCACCCATATCTCCTGGATCTTACTAACCTGGGCCGTTTCCAGATGGCTTACCTGCCTCCGGAACGTCGCACCATCTTGCGGGGGAAACGCGAAATATCACGTTTTCTCGCGTGAGTTTTGCGCGACGTCGCACAAAACTCGCGCGAGAAAACACGATATTTCGCGTTTTCCCCGCAAGATGGTGCAACATTCCGGAGGCAGGTAAGCCATCTGGAAACGGCCTTGGAGTTGTCAGTCCTATACTGGAAACTCTGAGCACTGCAAGAAGTCAATCTAAAATTTGAACCAAGGAACAGGCTGTGGCTCAGTGGAAGAATATCTACTTTGCATGTAGAAGGTCTCAAGTTCAATCCTCAGCATCTTCAGTCTAAAAGATCAGATAGCAGACACTGCAAGATCCTGCCTGACCCTGGAAAGCCACTTCCAATCAGAGCAGCAATACTGACCAGGATAAACCAATGGACTGATTAAATATAAATCAGATTCATGGGAAGAATAAAGGGAAAGGGAGGAGACGGGGATTTACTGGAGGACGCATTCATTCTATAGCACATTTATTTATTTCCATAGTTTCTATTCCACCTTTCAAGTCAGAAGGATCCCCATAGAGGCTGATAGGGGAAAATAAAATAAACAAAATACAATTAATGTTGGAATATTTCCATCTTCTTTGAAATAGTGGCTCTGGGGGTGACAATTCGGTCCAAACCCCAGTTGGTTGTTGGCAACCCCTTTCATACAGGGCCCAGGATCATTCCGCTGACCATCAGGGGGATGGTGACCAGGCCATGTGTCCTTTGCTTACTTCCTCAAGGACCATCAATCTTTTAACCATCCCAAGGCAGGGGAAGAAGTGCCAGGTGAAGTAGCATAACTCTTAAGCTTAGTTTCAGAGGGCCTAGGTACACAATATGTTTTTCCCAGGTACATCCCCTGGAGTCCATACCTCCCAGCTTGTGGGCCCTGATCCAGATCATGACTGTGGCATGCATGGTGAAGGAGTTTTAACCTTCTGCTTGTATCATTTCCCCTACCTGAAATGACCCAGGAGGGTGTTGTTTGCCCTATTGGGGAAACCCATCAGTACACGTTAGGGTTCCCAGGTCTCTATATTCTTCCAGCTGGAGGGGATGACCCGGTATTTACCAGGAGTGCATTCTTCACATGCATACTCCTGGCACCAACATAATGACATCACTTCCAGACGTGCTCCCGTGAGTGCTCCTTTGGCTGGGGTGACATCATGGGAGCACTCAGTTTGGGGCCAAAATCAGGCCCAAACTAAGCACGGTAGCACTCCTGCGGCCAGTGTAATGACGTCACTTCCGGATGTGACATTGTTGTGTCTGCCAGGAGCACGTGGGCTGCATGTGTTCCTGGGGTGCCTGCTGGTGGTGGAGTGGGGTTATCTCCAGGCAACCCAAAACCTCAAGCTGGGAGATTGCCCGCTACCAGCAGGCACCTGGATCTCCTAGTACACGTGGAGTTCTCCAGGGGGCAAATAACCTCCCCTTTGGCTCATTTCAGATCCACAAAAATGGTACAGAGGGTGGCTTAAGCTTCTTTTCCCCAAGAAATTCAGTCCCAAACCAAATTGTGATCCCAGAATGCCTGGGGGCATGGACTCCCAGAGCACATCTACCTCCCCCCACCAGGTGCCTTCCCTACCACCACTGACAAGATGAGCAGGGGCTGGGGCAGGGGATCCCTAGAAGGTGCATGGTGCATGGAGGGGTGGAGGAAGGGCCTTCATGGCTCTTATGCTTTTAACATTGCCTAGCCGGTATCAGTTCAACAAATGATAGAAGTTTCAGATCATCACTTCTTTTTCTTCAATTTTCTGTTTCAATGTCAGAGGTCTAGTAAGGCACAGGGGAAAAAAGGGTGACTGACAGCTCTGTCATTCTGAAGGCACTAGCTAGTACACCCAAATGCCTGTGCCAATCTAATGACCACTACCCAGCACTGTAAATTAAACAGAAGGTGACTTTTTCAAAAAGGCATATGAGCAGGAGCAAGAAGAAGCACAAAGGACTTCCTGGTAGGGTTGCCAGATCATGGCACAGGGGAAAAAACGGACCTACTGGATTAGATTTCTGTGTGTGCACACAAAGTGCACATTTCCAAGCCCAGAGTGATAACGTAACTTCTGGAAGTGATGTCATCTGCCACCCCAGCTACCTGGGCAGCTTTTGCAGGGCCAGCCACACTGAGAGGCGGAGCATAGGGTTGCGAACCTCCAGGTGGTAGTTGGAGATCTCCCGGAATCATTCCATCGACATCATACCAACTAGGTGTTATGAGCTTGTCTGTTCAAATGTTTTATTGGAGGTTCTGCTGATTTATGAGCCTTTGATAAAGTGCTATTACGAAACGGGTTTCAAATGCTGGCAATGCTCATTAGGCACCGCCTTCCAGCAGCTATGAACTTTTCATAAGTTATGTCATCTTGAAGAATCTTTGGCAACATCCTTGTACCTGAAAGAGAAGAAAAAAACAGTGAACATTAATTTGATATCTAAGTTACTCACCTTCATATATGCTACTGGAACTTCTCTTCACCGGTTGGATTTTGAAATATTGTTTTATGAGAGTATTTTTGTGTTTATGTTGATTCTAAGGCAGCATATTGTCTATAGTATTTATTGTCTTATATTTATATCTCTATTTATTGTTCTTGAGTGCACTTAATTAGCACTTTCAACACTTTATATTTAAAAAAACATATTCATAAAAAGAAAAAAAATATATTTAGAGATAGAGTAATTGTTTTTCACTCTCCAGCAGGTTTATCCTTTCTTTTTTATGTGCCTTTTCCCCGGAGGTTCCCCTTGGCTTGGCTTTTGAACCTTAGCGAAGTGGCAGCGCAAGGCCCAGCCCAGGCCATGGAACCGCCTCCCCGGCCTGCATCACTGAGGGGCAGAGCGGCAGAGTGAGGCCTAGGCCAGGCCACATCATCACCTGTGCCTCTTTCCCTCACAGACCATTGCCAGATGTCCAGTATTTTGATCCCATTTCTCCCAGACAGTCCAAAAGAATACCCGACTCCCCAGGTGAAACCCAGATTACTGCCAACCCTACTTCCTGGCCTTTTTTCTGTTTCCCAAAAACAGTGCATTTCAGAAAGGCCCAACTTGTATCATCTTATCCTACCCCAATTCCCTCCTGTATTTGTCACATTGGCAGCTGTGTGTAGGTAGCTTCTGTGTAGGATTTGTTAACGCTTGCAGCAGCCCAAATAGCAAGTGATCCCTCTAACAATAGTTTAATCTTCCCCAGTTAGCAGGTGGTCCTATTAATTCCATGCCAGGAAAACTTTAACCTGCTAATTTCTGCATACCAAACTCCTGTAGAACTCAGCCAAGCCATTTTTTTTCCTGGTCAATTGGCCATCCTAGTTGCATGGATCATTTGTCTGATGGTGCTGAAAGACAGAATAATAATTCCCTCTCCAGTTCAAGAACTTTAGGCTAGGAGTGCCTGGAGAACTAAGGTTTCAAGTAAATAACATTTTGGAGAACAGTTTGAGAACCTTATATAGGGTTATTCGGCCTTCTCACTGCCTGAAAACTCACAAATCCACTGCCAGGTTCCATGCAAAAAGTTAGTATTTTTCTTTTAATTTAAAAGTAAAACCTTGATTTTGCTCTCCTCTGTGATTTCCTTCATTTTCATTTTACATTTGTTTTCGTTCTCGTTTTATTCTCGTCTTCTTCCTTTTATTTATGTTTCTTTACTTAGATATTTGTACCCTGCTTTTCTCTCCAATGGGGACCCAAAGCAGCTTACATTATCATTCTCCCCCCCACCTCCGTTTTATCCTTACAACAACCCTGTGAGGTAGGTTAGGCTGAGAGAGAGCGTCTTAGTCTGAAGCACAGGTAGGCGGGCAGGTTGAGGTGAATGAAAGGAAGCAGTGGAGGCCATTGGGGGCAGACAAAGAGGAGAGAGGAGTATATCTCAGGCTCCAGGTCAATGAATGAGCAAACAATATTTGTTCATTCATTTCTTTTTCCACTCAGCCCCACTGTCCAAGTGAATGGAACCAGTTTACCCCTGATAAAAATAGAAACCAGCAGCAGCACTGAGCACATCCCTCATTCTTGACTTGTATTCTCACTAAATAGTGCTCAAACTGCTGGATTGGAGCAACGGCCTGTGAAAATAACCCACGTGATAAAGAGTCTCCATTTCCCTATGACGCAGGGCAGCCAACTTAACTCATTATGGCAAGCAATTTCCCTCTTCTGCCACGTTCTGGCCATCGCTGCTGCTCAAATGAGTGCTGGGGGAAGATGTCGTCAAAGCATCATCATCTTGTTAATTATTTCCTAGGATAGAGATTGGAGAAATCCTAGAACATCAGTGATGTCGCTTACAGGTTTTAGTAGGAAGTGGTGTCAATATATCAACAGTGTCTTTTTTCCCCATCCCCACCCCCCACCCCCCACAAAATCTCCTGGGAGTTTCAGGCTTGCTCCTGGCAATCCTACCATGAATGTGGAAGTATTTGCACCAGCAACAGAGCCATCTACATGGAAGTTTTGTGCACACGTTCCTCTATCAGCCACCATTTTTCCCCTGCCTTGCCACCAGAGAGTTTTTTTTAATCAGTAATTGCAATTAGGTTACAACACTGCATGATTGATCACCACGATGTATCTCTGAATTCCCAGCATTCGTTTAAAAAAAGAATCTCTAGCCCTTTTTGTTGTACAGACAATGAAGGAGAAGTATCTTCACAACAAAAAGGATTAGAGACTAGAGGTTTTTTTAAATGAAAGCTTGGAATTCAGGAGAACTAGTAGATCATGGCAATAGTCATTATACCACTATAATGATTTAGCAATTGCCAATTTTTTTAAAAGCCTGCCATGGTGGTAACATGGGGGAAATGTGAATCGCAAGGGGCTGAGGCAAGGAAAATGCCACCAGCGTGAGTGGGAGCATCACAAATGTGCACTTTCTTGTCCACATGGTGCGCAAAGGCACTTTGACTGTGATCTTCCCAAAAAGATCGTATCAAACCAATCTTTTGAGAAGATTGGAGCAAAGTAGGGAACAATCAGGATAGTGGACGATTGGGGACAATGTTGTGTGGATGCTGCCAAAAAATCCCCACTCCAGTTTGGAAGCCAAATCAGAGCAAAATTTCCATGTGGAAGTGGCCCATGCCACTTAGGAAAGGAAATCATAACCCTGCATAAAAGCATGTGTTACAGGTAAAGGTAAAGCAGATGGTAAATTAAGATGGTCTTCATTTGTTTTAACATTCCAGAGAAATTAAAAGTTCAGACTGATTAAAGCAAACCAGAATAGAAGAAGGTGGAGGAGGAGCAGAGCAACACATTCAAACAAGATAGGTGACTAAATTCCCAGATTGTTTTAAGAAGTCTAAAGACACAAAATACCCATCTGGATAACAACATGACAAGCCTACAGCATCTTCTCTTTACACATTCTTTGTGGGAGGGCTGCAGGCAGGTGCAGCGCACAATCTTTTCAGCTTAGAATGTTTACATTTTACCTAAGTACCTCCCGCAATCCTATTTCCAAATTAGTGTCATCCCACTTAACCCAATGAGTTGCATTAAACAACCAGAACCTGTGTGAGGCTGCCTACCTTATTAATGGACAGCATCTGTGAGACAAACTTCTAACAGCTTTGCAATTCCTTGCATGGCTGCCCCACACAGTGACCCAAGACACAGAATTGACACAGATCATCTGACACAGGCAACCCATACTGGGGACTCTTACAGATGAGGGACTGAAAGTTATGGGGCACCCTCAACTGGAATTTCTCTAAAGCTAAGTAGAGACCAAAGGCAACAATACTAGAGATCCTTGACTGAAATTCTAGGTAAGACATGTGAAGCTCTAGGATGTGGGGATAGGAAAAATATGGGTTTTTCGGGGGGAGGGGTTACTGCGGATGATTTTTATTTTTATTTTTTCTGATGGAAACCTGGGAAACCTTAGATGATTACTGAAAAAAATTCTATGAAATATTCATTTTCTTTTGGATTGAGTAAAATGTAAGGCCATTTTCACACATCTTTACATAGCGCAAAACTCATGATTCCAGAATTGTGGTGTGATGATGTCAAAAATCACGCCATGAAGATGTCCTCATTCTGTGAGTTTTGCTCTATGTAAAGATGTGTGAAAATGGGTTTCGGTCACACAAAACATATTGCATGAAAAAGTCTGAGGACTTTTAAAAAAATATTTCCATTGGGAAGTTTTAGGAAGTAGTGGGGGGGGGACCTCCTATGAAATATGGCTTTCCCCTCCACACACACTTTGGAGTGAGTGAAATACTTCTGAGACAAGGTTTCACTTACTCTAATTGTACAGCATTTAATTTTTCCATCAGAAAAATTGGATGATTTGGAGTAACTGGGAATTTGGGGGAGCATAGACAAAAAACTTGAAATGGGTGGAATGTTTTTAAGACAATGTATTCTCTCAAAATGAACAGCATGAAAAGGTCTAATGGCTTTTTTTTTCCAATGTTGCCATTGGAATAATTGGGAAATTTGGGGGAATTAGTTAAAAAAACCTTCCTATTAAACATGATTTCCCCTTTTGGAATGAAATATGCTAAAATAGGGTGCAGCAGTTTTCAGCTTTGTCTTGCTTGTTTTTGGTGTACTTACAGTTTTGCTTGTAGTAAACTAAGGCATTTACACTTTTCAGTTCCCTAAATATGTCAATTAATGCAAATTCATATGATAAGTAAACTATAAATTATTCATTTTATGATATTAAAGCAGAAAAGTAGGTTTATGTTTGAGGGGAAAGTATTGCATACATCTCAATATCCCCCTAAATTTCAGGGGGGGTTGTGGAATAGAACTGGGGGGGTTCCCGCAGCTTTAAAATTTTTGGAAATATTACATCTCTACTCTGGAAGAGCCCCATGGCTCAGAGTGGTAAGCTGCAGTACTGCAGCCCAAGCTATGCTCACTCACGACCTGAGTTCAATCCTGGCGGAAGCCAGGTTCAAATAGCCGGCTCAAGGTTGACTCAGCCTTCCGTCCTTCTGAGGTTGGAAAAATTAGTGCCCAGTTTCCTGGGGGTAAAGTGTAGATGACTAGGGAAAGCAATGGCAAACCACCCTGTAAATGTCTGCCAAGAAAATGTTGTGATGCGACATCCCCCATGGGTCATTCATGACTCGGTGCTTGCACAAGAGACTACCTTACCTACTCTGGATATATTATTTGGCCTTTAAACACAGGCACTGGAATCGGATGGACTGAGGCTACAGTATTGAGGAAGAAGGTTTAATTCCGCCCCCCCCCCTGCATAAGTTACAAGATCACCCCCGACCCAAGCTGTTTTAAGGAAAGGGTATTTGAAACCAGGTCTTCCCAGGAGAGTATGACAGATGCTGCCAGAACTGCAGTCTAGCTCTCTAACCACTGCACCACACTGACTCCAGCTAGGGTCTCTCTCCCCTGTGACTCATAGAACTGCAGAGTCATGTACAGGTTGGCCCAACGTCTTAGTGCTGGATAATTGCTCTGTCAGAATTCCCAACACATGAAGCTAGACTTTAATGCCTTTGGAACTGTCGATGGTTCCATTGGCTAAAGAATTTTGCAGAGTATTATGAATGCACAGTTTGCTTTCAGTACCTAAAGCTCATGTACATTTCCCATCCACTCCCACACATAATACCTCATGCGCCCAGGCAAACTGGCAGGATACTGCAAAAGACCAGAGTTGGTGTAATCATCTGCACAGCTGTATTATAATGCATTTTGTGTGGACTTTCCCAATGCACAGGAGCACATGCATGTTTCCATAAAATTCTTGATGCAATTGTATGCACAGTCACACGTTGTTGATCACAGGATTTTTTTCAGTGTGCTCATATGCATTAATAACATGGAGCACATCCAGTAGGATGTGGGGGATCTGGGTTCGAATCCTCACTCTGCCTTGGGAGCTTGCTAGGTGACCTTTGGCCAGTCACACTGTCAGCCTAACCTGCCTCACAGGGTTGTTGTGAGGATAAAATGGAGGAGGAGACAACAATGTAAGCAGCCTTGAGTCCCCATTGGGGATAAAGGTAGTGTATAAATGAAATAAATAATAAATGTCCAAAAACTCAGCCCTTTTGGCAGTATGTCATTTAACATTTATCAGATGTTGAGAGGCAATAGCTCTTTAGAACCAAAAGGATTTTAAAGAACATATATCCTCTTCAGACATAGAGCTTATCCTAAGCTTACTTACCACTGCAAAAATAGTTATGGTTGCTAATCAAAGGAAGAGGGAAGCCTCCTCTCCATCTAATAACAGATGACTTCAATACAGGGCTTTTTTTCAGCTGGAACATGATGGAATGGCATTCTGGTACCTCTAGAAAACGGTCATGTAGCCGGTGACAATTAAACTTTAAAATCCCCCCCCTTGCTCCAGCTGACTGGCACCAGTCTGCTGGAGCAAGGGGGAGTTTAGATCACCCTCCATGCCAGTGCAGAGGGCGATTTAAACTTAAAACCTCACCCTTGCTCCAGCTGACCGGCTCCAGTGCAGAGGGTGATCTAAACTCCCAAATTCGCCCCCTTGCTCCAACTAACAGGCTCCAGTCAGCTGGAGCAAAGGGGGAGTTTAGATCACCAGTGGTGCAGAGGGCAATTTAAATTCCTCTCCCCTTTGCAAGAGCAGTCTCAGAGGTGGCTGCCCCCTGTGCGACAACATCACTTCGTGACATCGCTGCACGGTCCCGAGAGCACGCATGCAATTCGTATGCGCTCACGTGGTACCAGGGGCACCACCTCCTGCCGAGAGTTACCTCGTGTGTTGCCAACCCACTGAGTTCCACCTCCTCTTTTCACAGAAAAAAATCCCTGCTTAAATATATTTGGCAGATTGCATTGCTGACAAATTTGACACGTTATCAGAGATCAAAAGAAATAATTGGCAAAACCTACAAGTGAACAGTGAATATTATTTATTATCTTCTGGAACATAATGTGATAAAACTTGGCCTTTTACATATTACAAAATATTGTAAAACATGCCTTTTTATTTTCGGCAAGTTCTATTGTTTTTTAAATAAAAAAATGGGGGCAGGAAGACAGAAATGGAGGCAAGGTACTCAATGCTGCATCAACCATCAACTGGCACACGATTCCTATTCCAGAATTAATTTTAGAAATTATTCCAGTTCAGTAAGAATCAAAGACAAGTGAGAAGCAGTAAAGAGCAGAAATCCAGAACTAGAAAGCAGAGAATCTGTTCATTCCTCTATTCCCTTCCCAGGGATCGTTTCCTGCAGCCGGCAGTTTATCTCACATAAAATGAGTGGATTATTTAATGGGTCAGAAAAAATCAGTCCATTATCTTTCCTAGTGAGTCCCTGGTCTGTTCAAGGTCACAGTTCCAGGCCATGCATTTAATGCCCTCAGGGCTATTATCATTATTTGGTGTGATATTGTTGCCTTTTAGATGGAACTTTAGACACCTCAGATTACATGCTTGTAAATTCTGCCTTCACATTACCAGCCATGTGTATAAAAGAACACAGAGGCCCTTTTCGTGAGGTAAAACTCTTCTTCCCCCTCTCCCCCATCACTGTGGGGAGATGAAAGATTCACGCTTGCTATAATATTCCCTTTTCTGCACAGCTTCTGTTTGTCAAATCTGTTTTGGGCGTGTTGCCAGACCTTTGGGCTTTGGGGACTTTTGAACATTGGTTTCTTGGAGCTAAGCCATTGAGCTTTGTTACTTCAGACCCATAGTCCCAGAACCTGGTTCCTCACTGTGCAGGTACGGTGTGTTGAATCTATATCGTGCACAGAAGCATCTCTTCTGGATGTGCTGTTTGACAGGTAACCAAGCAGCTTTCTCACTTCGAGGACAAGGATTAAGGCTAGGGAAATGCCCAGGAGGGCTAATTAGTTAAAGATATGAAAAGAAGCAAGGGCAGTCTATGCCGCCACCTCAATGCACTTTGGAATGGGAGTATAAAACATTCTGCAATGACCACCAAGTCTTATACATCAGTCCTCTATATTATCCCAATTCAGTTCTAAGACTTTGGATTAGGACTGCTGGAGAATACACTGCCTAGTTCATTTCAACCCTCAGCCCAGCAAGCATCTTCATCTATCATTCAACAGCAAAGTTTGAGCAAAGGCAACTCTGGTGTTGAAAAGAAAGACTGTGGACATATTTTACATTCCTATCGTTTTATCATTTATTATTGTTATCAGGCCTTTTTTTCAGCTGGAGCGCAGTGGAACGGAGTTCCGGAACCTCTTGAAAGTGGTCACGTGGCTGGTGGCCCCGCCCCCTGATCTCCAGACAGAGAGGAGTTTAGATTGCCCTCCGTGCCCGCAGGGGGCGGGGCCACCAGCCATGTGACCATTTTCTCCAAGGGCAACCCACTGAGTTCCGCCACCTCTTTTCCCAGAAAAAAAGCCCTGATTGTTATCATTCATTACATTTTACATAACCACTCTCATGTTTATCTTCCAACAACAACCTTAAGAGGTAGGTTAGTGAGAGTCTTTCTACACAAGACATATGACATGTTTTCTTCACACACTGGGTGATGCAATGTTAGCTGGGAAGCATAATTTTGAAAGACAGAGCCGGCAGAGATCGCTCCAGAGAGGACAAATTGTCTCACAACCTTCCACTGCCTCTGGCATCTCCCCTTCCGGAGCCTTTGCCCTGCCAAGGCTCAGTTAATTCAAAGTTTTAAGCAGCGAGGGTGGCAGGATAAGAGCTCTGGAAGGAAAGACAGCCCAGCACACCAGAGGTGGTGGAGGGGTGTGAGAGAATCCATCCCCTCCAGAGTGATCTCCGCCGGCTCTGTCTTTCAAAACTACGCTTTTCGGCTAACATTTCCCAACACTTGAAGCACACACACTTAGGCGTCTCGTGGAGAGAGACTCTAAGAGTAGCTGGCCTACAACTAACCTGTGAGGTAGGTTAAGTTGAGATTCATGGCAGACTGGAGGTTTACACTTCCCATGGTCCTAGTCTAAGTCCTTAACCACAAAATCACACTATGAACATATGAGGGCAGCATGGTGTAGCGGTTAAGAATGTCATACAAGGATCTGGGAGAACCAGGTCCAAATCCACAGTCTACCATGGAAGATGGTCTAACCTACCTTGCAGGGTTGTTGTGGAGAGAAAATAGAGAAGAGTTATATAAGCCACCTTGCAAAGAATGATGGGGTATAAATAAAGAAATAAAAATAAAATAAATCTTAATCCATGTTGAACCACTGGTCTCTCTAGCAAACTCACCCCATTTTTTGGAAATCGAAACCAAACTCTTCCCCAAAAGAAAAAGAGACTCCGACTTCCCTCCATCTTCTTAGTGCATGAGAGAAGTTCAGAAGACATTGCATGGAGAACTTGTTGGGCTGTCTCCATCACCTGGCCTGGAGTCTCCCAACGTTTTGTGATTAGTCCTCCTACCCCTCTGGCAGCCATTTTGTCATTGGTTCTGCCCCTTCCCATAGTAGCCATTTTGTAGAGGTGCTCACAATCACAGAAAGTACCTACAGACACAACAGGTTTGGGGGCCCATGGATAAAACCATGGTTTATAAACCCCAGTTTATTGTAGTGTGTGAATGCAGCCACATGTTTAACATTATGCAACTTCAGCTAGGGTTACCATCTCCAAGTTGGGAAATTTCTGGAGATCTGGGGGGTGAAACCTGGAGATGGCAGGGTTTGGGGAGGAAAAGACCTCAGCATGGTATAATTCCGTACAGTCCACCCTCCAAAGCAACCATTTTCTCCAGACGAATAGATCTCTGTGGCCTGGAGATCAGTTGTAATTCTAGGAGATCTCCAGCAACCCTACAGTTTCTGCCCATGATGTCCTCTGGTGATATTCAGCATGTTCCTGAGCTCATTTCAGTCCTGAACTTCCACCTTGAGCAGAGAGCGCCTGCACCCATCAAGCCTCTATTGTTTCCCAATTAAAGTCAGCAGCTAGCCTTGTAACATCCATTAAGCAAACAATTTCCCTGTCTGTGCAACTGTGAATGAGTGTATCATGCATCACCCCAGTGCCAAGGGGTGGATCTTTGTTTAGCAGGGCCCCTTGGATCCACAGGACATGAGATTTAAAAGTCAGGCTCATTCCTTCAATCCTCCCCAATTCAATTTGAAGAGGAGCTGTGAGCTGTAGCTGCACATGCCAGAAGGAGTCTGAAAGATAAATGGACAGAACTTACCCTTTTCAGTGCTCTTAGGGTATTAAAGTTCTGTGATAATTCAATTGATTTCAGCATTTACCAGGTTTTCAGACAAGAGATGCATGGGTTGTGTGTGTATTTTTTAACCATACAGAATGTACTTCCTCTGTCTCACCCTTCAAATATTTCTTCCTTACCTCAAAAGCCCCAAGAAGTACTTGTATTGTGTACAAAGATTTAGAGTTTAGGCCACAATGAAATCTAAGCTATATTGCTAGCAGGGATAGAAGCTAGACCATGGACCGCTAGGAAATTTCTGGCCAACCACCTAGTGTCCATTGCTCCCTTCACTATCACATCAGTCCTAGAAGCAACAGAAGACATCATGAGCTCACCACTGTGCACATACTTTTGGAACACTATCAGCCAGTGAGATCAAGTTTCTTCCAAGAAGTAGAGGGATAAGACACACACCTTCATGGAGGCTTATTTCAGCCCAAAGTAGATTCTAGAGGTAGAGATGCCAGCCCCCAGCCCCCCAGTTCCTTTCACCTGCCTAGGGTTGCCAGGTCCAGAACAGAAAATTTCTGGAGATTTGGGGGATGGAGCATGGAGAGGGCAGGGTTTGGGGAGGGGAGGGGCCTCAGATGGTTATAATGCCATAGAGTTCACCCTTCCAAGCTGCCACCTTCTCCTGGGGAACTGATCTCTGTTGCCTGGAGACCAGTTGTAATTCTGGGAGATCTCCAGCTAGCACTAGACATGGGCACGAACCAGAAAAAAACCAAACTATGGGGTTCATGGTTCGTGGAATTTCCATGAACCGCGAACTGGCACAGAACTGGCCGAGTTATGAACCAGTTCGTGGTTTGTGATTTGTGGGGCTTAAAATGCCTCTTTCCGGCAGGTAAAGGGGCATTTAATCATTTAAAGGCCCCTTTCCTGCCGCTTGCAAGGGGCAGGACCCTTTAAACTATCAGCTGGCAGGCGGGGGAATCTCCCCTGCTGTCTGCCAGCTGATAGTTTAAAGGGACCTGCGGCTTGCAAGTGGCAGGAAAAGTTTAAATGGCCATTTCCCCCATTTAAACTGGCCCTTTAATACGAACCAAATGAACCACTACTCCAGTTCATGGAAGTTCATGGAAACGAGCTTCCACGAACCCTGGTTTGCAAACCCCAAACCAAGCTGGTTTATGGGGTTTTTTTGGTTCATATTTAGGTTCGTGCCCATCGCTAGTTAGCACCTGGAGACTGGCAACCCTACTGACCCATTCATCAGGCTGATGGAGAGGAAGGAGACAGGCCAGGAGCCACTGGAGCATGTGGCAAAATAGCAAGCGCACACTCCAGAGACCACAATGACGCACTTCTGGTTGAAAACTGGAAGCTACAGAGTCTCAGTGGGGCCAAATCAGCCCCCCAATAGTGAAAATACAATCTTTGGGGCCCTCTGGAGCTGATGCAAATCAGGGGCCCTCCTGTCTAGAGACCCCCTCCCATCCCCTGCTTTAATGTTAAGGAAGAATGGCAACCCCATGATAAAGGAGGTTACTGACTGCCTGGTCAAGGCACCATGTTGTGTTGGGGGGGCGGTAATCAATGTTCCATTTTTCTCCCCAGTGGGAGCCCAAACCATCTTACAATACAAATTGAAGTACACAAATACAACAGAAACAGAAAAAACAGGAGAAGGGGGAACAAAAGGCTTCTACATGCAGAGCAGCTTGCTCTCTCGCAACAGATCTTCCTGCCAGCTTGTCAAGGTTGGGCCAGCCCTGACGCAGCTCTAGATTATAACCCAAATGCCAAGAGCCAGAGGCAAAGAGCCTTTGACTCATGCCCCTGTTCATGCCCACCCTTAAGTACCTGGGAACAGAGAAGGGACAAACTCAGCCGGATCTTCCCCACTTCTTCCCCTGCCCATCTTGTTCTGGACACCCACAGTGGGCTGACCGACAGGCTGTGGACTGGACTTCCTCTGCTCTGTTTCTCTGCTGATATGCTGAGCCCTGAAGCTCATCCCTTGTTCAGTCTGTGCAGGCGCTACACAGCCAGCGTGGCTCCTCCGAGGGCACCGGATGCATACAAGAGGTGAGATCCATCAGCCATACAGCCTAAATAAGCAAATGCTATGGCCTAGGAGATGGATTTGCTGGAGGGAGACCGAAAAAATAATCCCACAGTCTCATTCTCACTCAAACCCTCCTTGTTCTGCCAATGAAAGAGTTCGTAACACCTCTGCAGACAACTGAGGAATTGGCTTCAGATGGAGAATGAGAAGGTGGGATGGGCGGGGAATTAGATCGCAGTCGAGATTTGTGCAGAAATTACAGGAGTGTGCTAGAGTGTCAAAACAAGTTCCCGTACGAGTGTGTGTAGAGGGGGGATTTGTTTGGAAGCCTCTTGCGGTGCGGGTGCCCATGGTCTCTGCACCGGGTAATTACAGTTACTCTGAGAAAGTCATCAGCTGCCTACAGCAGCTCACTGAACCCGAAAAGTTATTGGTTTCATCTCACCGCTTGCTCTTTCTGCCAGAAGATTGCTGATTACGCTGATATAGCCCTGTCTGGCTTGTACAAGGGCACTGGATTGCTATAGCAACAGGGATGCTGTTTGCCCCGGAAAGCCAAGTCCCCCAAGGTAAACCCCACCTGGTTGAGGACAGTCTTGTTCATAAACCACAGAAGAAAGCAAGTGGCTCTTGCTCTGCCTCTTTCAGTCCCTTTTCTCAAACAGATCTGTCATTTTAACAAAGCGTAGCATCGCAGCTGTGTTTGTGATGGAGGTCCCTGGTTCAATCTCACCTCTGCCACAAATGCAGCATGTGCCCATAGGCAGGTCACTCTCTTTGCCTGACTCGCCAATCTGCAATACGGGACTAATATGGGACTAATAATATTAGCTTCCCTTACAGAACTGCTGCGAAGACTATAAGATATTGGCTAGGAGCCCCCAGCAGTGTCCTCTGACACAAGGAGCATTCCTGCTGGCCGTACAGCCTTTTTGTGTTGGGGAAGGCTGTGCTGGAGTAATGGGAAGAGGGATAAAGAGAGATGAGGAGACAGTCAAAGGGGTCAACTGACGTTACTGTTTATATTGTTGGACTAGGATTGGAGAGACCTGAATTCAAATCTTTGGTTCTGCTATGAAGCTCCTCGTGTGATCTTCAGCTAGTCCTCCTCTCACAACCTAATCTTCCCTCACTAGGGTTGTCAGTTCTAGGTTGGGAAATTCCTGGAGATTTGGGAGATGGAGCCTGGAAAGGGCGGGGTTTGGAGTGGGGAGGGACATCAGGTGGATATAATGCCAAGCAGTCCACCTTCTAAGGCCGCCATTTTCTCCAGGGGAACGGATCCAGGGGAACAGGAGATCAGATGTAATTCTAGATCTCCAGGTACCACCTGGAGGTTGGGAGCTCTATCTCCTAGGATCTGGGAGAACCAGGCTAGAAGCCCCACTCTGAGATGGAAGTTTGCTGTGCGACCTCGGGCCAATTGCTCAACCTAACCTATCCCACAAAGTTGTTGTGAAAATAAAATGGAGAAGAGGGGAACAATGTATGTTGCTTTGGTCACCACTGGGGAGAAATGCAAAGTAAAAGTGAAGTATATAAATAAGTAACTAGAGGCTGAGTTAGATCCAGGCAGTTTTGCCACTTGGTTTCACCCAATTCCCCTCCATATCTACAGACCCCATCCAACATGGCTTTTGTACATGCAGGCCCCATGAGTCTCACCACAGCCTTTTTGAGTGGTCAAAGAGGCTGCCTCCTTCCTTTCTTTATCAGCAGAAAAGATGGCTGGATCCAACCCCATTTTCAGTACCATTAAGAAACAAGCCAGCATCCTGGCACCCAAAAATATGTTTTCATGAAAAAAAACAAAGGCTTTTCCATTCCTCCCAAAGACTGCTACCCTCCCCTACCCCATGTGCCAACTCTCGCTGTTTGCTTTAAATGACTGTCTCCAGTGCTTTGTTAATTACGTGATTGCCTCCACTGACAATGAGAAAATTAAAACTCCATGCTGCCTTTCAGACAGCACTTTATTATGCCATGCAAAGCAGGCTGACTGCAGTCGAGCAGTGGGTGCACCGAGCGACTGGAATTATTTGCTTCCGATGGCCGCCTCCTCCTTTCACTGTTTCCCCAGAGACGAGAATGTTTGCAAAAGCTTAATAAAGCAGGAAACAGAACAGGTGGGAAAGGAGCCATCACTTATTGCCAATCCTGAGAGCCCTTGATGATTATACCTGTGGCATCAAAAGCATGGAAGCCCATGGATGTCAACCCAGGTCAGCTTTCCAGGTCTTTCAACCTTTTTAGACCGGATGATTGAGAGCTGTGTTAAACACAGAAGAAGAAACCAAGAGAATGCATGGATCCATATCTTTTGCAGAACTCTATGGGTAGATTCAGAAGTCCAGTTTTTAAAATCTAGCAGATTGAAAGCTATGATGACATAGCAATAGAACTAGAGCTCAATCCGTGCACACCGCACCGGATGGCAAAATTTATTTATTTAATTCAGATTTACTTAAGTACTTTTACCCCACTTGTCTCCGGGTGGGGACTCAAAGTGCCTTACAAAATAAACAAACTTGAAAAAGCAAACACTATGATGGCCCAGCATCATGGGCCGGTGCTGGAGCCACTGGCCTGGCTCACTCAGAACCATAGGCTATGAGTCACCACCAGCCAAGAAGGCTCATACCTCTGGCCATACCGAAGCTACATACCTGTAACAAAGGAGGAACTAAAGCTCAGCCCAGATGTTGTTCAGCTGTCAAAGAGATGTTCCTTCGTCCCTTTGTAATTCATTCTCTTGTGTTTCCAGTTAGAAGGGTCACGAACAACATCTCTTCCCAGGAGAGCATAACATGATGCTACCAGAACTGGAAATACTAAGCAAAGCTAAAACAACGTGAGCCAGTTTCATTCCTTATATCTCTAAAGACAACGGGGCCTTACAGGCTCACTGTTTAGGCTGACTAAACATGACATATTGTCTGTTTATTTCCTTCATTTATCCCCCAATGGGGACGCAAAGTAGCTTACATCATTTTCTCCTCCATTTTATCCTAACAACAACTCTGTGAGGTAGGTTAGGCATCAGAGTCCTGACACTTTGAGTGTTGTCAGAAAAGCAGCTTTGAAAAGAGGTTGAAGGAGGAGATGCTGTGCCTACAAAGTTGTCCCCTATAACGCACACACACACCAGCTGCCTCCCTCCACCTGGGTTTCTAAGTGACAGCAAATTTGAGGCTGCTCTGTAACTGAGATAAGGGGATTTGGATACAATCCCTCATTGCTGCCCCTCCACCTGCCCAAAATACTTATCCATAGCAGACTTAGTCTCAGGATCAGGGATAGTGCTGTGTTTCCTGAGGTCTGTGTTTCCAAGTTGGCTGTCACTCTTCATCCAGGCTGCTTCCTGTATCACCAAAGAAAAGCTTTTAAGCATCACAGGGTAAGCATGCAAATCCCTCTGATGTAGGGCTGCCAGGCCAAGCCTGACAGCCAGCAAGAGGGTTGGGAGTGGGGGCATCGTGAGAGGCAGCATTGCGGACGTGGCGATGTCACTCTCAGGGAAAACTCGGGTGGCAGGTAGTTCTAGGAACTCCCAGATATTCTATGGTTTCACCATTGTGTTTCTGGTGATTCCTAAAGCTACCCATCGTCACTTGCAGGTTTTCCCCAGAAGTGATGTCATCACACCACAATCTTTTTTTAAATTTTCCCTCACTGCAGCAGCAGCAGGCAATAGGAGCTTGGGGCAGGGATCCCCCAATCCAACCAGGGGCTTAGCAGCCCTACTCTGAAGTCATTGTCTGTACTGGAGGAGAGGCCAAGTAGTACAAGCACCACACCAAGAATCTGAAGACTTGTTCACTGGGTCCAGCAGGAGCTGTCAGAGTCCCCATTTTGCTTAGATAAGATGCATTCTGTCATGCCAAACCAGCAATGCTGATCCATGCTACCATATCCTCCAGACTGGACTACTGTAACATGTTCTTTATGGGACTGCTTTTGAAGGCATCTCAGAAGTTTCAGATGGTACCAAAGATGGCAACAAGATTTGCAACATTTGGACTATAAAACTCCTGTGCTGCTTCTACTGCACTGGCTATTTGCTTCATTATCTTTAAAGCTGTCAACAGCCTCATGTCTTCATACTTACTGGACCTCATTTTCCACTATATTCTCATGCAACATCCATGCTCCAAAGACAGCCTTCTGAATCCTTGCTTGCCATGACACTTACTGGGTGACTTTGGGCCAAGTTCTCTCTCTCTCTCTCAGCCTAACCTACCTCACAGATCTGTTGTGAGGACAAAATGGGGAAGGGAAGAACCTGAGCTCTTGGAAGGAAGGCTGAGGGTTTTTTTAAAAAAAATGTACTGAATAAATAAATAAAAATAATCTTGCTTTGTGCATACATACCCTTCCAGAGCACAGAAACACCAAAGGGAAGCTACATCCTACAACTCAGGACTAAAAATCCATGTAGCTGGCATGCTGAGGAAGTCATCGATGCTTTTCCAATCACAGCTCCTAGGAACAGGGAGTAATTCAGGAAATAAAAGGTAAGACAGACAAATGTGCCAGGAATCCTTCAGCTCTTCCCAATTAGGTGTTGAATACTTTACCATGGAAACCATCAAAAGGGTGTTTTGTGTCTCTGTGTATGTTTTTTTGCAACGATCTCAAAGGGGGCATTTAATTGAAATCAACTGCGGCTTTTAAAACTGTGTTTTAAATTGGAAACAAACAACAGAAGATGCTGCCAGAGGAGGAACATTAAATAAAAGAGAAAAAAACATGAAACGAGGAGTGAGAAGGGGTGAAAAAAAAGGAAATCAAAAGAATAAATTTACCATAACTAGCAAAGGAATCATTAGGTGGCAACAAAGCTTAGCTCAGTTCCCTGATATTGACTATAACAAGTTTTGATGTGTTTCCAGCATGAAAGCCAAACAGGTTGGTTTCTCCCAATGGGACCCAAAAGCTACCTGAAAATTGCAACCCTTGGAGAATGCTTTCTTCTCTGTGTTGCTCACATCCAGCTCTTTCTAAGCATAAAGGCAGTGAATGGGACTCTTCTAAGAGACTGTTTACCCATCCACATTAAATTAATTGTTACAATTACACTCAGCAACACCGCCAAGCAGGCATCTGAGTGCTTTGCCACACAGCCAGATAGCTATTCAGCACATGATAAGGTGAGCTATGAAAATTCAGTGGTTGCAAGCCAAACAGCCTTCGGGATGCATAATGGAGTTTCGTCATGGAGCCAGCTGTCATGTGCGCAGGATGCATGATGACACACTGAAGAACAACTTTCGGAGTGGGTGGATCATGCCAGCCAGGTGGAGCAGTCCCATTTTCAGGACTTGGGAAATGAAATGGAAGCTTTCTTCCACTCTGCTACAAGTAGGGGTCTGCTAGAGAACAGTAGGCAGAGAATCAGGTCCATATAGGAGGAAGGTCATTCCCCCCAACACCATGCACCTTCCCTGTAAAGAAAAAAAATGTTATGTTTAAGAGTATAGGAAGCCCTTTTGAGAGCTGGGTTGGAGGCTTCCTTGGCTGGAGAAATTCCCTCCCCCCTTTTTGGAGAGGCTTTTCACTTTTGCTAGCAGTAAGTCATGTATGCTCTGTCCTTGAGTCAAGATAAGCTGTTCTTGCTAGCTAATTGGTAATAAACTTCACACCTGTAGTTTAGGGTCGTGTGCCAAGAGCTGCAGACTTTCCACACGTCCCTTTGCGCACTTGTCAGGTGATGTGGTCAGGCTGGGAGTGGGTGTGGTTAGGCCTGCCTCACTTTGGTTCCAGCTTGAACCAATATAAACCGGCTGTTAACCAATATGGAGAAGCTTTTGTTGAGTGTCTACCTTAGACCTCTGCTTATGCTCTTTTGCTTTGTTTCTGGCTCTATTTGTTGAGAAGGACTGAAGCTCCATCTTTTGCCTTGCTGTTTTGTGGGACTACAACTGAGAAACCAACTTGCTTTGCCTCCTAAGAATTTACTGTGGTAAGTAGAGCTTACTGCTGTAGGTTTTTGTTTGTTTGTACTCACTTTTTGTCTCGTGTGTGATAACCCTGCACCTGGAATTAATAAACCTTTATATTTTTATCTTGTGTGGGTTATTAAGACTCTGAAGCCTCACTGTTATAAAACCTTTGTTGAACTCACCCTATGTGTGCTTGAGATCCACCTACCAAACAACTATTCTTTTGCTGTGAACTCTGCCTGTAAGTTTATCCTTGCAAGGTAGAATTTGCTTTGGCTAAATTCCCTAATAGGCTCTGGAGCTTTACTCCCTAACTCCTTAGCCTAGGGATAGACTGGGGAGCTGGTGGCAGCTTACTTGGTTTGCTATTTGCAACAGGACCTTCCAGGCAGCCTGTGTCCCTTCCCCTGAGCTGAGCTGGGCCCCAGGCGTCTGGAACTCCTTGACATTCCCCCAACATTAGCATCTAGCTAATCTAGTTGGATAGAGCAGTTCCTCCTAACCTAGCTCCTAATATGGGTAGGGTCCAGTTAAATCCTTATAACATAAGTCCTGATATTTCCTCCATTTTTTATGATTTTATGTCAGTTCCTGGAGCCCTTTCCCCCTCATCCATTCTCTCACTGGTCTCCACTTTTGCTTTGCTCTTCTCTAAGAAGAAGATGGAGTTATGCTTTATAAGATGGCTCCTTATATGGGGCCTGGTCAAGGTAGCCAAACCAGTCCTGGCAACTAGCAGGAGACTGGGGGTGGGTGCAGTTGAGAAATAGTGATATCGTGCCTGTCCAGGAATTAGCCAAAACTCTGTAATAAAAACCATAACATTTTTGGTGATCCCTAGAGAAGAGTAACATTACTCCTGGGGAAAATCCTCAAGTGACATCAGTCCTCTCTAGAAATCAGTGAAAATTCTCTGGCTTTACTATAGAGTTTTGGCCAGTTCCTAGAGCTGCATGACCTCATGAGTTTTTCTCCTGCTGCCAATCATAGTGACAGCAGGAAATTCCTGCTCGCAACTATAGGCTTCATATACTTGCTACCCTTCTGTCACTGTCTTCTGCCAGCAGATTCATCTGGTGCTCCCTCGGTGACCCCTCCTTCCTGTCCCATGTTTTAATTCTTGTTTCTGCGTATTTGCATATCAATTTTAGTTTTGGTTTTTATTGGTTTTATGACCTATTTTTATAATGTTCTGTTTGTAATTGTTAGCAGCCTTGGTGGCCCAGACAGGGCAGAAAGGCAGTATATAAATTTTGTAAATAAATGAGATAACATTTATGCCAATGGGATGACAAGCTGAGCTTTCATTGCAGTGGGGCTCCTTTTTGGTTTAGCAAACTGAAATCTTCATACCACCATTGGCCAATAACCTCATTTGGGAAAGCACAGTGAGAAAGCAGCCGTTGAGTAGCCCTACCAGTAAACCTGGCTAGACCAAAACCCAAGAAACTTTCATTTTATCACACTGTTTTTTATTTTAACTCAAAATAAGTTCAGGGGTTTTTTTCTCTTTCTGTGAAAAGGGGACCCAATGAAGAGAAGGAGCACATATTTCATTTTAAAGAATGTTTACCCCACTTGATTCATCATCTTCCCCCTTACTATGGTATGTCTGTCCACCACCAAAGGACCGTTTATTCTTTACAAAGAACAACAGTGGAAAATTCTGAGTTTTCCACTTGTGGTGTCACTGAATATGATTTTCCTTGTTGATCCTGGCAAAAAGAGTATGCAAACAGTACAGAAATACGGTATATACTTTGAATAACTCATAAAGCAACTCTTCAGTAAGACTTTGGTCCTGGGATTGTAGTTTAGTATTGTTACTGTAAAAACGCTCACACTCTTCTAAGTTCATTTGCTTCAATGGACTTAGAAGGGGGTTTACTCTGGTAAGAATCAAACTGTCTACTACAGTTTCTCCAAGAGCTATTTCATTTATGTATGTATGTCATTTATAGTCCGCCTTTCTCACTGAGACTCAAGGCAGATTACACAGTGTGAGAATAGTACAATCAGTGTCAGGGACATTTCCATAAACAATGTCATAGAATTTTACAAAGACATAGCATTAGGAAGAATTTAATACAGAGTTGAAGAATTGCTGAAACGGAACATAATCAATTCTAGGACTGACATTAGACTACATGAAACAGAGGTAGTGTATGGGAGTACATGTTCAAAGCAACAGATAATATGCAAGGCAACATAGTGGTAAAGTCTATGGTCCCAGACCCTAACTCAATAACAAAGCATCTGAGACCCCCTCCCTATAATACTTCCCTCCCATCTGAGTCAAAAGCATTTTTGAATAATTTGGTTTTGCATCGTTTGCAGAAAGCCAGCAGAGTGGGGGCTCTCCTGACCTCAGGCAGGCTGTTCCACAGGGAAGGGGCCACCACAGAGAAAGCCCGTGTATGAGCTGCTGTTGATTTCACCCATGTGCAGGCTGGCACCTGCAGGAAACCCTGTTCAGATGAGCGAAACTGCCATGGAGGGACATAGAGAGAGAGGCAGTCCCATAGGCATGCTGGGCCAAGACCGTGAAGAGTTTTGTATGTATTAATCAATACCTTGAATTGAGTGTGATAACTGATAGGTAGCCAATAGAGTGACTGTAGGATGGGAGCTACCTGCAGGTTCTTGCACTGGGTGAGGATTCCTGCTCCATCTCAGTCAAAGCAGCTTCCCTTCCTCCCAAAATACCAAAAAGGTGGGGGGGATGTATAGTGAGAAGATCTGATTTCCCCCTGGTGGCTGGAAGTTTTCAGTCTTGGCACTTAATATCTGGTCATTAATGCTCTTTGGCTCAGCGGCATAAAACAAGCCTCCTGAAGGGCCCATCTGAAAAACGGTGACAGAGATCAGAAGTGATCAGGAGGCAGGCTGGAGCCTCCGCATTCGGCAGGGAAGTGATTAATGGAAGTCCCCCACCATCCATTCTCGTCTTTGCAGAAAAGGAAGCAAGAGAGCTTGACAAGAACAAGCACTCCTTGTGCAAGGAGGGTAATCGCAGGAATGATACGTCTCCAGGAGATTCCAGAGGCCTTGCATGCCCATAATAAATTGCCCTTGTCACTTGCAGGGAACTTATGAAGAAAGATGGGGAAAGCAAGGGGAGCAATGGGTAGAATAAAAGACTTCCTCTTCCCACTTAGAATTTCAAAGACATCGCTCAACCGTTACTTCGAGACTGGAGAACGGCAGTCAAAGATTCCACTGGTTATTTCCAAGCAGTACATAATTTGGGGGTTCAGCCTGGGGAAGGCAGAGTTTAGGGAGAGGAGGGAGGGACGCCAGGGGGGCACAGCATCATTGAGTTCACCCTCCAAATCAGCCATTTTCTCCTGGGGAACTGATCTCTGTAATCTGGAATTCAGTGGTAATTCTGGGAAATCTCCAGACCCCAGTGGTAACCCTAATTCAACTCAGAGTGATTGGCCTGGGAGTGGGACTAGAATCATCATTTTATGAGGCGGGGATGCAGTTCAGCAGAGATGCAGCTCAGCAGCCAGGCATCCAGTTGCATGCAGAAAGTTCAGTCGCTGGCATTTGCAGTTAAAAGGATCAGGTAATCTGAAAGATTAATGAGACCCTGGAGAAGCCCTGCTGGTCCGAGTAGACAGTACTGACCTTGATAGACCAATGGTCTGATTCCGGATTCAAATGTTTATTTCCCCTTCCAACCTCATTCCCTAACATTCCTCATTCCTGCCTACAGTTGTTTGCCTCCCTGTCTCACTAAATCTGTACAGCTAGAACTAGAACAGATATCGAAAAGGGGATACAAAATGATCGGGGTAGTTGGAGCACTTCATCTGTGTAGAAAGGCTAAAGCGGCGCGGAGGGCAAGCTAAACTCCCCTCTGTCTGGAGGTCAGGGGGCAGGGCCACCAGCCATGTGACCATTTTCAAGAGGTTCCAGAACTCCATTCCCCCCGCGTTCCCCCTGTACAGCATAATTAATTGTAGTGGGCCTCATTCATTTATTTGTTCGTTCATTCATTCATTCGATTTTTAGCCCTCCCTCCCTGTTGACGGGCTCAGGGCAGGGTACAATAAAATACTCAGTAACATTTAAAAACATATAAATACATTTAAAAATCCAAAAACATGAATACGTAGAACAGCATCTCAAAATGGCAGCCCCCTCCAATTTCCCCAATCATAATCTAAACATAAGGGGGTGCGTGGGGCCACAGTTAATAATATTCTAGTGACTGCATTCACGGGGTGGGGGTGCGATGATTTTGTCACCCTCCTGGTGGGAGACCAGTAGGGAGGCTCCTAAAATGATCAAAGGCTGGCCTCAACCGTACGCCTGGTGGAACAACTCCGTCTTACAGGCCTGCCGAAAAGATATAAAGTCTTGGCAGGACCAGGTGTCCTCCGACAGAGAGTTCCACCAGGTTGGGGCCAGGACTGATAACGCCCTAGCCCTGGTCGAGGCCAGCCAGGCCTTCCTGGGGCTAGGGACCACCAGTAAGTTCTTATTTGCCGATCTTAATGCTCTCTGGGGTACATATGGGGAGAGACAGTGCTGCAGGTATGCTGGTCCCTGTCCGTTTAGGGCTTTAAAGGTTAAGACCAAAACCTTGAACATGATCCAGAACTTCACGGGCAGCCAGTGCAGCTGCTGCAGGATAGGAGTAATATGTGCCCTGTGTGGTGTACCCATCAGGACACATGCAGCAGCTTTCTGGACCCGCTGTAATTTCCAGGTCAAGCCCACGGGAAGCCCTGCGTAGAGCGAGTTATAGTAGACTATTCTGGAGGTGACTGTTGCATGGATCACTGTAGTTAGGTTGTGGGTTGACAGAGAGGGTGCAAGCTGCCTGGCCTGTCGAAGATGGAAGAACGCTGATGGGGCAACTGCCGTGACCTGGCACTCGATCGATAAGGAGGAGTCCAGTATCCAAGACTCTGGACCAATGAGACAGGCGCTAATAGCACCCCAGCAAAAGTCGGGAGCCAGATGCCCAAATCTGGCAACCCCCAGCCCAAGTACAGGACTTCCATCTTTACCAGGTTCAACTTCAGCCGGCTCTGCTCTACCCATCCAGCCACGACCAGCCATGGTGCAATTGCAGAATCTCAAAGAGATGCACAGTTGAACATCCAGAGTATATTAACTTTTGTTTTTAAAGACAAAGCAGATTTTTAGCTGCTGCTGTTGTTAGGCTTGCAGGGGAGTGGGCAATGTCTGACAAAAGCCAGGAGAAGCCAGTGACTAGACCTGAGTAGGATTTTGAGTAGATCTGCTTAGGATTGTTCCAGCAGTTCCTTTCTCCTTGACTTGCAGAGATAAACACTTTTGAACTACTATTTAGGAGATTCAAACACGGGTCTCCCCCATCTCATGTAATTTGGCCATAAAACCTGACTCCCAGTAAGACTGATGAGAAGTAATGCCTTTGGAACACAATCCTTTGTTTTAAAGTCAGCAACAGCCACAAGTGCAGAGAGGTCAGATTTCATTCCCCTCTCCCTGCTTCTTCTTTCCATCTACAGTCACACACACACACACACACCCCTAGACATAGACACACACGCTCAGGCAGGTTCAGTGATTTGTCCTCTTTGACCTTTTCTGTTCTTAATGAAAAGTCACCAACTCAGACAAGCCATTGATAGAAAGGGGGAGGCGTTCTTCCACCTGGACTCGGTTTACTCTTTGGAAAGGTTATAGCTCTTGGAGGCAGATCGTGTGACATCTGCTGAGGGGCTCTGCCCTTTCTTAGACTCAATTATGAGCTCCCATTTGTTTCCCCTTAGTTTATATATTTATATATGTATATTTATCCTCCTGAAACATTTCATGATGCCATGGGGAAAGGGTTTGTTTGTTTCTTTATAACATCTGGTGAGAACTATCTGACTGTTTATTCTGTTCTGGGCCTCTTTTTCATCTTGCTCCACAATCCACTGAAACATTTGCCTGCATGGGAAATCATGTCCTGTGAATCCGATGCTAGGACTAGAGAGATGGAATCATTCTTATCCAGCTGGGTTGGACTGGCCATTTAACTTTCCAGGAACGCTCTGGAGAGCCTCTGTCGAGTTGCTGGCAGCTAAGATCAGGCACAGCAAAGCCCCCACAGCCCTGCTAGCACCACAGGGGCTGTTTGATTTGGTCCCTTCAGCTGCAGTGATGATCTGGGTCAGGTCCTCATTGGCCTCTTTCCAAACCACCCCGTTGGCAGAAGTGCAGAAGGAATCCTTGGTGCTGCTGGTAGCTGAGTCTAAGCTGAACAGCAGCATCAGGAGTTATTATCAGAGCCAGCATCAAAGGCTGCCATGGTCAAGCATCTTCTGAAACCCATAGCTCAACAGAAGGATCCCTACCAGCTAAAGAAGCAAGATAGTTCCAGGTGGGAAGCTGTGTTGGTCTGCAGTCGAAGAGCAAGGTCCAAGTCCAATACCACATTAAAAGGAGCTTTGACTCTCTCGAAAGCTCATACCTTGGGAATCTAGTTGGTCTTCGAGGTGCTTTTAGACCTGGATTTTGCTTTGTAAGCGCATGGACCATCTGATCCCATAAGAAAGGGGAGAGTGTTCTGAATTTCTTTGCAAATACCACAGGGGCTTCTGGGAAGATCCTCCATTTTTCATCAGAGTAGTGCCTAGCGAGGCACTGGCGAATGAGTCTTCCATGTTGTTTTTGCCAGCACTGATGGGCTTGAAGAAGTCTAAAAGAGCTCTGCTCTTTTTTCCAGGAGGGTTGTGCATTTGTGCATGTAAGTGCATTCACACATGCACATGAGAAGGTGGCATGATTAGTGGATCTTGCCCAGGGCGCCCCCCCCCAACCTGGAACTTCCCCCAGATAGCTTGATGAACATAAGTGTAAAAGAAGTAAAGGCACTGATTGCAATTCATAATTCTTATCAGCTTATAGCCCCAAAAAATGCAGTAAATGAGCCAAAGTCACAATGAGTAGGGAATCATTGCAACAACTCCAACTGTTCTTTCTTGCCAGAAACAGTCCCTGGTTTTTTATTGCCTGTTCTTGGCCAACTATTGAACACATAAAGGTGCCCTATACTCCCACCACTGGAAATCTACTCAGTGCCTCCTACTCAGACTGATAGCAGCAGTCCAGAGTCTTAGCCGTGGTCCTTTCTTGTTTAAGCCTTGTGTGGACACCAAGACCGTTTCCACACGGCTTACCTTTGCTCATAACAACCCGGAACATCATGCAAAAAACGCAGAAGATCGCATTTCCTTGCGCGAGATGTGTGCGACGTCGCACAAATCTCGCATGAGAAAATGCGATCTTCCGCGGTTTTTGCGCAATGTTCTCAGTCGTTACGAGCAAAGGTAAGCCATGTGGAAATGGCCCATGTTGAAATGTTATTAGTGTGAGGCAACAGAATTCAGTCCCCATCCCAGAGAATCTAGTAGTTACATCTCTGACTGAAGAGACTGTCTCTAATGTTCAGGCATCTTGTATACAGAGAGGCATAGGCATTAAGATGCCATGTTATGCCCAGCCTGCCATATCACATGCCCTTGGGGCTCACGTTGACTTGTCCATATCAGCTTGTAGAACCGTTTTATTTTCTAACATAGTATCAACCTAAACAACAAACACCTTCTTGATTTTTCAAACTGTATAGGACAGTCAATTACATAGTAAATGTATACATTAATTACAATAACTACAATAATTGTTCTTATATATCGTTCTTCTTTCATTTTGGATGGTCTCATCATAGGGTGGGTTCTAGATCTAAAAAATAAGTAAGTGGGTTCTAGATCGAATCAAACCTGGATTCTCTCTAGAAGCTAAAATGACAAAACTGAGGCTATCATACCTTGGTCAAGACAAGATTCTCTGGAAAAGTCAATAATGCTAGGAAAAGTGGAAGGCAGTAGGAAAAGAGGAAGACCTAAAACAAGAAGCTTGACTCAATAAAAGAAACCACATCCCTCCAGTTTGCAAGACAAGTCTATTAATAATAAGACGTTTTGGAGGTCTTTCATTCATCGGGTCACCATAGGCAGGGGGCAACTTGATGGCCCATAACACAAATACACATACCGCTTTTCTAGACAGATTAGTGCCCCACTCAAGGTGGTGAACAGTGTTATTATTATCCCCACAATACAGCTGGGGAGCCAGGACTGAGAGGAATGGCTTACCCAAGGCCACCTGCTGAGTTCATGGCAGTAGTGGGAGTCGAACCAGCAGACTGCTAATTCGTAATCCAACCACTTAACCACTATGCTAAAGCCCATGGAGTACCGCAATATATAATGGAAAGGGTTCAGGCAGTGATAACAGGGATGTTACAAGCATGGTTTGGTTCATATCTTTGAAATGTTAGAGGTTCTTACCACACCGAACAGCCACAACCTAAATGCCAATAGCCGAATATGATGCAAAAGATTTACTAATACAATGAACATGATTTAACCAAGTGTGGTATAGCAGTTAGAATGTTGGACTAGCACCAGGGAGGCCAAGGCCTGAATTCCCATTCTGCCACGGAAATTTACTGGGTGACCTTGGGCCAGTCTCTCTCCCTCTCTCCCCCCCCCTCTCTCCCTCTCACACACACACACACATTTTCAGCCTGAACTACCTGCTAGAGGATTGTTGTGAAGTTTAGCAAATTGTAGGATCGTTTTGAATGTGCGGGCTTGAAAGATGGAAGGCAGACTAAGCCAACATTTGCTATTATTTGAGGAAGTTTTTGTGCACTTATGGAAATCTACTCTTAATCTGAAACAGATTTTTTCTCATCTCAAAATTTTGTAATGAGATGTTTGTTGATTTATCTTACTGTGATCTATTTGTCTGGCAACACCGGCCTTTTGTCCACCCTCACCACCAGCCCTGCAGCAGCAGACAACCCCTTTAGGCCCTGCAGCACTGCCTCTAGCAGTACCTCAGCTGCAGGAGCCCCTACAGACCTCCAGGCCTCTCTCACCCTTTGGCCAGTTGCAGCCGACACCCAGGCACAACCCTGGGGAACAGCCTGCAGCCACTCAGCAGACTCACCTGTCTCCTGCAGTTGCCCAGATGGCTGCACTTCATCCAGGCTCACAGGAGATTGCCATCAGCACCAGCCCGGCAGGCACAGGCCCCAAGATGCCAAGGGAGCCACTGGGGAGGGTTCAAACTCAGCAGGGGTGAGCCAGGCAAAGAGCAGACCAAATGCCCCACCCTAGGTGGGGATGGAGTGGGTGGGGCCAGGAGACTGCAGAGTCTACCCAGCCCTCCTATCAGATAGGCTGGGAGCAGGGCCAGTCAGGGAGACTGGGTGGCGATTGGGGGCAGAGCCAGGGAGGTGGGGCAAGGGGAGGCCTTTAAATTCAAGTTCCTGTGAAGGCCGAGGAGGATTTTGCAGGGAGAGACTGCTGGAGCGTGCTGCTACTCCCAGGGCAGGAGAAGGAACAAGGTGGTGCAACCCCCTTCCCTGCCCATCTGAGGCCAGAGGACACCTACCTGGAGAGCTGGTAGGATGGCAGGCCATCAGGAGAGGGTGCCAGTGAGGGAGGAGCCTCACACTATTAAAAAAATGTAAAACTGATGAGGGGAGGATGACATGCGCCACCCTGAGTTCCTAGGAAGACGGGCAGGATAAAAATATAGTAACTAAATTTAACTAAGTGTGGTATAGAGGTTAGAATGGTTCACTAGCATGGTAGCTAGAGTGTTCAGCTAGGACTGGGGAGGTTCTGGTCCAAATCCTCAGTTAGCCATGAAGCTCTCTGGGTGACCTTTGGCCAGTTGCATATTCTCAGCCTAATGCGCTTGACAGGGATAAAACAGGGAAGGATTGATCTGTGGATGCCTCCATGAGTTCTTTGGAAAACAGGTGTGCTTTAAAAATACGATACATGCTATTTCATCACTGCCAGAGCATTGGCTTTGAATGAAGAAGGCCCCAGGTTTAATCCCATCTCCAGTGAAAAGAGTCAGGCAGAAGGTGATGTGGAGCCCTCTACTAGTCTTGAGAGCCTGGAGATGTCCTGTCAATCAAAGCAGACAGTACTGCCCTTGACTGACCAAGGGGCAGACTCAGTCGAAGATAAACTTCATGTGAGCTTTTGGAAAGAAGATGGCTTGCGTGCTTTTCCTTAAATCTCTACCATGGAAACGATTAGAAACCAACTTCCTGTTAAAAATGAAAGCTGAAAAATTCAAGCAAGTCACATGGAATATCCCAGAGCAGGTCAGGCTCCTTGGTGCCCCCTGTGGCTGACCCCCTGCTCTTACCAGGCACCTCTTCTTTCCCTTGGCTTGCTCAATGAAGCCAGAGGGCACGATCCAACAAACCATTCTCCTATGCACACCCTGTGTTAATATGGATGCTGTTCAAAAGAACTGTTTTCTCAAGCAATTTCCATTCATTTCAGTGGAGCACGTATGGCACAGCATCATGGTAGATTGCACCCTTCAGGTGCTATCGAAATAATCCATCATAATATCCCCCCCCCCAAATGGTGCCGCTCATTCCCCCTTCAGCACAGCTCTGCTGAGCCTTTATTCTGCAAAGCTCTGACAGCCACGGTAACTGCTCTGCTCCATCTGTGACAAAGAGAAAGCTTATCTTCTGATGGACGTGTGCAGCGCCTTCCCTGTGACATTTAAATCTTTCTTTGTAGTCAAACTGGGAGGGGGGGGGGTACAGTTAAAGAAGCCTGAGTGGTTGGCTGATTTCGTCCCTGCAAGTGTTATTACAGTGAAAGCCTGTTTAAGAGCATGATGTCGCAGGAGAGGAAATGCATTCTAGCCGCATGCGGGGCGTGAAGGTAGGGCAGGAAATAATCATGGGGTGGGAAGGATCTTGGCAGGTAGAAGCCTCTGAGTAGCATTTCCATTTAGAAAGGTGCATCAGACTGTGCATGGGGGGCAAGGTTAAAGGATGTGGTTGTGGGGAGGACACATAAGGCCACCTGACACCAGAAGCATTGCTGGTCTGGGCTGATCTGGGCTGGATAGGAGCCTCATGCACACTTGCACAGCACACTGCCTTCAGTTCCATTCACTGAAATCCTAAGCAGAGTTACTCCAGTCTAAGCCCATGTGACATGAATGGGCTTAGACTGGCGTAACTCTGCTTAGGATTCCACTGTTTATGGAAGAAGGGTGGGATAGAGCATTGTGCTGAGCATCTGCTTTTCCCTTCCTGCTGCAGGGATAGCCAGTGGTGGGAGTCCTTGCACTCAAGCTCTTGGTTTGTAGCTTGTGGCTCACAGCCAGTGCCTTTGGATGAACTGGCTACTGACTCCTAGGCCAGCCCAGAATATAATTTGTTCTTTTGTTGGTTTATTTGTTTCTCTGCTGTTGCGAGAAGCTTTGGCTCCCTTCTGGGAGAAAGCAGGATACAGATATTTAAATAAATAAATGTGGGTGCAAGAATGTTCCAGGGTCAGTCTCTGGTTTCTCCGATTCAAGCACCTTGGGTAGCAAGTCTTGGAAAAGCCTTCTCTGGGACCTTGGAAGAGTCAAAACAGACAATACTGACCCTGAATGATGGAGCCATGGTGTGACTCAGTAGAAAGCAGCATCCTAGGCACAGAGATGGAGGACAATCTCTTATCCTTGTTCTTGTACGGGTCAGGTAAGCTGACTCTGTTTCCCTTCTAGCACAACTGCTCAGGCTCTCTTTTTGCCATCTGTCTTGGGCCAATGAAGCTTTGGTGGCTTGAAGGCAGCAGGGACAAAACTGCTCTTGGGGGGAAGTTTCTGGCATCTAACCCTCTAGCTTAAGCATCAGCCCTTTTCCAAACACTCATCAGGTGCTGTTATTGGAATGCCACCACCAGCTCTCCTTTTTGAGACCTGCTGAGGAACCAAACATCTGGGTTAGGCGTTCCAGATGCAGAAGGAAGAGACGGTTATTTATTCCCTGACAAGCCTACCACAGCCAGTCAAGAGACACTGCAGAGAAATTATCCATCAGGCTAAATGAGCTGTGGCAAGGCACTACACACACACACACACACACAAAGAAAAAACCTCCACACACCACAGAAAACTTGACACACTTCACTGACTTCAATGGCTGCTCACCTCAATGCTGTACCATAGTGGGAAAGACAGGAACTAAGGCATATCATCCGTTGTGTCAGAGAGTCTGCTGGTTCACCGTCTTTTGCTAAGGTGTAATAAATGGTTTTTGTTACTCCACTGTGAGATGATAGCAAGGGGTATCCATGTATGCCGATCTGTTTTGTCCTCTCTGGTATCTTGGGCACGTCGCTTGATGCATCTTAACCCGAGAACATAAAAAAGCTGTGCTGGATCAGAGCAGTTTTACAGCATTCTGTTTCTCGCAACTGTCAAGCAGTTGTCCCTGAAGGCCCACAGCCAGAGCTTCTCCCTGTCACTGCCCTCCAGAATTTGGTATGATATTTAGAGGCATAGCCCCTCCATACAAGGAGGCACACTTTTGCTCTTGCTAACAACAACCCATATTTTGTCGCCCTGTTTTTGTGAGTAGCGAAACAAATGTGGCAGATCTAATTCAAACTTGCAAACGCAGCTAACTACCATCATGACATTTTTTGCAAAAAAAACCCAAATTACAGATGTTGCAGAAAGAAATTCAAGTCACTTGGGGCTTATTTGTGAAGGGGAAACGGTGTTTCAAAACAATATAATGCTAATTTTGGAAACATAACCAATATTTCACAAGGAAAAGCTGAAATGTGCAGGATTTGCATCTCCCCAAGTATTTTGAATGCAGGAAGTTTTGGGGGTTTTGTGGTCTTTTATTTCAGTGCTCATTGAGAAACTTGCTTTGCGTGGGGTGTTCCATCTGTCATTATTGACCTTCAGCTAGGTTTATCCAATTACTTCACTGCTGAGCTCTCTGCACTGTACCATCTGCATAGACACTGGGCTGTTTAACAGGAGATCTGAGGAGTGAATGAAGCTACCTGATCAGACCACCGGCCCATCAAGCACCATATCTATGGGCCAAGCTACAAGTGATGAATGACACTTGAACGGCAAGTGAACAGACTCACGTGTATTCCTCCCTGTTTGGGGTTTTTTTCTGCTTGTGCCCATGTCTAGTCAAAAGTCACAGTCTAGAATCAGGTAACATGAGCCAAAAGCAAGTCCAAAAGGCGCACACACTTGCGTGTGCATACAGCATGTGAGGCTGGGTTCCTCATTAGGCTCCGTTCTACAACCTGAGTCATCTCCAGTTGAGTCATCGCCTCTACTCCTGAGTGGTATTGGGGCCCAGATCCTGCAGTGACTTGGTGGTCTCTCCTGATACTTCCTTAGCAGGGGGAAGCCTTGGTCTACCAGGCATGCCAGGCCTCTGTCCTAGCCCTTTGTGCTAGGCTTGGGGCAACTTGTCCTCCTCCTCCTCCAATGAAGTTTCATCTTCTCACCTTACTGGGGGAGGGAGGTTTGACACCTGCTATAGTGGGTAGGGTTGCAGGTCTCCCTAGCAGCCGGGGGGATGGAGAGTCTCAGTAAGTACGGGAGTCCCCCTTTGCACACTGAGGCATGACAATGTCATTTCCAGGAGTGATGTCATTGTGCTGGTTGCAGGAGTGCTCTGGTGCAGTTGCCAGCCTCCAGATGGTAGCAGGAGATTTCCTGGAATTACAGTTGATCTCCAGGCCATAGAGACCATTTCCTCTAGAGAAAATGGCTGCTTTGGAAGATGGACTCTATGAGATTATACCCTGCTGAGGTCCCTCCCCACCCCAAACCCTGCTCTCTTCAGGCCCCACCCCCCAAATCCCCAGAAATTTCTCAAACTGGAGCTGGCAACCCTACGCTTTACACAGGGCCAGATCGGGCCTGTACGAAACATGGGAGCATACCCACAGCCGGTGCAATGATGTCACTTCCCGAAGTGACATCATCGCTCCCAGCTGGAAGCATGCACACTGCACGTTTACCAGGTTGCCTGCCAGTGGTGGGTGATCACCAATGGGTGAGCACGGGGGCAAACCGCTGGGAATTTGCCCATCACCAGTAGGCACCTCAAAACCCAAATACTGGGTGATCTGGCAGCCCTATCATGGAGGTAAATCACATCAACTGGTAACCAATATCCCATTAATCCTCTTTTAAAGGGACAGGACTTTTTTTCCTCTAGGAAGATGGCAACTCTGTGTGTGTTTCACAAACAGAAAAGCAGAGTGGCTGGAAAACTCGAGGCATGCTGAATGCCATCCGCATCCTTTTGTATGGTTTTACAGTTCTAAAGACAACAAAAGGGAGATTTATGTATAATCAGAGCAACCCCTAGTGGACAATCATTGTAAAGGTTCGTCTGTTGCTGCCTGCAAAGGTTCCTTCTTGATTTGGCCTACTCATAAAAGCCCTGCTGAGCTCCCACCCCAAACTCCACCCTCTCCAGGCACACACCCAAATCTCCTGGAATCTCCCAAGCTGGCGTTAGCACCACTATTTGTGTGGGGTCTGTGGGTAAGAGAAAATGTGTTGAAATATCCAGATTCAGACATCACACCAAACTGTACTTCGATCCAAGATTTCGGAAACCAGGAACCTTGGGTCCCTGCATGACTCTAGAGTGGACCTAGATTGACTAGGGCTGCCAACAGGCCTGGAGAAAAATGTCCTACCCTTTAATAGAGGTGTGGTGGTGGTGGTGGTGATGATGATGATGACGATAATAACAATAAAAAATATTTGATTTATATACCGCCCTTCAGGACAACTTAATGCCCACTCAGAGCAGTTTACAAAGTTTATTATTATCCTCACAACTAAACACCCTGTGAGGTGGGTGGGGCTGAGAGAGCTCTGAGAGAGCTGTGACTGACCCAAGGTCACCCAGCTGGCTTCAAGCAGAAGAGTCGGGAATCAAACCCAGTTCTCCAGATTAGAGTCTTGCCATGCTTGACCATTATACCAAACGGGCTAATGTGTAAAAATAGGCAGCTGAAGCTTTTCATGGCATGGAGGTAAATAACATCAGCTGGTAAAATAACTTCCTATTTACCCTCTATTAAATGAATAGGACATTTTTCTCCAGGTCTGTTGGCAACAATAAGTTTACCCTACCTAAGCATTTTGTTTTTTAAAATTAGCATTTACTTTTGTAACATGAAACCTTTTGTCATTTCATGTAAAGAACGTGAGATCTTTTTTAGTAAGTAAAAATTTCTGGCTTAAAAAAATTGGTAGCACCTACCCCACCACCACCGCAAGACGTGCTAACGGCACAAACGCAACTTAACTGGCTTGTCCAGCCAGGATTGAGGTTGCCAACAGGCCTGGAGAAATAAAAGTCTTACCCTTTTAACAGAACCTTAATATATGGAAATGAGCACATGAAGTGTTTTGTGGCCTGGAAGTGAATAACATCCCATTAAGCCTTTATTAAAGGGATAGTGCTTTTTTGTCCAGGGAGTTGGCAGCCCTAGTCTGGATTTCTCTTGCCTGGCCTAGGGGGATTTTTCAAGATCAATATCACATACATACTTTTGTGTTCCTGAAGAAAGTGAAACACTGAGAATAAGGGCAAGTTCACATGTCAAGGAAGGCTGCCTACCACAGTGAGGATTCTATAAGTATCAGAATGCGAACAGAGACACCAGCAGAACAGAGGCACCCCCTCTAATATTAATGTATGCTAGGCTTACCAGCTCCCAGTGGTAAGCCCTGTTGCTTGCCACAGCTGCAAACAGTGGCAGGAGAAAAAATGTTAAAAACCAGTGACATTACGGATGTCACTATGTCACTTCCACATAAAACCTAGAAGTGACAAAGAGTAGTTCTAGGAATCACTGGAAAATCTATGATATTATCATAGAATTTTCAGATATTCCTAGAGCTAACAATTTCACTTAATAATTTTACCCAGAAGTGATGTCCTCTCCCCACCATGTCTCAGCCCTTCCTCTGTTTACCAGGCTTGTGCACAAACATTAAAGCACTATGCAGAGCACAGTCTGCCGTTTCACTCACTTTTGATGGATATCTTTTGAATTGCTGATAACCTTTTGCACTACAGCTCCTTTTTTTCCTAGTCTGTCTTTAATCAAAAGAACAAACCTCCTCCTGGCTTTGAAATGGGCAGAAGACATGCAATTGCACAGTAAATGAACCTAATAGCATTTAGTAAAAGAAATCAGAATTTAGTATCGTGGGGAGATGCCCTCCACCCAAGGTTTCGCCTTAAGGTTTCAGTTATTGTAACTTCTCTCTGTCCGTGTACAAGAGCACAGCTGCAGTCGAGTAGCTGGTAGAAGCTCTCACACCTAGAGTCATAAAGCAGAGAAGACTGAAGTGGTAGAAGAAAAATTCTTCCTCTGGGTCAGGAAGGGGCAGGAAGGTCATCCCAAGGGGTGGGGAGGCAAGATAAAGAAGGTCCAAAGAAGGGCAAGGCAGCAGGACCTGCTGCATTGAGGGCTAGTGGCAGGATGCCAAGTCCAGGAAGAGAAGAACGATGAATGAATGAAAAGTTAGCTAGCCCACATAGTGTCCCTTTCAATATCTCCCAACTCCTGTTCTCTCCTCCTCCAAAATAATGAGGCCTGGGGAAATTGCGTCTGTCTCCTGTTTTCTGCAGCAGCTGCCCACGACTGGGCTGGTGAAGTTCAAGAAGGATTTTTTTCCCCCTTTCAAAGTGGTATTATGCACTTCCTCACTGGTACAAGAATTAATGCATTATATTCTTTTTTGAAAGAGTAAGAGAAAAGGACATTGGTGAGACAGGCACGCTTTCCCCCTCTAGACACATTTGGCTGCACTGAAAAAAATGGAGGGATCATCAAAGAAATGGTGGGAAAGGAGGAAGCAAGGAATGAAGGAAAGTCCGTTCAACAAATTAAAAGCCAGCCTGGTATAGTGGTGAGAGTATTGAACTAGGATCTGGGAAACCCTGGTTTGAATCCAGGGCCACCTTATTCATAAGGCTGACTAGGCTGAAGCCAAGGGGCCTCGCAGGGACTAGGGGCCCTTTGCTGAGGCACTGTTACCTGTGCTCTAGGGCTCTAGTGCTTAAAGGCACTTTGCACTCTGCGCTGTAGCAATACGTGTACTTTTATATTTATCCATATATATACTCTCATAAGTATACGATAGATAGATAGATAGATAGATAGATAGATGATAGATAGATAGATAGATAGATAGATAGATAGATAGATAGATAGATAGATAGATAGATAGATAGATAGATAGATAGTTTTAATGCCATATTGCTTACCTGTTTCTTTTTTGTCCGTATTCCAATATTCAGGAGAGAGTAATAAAAGATGGGAGCATGTGCTTGAATGTACACGGTCTATTACCTACTGTGCTATGGTGCCATCTAGCACCTACCGTACCAGGGTGAGGCTGTCAGCTGTAGTGGGGTGAAAGATTGAGGTGCCAGAGGGGGCCCAAAATACCTGAAAGCCTGGGGGCCCGGCTGTGGGTTAATACGGCCCTGTTCGAATCCACACTCTACCATGGAAGCCTGCTGGGTGACCTTCGGCCAGTACCTCTTTTTCAGCTGAATCCACATTACAGGGTTGCTGTGAGGTTAAAATGGAGGAGAGGAGTCCATTATTGGAAGTCACTTTGGGGAGAAACTCAGGGTACAAAAGTCTAAAATAAATAAATAAACTTTCATCCATATCAGGTGTGGTATTACCACTACACCAGTTAACATCTGAAAGAACAATGCTGCAATAGCATTTGACGCTCAATAAATCATCATAGCTCAGCACTTTAAGAGGAAAAATGGGGGAAACACTGAAATACAACGCCTGGGAAGAATCAATGAGTGATCCAACTGTCAACAGAGGAGAAGGCTAATGTCAATTGGCCTTAGCCATCAGCAATGTAAAAGAGTGCAGGCAAAATTCAGGCAGCAAACATCGCATTAAATATGGAAGTGTAAAACACCCTCTAATCCCTGGACCAAAATGTAGGAATAAATTGACCTGGAGAGAGGGGAGAGGTAAATACCATTTTTAATTTTCCACAAGTCCATATTGTTAATATTCCTCAGAGGTTTGTTGTTTCATCCTCTTCTTGTCATTTTTTAAACCTTGCAATGTATTTGTTTAGAAAGTTTTACAGCACCGGCCTCATTTTTATCCCCAAAGGCATATAGGGTGAAATTGACAAAAATATGTCATATTTACTCAAAAGGAAGTCCTGAATGTAAGACAACCCCATTAAAATAAGTTATACACAGTCCAAAAAAATTGGACGTAACTGTAACTTGTATGAGAATGTAACACGACCCCTTTTTTTTAATGGCATACCTGTCAAAAATATTTAGTTTTGCATTTGAGTAAACACTGTATTGTCTTATATTTTCTCTTCGCTGATGTCCTTGCTGATGTTCTGTTCCTGTATTGTCATAGAGAAATACTTAACAATGTGCAGATTTTTTTCTATACAACAGGTGCTGTGCTCAATATACAACCACCAAGATTTTTTAAAATCTTGCAGTGCCACTGATTTGCAGCACCATCCTATGCAGAGCTGTCGAATCAGGCACAGAGCAGGTGGCAATGCCCTCCTCCCCTTCACCTGGCTAGAATCAGGCACAGAGCAGGAGGCAATGCCCACCCCCCTTCACCCAGCTGAGATCAGGAGCGGAGCAAGTGGCAATGCTTGCCTCCTGCCTTCACCCGGCCAGGATCAGTCACAGAGGAGGAGGCAATTCCCACCTGCCCGCTGTCCCCTGTCTAGAGCCCGTTGCATTTTTCCCACAACAGGCTTTGTTGCTAGTTTAAATATACATTTTAAAAAATGTAATAGTATAGATATTAAACAGTACTAAACACTGCCAAAACATTCGATGGCGTCTGCTACAGAATGTACTTGTGGTAGCTGTAGCTGGACTATACAGTACAATTAAGTGGTGAGAATCTGCCAAGATGCAATAAAATAAGGCAGAACAGAACAGGGGAGGCCATTGGAGACGAATTGCTATCACCTCAATTAAACAAGTATTAGTCTCCATATAAGGCAGTTTCAGCATATTGGAGGGGGTGAAATGGCCTCCTTAGATTTAGACAAGGGAGAACTGATCCAGGAAAGCACGGAAGTGAGATGTTATAGTTCTTTGTAATTTGGCACAAGCAGAGGACTTTTCTGAAAAACATTAACCTCACCAAAGACTGAAATATGCAAGGAATAGACAACCCCTCAAACAGTGCTTAATAATCATAGATGTTTGAACCAAATTCTGGGCGTAGTGAAACTCCTTGATTTTTGCCCCCACAAACCCAGATTTTGGGGGGTGATTTTTACTACCCATTAGAACTTGGCTTGGGTTAGTACAATACCTCAAATGCAATATTGTGACATTTCCCCCCGTTTTTCCTAAGAGGTGATCTTTCACTTACTGGTCTTCAGCATAATTTAGTGACCATCATCAAGACAAGTAATGATCTACAGATGTTAAACCATATATTTTAGTAGTCTTTAATGTCCTCCTGTGAGTGTACAGGAGGAAGAATTTGTCTTTCTTGGTACGGAATTACATTTGAGTTGCTGTTGCTTGTTTTTAGCAAGATGCACACACAGCCCATTTGCAATGTATGCATTCAGTTTTGAATGGTCCTTTATCTTCCGTCAGTCCCATATGCTCTAATGGCCCTATTTACTACAAACAGTTCTGATTCTCATATCCCTCTCCCGTCAAAATTGCTGCCCCTATATCCTCCCTATTTTCACCATTGATGGATGCCTTGTTAAAATTTCCTTGGATTTGCTAGCCTTCTTGTTCTTCCAGGTGCTGACCCCTCTTCAGGGACCCTAAAAATGAAAAGAGCAAAAGGATGCATCTTGATTCTGATGCACATCCATGTAAATACAAGCACATGAACACTAAAGCAGTACACGGCGCTTAGCCTTCATGTTTTCTTTGAGATTTCATAGTCTGCAGGTGCTGAGATATGTTTTGAAAGGTCAATGAGAAAATGCATAAGAAATCTGTTTACCAAAAGCACAAAGCACCCTTTAGGTTTTTAAACCAGCAGAGGATAAGCTTTTGTAGAATAAACCAATGCAACAGGTAGAGTCTTCAGCCACGCATAAAGAGCAAAGGAGGAGGCTTGGGCAATGACGCCTGGCATGAGAACTGGGAGTTACATACATGTCCCTATTTTCATTGATGAAATGTTGACGGTATGCCGTCCCCTTCCAGTACCATGCAGCCTATTGCCGAGAGTCAATGTCAATCTCAGCTCTATCCCTGAGCTACTTCGGAATGCTCAGCAGCCCACATTTCATTAAAACAATGGACTGATCTCCTCAGCCAAGAAACCATCGGCACATCCTCCTCCAACTGAGCACAAAGGCGTTTCCTGCTTCAGCAGAAGTGAGGGATTGTGATGAAAATAGCACCAATGTTCATATCCAAGCGATTTCGCTTCATTCTGTCAGGAAACGACATGTTGACATTTTGCTCCACGGAGCTGCCCGGGCATGTCAGAGACTCTCCATTTTCATTACCGGCGAAATAGGTGCTGGCTCCCTTTCAAAGTCTCTCCGTTAGCACCCAATGAGAATCCGACAGACAAGCATGTCAGTCAAATGACCAGCAAGCGCCCTACAGCCGGCACAAAAGCCAAAACATTTATCCACCTAATTTCATTTCTCAAAGCCTCTTAAGCTTTACATTCAGATTTACAGTTGAGTGACGGGATTAAACAAATTCCTTTTCAGAGTATGACTGGCGCACTAGTGAGAAAGCTGGGGCTGAAGACCACAGAAGAAAGGCTGCTTGTCACCACATTGAAAAAACAACACGAGAGAGTAGCATGGAAGGATCCGTGCTGGCGTCACTCATTTTAGAGGGGGAGCCTGTTGAAAAGCAAGGAAGAATTGAGCACCTTTTGTGATGCTGGCTGCAAGCTTAATCACTCTTTATCAGGGAATAAATCTTATTATACTCTGGATTTGCTCCTGAGCAAAGATGTTTAGGCTCACAGTACCGCCTTATAAGCATAGCCAGTAAGAGTGACTGAGAGGGGGCCCTTTGCTCACTGAAACAAGGGGCTTTGCCAAAGCTAGGATATAGTTAAAGGGGCATAGTTAAACAGGAGGGGAATGGAGAAGCTACAAGTCCAAGACTAGCTAGAAACATTGCACTACTCACATTGCTACTCCTAGGGTTGCCAACCTCCAGGTGGGGCCTAGAGATTTCCCAGAATTACGTCTGATCTCTGAAGTGTAGAGAATAGAGATCAGTTCTTGTGGAGAAAATGGCAGCTACAGAGGGTGGACTCTATGGCATCACATCCCTGCTGAGCTTCCTTCTCAAACTCCACCCTCCCCAGGCTCCACCCCCAAATCTCCAGGAATTTTCCAACCTGGAACTGGAAATCTATTGGGTGTTAGTTAAGGCACGTTAACTAAACAAACTGCACACTGAAAACTCTCATCCAAGTTAGAGAACCAATAACTGTTTATTTGTCTAAAGAAATATATTTACATAAGTTTAGTGGAGAGAAAGGACTAGTAACTGATCTAACTAGCTAGGATGGCTAGACTGAAAGTAGGCTATCTCTCTCAGGAGGCGACACCATGCTGCCTCTCCTGGTGCATGCAGGGAAGAAGAGAGAGACGAGGGGAAGGAAGGAAGTTCCCCTGGCAGGAAGGAGACTGATAGCAGCCTATCTATCTTACTGACTCTATGGTTGTTGCCTTCCTTCTTCTCTGCTGGCAGTCCTAAAGGCCTGAGCAAAGATGTTTAGGCTCACAGTACCGCCTTATAAGCATAGCCAGTAAGAGTGACTGAGAGGGGGCCCTTTGCTCACTGGAACATCACATGCTTTGTATGGGCAGGGTCCCAGGCTCAAGGTTGCAGGAAAAGATCTCATGTGACAGGACTTGGGGACCACATTTTCCTGCCCTGAAAACTGGGAGAGCTGCTACCAGAGTCTCATACAATACAGTACAGAGGATTGTGTTGGAAGAAGGGAATGGCGATGCTCAGGCCTTTAGGACTGCCAGCAGAGAAGAAGGAAGGCAACAACCATAGAGTCAGTAAGATAGATAGGCTGCTATCAGTCTCCTTCCTGCCAGGGGAACTTCCTTCCTTCCCCTCGTCTCTCTCTTCTTCCCTGCATGCACCAGGAGAGGCAGCATGGTGTCGCCTCCTGAGAGAGATAGCCTACTTTCAGTCTAGCCATCCTAGCTAGTTAGATCAGTTACTAGTCCTTTCTCTCCACTAAACTTATGTAAATATATTTCTTTAGACAAATAAACAGTTATTGGTTCTCTAACTTGGATGAGAGTTTTCAGTGTGCAGTTTGTTTAGTTAACGTGCCTTAACTAACACCCAATAGATTTCCAGTTCCAGGTTGGAAAATTCCTGGAGATTTGGGGGTGGAGCCTGGGGAGGGTGGAGTTTGAGAAGGAAGCTCAGCAGGGATGTGATGCCATAGAGTCCACCCTCTGTAGCTGCCATTTTCTCCACAAGAACTGATCTCTATTCTCTACACTTCAGAGATCAGACGTAATTCTGGGAAATCTCTAGGCCCCACCTGGAGGTTGGCAACCCTAGGAGTAGCAATGTGAGTAGTGCAATGTTTCTAGCTAGTCTTGGACTTGTAGCTTCTCCATTCCCCTCCTGTTTAACTATGCCCCTTTAACTATATCCTAGCTTTGGCAAAGCCCCTTGTTTCAAAAGACAGACAATTTATTATTCATGTATATAAAACATCAAACTTGAAAGAAATGCTGCTTTTAGAGAACAGCAGGCCTGAGCCACGACCAGAAGTGTCTACTAAAAATATGGCATTACCCAATTTACCTGCTCAGAGACAGATATTGCATTGGTCTGCCTGAAGCCACCACCTCTTCTACTGTGGCTTGCACCACTGCTCTGCTGATCAGTCTGAGGGCCAAGCTACAAGTGACGAATGACACAGGTTGGACACTTGTCAGCTTCCCTCAAGTTTTGATGGGAAATGTAGGCATCCTGGTCTTGCAGCTTGGCTCTCCGACTGCTGTCCAATGGACTTTTCAACTGTCACTTGTCCAACATTCCGCCAAGCTGCCTGCATTTCCCGTCAAAACTTGAGGGAAGCCGACAAGTGTCAAACTTGTGTCATTCGTCACTTGTAGTTTGGCCCTCAGTATCACATGACTCTGTGCTGCTGTTTTTATTTACTCTGTGGGCCACACTTAGGATTGCTGGGTTCTCTGGGGGCCAAAATGGGGGGACAAGGGAGCAGGAGGAAGTGGGTACTTTCCTCATCACACACAAAGTGCACACGCGTGCACCCATGCCTACCCATCACTCCAGAAATGACTTGGTATTGGAGGTGATATTTAGTAAATTTCCCCCTCTGGTACAACCCATAGCTTCCACATCACACACATGTATGCTTCACATATGTGCCTCCCTCCCTTGTGCCTCCCACCACACACCTACCAGCCAGGTGAGCAGAAGTGGGGGCAGGAATCAGGTGCAGGAGATAGCAGCCCTGGCCAAACTAGATAACTACATGGCAAGAGCATCCATATCTGTTGTCTTAAGGCAGGGTTCAATCATATGAGGTTCACACCAAAGTAAAAGTAAATGTAATAGTTTATTACCAAACACAGTATTCTCCTGACTTCCCTGAATGCTGTCTGACCCCCCCTATTGCCCAAAACTTCTCCCTCCTAGCCAACAGGGATCCTATTGTTCCTCTAAGGATGTGTCTCTAAAGAGTGTTTGTCAAGTGTAGGGAGACGCAATGTTAGCCAGGAAGCGTAGTTTTAAAAGACAGAGCTGGTGGAGATCGCTCTTGAGAGGATTTGTCAATTTCATCTTCGCCTCTCAGAAGGCTCTGTCCATTTTACCTCTCCAGTCTAAAACTGTGTGGGATAGCAACCAGAGGGCAGCAAGGAATGGAAATGGGCTTCAGCTGCCTTTCAGAGCTGGGATTGGACCTGAAGAGGCTATAATGGGCTGAAGTTTCCCTTCTGGAATTTCACAGCCCCTTCACACAGCTCCAATGTATAGCAAAGCCTTTGCCCTGCCGCCAGCTCTGTCTTTTTAAACTACCCTTCCTGGCTAACCCTGCATCTCATGTAGAGACTCTTAATTACAACAATCACTACATCTGTTGCTCTGTTCATGGATAAAATGGGGTCAGTGGGAGGGGCTTGTAACACACAGGTTCAAAGAATCCACATTTTATAAAGGTCGTCTAATGCCCAGCCTCCAACACTGCTTTTAAAAACACTTTAACAGTCAACTGACCCAAGAACATGAGCCAAAACAAGAGACATTATGGAACCAGACTAAACACTCGGGTGTGCAACAGCGCCACCCATTGGCTGGAGGTATTTACTGCAAGTGAGGGGAGTGGAACCTCCCTCCTTTCTTGTCTTGGTTCCCTACTCTCTGTTGCCGCAGATAGAGTATGTATCTGTGATAACAATTGGATTAAGAGGAGTAAATGGAGTACCTGGAGCTGGAGGTAACTGCTAAAAGAACCGTCTTGACAAAGTGGGTACTAAACAGGAGAAGTGCTGGCATCCTGTTGAGTGGTTCTGGACAGCTGTGAATTCTCCTTCTTCTTTGAGACTGAGAGTCCCAGCAGGTCTCCCACCCGGGAGTCAGCATCCACACAGGCCACTTCCGGCCTCGAGTTTTCGCCTGGGGAAGAATTTAGAAGAGTATTTCCATAAAGATTGAACATCCCTAGTCTCAAACACGAACTCAAAGAAGAGGAAGTGCTGTGACTAATATCTCCATTGGAACTCTATCTACATCAGGCTGTATATGATCTGAGTATGATTGTATAGGAAATTTGGAATTGTAATTACGAATCTCATGTAAATTGCACTGTGCACTTTAAGAGGGATTGATAGCGAACCTTCAGTTCTTGAATTAAAGAAAGATACGATTGGATATTATTGCACGGTGCACTTTAAGTACGTGATTGTTTCCGCGATTGGTAATTGCTTGCTGCATATCATTGTAGCCGTGCCCCCCCCCCTTTTGGTCTGATCTAGATGTAACGCCAAGCAAAAGGTCACTAACCTCCACCTTCCACCTATCACTGATGGACCCAGAAGGGCAAGAAGCAGTGAGACACTACCACCACCTCACACACATGTGCCTGGATCCAGCTCCTGCCGAAGGCCCTTCCAGCGTTTACATTTTCTAGTCTAAACCACTTTGAGAATACCTTTCTCCTTAATCAAACTGAAGAACACAAACACAGCGGTCCCTATCAAGCTCACTTGGAATTAAGGAGAGAGTGTGATCAATGCATTTATTAAATGAGTTAATATACTCCAGTGTTCTTGTTGGGCAGGCACTCTATTCTCTGGCTGTGGTTTGAGAAACCTAAAGGTATTTTCGTCGAAGGCTTTCACGGCTGGAGAACGATGGTTGTTGTGGGTTTTCCGGGCTGCATTGCCGTGGTCTTGGCATTGTAGTTCCTGATGTTTCGCCAGCAGTTGTGGCTGGCATCTTCAGAGGTGTAGCACCAAAAGACAGAGATCTCTCTGTCTGACTGTGACACTGAGAGATCTCTGTCTTTTGGTGCTACACCTCTGAAGATGCCAGCCACAGCTGCTGGCGAAACGTCAGGAACTACAATGCCAAGACCACGGCAATGCAGCCCGGAAAACCCACAACAACCATCTAAAGGTATTTTGCTGCACAACCTGAGGATCTCACAGGATGTCAGACCCTATAAAAATAATGTTGGGCAATATCCTGCCATGGGCTCCAAGCCTGCTGGGAGCTTTGCACTCCAGTGTGAGCAAAAACAGGGGGCGGGAAATAATGTCGTGTCACATTGTAATGTCACTTCCAGTTTGAGACTGGACTGACACTTCCTGAAAGTGATGTCACGATGCTCTAGGAATTTCCAAAAATCTCTATGGTTTTACCACTGAGATCAAGAAATTCCTAAAGTATTGTGACATCATTTCCAGGTAGTCATTGAAGCATCACGATGTTGCTTCCCAAGTCCCTGAGCCCAAAATACTTCCGCTGGTTCCCAGCACTTGGCTGGCAACTCTGTTTGTAGCTATAAAGCCTGTATATTTGTGTGATGTATAGTCATCAAGGCAGTGCTGTTGCCTTGCTCCTTGACCACTGTGATTTAGTTTATCCTGTAAGGCAAAGGGAATAGTAATGTGTTTTGATAGTTTTAGGTATCTCCTTAATGGACCTTGAATGTTGGGAAAAAGAGACGAACACCACTGCCCCAGCTAGGGTTGCCAGCCGCCAGGTGGTATTGGCTGGAGATCACCTGGAATAACAGATCTCCAGGCCATAGACGCCAGTTCCCTCTGGAGAAAATGGCTGTTTGGAGGATGGCGTCTACAGCATTATATACTGCTCAAGTCCCTCCCCTCCCTAAACCCCACTCTCTCCAGGCTCCACCCCCAAATCCCCAGGAATTTCCCAACCTGGAGCTGACAACCCTAACCCCTGCTGAAGAGAACAGCCTGATGTTTGTCTGTGTGAAAAAGAAAACTCAGTCTTTTAATGTTGCAAGGAGGGCTAGAGGAGAAGGGCACTGATGGCGGACTGAAACACTTTGGAGATGCAGAATCTCTCTCTTTCTAGAGCTCTGATGTGGAAAAGCAGGTCTTTTGTCCTATGTGAGTGCTGCTTTGACTCCCCCATATACTCTTCTTCTTGTGTATTTGTGAATAAAGCAAGTGCTCCCCTGCTCTCCTCCAAAGAGAACTGCTCAGGTAAGCAACAGCCCTTGTAACTTCCCACAGTTGGGAGAAGTGGACCTCGCATAAAAATATACTTCTGACAAAGTTCCCTCGAGAGACAGATTTGACCTTTCCACAACGGCATGAGACCATGACAGGAGTAAAAAAACTGCATGAAATGCGCATGGCACATGGCCATTGTTTCTCCAGGAAAACTGTTGATTGTTACATAGAAAACCATGGAAAAATGCAACATTTAAATGTGAAATATCTCTCTCACACACACACAGATACATTTTTTTAAAGCCATTATATTTACTGTATCTCATTAACCAAACTATGAGCCAACAACATAACATTTGTATTAAAGCAACTGCTGAGGACGAGCTAAAAATTCCTTTTCAGGCCAGATTTGGCCCGTGGACCACAAATCAGCCACTCCTGCTTTAGAGAAATTGTTGTTGTTCCGCCTTTCTCACTGAGATCAAAGGCAGATTACACAATAACAACAGCAACAACTGCGCTTATATACCGCTCTTCTACACAAGTAGTGAACAAAGTCGGTGTTATTATTATCCCCCACAATACAGTTGGGGAGTTGGGACTGAGAGGAGTGCCTTACCTGCCACTTACTGAGCTCATGGCAGTAGCGGAATTTGAACCAGCAGAGTGCTGATTTGCAGCCCAATCACTGAACCACTATGCTATAACAGCATAGTGAATAAATGTGCATACATTGGCATGAACAAACATATACGCAGGAGGCATTTGAGGATTTTGCCCTGTAACTCAACTGGTAACCATATGCAAGCAGTTATGTGTCCATGTTGCCGTAGTACATTTGTGTGGCGTGCATTTACACATGCTGATACCTGACTGGCTGTCTCTCTCTGGCTCCTTTACTCTTACCCACTCACAGACTGATAGAAACAGATCTGCCCCTGGACATGCCAAGGCTTAAAATAGATGTTGAGAGAGAGCAGCCCGGGGTTTTTTTTTGTTTTTTTTCCCCCTCCTTCAGCAGCAACAGCGTCAGCAGCAACAGCAGCAGGGAGAGAGAAAAGGAGAGATGGCCGCCTAGATCTCACGACCAGCCTCCCTTCCAGCTGAGAAATCACAGCTTTGACAAAGGTACAGTATTGATCTGGGTGGCTCTTTTTGTTCCTGCCTCTCTGGGTCCGTCCATGGCTCTACAGAGCATGTAAGCTGAGTCTCGGGTCTGGAAACTGCACTCTGCTAGTAGAACTATGCCTGTCTTCCCTTTGAAACTGCCAGGAAAAGCAGAACCCAGCCCTTGATTATGTTTTCTACACGTCAGGTGTCTATAGTAGAGCTCTGGCAGAATCTATGCTTGCGGGAGAGTTCTGATATGTGGGGACCTAGAAGGCAACAGTGGCATTGACTGTCTACTAACTTTATTCCAGTCGTGCTGAGAAAGGAGTGGGATAAGGGAATGCTTCTGGGTGGTGTTTCAGCATGTCATATTTTAAGGAAATGCCCCTGATGGAGAAGAAATCTCCCACCCATTGCAGCCACACAGAACTGAATGAAGTATGTTTTTCCTCTGCAACCTGTCAGAGGGCTCCTTGTAGTTGAAATATCTGTCGGGCCAAGAGCCAGCAAGATGTAGCTGATAGACATTTGGACCAAGATCTAAAGAAAGATGATTGAAACCCACCTCGTTTCCAGGCTCATTGGATAACTTGAGTAAGACACATCTGTTTGGAATCCAGCCTCATTTTCCCCATCTGTGAGATGGAAAGAAAGGTGGTACTTTCATGTGGGCTGCTATGATGATGGATAAGGACTGTAAAATGCATTATGCATGGGGAATCCTATGCAAAAGATTAACAGCAACTAGAAATATGCGCATAGTGGGACACAGCTTTCTTTTGCAGGGAGAGGGTCAGGAATTGAGGAGTGGGGTTGGGGGCGTTAAGCAGGAGAAACAGCAAGCAGTCTGTCCTGTCTACTAGTGCTCTGCAAAGAACATGAACGAAGGCATTCACTGTGTGCAAAGCCATACAAGATTAAAAGGCCTCTTGCAGACCAGGGCTGGTCTTCTAGGGGTTTCAGGAGGTGAATTGCATCCAAGGCCCCATCTGTAATAGGGTCTCCCAAAATGCTAAACTCTCATTATCCAAATTGCCATCAATTGGCATTCCAGCTGAAACAAAATAGTCTCTCTGTAAACAAATAAAAGGACAACCCAGCTAAGAACATGGGTGGCCAGAATCCTGAGCCACAAATATGGCAGTTCTTACTTTGAATCTTGCCTCTGCCATGAACTCACCTAGGCAGCTTCATGCAAGACTCCTTTTCCCAGCTTCATCCCCCCCACACACCATCTGCAGTATGAGAGTAATAATATTGACATACCGTAGAGCGTTACTATAAGAATTACAGCAATATAATGCATGTGAAGTGCTTTGAAGTGCTACATGAATGTGCTAAATACTATGAGGCATTCCTGGCCTATGGGAAGGAAGAACTGAAATAAATGTAGAGCATTTACTAATATGGTCCTAAACTCTTTAGATGTATGGAATGGGAGGGGCCATTAGCTTACTACTTTATCAAAGAACATTATCAAAGAGCATTATCAAAGAACAGCCGCACACCATTTGTTTGCATGGAAAGACATATGATATTTAAACTGGCAGACCAAACCAAAATGTTTTTACTTAGAGATGCATCCCACAATAGGACTTGATTGCTAGTCAGCATGTTTAGGACTGTAGCCATAAGTCTAATTTTCATCTATATTGTCTTGCATTTGTGGCAGTGAAGCCTCCGATTGGCTGAGCTGGCAAGTTAGCACAGAACGTTCACGAACATTCCAATGATTCAAATGTCGAGAATGTTTGCAGCCCAGCTTCTGCACTGTCAGAAGAGCTTTGTGCAAATGTCTGCAAGCGCATTGCACTGTGGCCTACCAGCTAGCACATTAGAGTCTTTTCCCTGATGAAGAGTTGATGTTCCAAAAGTGTCAGAACAATTTTGTCACCTTGTCATGTGAAGTAAACACTCTTGGACTCTGGTAGGCTTCCATTGCTGTGCTTCGTTTTTCCATTGATACAGCTCCCATTTGGATTGGGCTTTAAGCTGAAGCCCATGGGGGAACAGAAGGTAGATGGTAGAAAGGAAAAGAAAAATCAGACTTTTCCGCCTCCCCTTAACACTCCTGCTTCCACTAGCCTGCAATTTTTCTAGGTCCTCAATTGTGCTACTCTAGTTCTGTCACAGGAGGGAAGGCAGTATGACAAATCTCGGAAGCTAAGCAGGTTTGGTGCTTAGATGGGAGACCATCAAGGAAGACTCTGCAGAGGAAGGCACTGGCAAACCACCTCGGTTTCTCACTTGCCTTGAAAGCTCCTTGCTGGGGTCACCATAAGTCAGTTGTGACTTGGCAGCACTTTACACTTTACACACACAGTTCTATCACAGTACATTAATGAAACTATCAGCAGCATCCACTATGAGCAATAAAAACAATCTGGAGACGTTAGTAAAGAGTGCAGAGGTGGATGAATTATGCTATCTCACCAAAGCTCATATAATTACCCAGTTCAGAATATGCATTTGCCTACCTTATAATTCTTGTATATACTATAAAGAGTGTTTCTCCAAGAAGGGCTTCTCTTACTCAGCATGTAAACTGAGATTCCGCACATGGAGCTACAAAGCATATAGACTAGGGCTGCCAACTCTGGGTTGGGAAATTCCTGGATTGTGAGGGTGGAGCCTGAAAAAGAGTGTTTGGGGAACGGAGGGACTTCAGTGGAAAATAATGCCATAGAGTCCACTTTCCAAAGCAGCCATTTCCTGCAGAGGAACTGTTCTCTGTAGCCTGGAGATTAGCTGTAATTCTGGGAGGTCTCCAGGCCCCACCGGGAGGATGGCATCCCTAATTCAGGCTGACCAGGCTGCTTTGAGGCCATTTAGTGCAAAAGTGTGCTCCATGAGAGCGGCCGACTCATTGAGCAACTAGGCAAATTGCAAGAGTTTCTAGGTGGATTCTTTCGAGTATTACAATTTAAGTTCCTTGGAGTCCTTTCAGTGCTGGCTTGAGTTTGTTTCCAGGAGGTTGCTTCTGAGTTTGGCATAAAGTGAAGTTATACATGGACTCATCAGTGCAAGAGATTCTACCTCACAACCACACAGGAAGACTGATAGTGAAATCCAAAACAGAGCGACACCCTTCTAAGTCCACTGAAGACAATGAACGTAGAAGGGTGTCACTCTGCCCAGAGGTGGGGGGGGGGTTGCTTCTGAACTGCAAGTGATGTACTCAAACTGGACCAGGGAGAACTGAGAGGGGAAGGAATGTGAGTTTCTGCTGAACACACGTGAAGCTGCTGTATATTAAATCAAACCATTGGTCTATCTAGGACTACCTAGACGGGCAGCGGCTCTCCGGGGCCTCAAGCACATCCCCTCCTGCCTGGTTCTTTGAATTGGATATGCTGGGGATTGAACCTGGGACTTGTGCATACAAAGCAGAGATTCTTCCACTGAACCACAGCCCCTCCCCCAAGACAGTTCTAATTCAACATGATGTCGAGTCTTTCTATTAATCTCCTGTGATGTCAAGTTGACTGCAACTTTTCCAGAGAAAAGTTGAGATATTAGTCAACTAGCAACAGAGCCCATTTTTTAAAAAACAGACCCCAGAATACGGGGAAACTGGGCTTGCTGCCACGACTCACCAGGCCTACCGTCCACTATGGTGCCCTCTAGAGGGATGGGCAGGCTCACCTGGCCTTCCTTACACAACAGCACCTTCTGGAGGCCGTATTGGCAACGACTCAGATTTTATCCTGGTGCTCCAGGACAAGAATGGAGGCTCAAAAGAAATCAGATTCTGAGAGCTATCCATGATCAGATTTTCCCAGTATCTAAACTACAGCCGTGTTGTTGCCGTGATTTGGATCAGGCCCATGTAGGTATGGGAGAGAAGGTTTAACTCTTTCACCCCCACAATTCTGCAAATCAAAAACTCATAATAATCCTTCACAAAGACACAGATATGTGAGAGTAAGGCGCCAATCTTGTCTTTTTCCTTTAAAATACTAAGGGCAGCACAGGGCTCTGGTTTTGATTTGGATTGTTGTGGGTGGCCATGCATTGGAGAAAGAGCGGAATGTGGCACAACCTGGAGGCAAGGCACACCCTTCTTTATGATGACTTTATACATTCCGAGACATTGAAAGATTCCAGAGCAGCGTCCTGGCAAGTTCTGGCTGAGCTGATACCCTGGTAGGTCCCTTTAGATGTTTAGTTTCAGGTGGGGAGCTGTGTTGGTCTGCATTAGAATAGTAGGATTTGAGTCCAGTGGCACCTTAGGGACTAACAAGTTTTTCAGGGTATAAGTTTTTAAGATCAAAGTATCTGAAGAAGGGAGCATAGACTTTCAAAAGCTTATACCCTGAAAATCTTGTCGGTCTCTAAGGCACCATTGGACTCAAATCCTGCTGTTCAGTCTCAACAGTTTGGGGAGTTGAGAAGATGGTCAGTTGTTTCTGTCTTTGTCCTTCCCCTCTGAGAACGCACAGCTGCGCGTGCACACACAAAATACAGCGAGCGTGCAAGAGGTAGTTTCTCTACATGTAAAACCAAAGAGGCATCCTGGAATTTTCCTTCTTCTCCCCTGGTCTTTGGCACTGTGTCCAAAGCTGCCAGCTCCTGCTCATCATTCTTGTTACCGCTCAAACCTTGGCTGCCCCTGATCCGGCATGATTGTGCTGGCAAACATTTAGGAAGGAAAGCAGCAGCTGAGCTCTCTCTGACATTACTCACTAGGTTAAAGCAGAGAAAAACAGACTAGCCTTTTCTCGTTTGCTTATGTTAGTTGCAGAAAATCACAAAAAAGGGGGGTTTTGTTGATGGCTGATTAGCAGTGGGGTGGAGAAAGAAAGAAAGAAAGAAAGAAAGAAAGAAAGAAAGAAAGAAAGAAAGAAAGAAAGAAAGAAAGAAAGAAAGAAAGAAAGAAAGAAAGAAGAGAGAGAGAGAGAGAGAGAAAGAAAGAAAGAAAGAAAGAAAGAAAGAAAGAAAGAAAGAAAGAAAGAAAGAAAGAAAGAAAGAAAGAAAGAGAAAGAAAGAAAGAAAGAAAGAAAGAAAAGATGACTAGCAATCCAACATGGAGCAAAACATGAACAAGTAAGCAGGCAGATTGAAAGACAGAGTGTTCTAACTTCTAAGCGCCTCCAAAAAAAGTACTTCTCTGCAGGCTTATGATGCTAGGTCACACACAAAGAAAATGAGAGCAAGGCCAAAGTATTCTCAGGATCAGTGCCAGCTTGATGGAACTGATGGCTTCTTGAAAATCACGTCTGCTTAGGACAGGCTCAGACCCAGACAGGAGAAGAGGTAGGGCTGTGGCAAGAGAGATGATCCAATGGGGAAGGGCTGGAGATACCAAGCAAGTCAAACGGAAACCATGAAAGCCAATATCATGAAGAAAGGAGTCAAGTGCCCCAAGGAATTAAGTAACACCTATCCATCTCACTAATAGGGCTAATTGAAGGTATCTTATACACATAAAGCTCCCTTGCTCTGAGCCAGAGTATTGGTCTATCATGACCAGTGAGTCTACTCTGATCCACAGCATCTCTCCAGGGTCTCAGGCAGAGGTATTTTGCATCCTCTATTAACTCAGGCTTTTTTAACTGGAGAAGCCAGGGATTGAAACTGGAGCCTCCTGCTTGCCAATCAGATGCTCTAATATGAGCCACAGCCCCAAATTTCGCTGCCTCCATCTATGCTACTATCAGCATAGACCACAAAGAGTTCCAGTGTTGTAGTGTGCCCCATGCTTTTCTTGGATCCAGGAAGACAGCAGTGCAGATCTACAAAAGAAAAGGCACGTATCTTGCCCAAGCCCTCCATCCGTGCTTCTACTGGCTGGATCGAGGCAAGCTCCAGAAACACTGCCTCGATAGAGTCTTGGGCAGCTAGAGGCTAGGAAGTGGAGACAGTTATGTCATAACCACACCAACTTACAATGTCACTTCCAGCACAAAACTGATTAAACTGTTGAGTTTTGGGCAAATCCTAGAGCGTTGCCCCAAAGTGATGAATCGCTTTCCAATTTTCTGCAGGAAATGTTATCACACATTGGCATTACACCAGAATGCCTCCCCCCCCCCCATTTTCTCCACCAGTCTGTGAAGGAGCAGTGGGAAATGGGGGCCAATGCTGGGATGTCCGTGGGAGACCTGCTCCTCCCTGGCAGAAGCAGTGCAAGCTGTTATTGATTACACAATAAAATTTAGGAAGTGATATACTGGCTGCATGTCATGTCTAATTTGACCAGTAGACAATATGCATCTGCCATTTTTGTTCTTGTTCATTTACTTACAAAACTCTATGGTGTTCAGAATTTGCAATAGACTTCTGAGATGTTATAACACCTGGTTTGCAAGTCAGACATTCTAATCTGACCCTCTGAATGGGCTTTTAACAGCTAAGCACCAGTATTAGGTACCAACTTAATATCAACCTTGTTTTTATCCTGCCTTTCCTCTAAGAATCTCAGACTGTGGTACATGGTCTGTTCCTCATCTCTCTTTGAGGTAGGTTGCGCTGAGAAAAAGTGACCAGATGAAAGACCCTCTGAGAATTAAGTACCACGGAGCTCAATGGGGTTAACTGACTAATAAGCTTAGGAATGCAACCCTAGTGAGTTTCTTGGCAGAGTAAATCAAATTCTGGTCTAGGCCAACAGTGAAACCACAATATCACACTCTCTGGATTTCTCTCAGTACTTTTATATGTAGGGGGAAATGGGTTTTGTGGTGGTTGGAGAATATCTAACATGATTGGATGTACATATAAAATTTAAGTTTTATAAAGAGGCTGCAGTAATAGTGGCCTTTGCAATAGTGCTGCCTTTTTGTGGCTTTTCCTTGTTTCTAGTGTCTTGTAATTTTATTTATTTCCTTATAGTCATCCTTTCTCACTGAGACTCAAAACTAGATTACACAATTAAAAACAATGGAGTAAGAAAAGCACAATACATGCCGTCAACGATGCTGCAAAACTGGATTACAAAATTAGAGGGCACACTAAAAACAGTATGATATATACAACTAAGTGTCAAAGGTAAATCACAAAATTAGAGAACAATTTGGAAAGAAGGGTCTCCGTTCTGCACAATGCCTAGTTAATTATGCAACTAATTACATAATGCGAATAGTCCCGAGATATTATGTCACATAGACAGCTTCGACACAGTGCGCCCTGTGCATTCTTAAAATGGAAAGACAATAGAACTCAAGACAGACAACAACAAAGAGGCTTCAGAGAAAAGTGGATCACTCAGAAAACAAGGTCGGTCGCCCTGCAGGTGCAGGTGGCTGATATGAGCTGTCTATCACTGCCTTGGTAGAAGGAGTGATCAAAACTGGAGGGATGCTTTGTACAAGATGATTCTCTCACATGGGTGCCTCTTTTGTATAGGAGAATGGTCTCCTGCTACACAACAAAGTGTAATGCACATTATTTTGCCACATATATATAAAAATTACAGCAGGGGGCTGCTGTATGTCACAGCAAAAGAAATGTGTGTTCAGTTGTACAACTTTGCGATGTGAATGCAGTTCTCTCACCTGGAAGCAATAACTATGTAAGATAATCACCTGGTATGAGTGAAGGGTTAAAGCTCTAGCAGTAACTTAGTATCCTCCTGAGCATACAAGGATTCTGTTGTTTTGGGTCCAGCAGCACCTTAAAGACCAACTAGATTTCCACGGTATGAGATTTCAAGAATCAGAGCTGCCTTTGTCAGGTACTTCTAAAGGCATCTGAAGAAAGGAGCTTTGACTCTTGAAAGCTCATACCCTGAAAATCTAGCTGTAGCAAATTGGTTAAATGGTTCGGCAGTGAATCGGTTCTCTACTGGTTTGAATCCCACTACTGCTATGAGCTCAGTAGGTGGCTTTGGGTAAGCCACTCCTCTCAGCCCCAGCTCCCCAGCTGTATTGAGGAGATAATAACATTAACTTGTTCACCGCTCAGGGTGAGGCACTAATCTGTCTAGAAGAGTGGTATATAAGCGCAGTTATTATTATTTAAGATGCTACTGGACCCCAATCTTGCTCTTCTACGAGAGACCAAGACGGCTACCCACCTAAAAGTATCTGTTGTTCTGGTCTCCCTCTTTTTCCACTTTTTATTTGTACATGATCAAAAATATTGATTCTCTGCCTTGCTTAACTCAGAGAGGGACAGGCGGGTGGTAATCCTAGAACTAAATGAGGTTCTCTTAACACCGTGTCTTCTTCTTCCAGTTAGAACCGACCGTGGGTCGAAGTAGCAGCAGAAACACTGTCCCATCCCAGCCCCACCAAGAGCCCCGGGATGCTCCAGGGGGCTTGGCAGCACCAATGGCCTTCACTTCCCGGTTCTCCCGGAGTGGATCCAGGACTCCCACTCAGAGGACTCATGACGACTCAATCAACCACCCCATCCTCAGCGTCTTTGAGCTGGAGAGGTTACTGTACACAGGAAAGACTGCCTGTAACCATGCCGATGAAGTTTGGCCAGGACTGTACTTGGGCGATCAGTATGTACCAGCTTAGCAGCTGAATCTTGGCCTTACTCATGGGGCTAAGGGTAAAAGATTAATGGTACCATCACAGTAGCTGGGGATATGAGCCCAAAGGAGGGAAAGAACTGGACTCAGAAGCACAGATGGATAAGACACAGGCTCCTTTTGCACACATTGGATAATGCACTTTCAATGCACTTTAGCAATTGTTTGCGGCTGGATATTCCCAGTTGCAAAGAATTGCTAAAGTGCATTGAAAGTGCATTATCCAACATGTGCAAAAGCAGCCTATGCTAAATATGATCACATGGCACCCATAAACCCAGGCTAATGGCTAAATAGTAGTGCACAGGGAACAAGCACAAAAGGGGGCTCTAACCACCATCTTACCACTGAGCAAAGTTCATTTGTTTAATTATTTAATAAAATATTTATATCCCGCCTTCTCTTTTGGCTCAAATTTGAAGTCTTTCTCCAATCCTCCTCCAACTTTAGTGGCTCTTCTTTTGGAGGAACAGCCACTTAAGCTGGAGGAAGTTTCCGTAGGCTGGAGGAAGGATCCTTGGAGGATGGTTGGGACTATCCCAGTATCCCCTGCAAGTTGAGATAGCCGAGGGAAAAGGAGACGAGGGTGGAGGTACCCGTGGAATGGGCTGAAGCAGTGGCTTTAACTCAGACTCCAAGGTATGGTCTGATAGCCACTGTTGCTGAAGTTAAGAACATACAGGTGTGGATATTGCCTGGTGAGGAGATTCCTGGGAACCCTATGAACTTCACCTTGAATTCCGCAATGGGAAAGAAATGAAGAGTAGTAAATATTTGGGATCAGGAAGCCTGGTTAAATGAGATCCCCTGCTTCGTCCTCTTTCCCATGCAGAGATATAGCAGCCAACCGTCGTGAGCTGACACGCCTATGCATCACCCACATCCTGAATGCTTCACACAGCAAGTGGCGGGGAGGCGCCGAGTTCTACGAGGGCATGGGCATCTGCTACCTGGGCATCGAGGCACATGACTCGCCCACCTTTGACATGAGCCCCTACTTTCAATCCGCAGCTGATTTCATCCATCAGGCTCTGAGCAGGAGTGGAGGTGAGTGGAAGGGAGCAGCTTTTCCCAGAGGACTCTTCCCTCTTCCATTCTCCCCTTTTCCTCTTTCGTTATCATCTTGACCACCTCTTCATTCAAAGTATGCTAAGCTCCAAATAAGCCATCCTCTTTGTCCTTGTGATTAAAATAATTATTTCAATCCCAGGGGAAGAAATGGCTTGATTTCTAAACAGTTGAAGCAGAGTTGTTGTTGCCTTGATAGGGAGAAGCACTCACATCCAGGAACAGGCGGCCAACAACATCTCAAAGGCTTTGATGTATTCGTTGTCTTGACTTTAGGCAATAGCAGTGGAGGGTGGAGCGCACCCCTAAAAGAAAACTGCATGGGTGCCACACCGTGTGCCACATGGTATGGCTTCATGGCCAACTGTGCTAGAACTCAACTTTGTCTGGAAATCATGCTAAACACTTTTCACATGGAAGCCACAATGGGCAACAGTTGGTATTCGCCAGGGATAGTCCATGGCACCTTTTTAACCACATTCCTTCAAGTTCCAGTGCAAAAGGTGGGTTGAAAATGGCAACCCCAACAACTCCAAAAGTCACCAGCCACCACTGACAAAAATGATTACATAGCTACTTTGCCACGCACAACATGTCCATTCAATCCAAGGGCCAATTAGGTTGCATAAAATGACTCTGAAATCAGTGAGCTGTTCAAAAAAAGTCATCTCCCTGATCAGTAGTACCCAGTGGCTGAGTTGCCACTTTTATCAGGAAATATATAGTGTTTCACACTGATAGGATAGTCCAGGCAAATCTTGTCAAATCTCAGAAGCTAAGCAGTGTCGATCTTGGTTGATAATTGGATGGGAAACCTCAAAGAAGACCAGAGTTGCAGAGGCAGGCAATGGTAAACCACCTCTGTTAGTCTCTTGCCTTGAAAGCCCCCACCAGGGATCGCCGTAAATCAGCTCTGACTTGGTAGCACTTTCCACTACTTTCCACTACTACGACATCCTCTTGCCCTCCCAGCTAAGTCACCATGGCCATTCTGCCTTCTTTACTCTTCAGATCCTTTGAAGGCTCTCCAGTGCTGGCTGCCATGGTTTTTTTAGATCACAAAGCATTCTCCCTTTAAAACAAAATGTGTATCATGATATATGCATTCTGAATGATTCACATACTTGCACTAATAACATTAAGGACCAAGCAAGAGGGGGGGGGGCACAGTATATGTAGCAAGATTACAGAAATTACAATGGAAAGAGCTAGTCAGAAGGTAGGGCCTAGAAGGTTATCATGGGGCAGAAATGGCAGAGGACTGGCATGTTTAAGCTTTTAAATACTGGATGGTATGTTCAATCCTATGTGAAATGGTATCTAAGGTCTACGGTACTTGAAGCTGCTGTATACCGAATCAGATAATTAGTCTATGATGGTCAGTATTGGCTATTTTGACTGGTAACAGCTCTGCAGGGTCTCAAGTCAAGGTCTTCTACGTCACCTATTTACCTAATTCTGTTAACTGAAGATGCTGGGAATTGAACCTGGGACCTTCTGTATGCAAAGCAGATGTTCTACCCCTGAGCCACAACCTACCCTATTATCAGTGGCAACAGCCATGAATTATAGACATCATCTAGGATTCTAGGTACGCACAACAGCCCTATGTAGGGTTGCCAGCCTCCAGGTGGTAGCTGGAGATCTCCCGGAATTACAACTGATCTCTGGGTGACAGAGATCAGTTCACCTGGAGAAAATGGCTGCTTTGGAGGGTGGACTCTATGGTATTATACAATTCTGAGGCCCCTCCCCTCCCAAACCCCACCCTCTCCAGGCTCCACCCCAAAAATCTCCAGGAATTTCCCAGCCTGGACCTGACAACCCTAACCCTATGTGTTCACTAAACATGAAAGGAAGTGGGGAAACACGCTTGCTGGGCCAACCCCTGCCTCTGTACAATCGTCTGATCATCTGCAGGGGCAACTGCATGGAGGAAGCAGCTGCACAAATTCTCCCTCCCCATGATTAGTAAGTCAAACTCCAAAAACAGAGTCACTGATCCTGGGGGAGGAGACTTTGCACAGCCATTTCCTATGTGCAATTGCGCCTGCAGACAATTAGGCAATTGCATGAAGGTGGAGGAAGGGACAGGGCCCCGCGCACACTCGCTCTCATTCTCCCACGTGTGGGGATGCTTTATGCACTGGGCTACTATCTAGGCCCAAACCTGGTGCCATTTTCCTAATCTATTCTGCCCCTCATAGAATTTCTATGATACTACTAGTTCTTTGTGTAGGGATACAAAGTAGTATTACCTAATTTACACACACAGAGAGACACAAACACACTTCCTTGCAGAGATGATAACAGCTTTTGTTTAGATCAGGAATGACAGGATGCATCAAGGGAAATGGTACCGGGAAGAAGCTTAAATTCCTTCTCCCACAGCAGTATCAAAGACCTTCACAGCTGTTTTAACATAAAAGAAGAACAGGAGTTCTGATCACAGATGTCCTGCATCACATCTGTTAGATAGTTTGGCTATATATGGCATTATGAGGTCAGTATCCTGGTCTCCCATGAAGATGGGGAAGAGAGGTGGTGGTGTGCTGCTGCAGGGGCCCCTCCAGAGTTTTGATAAAGAACACACCATCTCTGAAATTCCGGGCTGTAGGTCCCCTACTGATATTCAATACCAATCTTTTTCTAAAACTCAAATGCCTTTTCATCATGCAGGAAGGATCCTTGTTCACTGTGCTGTCGGGGTGAGCAGATCGGCTACCCTGGTCCTCGCCTACCTCATGATCCGCCACCACTTGACCCTAGTGGAGGCCATAAGGACCGTCAAGGACCACCGAGGCATCATCCCCAACCGGGGTTTCTTGCGCCAGCTGGCCGCCCTGGACAACTCCCTCAGGCTGAAGCAGAGACCATGAGCGGGTGGGTCATAAGGAAACCACAGATTGTTGGCGGGTATGAGGCATTTCTTTCTGGGCCAGATTTCAGGTTCCAGTGTCCCTGAGCTTCCACAGATTTTGCCCTGCAGAAGCCCAACTGTAAAGCTTCCCAGGCCTCCACCTGCCTTTAATCTACTCAGTCTTTGCTTCAGGTGTCAAGCCAGCTCAGGTTTCTGAAGGTCTTTCTCCTTCCCTCTTTGCTGGCTTTAGGAAGCCACGGAATGGGGTTCTCCTAGACAATGTGTCAATCTGAGACTGAGGCAGATGTAAGCTGCTTACATTTCTTTGGAGTGCTGCGTGAAATTGCCTGTTGCTTCCTGTTTGCTCGTAACCTTTGTCAAAGAGTTTAGATACCTCCCCACCCCAATGTACTTTATCTATAAGAATAAAATCCTGCTGAGATTATTCGCCTCAGAAGGTCTTTGATTTTTTTAGCAAATGCTCAAACTAGAAACATGGACAGAAAATGAAGTCATGTACATGCTAGGGTTGCCAGCTTCCTGGAGTTCTTCCAGAATTATGGCTGATCTCCAGACCACCCTGATCAATTCCCCTGAAGAAAATGGCAGCTTCAGACATCAAACCCCTGCTCAGCGCCCTCCTTGGCTCAGCCCTTGAATCTCCAGGAATTTCCCTACCTGGAGTTGGCAACCCTAATGCAAACAAAACATCAAAAGGGGGGGTGGAAGAGCCAGGATTGTAGGGTGATTGCTTATATTGGTGGTCCGCTAGAAAACTTCCTGCTGCAATTTGGTCATCCAAGAAACAAAGAAAAATAACCCAACCTCTAGTTCCACAGCAATGGTACATGTGCAGAGCGAGTTGAAAACACACTCTTTGTACATTTGCCTACACGCTACAAATGATTGCTTCACCTCACCTCATCATCAATGGAGCAGGCCTGACTAACAGTGGAATATGGGACATGTAGTTTCTGAGGAAGATGTGACTTGGCTAATACCAGAGAGAGAGAACTGTGACATTTGAGGCTGGTTCAGATACAGTCATGGTACCAAGCTGCAGTATCAAGCACACGTTGGCTTCCAGTTTGATTTGGGAAATCAATTGGTGTATTTTCTATAGGCCGAGTCCTGGAAATTGCCTCATCCCATCAAAGAGTTTCTGGGAAAACAAAGATAGGAAAACCCACACTCAGTTTTAAAAGATGTGAAATTTTATGGAACAATGGCCATGTTTGTCTATAGGACAACTCTTGTGACATCTCTAGTAAGGAAAAAAAGAAACAATTCCCATAAATTCCTTTCATCTCATGAAAAAAGGGTGTGGGGAGGTTGTTGTTGTTTTGCATTTTTTTACCATACTTACCAACAAGTAAGCACAGCATTTGAAGTATATCTTTGTTTTTCAGTATCAGACTGCTCCATTTTCTTTTTTTTAAGGCACTATCTCCTTGAAGTAATGTCCCCCTGCCATTCCTAGTGCTCCAAAGAATTATCCTCTGCATAAGCCCAAAGACTAAAGGCCTGAAAATATCTCTTGCTTCAATCAGATGCAAGGCCTACTTGGGCCAGAATGCTCATTCACATAACAAATGTTGCTCCTCTGCTGCTTCTTCCACATTAACAAGAATTGAGCTGTTATGCATTTAAAAATTAAATAAATATGTGAATATGTCCTGAATTTGGCATTCAGGCTGACAGTGCATAATAGCCACAAAGGGGCAGCATACTCTGAAAACATAGTCCCCCAACCAAGGTCCTGCAGGGTGAGAGAAGCAGCTCTGTTCTATAGATAACAGATCTTAAGATGTTTAGCTGTAGGTCCCGGAAGACATTACCTTCTTTTTGCTCTGTATGTTGGGAACAAGCTCAGTTTCTTACCCCCACACCTACAAAGCAACGTCACTCCAAGATATGAGGGAACAAAAAGGGACTCATCATGATTAGGGAAATAGCAAAGAGTCCAATAGCACCTTTAAGACTAACCAACATTATTGTAGCATAGGTTTTCGAGAGCCACAGCTCTCTTCGTCAACAGGACAGTACCAGACCTGAGATCATGTGTCCGACACAGAAACTGGTACATCAAGAGCATTTGAATCAATTGTCTTGTGCTATTCGATTGCAACTTTGTATTCAGCATCTTGGTCTTTGGGCAATTACTGCACATATGCAATTTCTCTTCCCGGAATGGTAGTCAGGAGACATAGGGCCATAAAATAATAATGGATTTGGCAGTTGCAACCGTGCATCTACACAGCCCACTATATTTGATGAAGTGTCCTGGGGGGGGAAAGCAAGCAGAAGTCTTCAAGACTGGATTATGAAGCAGTCAGATTCTAGGATGGCAAGTGAGATCTGATGGTGAGGTGGCAAAGGTGATTTAGGACAGGACTGCACATGTAGTTCCAAGACGAATGTGTTTGGACAATAAAAGAGGTGTTGGACAATAGCCAGTCTATTGCACAACTTTGATCTACAGAGCATTAGAGCTCGGGAGGAACCAAATTTTTCAGAGGTTCATGGCCTCCAGCATTTCATAGATGGAAGCAACTTCCTAGTCCTAAAAATCACTGCTGAAACCCCCTTGCCCCACAGTTTCACATTATGGAAGGCTCTGTCCCACTAACTTGGTGCTGCATTGGTTTGCTCTACCAAACAGCCTGCCTTCTGTGGGTTTCAGAGCCAAGGCAGTGTTTGTCCTTTGGGCTGATACTTGGGGAAAAGACAGAATTGTGTTATGATGATACATTATCAATGATTTAGACTGTGCCTCAGCAGCTGATGCAGAATGTGGAGTGGCGCTGCAAGGTACCCTAATGTTCATGCTCATGCATGTGCAATATAGAAAAGATCCATCCACTCACTTAGGGATTTAACTTCTAGAGATGCAGAGGAGGGTTTTGAATCTGGAATCTGGAAGAGTGACATTGCTAGTAATCAGGTTCAAAGTGTTGGTTCTTACTTTTAAAGCCCTGAGCGGGTTGGGACCGGCATATCTTCGGGACCGCCTCTCCCTGTACGTTCCCCGGAGATCGCTTCGATCAGCGAATAAATATTTACTTGTGGTCCCCGGCCCTAAGGAAGCCCGCCTCGCTTCAACCAGGGCCAGGGCCTTTTCAGTCCTGGCCCCAGCCTGGTGGAACGCTCTGTCAATGGAAACCCGGGCCCAGCGGGACATATTATCGTTCCGCCGGGCCTGTAAGACAGAGCTGTTCCGCCAGGCATTCGGTGATTGAAGGGGGCGGTGCCATGTCGGCCTCCCACCTTTGGGGTGGGGGAGGGTTCTCCCCACCACTGCACTTTGTTAATTTGTTTTATTATTTGTATATTGATTTTAGTTCTTGTTTTTATCAATTTGAACTGTTCACCGCCCAGAGCCCCTGGGGATGGGCGGTATATAAATTGAGAAAATAAATAAAAATAAATAAATAAATAATGTGCATTAATAACATTTTAACAAGGCAAAAACAGGGACAGTGATCTACCATAAACTGGAAAACAGACTATCACTGGTAAATAGGGAGAGGTGGAGTGTATACTGCTTACCCATGATTCCAACTCCCCAAATCTCATGGTCTGGGAAAACCTAGGAGGAGACCAAGCACCACAAGGTGTGTATCTTGTCATTGAGGTATAAATTTCATGCATCCTCAACTACTAGAAGTGGAATTTTAAATAAGAGCAATGACTGACTCGCTACCAGCTTTACAGTTTTGCATTCTAACAGATCACAGACAATATTATCAGACTGGATGCACACCTTTTCATATTTGCAGCCTGAATATAAAGCATATATTGCCTAAAGTGCACACGTGATTTTAAAATGGCCCTCTTGAATGCCACATTAACAACTCACACATGAGTACAAGATGCCAAAAGCTCTCCTGGAAAACAATAACCATGTAAGACTGTTTTCATCAGTGTATGCATATTCCAGCTATGTGAAAGATAATGCAACCCTCTTTCCAGCCGCACGATGCAGCCTGCCAGGTAATTCAGAGCCCTCATATTTGAGTACAGCCTACGACAGTGTGGTCACATAAGGGAGCCTCAGCACAACTGAGAATCTTGATCTCCCAGGAAAAATAAACAGGAGTCTTGTGACACCCCATAGGTTTTATTCCAGCATAAGCTTTCATGAACTAGAACCCACTTCACCAGCTGCATGAAGTAGGAGATCCTCAGTGACAGATACAGCTACCCCACATTTTCCAGGATTCCATTACACTGAGAAATCCTATACTCATACAGATATAAATCCATGGGTTTAATTCCAACTTTAAAACCAATGCGTGGAGTTTAAAAACAGGGAAAGCTCGTGTGGTATTGCCTCACACACAATGGAACATCTGAAGATAGAAAAGGCTTAGCACAATAAAAGTTATTATCAATAGACACAAGATGGCAGTGTTGCACTAGAACAGGGAACAGAGCAGAGCACCAGTGTTTCACACTGGTGTGCTTTTGGTGTTTCTATTGGATCCTTTTGAGTTTTGCATAGAAAGGTCACAGAGACTGTATCACTTGCATTTCATGGCCTATTAAAACCATTGCTCACAATGTTTCCTCTGCACCCATATGTGTAGTGTGAGTGTGTCTGCATTTCTCTCTCTCTCTCTCTCTCTCTCTCTCTCTCTCTCTCTCTCTCTCTCTCTCTCTCTGTGGGTGGGCAAAGGGGAGAGCTCCTAAGTAGAGAGGAGCTCTGAATAAAAACTGGATCCAGGCCATAGCAAACCCACATAGGTTTCTTGTACTGTGGACTAAGTACATGAAACAGACACAGACACAGACTTCCTGGGACTGAAGGTTTCTTGTGCGGCTGGCTGGGCAGCTGTCTGCCTGGACTATTGCAACATACAGACAACAGAGGAACATACAGATTTGAAGAGTACTGTGCTGAGGCTGGCGGATGGGAAGGGATGCTAGCAAGCACCTGCCCTGTGTCTGGATTTGCTTATAATCCCAGACAAGTGCTAGAGTTGGCCTGGTGCCTAGCAGACCTCTGGGGATTCCTTGTCCAAAGCATATCCGCTCCTTTGTCTTCTGAAAGGTCATTTGTATGTGGAAGGAGACAGCAGGTGGGGAATCAGACTGTCAGAAAAACCTCACAAAATGAGGCTGCAGCGCAAGCTGACATATCCATTCCTTCTCTTCTTGCTGCACTGGAGGCCAGCGTGTGAGCTAAATAACAGGGGCATCATTTGGGATGCACACACCATGAAAATGGTGCTCTTGGGTCATGTTTTGTCTGCTCTCTCTCCTGCTGCTCTGCCACTGTTGTGCTGAGATAAGGGGAATGTGTTTATAAATGAGTTTTCCATCCAGATTAGAGATTCAGGCAAGGCCCAAGGGGAATCATTCCATCTGAGGGATCAGATAGTGTCAAATATAGTGAGTTCATAATACTGAGGAAAAATCCCCGTGGTGCACTTGTAATACATGCAAGTCTCTCAATTACAGCCATGAGAGTCAGACAAGTGATCCATCTCTAAACTGAGGGATATTTACACACTACTTCTTTGTCATTTCAACAGTTAACCCAAGCAATTGAGGTACAGACTACTGTTACTATGTCTGAGGTCTTCTTTTGTTTCTCAAACTCCGCTGCCATCGCCCCTTTCCAACCACAGGTGAGGATCTTAACCCTTTCCTCTGATGGTTTTCCACCACCAAACTTCCCTCTCCCAAAGCTTTCGGCTCTGTACAGGGGAAAGGTACAGATTACCCATACTTTTTCCTCCTTGAGGCCAGTGTGGTATAGTAGTTAGTGTCAGACTAGGATCTCTGAGGCCCAGGTTCAAATCCCCACTTTGTCACAGAAGCTTGCTGGGTGACCTTGGGCCAGTCGCACAGTCTCAACCTAATTTACCTCACAGAGTTCATATGAAGAAAAAATGGAGGAGAGGGGAACAATGTAAGCAGAGTTGTGTCCCTATTGGGGAGAAAGGCTGGGTATAAATGAAGTAAAAAATTAACAGCTTAATGGAGGGATGATAAACAGATGGAAACCAGTTCAGAAAAAAATGTTGTTCCCCACTCTTACCAATCTCCCCTTGGAAATTAAAGGCGGTGAGGCAACTTGAGGTTTAAAAAGAAGAAACTTAAGAGAACTACACATGGTTAAAGTCATGTGTCATTTGAACCAAAGTAATGACTGTAAACAGCAAGAAAATGAAATACACCAGTAAATCAAAAGCAAACTGTTTTTCCTTGCTTAAGACTAGTGTCAAATATCCATCCAGGGCTGGATGTTTGCACTGTTCACTGAATCTGTATCAGCGAAAATGGTTATTTTTCCAGTCTGTTAGTTGCTTGAGACTGTGTGTCTCCTCCGGTCTTCACTAATCTGTATCTCTTTTTTATTTTCTTCCTTCTACTCTATTTCTGTTCTTCTCCTCATAACTGACTTCCTCCTTCCCTTGAGGTTCCTGTTATATTTTAAGCTGTTCAGTTTACTCCTTCTTTCCTTAACCTGACAGCCCTTACACCAGGGTTGCCAGGCCCACAATATGCTTCTATTTTCCACTGTTGCTCTGGGTAGCATTGGGACAATAATAGTTTTTAAATGGCCATCAGCCTGACAACATGGTATCACTTCCAGGGAAAATTCAGAAGTGACAATCAGTCCTCTTTAGGAATCGCTGGAAACTCTACAATTTTACCAAAGAGCTTCCAGCAGTTTCTAGAAGTGTGACACTAGTTCTTTGTTTTCCCTGAAGTTGTATCATGGCATCACTGATAACCAATCCCCATTTCCCCACCCCAGTTTCTACTGGCTGGCAAGCCATGCCTAGCAACTCTACCTTACAAACGTTGCAACCCCTTAAAACATGTGGTGTGAGAGAGAAATGGGGAGAGAAATGTAGGCAACCCCCAGCAGATGGAGAGGCAGAGTCATGATGAATGGCATTGTGTCAATGCCACAATGGCATTTCTGGCATAAACATGGAAGTGATGTTACCAAGTCAGTGTGATACTCTAGGATTCAATTTCAACTCTATGGTAAAATCATACACTTCTAATTTCATACCAGACATGATGTCACAGTGTCTGCATAACACCAGTTTTCCCCCACCCATTTTGCTTCCGCTGTTCCACTGTAGGACTCCCGTCTAATTTGAGTTTTTTTATTCTCAGTGTTAAATGAATTTCATAATGGCTTTATAATTTACCAGAAGGGTGAAAGGCAACAGCTAGTCCCTTTCCAATCATGCCTCAAGCTCACAGGCCCTCCTCACTTTCTAAGCTATTACCTGCCAGTGTAAGAGGCAGGGGTCCTCCTACCAATGCATTTCCCCTGCACAGATTTGTATTGTTATTTTTTAAAAAATTCATACATAGAAAGTAAACTCATTGGGAGCCCCAGCAACATACCACCAATAAACTACTCAGAAAGAGCCCATAGTTGGTTTGCCAACCTTGGGCTGGGAAATTCCATGAGATTTGGAGGATGGAGCCTAGGAAAAGTGGGGTTTGAGGAGTGGAGGGACATCAGTAGGGTATAATGCCGTACAGTTAACCCTTCAAAGTAGCCATTTTCTTCAGGAGAATAGATCTCTGTCATCGGCAGATCTGTTATAATTTTGGGAGTTCTTCAGGAACCACCTGGAGGTTAACAACGCTAAATTCACACACACACCAACAGCCATTTTGTGATCTATCATCCCCTCCCATTGGAGCAAATTTTGTGGTGGCACCTGTTCTCATAATTCGTAAGCGCCCAGAACTTAAATATCTCTTGTTGCAGATATTCACTGAAACTTTCTGCTACCATCTAGAAGACATGTCTTGATTAAATCCACATGCTATAGCATAGCAGTGTACTATTCAAACATAGCTTCTGAAGACCATTATTTTCAGAATCTGTTTCAAAATCCTCAGTACAGACTAACTTCGGTGCCATGGCAAGAAAACTGGTATTTGGAGGAAATGTTGTTTTGTGATTCCTTTAACTAATATTTCTTGTTTAAACAGACTGCAGCCGTTTGAAGTGGGAGATGAGCATGTTTTTTAAAAAGGCTTCTTAACCCTTCCCTTTGCTCAGCTGAAACTTCCAAGCTGCTTCTACCTGTCCCCTGCAAAACTGGCAGATACCTACAGGTATTCTTTAAAAAGCAACTGAGGGGAGGGAGTAGAGATTTTCAACAGGAAAATTGAAGAAAGAAGCCCATCTCTACCACACACACCCTCAAACATACATACACTAGTCTCATACTTCAAAAAGTTGAGACCCAATATAATATAGAGCAGGGTTCCCCAACATGGCACCCATGGGCACCATGGCACCCACCAAAGTTTTTGGAAAGTGGGTGGGTCCATTGTAAGGCAGGGCTTGTTACTGGCTGCTCTCATTCAAAAGGAAGGGTTTTCAACAGCTGCAATAGCTGCTGAAGTCACTGGAGGATCAGGACTGGTGAGCAGCCAGGCTTGTGGTTCCATTTCCCCCTTCAAGCTTTCCTCCTTTTTATTATCACGTCTCTTTCTCCTGCCACCAGACTTTCCTTTGCTTCTTTTATACCCCTTCTGGCTTCTGCTATTCTTTTGCAAAGTGAGGAGGGAGGCATTGTGTTTGGCTCCACCTCCTCTGGAGGCCATTTTAGGTTTGGTCCTGCCTCCTGTGGAAGCCATTTTGGGGCAGTGCTCACCACCACTTCTCAATATTCCAAAGGTGCCCGCAGGCATAAAAGGATTAGAGACCCCTGATGTAGAGTGTCAGACTGGGATGATGTATTTGGGGAAAGTGATCTGCAGCAGGAAAATAGAGCAGAGAAGTCCACTCTTCCACCACACTGGTTTCATGCTTCAGCTCACAGTCCCAGCATCTGTACTGGAAAATACTTGATGCAGTCCTCTTGCTGAAGCTAAACAGGGCTAGGTTTGGCCCATGTCTAGATGGAAATGCTCTGGAAATGGGTGTGATTTTCATGGTGGAAGCAATAAAATCAAGAGAATAAAAATGCTGATCAGACGGATCACAAATGTGCATTTTTTCTCTAAGAGCAACTACGTAAATATTTCACCACCATATAGTTCGGTGAGGCACATTCAGATCCTTAAGCACATATTCAACTTCTAACTAGCAACAGCTGCAGAATTTAGCAAGCACCATTACATTGTAAGAGTCTTATAGACAGGGAAGGTTGGGAACAGCAGAGAAGGAAGAGAGAGGACTGGACAGAACCCTGGGCAAGATCTCTGAATGTGCCTTGCCCCTTTTTTTATGGTTTCATTGCCTGTATGTGGCGGCTCAGCCTGTCCTCTTGCTCCCATTGTGTATTTTCCTGCTTATCAGAAACACATCTATTGTTTGCTAAAGCTGGGATCGAGGAGGTGTGGAGCACGAGGGCGAGACTGTTTGGCTGAGGATCAGCTGTTTAATCTTGGAGGTAGATGGAATCGTCAGGCAAGGCCAGGGCAGCCCCATTCCTCGGTGGGCTTTTTTGTATGATTTGAGTCTGCGCAAAGTTCAGGAGCAATGAATCCAGAGGCTGACCTAGCCTGAGACGCAATGAACTCAGCCCTTTCATCCTGCCCTTCCTCCAACCAGCAATGGGTATACATAGTTCTCCATGAATGGGAGACAAACTGACCCACTTAGTAGCGTGGGTTACCACACTCAAGGTGGAGCCTGGAGTTCTCCTGGAATAACAACTGATCTCTAGAAGACAGAAATCAGTTTTCCTTGAGGAGATTTGGATGGTGGACTCTATGATATACCACAGAGCCTAAGAGAAATGTCCTAGAGTGAAATCACAGCTCCACTAAGCTTGCCAGCTTCCCTTCCCCTCCTAGAGGGAGGGAGGACCCAGTGCTTACCTTCTGCCTATTCCCAGCATGCTTCTCCCACACTGGTACAATGGTGTCCCTTCCAGGAAGTGACATCATTGTGCAAGGTGGGGGAGCATGCGTGCTTTGCAGGGGGCCAATTTGGGCCCCAAATGGGTCTGATTCAGGTCGTTTGGGTCCCAAATTGGCCCACTGCAAAGCGCAAGAGCACTCTCAGGGCAGCACAATAACATTAGTGATGTTGTTGCGCGGACCCTGGGAGCACACCCAGGAGGCCCGTTTCCCACCTTCAGTACCACCCTCAAATCTCCTGAAATTTTCCAAGCCAGAGTTGGCAACTCTAAAACTAAGATATTCTGCACAAGCCCCACTGAAATATCCAGAAGTTCCTGTTCATCTCAGTGAGACATAATGGATTGTTCCCCATGTTATTTAGTGTGGACAGACTGTACCAGAGGCAAAACATCTGGAGCCAGCTCTGAATACAGATGAGTTGGGATTGGGAACAACTGCAAAACTCGGCTTCCAATCTTTGTGTGGCTTCCACATGACTCTCCCAAGCAGTACAAGATGGAGGTTGCATCAGCAGCATGGAATGGAAGCAAGTAGGAACAACGTCCACGTGCCCCATTCCCGTGCCACTCTCTGCCCTCAGCATCTCTCTCTCTCTCTCTGTGCCACAATGGCACAGAAACCCCAATATAACACAACAAACTGTTTCCTCCACCCACAGTCTGGCAAAAAACCCATTTTCCTCTTCTCAGTTGTGTTGTGGCATAAAGAAGCTCAGCTGATAAAGTTTTTTAAAGCCTTGTAGAAACAAGGGAAAGAAATGCAGAGCTTAATTCCACCATTTTGAAGGTGGGGCTTACTTCCACTCCCCTTCCTGTATTGGCTGAGGGCAGAATGTCCACATGGTTGCCCCACTCACATCCACCTCATAATTTCCCCAATCAACCAGATTACAGTTTTTTTAAAAAAATGATCAGGACAAAACATGGGAGCCGCATGACCCATGCCTGGATTGGAATCTATAGAATACGGATGCTCCCAAACACTGTTGGGGCTCCTGCTTTCCACAGGGAGGAAAAGACTCATGTGGAAAGCAGCCCAGTGTCAAACAGCAGCCCATGCACATGTTTCGACAGCTACATGAGGTGACAGAAGCATCCAACAAATGCAAGGCTTCACTCTGCAGTGCAGAGCTGGAGGTGTGCCATGACATGATAGGTCCCACCTTGTTTAAAAGTAAAAAGCGGCCCCAATCCCATCGCTTGGGTTTATGATGCCCTGCCAGCTGCTTTCTGGCAGGGGAAGGAAACAGCAGTGGTGCCTGCACTGGTGGAGGGAGAGAAGCATAGCTATCAGGGTTGTGAGGCGTAGGCCCGAGCATGCCCATGTTTTCTACAAAGATGTTAAGTCTTAGATTCACGTGAACACATGAAGCCAGGTAGGGTAAACCATATTGCCCTTAATAGACCAATGGTTTGACTCAGTATAAGAAAGAGGTTGCCAGGTCCCCTTAATCTCCCAACAAGAGTGGGGGCACAGTGCTTACCTCCCTCACGTCCCCTGTAAGTTCCTCATATGCAAAGCACATGCATGGTCCTAAACCAGTGCAATGATGTCACTTCCAGGAAGTGATGTCATCGTGCAAAGCGGGAGCAAGCGTGCACTTCGCAGCAGGCCAATTTGGGCCCTGAATGGGCTTGTTGGGGACCCAAATCGGCCCACTGTGAAGCACAGGAGCACTCTTGACGTTAGTGACATCATCGCTCTAGTCCCAGGAGCATGTCGGGAAGGCCCATTCCCTGCCTTTTCCCCCGCCAGCCAAGTAAGCCCCCACTCCCACCTAATAGGAACCCTAATAAAACAGCCTCATATGTATGCCAGGGTGGTATTTCTTTCTGTTCCCTCTCATTTCTGTGAAATGAGTACTGGTTTGTGAGATTAGGATTAATGGTGTAATCCTAAACAGGGAGACACCTCTAAGGCCGTTGACTTCAATGGATTTACAAGGATGTCATTCTGTTTAGGATTGCTTTGTAAACACAGTAATACAAATCCAAAGTGGAAAGCAATTTAACAACAAACCATGAAAACTACAGAACATCCTGTATCAGCAGAAACATACAGGCACCGAGAAGAGAAAGTGAAGGGAAGTGGAAGTGTCCAGGGAGGGGGGAGAGGCATTTTAAGCAAAAGTGGTATTCTTTTTAAGAGTTTGTGTTGTGATTAAGTGAACTAACGGGCCCATATTCACACTGTTATGATAGTCATGTTTCCTTGGTATATTTGAGCACTACTTAAGTGCACTCAAATGTTTATTTTAAAATAGAGCTTGTGTAAACTCCTCAGGGCTCATAATAACATTCCCGGTTCTAAAAGGAGGGGCTCATTGGCAGCGATGTGCACACGTACACAAATACACACACACATACAGCTTGCATGCAGAAAGTCCCAGATGAAGATAAAATCCCAGGTAAATCTCAAGTAGTAGCAATGGGAGAAGACTATGGCCTGAATCTTTGGAGAACTTCTACCAGTTGTCAGATTCCCTGACAAAGGGAGAGTTGGTCCTTAAAAGCTCATACTCTGAAAATTTTGTTGGTCTCTAAGGTGCCACTGGACTAATCATATATACTAACAGCCAAGTGGCCCTGATTTGAGGATACTGAAATCTGAAAACTGGAGCCATGAACAGGTCTTCCTACACACCTGAAAAATTCTACAGGTTTGCAGGAAAAAAACCCTGAAATCTAAAAAAAAAAAGTTTTAACCCCCCCCCCCATAAAATGGTAAAAGGAGCACTTGTAGCTTTAACCAGATGCCCTTAGTGGTTGTTGCTAGGAAACCATAGCTGTATTGCTAAATTTCTAAGCTCAGTTTCCAGGCCGGGCTCTTTCCAAAGCTTTGGGCCTTTGAGGGAGGACTCATTGGGGCCAGGCCCAAAAGAAACCAGTGGGTGACTTGATACCATATGACTTGCATGACTCGCCCAGGCCCAGCTATTTGCTGCTGTTCAACAGCAGCACCCTCCACCCCCCCAAAGCCAGAGCAGTGTAGTGGTTAGAGTTGTGAGAATAAAAGGTGGTGAAAATGATTTAAGCTGCCTTGGGTCCCCATTATGGACCCAAATTAAGTAAATTAATAAACATAGAGATGAAGATGGGTAGATAAAAAGTAGTATATTTAGTGGGTTTGTAGGAGAGAAGGACATAGGGAAAGATGAGCATATGGAGGCTACAAGGAGGGAAAGAGGAAATGGTTGAGGGGAAGGGGTACCGCGGGAAGTGAAGTACCCCACCACACAACTAGACCATAGGGGAGAGGCTGCAGGTGGGGTGAAAACGAGAAGGCAAGGGTGGGTGGGAGAGAAGAAAGCAGGGAAAGGAGGTCGTTTCAGATGCGTAGCGGTGTTGGTCTGTAGCAGAACAAGATTTGGGTCCAGCAGCACCTTAGACCAACTAGATTTCCAGGTCTGAGCTTTTGAGAATCAGGGCTCCTCCATCAGGAGAGGCTGTGGGAGGAAGGAGGAAACAGACACAGTGGGGTTCGGAAAAATGAGATGCCCGCAGCAGGTCCTTGAGGGTCCCCCACATGTATTCTACTTTTAATTATCCGAAGCAGAAGTGAGCTGTGACTCACGAAGGCTCATACCCTACCACAATTCTTGTTCGTCTTATAGATGCTGGACCCTTGTTCTTTTCTACTGCTACAAACAGCCTAACAAGACTACCCATCTTGGATCTATCTACTTTGAACCCGTTAACCCGCCCAAAGACAATCCCGCGCTCCTGCCCATCCTCCCTTTCCCGCCCCGAACTTCAGTCCTCTAGCAAAGTACTTGGGCTCAACACAGCCGAGCGGCTGACCTGCCATTGGCCGCAGACCGGCTACGAAGAGCCAGCCTATCCCGACGCGGCTCTTGTGGACAAAACAAAAAAAGATATGCAAATACAATCCGGTAGCCGGGGCTCCGATTGGCTGGCATGGAGGGGCGGGGCCGGTTTGCAAAGGGCCACTTTGCGAAGCGCCGTCGAATTTCTCCGCCAGTGGCGATCCCTTCCCCGGGCAGGCGGTGGCGAGGAGCGCGCAGAACCGTAGCGCAGCGGCCAGCCCTTCCTTGGAAGTTTCCTTTATGGTTCGCTCGGAGCCCCTCTTTGGCTTGTCTTGATGCTCCTGCTGGGGCGAGCGGAGTCTCTGGGGAGCTGCTAGAGGCGCCGAGGGAGAGCGCCTTTCCGCCGCATCTCGATTCCTTGCAAGGAGCTGCGCTGGGGACTCTGATGCACCCCTTCCAGTGGTGTAACGGTAAGCCAGAGGGAGACCCCGACGGGCAGGATCCGCCTCTTTGTCGCTTCCCTCCGTCCCCTCCACGAGTCTTGTGTCCGCCGTTGGGGTGGGGAAGCAGGACCCGATTGCTGCAAAACAGCGTTGCGAGCGAATGCGCCCGGCTTGTTGTTAAGGAGCTGCTGATCGGGGTGGGGAAAAGATTCCTCTGCGGGCCTCCCTTTGTTTCCACTTTCGGTCTCTTGTTTGCAAACAGCACCGTCTCGCGGTCCGGGATCCAGCGATCTAGCAAGCCCGGCGCTCTCGCCTTCCCCCCGCGCCTGAAACAGGATCCCATTTTCATCTGTGGGGCATCCAAGTCCGGAGAAGCCTTGCTTTGGCTTCCAGGCTCTGGTACTTTTCCTCCAAGCCATAATGCTTGCATTTTTAAAATCTGTATATTATTAAATATCTAGATATTTCAAGCGTGTTAAATCTGCCTATCACTAAACAGTTATTACAGTTTCAGGTGGGCAGCCCTGTTGATCTGCAGTAGAAGAGCAAGATCTGGGTCTAGTAGCACCCTTGGACCAACTAGATTTCCAGCCTATGAGCTTTCGAGAGTCAAAGCTCCCTTCTTCATATACATTAAGAAATGGGAGTGTGTAGGGATTTTATCGAGCCAGAAGGTGGGAGAAGTAGTTAAAGTAAGGTATAATAATACTGTAATTAGCATGATGGAATCACGATGTGAAAAAGAGAAAATCAGTGTTGGTGAGAGAGAAATCCAATGTCCCTATTAAGCCCTGGGGGATCCATTGTTCGGTCCAGCACAGAAATGACTGAAGTCCTAAGAATGGCTTCTCTGCTTTCTGCCTCCAAACTTTTCTTCCCCCTCTCAAATCACGTTCTTTGCTTGAGGAGATTTTTTTTTCCAGAGAGGGGGGAAATAAGAATGAATGCCCACCCCCAGGACTGGAGAGGTGGATCAATAAATTCTCCTGGGGAGGGACGCCTTTGCACAATTCAGCATCCACTTTTACTTTTTAAAAAATCTTACTTCAGCCTTCAGTCTGGCAGAGTGAATTTCAGAAGGCCTAGCAGATGGTGACTTGCTTTTTGTGAAGGGCTGGTGGTTAATTAAAAAGAAGCAGAGCTCTTGCTTGGGATGAGCCCGAATTAATTATGTCAAGCCGCTTTTGTTCCGACCCTTCTGGCTTCTGCTCCCCTCCCCGGCCAGCTATAGTTTCAGGAAATTTAACTTAAACCTGCAGCCGCTGGGCCATGTGCTCCAAAGACAATGGGTTGGTCTATTTTGAGTACACACAGACAGCCAGGCATTGGAGTCGGCTGCTGAATTCACCTTTTGCTGTTGCTTTTTATAGCTATTCTTCTCTCTCCCCCTCCATGTTTTTGCATGGAATTGGAACAAATTTGTACAAAAAGAAAGCCCTGTCCCTCAGCACCAGTTATAGCTCACTGCAGAGTGTCTTTCAGCTATTCCCAAGGAGTTTGAAAATTCTCAAAGCCATGGCTAAGAAACAGAAGTGCAGCCACAAGTAGTGTTCATGCGCTTCTGCAGCCATTGACTTGAATCAAGCTTCTAATTCCATCGAAATCCACTCTGTTTAGGGTTATCCTGCCACTTATTTTTGATTTTTAGCATCCCTGCAGCCTTCGCCCATACCAGTCTGCTTTAGGCCGAGCATAGTTCTACTTTAAAGTAAATTTCATTTTAGTCAGTGGGGCTTACTCCCAGGAAAGTGTTCTTAGGATTGTAGCCTTAGTCTGTTGGGGCAGCTTTGAAACAAGAGGGGGTTTTTTCCTGACCTAACAACAGCTACCCATGAGCTTTTTTGGAGATGCTAGGGATCAGATCTGGGAATTTCCATATGCAAAGCCTGTACTTTACCACAAGACTCTGACCACTTGCAAAATGTTGGCAGCAAGAAGAAATAGCAAGGCTCAAACCCACAGCAGAGATCTATCCCTTAACGCAGTCACAAGAACAGCCAGATAGCCAAAACCTAATGTACAAAGGCCCTCCTCCCCTTCATCTGTCAAGACATCTGCTGCCTTTGTTACAATAAAAACTACTCATGTGGCACTTTGAGGATCAACAGATGTACCATGGCAGAAACTTTCCTGGGCCAGAGCCCACACCATCAGATGCATGGCAATATACATTACACAGGCACATAAATACAGAAATTTAAAACATGCAAAACAGTAGTTTTTGAAAGGCCATCATACTATGCCACAATAAATCTGTTAGTCTTTAAAATGTCACCAAGTGTTTGTTTTTTTCAGGAACAAAAACTCTAGAATAGAACTAGTAATATGAGCCCATCAGGGTCTTCCTTATTCAGAGTGGCTTGATGGAAGAGGGCGATTTCCACAGAACCGAGAAGCAAAAGCTCGTCATGAATTATTAAATTGCCCTCTCTGCAGGAGATGCTCTTCTGTACAGATTATCTATCTCAAAAATGAGGCTTGATTGCTGTAACTTTTAAAGTCGTAGATGAAAGCTAATTAGCTGCTCCAAATCTTTAGAATCAGATGGGCTATCCATTGAAGTTAACCTCTGGCCCTGATCTAGGAACACAGATAGCCCAGTGAAATATGGTGCACTGTGAGCCACTAATAGCAAATAGCATGCCGGGCTTGAGTTCAAGTCTTAACTAAGCCACCGACTCGCTGAGCAGGCTTAGGCAAGCTCCTCTTTTCCAATCTCAGTTCCCCACCTGCAAACCAGGAGTGTGAGCACGATCTCATGCAGGATTGTTCTAAGAATGAGCAAGCCATGGCTTAAATTAAGGCCAAGTTCAGATCACTCTAAAAATGGATTAAAACATAGGTGCTTCTTCTTAGTCCGCTTGTCCCCTGTTACACCATCTCAGGTAGCTGAGCTTATATTCAAGGTTTTTTTTCAGGTGCAGCTGCCTGCTGTCTTAGAAACTGAGCAAAATATTAATAATTATAGCTATTCATAAATAAAAATCCAAGTCCTAGTTGCAGATTCTGAACTCTGCCAAGCTAGCTCACCATTCATGATGTTCAGTCCTCAAACCAAGGAAACTGCTGGAACTTCAATAGAGTTTTGTGACAGACTCATGGTCTAAGCTTTTGTGGATTAGATTCCACTTTGTCAGGTGCATGAAGTGTGCTCATATTGGCACGCAGAGCAGTCTGTCTGTCTAATATGCCAGCTGATTAGTCATGCATTCTAGTCCATGAAACTTCTGGCACAATAGATTGGCTTGTCTTTAAGGTGCTTCAAACCCCATTCTTGGTGTTTGCAACTAATTGACTTGACCTCTGCAGTTGCTGTCCCTACCTGTATGTGCTCATTCCTTCATTTTGGCATTTCTGCTCCCATTGGCACCTGTCTCCAGACATCAGGTCTCAGTTTGGGGCCAGATGCTCAGCATTTTGACCATTTGGGGCAGATGCCAGCAGTGGGATCACACCAGGGCCAGTTTGAAAAAAGTGCAGTTTGGCCCCAAATTTAGTTTAGGTTCAGAGCTGTTAAAATCCCAGTTATCTATTCAGCCTGCCACCATCTGCACCTCCAAACTGGATAAAGAACTATGAACCAACTTCAGCGTAGCCTCACTGGTTCTCTGGAGAATAATCACAGCCTGCCTGTTGTTCACTTTCACAAAACCAAATTGCAGCAGCTGCTCACCCATCACACAAAGCTTCATATCCTCCCCAGTCATCTTTCCATTTCTCTCTGTTCAGTGGCTTATCCACTGTCGCTCTGGCAATTAATTGGCTCTCCAGGTGAGTAATTAGCATCCCTTAAACAAGGCTGTTCCTCTAGTTATGTAGGCGAAAGAAAACTGTGTAAATAACTTTAGGACTCGGGCAGGGATTTTCCATAAAGTGAGGTAATCAAGTTCTTTTGTTACTGGAATTTCCAACTCTTGCGGTATCTTTATGCCCCCCCTCCTTGCCACAATGTTACCTTTCTCCTGATTTTCTTTCTGTAACTAGGAGATTCTATGTACTGTAGAAGTTGGGGTATCAGACTAAATGTTGGGGGGACGTCTAGGTTGAGAGCTACAGACAGCCTGGTCCTCCCAACCTGCTGCAAGGCTCACTGATCTTGGATCATTAATTTTCTCAGCCTCGCCTACCTCACAAGGTGGTTGCGAAGATAAAATGGGGGGAAGAGTATACTCTGCCCTGAGGTCCTTGGAGGAAGCCTGAACATGTGAGCATTAGTAATAATGCCACAGTAAGGAGAAAAGTTGAACAAGATATCATAGCAGCACCAGGGCATGCAGTAGGATTACTGTTTTTCATGCGGTGGGACTCCTGTACTTGAAACAGCCACACGACTGGCAAAAACTCAGTAGTTGAAGTTTTCCCATCATTGCATTTGCTTGCTGTGAAAAGCTTCAATTGTTCATCAGTCAGGTGTTCAAAAGACGGGAGACTTGCCAAACAAAAAATTGGCAACTCTAAGCGGGTCCCGTTGCCTTGATATCTACAGACATTCTTGTCTTCCTTAAAGAAGTCTGGAACTTCAGGCTTTGCAATGGCAGCAGTTTCTGAATATCTGAGACTTCGTTGGGAATGTTGGTTCTTACATGCTCTGAGGTCAGTGGAAGTTCCTGAAATCCATGATTATTTCGTTTTTACATGCTGTTACCTGGTAAACCTAATAGACATTGACTCTTTTTATGTTTTGACTGGGTGACCAGGGCTTGTGAATGCTGTGGTACCTGGCTTACTATGATTAACAATTCTGTACTGTGCCAAGAATTAATAGGAAACCTGTTTAGGCTGTGTTTCGATATCCCAAGAGTTTATAAACCATGGTTTGATCAAATCATGGTTTAGGCGAGATATCTGAATACAGATGGTTCAGTTTACCAGGGCTTGTTGGTTGGCACCATACCGGGATTTCAAGTTCAGGTTGGTAGCATATTTGTTAGCCTTGGTTTATAATAATTGTGTTTTGTTGGGACCTTTGAATTTATAAACCACAGTTCATTGAGTACCACCACCCTTTCAGCCACCTGCTCACACTCATGAGAAGATGTCTTCCCTGTTGGGAGGTGGTGAAGAGGTCAGAAGCAGTCTAATCATGGCATTAAACGGTTTCCTGATAAGCTAATCAGAGTGTGTAGTACAAACCACATGTTATCATGATGCCTAAATAGAACCTTGTGATGGCTAGATAGTTAATACCATAGAGTGTTACTTCCCTACAAGCATTTGTGAAAGATAGGACTGCGATCAGGTTAGTTTTGCTTAAACATGGATGTAATGACTTGCATCTACAAGCTACGTTTTAAGAAAGATGGAAACCTTTGATCATTTTGGGGGCTGGGGGAGCAGCATTAAGCAAGATTGTAATACTCAATGCCATGTTCTCTCGGCCTGTTGGAAACTCTCTGACAATAAAAATGTGTACTCCGGGCTCTCTATTCACCACCTCCTGGATCCACCTGCAGTTTTGAAAGTTCTCTGGGAGACAATGAACTGCAATCCAGAAATGCTTTGTAAACTCCCATCCAGCCCCACTGAAAGACTCGTGACTCCACTAGATAAAACCTGTCATGTGCTTGATCCCTAAACAGAGTTGAATGAAGCATCAGAAGACACCAGTGTGATGGTAGCCCTAAAGGCATGACCTTGGCCCGTGATCATACCAAGTACAGCTCGCCTGCTGCAGAATAGAACGTTAGGGTTTTATCCTTTTGTGCTGAGCAAGCTCATGGTGGCTGGCAGCTGAAAGCAGCAGTTGTAGTGAAGTGTCAGAGGAAGGTTTAACTCAACATCAAAAACTGCTCTGCGGAATCAGACCAAAAAATCCATCAGGCCCAGCGTCCTACTTACCACAGTTGATAACCAGAAGCCCCTGAGAAGCACAGACGCAGGACAGAACGGCTTTAATTCTCCCATAAGAACCGAAGAGGTACTCTGTTGGATCAGACCAGTGTTCCACATCGTCCAGCATCTTGTTTTGCCCTGTGGCCACACTTAACCCTCGATCACTGACGAACAGGGCACAGAGGCCAAGGCCTCCCTAGGATAATGTTCCTAGTGCTATTCTTGACGTTCACGGTCTGAGGACATGGAAGCTCCCTTTTAGTTGTCGTGGCCATTGGTGAATCTATCCTCCATAACCCTTTTAAAGCCACCTATGCTCGTGGCCGTTTCTACACACTCACACCATGTTTTTCTGCCCCAGCAACTAGTAGTTAGTGACGAAACTACCTCTGAGCATGAACCATGATAGCCAATAACCATAGACAAGTCTACCCTCCATGAGTTCACCTAATCCCCCTTTTTTGAGGCATCTAGGCATTAATGTTCCCTTCGATTTAAAGGACCTATTTGAACATAATTATAAACCTCTTATTAGAAAAGTAATTAGACGATTGGGCACAAATAATAGAGCTTCTTAAAACAATAATTTCCCTACTATTTTTATTTCCAAATTTACCCCTAAAAATACAAAAAAGTGACATTAAACTTTGGCAATCTAAATTAAGCAACTTCGTTTGGTCCAATTGAATCCCCTTTTAAAAAGCCATCCATAACCCTTTTGACACATTGCATGTTTGCTGTATGCACATAGAGACTGTGTGTGCACACACACGCTTTAATACATTGCATTGCTGCATTTCATTCAACCCAGCTGGTGTAGTAGTTAAGAGCAGGGCTTTTTTTCAGCAGGAACGCGGTGGAACGAAGTTCCGGCACCTCTTGAAAATGGTCACATGGCCGATGGCCCTGCCCCCTGATCTCCAGACAGAGGGGAGTTTAGATTGCCCTCCGCACCGCTGAGCAGAGATCAGGGGACGGGGCCACCGGCCATGTGACTATTTTTACCAAGGGTGATTTAAACTTTAAAAAAACTCCTCCCTTGTTTCAGCTGACCCGAAGTGACATCATTGTGTGGTCCTGAGTTCCACCACCTCTCTTCCCAGAAAAAAAAGCCCTGGTTAAGAGACCCAGGTTCAAATTCTCACTTTGCTGTGGAAGTTTGCTGGGTGACCTCTCTCATCCTAACTGACGTCAGAGGGTTGTGGTTGTGAGGATAAAATGGAGGACAAGAGAATCATGTAAGCTGTTTAGAGTCCCTGTTGGAAGAAAAGTGGAGTATAAATAAATATGTTTTAAAAAATCTGCCCCTTGTAAAACTTGCTCCTAATTTCTGTTTGTCGCATAATGGCTTTAAAAAGAACAAGTTGGCAGCCTTAGCATGCCTGAATTTTTTGCATGCAAATAGTTATGAAGAGGTCTGGCCTGCTTTTGATTCATGATGTGTCCATATAAAGTTCCCTATTCTTTTCTTTTCCCCTACAGTTCCTTATTGATTTATGACAAATGCAGATGGTATCTAGGTCGCTCCGGTACATAATGAAGTGAGCTTCTTTCTTTGTCATTGCCAGAAACTGGGCAGTCTTTTATTCGCTACAGGTCTTTTCTATTTAGTCCACTTAACAATGGAATGAATAGAGACTTCAGCTTGTTGACATAAACAAACCAGGGCAGCTTCGAGGTATTGGTTCCACTTTGACCTCTTAGGTTCCAAATGTGTGTGTTTCTTCACCCTTGTGGGTCAAGGGCAAAAAGGCAAGATGCTCCTGCCCCTCTGAACTGTGACTGGCAAGATCTTGCTCATGCTACTTTCCATCCAGATCATCCCATACTCAGTGTTATGAAATCGTCAGTCTCAGCCTACAATAACATTTTGGTAACTGTTGGTTTTCAAATGTCCATTAGGAGCCCACGCAGGCTGTAAAAGGCCGGTTCACAGACAAATATATTTTTCTTAACCCGCCTTTTGGATGACTTGCAATTGAATACACACATGCATGTGAAGCTTATCCTGAATCAGACCATTGATCCATCAAGGACAGTGTTATCTACTCAGACTGGCAGCAGCTCTCCAAGCTCTCAGGTAGTGGTCTTTCACATCACTTGTTCCCTGGTCCTTTTAATTGGAGATGCCAGGGGTTGAACCTGGTACCTTCTGCATGCCCAGCAGATGTTCTACCACTGACCCCCCCCTTCCTGAATACATAAACAGAATCCACTGAAAAGTACTACTTTTGAGACAGTATGTCTATGGTGGCTGTCTGTGGTCATCATGAACATTAAATTTTAATTTATACCTTTTCTCTCCAATGGGGACCCAAATCAGTTACCTTCTTATCCTCCATTTTTTCCCTCAACAACTCCTCTGTGATATATGTAAGGCCACGGGAGACGGTGATCAAGCTAAGATCACTGAGTGAGCTTCCATGGCAGAGCAGGGATTCAAATCTGACTTTCCCAGATCCTAATAGAATATTGCAATCAGCGCTTTTTTGCAGCGGGAACGCCGTGGAACGGCGTTCCGGCACCTCTCGTGTCTGGTGGCCCCCCCCGCCCCCCCTCGATCTCCAGACAGAGATCTGTTCCCCTGGAGGAAATGACCATTTTGTAAGGGGGCCTGTGTGCTTCTCCCTCATTTCCCTCTTGAGAGTTCCACCACCTCTTTTACCAGAAAAAAAGCCCTGATTGCAATTATTAACCATGTATTGCTGTGATCATTTCTCACTGTAACTAGCACTAAATGGAACTGTGCATATGAAGCTGGCCAATACCAGTTTCACTGTTCCATCTAATTAAGTATTGACTATATTCTAACAGGCATCAGATCTCCAGATACCTAATACCCTCTTAACTAGAGTTATTGGTGATTGAACCTGGGACGTCCGGCATGCAAAGCACATGGCTTACCACCGAGCCACTGTTTGCCTTCATTTCTAGAGCTGCTTTATGCTAAGAGTCTTTCTACTCAAGAGGAACTTTGCAATTCTTCCCCCTCCCCCCCACCACCACACACACTGGGTGGAATTGCAAAGTTCCTCTCCCCCAGCGATCTCCTGCTGCTCTGTCTTTGAAAACTTTTATTTTACGATCTGGCAGATTTCACCCAGAGTGACGTGAGGGGTAGGAGACTAAAGGCTTGTGCCCATAAACTACACTAGAAAAAGCTTCTAACTTAATTTTGCTTGTATTTTCAGCCTTCCTCTCCATAGCGATCCCAAGCAACTCTTTTAAAACTAAAGTTCCCAGGAAGCATTGCATCACCAGACAATTAAAGAATAGATGCCAGATGTCTTGTGTAGAGACTCAAAGTCAGGCCTTGTCAACTCTGACATGTAGTGGGTCTTTTTACAGTGCCTGCTACCTAAGATCAGTTAGCTGGAGATGTCAAGGATAGAACCTAGGACCTTTTACATGCAAAGCAGGAGCTGTATCACTGAGCCATAGCTCTGCTTGGTCTGCAGCAGTTTAGTATTAAATTACTGCTGGCAAATTGACTGGTCACTTGATGATGTTTCCCCTAGGAATGCTTGTAAGAGGCATTGCATGTAGTTGGCTAGTACCATGTAACTTTGTCTCTCTTCCTGGTCATAAACAGCTAAATAAAATGCTTTTTCCCAAAGGCAGCATTCTTTCCCAGGGTGTGGATAATAGTATTTTAAAGGACAGGAATAAGGAGAGGAATGCAGTGTGACGATTTCCCCATATCTTACTGGTTTTATTCATGAGGCTGGTGAAGGAAATTGGGGGAAGCATGGTAACTAATGCAAGAAGGCAGAGTTGCACACTGTTAGCAGCTGTGTCTTTTTGCAGGTGACAGAGTTGCACTAGTCGATTCATACTGGGAAGGAATAAACTTTCTGACACAGTGCAAACACTTGAAGGATTAAAAAACTGAATGGGGAAATAATATGGTAATGCAACAGTTTGGGAGAAATGTCTGGATTTTCCAGCCTGGTTCACATATGCAAGAGAATGAAGTGATAATAAGGACTGCACCATTTCAAAGTGTAGATGGAATTTCTTGCAAATACAAAACTAGCATTTGTATATGGTAGTGGTGAGGGTGTTGGACATGGATCTGGGTGACCCACGTTCGAATCCCCACTTGCCATGGAGTTGCTAGGATGACCGTAGGTCAGTTGCAAACACCCTCAGCCTAACATACTTCACAGTGTTGTTGTGAAGATAAAATGGAAGTGGAGAGAACGATGGAAGCCACTTTGGGGGTCTCCATTGGTTAGAAAAGTGGGATATAAATGTAGTAAATAAATTGCTGTGCTGACTTTCTGTTTTCATGGGGTTCTGTTTAACAAATATTCCAAGCTAGAATCTGCCACCCGCACTGAAATGGTACAGTCTGTTCTACCACCTCATTGCCCGGCATGTATGACCTGGGCCTCCATAATAAATGAATGAGCAAATAGTGTTGATCAGTTATTCGCTTCATTGAAATGGGAGTTAGCTATAGCTTTTCTTGTCAAGAGGCAAAAGCAAAGAGATGCAGCTTCAGCTGACCTACTGAAGAGACTGTGCAAGTTTTTCAGAGGTGAATGACCTATTGCTTAAGTTAATGCAAGAACAAACATAAGAACTCTGGGTGCTCCCTTGGGAATTGTGCTTCGGAATGCCCAGGGGCTCCCATGAGAAGATGCATCTGTGGGAGGGGGAATAAGAAAATGGCTTCTGTGTCTGTTTTAGCCCAGTTCAGAACCCATTCCATTCACAGAAAATCTGGAATGTAACAGGATCAGAATCCCATTTTCCGAGCCCCACATACTCCCCTCTGAGCCCCAAAATCTCCCTTTCCTGGCTAAGCTGCAAGGAAGATCCTTTCCCTCCCTGGCTCTTAGAACACTGCTATGGCATCCTGGGAAATGTAGTTTTCCCAGAGTCCTTGGCCCCTGGGATGCTGCCATAGCAGCATTTCAAGCAGAAGACCTGACTAATAGCAACAACAGCAGCCATGTGGGTGGAGGTGGGAGGGAGAGGAATTTTTCCATGGCTCAGATTGCAATCCAAGCTCAAGAACTCTGGAGGCCATTAGCACTCTTCTCAGATGGGAGGCATGCATTAGCTTCATATGCTGAACAGAGAGTTACAGGCTTCGTCGTGATCTGTTTCTTTTTAAGCTGCCCAAAGTCTCCTTTTGAATTCCAAAGCTCTGAGGCTAGAGATTCGTTTCATCCTCCCACAAAAGGCTAAGCTGCAATCCTGTGTGCAGGAGTAACCCCTGCTGAATTCAGAGAAACTGACTTGTGAGTAAACATAGGCTACATTGGACTGGGCTGAGCAGCAGGTAAAATGTTGCCGTAAACTGAAACCCTCTTAAAGAGAAGACTGCTTTTCCTCTTTCAGGGCTTTACTTTGAATTGATAAGGCAGAGCAGCTGAAGTGTATCGATGCTGATAGCACAGCACTTGGGACACAAAGCCAGAAATGTTACTGTGTGGTCATCCACATTATGATACCCGCTGATGAGTTTCTTGGTGCCCACATGCTTCTTGGGAATAAAAATCCAAAGGGTCTTCAATGAAACAGGGCCAGGGGGGCGGGGCTGGATAGAGAGCTACAGGTCGCTCCCTACAAGCTGATAGACGAGCCACCTGCTGAGCTAATCTCAAGCTGATAGGCTGTAGTCATGCACCCTCTACTTGGTAATGGACTGTTCTCCCTGTGGCCAGACTGGGAGCAAACCCTCCCCTTCGTTTGGAAACTGGAACCCAACAGCATTTCTTCCCCCAAGCAAAAAGCCATCCCCAGTTTCCTTCTGCTTCTTCAGTGCACAACGTCCTTTCAAAGAGCTCATCTGGTCTACATGGAGTAGCCATTTGGAAGCAGTCGTCTACATCAGAGGAAAGTCCTTGGTTTGGAACCTTCCAGCATTTTGTGCTTGACCCTATTCCTGTGTTGGCCATTTTGGGTTGGAGCTCATTGGTCTGTCCCAAAACTCCAACAACTTTGACAGGCTCAGCAAGGTTGGGGACTCCTTTTGCAGAGGTTTTTTTGTCGAATGTCTTGCATGAACTTTTCTTTGAAAGTAGAAACTGCTTCTAAAATTACCATTTTTGTGGAGGATTGATGCTGTGAATGAGTCAAAAGGATTTTGCCCCTTTTGGACCTAGGCAGTCCCAGGTTGGCTGGCATAATTAGCACAAGGGGAGCCGTGACCAAGGATTCTTCTTCAGGTTGTTCCACTGATAGGTGGCAGATAGTAAAAAGGGAAACCCCTTGACAGTGTAGGGCTCGAGCTGCAGTTGGCATTTGGGGAGTAATTCCATCTCCTTTGTCAGTTCTGGTTGATCCTGAGAACCAGCAGCGAATAGATAGTTTTGCTTCTTTGAATGGGTGGCTTCTTGTGCTGCTTTTATACATGCTGGATAATGCACTTTTAGTGATTGCTTGCAAGTGGATTTTCCTTTGTGAAACAGAAAAATTTGCTTGCAAACAGACGCTAAAGTGCATTATCCAGCATGTATGAAAAAAGCTTGGAGTTCATCAGTGCAGGCTTATTGGTGAAGAAGCTCTTTGTGGCTTCCACAAGCTGCTGAAACAGGAAACCCCCTGGGCTATCAAGGGCATCTATGATTTCCCATTGCCGCACCTCTATTTCTGGTTTGGCACTGCTCTAGCTCCTTTGGTTGCTGGAAAGGGGATATTTGGAAACAGTGATATCTCCCTCTGTGGGAGATGGATATTTTTGGAATCGTGGCTTGGCCTTATGCCTCCCAAATATTACAGAAAGCGGAAGCAGTGAGCTCCACCAAGTGAGAGAGAGGCTGTCTACATCAGCTATCTTTCAAGGGCTAGACTTCAGGATGTCTAACAACAGGTGGTGTAGTCTTTCCCTCCTGTTCAGGTTTCAGAGCAGTGACATCTGTGCCTCATTAAAAAGGTGCCCCTGTGTTCTTTGCAGTGTCTAGACAGACGAGGGGGTAATCATATCACTTGACAGCCGATGTAGGGTTGTGATCAGAATGGTAGACCAAGAGTGCATACTTAAGAACAGAGATTTTCAGAAAGGCAATGGAGCAAGAAAACCCACTTGTCTGCCACATATCCTGCAGATTACAGTCCCAGCATCTGTATAGGAAGGTACAAGGTATAGCAATCTTGCTGAAGCTAAGCAGAGCTAAGTCTGGTCAGTACCTGGATGGAAGATCTCCTTCAACGTTCAGCTGCACGTTCTGTGAGAGTTAGTGCGACTAGCATGTTGGGCTAGGATTTGGGAGATTTAGATTCAGATCTCCACTCTGCCACGAAGTTCAGTGGGTGAATTTGGACCACTTGCACCCTTTCTCTCGGTCTAACTTTCTTCTGGGGATTGTTGAGAAGATACAGTGGAGAAGGTGCAATCTAAATACCCTGGAAGAAGGTTGTTATTAAAATGTACAAAATCGAGACTTGCACCTGCAAGATGGGAGGCTGGACTGAGGGTGCACCTGCTTGAAGAAAAGCTTCGATTGCTAACATAAAACTTGATTTGCTACAGGAAATCTGTTTTTGGTAGCATCCCCGTGGCCAATGGAGTGTCCTCTCAAGTGCATGAGATTTGAAGGCCTGTCGGAACAGTTCAACAACTGAGAATAGAACTAATAGCAGCTACAGGACAGACCATGCAGCTACCCCAGTTTACAACGGAGAGCCATTTCCCCGCCCTTGTACATAGCCAATAGAAATTCACTAAGCAAGATTTATATTATTTACTTGACGTATGTGGTGCCTGCCTTTCTCCCCAATGGGGGGCCAAAATACCTCGCATTGTTCTCCTGTTCTCATTTTATCTTCATAATAAACCTGAGAGGTGGGTTAGGCTGAGACTGTGCAGCTGGCTCAAGGTCATCCAGCAAGTTTCCATGGCAGTGGGGGGATTTGAACCTGGTTTTCTCAGATCCTAGTCCAACACTAGCCATGCAGACTGAAACGAGATCCTCCTGCAGTGGGGTCAGCCTCCCTTTTAGTCAATGGGACCAAATTGGCTCCCAAAGCAAGACTTGCACTGTTACCTTGGCCTGGAAGTACTGACCAAGTTAGCCTTTCTTAAATGGTCTTGAATCTAATAAAAACTTGCTACTGCAATAAATCTGTCAAATCTTTAAAGTTCTGTGTAGTGTTTTCATTGCATGAGAACGAGCATAGCTGAAATTCAACAGTATGTGGACTTCTTAACAAGGCCGAGTTCCTGCAGTAGTGAAGACTTAAGCCAGAGCTCTGTTATTTAACCCGCTTTCCCCCCTGCATTGGGGGAAGGATTGCATTCTAAGAAAGCTTCCTGTGACCAGTGTCCTTCTCTAATTTGATTCAGGAGGGCCAGTAGATGGGAAGTATATCCAGATAGTATCTGCACCCAAATCTGAGCCAAAGTCCCTTCTTCTCCTGTACCAGAAGCAGTCTCAGAGTCAACCACAAGCTGGAAGGGAGAATTGGCCAGGTAGGAGCCTTCCCATGGGTCTCTCAACAGCTCCAATGGATCAGCAAACAAGAGAACCCTGAGGGGACTGTTATCATAGTCTGTCAGGACTGTTGTACCATCTGGTATCTCCACTGCACCGGCAAACAGAGGATTCTGGGGAGATTTGTGCTGTGGTCCAAGTGGTGTCAAGACACTACAGTGGGTCACCTCAGGGCAATTTCCCCTCAACAATTCCTTGCCGACAGCAAACGGTTCTTCCTTTCCTTTAGCCAACAGTATTCCCCTCACTCCCATCTGCATGGGCCCTCCAAATGTATGTTGCCCTCTGCTGCTAGGGATGTTCCTCAGCCTTGTGAAGGAAGCATACATGCACAGCACTCTCCCCAGATAGTGTTTTGGAGGAGTTAGGGATTATTTCAGGCCAAGCCTCACCGTTTATTTACCCCTTACTTTCCCTCTCCTGTCAACACCCAGGGTGTCTGCATATGAACATCCAATCTTTGAAACTAATTTTCACTGTGGTATAGTGTTGATATGCGTGCAACTTGCCAGGTTTTAGTCCATGCGGGTAGCAACACAATAAACATCAGCTTTGAGTGCTCTGGACCAGTAGCGCGCACACACTATCAAAGATCAAGGTCTCCCACATCCATGATTCTAGTCTTTATATAAGATAGCAATTTCTCCTTGAAGCCTTTTATTTTTTTGGTAGAGACATGTTGCTTGGTGCTGAATGGCTGGTGCTCAGCAACTGCTTAGAGAGAGAGACTTGTTTCTGACTGAGAATTGAACCCCCCATTTTGCCATCCTATTTTTTCCTTAATAGATTGTTTATGATTTCTGAATTGCTATTAATCGCCATTGGGGTTTGGGATTTCCCCCCCCCCCCTGCTTTCTAACAAGCTTTCCTGTAACCAGCTCCAGCTGTTCTGATTCTCAGAGAAAATGCAACATAACCTCTTGTTGTGTAGTGATTCTTTAAATAGTGGATTTGATCATGTTTTGATCATTTTCTATTTTTGGCCAGGAAACAGACGGCTGTTCCAGGCAAGCTGTCTTGCCTTTGTTGCTGCCGCTGATGAGGATGATGAACAAGAACCCCCCCAAGGCTGCTCCACTTCTCTTTGAGCAGAACCACAAGTGACGAATGACACAGGTTGGACACTTGTCTGCTTCCCTCAAGTTTTGATGGGAAATGTAGGCAGCTTGGCGGAATGTTGGACAAGTGACAGTTGAAAAGTCCATTGGACAGCAGTCGGAGAGCCAAGCAGCAAGACCAGGATGCCTACATTTCCCATCAAAACTGGAGGGAAGCAGACAAGTGTCCAATCTGTGCCTTTTGTCACTTGTGGTTCTGCTCTTTGTCCCAGTTCATCTGTTTGCTGCTCTTTGCCCTGCCACCTAAATTTGCAAAACTCCTTTGGACCCTTAGGTTTCTGTGCTTGGTTTTTTTTTCTTTCATATTATTAAGTATGGGAATAGCGTATAGAGGGAGGGGATGTGGTGCCAGCAAATTATAATGTGTTGAGCAAGAACTGGGGAGTTCTGGGTTCTAATCCCCAGTTAACCCTGAAGCTAAATGATCACTAAATGATTTTTTCAATTTAGAAGCCTCTCATAATCTGAGTCCCTCAACTGTAGTTTGCTTAGCTTGTGCATAAATCTAGCTCTGGAGATATTTTTTTCCCTGCTTTTTCTGTAATATTAAAACTTGGAGACGTCCAGTGAAGTTGGTGGGCAGTAGGTTCTGAATAAAGGAAAATGCTTCTTCACACAGCGCATAATTTACTCATGAAACGCTGTTACAAGATGCAGTGACCGTGACGGCCACGAACTTAGACGGCTTTAACAGGAGATTAAACCGATTCACGGAGGACAGGTGCTTTGATGACTTCTAGACATAATAGCTAAAAACATCCATGTTTGGTGGTAATATACCTCTAATCTTGAATCTTTCATTTTTTTCTTAATGTTTAGTTACATGTTAAGTTAAATGATTGCATTGTTTTAGTGGGGGGGTCCTCTTAAGAACGTTTAAATGTGTGACTGATATATGAAGACAAGTACAATTTTTCCACTTGTGTCACACAATCTACCACCTCCCTTCCCTCATTCACACCTGCCAGTATGCTCTCTATTCATGCCACATCCAAAACCACCTGGCTTTGAGCCAATCAAGTTTGCACGGGGCTTGGAATACGTCCCTGTAGGAGCCTTTGATAGCCATCCTTTCCCTGGGACACCAAAATATGTGGGCAGTTTGCTCTGATGAACTCATCATGAATAGTTTGCCTTGGCGCTATTCTTTCTCTCTCCCTGTTTGAGCAAGCACATACAATCAGAGATCCCATCATAGAAATGATGCTTTAATAGAACTATGTTGCAATCAGGTGGCTCCAGGACAACATCAAATTGGTAAATGAAATGATTGCTTTGCCTTACTCTGAGTGATTGCTTTGCCTTACTCTGAGTTATGGGGGCAACAAGCTGACATACCCCCCCGTAAATATTTTCATGCTCTTTTGACCCCCCCCCCCGAAAAAAAAGCTTTAAAGGGTTTTTCTGTTTTGCAGCACAAAACCATACAAAATTTGGCCTCTGGTTTTTGATCAGCTGTAGTCGTGACCAAGCCATCTATAATGCAGTCGTGACAGAGTACCTCTCAGAGGTCACCTTGTTCACTGGTTCGTGGCTCCAGGCAGAACAGTGTTGGGAGGAGACAGATGCAGTTAATAGCACAGCTAAAGAGTTGCCCTTTCAAGATCAAAGGCAGTGAGCTCAAGATACCTCCTCTGAGTTCTTCAGGTGCTTGATCAGTTGTCTGTTCCACTGTTGACTCGGCTACATATCCTAATCAGTGTAGCGCATGGAGGATTGAGTACTGAAGTGCATAAGCACCCTTGTAGATGAACAGCTAATGTATTCATTATTGTCATTTGCAAGAGTCAATATTTCAGGATTCTCTGTAGATGGCTGAACATGAAGCAGTCTCAGTGAGAGTAGCTCTATTTGTCTGTTGCTCGAAATGAACAGGAGTCTCAAGGCACCTTAAAGACTAACAAGTTTGTATTCCAGAATAAAGCTGCAGTCCAGGAACGCCTGTGTTGGAATAACACCTTGTTAGGGTCACTCTACACGTTACTTCTTTTATGAGTTCTTACCGGAGCCAACCCATGCTCTGGGCAGAAACATTTCAACTCCGGGGATTGGCTTCTATAAACACTATGTTTTTGGCCAAGGCAGGGAGAGCTTGGAAGTGAGTTTGGAAAGTTGCCACCAAGGCAGAGATAGCTCCTGCCTTTCTCCTAAGCCTTTTTTCCTGCACAAAAACCATGTGGAGGAGAGATATTTCCCCATTTCTGCTGCTCCACATGGAAGTCTGTGTGCATGTGTGGTACCAGAAAGTAGTAATGTGTAGAGTGACCCTTAGTCTTTAAGATGCCACAAAGACTTGTTTTTAATGTAAAACAAGTGTACCTATTTTCTACAAAATTAAAGGGGTATGTTCATCCATAGCTGTCTGAAATTGATACCGTGCCTTCTGTGCCGGTATAGCTAGTGGATTGCTCAACACTAATTCATACAAGCCTGTAAAAAGCTTATCTGTTCACTTGATAACTATTGTTTAGTAGTTAGTGTGTCAGACTAGGAAAACTCAAGTTCAAGTCCCCATTCAGCTATGGAAACTCACTGGATGACCCTGGACTAATCACTCCACCTAACCTACCTTGCCGGATTGTTGTGAGGGGCAAAATGGAGGCGAAAACTCTGTATGCTGCTCTGAGCACCTTGGATGAAATGAACAGCTATCCTCTGAGTATTGTGTGTGATGGAATACAGAAGTGTAGTCTGGTGTGTAGGCTTGCTGTTTCTCACGTAAGAGCTCATGTTGATGTAGAACTCATAGAGAGATGGAGGTGCACCTCTGATCTTGTCAGGTGAAGGAGGCAGTCTTCAGTGGCATTCTGTTCTTCATTTGTTGTCTGGCCAAATCAGTGTTGTAGTTAAGAGTGTAAGACCAAGATGGGTGCCCCATCTCCTCATGGCTGCCATAAGGATGCCACTGACACTTTAATTTTAAAATGCCACAAAAGCCCATGGGACCCACGGTGTGGCAAACTGAAGTACTATCATACTCCCCTCATGTCTTATTAAGGGTCAAAACTGCCACACTCCACTGTTTTGGCACTTTAAAAGGGAGGGAGGGGGAGAGCACCATGCTGTGGGCCCAATCAGTAATTTTTAAATGACGGCATCACTAGGGTTGTCAGATCCTCCCAGCAACCAGTGAGGAGTGGTGATCTTTGTCTCTGCATGATGATGTCATTTCCAGCACAACCTGGAAGTGATGGCATCACGCTGGGGCAATTTTTTTAAATTCAGCCAAAAACATAGTGTTTTGGGTCCAAAACACAGTGTTTTGGATCAAGTACTAAAGAATTAGCCCTGGCATGACACACAGTGAAATCCTAAGCAGAGTTACTCCAGTCTAAGCCCATTGATTTCAATGGGCTTAGACTGGCATGACTCTGCTTAGGATTTCACTGACAGTCACTTCTGGGTTGGGCCAGAAGTGATGTCCTCATGCAAAGACAAAGATTGCACACACACATACCTTATTTCACCGGCCTGCCTTCTCCCACCACTCAGCTGGATCAGTGGGCAGAGGCTTTAATTGCTAGGAGTTTATCAGCTATAAGTAAGTCTTTTTGGCCCTCGTCCTAACCTACTTCACAGGGCAGTTATGAGAATAAAATGGAGGGTGGAGAGTGATGGTGTAAATTGCTTTGGATCACCAATTAAGAGAAAAATGGGGTATAAATCTCTAAACAAACAAATGGGCTCTGGAAGCATTTGTTTAGCCACCATGAGAAGTGAGATGGTGGCCTAAATGGACCTTTGGTTTTATCAAGCTGGGCTTCTCTTGCATCCTTATGTGTGTGTTACATGCCATCAAGTCACCTCCAACCAATGTTCTTCATTTTTCTTATCAGTTTTGTTTGCAAGCCATCTTGAGGGCATTATGTTGAAAAGCAGAATATATATGAGAAAGTCAACTAATTCTGGCAATTCCCCAATATATATTATAAATCGTACCAGGGCCAAGGGAGAAGAGACGGCTAAAATTTATTGTTTAGGTGAGGAACATTCCCTCTTCTGTCTTCACTCCAGTGATTTATCTTTTGTCTCCTTCCTTCCTTCAAGGATGCTTCTGCGGTTTGGGGCTGATTTATACCAACAAATCGTGCACGATGCCTCCCATCACCTTCCAGGATTTACCGCTGAACATCTACATGGTGATTTTTGGCACTGGCATTTTTGTCTTCGTCCTTAGCCTCATTTTTTGCTGCTACTTCATTAGGTGAGTCATAATCTCGGGGGACTTACACGCACAGATGGTGCAGCAGTGGGGAACTCAGGAGAGGTGCACCTGGGTTTCTGACTCCAGTTGACTCTTCCGATCTGTCTCCAGTGCAATAAGGGATTAAGGAGGACTGAAACTTCACATCATTCAAACCCAATCAATGAATTAATCCTTCTTTCAGAGTCAGAGCTGAAATCAAATGGGGTCTGGAGATGTTTTGCCTGGAGCACAGATTCATCACACCTTTGGGGAAGGGATGTGGCTCACTGCTAGAGTTCCTGCTTTGCATGCAGAAGGTCCCAGGTTCAGTCTCTGGCATCTCTAGTTAAAAGGATCAGACAGGTAATGGGAAAGACTTCTTTCTGACGCCCTGGGGAGTGGCTGCCATTCACTGTAGACAATGCTGACTGTGATAGATCAACAGTCGGACTCAGTGTAAGGCAGCTTCATGTGTTGTTTTAAACTTTGGGATATGACAGCTTGTTTTTAGAATAGGAAAAGAGTTTTCTCTCTCTTTTTTTAAAAAAATAATTAATTGGCAACAACTGATGCAACACCAAAAGCATTAATGCTCCAGGTGTCACCTGTCTGATCTGTTCTGCTCAACCCTAATCGACTTTTCAAGATCCACGACCACCCTTTGGCCCATTCTGCATGGCACACTTTAACCTGGTGCTTCTACGTATTAGTGCTGATCGATGCTGAATCAACTTGAGCTCCTGGCATTCTCGCCGCAATGTGATTTTATGTCTGCTTTCTTATTACAGATGAGTTGAGATGTCTCTTTGAAGTTGCATTGGGGGGGGGGGGCTGGAGCTGACGTTGCTTTTTAAAAAAAATTCAGTGCATGCACCATAATGTTGCAATCCTGTATCCCAGTGTGTCCACCACCACCACCTCCTTCTCCCTGTCCCTGTCCCTGTATTTGCTGATTGGGCAGTCCTGGGCCCACCATTTTTTTTTTATGCTGGAGAGGCAATTGGTGGTGGAGTTCTCGGGGGAAACCTACAAAGTACTCTCACACTTGTTCCACTAGCTTCTAGCAGATTGCTCAGGTGTGGTTTGAATTGTCTACTTGGCGCAAAATGACACCTCTCTGCCAGAGAAAAATGTTCAAATGCTGCTGCCCCAACAAAACAGCATTCTCGTTGGCCTCTGCCCATCACAGGACTATATCCTGAGATGGGGAAGGCAGATTCTTGAGACATGTCCCCCACCCCCATTTCCAAATCACCATGAACATGAGCTCCGGATGTAAAGAAAGGAAATAAAAAAGTAAGCCCAAGAAGTGATCACTGGGGAACATGGATTGCCATCAGGCAACAGTACTGACATTGTGCTTAAAGAGATAGAATGCACGAACATCACAGCATTGTGATTCTCCCCTAATTAAAAAAGAGGAGGGGGATCAATGCTCAGTTGCTTGGGGCTTGTTTCAGGCTTCTCCTAATGCCAAAGAGTCGATCAGTTGATAAAAATGTAATTTGTGGGCACAGTTTGCAAGGTTATGAATTTGCAATATTGATTTCACAATACAACCATATGAGGATACAAAATAAAGAGGGGGTGTATGGAGAGCTGGGGAGGGAGTGGTTTCTCCAGCTGTTTGATAAACAGTGCTGCAGCGTTATGACTCTTTCCCTCACTTTACAAAAAATAATAAATGAGGGAGTGTGTAGAGAGCTGGGGAGGGAAAGAGTGGTTTCCACCGGGTGGCCAACCAGTCAGTACCCAGGGAAAGGGAAAGGTGGTGGTTGCGGGGGAGGCACAGTTAGGGACTAAGAATTCTGCACATACATAGGACGCAACAGCGGCTTTAAAAAAAGTCATGTGTACACAGAAAAAAAGTTAGAGGAAAGCCAAGTAATGCTCGATTCTGCATCACACATCTCCTTTCCTTGTGTGGAAATCTGGCGATCGAGAGAAGCAGAACGGAATCTGAATCACCCTAAACTGACTGTGCGGAATGGGCCTGAGTAGCATAATACTAGGAAGGAATCTCTTTCTCTAGTGCGGCAGTAAGTAGATGCTTAAAGAAAGTAATGAAAGAAAGTTCTAATTAACTTAAGGATGCTGCTCATTCTGAGTAGATGAGAAGCTTCTGAACTTAAATAATCCATTGAGCATAGTTCTTTAGTGCCTAGAAAGAAAGGAGAGAATCCACCAATTGTTGATAATTGTAAGCCAGTAGCCTTAACGTTGGTTGGAGAGAGACTGTTGCTCAGTGGCAGAGCACTGGTTTTGCAGGCAGAACGTACTGGGTTCAGTCCCCAGCATCTCTGCTTTTAGGATCTCAGATAGCAAAAGTTGGAAGAGATCATTTCCCCACCTGAGAGCTGCTACCTATCAGAGCAGAGAATACTGAGCTAGATGAACCCAAGGTCACATTCTCTTGGCATACTGCAAATTCATATATATGTTTAAATGGGATTCAGGGTACTACATAGGAAACCCCCCACAAGCAAGTCTACAAGGGCTGTGTTGGTTTCCAAAGTGAGATAGGATGCAACATTGCTTTCTTACATTGGATCAGAGGTTAGGGAATAGCAAGACTAGTTTAGTGCAAACCCACAACCTTGCTTCATACCAGGCACAACTGGTCAATAAAAGACACCAGTAAAATTATTTTGGCTCTTGGCACAAGGCCCAGAAACCTGAGGAAGAAAAGAACATAGCCTGATGATTTTAACCCAGTGGCATTCAAAGACAGTGTCATGGCCGCCCCCCAGCCCAGTGTCATCATTTTGTGAGTGTTTAGTAACCTGTTTGTTCTAGTATATTGAAACCACTTCCTTGTCCCCCACATAAGCCCAGTTGAAATGAACAGGCTTCGTTTATTAAGGTCGTAGAATTTGTCCCTGGCATTCAAAACATGCTCTGGGACCGTGCCTTGGAGGACTCGAAAGGAGGCCCTGACCAAAATCAAGCAACTGTGCAGACAGTGTTCAAGACTGGCCGAGTTTTTCCCAACCAGGTTTGACAATTGTCTCGGTTTGGGTCATGAATGTCTAGCATCTGGTGGGTGTTGGAATGCCGTGTCGAGTGCAGCCTTGATAGGAGGAGACTTTGGCCAGTGCCACGTAGGATGTGCTAATAGATTAGCGCATGTATGAATGTGGCTCTGTCATGTGAAGTCCTTGAGCTCTTGGCTTTAGATTTCTGAACAGTGAAGCTTTTTATCAAGTCTTCTGAGCAAATACAAATTTAACATGGTTTTAGGACTACTTCTAGGCCTGGGTCATTAACCTCCGAAGCGGCTCAACCCACAGACAGAGATGTCATGGCCAAGCAGACAAAGGGCTCTCTGCTCATAGGATGTCTGCTGCCTGCATTGTGTACCCAGATTTACTTTTCCCCACCACCCCTGACACCATCGCCCACAAAAGAGTTGCTGAGGAGATTGCAGCTATTAAGTCCAAATGCTTTGCATTCCACTAATGGGGTGGGCTTCTGACATCTGAGAGGGGAGCAGGGGGGTCTTTTTGTTTGAGGAAGCATTTTACCATAGTTTCTGAAGATAGTTTCAGGTGAGTAGCTGTGTTAGTCTGCAATAGCAGGAAAAAAAGAGTCCAGCACCACCTTAGAGATCAATGCATTTTTCCAGGGTATACGCTTTTGTGAATCAAAGCTCACTTTGTCAGATATAAATGACAAAGTGAATATTGATTTATGAAACCTGATGTGAATCTATGTACTGTCAAGTCACAGCTGATTTATGGTGACCCCAGCAAGGAGCTTTCAAGGCAAGTGAGCAGAGATGGTTTACCATTCCCTGCCTCTGCAGAGTCTTCCCTAGTTGTCCAAGTACCAACCCGGCTTTGCTTCTGAGATCTGACGAGATCGGGCTATACCATGCCACCTTCCCTCTCTTATGAAAGCTTATACCCAGGAAAATTTTGTAGATCTCTTAAGATGCTACTGGACTCGCATAGTTCCTGATATTCCCAAAATCTTCACCTTTGTTCTTCAGCCTCTGTGAGTTGGCAGTCATGTCTCTCGAACATCAAACGGCCAATGTGCTGCAAGGCACACTGCCAAGCCGCGATGGCCAGCACTTGCTCTGATGTCGCAGGAAATGACAGGAAGTTGAGGAAAAGTATTGTTCATATGGCCAGGCCCAATAGATGCATTGTTTCTGAAGAATGAAGGGGAGATGTTTTGGTCCCATCCTCTATTTAAGGAAAAGTTATTTTTAAACTTTGCATTCATCTGCAGCTGGACCATCTAGAAAAGACCAAGCAGATTGCATAGGGCTACTGTCTGCCAACAAGTTGGAACTTCCGTTCAGTGAGCCATTTGGAGGGGGGTTACATCAGGCTTTTGTAGACCTGCCATCAGTAGCACTGCTTTAAAAGGGAAACATCCCGTTTTAAGGCCAACCTTCCCATCCACCCCTCCAGTTTGAAAGTGAGCTGTGCTGCCATTTAAGTCAACTTTATGAAGGTCTCTTCAACATTATTACGGGAAACTCTGGGATGCATTTCAAGAACTGAGTTTACTCAGGCCAAAGCCGATTGGCTGGCTAAACTAGAAAGCTTGGGTCTAAGGCCTTGGAAGCAGGCCAGGCAACAGAATCTGGGCTGCAAAGGAAGGAAGGCAGAGGGGAAAGATAGAGGCTGTTGAAAAAAAAATGGAAACCTCTTTTTAAGCATGTGGTTCTGTTTCAGCACCCTTATTGCTGCTGTCCAGATGTGTGAGATTGGTCAGCTCTCTTTGGTCCCTCTGGTGCCAGAATGCTGTTAAGCAATGCTTTCCACACTGGACAGAGGAAAATAGGCCTCATTTTGGCATTTCTCATGAACCACAATGCACCTGAGCCAGTCCCAAGAGCTGGCTGGTGCATGTTTTCCCTGGCCTCTGTAGCAATCGTGGGTTAAACTAGTCCAAATTATCCAAGACAGAGGGAGAGGATACTCTCACCTTCTTTTCAGGATTCTGTTCAGTGGCAAAGAGGAAAGGCAGTAAGGTGAAGGATTCCCATCATTGGCTTGGATGCTACCCAGCTCTGGTGGAAGAAACATAATTGTCACATCCTGTTTTGGTATGTCATTATGTATTTTATTTATTGAACAGTAGAGGGAGACAGACGAATCTCCATAGAGAGGAAGTTCCAGTGTTGTTAGTGGCATGACCGAGAAGGCCCTTTCTCAGGTTACCTCCCATCTAGCCTCAGATGGTGGGGACATCCAAACCACCCTCCTCCTCCCCAAAAATGACTGCAGTGGTCAGGTTTGGGTGTAGGTGGTCCTTAAGGTATGCTGGGCCCAAGGTTGAAAGGCATCCTTGAATTCATCCTGGAAGCAAATTGGGAGCCAATGTTGGTGGAACAAGACTGGTGTGATACGGTCCCTACAACCCACTCCAATCAACATTTTGGCCGCAGCATTCTGTACCAGCTGTAGCTGCTGGCCAGTCTTCAAGGGCAGCCCGCACAGAGTGCATTGCAGTAATCTGAACATGAGGAACTAAGGAAAGGCAGAGGAAATGCTATCGCCGTTGTCGAGGTGATGTTCTCCCTCTTACCCCTTCAGAAGTGTTGGCTGGAGTCTGCAGAGTTAGTGGGTCAAACACATGTCCAGCACTAGTCTTGTGTGTAACTCAACCCTGCACTGCAGGAAAGGCAAAAACATCTAACACTGAAACGACATCCAAGATATGTGGACTGAAGAGGCATTGAGATCTCTTTCAGATGGGCTGTTTAATCCGTCTTGGTATCTGATGGAGAATGTGGGGTTTTTTTCAGACCTCTTAAAGGGCAACTTTTTTTTGTCATGAAGGTTTGATTAGTGTAGGGGTGGGTTAACCATTTTTCTTGAGGTTTTGTGGTTTGGTGTTTCTTTGTCACTACAGATAACTATCTGAACAGTTTATAGCACTTTGTCATGAGCCACTTTATTTTTCCAGCCCATTTCAACTTTTTTTAAAAAAAAAAGTCAAGCATTTTTTCAATATACCAATATGGTGCAGAATTGCACTAAAAAAAATTTATTGGTGGGCACCATAAGAACGCACGTGACAACGTGGCACCATCTGAAATTCAAAATCCAGTCTAAATGCACTGTGCATATAGTTTAAAGAGCCTGTATGAAAGTCTCTAATATGACTTGATCCCACGTTGCTTTTACAACATTTGGGATTGATACAGATTCAAAACTGTATCCTCGTGTAAAAGTCTCATGAGCTGCTGCTTTGTTCTGTGTTCCCTTACTAAGCAGCGGGGCTCATTTTGAGGGGGAACGCACAGGAATGCAGTTCCGGTAGTTCCCCAAAGAGATCACATGACAGGTGGCCCCGCCCACCTGACTCGGCCATTTTGGGTCCATTTCGGCCTGGATTGGGGCCTAAATGGCCTGGATCAAGTCTCTGACAGGTGGTGGATCACTCTCCCGCTCTGCAGCGGCACAATCATTTTGGGCCCCTTTTCAGCCATTTTCATCCCCTTTTTGCCATTTTGGGCCCAATTTTGGCCCTAAATGGCCAGGATTAGGTCCAAAATAGCCGGGATAGGTGATGTCAGGGGGGCGTGGCATATGTGAATCAGTTATGCTAATGTCATACTTCTGGCAATGACAAGGGGCATGGCTTATGCTAATGAGTTATGCTAATGAGTTCTTCTAGCTCTTTTTCTATGAAATTACCCCTGCTAAGCAGCAGAAAGAGATGACCATATGTGGGGCTGCAGGAATGGTCCACCCCAGTCTAGAGAACAGGTGGAGATATTCTTGATTCTGAATTCTTCCTCCGTGCTACAAACTCCTGGCAGATAAAAAACCAGCACAGCATGCATAGGGCTAGACTAGACCCTTTCCTCCTGATGTGCTACATTTTCTTTTTGCCAGTTTTTTTTAACTTGGAGAAACATGCAAAAGTGCATAGCCTCTAAACACTTCTCTCTCCAAAATAAAGACACTGGTATATATCAGTCTCCCCTGCTCTTTCATCCAGTCCTGGATGCCTTTCCTCTTCCACTTTGGACACATTGCTTGAAGGTTCTGTGACAGCCTGCCTTGCGTGTGTGCGTATTAGTGAACTGACTGCAAGAATTTTCTTTTTAAAAATACCGACAAAGGTTTAACAGAATATGTGATCTCATGACAGATCTTGTTATAGAATATCTGCAACTCAGACACATTTGGCAGTATTTGCCATCTGCTGTGGGGGTGGGGTGGAAAGAAAGTTGAAGGAATCTGCTTTAAAAAGCCATTTCTACAATCTCCTCAAAATAAGGGAAACATTTCAGTAGGGACAGTTAATCAGAGAACAGGGACTGTACATGGTACAGTGTGGTATAGTGATTTGAGCATCGGAAAGGGGTCTGTAAGATCTGAGTTCAAATCCCACTCTACTGTGAAACTTAGGTCACTCATTGACTGTCTCTCAGCCATAGCAATTTCACAACATTGAGGCTAAACTAAGGAAGGGAGAATGATAAGCACAATCCATGTGGCTCCCAGGGTCTTCTCCCTTTTAATTTTTAAAAAAAATTTACTTCATTTATACCCCACATTTCTCTCCAAAGGGGGCCCAAAGCACCATTTTTCCTTCGCAATAACCGTATGAGGTAGGTTAGGCTGAGAGGATGTGATTGGGCCAAGGTTACCCAGGAGCCTTCCATGGCAGAGCGGGGAAATTGAATCTGGGTTGCCCAGATCATGTCTCCCTTTGAACTGGAGTAAAATAAACACCCTCTTTGCTCTGGCTCAAAGAATAACTAGCAGGATAGCTTTGGGCAAGCACCCCTGTAGATGCTCAGCTGGTAGCCAATCTGGGGAAGAGGCAAAACTAAGCTCCACTTCCCTTTCCCTTCTGTCCCTTTAATGGCTTCTTTAATTTTATCAACTATTGAAGAGGAAGGTGGGAATTGACAGGCCTGGGGGTGGGGATCAGGATTCTCATCGTATCACCTCTTCTTTGCCAATATGATAAAGGGGCAGGCCAACAAGTTGCATAGGGACAGGGCATACAGTCACTTCCCCCCTTTACTCCCTGTCTCTATGAGGGAAGTGGCATTTCCCTCTCACATGGAAGACGGTTGGGATAGTTGGAGTGTCCAGAAATGAGAGGGTCCCATTTGTGTTGGAGGTGTTGGTTGACTCACAGTATTCTGCTACATGTGCAGGCCAGACTTCTTATTGTGGCCCACAGTGCTCTGAAGCATCTCTTGAGTTGATCCAGCAGATTTACCTGTTGACTTTCCAGGAAGCCCCACTCCTTGTCAAGAGAGCCAATAGCCAGCACAGGGTGAATACTCTTATCGCATCTCAGCCTGCCTTCCCTGGAGTTGCAATGCTGGTGAGATGCTGCATGCAGCTCAGCAGTGAATGCTGCTGCTGCTGTTGGGAATGGCCACGGCAGGAGCCGCATCAGCCGTCTCTCAGCCCACCTCCGGCCCAGCCCGGATTGCTGCTTGGATACAAAGAATCTGTGTCTGCGCAAAATAGGACTATTATTCACGGTCAATTTTCTGCCTCCCACAGCTCAGGCCAGCTGGGTTTTCTTCCCCAGCAGCAAATGGGCATTTGTCCTCAGCTTTGTTTCAGCTGAGCCTTGACCGGAAGCTCCAGGCTGCAGAGGGGGAGCCCTTGCTAGCATCCGTCAGCATTTCACTGCGTGTCTGGGAGTCGCTGCTCATTCTCCATTGAACCCCAGCGCTTGAAGCATACGGCGGGCTAGAAGCTGCGTTCTAAGTTCCTTGTCACAGCTACCCTAGAGAAAAATCTGGAAATGCAAACTGTTTCATAAGAATCTCTCTACACAAGACATCTTACACAGGAATGCTCAAGTGAAAGAACCTACATTTGTTCTCCCATTGTGAATACACGTGCATTGCTAGGGAGACAGAGTACAGTTGAATATAAAACCACACAGAAAGTAAATCACTTGAACATCCCTGTGTAAGATGTCTTGAGAGACTCCTAGTGCCACCTGCTTGGCCGTTCAGATTTACCAACAGCCTCCACCACTCTTTCCATTAGCTCTAATCAGCTATCACGTGAAAAATCTAAACTATAGAAATATTGCCTGCTGATTTAACAGCGGTTGCTAGTGGAACTTAAATTTTTCAAATGCATGCTGGCATAAGAACAAAAAGAGCCCTGCTGGATCAAACAAGTGTTTTGTCTAGTTCTGAATTTTGTTTGCGCAGCAACCAACCAGTTGCCCTAGAAAGCCCCAAAATGGGGGCATAGAGTGGGGGCTTAGAAGCCAAGGCCTTCTCCTGATGTTGCTTCCTGGCACTGGCATTCAGAATGTGGAGGTTCCCTTTAGTCACCCTGGCTAGTAGCCACTGATGGACCTATCCTACATGTATCTCTCTAATCCTTTTTTAAAGCCATCTATGCTTGTGTCAATTACTAGGTCCGCTGGCAGCAAATTCCACAATTTAATTATTCTTTAAGTATCGAAATATTTCCTTTTGTCCATCCTTAATCTATTGCCCCCAAGTTCCAGTCCTAAGATGTCCTAAGCTAGCAGTGGAAATTGAGCTCAAGGCACAGAAGGATTCTGATTGTTTATAAACTACCATCATGCTGGAATCATGGCACAATGACCTGGGTGGATCTACTTCAAATGCTTATAAAGGCCCAAGGCCAAAACCATTACTGACTCTGAGTACCTAATCAGGCATTTGGACCTACAAGACGTCTGATTGACAGGGCAATCAGCATTTGCTTCCTCTGGGTAAGCTTTCAGGCTATACTAAGCTCCTTCCAGCAGGCAAAGGCTTCAGAGCAAAAGAAAAAAGGGGGGGGGTGTCATTGCATACCTACATTCGGTATTGTTTCTAGTGATTCTTGAGTGGGACATTTATAATGAATCATGCTTGTGTTGTTGAACTGATTTGAGTCAGCTGCTGGGATACCATGGCATGTTCACAAACATTCCAGGTACTTGGGGAAACACAGCTGTGGGTATGTTTGCAATCCAGTCTCTGAAGTGAGGGGCAGTTGGTCACTTGGTTACTCAGCATAAGGTATTAACAGGTAAATAAAATGTTGAAATGGGAGTTGTTTGTCAGAGTGAGTAAAAGGATAGAAGAGTGTTATTAGGAGCATAATGCCTGGCTTACAAGATTTGGGGGTGGCGTGGCTGACCAAGTATTAGTGCTTTCCAAGAGGCATTGAATTATTTTGCTGACTTTTAATCATGTTCATTTTCTTTTCAGCAAACTTCGGCATCAGGCTCAGAGCGAAAGATTTGGGTACAAAGAGGTAAGGGAGCTGCAGGGGTTGTACATTTTTTTTCTTGGTGCTTTCTGGCCTGAGATCAAATGAGTGGTTTTCTTTATGAATGAGTCTCGGAAGAAGCAGAGATGCCTCCCATTCAACCTTCAGCTAGTGGCTTCTGTGGCAGGCGCAGCCCCCTTAGGACAGTTTGAAGTGCAGGGAATGTTCTGGGCAAAACAGGCACGCTCAGCTACCTGTGTAGGTTATATAGCCCACTATTTCCTATCAGTCATATCAGTGGTTAACTATCCTGTTTCTCACCATGGCCAACCAGATGCCTACAAACAAGTCATGGAAGCCAAAGCCTTCTCCACTTCTTGATCTCAAGCAACCGGTGTTCAGAAGTGCACTGTCCTGAACATGGAGGTTCTATTTAGCCATCATGGCTTACAGCTATTGATGCACCCCTCCTTCCTGAATCCATCTCATACCCCTCTGAAGGACAGCTAAACTGGTAGCTATCACTGTATCCTGTGGCAGTGAGTTCCCTAGGTTAACGTTGCATTGTGTGAAGGAGTGCTGTCTTCTCTCTCCTAAATCTGCCAGTCAACTTTATTGAGTCCCCTGCCTGAGTTCTAATATTATGGGAAAAGGAGGAAAACTTCTCTCTCTCTCCCCACTTTCTCTCAGTGTGCGTGATTGTGCTGTTTTTCCCCGATACTTGGTTGTGTGAAAAGCCCCAAACTTTTATGAGGAGTAGTAAATGGGCTGAAATGAGCCACATTGGTGGATGCAAACAAATGAGGAAATAGAGCCCGTTTCTCCTGTTCCCTGACACTTGAACCACTGGGAGGAAAGTTTTGCACAGCCTTTATCTACTTCTGTTCCATTGACTAGAAATCCGCCAAGAGGAATAGCTTTATAACTTTGCCAGGCTTGCTTTATCCTTCTCCAAGACAGGATGCAGCTGCTGCAGCCCACCTGCTCAGGGTTTAATCCAGGCTTAGAATCCCAGTTCATGTGTGTTGGGAGGAAGAACTAGCTTTGGTTAAGTTGTGCAGCTGAATTCATGACAAAGATGGTTTTAAACACGAGGGTAGCATTGCAAACTGGCCTGGAGAAAAATGTCCTGTCCTTACAAAAGAGGCTTACAGGGATGTTACTTACCATGAGTTGCTCTTTACCTCCATGCCATGAAAAGCTTCACCCTCCCATTATCTGACGAAGGGAGCTTTAACTCTCAAAAGCTTGGAAATCTTGTTGGTCTTTAAGGTGCCACTGGACTCGAATCTTGCTCTTCTGCAGATTAACACCTGAAACCATTTCCACACATTAAGCCTCTGTTAAAGGGACAAGGATATTTTTCTCCAGACCAGTTGGCATTCCTACAAGAGCGAGGAACAAGTGCAATCATTGGTGCGGCTCCCTGTGACGCCTGAATGAAGCCTTGGAGATCTGCCCAGAAAGTGGCCAGTGGTCCATTAGCAGACCACACTTTCGGCCCACCCTGCGTACATTACCAGCCCTGTTTCATGACTTAAGCTGCAGTTCTATAATACTTATGTACAAGTATTACTGGATAGGAATTTCTTCTGAGTAGACCTATTTAGGATTAGGCTGCTAGCTGTACAATGTAAACCTCAGGTGGGTCTTGAGAACCGATGCCTTGCATAAAGTTGCCTGCAGAGCAGAAGTTCCAAATGATCAAGCAAAGAATCAGCTGCTGGAGCAGATTTTTTTTTTAAGTTTAGGGGACTTTGGTAATGGGGGAAATAGTCCACATTCAATGGATGTGTCAATTTCATTTCAGTTTTATTGTTATAGTCATTGACCAGCTCAGCCCATCAAGTCTGTTTGGTTTCTGTATAAGCCAAGATTTTCAGTGTTCGGCAGTTGCCGCTGTCTGCCCGAACACTGATCAGCAGGATCAAAATACCTGCCCTGGTTATTTAGTACCATGTACTGATCCTAATCTGCCTGCTTCTGTCTCCTGTCTTCCTCCCAGGTGGTTTTGAAAGGTGATGCCAGAAAGCTAAACTTGCATGGGGTGAGTGTGGAACACGCTTTGATTAACTTAAGAGTCTTTGGAAAACCGGGCTTCCTTGTGTTTTCTTCCTGGGCCACACAGAATACAAAGGGCAATCATTACTTGCTGAAACACGTGCCTGTGAATCTGCACAAATATTCAGTAACCCAGTGAATATCCATGAGACTGAGCGAAACAAACTCATCAAATTGTAAACCGTTCTTGCCAAATCCATGGTAAGAAGTAAAATAAAATCCTGAAACAGATGAATGAGAAATTGTCCTTTTAGGTTACCTTTACACAGATATTTTGAATGGCTTCAGAAGTGTGGTGTTAGTGGTTAGAGTGTTGGGACTAGGCTCTGGGAGGCCCAGGTTCGAATCCCCAAGGGGTGTCCTTGGCAAGTCACATCCTGTCTGCCTACCTACCTCACAGGGTTGTGGTTTTTCCAGCCCCTCCCCACTCCCCAGTGTTTACATTTCTACCCATTACTGTTCCAGCCTAGCATCACAAATCCACACAACTCACATTCTTGCCACAATAGCTGTATTGTGTATACAGGACTTGGGAGGTCATCCATGATATTTATCATACATCTGACAAAATGGCCTCTGGCTCACGAGAACTGAGGCCATGTTAAATTTGATAGCCTATAAGGTGACATGAGACTCTTGTTGTTTTGGCCACAGCAGACTAAAATTTCTACTACTCTCAAGTCTGGGGTAATTGATAAGCCCCTAGTAGACTGCTGACAAAATACATTGGCCACCAGTGTCAGTGAGCATGTAGTAAGAGCCTCTGGAGTCCTCTGTTACTCTGGGAGCCTCCAAGGTCAAAGAAACCTTCCTCAGGCAGAGAGGATGGTGATTCTCTGCCCCCATTCTGGAGGGTGCCCTCAATTTCTGTTTTATTCTGTGCGTTTCTCCATCTCCCACCAATCATGAATGAACATGGGACCCATCTTTTGCTGCCGGTTCTGCATTGGCTGAGGCACAGTCCAGCTCTGTAACGCCTGCTGATTCTGTCTCCTTTTCTCTCCCCGCAGCAGACTTGTGCCGTCTGCCTAGAAGACTTTAAAGTGAAAGATGAGCTGGGAGTGTTGCCATGCCAACATGCCTTCCACAGAAAGTGAGTAGCTGCCAAGGACAGCCCAAATAGCTGCTTTGTGCACCCGGCTCAGCCAACCACCCAGCACTTGCTCAACACCCTTTGTGCCTGTCGGGAAAGGGAGGTAGGCACTCCTTCCGCTGGCAAGAAGCCTGACTTTAAGATCTCTTTGGCCCCGAGGCAGAGAGTAGGCCTCAGCCACAAGCTTCCCGGATAGTGGAAATGGTGCTGATGATAATGATAGTAGGAGTGCCACAGGGGTCAGATACGATTGTTATCGAAGGAGTTAACCCCTCAATGCCTCAAGTGTCAGAACTGTGGGGATTAAACCTTCAGAAGTATGGCCTCCTGGGTTAAACTTCCAGGACACTGGGGAAGTGGGGAGGCTTTCAGCCAGTGCGATGTAACAGTTGGAGTGTCAGACTAGGATTTGGGTGACTCAGGTTCTGATCCTCATTCTGCCCTGTGTTTCACTTAGTGACCTTGAGGGAGTGCCTCTCTTTCTCAGCCTAACCTGCCTCACAGGGTTGTTGGGAGGACAAAATAGAGGAAGGAATAACTGTGTACACTGCTCTGGTCTCCTGGTAGGAAGGAAGGGCGGGATAAAAATTCACTGGCTAGAGGGACAAAAGAGGAAAGCAGTCCGCAGCTGTTCCTTTTCAGCCTTTCTCGCTGACTCCTCTCTGCCATTCTCCTCTCTGCCATTCTACTTTCGGTGCCCCGTGTGAGCTGGGAGTAGCATCTGTGATGTCACTATTTGCGGGCGCAATTTTATTCGTGGGGGGAAAAATGGGGATGTTTTTACCCAACTTGGGTACCACAAAATCATACCAAGTAGGAACCTGTAGTGGATAAACCTCTCTGCTCTAAGGCATAGAAACATCCTGTCATAGGAAGTAATGGCACAAACCTTTGGTATCCCAAAACTGTCCTTTCATTTGACCCTCCCCCTCATCTAATCAGTATCTCCTCTGGGCACTTAGGAGGGCAAAACTGAATATGATGAGATATCCAAAAGTGTTTATTAAAGTGGGTGGGTGGGCTGTTTTTTTAACCACTGTCCTGTCACACCGAGTTTGGTCCCAACATCCAATGCTGGAGGGAGGGGGTGGGGACTGATGGTGGATTGGTCACTAACCAGATCTTGTTGGAGCATGATGGGACATGGACCAAGTCGCTGTTGCCGAGACTGTCCCATTCTTGTGGGAAAGCGTGACAGTGGTTCTTTTGTAAGTAGCGTGCTTTTGTTTGTGATAAAACTACATGGCAAAAGAAAGCCTTAAATGCATTGTTTTAACTCTTGTGATTTTGAAAGCAGTTTTAAAATTTCTTTATAATCTAGATACAGTTTATAGGTATAGACCCTGGATATCACTTACAATGTAGACATGAGATGGACACTTTTGAAGGGGGAGGAATTATAGTCAGCTGGGTGACCTTGGGTTTGTCACAGCTTCTTGGAGCTCTCTCAGCCCCACCCACCTCACAGGATGATTGTCGTGAGGATAATAACAACACCCATTATAAACCGCTCTGAGTGGGCATTAAGGGCGGTATATAAATCAAATGTTAAGTTAATCGCTATAGGTTTTAAAAGGGTTGAGTGAATCAGAGTGTTCCTGTTTCTAGCCCAGCCTAATCTAAGGCCACTTAATTTACTCAATAAGAGCATAGCTGGGAGGCTAACAAAGGAATTAGTCCAAAGATGGATGAGTGTAGAGCAGTAGGTTATTGCTTAGTCTTTTCCCTGACATGCCAGTTTCCTACTTGGATGGAATTTTCTTGCAAAGAAGAGCATTCCATCCTGTGAGTGTGGTATAGCCCAGACATGGTTTTACTACCTTGGTGAGAAGGCCACCAATACCATGCAGCCAGTGATGTGTAGTGCTTAGAGTATCAGACTAGGACGTGGAAGAACCCAGTTCAAATCCTCAGTCTTCCATGGGGACTCACTGGATGAACTTGCAGTCACACACACTCAGCCTAACCTACCTCACAAGGTAGAGCTTGTGAGGATAAAGTGGAGTATGGGACAACAATGCTCTAAGCTGTTTTGAGTTCATTGGGAAGAAAAGTGGGATATAAATAATAGATGGGTAAGAGAAGAAGGAAAAAATAACACCCGGAATGGAACTGGGTTGGGGGAGGTGGCAAGTGGTGGCAGAGGAGGCCACACTGTGACAGCCAAGATGTGGATCATTCACTACAGGACACACGCACTAGAAGAATCATATATAGGTTTCCGTCCTCTTACTTTCTCCTTTTGGCTCGCAGGTGCCTCGTGAAGTGGCTGGAAGTCCGATGTGTCTGCCCCATGTGCAACAAGCCCATTGCAGGCCCTGCAGAGCCACACCAGAGCATTGGGACTCTCCTAGATGAGCTGGTGTGACATTTGCCTCCCCCCACCCGTGATGGCTGCCCTACAGCAGAATCTCTGCCCAAGTGAACTGTTGCCCAGAGACGCTGCACTTACACTTGCTTCCCAGCCAGAGAGACATTATGCCGGGCATCATCTTCTCCCTCCTAGAAGGCGGGAAAGAAGGGCCGTGCTGAGTGCCAAGACGGAGGGCAAGCGGGCCTTGCTGTCTGTCTGCAGTCTGGGAGCAATTGCAAGAGGACGCTGGACGCCGACTCTGAGAGCTGTGCGTCGTGCTTCTCTGATATACGAAGCGCTTGGGCGCACCTCCCATGAGGACAACTCAAGTCTCTGCCACCAGATTTCTGAAACTGAACACTTTGGGCCAAAGCCGTCAGCTTCAGCCGCAAGATCAAGTCTTCCCTTCATCTAGGAATTACAACCAACAAATGGCAATCGCTCAGCATCTTTTACTTCTATTTTAGCAGGTCTAATACCAACCACGCCCCCTTTTTTGTAGAAAGTCAGGCCTTCACCCCCATTTTGGGTCTTTGGGCTCATCCTTGGGATAGGTTCCTTTTTCCAATTAAAAACAAGAGCTATAGCTTGGGTGCTGCCCAACCAAGATCAATCACCAAGTTCTGCTCAGGTTCTTGTCTGCAAAACCTACAGTCCGTGTGTTGAGATAGAAAAGCAGTGTGTTTGTTGCTGGAGGTGCTCTCCATCTGGCAGGCAGAAGAACAAGGGGTCAGTCTTTGCCCAGCTGCCCCAGACTCAGTGCTCGGGCAGGTGGGAAGGGGCGCCATACTTAAACTCTTGCCCTTTCCTTATTGGCAGCTAGTGGGGAAGGAGGGAGGCATCAGGAGAAGACGACGATGCTTCTTTTTGATCTGGAAAATGGGTGGGATGTATTTTCTTAAGTGGCCTTCTGAAGTTTTATTTTTTTTTTTCCTTCCTGTTCTGTCCTTGTACAGAAGAAAAAAATAAATCTCCTTCCTCTTGAAACCTGCATGTTCACGTTTCTAAAATGAAGAGTCAGTCCTGTGTATCTGAATTGTATCTCTTCTGCCCCAAGTGGAAAAGCCTTGGGAGGGTGGGGAGGATTTTGAGTAGGAAAAGGGCCAGACGGTAAGGAGTTAAGCAGCCTATTCCTTCCTCCCTCCCCACATTCATTTCTCTTCTACTGAGAATTGCAGTCGCACAAGGCTGCTTTTCTTGAAATAAAGAGGGCCGTTACGTCCCTCTCCCACCTAATGTCTAGTTTGGCTTTTCCAGTTTTGCACCTCCAGGCTGCTGTCACAAAGGGGTGAGAAAGGCCACACCTTCTGCACAAGCAGCAGTGAGCAGGATTGGGACAAACGGGGACAGCTGCGTTAATTGTTACTGGTACAGCCCTTCCTGCTCATCAGGACCTGACCATAATCTTACTGCCCCTGGGCTGAGGCTCACAGCTGAGCATAATGGAGTTTTTGCTGTGCTAAAAAAAGCCCTGTAAACAGGGGGAGGGAATGCCTGAGCTGAGCATGGCCATTTTAAAAGCAGCACTAACCTCCAATCCCCTTGTGGGTTGGCTGCAAGCAGAGCTTTCACACAGAGGCTCTGCCTACAGCTGGTGTGCGGTTTTCCCTAAGTTGTACAATCCCTTCAAGCTGCACTCAGGAAGAGTATGATGTCACGTGGGAGCTCCCAAATAAATCAGGAACATGCTGTGCGCCACTCATGGTAAAATCCCCATGTGGAAACAACCCTGGAATCAGGAGAAGGGACTGTTTACCTGCAAAGTAACTTCTGTTTGGGCAGGTGATAAAAATGTGTCTACTGAACACATTTGGCTTGGGTTTACTCTCCAGTGGGGCCTCCTTCCAGATCCCTGCAAGACGCTTCTGTGAGTGCGTGCGCACGTGCTCGGAAAGATGAATCCACCAGGTGAGATCATAGCTGTGCGTGCACGTTCACACCACAACTTGATAACTCCTTCGCACCCTCTGCAGAGATTGTATATCTCTGTAACCTCATTTCAAGGTGACGGTCACTTAGTTTACTCAGATTCTGCTTTGACTATGTGGTCTTTGGAACAAGAGGGAAAGCTGCCATCTAGAGAAAAAGCAAGGCTTCTGCTTTACATCATCTGTACCTTGCGATGATATACACAAGTTGGTAATTCCAGAGGGGCAATTGGGCTGCAGTCTTAAGGACACTTTTCTAGGCGAGAGCCCCATTGAATAAAGTGGGAATTATGTCTGAGGAGGTTGCTCTCAGACTGTAGCTGCTACGTAATAGGCAAGGGTGGGTTAAAAAGACCCCTTCTGTTTCGGATAATTCTAGATGTGTTAGTTTGCAGCAGCAGCAAAATAAAACGCGCTCAGCAGCACCTTAAAGACTAACAATTTATTCCAAGCGAAGCATTTGTGGGTGATCGGCTGCATTGTAGTGTAAATCCATAGGGCTGAATGGTACACACAGCAGAAATGTGGGGGGTGCAAGGAGTAACCTCTACTGAGATCAGTGTGACTTATTTCTGAGTAAACGTTCTTGGGAGTACAGTGCTAACTCCCTTTATTTGTTAATTATGGTGAGACTTTGGTTGGAGCATATTAAGGGATAAGTGAATCTTGTTCAGCCTTCACACATGAGGCTTAAAACAATTGGGTGTATAATGAAGACATAAAACCAACCCAAGGTAAACGGTAATGTGGGGGAGGATTTTGAATTGAAAAATAGTCAGAGCAGGAAAGGAGCAGCCCTTCTCCCAAGAATTCCAGGTAAGTAGCCATGTTAGACTCTTATGAGCCGTCAAGTCACCTCTGACCTATGGTAACCCTATGAATGAAAGACCTCCAAAATATCATTAACAGACTTGCTCAGATCCTGCAAACGGTGTGGCTTCTATTGAGTCAAGCCATCTCGTTTTAGGTCTTCCTCTTTTCCTACTGCCTTCCACTTTTCCAAGCATTATTGACTTTTTCTCTGGAAAAAAACTCTAATAGCAAGGTAAAACCAGGAGGCCAGGAGCACTTTAAAGTCTAACAAAATTTATTCCGGCAGAAGCTTTCCTGAGTCAGAGCTCTGACTCGCAGAAGCTTATGCTGAATAACAGGAGATGCACACTGACCCTTTTCTGCTCGTGACCACAAGGTAAAGAGGCTTTAACAAACCATTTCAACTTCCTCAAACTGCCACAATTGGCATGGATGCAAGATCACATTTCGTGCAGGGCTACATAAGCATGAACCAGGGAGGCACATAACTTCCATTGCGCTTCTGGTCTGAAGTAATGTTGTCCAGCAGCAAACAAAAGGGTTTTATAACCTGCAGCCGGGCCCTGAGCCTTTAAGGTGTCACGGAGCTTCTGTTTTATTTTTCTGCTCTGGATAACACCTACTTTTAACCCTAATTAGGATTTTTTTTCAGGGCGTGGGAAAGGAATTTCTTTCCTATTGTCCTATATCTGTGGCAGTGGATCAGCTAAAACCTATTGGCTAAGTGTATTTGATACCCAACCAACTGCTCAAAGCAAAGTGCTGTGAAGGAACAGGTGTCAGTTTGGCCAAGGTTAAAGCATCAACGGAAAATCCAGGGTCAGAAGTAGTTTTGTGGGACAGGTGGGGAAGCGTCTCAAGAAAACGGAACTCAAGAAACAAGTTACCTGAGTGCAGTATAGGCAATGAACTAAGAAATTTGATGGAGAAAGCAGGAGAAAGAGCTTTGAGGCTAGAAGAAACTCCTCAGCTCTTAAGATGGTACAGGGCTGTCTGTCTGGGGGAAGGGAGTGCTGGGGAGGTGTAGTGGTTAGTGTCATACTAGAATGGGTCCCCAGTGTGGTGCCCATGGACACCGTGGTGCCCGCAGACAACTTTTCTGGCACCCACCAAGTGTTTTTTACCAGTGGGTCAGGCCAGATGGCACTTTTGCCCAGTAGGGCATGTGATTGGCCACTAGAGATCTAATTAGCTGAGCAGATTTTTTAAAATGTTGCTTTGGGAGCAGCTGCCACCACAGCACAAGTTTCTGATTGACTAAAAGTAAGCTGTTCATATATGTTATGTTAATTTTAAACGACGTCCTGTTAAACAAAGCTGCTCCCTGAAATGTTGAGCTGCTATTAAAATTATGCATAAGCCCATTCCCTGACATTCTGTGGATGGTTCCACCTCCTGCAGTGGCCATTTAGTGACAGTGCCTGGCAACAGGTAGTGTAATGGGGTGGGGACATGGGAGAGGGAGCATGACGTAGACTGCAGAACAACACTTCTGGTGAAAAGTTTTATAGCTCTAGGAATCGCCAAAAACTGTATGGTAAACAGAGTTTCCAGTGATTCCTAGAGCTACCCTATGTAACTCAGATTTTCACTGAGATTAAGATAGTGCCACATGAGATGCTCCTGGTTATTTGTTATTTATCTTCCATCACCACTTGGAGCAGCTGTGAGCAACAGGACCTGAGGGTAGGCCCCCGCTGGAGACTTTGGCAGCCCTATGCAGCAGCCATTTTGTTCCACCCACCACCCTGTGTGAGAATTTCAAAGGCACTGCAGTTTCAGAAAAGATTGGAGTCCCTGGACGAGGATTGACCCAAGATCAAATTTCCACCCAGTCATGAAGCTCTTTGGGTGACCTTGGATTAGTCACTCTCACAGCAGAGAATGGAGGACAACGATGTTCCCTGCACTGAGTAGCTAGGTAGAAAACCAGACTAGAAAAGCAACAGGGAAGATGGAGCTTGGTCAAGAGATACGGCAAAAAGAAGCTGAATGAAAGCATGTAGGGGGTTGAATATCAATGACCAAAAGCAAAAATGGGCGGTAGAGACATAAACAATGGAGGAGCCAAGAGGAAACGAGGCCTGGACAAAAACCTCACTTTGGTAGAGGAAAAAGAGGAAGAAAGATGAGGGGGCAGGTGCTGAGCATTATGGCCCAAAGGAAAATCAGCTTTGGGGTTGTGGGAGACTTTTTAAAAATAAGTTTTTGCACCAGTTAAGAGTGGTGCCAGAGAAGGTCTGCCAGCTGTGTGTTCTGCTACCACTGCAACATTGCAGTGACTAATGTCACTGTGATTCACATCTTGACTGTTGTTTGGCTGCCAGCTTATAATATTACTTTGCATGGTTCAACACAAAGCCCCTAGCATGTGGAATGCACTCTAGGTAGGACTGTGCTTCAGTGAACTCCATTTCTGCTTAATTATGTAGCTCTGTCAGCAGCTATTAGTCATGATAACCAAATAGAACCTCCATGTTCTAAGGATGTATATCTCCGAATACCTGGACGGGGGGTCAACAGAGACCCAGCTTTTAAATTCCCCAGAAGTTTTCACCAGGGGGTTATTCAGCTCAAGTGAACCAAAATGATCGATCAGTCAATCAATTACCTTTATTGGCATTAGAAATAATAATAGTCTACAATCAGAGATAGGGATAGGCAGAAGCGTAAGCAAGCAATTAGTAACAGTTAATAATAAAATTAATAAACATTCAGCAATCAGGTACGGCTATATGCTTGGATTTAACTTTATAAACCTCTGCTAGAAATTTTGCAACACTTAAAGTAACACAAGGGTCATGATCTTCTAGAGTGAACCAAAATGAAAAGGGCAGGAAATCAAACTTATCTTGGTGGACAAATTCCTCTTCAGGAGCTTGCAGCATGCTAAAATGAAGTACAGAATTTGTAGCAAACTGATGCTAGGTGCAAAATACAGGTCAGAGCACTGCAAAAGTAACTAGGAGGAAGAACATGAACAAAAACAACTCTCCCTTTGAGGCTATAAAGGCCAGTAGTTAATCATGTCTCCTCAGTTTTACTCAGAAAGCACAGCTCCCTTGTAAGACAAAGAAGAGAAGAAAAATCAGCGTCCATGTGGTATAGTAATTATTAAGGTGTCAGACTAGTATCCTTTTAGGGAGTTCAATAGTGCTTTCGCCAAAAAAAAATAACAAATAAAGAAGAGAGAGGCTGCATAAACGTTTTAAAAATATCAGTAGTGTAATGCTTTAAAATGAGGAGATTTTGTGTACAGGAAAGAATTACTTTTGCTTTGAAATATTACATTCAAAAAGTTGAGAGGAAATGTGAAAAATTAAAGGGTGCCGTATGTAAGAGAAGTAAACTACCACGGACATTAAATAAAAATTAAAGATAAAAATAAAAAATTATTACCGTTAAACTAAAAAAAAAAAAATTAAAGGTTCTAATCAGATGGGTAATGTGCCCCGTCGTAACAACTGGGACGGCACATTTCACGCATGCGCGTGCAAGACCCACTCATCATATTTTAAGAACCAGAAGGATCGCCGTTTTCATTGCGCGTCCGCTGCGGCAGTTAGTACAGATGACTTCCCAGTCACAGGGATCTCAGTCCTGCCCTGAATAGCACCGCCGTCTCATCCTCATTTTGAAACATGGGACAGACTTCGCACTCTTTTTCGCTCGCTCTGTGTCCACGATATATAATATTTCCTCGTCGATTTCTAAAAACAGGAGTTAATATTTGTATGCTAATCTATTCATCGCTGGCCCCGCCCCTTTACAAGAAGCCGTTTGCGACAGGGTCGGGAAAATCGTTCGTGGTTTATGGCAGCAGGAGAATATGGTGCGCGTGAGAGGAGGGCCTTTCCACGCGTAGGCGGTCACACACGGACGGGTTTTCGAGACAGGGGAGCCTGTGGCAGGTCTTTCTAAAACAGGAACATATTTTCATAAAGATGAGAGAATAGCGTCGCTATAGAAACAGGGTCTTGCGACGCTGCCGGGACTTCCGGTAAAAATCGAAAGCCGCCGTTAGTCGTCATTCTGCACTTCTCTATGCCGTGATATCTCTATGGTGAAATCCCTCTACTAGATCTTAAAATGGCGGGGAGAGTAAGCACTGCGGCGGTGTCCTCTCTAGGCTTTTTGTTTTCCGATCTCTGTGGCTAGAGTCACCCCAAAGAACTTGACCTTCCGACTTTCAAATGGAAAGCGGCCATTGGCCGTGATGGTTAGCGGCGGCGCTCTGGCGCTGAACATCTCTATAGTGAGCTTATGCCTGGTATTGGAAATTGAAGCCGTGGTAGCCAATTCTGTGCAAGGACTGCCGCCTCTTGGATGGCTCCCCTGAGGACCAATTTGAGAGAGAGCTAAGTGGAGGGAGAGGGTGAGAGGTGGCTGTGTGAATGTATGGAGCACAGCAAGTGCGGAAAGAGGGTGAAATACCTTTTTTAGAGGCTGTTCAGAGCCATGGATCAACACTATCTGTTGGATTCCCTGCAGCTGACCACCCCAGGGGGTCAGGGTGCCCCCCAGTACCCCCCAGTAGAGCAGGTTGTCCCTCAATTTCTGCAGCTGTTTGCAGGGGTGGGCGCCCCACAGGCTGGCAGCAAAGTCAAGGCAGGCATGGTCAGAGACCTCTTGGTCATCTTGGAGGCTGTAGACTGCCAATGGCTGCTGGGGGACTGGCAGAGGAACTCCACCCCTGTTCTTCGAGACTTGGTAGTTGCACTTAGCACCTATGCAATGCTGCCCCAGCATGAACCTGATGGAGGAGAGCTTTCCTGCAAGGATTCATCCAATGCTGCTGCAGCCAGTCGGGCAGCGGAGGTCATCCTGGTTTTCCAAAGCATCTTGACCAAGGTGGAAGCAGCAAAAGGCTTGGAGGAGCTGGGGTTCAAGGCAGTTGGATCATGCTTGCAGGCAGTGGCAGGGCCCATGTATGTTTTTGCTGTGACTCATGCTGCAGAGAAGCCGTGGAGCAGACCCAGGACGCGGACCCTGGCCCAGGAGCTGCTGGAAGGTCTGCTTCGGGTTTGTGACTGCCAGATAGTCCCGGAGTTCCTCAGAGGTGCCACCGAAGATGAAGAGGGTTGGTTTGCGATGGTGATGCAGTGCCTGAAACCAGAGTTGACCAAGTGAGTGGAAGTCCACTGGAGGGCATTGTGGAGACAAAGGGAGGAAGCTAGAGGAGAAAGCATTTAGCAGGTGGGGATGGCTTTTAGCATTCTTGGCTGCTTTCTAGGAACGTTTATCATACTTGTCTTTCTGTCCTGTATCCTGTGACAGCTGATATTTCCCAGTAAGCTGAGCACTGGAGTTATTTCTTCCAAACCTGTTCAACTTCATCTTGGCCAACTGCAGCTTTCCTAACATTGCCCCAGCATTAGATACTCCCATAGAGGTTTTTCAGGGGGACATGGTTCAGTTCTCTATTGTTTCTGCCCTCTGTTTCTTCAAAGCAACATTTTTCCAGCAGCACATTTCCAGTGACCTCTGTCCCCTTCCCTCCCTTCTAGCCCCAGAGAACCTTCAGCCGGAATCTGTAGAGGGTCTGGGTCACAGGAAATATTTGTCATCAGATTATATCTTTGGAGAACATCAGATGGAGACAGGAATTTGCAGTTTTGACTTCGCCTAGTAGCCATTATTTGTGGTCCCAATTAAGCTTTACTCCAAGTTCTCTGCCTGTCCTTTGGGAGAGGGGAAGGGGATCTTATTTCTCACTTTATGCTGGAGTTTGAAGGGAGACAGAAACAGTGAAAGTTAATGCTTCTGTACAAAGGCCCAGCTCAAACTGAACGAAAACAAATCCTTTCCATCGATTTCCTAAGTGTTTATCACAGGAATTAGGGGTAGGAGTAGGTACTGTTTGTGTCATTTTGTCCTGGGCTTTGAAGGGAGATAAAAGAAGCAGTGATGGTGGCCCCCAGTTTAGGAATTATGCCCCCCAGAAGTCTATATGTACTATTCTCTGATCTTATTTTGGTGACAGAGGAAGGCTTCTTTATTGCCAAAAAATTGGGAATTAGTTGGATACTTAACAGTGCTTTTTGTAAATATTGTTTTATTCTGTTTTGGCTTTATTTTATACTTGCATTTTTGTTGAAAGATGGTCTAAAAAACTAGAGAGAGAGCGCGCACGTTTCTTAAAGGATTTCAGGCAGGCTCTCCTGTCAGAATCCTTAGTTTGTTTTGTCAGTTACTTCATTTATAGCCCACCTTTTTCTATGAATCTCAAGGCAGATTACACAATACAAAAAAATGGACAGTATGAGACATTCAGTAAACAGTGCAGTAGGGCTAGGATTGCAGAGATGGAAAAAATTACAAACAAAGAAAACCTGTCTTAGGCATGATATGCAAGTTTATGCTGAGCCTGTCCCACTCTCACTTGTTTGATGTGTGGAAAACTTGAGGGAAAGGAGAAAGAGGGTATCTGTCTGTAAGACAAGTGATCACCACAGCTGAAGTTGTGGTATCCACTGGCAGCCATCTTGGTAAACCCTTGCTTGCAGACACAATTGTCCACGTGATCTGACTCATCACTGAGAATAGACGGTCATCAAGGGTTTACTAAAAAGCTACTACTTGTGGGAAGATGGCCACTTAACAAAACCTTCCTACATTTTAGGCAGAAGGGTTGTGGTCCCTGGGAACTGAATTATTCAGCTATCCAATCCCATTGAGGCCTTGGAAATGGGAAGACCTTGCAGGCGATTCTCCAGCCTGGATCATTGTCCACTTGCTCTATCCCTGCAAGTGAAGAGCATTCACATGTCATTCTGTTCCTTCAGGAAACTCTCTGAAAGCGCTCTAGCTGTGTACACCCAATAAATGTCCATCTCCCTACGTCATCATCACCTTGCAGGTGAAGGAGTGCCTTGCTTGAAATTAAAGCATGTTCTGCGTTGAAACAGTCCCTTTCCACCTTCTGGCCGTAGGTTGATCCAAGGCTACATCCGATACCTGGATGATGTGATGGGAGCTTGGGAATAACAATTCTTTTTGACCCTCTTCAGAGAAACGTGGCAGCGCAGCCCAGCCACAAAACACGTGTTTTCCTGGACACTCCAGCAGGTCACTCGACCCTGGCTGGGCCCTCATTTGGAGAAAGTTCTGCCACCATCGCTGCTCCTGTCAGATGACTACCGAGTAGAAAATAAAATCCTGGGCGTGCAGTGCCTGCATCATATCATTCATAATGTGGTAAGGAACCCACACTGCCCTCCCCACCAACACTGCACGCACTGCTAACTGAGGCCCCTTAGCTCCAGTGTTCATTGGGGGGTGACAAGGGAAGTGGCTTCATTGCCTCTGTTGGCTTATACGTAATACATGTGGTAATTTGAGCTTCTTGGCCTAAAAGGTAGGTAAATCAGATGTTTCAGTGGTTATGGTTGCACAAGCGGAAAGAACTGCAGTCAGCCTCAAGGATACGATGGAGGCATACATGCAAACAAATATGACGTGCTGGATTAATGCTTGTGAACTGATTAAGATGTGGAAACTGCTTGTTTTAATTCTTTAAAAATCTTACTAGATCAGATTCTATGTCTCTTTGGTCTAGTACTGGCTCCAACAGCTGCCAGCCAGATACCCTGGAAAGCTTCCAAATGTTTCTGGAGGCAGTACCATTCCCCTGTTCATTCCAAACATCTGGTAATCACCATTGCTTGGAAGTGGCTCCCCTTCCATTTTGTTATGTGTTTAGTGCATGTCAGATCCTAGCCTTAAAGGTCCTGCCGAAACATTTCTTGTCATCGGGTTCTGGAGTACAGAAAGGATGAACCTTGCCTCTTTCGAGGAGCGTCTGTTTGCAAATGGATGCATCCACAGCCAACTCCCACAGTCACAACGGCTTTCTCTCATTGCAGCCAGGAGCTGACCTCTGCCAGTTCAACAGAGCACAAGTTGTGCACCATGCCCTCTCCAACCATCTCTACACCAAGGAAGCCCAGCTCATGCAGGTAATTCAAGGTTGTTGTGTGCACAACTTCCTCTACACGCTCTGAACCGATCAGGCTGGTGGGCCAAGGATAGGGCTACATATCCTCTTCCCTCCCTAGCTGCTGATGATAAACTCTTGTTACTCCCTAGTGGTTTCCCATTACCCTGCTTTGAACAAGAGTCAGTAGCTCTGAGGTTATCGCTGTAGCATCTTGCAGTTCTGGTTCCAGAGTGCTCGCATTTTTCTTTCTGCCTGATAGCTAACCTGAAGAATGCCTGTCCTTGCCTAGATACGAGATTGGAGCACTTTTTTCCAGACCGCATGAAATAATGAAAGATGCCACTCTAACAGTGCAATCTTAAGCAGAGTTGCACCCTGCTAAGCCCACTCGCTCCACTGGGCTTGGAAAGGTGTGACTGCTTAGGATTGCACAGGATGCACTTTGGATCATGCAAGTTCTACTGACATCAGTGGGGCTTACTTCCCCGTCACTTGCACCTAGGGTCAGGGTGTATGCAGCAAAGAAGTGTGTGCAGATGCTTAAACCGCTCGAGGATGGATCATCCTATCCCAGGCTGATCTCTGTGAGCCAGGGGAGTAGGTTTCCCGCTACTGTACTTGGTCCTGGGTTGAGGGAACGTGTTGCCCAATTCTCTGCTGCCCTCTGGAGAAACGTAAGTGAAAGTTCATTGATTCACCTTATCCTTGTAACTAAAACAGGCTGTGTTGCCATGCTTGCTGGACTTGCTGGTGATCCTGGAAAGGGCCCCTGGACAGCCGTCCCACAAGCCCCGATCTGCCAAGCCCTCCGACAAGGTGCTCCAGCTGGTCTTGACCCATATGGAACCAGAGCACCAGCTTGCTCTGCGGAGGGTGTATGCCCAGAATCTTCCTGCCTTCATCGAGAGGTGAGAGATCCCCTGGCCCCACCCCCAGTACTTTGCTTCTGCTTTTTTGCAAATAATCAGCCCTCTGTTCAAGTTTATAATATTTAACCCATTATCTTGAGAGGCTGAGCATCCAGATAAGTCGCCATCTGAAAAGGCTGCTGCGGGTGATTGTGGGATACCTGGAGGTCTACGATGGACCTGAGGAAACAGCCAGATTGGCCATGTTGGAAACATTAAAGAGGACCATACAGCACGCCTGGCCCAGGTACCTTTTTAAATCTGCAACACCACTCAGCATCTGTATGCTTCTGCATTTGGATGGTGGTCTCCAGCTAAAAAATTCTGTCTTTAAAAGTAATAAACTCTTGAAACCTACTCCCTTCGACTGACTCTTAAGAGGCAGTTTCAGGGGGGTAGCTGTGTTGGCCTACAGTAGAAAAGCAAGATTTAGGCCCAGTAAAACCTTAAAAGACCAACTAGATTTCCAGGGTATGAGCTTTTGAGTGTGAAGGGAGCTTTGATTCTTGAAAGCTCATACTTGGCAATCTAGTTGGTCTTTCAGATGCTTCTAGACCAGAATCTCTCTCTTAAGCAGCAAATATACATTGGTTGTAAGCTGTTCTGCAGACTGTGTTTGACCTCCTCTCACTCTCCCCCCCCCCCTGAAATGTTGGCAGGGCTGCTCCCGATGCGTTTACCCCAGCCCATTAGCATAGCTGACTCCTGTCCTTACCTCTGATTTCCTTCCTACGTTGAAAAGAACGTTACCAGGACTGTAAAACTCCATAGGCTAGGGGTTCCCTTTGAAAGCAAAGTGATATACCAGGAATTCAGGCTGGGGAAGTATCGAATCCAGTGAGTGCTGAGATACAGCCCTGCAGATAATGGCTTAAGGTTCCATGTTGCAGGCACCTTAGAATACCTTCTGCTCATCCTAGGTGTCTTTCAATCACAGGCCCCTAGGACAGGGAATGGCTCAGGTGAGGATGTCAGCAAAACCCCTGCACTACTGCTTTTTCAGAGTGATCTGTGAATTTCAGTCATTTGATAGGGTCTGGCATTGGGGATCAGGATTTAGAATGGAAAGTGCTAGAAGAATACTGCTGTGGTGGTTTTATTCCTGTTTGGCTAGCCTTTTAGTAACATGGTAGCTTGCCTTCAACTCCTTTTGAGAAACCGGCAGGCTTAAAGTGTTAAGTAGGGTACCACATTCACTGCAGTTAATGAATCTGGCCTTGCTGGTAGTGAGCACTAGCTGCCTGGTTGCATTTCCTAGATCCCCAACCTCCTCCTGGGATTCAGTCGGCTCCACAAACAGCTTTCCCATCAGACTGAGCCCTGTTCACCATCTCTCTGTTGCAGGATGACGAGCCGTCTCACTGTGCTCCTCCAGGCTTTGCTGAGGCTTATGTGGGACGCAGCCACTGACAGGAGCCTGACACCCGAGCCAGTAACTGCAGCATTGCTGCAGGGAGCCACAGACTGCCTTCTCTTACTGGATCGGTGTTCCCATGGCCAGGTGAAGGTGAGACCAAAGAGAAACATCTGATGGAGAAAGCAAGCAGCCTCTTTTTTTTTTTAAACAGCAGATAGCTGTGCAAGATCTGCAAGAGACTATTGACTTGCACCTGTGAATCTGTCTTCATGTGCTAAAATGCAAGGAGTGAACTCTCTCTGTCAAAGTGCGGATATGTGTGTCCGTTCATAGGGAGAGGGGCTGTGGCTCAGTGGCAGAGGATTTGCTTTGACTGCAGAAGGCCCCAGGTTCAATCCCCTGCATCTCCAAGTAAAAGGATCAGGAAGTAAGTGATGTGAGAGACTTCCGTCTGGGACCCTGGATACCTGCTGCCAGCCTGAGTAGACAGTACTACCTTGGATGGAGTTTAAGGCAGTTCCAGGACAGTTAAAGACACACTGCTTGTTCCCAGTTTATCCATTTCCTGGACAGAGAGAACAAGGGGTTAAATACGTTTGTAACCTGTTCCCCTGTTTAACCTGTAAACTCCACAGTGACGAATGGGAATGTAGCCCTTGTTTGCTGAAATTTCAGCACTAGTTCTGCGGAGACAGGAAGCACCACTTGCAATGTTGAGATCAGGGCACTGACATTCCGTCTCCCAGAGCTGTTGCATCAAGCGCATGGCACAGCAGAAGGGCACAGCTTTCTGCTTCAGACTGACCGTAAATTGTCTTCCTCTCTTCCCAGATTCTCCTGCAAGGAGTCCAGCGCAGCTGTCAAGATGATCGTCTTAAGGAATACCTCAGGAAAGTTGAAGAGGAGCCTGTAGGAAGCTTCATTCCAACAGAGCCCAAGAGGGACTTTTAGCGAAGGAGCGCAAGACTGGAATAAGTACCCTCTGGCTTTTAAGAAGCCCACCTGAAAGGCATTGCTGTGCTAACACAGCCAAAAACTGTTGACTATCAAAGGCAGCAAAATAAAAAAATTAAGGCCATGCATGAGGCGGATATGGTTTTATTTAGATGCTGCTTCCTTAGGAATAAAGGGACATCAATGCAGAAAACAAGTATAAAAATAACATTTCAAAATCCCCATTTTAGTGCCCATTAGCTCTGCAGCCCTAGTTTTAGTTCCAAGTGAAAGGTCTATTGGTAGCCTCTTGAGTTGGAAAAGATCTTGAGAGGAGGAGACAGTGGCATACCCTCACCCCGTACAGTTCTCTGATTTGGCTTTCTCCCCTCAAGAGGAATCACGTTGCTTTTGATTTCGACAGCAATTCTGTTTCTTGCTCGTATTCTATTTCGATGTAGGGCCGTTTCCTCCTGACTGGCCCCTTCAGCGGAGCTTTACCCTTTGACTTGGGCTCACTGCCTCTCTCTTCCATCTCCTCCTCACTGGATGTAGCCTCTGCTTCCTCTTCACTGCTTGTTCCCAGTTTCTCCATTTCCTGCACAGAGAAAACAAGAGGTTAAATACAACTGGGCCTGTTTCCTGTTCCCCCAATGAAGCCCTTCTGCTGTAGAACTCCCCTCCATACCAACAACCACACTGCTAACAAGTACAGCCTCAAAGCAGTACTTCTGGGCTTCCTTTTCTATCCCTCAACAGCTGCTCTGTACTTATCCAAATTAACAGAGCTGCCACTGTTCAAAAATAAGCACAATTTAAGAATTTCCATGGTTCATAATTCTAGATTACCCTTGCAAGGAGACAGCTGCCATGCCCTGAAATCTGTACTTTGCGCGGAAACAGAAGGGAGAGGTATAATTGAACTTTGTGCACAATCGGCATTCATCAGCCAAAGCCACTTAGCTACCATATCAGCAAGTATTAGACAATTGCTAAAACTGATTTGAGCATTTTAAGGTACGTATGTAATTTGCTGAATACCCTGACTGAATCTAATAATCAAGTCTGCAATACACCAGGGAATTTCCAATGTAAATATTCCCCAGGAGAAGGCATAGATTATGTAACCAAAATCTTCAAGAGAAGAAATGCATTGAAGAGAGGGCGATTCTGAATTCAGCCATTCAGAAGGAAAGCTTGCCTGGTGATCTACTGGATCTGCTGAAAAGGAAAATCCTGAATGTAAGGAATGTTTAAATGTATAAGGAATGTTAAAAATGTCAAGTTGCAGGTGACTTATGGTGCCCTCGTAGGGTTGTCAAAGCAAGTGACAAACAGAGGTGGTTTTCCATCGCCTGCCTCTACATAGCGACCCTGGGTTGGGTTTCCTTGGTGGTCTCCCATGCAGGTACTAATCAGGAGCCAACCCTGCTTTGCTTCTGACATCTAATGAGATCGGGCCAGCCTAGGCAAAACAGGTGTAAAAATGCTATGCATTTTTTATTACTGGATATGACTAACTTTTGTATAAATGTAAGATGACCTTCTCTCCTATTTGGAGGGGACGGCATACCTATGAAAAACCTAATCTTGCATCTGAGTAAATACTGTGTTTCCTACTGGCAGTACAGGAAAACCGCACCTGCACCAAAATTTAGCAGCCATATTAGAACTCTCAAGGGGAGGGGGATCCAAGCTTTCTCCAGATGAATGCCAAGTATATACAGAGTCGTTAATTGTCTTGCTCATAACGAGCTATCTGGGACTCCAGAAACTTCCACCTAAGACAAACTGATACCTTCCATTTGAGAGATGTTTGCTTAGCAACAAACAAATCTAACAGAGCAACCAACAGTTAATGTTTGCTCTCCTGCTTGAGTTGATGCTCACTGGAAATCCAGGCCCTACCAACTGAAGGGCCTGCATAACAGCTAAATTTGCCCTGTCACACGTCTTGTCACTTCTAAGTTTCAGTGCAGATTCTAAGCCCTGCTTGGTGAGGTGGAAGAGTAACTCAATTATAAGATGTTGAAGAAAACACAGGTTAAGGTCTAAAGCAAGAGATCCCTCATTGCTGCCCAAGACTGGCAATGCACTTGGCTGGGGCTCATGCTTGAACAACTGGCTTCTGTATCATTGTCAGAAGCACCCAGTTTTTTTAGTTGCCCAGACAGCAAGAGCAGAGTCTCGGGTGCTCTTTTCTCCAGAATTCAAGAGCCTCTGCAATTTTCAGCTGACAGCCTCCAGGGGGCAGCACTTACCTCAAAATCACTGAGATCGCTCTCATCTACCTCCACAAACTCCCTCTTGTTGGCATCCTGCAGGAAAAAGACAAGCAACATCTGGGTATTCGAAAGAGCAGCTTTTCTTCTCATTGGTCCTTTCCCAATCATTAAGGAGATCCAAACTTTTGGAACCCTCGTTTCCCAAAAGCAAGCTTGGGGAAGGCAAAGAAGAGCCTGTCAACTTAATCTGCATATCTGCCAAATGAGTATTTAGCAAAGCCCCAACTATATCAGGATTTCTTGCCAAGCCGTAAGGCATGCTTTGAAGCCCACAGTACTCTGCATGCGGCTGTCTTCTATGGGCTTGTCTCCTAAACCTCTAGAGTTCCAGTTACATAATTTTTACAGAACGAGACCAGTAACACGCTTGCGTGCGCACACACCCTCCTTAAAATGGCTATACAGAAAGAACAAAAGCCCTATTAATTAGAAATCTCTCCCAAGAACACTTTGACTTGCAAGGCCACCCTAAAGGAGAGGAATGCTGCCAAGTTTCGAAAACATTACCTCCTCCTCCTCTTCATTCTTCTCTGTATCTGAGTCGGTCTCACTCTCAGCATCCTGTTTTTGCAGAGCTTTGTCGAAAGCATGGATGGGGAAGTTGTATATATCGCCATACTAAAAAAGAAAGCACATTGGGGAGAAAGACATTAGGAGAATTCCGAAGCCGACGTGGCGAGGGCATTCTGTACAGAACGATGCCAGCCTACAAGAGCTCTCGAATTTGGATTGCTACAACAGATTAATAATGGCACCAAGCGACTGCGTTTAGTTGTGTTAACACTTTTGATGCTTTCAGAAGCATATGGAAAGCTGACTCGGGAGGAATTGGAGGGCAAAGTGGGAGGGATGAGATTTTTAAATGTGTACATGCAGAGAACAAGCAAAACAGGAAGTTCGTTTATCAAAGAATTTAGGGCCTTTATTTCAACTAGCTTAAAGGAATGGTGTTTTAAACTGTTACATAACTGGTATTTAACCCCAGTTATATCAAGTCAATAGGGAAAGGACAGGGGCTCGGTCGCACAGAGAGCCCTCAAGCAAATCTGATTGGAAAGATGCAGCCTACAGGTATCATCAGATGGTGCACAGCTAGATATATTCCTCTCTCTCCAGTGTGGCTTGCTTTGGGATGTACATAGTTCATAAAGATCATCTTGAGATGGTTACTGTGATAGCTACAGCATGTAAATGGAAAGATAGGGAAACCCTAGCCCTGAAGATTTTTCACTTTTTTTAAAAACATGGAATACTCTGTATTGATTACTGTAGTGTGTTGTATTTTTGTTGTTGTGCCTGTTTCTTTTTCTTAAGGTCATTTTGAAACAGGTATTATTTGGGGGGGGGGGGGGTTGTAAAAAAAAGTCTAGCAATTATGGTGGAAAGTCCCTAGAAACCTTTACTTTCATTCAAAACTAGAAATGAGATTCTAGCCTGCATTGTTCCAGGGGAAATCTTAACGCTGTTGTAGAGTATAACCTAAAGATCTCCGGTACTAGAGGGCAAACCTGTACCCTCAAAGTTTACATGGGACCCTCACCATTCACAGGGAATCCGTTCCCAGGATCACTGAGATTGGCAAAATCTGCAAATACCTAGGAGGGTAGGGGTCTGCGGCCTTCCAGTAGAAAAAAAATCCAGTTTCTCACAAAACTGAATGATGTAATGACTGATTATGACAGGGTGGGAGTAAGCAAATTTGGGACTGCATCATGTGTCTGGAGTGTTAATAAGTGAAACTGCAAGTCACAAATCCTCAAAGGCAAGAAGAGTTTTCTGTACTCTTTTTCAATAACTAAAAAATCTGTCGATGCTTTTTTTTTTTTTACACAATCAGTTTTGTACTGCTAAGCATTGAACACGACAGACCCGAAGCCCCTGACACTCAAGGCAAAATGAATTTTTAACAGCTGTGCTCTTCAACCTTTGTAATGGCTCTGCCTAGTCATTCAAGTTGCTATACTTACGTGCTGTTTTTCCTTTTCAGAAAGCTCAGAGCCTTTTATAAGTCTGGTAGTCACCCACCCACCCATCCTGGCAATCACCCATCCAAGTACTGATCAGTTGCAAATTCCCAGACCCCCTCATTAGGCCCCAAGATCCACAGCCTCCCACCCAACCATTTCAGCCTGAATGCCACATACAAGTCCCTGCAGAAACAGCAAGGCAATAAATAGGTGAGATTTCCCTGCCGCCTCCCTTCCTGCACTACCTGCAGACAGGTAACCGAGCTACTGTAACACACCACATTAAGATACTAAAACTGCCCATACCGTCTCTTGCTTGAGTCTCTCCAGCAATTCCTTTTCAATGGCGTTGTCAAGCTGAGCAGCAATCAGAGCTTTTTCCTGCAGGAAATAAATGCAGATATAGGAGCACTGAACAGGCAGTGAGCAACCTTTTCAGGGAAGGATGCTGTCCAGGAACAGGCAAGCTCAGTCAGGAAATAGGACTTTCCAGGGGCTTCTTCAGTTTTACTACTACTTATTAAATCCATGTACCATCTTAACTGCTGTTTGATATGCAGCAGAGTCTCCTACCACATAAACACCAGTTTAAAACTAATAACACTTTAACCAAGCAGCAGTTAGATATTCAGAACCACAGTCTCAAATAAAAGGTATGAAAGAGAAAGGAGTAGTTTTCTTTACTCCAAAAAGAGAGAAGCATTTGAGGAAGGCATTCCACAATACTGGGGTAACTACTGATGAGGCCCTGTTCCTGATGGATGCTAATTTTGTAGCCACAAATAATGGTAGCCCAAGAAGGATAAACCTGGAAAGATATAGAAAGGATAGGGGGAGATCATATAGCAGAAGTCTCTTTGTTCTTGTAGGAAGAGTTCTATTTTTTTGTGCACCACCTAATGGGCAGCCTTCTCATAAACTATGAAAAAGAAAGAACAAGAGTCCAGTAGCATCTATTAGATGTAACAAAATTTGAGGTAGGATACGAGCTTTCGTGGGTAACAGCTCACATCTTCAGAAGTATCTGACTCATGAAAGCTCATACCCTAAAAAAAATTTGATAGTCTTACAGGTGCTACTGGACTCTTGCTTGTTTCAACTGCTACAGACAGGCTATCATGGCTACCCATCCTGATCTATGAAAAAGAAAGAAACAAAAGCCACAACTCAAGACCCAAGCAAAGCACCTCAGAACCTCAAAAGTGACCAATCACATTCTGACAATCCGAGTGATTAAGAAGTCTTTGCAGGAGCACTCCACTCCTGCTGTCTATTCTCAGCATTCTTTACAATCTCAAACACACATTGTGGCACTGAAAGTTTTTTCTCACTCTCCCCGCCCCAACTCGAGTTGCCCAGGTGTGACTTTCTGAGAGTACAGAGGGACCCTTTAAAAGAGGCGAAGGAAGGACGGTCCCAAACCCTGCAGGGAGGAGGCTTATCCCACTCTCCAACTCAACACTGATGGGTCTATATAGCATGCTGGTATTTTTGTTGTTTTATGTTGGTTTTTAAATACCAATATACTGTTGGCTTTATGGCTGCTGTGCTAGTTTTACTTGAGTTGGTTATTTTAGTTTGTTGTTATAATCCACAACACATAAATTGTCTAAAAATGATAAGCCTCTGGAAAGTCACACCTCTAATAAGAGTAATCCCTTCCCAGGTCACTCCTTCACGCTAGAGGGCAGAAGGAATAGAAGAGGGCAATAGGAGAGTCCAACGACAAGAAATGCCAACAGTTACGTTACCTCTCGCCTTTTCTCTCTCCGTTCGACCTTTTTACTTAATGGAACAAGTTTCCTCCTGCAGAGAAGAAAAGAGCAGTTAGTGGAGCAATTCTGAAAGCCAGGCACCAACACCAAATTAGGAACACTTTTATCTCAAGTTCTCCCTTAACTCTATTAGCAACAGCTAATATCACCAGCACCAGCACACCTACACAGCAATATCACCAGCTCAAACAGAATTACCCTGTTGGCAGCCCAAGCCTGCAAAGAGAGTTTGCCAAGCACCACAACTCACTGTCTCTTGAGCGTCAGCTTGCGGATTCTGATCAGGTACTGTGTGATCTTCGTGAAGCGCTGCTTGCATTTGTGCCGGATGAAGCGAGGCCAGTAGATGAGGTTCTCATCAATCTCCTCCAGCGCTTTTTCGTAATTCTTGCTCAGTCGGACCTGTCAGAAATAAGGTGGGGAAAGTCTCTAGCAGTTCTGAAAATAGCAAATCAGTGGGATCCCACATGCAGGAGGAGCACCAGAACGGTAACATCTTAAAAATCCTAGGTTCCATACAAAATTCTTCATGATTCAGCCCTTCAAGGATAGTTGTGTTGGGTCAAAACAAAAAGCGAGAGTTCATGGTTAGCGCGTTGATCCAAGAACCAAGTAAACTACCCATACTTTCATCCAACAATATTAATCTCTTTCCAATTCTAAGCCAATGGAAATTGGATTGCTTCATTAAATCCATCTAAAGCTTTTGTGAAATTCAGATTTTTAGAACTTCTAATATTTTCCATCTTTCTGCAGACGGTTTTAGGAAATTTTTATCAACTGAGAATAGCTGCAGCGATGCCAACAAACCAAAAAGATCCGAAGGCTGAAAACTGTTCTGTTCCAATGGGCTTAGTAGTGCATTTGATGGGGAAGGATACACATTAGGCGATACGGCATATTATGCCACTTCTGTCCACTAGTTGGTTCTATTTGTGTGATTTTATATTGGATGAATTTTCTTGTGGTCAAAAACCAATTGACTTTATGTTGTCATAAGCCACCTTGAGGACCTAATTATTCAAAAAGGCAGGATATGAATATTTTAATTAAATAAAAATAAGTGTGCCAGAATTTCCTTATTAATTCTGGTAACGTTTGTCTAAGTCAGTCTAACTATACGGCACAACCAATACATGAAATCCACATTTAATAAACTACATTTCTAACCCAAGTTAGAAACGCAAATTTTATTTAGCCCTAAATGAGTATCTGTAATAGGCTTTCAAATCCCTTTCACATTAACTGCTAGAGATCTACCATTCTGGTACTGCACAACTTACAGAGAGGGGACGACTTACCCTTTCCCATAGCCGATTGGGAAAAGCAGCCCGTTCAATTGTCTTCATGTAAAGGTAACACTGTCCTAAAAAGGAACAGAGGCAGCATAAAGAGTCAGAACCAGGTCTGCCCTCGGTCAGACGAAGTATAGATCATGTAAGGTCAGGACACCAACGCTCTGAAAATAATGGAGCATCGACTTTCTAAGCAGAGTCGTAGATGCCCTTTACATACCTGCGTAGGAGAAAGGGAGCGGCGCTTTCCCATACTCAAGAGTCAGCACATGCTTGCCAGCTGCCAGGTTTTGAAGGAAATGGAGTTGATAGCTTTACCACCCAAATTGCAAGTTCCATTTCCTTTGAGTTTTGCTTGGGCTCTGTTTTGTGACTCTTCACTACCAGGTATACCTTCAGGCTCAGATGAAGCACTACAAGCAGTTCCTGCTTTTGCACAAGATAGAGAGGCAAAGCCTCCTTGCTGGTCACTGAGAAGTCTAAGGGAAACCAACTCAAAGAGCAAGCACTGAAGGCGGCCTATGCCCACGTGACACAGAGTCGCCTGGTGCGTTCTAGAGCAGCCCGTGCTTCTTAATCAGGCCGTGATCCATTCTTTGGATCTAGGAACCAGCCAAGAAAGGGAGGAACCAGACTTATTTTTCAGCCTCAGGGGATTTTATACTTTTAATGACCACTTTATCTATCTGCTGCTGTTACCAAACCTAACACTAACTTCATAGCGTCGAGATAAAAGTGTTGTCATTTAAAAAATATATATAAGGTAATACTGTGCATCATTACCACATTTTTGAGGAACTGTAGGTCTGTAAAAAATATATCAAGTAGGACCCAGAGGTTAACTTAGAAATACACTAAAGAAGTGAATGGGATTTAAATTGAAAACAAAGTAAAATGAAGCCATTAAGATGAATCTATCTTCAGGGCTCCAGTTTCCATTACTTTTAGGTACATAAATACAACAGGAATGCAACATTGTGTCTTCTCGTGCCATAAACATCCATCCTGCACCTAACAGTCAGGTTGTGGAGTACCATTCTGAAATTCAACAAGTCCCATTCTCACAGCAGGAGCAGACAGGGAGCAGTGGCAACGGGGCCTGCATTTGCTGACAGGCTTAAGCACTAACCAGCTGGGATTTGTTCAGCCCTGTTCTAACCAACATGCAAAGCAGGAACGTCAGTCTCCTCCATGGCTAGATGCACAAGGTTCACATATATCTGAAAGTCGCACATCGTAACAAAAAAGCAGCATTTTTCTCCTTTAGCAGCCTAACAATGTTCTTACAGATGGCTTTAAAAAGGGGTTGATTCATGGAGGGTAGGTCCATCGGGGGCTACCAGCCATGGTGAGTAAAGGACTCCTTTACTCAGTAAACCTCTGAAACCCAAAGCTAGGAAACAACATCAGGGTATGCACAACTGTGCCCTGTTTGTTGCCCTCCAGGGCAACCAGTTGGCCACTGTGTGAACAAGATGCTGGACTCGACCACAATTCCGATCCAGCAGGGCTCTTCTTAAGCTTTTCATAATTAGGCCCACAAAGAAGAATGCATGTTTGTTTTGGCAGCTGTTTTGACCTACAGGAAAACCATCGCCCAACAACTCAACTGATTTGCTTAACAAGCTGGGCCAAATATCCAGCAGCATGATTACAGCACTTCTAAATCAAGGCATTTCTAAAATGTAAGCCAGGTAACAGTGCTACCTTCCTCTCTCCTCGATTAGGGAGGTGGACCCAAGGATTATCCAACCAAAGACAACCGTGAGGAGCTGCAACCACGGTCCTCACCTTTCTCTTCCTTGATGGTAGCATATTGGCTGTTTGCCAAGGGACAGGAGGAACGGTTGCACAGGCCAGTTATATTAAACTCATTCCGGCAAAAGCTCTGTGTTTTTGTCCTGCAAACAAGATGCTTGAAATGAATCATGTATTCGGTGCCTTTTATACACAGAAGGTTAATTCTAATGCATGTTAGAAAATGTTAGTATGCAGACGAATCAATGCAAATTTAAATTTTAAAAAAACAGTAGCTTTATGTTGCACATACAGCAAAAAGAATTCTCATACAGTAAGGCAAATTTGGTGTAGCATCAGAAAGAGTTTACTAGGGGATATGACTACTAGAACAGTTGGAAATAGGCCCATAATCCCCATAACCAAAGCAAGACAGCAGGCACCTTAGCCCAAGGATTTCAAAAAACACCAGCTAGGGATATATATTCCTGAGCGCACTGCCTCAGATTTCACAAGGGAGAGGGAAATCACATCCTGCAAGTACTCAAAATCAACCCCAATATGAACCCTCACATACAGAATCGTCACATCATAAGAAAATTGTGCTATTCAATCATTGCTTTTGAATCATCCCTCTTCTGAAGTGACAGAAGATTCTTACGTCAGTAAGTCAGGACCCCAACTTCTCCTAAAGAGATGCTCCGTAGCCACTGTGAAGTCTCCCACCAGCCAGCAGATACTGAAAAGAGTAGGCCACTTAAGAGTGAGCAGCCAAGAAACGGCTCCATTCTGAACGACTCCAAATGATACCACGAACAGCCCCTGAGCTTAGCACAAGAGGGGACAAGGCAAGACTACTCACCTGATCTTGAACGAGCAGAACTGCTTGTTGCCAAGAGTGTCCCAGACAATCTAACAAATGAGAGAGAGAATCTGTTAGTTTTGCTCCTGGCAGGATCCTGCCCCTCCAGGCATAACACAGAGAAGTTACTTACCACTTTCTGAGATGGGCTATTTTACTCAAACATGAAGCTGAGGTACAGTGAAAAATACAACTTTGGTATGGTCACAGGAATCAGAGGAAGGTCTTGAAGAAGATGCAAAAACCCTTAAATGAGCACTCTACTATATTAGTTAACTTTTAAAAAACATCTTTAACAAAAAAAAGCATCGTCTGCTGAGGTGACCCAAAGCTAAAGAAAGGGTAAAATTGCTGGGCAGTTTGCCTCAAATGTTCATGATGTTTTTAACAGAGCAAAACAGAAATAGTCAAATGTTAAGGAGGGTCCTGAAGTTTCTGCTTTAATTTCACCTAGGTGCACCATAACTGGAATACCAGCTGATCTCCCTTTCTTGGTTATTTTCTTTTCCTGATCAACTTCCAATGTGAAAGAATAATAATGATAGCGCTTATATACCGCTCTTCTAGACAGATCAATGACCCACTCACTGCAGTGGACAAAGTCGGTGTTACCATTATCCCCAAACTACAGATAGGGAACTGGGGCTGAGAGAAGCGGCGTATCCAAGTGTTTTTTTTCATGACTCTCCCTTACATTTCCATTTTTGCCCACTTTCACTATGTAACCCACTTGAGTCTCAGTGAGAAAGGCACTATAAATGACAAATAAATATTGCGCCCACCAAACCTGGACAGATAAGGTCAGCCAGCTCCTTCCTAGGAGCACCCTGGCTACAATGTTCTTGGGAATTAAGTCCTAAATGGAGAAATGCCAAGTCCAATAATTTGGAAACAAGACAAGACACTTCCCCTTCCCCTCTGGTAGCCCTAATTGTGGGGAGTTAAAGCTATGGCGGCTCACAGCCCTAATGCTAAAAAAAAAAAAAGCTCTGATGACTTTTGGTATGAGCCCCCTCCCCAAATCCCGACTCCCCCCGGCTCCACCCTCAATTCTCCAGGAATTCCACCACCATGGAGTTGGCAACCCCAGCAGCAGCAGCGAGAGTACTCTGCACATGGCCAGAAGCACTCTCTTCTCTTCGTGATCACAGCGGACTGGAAACACGAGCCAGCGTCCAGCCCACAGACCCACCTAGTTTGCCCTCGTGGAAAATGAAATGAAGGAGGTCGAAGCGGAGGCCAGAAACTAGAGCAGCCGGACGGCACAGACTGAAGCCCACCCTCGCCCAGCCCCTTGCGCCTGCCTCTCCCCGCCGACCCGCCTGGGCTTCGACTCACATCATCGGAGTGCATCTTGGCCCAACCGGCCCGCAGAGCTCATCAGCACACGCTACAGCCACAGGCACGGCGGAGCACGCAGATCTCGCGAGAACCGCGCGCGTGACAACATCCGGGCGGAAAGGAGGTCGAGCCTTCTACAACATCCGCCCTGGCAGAGGCGGGGCTGAGTTCGATCAGACGTGGATTTCGGATTGGACGGATTGCAGCCGTGGGCAGGGATTTGCTGCTCAAGCGACGGATCAGGAGATTCTGGTTCCTTTGTCTTTGCTGGCGGGTTTTAGACCGCTTTCTGTCGAGAACGGGAAGCGTTGCTGGTTCTGTAGCAGGTGAAGGCAATGCCTTTTAATGTGTTATTCGTTTATATAAAGCTTGTTCTTTATAGGAGCGAGCAAGTCAGCTAGGATGTGCCTCTTTCCCCATTAGTCAGAAACGCACTAGATCACATGAACTTGTATTACAGCGAACCAGACCATTAATCCAGCAAGATCAGCATTGTCTATACATGATTGCTGAAATTGAGTGTATTTGCAAATTTGGAATCATGGAACCCCACCCCCACCCCCAGGCTTAATAGGAACCTTGGGTACTTCTTACTACAGACGCTGATTTTCTGCTGTTTACACCCCTGCTCTATCAAGCTGATGACAGTATTCTCATACCTTACACCCTTTCTTGAAATACTCCCACCTTCTGGCTGGCATGAAACCCTGCATACTTCCGCTTCTAAATCTAATTGAAGAAGGGAGCGTCAACTCTCGAAAGCTCATACCCTGAAAATCTTGTCTTTAAGGTGCTTTTGGACAAATCCTGGGAGATGCTGGGACTGAGTCACAGCCCCTCCACTTAACATGGAAGAGGTTTAGTCACATTGGCTTGTAGCTATCAATGAGCCTGTTCTCCATGAACTGGCCTAACCCGCTTTTAAAGCCAGCTCAGAAGCCATCAGTACATTCTGTGGCATGAGTGCCATAAAATTAATGATATGTGAGGAAGTACTTGGGAGGGGGCTCTGTCTTGAGTCTACTGCCCATCATCTTTATTGGATGCTCCTGACTTCACATTTTATGGAATGAGGCACAAACACATGGGCATACAGTAAAAGTGAAGTAATGATAAAAAGTGTGTGTCTCTGAGCATATGCAATTCCCACTACCATTTCACTAATCACAATTATCTGTATATTTTCAAAAATAAAATATACCCTGTTGGTCCAAAACAAACCCCATAAACAATATCTTTATTATGACTTAAGGTCAGCGTCAGCACATGGTGAGGTAGGGCAGCTCCCAGGGCTCATCGCTTCTGATGGATTCCACTGCTGCTGATTATCTACTCACACATCTCTGATGCCTGCACTCACACCTTTCCACTGTCTGCTTGTGAGTGCTTTGTCACCTCTGCTCCCTGATGCATATGCTGCCTAGTGCTGCTGGAGAAGGGCATGTGGGTGGCACACAAAGCATCAGCGTTCCTGGTGGCCATGGCAGTGGCACTCCTAGTTGCACCCCTCCCCCAGCACCACTGGGGAAAGAGCATTCAGGCAGTGTGGGCAGCTGTAACTGTAGGTGGTGGGAGAGCTTGCAAGTGGGCCAAGGAAGGACACCCAGGCAGATGGGGGCACAGGGGTGGGAGGGCAAGTAGGAGAGCCTAGTAATGGACATGGGGGGGGCTGAGCACTCTCTGTCCTGGGCCCCTCAAAACTTTAAACTGGCCCTGTTAAGACTATGGACCAAGCTACAAGTGATGAATGACACTTGAACGGCAAATGAACAGACTCACGTGTATTCCTCCCTGTTCACTTGCATTCCACTTGATCACATGTGAGTCTGTTCACTTGCCGTTCAAGTGTCATTCGTCACTTGTAGCTTGGCCCTAAGAAAAATGACACAAAACAGACATTCATGGTATCTATAGCTCTTTGTTACAATGGTTTTGTTTTGTTTTTTAAGGCAAAGGAGAGCATTTTTCAGCTCCTGGTCTTGATGCCATTTGTCAGCTTTTGCCTAGAGAGATTTAGAAGGCACTGTATCCCGGGATGCAGTTCATATCTGGCATGTGGAAGAAGTCTGTGAGCACACTCCCTTGTGATTTGAATATAAAGGTTTGTGGAAGCCCTCTCTTCCTTTTTTTAATATCCAGCTTGATAAAATTCTGAGGCACTCAAAAGTTTGCACACCATTTTGTGTCATTGTGGTTGGTTTTAATGCATAGTATTACTTACTTTTGGCTTTGGACATCATTATCCCTGAATTTGTGGAACAGCTTATTAAGGACTGCATTATTAAATTCGTCCACTAGAGGTCCTTATATACAAGTAAAGCCTTTGAGAGGCTGGGCTCATAAAGGAAGACCTTTGTTTAACCCCCGCCCCCCCCCAATGGTTTTATCTGTAGGCTATCATCTACATGTCTACAGATCTCCACAATGGAAACCTCTCTCTCTGTTCAGAAGCCAAATCCTATTCCTAAAAGCTCTGCACGGTTGAACAAGAAGTTTGGTCTTTCCTCTTTCTAAGTCCTTTGGTCCTGCTCAGGGCTTTTTTTCTGCAAAAAGAGGTGGTGGAACTCAGGACCTCACAATGACGTCACTTTGGGTCAGCTGGAACAAGGGGGGGAGTTTCTTAAAGTTTAAATAGCCCTCTGCGAAAATGTGGTGTGGAGGGCAGTCTAAACTCCCCTCTTTCTGGAGATCAGGGGGCGGGCCACCAGCCATGTGACCATTTTCAATAGATGCCGGAACTCCATTCCACTGCGTTCCAGCTGAAAAAAAGCCCTGGTCCTGCTGAAGTTTTCCCTGAAAAGCTTTCCCAATAGCTCTGCTCAGCATTTGAAAAGTACAATTAACTACCTCAGCCTTTTTGCCTGAGGTGATGAGAACATGATATTTCTGATTATGTGGAAAGCCCATTGAATTGTGACTACTCTGAGAAAGATTTTTCAAAACGGGGACAATGCTCGTGGTCACAGTTGAAACCATATCCTCTGAAAAGGACCAATTTGGATAGTTTTAAGTATAGCAGGACAATTAACAATATTTTGTAAATGTCTTGTGAATGAACTATATTTGCACTGTCACTTTAAAGATTAGAGTCAAATTTTTCTCCTGCTATATTAAGATTCAGTTGATTGTGAAATACTATTTACAGAGGCTTGTTTAATGTCTTGACTGTGAATGTAATTGTGCGATATATTTTTTGAATGTGTTAAATGCACAAGCACTTTAATGCTCTGAGATACTCTCTTTGGATACACAAGATTTAGTTATTCTGTTCACAGCACCCTTAGAGGCTTGTGTAGTATTTTGAGCAGATTGGGGATTAACACAACCAACCTGCTATGCTATTGAAATACTTTGCTTAATGCATAGAGAACTTTGTTAGATTTTTTTTAAAATCTTTGCTTTGCTTAATGCATAGAGAACTCGGATGGATATTTTAAAAGCTTTGTAAATGACTGTATACATATGTACTTAAATTTGTTTGTATTAGTAAGATACTTATTGAACAATTCATATGATACAACGTCGACTTCTGGTTTAGTTAGGTTTCACAGCTTTTGTTTTTTGTTCACCGTTGTTCCATGATACTCTCTTTTGTGTAGGCTCAACAACTAGGGTTGTCAACTCTGAGTTGGGAAATTCCTGGAAATTTGGGATGGGGTCTGCGGAGGACAGAGTTTGGGGAGGTGAAGGAACTCAACAGGGGTAAGATGCCATACATTCCACCCAACAAAGCTGCCTGTTTTTCCAGGGGAACTGATTTCTGTAGCCTGGAGATCAGTTCTGGGAGATTTCTGGGCACCACCTGGAAGTTGGCAAACCTAAATAATCAGCTGGGTAATATTCTGCAGAGTAAGATGAGTACATCAGCAGCCAAAGCACATGGAGAATGTACTTGATGCAAAGAAATGAGCCATGTTGATACCAGCTGCCGTTTTGCCCAGTGAATTGTCCTGTAGAAATTTTCCTAACCACATATTTGATCACTGGACAAAGCAAAGTTTCTGCTTCCTGCTGAACACACAAGCCAAATGGAAACATAGATGAAGGTACCAATGCTGGCTGGTGGAATGGCCTGCCCAACAAAGTTAGGAAGGCCCCACACTTTTATCATTCCACAGAACATGTAAAATAGAATATCAGGAGGTCCTTTCTAGAAGGGGTTGCAGACTTTATTGGGGAAGGCCCTTTTATAAGGGGAAGAGGGTCGCAGTAAATGCTAATGAAAATTTTGGTCATTTTCATTTATTCATGGTATATTATACTGTTGCATTGTTTATCTAATTTTGTAATGCTGATTTATGGCATTATTGTGTGTGCCCCTTAAGTTTGGGCATAACTGAAGGAGTGTGGACTATTCAGTCTGTGCCATTGGCTTCCTGCTGCTGCTGCAGAGATCTCCCACACTCAGCTGAAGGGAAAGTGGTATGGCTGAGCGGGAGAGCATCTGCTTGGCATGCAGAAGAAGCCAGGTGTCTATCCCCAGCATCTCCAGTTGAAAGGACCAGGGAACAGGTGTTGCGAAAGGCCTCTGCCTGAGACCCTGCTGAGCCTCTGCCGGTCCAAGGAGGCAATACTGACCCGGATGGACCAATGGACCTTGCTTATTACAATGCAGCTTCAGGAAAGGGTTCTTCCTGCCTGCTCCAATTATTTCCCACTGCATCACTTACCCAGGAGACTGAGAAGCAGCTACAAAGGACACACGTTTCAGCAATAACCCCCCTTAGTCTTTTTTAAACATCAACCCCAGCACCCCAAATTTCCCTTTTGCAGGTCATAACAGAGATTCTCTCTGTCTCCAGACAAATCCCAGTTTTGTTGCAGCATTCCTGTGTCACTCTCATTGCCTAAAGTGCCACAGGGGAAGCTTGTGGTTAAAAATACTCATTTATTGGAGAGAAGCCAAGCACTCCACACCTCCCATGTTTTCATTTGTCATAGGAGAGTGGGTCATCTCTGACGGCCCTTCCCCTCGCTCCTTTGGAAACCTGACAGCTTTATTAAGCGTCACCTGGTTCCCTTCCCAGTCTTGCGCTCTGACTGTGCCAAACGGAAATTGCAGATCTTTCAGTGACACAGACAGAGGAAGGTGCAATCAGTCCTGGGCACATGCTGATCTTTTTTCCATTTCTCCTGGCACAGATGCGCGGGGGGGGGGGGGGGGAGATGATCTTTCATGGGATATTTGTGAGGAGTGTCGGATATAGAGAGAAGCATCAAAGTCTTCTGTAAATCTAGGTTAAATGTTCTTCTCACACAACAGTCTTCACAAATCCCTCACAAAGGTCTCTGTCAAAAACAAAGGCACATTAATAAAAAATTTAAAAAAACACAAATGCACTGAGGCATTAATGTACATATAATAAATCAAACATTTTAGAACAATGTACTGACCCAAGGGCCCTGACCTGGATAGCCCAGGCAAGCCCAATCCTATTAGATCTCAGAAGGTGAGTCAGCCTTGGTTAGTCATTGGACGGGAGACCTCCAACGAAGACCAGGGTTGCAGAGGCAGGCACTGGCAAACCACCTCTGGTAGTCTCTTGCCATAAAAACCCTACTAGAGGTTGCCATAAGTCAGCTATGACTTGAGGGCACTCTCCACCACCACTGACCAAAAGGGCTACCTTTTACCTTGCTTCCTTCACAGATATCTCGCTAACTTTATTGGGAAGAGTGATTTCGTAATGCTGCATCCTACCAGTTAAGATCCTCTTATCGAGCCCTTCTCTCTGCACCCTTGTCAGTTGTTAGGTCAAAACATTTATTTTTACCCAAGTTTTTAAAGGAGGGGTTCTATCTTCCAAAAGAGTTTTTATGCTTCTGGCTTGAGGATTGTTTTATGAATAACATTCCAAGCTGCCCAATGTTTCTTTTATGCTATTCCAAACAGTTTTTTGGTTCTGTTTATTGTTTTAGTTATGATTCAATCAGGTCTCTGGAGAGGCGGCCTATACATTTTCAAACTCAATAAACCTCATACTGGGAAGGGCAAAAAGAAAGAGATCTTGTGTATAGTAGCTGTGCGTCTGAGGAAATGAGCTCTGACTCATGAGTGCTTAAGCTGCGAGAAACGTTAGGTTTTCAGGTGCCGCGGGATTCCTGTTTTATTTTGCTGCAGCGAATGCTTTCCAGCTATGATTCAGAAGGACTTCGCGTACACTAAATAATACATCTTGATATCACTGACCTCTCTGCTAGCACAGATGATACCGTGGGAGGAAAAGTGCTTTGCAGCAGGGGCTGCTTTCTTTAAAAATGAGACATAGAAGGCTGACTAACTGAGGTTTGCCCCTGAGGTCCAACAGTAGAAGGAACAGGCTAGCTAAAGGTACAATCCCAAAGTCCTGGCATTTGACCCAATATCTCCAGGGACCCTCAGAGGTAAGAAAATGATCTAAGGAGCTCTCTGCTTGCTGGCGGAGGCGAGGTGGGCTTCATGGCTCTAACAGGGTACATTTCTTGGAGTTTCCTTCTATTCTTCACTCTCTGCTTCCTCGTCGCTGATGTCAGTCAGTGGAAACTCCCGGAGAACTTTCTGAGTGGCGTAGCTTTTGGTCTGCATGGAGCATTCCTCGCTAAGAATTGCCTGAGGAGCGAAGGGAACAAAACGCTGTCACATTTAGCTGCCTTATAGTCAGACCAGTTAAAAAGATTAGGTGGGGCAAAACAGTGCTCCAGGCAGACTGGTGCATTCCCTGACCCAACCCACCTACAGCCACGGCCACAGGACATGGCTCTCAGCAACAATGTTGCCCTTTTAAATTTCTTGGAACTTTATCTTAGGAATGGTACTATGAGAGCCATCCAACCCTGTTTGTGAATATAAGGTATCGGGGCATTTTAGATATTGTAGAAGCAACATCCACGGTCCCTGGGAGCTGTCCCTGGTCCTGCAGTACCCAAGGCCTGAGAGAGGTAGATGTGCTTGGCCTGAACAACTGAAAGTGCCGATAGAGTCTGTTCTGATTAAATGTTCCTCCATACAAAAGGACTTCTACCCCCCTCCCCCTACACAGAAAATTAGAATGGCACAGAAAAGGGGTATACTATCGATTGTTTTCCCCTGACATTTTTCCAGAACACGTTTGTATGCAACTATCTCCTTTGGCCCTCCAAAGTCTGTGCCTTGCCAGTAGATTCCCAGGCTGCTGTAAACTGGTGTTTGGGGCATAGCAACACAAACAGAAATAAAGGGGAGGGGGCATTCTTAACATTTTCAATACTTTAGTTGAGCAGATTGCCCACAGAAAGCATCCTTTGTTCTGTGTTCCCTCCTCATCTGCAAGGGTTGTCCCTGTTATGCATGAGTGTCACAACCTGTCATCTAGAAAGATTGATATGGGGTGTGTATCATCCCACACAGTCATTTTGAAGACTGGTTTTTTTTGCAATTCCAGTATTGGACAGAAGCATCACCCTGGGCATATGGTAAACTCCTGGATGGATGTGGCCCACACAGTCTGAGGACTCTTTGGATTCAGTCAGTTTAGTTTCAGATAAAAACTTACAATCTTCTCCTCTTTGGCTGGGGGGCTCCGTAGGAACCAGCAGAGAGGGGCATATAAAAGGTTGATTCCCCCAATGACAACCATTAGCCAGGGGAAGCCAATGGCTCGTACAAGAGCACCCCCTGTAGAAGGACCTGGAAATAAAGAAAGATGTAAGATATTGTTTACTTTTTATCACTTTTATACCCCACCGTTCTTGCATGGGACTTAAGGCAGCATACCTATATTTCCCCAGTGGTTTCCTATCCAGACAAGGTTTTTTCTGGTTTTCCACACCCGGAACATATCTGCCATCATGCTTTTCCCCAACCACATTAGTGAAATTTAACAAGAAATAACACCATGAAAAATTAGGCATGCTATTGTGTCAGTTGTGTGTGAAGGGCATTGAAAAGGCATCAAAGAAGCAATGGAAAAGAGGGGAAATGCCCAAGGAAACAGGCAGGATAAAAAATTATCTCCCTGACTTTGCACAAAAAATAAAAGAAATGAATACGTGACATTTATTTTACTTCATTTTTTACACCCCACTTTTCTCCCCAAGAGGAACCAAAGCAGCTTACATTATTCTCTCCTCCATTTTATCCTCACAACAACCCTGCGAAGTAGGTTCAGCTGATAGTGCGTGCCTGTCCCAAGGTCACCCAGTGAGCTTCCATGTTATCCTCTCTCTCTGCTTTTCTGTACCAATGCAGTGCGATTTTACTTCCTTTTGGCACCCATTTGCGTGCCCCTGTCACCAACTCTTAAGGTGCAGTCCTTTACAGTTACACCAGAAGAAGCCCATAAAAATCAAGTCTATAGAGTCTATTGTCAATTGTGCTGTAAAAGCACAGTTTTATGATGCATATGCCTCTTCCTATCAAAGTTGTGATTTGAGGTGTTGGGGACGCTGTCATTTCAGAGCACTGCTATGCACTCAGGAAAATGCAGTACCGAGATTGTTATTCAGTGCCACTCAGCTGACCTACTGGCTCTGGCAACATATCTCTTTGTCTCACTTGCTCCATCTCCCAGCAAGGCTGCTTGTTAAAAGATCAAAAGCTTACTGAGAATGCTTTGAAGATCAATCAATTAAAAAACCCTTGAACCCTAAAGTTATTGAAATTGGGATGGGGAGACTTAAAAGCTGGAAATGAACAACATGGAAACACAAGAAAGAAACAAAAACAACATCAGGGGGACTCTGTTCATTCATACCGATAGCAAAGCCCATGCAGAAGGCCACATCGGCAATGGCATAGACACTGCCATAGACAGAGGTGTGCCGAAGATCCACCAGGTATCCCATAATAGGCATCATTGAGGAATCCACCATGCCTATCCTCAGAACATTAAAAAAAAATGAAAAATTAACACACATATAAAGGGCGAGGGGGCATCCCTTATTTCCCACCCTGTCTTCCACAAACCACATGTGATTATTCTTTCAGGGTACATATTTCTGGCTACATTGAAATGATAATCGCAAATGTTCTTAAAATAGTCTGGTTTTTGCAGCTGAATCATGTCTATATCTGAGAGCTTTGCCATGGATCATACACGGGCTCCCCACCAAAAACCTGAACTATCACTTCACAGGAACCCAGCTGACGTTCTTCAGTTACTTACCAGAGAGTCAGAAAGTCAATGAAAATAGGCTGCATTTCCTGAGCGAGCACAAACAGTGAGCTGCAGGTGCGCCCACTCCCCATATGCGTGACTTTCTTTTTTAGCATTACTTGTGAACACCTTTCTATAAAATCCAAAATTCTTCATAATCTTACCAAGAGCAATACCAACCCCACTGTTGGGCCCGATGAGTCCATAAATATTCTGAGCCAAGGGAATCTGCAGGCGAGGGAGAAAGGAAAGAGATGGATGGGCAGGGCATCAAATACAATTCACAGCCCTATCTCTTGTTTACTTCACAGACTAATTCAATGGATGTACTCAGGGCTTTTTTTCAGCTGGAACACGGTGGAACGGAGTTCCAGAACCTCTTGAAAATGGTCACGTGGCTGGTGGCCCCGCCCCCTGATCTCCAGACAGAGGGGAGTTTAGATTGCCCTCCGCGCTGTGCGCTGTGCGCTGTGCGCTGTGCACTGTGCATGGAGGGCAATCTAAACTCCCCTCTGTCTGGAGATCAGGGGATGGGGCCACCAGCCACGTGACCATTTTCTCCTAGGGCAACCCAGTGAGTTCCACCACCTCTTTTCCCAGAAAAAAAGTCCTGGATGTACTAATGTAACATACAAATATGGAGAAGACCCCTCTGTTTTCTCTCCTCTTTTTCTGCCTTGCGGGGATCCGGATGGGAAGAGAAGGGAGATACCCCTTCATCCAACATAAATATTCAAGCACTTGACACGATATTTATTAAGTAATGTAATAAACATGTTCACCCTTGCTTCTTTCTGTAAAAGTACCCAACTTCTGACCAGTATCCCCTTCCAGTAAGCTCACTGTTTTTTCAATGCTACTTTGGGGACGGATCTCTTTGGAAGAGTGGAAGCTTGGTCCCTCTTCATTCCATAGAACAGGGAATCTTCTCTAGGATCAAAGCACCAATTCCTCTTCCAGGGTTCCCGTCCCAGTGCAGGTAGTGGAAGATAAAACGGCCCTCTTCATGGTTTCCCAACTGACTACTTTGTGCAGTAATCTTGGAGCATAGATCTGGTATCATACTCACACAGAGGAGGCTGATTCCCACCAGCACCATTCCAATCAGTGAACAAAGCCACCTTTTAAAAATGAATAAGAAATTAGGCACAAAATGATGAGAGGTCACAGGGGAAGGAAGGGAAGGAAAGAGGAAGAAACAGACAAACAGTTTCCACTTACCGTCCCATTTTGTTGGCCAGTATCCCAAATAGGTTGGTACCAATCAGGTAAGCTACACTGGCAGGCAGAAAAGCTATCCCTGCAAAACACAGAAGCACCAGCCTTAAATGAAGGAATACAGGGTCTCCTAGAAAGTCACACAGCTCATGAGAGATTTGGGGCATTTTTGTCGCATCTGCTTTTTAAACAAATGTATAAGTAGAGAGCTCAGGTGGAGGCAAAGAGGCATTCCTCCAGTGCAGCAATTCCACTATCCCACATCAGAGATTCAGCAACTGCAAGGAGCTCCAGTCAATTCACCGCAGTGCCTCTGTTAGAATCTAAACCTGTTCTTTCTCTTCATACAGAGACATGCCGGTCACTGCCTGGGGTGGGGAGATCACCTCATCCAAGCACTGATGGATATTTGCACAGAGCTACTTCCCAACATTCAAGGCACATTAAGGAAATACTGATGATCACTTAAAAGCATTACCATTCCTTTTGCCAGATCCTCTGGTTTATTTACTTATTTTTTATTTACTTCATTGGTACATCACCTTTTACCCAATGGGGGTCCAAAGCCGCTTATATTGTTCCACTCCCCTCCATTTTATCCTCATAACAACCCCACGAAACAGGTTAGGCTGAGTGTGTGTGGCTGGCCCAAGGTGACCCAGCGAGCTTCCACAGCAGAGCAGAGATTCATTCCTGGATCTCCCAGATCCTAGTCTGACACTCTAACCACTGCGCCACACTGGACAGCTCACACTGGCTTCCTCCGGGCATTTGACTTTAGAGCTAACCTATAGGAGTCTCTGATCCACAGCAATGAGAATCGAAGCTCTTAACAATATATGCCATAGCTGAGCTCTCACAATCAAACCCTCTTTCACGGGTGCCAATTCTCCTAATTTTCCAAAGGGAGTCCCTGTTTTCTGGACTCTGTCCCTGGTAAATAATTGTCCCTATTTTTTTCCTATTTTTGCCTTGTTGAAATGTTTTTAGCACAAGTTGGTAGTAAGGTCTTTCTTTAGAGTTCTGCGTCCTACACAGGGTCTCTAGAAGTGAAAGCGGGGATGTCTATCATATGGCCTCCAATGCACATACATTTCAGTGCACGTACGTGAACAATACGCTGCCATGTGGTACACAGCCTTCCGTTTCACACACTGCAGCTGCTGGGCGCCATTTTGTACTGCTAATGTTTTGCTGAGGAAATGAATCCAGACTACAGCTGATAATAAGCAGAGTCTTGAGCCGTTGTGGGCTGCACAGGTTTGCCAGCTGCCTGGAGAGGAAAAAAATCTTATCCCTTTAAGAGAGGCTTCATGGCACATTTTCCAGGTGATATTATTCACCTCCATGCTTCAGCTACTCATTTCTACACACTATGCCTCTATTAAAGGGACAGACATTTTTCTCCAAGCCTGTTGGCTGCTCTTTTCAGGCATATTGACATTTTCCTTTATGCAGGGTTGGAAGGTATGGACGGGCTCCTTTTGTGCCTAGCCCAAATGAGACTGCTTACATTTCTCCCTCCTCCATTTTCAGTTCACACTCTCTACCAGAGTCTCAGTGCTCTGCAGTCACAGTGAACCAGAATCAAATATTTGACTGGTTGTAGGTTGACAGTTGTTTATTCTTAATTTATTCCTCTGCAGACAATAAATGCCTCCCAGGCGGCTCTGTTTGCTCCAATAAAACACAGCTTCCTTATTGAAACAATCATTTGCATTTAATTTCCTCCATCTGTCCCTTTAATTTATCTTCCAGGTTCTTCAGGGAAAATCTATGCACTGCCCATTTTGCTAAGAAATACCAGTTAGACAAACAGAAGCAGCGATCTAAAGAGACTTGTGTCAGTTTCATTTTTAAAATACTCAGTACAAGGATGGAGTCTGTCACTCATCTATATCCAGCCTCCATACCATGCCTTCCACAAGTAATAAAGATCTCTATTGAAAGTACTTATTTATGAATGTGCCAGGGCTCCTCCTCAGAACACAGTGGCAAAACAACAACCAAATTATTTTAAATTACACGTCATCCACGCTCCAGGCTTGAAGCCTCTGCATACCCTGTGGTCCAGTTTCCAAATTGCCCCCCCCCACACACACACCCTTTGAGTCCTTTGCCTTGAAGGTATTTTATGGCTAACCTTATAACCTTTTCCTATATTCAGTGCAAGATGCCTTCGGCAACCTCCCCCATCCTTGCTCTACTGCCCGTTCCAGGAAACCAGCCTGCAGGAAAAAATGCCTGCTCACAACCTCCCAGGATGTCTGTATCTGGCTGAGGGCTCCTCCTGGATGACTAGTTATTAATCTGATTAGCAGCCGTTGTGTTCAGCCTAGGTAGTCCCTCTGTTTCGGCAGTAAGTGCAGCTGAGAGCATCCCCAAAGGTCATTCCTCCACAAATTGGATTTCAGTGGTTTTTGCTACAAAGGTAGGTAATTTTATCTTATTATCCTGACCCGTATCCTAGGCAGCTGGTAAATCGGCATGTTCTGATCTTTCCTCTCTGTGCCTCTGAAAATGGTTTTATTTTTTAATCAGTAGGTGCCTCTGCAAAAGCCATGTGTTTTTTCCTAGTGAATGTCCCAGCTTTTTAAAAAAGTCCCTTTCTACCCAGCTGCTACAAATGTTACGTGTAAAAATACACACACATCTCTCTTACGATGCATATGTGCGTCAAACAGACATGTCATATTCCCAGCTCACTGTCTCTTTACCCAATTTGGTAACCAGAGGGCCTGACAATTTTACAATTAATACTGGTAACGTGAATAAATAACAATAACAATAAATAAATAACAATAAATGACAATAACAATAAAATAACCATTGAAACAGTCAATAGTGGTAAAGTATGTTTTTTCAACCTTGAATGCATTCCTTCCTAAGAAAATATCAGATAGATGGCTCCAGCTTTTCAAATGTGTGTCACTCAAGCTTGTGCCATGTATTCTGGGAAGATGCGTCATTTTGATCTTATATTCTGTAAACAATTAGCAATTATCCTGTAAACAATTAGCGTTAAGGGTATATAAGATTCTCTGACGTGACTGGTCTTTTATTTACACATTTCTGCCTGAAATGGTGATATGTGTCATGGGCTTATTCTATAAACAATAAACCCATATTTCTTTATCGATCACTGCTTTTGGTGTCTTAATTCTGTGTGAAGTTATTGGCTGAAAGGGGGATTTGAATCAAAACACAGAGTACTTCAAAATAAATCCCCCTTCATAGACCTGCTTAGCTTTGCTCTGGCAGTGTTGTATCCTGCTTTATCATCACCTTCCCCAGATTTCAGCCTCCTAAGCGAAAGTCTAGGGGCAAGAGCCACTCATATCTGGAAAGTGCATGCCGCACTTGCAGTCTTCTCTTGAGGATCACGTTCAAGCAGAACATGTTCTGCCAGTTTACAGCAGAAGGGGCTATGCAAGTGCCGAGTGGCTGATTCCTGTAACATCAAGAACTGTTCTTTCTAAAATATTTTTTCCTGATTCTTATAAGAATTGCCTATGCTTCAAATGGATTCTGTCAAGCCACAAATTTAAATGTTCTGTTTTTCAAAAAACAATTACACGGAGCAAATTAATAGCACAATTCTAAGTGTCATTAAGCCATTCCTCTCAAACTCAGCTATATTGTGAGGATAATAATACACTGAATTTGTTCACAGTTCTGAGTGGATCACTAATCTGTCTAGAAGCGCAGTATATGTGCAGTTGTTGTTGTTATATTTCTATAACAACATTGACTTCAATGGGCTTAGAAGGGTATAGCCATTGATTCTACCCTTGCTACAGCCCTGTGGGAGGTACAAAACTAATAAAACCCATTGCAGAATCAGATACTTGTTTCTTTTGAAGACTAAAGACAGAGAGAATTTAGAAAAGTCTGACACAGCAAATTTTAAAAAATTGCACCACAGCATGGTGCAAATTAAAAAATGTGCAGCCTTCTGTTTTTATGGCCCAGGAACCCTCAGTCACAGACCTTAGCAAGTCTCTTTTGTAAGTGAAACTGAGGCAGAACTGTGTGAGTTCTGCTTGAAAAGCCAAAATACTGCCAATTCTGCTTCAAGAAACTCTGGATCCTGCATAAAGCAAGCAAATGAAACATTGCATTGGATTTGCATAAATTGTTCCACTTCTAACAATCACAAGGAAGGACAAAGAATTATCCCTCTGAGAACCTTATAATTCAGCCATGTCCTCATCCTCTAGCCTGGGGGATGGATCTCTTTAGATGTTACTTGCATCCCTTAGAAGGCTACACTTTTATCTCCACTTAACTAGCACTGAGTGGTAATTGACTCAGTTTCCAAGTGCATCAGATTGAGCTGCAGATTGACCTTTGATCATATTTGGTTGGCTGCATGCAGAAGTCCCACTCCAGGAGAGGGTGGATGGAGCCTGGAGTTCTCCTGGAATTAATACCCATCTCCAGACTACAGAGATCAGTTCCTCTGGAGGAAGTAGCAGCTTCAGGGGTGGGTGGACAGAATGATATCGCATTCCCACTGAGTTCTCTCTCCTTCCCAAATTCCCCCCTCTCCAGGCACTGCCCCCAAGTCTCCAGGAATTTCCCAAGACAAGATAGAAACCACGTGTGTTTGCGTGTGCATTTAAATGTCCTGTCAATAACCAGGAGGACCATAAACAGGAACCTACCCAGCTGCCACTCTGGGGAGCACATGGTTTGCATCATCCAAATGGGCAAAGTGGCTTCCAGCATAGCGATTCCCATATTAGCAAAGCAGAGAGAGCCTGAAGGAGAAGAAATGTATAGGTTTTTATCCTTGTTATCACTGATCACAGTATGCATGATGCTTTTTGCAGATGGGCAAAGGAAAGGATGGGTCTGTGCTGCTCTGAAGCACTTAAAATTTTCTTTCAGACAACCAAAGGAGACGGCAAGAAATAAATGTGAGCAGGGGTCATTTTGTAGAAAAAGAGCTGGAGGAACTCATTAGCATAACTCATTAGCATATGCCACACCCCTTGTCATCGGTGGAAATGTGTCATTAGCATAGCTGATTTGCATATGCCACACCCCCTGACATCACCTATCCTGGCTGCTTTGGACCCAACCCTGGCCATTCAGGGCCAAAATTGGGCCCAAAATGGCAAAAAGGGGCTGAAAATGGCCAAAAAGAGGCCCAAAACGGTCAGGATTGGGCCGTTGCTGAACAGGAGAGTGATCCACCACCTGTCAGAGGCCCAATCCGGGCTGTTTCAGCCCCAATCCAGGACGAAACGGGCCCAAAATGGCCAAGAGTCAGGTGGGCGGAGCCACCTGACATGACCTCTTTGGGGAACTGCCGGAACTGCGTTCCTGTGCGTTCCCCCTCAAAATGAGCCCTGAATGTGAGCCAATGTAGTTGCATGTGTCCAGACAGCTAAACAAATACAGTTATACATAACTCTTAAAACTGTATGAATAGGGGGAATTAGACCTGAAGGAAAGATATGATCAGGATTTCACTTTTTAAAAAAATGGTTTAAAAGTTTTTTTTAAGAGAGCCAGCTACTCAAGACTTTCTGTTCATCTCAATGAGAACCCCAAATTAAAACTATTTAGAAAAACTTTGGGATTCCCCAAACTGTTCTAGTTGCTCCTTTCCCTCTTTTTTCCCTGCACTTGCATTATTATAAAGAAATCTAATTATCAAGGGGTAACAAAGATGAGAATCAGAGAGGCAGAGAGATGCCAAGGCTCTCCAACATTTAAACAAATAGCAGGCTGTCTCTCTCCCTCCCCTATTTTTATTGATAGATGTGCTTATTCTGGTGTTGAAAAAAACCTTAATCAATGCTGGAAGAAATGGGTTTTTCCATTTCATTAAATCCCCAGCTCTTGCCACATAGAAGGTTTTATTCTGCCATGGAGTACCCAGAGCTTCAAGACAATAAACCCATAAGGACAGTATGGTGGCTTACCTGCGGCAATCAGAATGTAGGGGTCCCATAGCAAGGTGAGCAGCGGGGTCCCTTTGGCACTCTACACGAAAGGGAAGAGGGGCTGCTGAGAGGGGTCAGAGATGGAGCTGGTAACTTTAGCCCCAGTACTGTCAACCCCATTTGGTCATTTTTAAAAATTGTATTTATTTATGTTATTTCTAGTCTGACTTTCTCACTGAGACTCAAGGCCGATTACACAGAGTAAGTCCATGCAGCCACCAGCCGGAACATTCAACAAACAATACAATAAGGTATGGATTACAGATATTTAAAAACAAGCAGAAATCCGAATACAGAGATGAATCACTAAAGAATCAAAGCAGACGTGAACATATTCCATGAGTCAGAAACTCCAAGTAGCAGCATATCTACACCAACAGATAGTACCTAATAGAATGGTCTATTCGTTTCCCATGAAATCTGTCTGATCCATTTCTTACAGCACAGGCCTATTACCTGAGTCAAAAGCCCTTCCAAATAATTCTAGTGTTGCATAGTTTGTGGAAAGCCAGGAGAGTGGGAGCTTTCCTGACCTCACCAGGCAGGCTGTTGCGTAAGGTGGGGACCAATACAGAAAATGCACATGTACAGGCAGTTGTTGATTTTGCCCATTTGCAAGGTGACACCTGCAGAAAGCTCTGTTCAGATGAGCAAAGCTGCTGAGGCAGAGCATAGGGGGAGAGGCAGTCCTGCAGCTATGAAAATTTTAAACTGAGCCTGGTGACTGATAGGCAGCCAATGGAGGGAGTCAGAATGGGAGCAAAATTCAAGCCTTGTATAAATCCTGATAATAATCAAGCTGTGGCATTCTGCACCAGCTGGAGTCTCTGAATTGACTTTGAGGGGAGACCAGCTTGTCCCTCAACACATATTTTGAGTTGGGAGATCCAGGATATGTCATTGCAATTCTCTTCCAGCAGGTACTTTGAAGTAGTCCTGTTTATGAGATGTGGGAGTGTATTTGAGCCCTTTTCTGTGAAATCCTAAGAACACGTTTCTGGGGATAAGCCCCATTGAATAGATCTGAATGGGATCTGAGGAGATCTACTTAGTATTGCTCTCTTTATACATGGAGTGAAGACCTTCAAGGAGCCACTGTAAAAGCAGAGGTTTTCACATGAGTCAGTTCTCTGTGGTCCCTGTGTGGGAAGCCACCATTGTATAGTTTTCATGTTCGGATTCAAACTTTTGGTTCAGCTCACTTAAAAGCTTTAAAAAGAAGAAAGGTAGGGTGGAAGTCTCTTAAATAAATGAATAACCTAAGTACATGTTACCCAGATGCCCTGCACCTGACAAACAGAAGTTGTCATATTCCTGTCAAGCTGTCTTTCTCAATTGTTCTCAAACCCTATAATGCTCTAGAGCAATCACAATCTGTTGCCTACCCCATCTTATCAAGAAAGAGTAAGGCCTGCTCGCTGCTTTCTGTCTGCCATGCCCCTATTGTTGTACATACCTCCGGTGAAATCTTTGAAGGGTGCAGGATGCACATCTGTAAAGCTAAAGGAGAAATATCATTATTTATTACAGGTTTCTTCCACCCTTCCTTCAAGAGAGCATAAATGGCATTCACTTCTCTCATTTTTCCCTCAAGGTGAGCCTGTGAGATTAGGCCGATACATAGAGACAGACCTAAGCTCTCCCAGAGACCTTCATGGACAAGTAGGATTTTGAACTCAGTTCCCCACGTCACTAACCATCACTGATTCTCAGTGCCAGCTTCCTTTTTGAAATGGCATTTCAACTTTGTTATTCATGACCTTTGATCTATTTCTGTCTACCAGCTAAGCTTTCCTTTGCCCTTTCCATCCCAACTGGCCTCAACCACAGCTGTGAATATGTTTTCCTGTTATGCCAAAGGACTCACCTCCGTCCAACAAGGCTAAGAATGCCAAGATCAGAAAGGGGGACGACTTCCCAACAAACTCATACATCACACTTCCAAAGGGTGCTCCAACTGAAGAAAAGCAATAGGAATAAAAGAAACAAGGTCATTGAACGCTACAGCACTTCCAAGGCCCTGGCAAGAAAGTCGCTTAATTGACTGAAGCGGGAAAAACGATTCTTAACCAATTGCTGTTAAACTCAGTGAACACAGTCAGGGAGCTGATGGTAAGACTTGTACTCTCAAAGGGTACCTGTCTAGATCTAAATGTGTATTAGATATAAGAAGTGGGTGAGCAGGATGAACACAGGAAGCTGATAATCTGCAGAGGCACTCTAGCAGACAATGGTTGTTGACTTTGGATGATGGAAGCTCACTTAATTTCACTGAGGTGGTTCTACTTCAGGTGGTTTCACATGATGGATTGCTCCATTATTTAAAAAAAACTATTCTTACCATGACCTGAGCCATGAGCAGTGGTGAAGATACTGACTCGGGAAGAGATGTATCAAAAGGCACTGGGAGTCAGGAGACACAGGTTGCGGAGGAACCTGGTTTAGGCCTCAATACAAATACTGTGACAAGAGTGAGAAGCCAGCAGCGCTCAGAACTGGAGATGAAACTACTCATGATCTCCTTCCCTCTCTTGAGTTGACAACAAGCCCATTGATATTTAATGGAAAGGTAATGGATTGAAAGGTATCGGGCAAGATTTTTCTTTTAATGGTATTTTCTCTTTAAGAATCCAGCATTGGTAGCAAGTTTGATAGGAAATATAAAAGCTCGGTCTGGCTACAGAATTTGTTGGGGCAAATAAGTCTACTGCCTGGAAGCTGTCCTTGGTGCTGAAAAGCCAATCGCCCGTCTTTCTGGTTTCTTGCTGCTTACCTGTACTTTGGCTCCTGGTTCAATTCACTGGCAACACCCCCTATCTGCTTGTTAGATAAGCTTTCCTTGAGTCTCCAATGGATTAGAATCTCCCAGGACTGGACAATTCCCTCTGCCCATAAACATCTAGCTGTAAGTATAAGGTTGGACTAAAACTGTTCTCCCTGATCTAGCTATGTTTGTCCACAATTTTCTTATAGGGAGAATAATCCCTTCATATGAACCCAAAGTTGAAGTGGGACAGTCCAGACACAGGTCTACCACTTGTGGAAGGGGTTAACTAGATGAACTCCAGGAGAGCCAGATCCAGATTTCCTGGCATCTTACATTTCATTTTAAAATAGCTATAACTCTGTGTGCGTGTGCGTGTGTGTGTGTGTGTGTGTGTGTGTGTGTGTGTGTGAGAGAGAGAGAGAGAGAGAGAGAGAGAGATCAAGCCAATCACCTTTTCCCATGTTGGAGCTAATAGCCACTCAGCATGGGTGATTTCTAGCTCGGAAATGGCAAGGGAAGAATGCCCTCTTCCCCAGTGCCACGTCCTTGATCCAAAACAGCCCTATACCCCTCACAGATGTTTTTTAAGGCATCTAGAGATCTAATCACAGATTCCTCAGGTCTCTGTAATTCCTGAGAAGCAGACCTGTCACTTTAAACAAAATGTCTGCTCTTATCCTCCATTTCTCAACCAGTCATTTATACTAAAGTTATTTTCAAATTTAAAGTACTATATAGAAAAGCTAGCAAAGTACTTGTCATGATAACAGGCTGTACTTTGGATATTTAAGCAGCAGCTGAAAGTTGTATTACCAAGCTTCATTTGTGATGTCATGGAATAGAAAACTGAAAGTGATGCTTTATATATCACCAGGCCATCATCACAGGCAAGGGATATACGAGCCAAGTCTAATGGTATAGAATTCTGGCTAACTTTCACCCACAATCTTCCCTTCTAGTGAAAACTTGTAACAACACTGGCAAGAGTTGTCACTGAAGAAGTTGAGATGGCTGTAGGATTCTGTGCATCAATCTGGTTTTTGATATGCACCACTGTCATACAGGAGATGAGGATGCATTTCAACAGATGTCCAACATGATCAAGAGAAACAACCATGAAAGGAACACTGGAGAATATCCAGGGACAAAAACAATCTAGCAGATGAGCAAAGGAAAGAGGATGGAAGGAGCAGGAAAAATGAGCCATCAAAGAGTTGGTAACATGATAACATTCTAAAGTTCACTGTGGAACAAGAGTTACTCACCAAGAACCCCCAAAGCCAAGCCACCTAAGGCTATTCCCATAGCATTTCCCCTCTCATTGTCATCAGTGTAGACACTTGCTAGCATCCCAAGACCTGCAAACAGGGGGAACAATGCCAAGACGGCTTTGAGTTGCTTCCTGGGTACCACATCTATTCCAGCTGTGTCTGCTACTTAAAGATATGTATTTATTTAAGAAATTGATAGCCTATGCTTCTACCAAAGCAGCACTCCTGATCGTCTACAAAGCTAAAAATAAATAATGATCCTAATCTCAAATAATGAAATGTAATGTCCTCTCCCAGAGCTTACACACAGGCTGTAAGGAATTGGGGCAATACCTGCTCCCAAGACCCTTCCACCTGCCCAAGTTCTTTGCCCATTCCAGTAACACCTACATCATGTTTACCTGCAACAGATGAACAGGCAGACCCAAGGCCTTGCAGTGCTCGAGCCACAAACAGCAAGTCATAAGTACTGGAGAAAGCAAACACTAAGGGAGGGAGAGAAACACAGCAGAATCATAGATGCAGAGGAGTTAGCAGAATCAGGACTTTTGCAAGGGCAAATTACTGAGGAAATGTACATGATCGCCTTGAAACTCAATTGCTCTATAAATGCTAAGGGGAATTATAATGGTGGTGATGGTGAGTTCTACAACTTTCCTGGATGATACTATCTTTTCTGATGCACTGTGCAAGAAAATCACCCTTCGCCCTCTCTTCAAGCCATCACAAACGATGTAATAATTGTGTGTGCACATTTTGCCATTGTGTAAACCAACTCTAATTAACATTTGCTGTCTGGAAAAGGTAAACATAATGCAAACTTTTCCATCAGCATCTATAAGCCATAGAATTCACGGCTTCTCGTTTTGACCATTTCTGCGAGTACTTCAGAAAATTGAAGGACCTTATAAATTAACTCTCAGTGATGGAGTGGTAAGCCTGTGTCTGGACTGTACCATTTCAGATTTCAAGGAGGGACTCACATGATGGAATGCTCCTCCATTTTAAAAAAAAAATAAAGAACTAGGAGAAAGGGTAAATGGGTAGGATGCTTTCTTTATGGGTGGAGCATTTCATCACATACAAATCCATCTGCAGTCTGGTTGAACAGCCCACTTTCAGGTTTACTACATCACCTGCTCTTTAGAGAATTCACCTCATGCATGCAACGTTTCATAGATTTGAATAAGGATGTGCCTGTAACACTCCTATTCACATATCAAGTATTGCTCTCCTCCCAGTGTTTACACTGCTGAGAACACTTCTGAGAGCTTGTCTCTGCCTACGGGATAGTGTATTCATGTATTCTGCTCATTTAAAAGATAAGATTGTTCTTTTGATAAAGTAATATTAGAAAAACACAATTTGCCCTGTGCAGTATTATCACTGTTCAAAAGATCTCAGCACCTGCCATGTACAAAATGGCAGAGTGTGCACTGAATGCTGGGTTAGTGTTCATATGCATGAATTTGAGTACAATATGCACAAGATATGTGACGCATTAATTCCACCCCCACCCCCAAAGTTTAATTTTCACATAGTATTTAACTTACAATGTACAATTTCTTCTGTGTTTATTGTGATAACTTTTTTTCTTTTGCACATTTAGTTGCCAGGATTACTGTATCAAGAAAAAAACAGTCTGGGGAGAGATGAAAACCTGAACCCTTTTCTCTCCTCCCATTTTTCTCCCTTGGGAAAAGATAACCTTGCACTGCGTTTACACCCACTGGGAAAAATATGGATATCTGTAAGTTTTCCTCAACAAGAGTAAAAGGATTTTTTTCCCTAGGAAAAAAACAATAAGGGAAGAAAGGGTTCAAGTCTCCCTCTCTCCCTATGCCATTCTCTTCCTCGATAAAGCAATTCTGAAGTCTGCATTTGCAAAAGAAAAAAAAATTAAACATAGACAAAAATGTAACATGTAGCTGAGCAGTTAATCAGTCCATAGAAAATAAGCGTCTTACTTCCCCATTTCTGATTCACCTTCCAGATGTTTACATTTTGTCCTCAGGTCACATAGTTTAGATAAGAACACTAACGGTCACATGGGAGGCAAAATACTCACAAAGAGTGGACAGGAACATGATGACAAACCCAAGAAACATGGGAATGTGGTATCCTATCCTATAAGAGGAAAGAAAATCTGTGTGTCTTTTTATTTTCAAAACTGCATTTATTTATTGCCTTGCTGTAAAATTCGCCGGGCAACTTAAGAGCCGTAATAATATACACACAATTAAAACACATCCAATTCAGTTCAAAGATAAAACAACTCATTCCCAGTCCAGTATAGACCTCATCATGTCCTTTTTAGAGATGAAGAGAGACCTCAAGACACCCATTTTCTACTCAAATGCGTGGTTTTTCCAAAACAGCTTTATAAACACAACTTTTTTGCAGGGGGGTGGAGTCTGATTTTTCATATACATATTTGCATACGCTGAATGGTTCTCCAGCTACCATCACCGAAGCCCAAGCAGAAAGGGCATTTTTCCAACATGCCTGGATTCTGTTTTAGTAAATTTCCCACCCTCCACCTGCCATTAGCAAGGCCAAAGAGGCAGCAGCCAGGATCATGTCTAGATGCAGCTCCAACTGACAGCCTCCTTCTACCCAGTTGTCAATGGCCGTCATTTCATCACTATGGCCAAAGGAGGCATATGGCAGAAATCAGGCATTCTTGCCTCATACCTGGATATGGCTCCAGCTCCTCCCTTCCCACCTATCAGTTGCTATTAGCAAAGTCAGACAGAAAAGCGGCAGCAGCCAGGCATCCTTCCACCATGCCTGGCTGGCAACTTAGTTCAAATTACACTTCATTCTTTGTGTTAGCTTTTAATCACCAATCACTTGGGAGCCAATTTTTTAAGGGCTTAAAAGTGTTGGCAGAGTGCCAATGCAGCAGTCAGGAGACACTGAAATGATTAAGAGTAACGAAGGCTTTATTTGTGGAACTGACAAACTGGATAGAAAGAAAGGAGTATAAATCTAGCTAGTTCAGAGAGAATGTGTAAAGAGCTAGAAGAAAAGCATTCTGCAAAGAAAAGCCCATTTATAAAGAAGGCACTCCCTCTACAGTCCTGTCTAGCTGGAGCTTGCTACTCCCTGCAGAATCTTTTTCCCTTCTTTATTTAATTATTTTATTTATTTCCTTTATTTATACCACACATTTCTCTCCAATGGTGACCCAAGGTGGCTTACATCCTCCTCCTCCATTTTTCCTCACATCAACCCTGTGAGGTAGGTAGAGTGAGTGTGTGTTTCACTGGCCTAAGGTCTCCGAGTCAGTTTGCATGGCAGAGCGGGGATTTGAACCTGGGACTCCCAGATTTTAGTCCAACACTCTAACCATTATACAACACTGGCTTTTTTGTACACATGGCATTGCTCTACTCTAACAAAAAGCAGGTTAAAACATAGGGAGTAAATAAATAGATATCATACATCATACATATGCACACCATTGGTTGGTTAGGTGTCCCACCTGTTGGTAAGGGGTCCTATAAAGGGGTTGGCTATGAGCTGCATCAAAGCCTTGGAAGCAAACAGCAATCCAACGCGCACATTCTCTTGAGTCAGAAAGTCAGCCCCCTCTGTACAATTGTCACTCGGAATCAAAGCTGCCTGGGGGAGATGAGATGAGTTTCCTTCTTGGGTCTTGCTTGCACCGTTTGCATCCGTGCTGGCAGTATAGCCAGAGATGAGTACTGTGGTATTGTCATAGTGAGAGAATACTGCTGCATAAGAAGCAGCTGTGGAGACCGCCATCGGAACCAGGCCTTGCAGAGCAGAGTGACTGGCATTTTTGTAGGTGGTAAAGAGGAAGGAAGGGACAATTGGCACTGAAAGGAAAGCAGTCAGAGGTTTGGATTGCAGTTCAAGGGTGCCATACAAAGCCAGGTATGCTGAATAATGTTCCTTCATCAAGACGAGCATCATGCAAGATTCTCCTATTGAGATTCCCTATGGACTGGACAACTATTTCAAAGAGACAGATGTGCTTTCAGTCCATCCCTTGCCAATCCCCTGCATGCCCCAGCCCATCCATGGTGCATGCCAGTATAAAGGAGATTCAGTAAAACCTTTGGCTGATGTGAGTTGTATCTCTTGGCACTCTATCCACCACACAACCCTGAAAAAGACAGGCAAAGCAACACACAACATACCCACAACTGTCAACAGCATGTTGTCTACCAGCAGGGCAACAAAGACGACCAGCAGCACCAGCTTCCGGGATTCCCTCCCCTCCTGTAGCCAGATCCAGGGGGTACACTCCATGAGTTTGGGCATTCCTGGAAGAGAAGAGTGATCAGCTTCTAGGTTTGTTTCTCCTCCTTCTTGAGGAGTCTAGAAGCCTAGAATCTGTAAGAGAAAGAACTCAACTAAATTTCTATCCAAATAGTTGATCTTCCAAAATTAAAAAAAAAACATCCTAAATGAATGTGTTGTTAATGTTAAATCCCAAAATAGAAGCCATGCAATACCTTTTACTGAGACCAACCTAAATAACTCCCCGATTTACTGCTTCCCAGCTGACCGAAAGATACAACCTGGTCCACCCTGCACCATCTTATCTATTTATATTTGCCCGGAATTCTACACAGGATAGTCATGAAGTATCTCCCCCTTCCCTTTTTGCTGTTTTTTAACATCCAAAGAGTTCTGTAGAACCTGAACATTTGCATACTGTTTTGCGTTATGTTGGTTGGTCTTAACAAAAGATTTTATATCTGTTTATAACTTCAAGATCTGACAAGATCAGGCTCTCCTGTGCTATCCAGCAGAGTCAGCCTTGGTTAGTAATTGGATGGGAGACCTCCAAAAAAGACCAAGGTTGCAGGGGCAGGCAAAGGCAAACCACCTCTGTTAGTCTCTTGCCATGATAACCCCACCAGGTGTCGCCGTTAGTCAGCTATGACTTAAGGGCAAGATTTCATTTTTTATAACTTTACTTCCTTCCTTTCTGCTCCACTTGCCTCAAACTGCCAGTGAAAAGGAAATCACATAGCAAAGCTTTAGAATAACCTTCTGTTCAAAAGTTTTCCAATCACTTCCAAATGTCAGAAATAATTCTGTTTGGCGTGGGAGCATTTATGTTATTGGTTTACCAAGGGGCACTGTTCGGGCTGCCTCTTGATTAGTAAGTTTCTAACTACTCATTCCTACTGGTTGGGGAAGGAGAAAGTACAGCCCACCCCCATCCCCATTGTACCATGGCAGTGACAGAGAGGGAGAGAAATCAAGGTCTGTGAAGAGCAATGGAAAAGGTGCTGTTTAGGAAACAGGTGTGGGGGAAGGCATCCTGCAAAGGTTTCACTTAGAACATTTTAAACAGTGGAAATTCAGTATGCTTCTCCTCTCGATATAGTTCTTTCTAAAGGACTAGGGTACTTTCTTCAATCTCTGTTCCTATCATTTATTATTGTTCACAGCATCTTTTCTGTCAACAAATACAACAGAACACTTTATTAATCAAATCTCAGTACTTTTTACTTCTTTCCTGGGAAACTCCCACACTCACCCACACACACATTTTGCTCCGGTGTCATTAAAACTTTATAACAAGACCATTCCCACGTATGCAAGCATCAGAGTATCTAAATGGTGTGAACATTTCCAGACTATCAGATAAATAACAGATCTTGCTTATTTCAATGGGGTTTCCTTAATAGCAAGTAGGTTGAGGGTTGCAACCCAAACTTTTCTTTTCTTTCTTTCCCACTTAATTAAACTGGGTTTACTTACTAGCAAATATTGTAGTTCATATCATATTGTATAATTCCTTCTTTCGTTTCTTCCTTCCTTCTCCAGCTCTCTCTCCAGTTAAAAAAAGACAGGGTAAAACTTGTAAAAAAAGACAGGTAAAAAAGACAGCTCTCTCTCCAGTTAAAAAAGACAGGTTTCAACCTGAAACTCCTGGTTTTTTTAAATCAGTCTCCAACTTGTTGGCTCACAGTTAGAAATGGGCTCTTTACCATTTTGGAGTGCCTCACAGTTGGCTGTCTCCCTGGTACTGTTAACAGCAGAGAAGGAAAGTGCCCCTCCTGTTGAATTTATTAGAGCCTTTTATCTGGGGAGGATATGAAGAATCCTCATCCAGGAAGATGTAATTGGAAGCTCAAACATGTTTCATTCAGCCCTGTAGCTCTGTTTACGTCAGAGGCTGGGAAGGGGGAATGTGGACCAGTGAGGGGGGAGGTTGCCGAGATTATCTCCAGCACTGAGGCACCTGCAATACATGGCTTTTTATCAAGGTTTATCTCTCATACACATGTGTTGTCACAGTGTGCAGAAAGCAAACAGCAGAGACCTCTGAGGTTGCCAACACTGCCTTGGGAAATTCCTGGAGATTTAGGGATGGTGCCTGGGGATGGCAGCTTTTGGGGAAGGAAAGGGCCTTGATGAAGTATAATCCCATACAGTCCACCATCCAAAGCAGTCATTTTCTCCAGGGGAACTGATCTCTGTAGTCTGCAGATCAGCCGCAATTCCAGGAGAACCCCCGGGCCCCAGGCTGAGGTCGAGAGGCCTTAGTTCGGTATCTTCGCTGAACCCGTGGGTGCAGGCTTCCTCCCTGAGGCCCCCCCTCAAAATCCCCCTCTAGAAAACTCTGGATTGCAGGACCAAAGTGAGCTGAAAAATCACCTAGTTAATCCCTTTATCTGAGGCAGCATTTATCAACTCTAGCAGAGTAAAACTATATTTTGGAAGACTATTGCCCAAGATACAATGTGGCCCAGGAAGACAATGAGAAGAACTAAGAGGAGAAACCTTTTCTAGGCCTATAAAATCTTCAAGCTATTTTTACTGCTGAGGCCAACTCATGTTCGGCCTTACTCAAATGTACAAGGAGGAGTGAAGTCAAATCCCAGTCAGGACTTCAAGCGTATTTTATTATTTGGGTTCAGAATGACTGAGATCCTCAAACAATTCCAGTCCCTTTCTACAGTCATATTCCACAAATCAAATATTAACCAGTCATAGAGGGATCAGCTGCTGTGAAAGGTAGGGTTGCCAACTCTAGGCTTGGAAATTCCTAGACATTTGGGGATAGAGCCTGGAGAGGGTGGGGTTTGAGGAGGGTGGGGACTTCGGCAGGAGTAATGCCATAGATTTAACCCTCCAAAGCAGCCAGTTCCTCCTGGGGAACTGATCTCTGTAGTTTGGAGATCATTTGATGTTCCAGGAGATCTCCAGGCTCCACCTGGAGGCTGGCAAGCCTAGAAGTGGTAACAGGAGGAGCATCTATAACAAGTAGCTACAGAAACAGAAGAAGTCTCAACATCAGGAATTGCATCTTTAGAAACAGTAGTAACTGCAACAGGGCTTCAAGTAGTAATCACAGCAGTAAGCTACAATTCTTCATACTCTAGATCCCTGTGGTATTATTCATACCTGTGCTGTATTAACTTCTTGTGGGGCTCACCACCACAGGCTATAACTAAAACTGAGATTGTCGTCAGGGACAGAATGCTAACCAGAAAATCTCCAAAATAAGGAACAGGTCCTAAGAAAAGTTCATCTTAGCAATTCTTTATTAGAATGTAATGTGATGTTTTACATTAAAGAGGGACAAGAACTCTGGAGAGCTTCCTGATTGATGAGTGAAGTTGCCGAGCTCTGGGGACATCACCCAAAAAAGGAAGGGCAGTCTTAAGGTGAGTAAATTTGTTTACAGGTGATCCAGATGGCTTCATTGGAATGTAGGATGTTCAATCTTGAGACATGTGAGAAAAGAGAAAACTTTACTGAGTTGAATGCTGAAGTAACCTAGAATCTTATTAGAGAGCTGATGTAACATAGTGGTTAAGTGGCTGGGTTGCAAATCAGCATTCTGCTAGTTTGACTCCCACTACTGCCATGAACGCTGCAGGTGGTCTTCGATAAGCCACTCCTCTCAGCCTCAGCTCCCCAGTTGTATTGTGGGAATAATAACACTGACTTTGTTCACAACTCTAGTGTGGCACTAATCGGTCCAGAAGGGTGGTATATAAGCCCATCATTATTAATCTTGTTATTGTTAAGGAAGAATTATTGAAAGGTATTGTTTCTGATTGGCAAAAAAAAAAAAACTATGAGTGATGGTCTGTGAGCCTAACAGTACAATCCTAAGTAGACTCATACCCATTTAAGCCTATTGACTTCAATGGCTTAAACATGGGTAACTATGTTTGGGATTGCGCTTTTAGTGTTTTCAGCAGATATGCCTCTCTCTCTGAATGCCATTGTTTCTTGATGGAATCAGCCTAGGTGGTCCCCATCTTACCACCTCTGTCCCCTGACTTGCCCTTTGACCTGTAAATGTCCTCCTGTGTTTTATGGGCCCCACATCAATGGTGAGTTGCAAGACTGAACTTTTCAGGCAAACCTCCTCATACATGGCCCGCTGTTAAGTTAGTTCATTTGGTTAACAGCCAGAACTTGTAAGTTTTCTTTTGCGCAGCCAAGAGTTTTAAATGGCTTGTCTCTCCCTGCTTTTCAGAAAACACACAATAGGATTTTATTTTAGGATGCTTTTTTGTGGAGGGTAATAACTATCAAGGTGGTGTTGGAAATGCTCAGCTATGGTCTTGTCTGAGTGTGTTTTAACTCTCTTGTGGTGGTGTTTAAATTTTTACTGCAATTTGGTGTTGCTGGTGTGAGCTGCCTTAGGAAAAAGGGAGGATATGTTAGAAAGGAAGGAAGGAAGGAAGGAAGGAGTAGTAGTCTTCAGATAGAGGGGGAAGGAGAAAGGCCAAAGTGGAAGCTTGATGGTAACAAACCCTTTGGCTTGGAGTGAGGCTACATAGTCCACAAAGAAAGAAAGCACTAAACTCAATCCCAACTAAAATGGTAATTCCCACCGATTCCCCATCCCTGCTGCGGACCACCTGTGTGACATTCCTCAAGGCCCAGCATGCCCCAGAAGCAGCGGAGATCAGTGGGGTGCAGAGGGGTGGGAGAAGCTGGAAAATTCCATTCTACTGGTAGAAAAAATTTACAGTGCAATCCTAAACAACGTTATATACTTCCAAATTCATTAAAGTCAATTAGTCTAGATCCAGTCCTTTTTTTAAAAAAAAAAATGGTGTGGGCATATGGGGGCGAGGGGTTGTGTGGCTCATTGTGATATTTTCACACGGCATGAAACGTTGTTTATACCAGCGCCTGGCTGCAGTACCTTAACTACACAAATATGCAAAAATATAAAAAAGAAAGGATTACGCCGGGTGTTTTGTTTTAAAGAAGATTAGTCTTACAAATACAGATGCAGGCATTCTCAGGAAGAGTTTCCATGTGTGCCTGTTTGCTTTCCCTAGCTTGTGCAATGCAAGCTAAGGTTACACTATAGAGCCATGTATAATTTCATTTCATTTTCCCCTCAATAAAGAGTGCTTCTTCTTGTGCTGCCAGTAAAAGACAACCAGTTTCTCCCCTGAGACAAGATCAGTTCCCTTTGCTGCCAGCCAAGGCAACATATAATGATGTACCTCACACACACACAAGAGTAATGAATGTGTTATCTGGGGGAACAATTATGATTTCTTAGTTACATTTTTTTACAGATACAATATCCCCATAATTGTAGAATATCCTAGAAAAGGAATTGGGATGTACGCTGTATGCTGTAAACAGCAACAGACCAGAAACTAATGTATATTTATTGTATAAGACTTATTTAAAAGTTTGTGACATGTTTTCATCTATATAATAGGCCCTGGTCTGGAAATACTGTCCCCTGATGGGAGGTGATTTCTACAGGGTGGCTGGGGGGTGGTTGCCTGGCAACTAGACAGGAGAAAGAGGGGAGAGAAAGGGAGGAAGCTGAGGCATTTTTCTCTGGAGGGAGCAAAAAATTTCTGAAGAAGTTCCACAGGAAAAAAGCCTGTGGAGAGTGAGAATGGCAGAAGTTACATTGGCAATGTCTTGGCAATGGCAATGTCTTTTGACATGGGCCTTTGACTCTGAGTATTTTAGGGCCTTTTCCTTCTGTGACTGTGTGGAAAAGTGTCTTCCAGAGTTGTGCAAAAGAGAGACCTCTCCAAGTGTGCAACTAGACCAGCCTGTGGCTTGTGAGTCAGAGATCAGAGACTGAACAGACTTCCTTCTCTTTTCACTCTGACTTTGGGATGACTCAGAATATTTTATTATTCACACACTGCTTTGTTTAAAACGTGAATTCTAAACCCATTTGTTTTCCCCACCTTTAAATAAAAGCTGTTTGTTTGCTGTTTGGGGCATCCACAATTCTGTGGTCACAGATGTGGCCCTTTTAAGGGTTACAATTGCATAATAAACTGATAGTGCTGTGAGGACACCAGTCCTCAGGGAAGGTTCTGGAGAAAAACCTGTTGATTACTAAATCAGCATCTGCAAGACAGATTCCAGATTACTGCCAGTGCCTATAAGCGGAACTACAAGTGACAAAAGGCACAGGTTGGACACTTGTCAGCTTCCCTCAAGTTTTGATGGGAAATGTAGGCATCCTGGTCTCGCAGCTTGGCTCTCCGACTGCTGTCCAACGGACTTTTCAACTGTCACTTGTCCAACATTCCGCCAAGCTGCCTACATTTCCCATCAAAACTTGAAGGAAGCTGACAAGTGTCCAACCTGTGCCTTTTGTCACTTGTAGTTCCGCTCTCAGTTTTGAAAGGGAGCATTACATCTTGGTCCCAATAGCCTTTGGTGCAACCTGAGATTTTAAAAAAGTATTATTTTGTATTCAGAGCTGCCTAACTGTGCACCAGTGTGTATAGTGGTTAAAGTGTTAGACTAAGGTCTGGAAGAGCCATGTTCAAATCCCCACTCAGCCATGGGAGCTCACTGAGTGACCTTAGGCCAATCACTCTCTCAACCTAATCCACCTCACAGAGTTGTTGTGAGGATAAAATGGAGAAGAATGATATAAGCCACTTTGGGTGCCCATTGCAGAGAAAGTTAGGATAGTTCTCGTTGCTGCTGCAAGTAAAGAGGTATTTGCAGTGGCAATAGCACATCCACATTGCAGTTTCCCCCCACACTTTCCTTGCCTCAGCTCCCCATAACTGCTGCAAGAGTTTTTTTGGCTCTTAAAAAAATTGGCAGTAGCATTATAATGTTATAACAATCTATCTGTTAGGTTCTCTGAATTCCTGGCTTTCATTTTTAAAAAGAGGTTCGGCAAGAAAAACCATAGAAATCTGACTATTAGGGGAGGATATCATGTGGGTACTCCCCTCACAAAAATCAATATCAGAAGAGTACTGTATTTGTTGATTGCATGAAAGAATGAAGAAATTGAATATGGTTCCAAAACAGCCACAGGACGCAGGCTATCTTATCATATTAGTGAGAAACTCCCTGCTTTATATACAGAGGTTGGCCAATACTTGGCATCTACTTGAAATCAAGAATTTGCTATAATTTAGATGATTGTACAATTGTAGCCCATGTCTTATGTTTTTGAGTTTATTAACTGGAATAAAAAATTATTTTTTTTAAAAAAATGATATAAATGTTCACTAAGTTGTTTTGGCAAACCAGATCTTGTGGGGAAAAAAATCTTCTCTTAAATGTAACTTATGATGAACCTGTATTTAAACATAAACAAAAATTTTTAAAATATTCTCCTTTATTCTGTTTGGAAACATTTATGAATCTCCATTGGTGCCCTTTTTTTTGCCTGAGAAGGAAGAGGAAAAAATGACCTGTTGCTGCTGTGAAAGAGGAAGCAAAATGTGCTGAGCTGTTATGATTCTCAGAAGCACTAGTGGACAATATTCGGCAGCAGAGAGAGAGCAGTTTGCACATACTCAGAGCAGAATTACTTTATGTATTAGGATGTAGTTGAGGAAACTCTGTAGCAGAGGGCAGGTGACACAGTGTTCATGCTCAGATGCTCAGAGCTGTATTAATTTATATTGAATATAAGATTGGATATAATGTTGAATATAAAATGTAAAATATAAAAGGCTGTACATAAAGTATCTTAAGTATGTATGGAGATGGGGAAAATATTATGTAGTTTCATTATTCTGATAATTATTTTTGCTTCTATTTTATGTGTATGTTGTTGTTTTTTTAAATGTTTCATTCATTGTTTTCTGTTTAAAAAATTTAAAAAGAGTTGTATTAATTTATATTTTTTCATCTGGTTGATGTTAATTTACAGTGCAGCAGGGGTGCACTTTGTACATGCTCAGGGGTACGTTTTATTACTTTATGTGAAGATCCAGGTTTATGATCTGGTTGACACTAGTCTACTGCAGAGGAGAGAAACCGCGCTGCTCATGTTCACTTTTATTACATTATACCTTACGATCCGAATGACGCCATACTGCATCGGAAGAGAGCTCTGCACATGCTCAGGCACTCGGGTTGCCAGCTCCGGATTGGGAATTCCTGGAGATTGGGGGGGGGCAGAGTCTGATGTAGGGAGAGAACTCAGTTGGGTAAAATGCCATAGAGTCCACCCTCCAAATTAGCCATTTTTTCCAGAGGAACTGATCTGTATGGCCTGGAGACCACTGGCTATTCTGGGAGGGCTCCAGTCACCCCCTGGACTTGGCAATACCACATCCTCCCCTATGTAAAAGTACCCTGGCTGCGGAACTGCGGCGAGAAGGCACCCATCCCTACGCATGCGCTTCCTCTTCTCCGCGGAGAGCCCCTCCCCTCAGCACGCTGGCCAGCTCCTCCGGGCCCCGCCCTTCCCTCTCTCCCCCTCCCTTTCCCCGCCCGGCACTTCCGGCTCTGTTGGAATTGAGCAAGAAGAGGGAGGGGGCGGAGGACTGAGAAGGCCTATTTGAGCGCCTGCGCAGTGGCGCCGTAGCTTAGACGGGGAAACAAGATGGCGGCGGTGCGGGCGATCCGAGGGATGGTGAACGGAGCCATGTCCGAGCTGACCGGAGGCGGTGGTGCCGCCGCCGCGCGGGAGCAGGCGGCCGCCCTCACCCGCGACTACCTCTCCCAGCCCCGCCTCAGTGAGTAGCAGGGCAGGCGGGGAGGGTGTCTGTTCTGGACCCCATCTTCGTCCCCCGAGAGTGGCTGGACCCTGGTCATGGCTTGGCCTCGGCAGGTATCGGCTCCTCCGCCCAAGAGCCGTCTCCTCATTCGAGACCCTTTGTGAGAAATAGCTGGTGTCAGGGGCAGAGGTTCCGGCTAGGGCTGAACCTAGAAACCCGATCTTCCCTTCTGCAATGAAAACAGTGCCCCTGAGCGTGTGCAGAGTAGCTGCCGTTCGCCACCAAGCTTAATGAGCCCAGTCGTTTTCTCTCAGCCTAGGCAACCTCACAGAGCTGTTGTGAAGATAAAACGTGCATGGGGGAAGCTACCTCTGCCGCCTTAAGCTTCCTGGTGGGTGAGATAAAAGCGAGTACAATGAAATAATAACTGTGCTCCCTTTCATTTATTCCTCTTCTGGTGTCCAAGGACGATCTTCTCTTTTCTCCCTTGCTTGGCTAGGCCAGATTCTCCCACTCTCCCCTTCATAGTCCCTCCTGGCCATCTAGGTTCTGCTCTTCGTATGTTCCCCTTACTTATTCCTCTGGAATGCTTCCTTCTGGTTTGGTTTCCACGGTATGCCTTTTTGAGAGTCAGAAATCTAGTTGGTCTTTGCTATTGGATCCAGATTTTGTTTTTTGACTGCAGACCAAGACAGCTACCCACCTGAGACTATCCTTCTGGTTTTGCAGCTTGCCATTATTTCCTTGAGGGTGTCTGGGATTTAGTGAGGATGTCCCTTTTGCCCTTATCCCTTCCTTCCTATGTGAGCTGGAGTTGTAGGGTCTTGTTCTTTTGCTTTTCTGAATCAGTAGTGGTGCTTGCAGCCGTGCCAGTTGTATGTATGCTACATTGGGCAATTATGGGTGGTTCTAAGAGGGCAGGTGTTTTTGCAAGGAAGTGGGATTAGCCTTGAAGGCCTCATTTTAACCCGGGTGTTTGCGGTGCTCTGGGTACCAAGCTAGTCCAGAGCCTTGCATGGAGAAAAAATTTGGAAGTGAGCCCCATTGAGCACAGTGGCTTTTGCTTTTGAGTAAAGGTATCTAGAAATAGGCGTCACGGTTTGCATGTAAAAAAGGAATTCTCACATCTTTATGGAAAGGTGTAAAATGGCATGAGCACCAAAAGGCCTGGTGCAGGCTGTCTTTGCTGGGCCAGCTCGTCACTGGTGCTGCTTGGTGCTGCTCGGCGTGCAAAAGAAACCCACTGTCAAGCTCTGGTTTCCATATCAACAGAAGGAGCAGATGCTGGGTGCCGTTCTCTATCATCACATGAAGATGCTACCACTCCCTTTCCCCAAATGCAGCTATTCTGGGTCTTATTTAAATGGGAAATAACAGTAAGTAGTTATGAAATATTTCTTCTGTAGGTTGACTAATCTGCTTTGGCTGAATCTCAAGGTCATGTGGTACACTGCAGAATGGCATAGAATGTGTAGCAGCTGAGAAAGAGAAGATGGCCTAGTATTATGGGATGCCTAACACTAACATCCAAGTATAAAGAAAATGTTAGCATGTGTACACAGCGGTTAGAATTTAAAATCTTTCCATAGGCCTGTAATAGGTAGATTTATTGCTGCCTGATTAAAACTTAGGAGGAAGGACGCAAAGATGCCGAGACATTCATCTTGTGACGCCATGTGCTTCAAAGAATGTGGGAGGATAAACAGCTACCAGTGTAGAAATTAAAAAGTATATAATAGGCGTATCTTGTTATATGAGAAAGGGCTATTCTTGATGGGGTTTTTCAGTAGCAGCTAAAATTAGAGTCAGCATCAAGGAAAAGAATTAAGAGTATTGCTCAAGGAGGCATATAGGTTGGAACCCACATGATACAATTCCTGCTTCACCAGCTGAAGGTTTTAGACGATGGAGGATGTGATCCTCTGCATTTTCACTTGAGCATAAGTCCCATTGGATTCAGTGAGACTTCCTGCCAAGTATATATGCATGGGAATGGGTTGCAAAAGCAGTTTGATATTCAAGTTTGTGCAAGACTTGTGAGATTATAGAGTTTTAGATAGTTATGGTTATAGATAATGGAATTAATGAGATTTGAAAATAGTGTATGCATTTTCTGGAAACCCCTGAACATTTAAAATTGAAACATGGAGATTTTTCCCAGTATGACTAGGAATTCCTGGGCCTGTCTTCATGGAGGCTATGTTTTTTTTACTCCCAACAAAGGATTGTGCTTTTTTCACCACATACTGTTATGTATTATTTGGGTCTCTCACATGGAGACCCAAAGCAGCCTACAATATCATTCTACCCTCCTCCATTTCTTCATCACAACAACCCTGTGCGGTAGACTAGATTGAGAGTGCCTTGCCAAGGATCACCCAGCAAGCTTCCATGACGGAGCGAGGATTCAAATCTGGCTGTCCTGGATCCCTAGTAGCATCACACTAACCATGGTATCACTCTGATCTTCTGCCCCTCTCGCATCAAAGACCATGGTGTTCCTGGTCTGTCTTTCTATACTTGTGATCTTACTAACGGAAATCCTGCTGAAGCTGAGCATGTATTCAGTGATGTTTACAGAATGGTGAATGTGTGTTGAATGCTTGCCCAGTTTTGGGATAGCTTCATGAGTACCAGTGATTCAGTGCCAAATATTTAGAGATTTTTCACATAGGGTCACAGGACTACTACCGAGATGGAGTGTATTTGTAGTAGCTACAGGGCTGAGTGTGTGAAGCCCATGTTCAAATAGCCTCTTTGGGCCAGGAAGCCTGGTGAACAATTCCCAACAGCGATTCCCATCACCTTTGTTTTTAGGGTTGCAAGCGCTGCTGCCTGTATGGCCAAGCACTCCTACTGCATTAATGTATCAGCAGATCCTCATCTCCACTATGACTCTCAAAGGGTGGCTTGATCCAGACATTGTTCTCCAGCCCGAGTTCTTGATAGAAAGGCAGAATGCAAATGTAATAAAATATGCCATATGCAGATGATGAAAAAGGGTTCAGATCATAGAAGCACAAAAGTAACTATTCAGCAGAAAAGCCAGGCTGGTCTTTCTGTTCGAAGCAGGGAGGCACAGATGTTGCATATCCTAATCCTGTTTCTGTAATTCATGGGGGGCGGGGGGGGGGGTTGTAATATACAAATGTGCAGTGCATTGAGCTATTACAATTGTGCAACTCTTCAAAAGGGGAAATCCAGCACCACAGCGGTAATAGTTGGCTGCATGGACTCTCCAGCCTTGTGCAAGTAAAGAAATGAACAGAGTGGAGGGCTGGCATCTAAAGTAGCAGACAACCTTCTCTGTTCACAAGATAATTTTTCTCCATTAAGATCTCAGCTGGTTGGCTAACTGGTAAAAGTCCAGTTCTGTTCTGATGTTTTTAAAAATTCTGAATGTTTTCATTCTACATTTTTTTTCCCTTTCAGATGTCTGCCCTCTCCCTTCTCAACCAGCTGTGGTTGTGCTATAGTGTACATGGCTTTAGGCTGACTGAATCGAGGGGGTGGGAGAGTGCCCTGCCTTCCCAAGGATTGTAGTTCTGGGTGTAGGTTTCTGAGCAGCTAGCTACACTTACGATGTTAAAAGAAGGAAAACAAACTATCTAGCAAAAATGCAGGAAGTGTTTTGCCCAGTGTTAGGAGGGGGGAGGCGTCTTAGCAGGAGAGTCACGAGTTAAGGGATCTTTCCCAGTTTGAGAAGAAAAGGATGACAACGCTGACCTCTAAACTTGCCTTGCCAGATATCAGGGGTCAAAATGCTCCCAGCTGTAGTATTTATCAGCTTTTTGTATCTTCCTATGAATTGGTAGCCAAATGCAAGGAAAAGCCCCCTGCAGTCAGCACTTTGTATGGTGATAGGTTGGATCCTGCATTCTCAGTGGGGAAGTTCATTTTCATCTTGTGTCAGATCTCCGGCTCCCCCAGGAGAAGTGGGGGAGGGGGATTGTAGCAGAAAGGAAAAAGAGGAAAAATGCTTCTATTGGTTTCAGATTTTGGCAGGATCTATGCTGATATCTTTACATTTGTGGCTTGTCTGATTTGCAACTTTAACTTGAGTATGCACACGGATTAAAACAAGATACCCAAAGCCGGCCACATTGTCTTGTCTTGTGACACTTCTGAAAGAGACTTAGCCTTGGACTTTGGCAGGATTCTGGTAGAAATGTTTTGTGGCTGTGTGTTAGCTACAAGAAATGTTTGTTTGAATGTAGTGTGCTGGTTGTTTTCAGGTTGGTTCTCTTGGTTTGTCTGAGGCAAAGGCATCTCTTGGCAAACTTGTTACTCTTTATTTCCAGTATAAATATCTGTCTGTTGACACAACACCACTTTTATGTGCATTCCTGACTGGAATAAACCTGAACTGGCCAAGCTTCTATTGCTTGACCACTAAGCACTGAATTGCTTCATAAGTGTCGCCAAAACAAAGACTGTTGCCTGCATGTATTTGATGAATACTTTAGATAAACATTTTAACACTTAAAATGTCTGTGATCATGATTATTAAAAGTAGGTTATTGTGATGGTTTTGGTTTCAGTTTCTCAGCATTTCCTATATTCAAAGCGAAAACACACTGAACCTGTTTAAGTCACTGGTCCCCAGTATTGAGATGGGCTTGTCATTTTAGTCCTGATTGTACATTCATTAGTGCCCTGTTGCTCTTTCAACCTGATCCTATGCATGCTTGCTTGGTTGCAAATCCCAGTAAGTTCAGTGTATCTTTAGTGTGCTTCAGATTGCTGTCTTAGCCATGTTGGTCTGTTCTGCCGTTATCAAAGCAGCCAGGCTTGTTCATCCTTTCCCCAAGGTTCAGAGGTGGCTGATTAATGATTAGCCCATTGTCTTGTGAGGATGGCAAAGCCTTGTGGCTCACTAAAACACTTCCGTATTCACAGATCATGTGAGACTGAACTCAAGTGTTTTGTGTCCCTGGGGAGGATGGGAAATGTTTCCTAAATGATGAAGAGCCCTCATTCCTTCCTAATAGGTCCTTACCCCTCCTATCTTCTGGAGAAAGTCATCTGGGTCAAATTCATATTCCCTGTATCTAGGCATTCTTTCTGAGATTAGAAGCAGGGGAAAGAGGGTTGAGGTCCCAAGAAAGTTTGTTCCATGGTGGGAATCTATCACATTAATTTCTAGGTAAAGAGGGTTGGTTTTCCTTTCCAGGAGTCTTGCAGGTGATGGCAACAACAAGAGTGATTCCAAAAACACTTGCCCAGTTCTCCGGGCACAGAATGATTTGTAACCAGCATTGCTCACTCGCAGATGATAAATGCTGCTTCTCTGGAAGAAAAAGCTTTTGAGACCCAGGTGGCTAAATGGTACATCTGAAACTGACTTGTAGTAGAGTCAGATCACTGGTCCATGTTAGTCTGTAGTTGCAAAATGGCAAAGAGTCCAGTAGCACCTTTAAGACTTGTAGTAGAGTCAGATCACTGGTTCATGTTAGTCTGTAGTTGCAAAATGGCAAAGAGTCCAGTAGCACCTTTAAAACTAACCAACTTTATTGTAGCATAAGCTTTCAAGAACCACAGCTCTCTTTGTCAATCTGGATTCTTTACCATTTTGGTCCATTTAATGCACTGTTGCTTATTACAGCAGCTACTTCCAGATTCAGATCTTTCTCAGTTATGCTACCTGAGATCCCTTAATTGTAGAGCCGAGGGATTGAACCTAGGACATGCCAGGGACGTGCTCTGCCTTTGGACCATAAGCTTTCCCCTAGCAGTGTCTGAGCAATTGCAGAAAGGTATCATTGAGGTGGGTGCTGCCTTCATGGTTGCAGAACAATGTATCATCCCTCTTGTCTGTAAGCCTTTCATCCAAAATTTATTACATAGTTTGAGTAAGGATTTTCTCCCTTGTTTTTCAGCATATAAGACAGTATCTGGAGTCAATGGGCCACTAGTAATCTTGGATCAAGTGAAGGTAAGCTTGACTTCTCCTGGGCGCTTAAAAATGGGCCCACCCTTCTGACTGCTAAAACTTTGCATCCTATAGATTGCCTGCCATACTAATTTATAAAGAGAATGCATCTTCCTTCAACAGGGTCTCTGCAGCAGAGAATACTCTTGCGGTAAAGTCTATTGGGGGTGACAAACGGTATTCTCCATAGAGTGCCTGTTTATTTTCCAGTTTTGGAAGTGGTTTGCTGGGTTTTCAAACAGGCTTGAGGTCTAATTTGCATTTCTTCTTATTGTACCTCAATTAAAATGTGTAGAAACTCTTAGCTGTAAAGTACCAGCTTCAGTTTTGAAAGGGCATGTTCTGGTTTATGATGTGGTTGATTAGCCTTAACATAATTTGCCGGCATTAGCTGACATCTTAAGCAACAAACAGAAGAGGTTCTGATTTCAGTGATGGCACAGACTTTGTGGGGACATAACAGGAATGCTGTGTCTGATGTTGCACCTACTTGTAGCTTAGTCTAATGCGTGCCCTGAAAATCTCAATAGAGGAGCTTCTAGAGAGCAAGATTTGCTCTGAAACGCCTCCATCTGTTATATACTACTCTGTCAGTCTTCTGGACCTGTGGGCAGACTGTGTCCAGTAAACCAGTTAAAAAAAAAAAAGGTTAACCACACAAAAGGGAAAAAAACCTGGCACCCACTATTGATTAAAAAAATGAAAACAAAATACGTTTGAAAATATATGCAAACATGCATCAGGATATACTCACAAGAAAACATGAATTCTAAAAATACATTAGACCTGAACAGCAACCTACAAAAACATCCATAGTTCAAAAAGCTGGAGCTCTAATGAATAACATGCATGACAGATAAATAAATGTTACTCTTTTCTTCAGATATGTGGAATTTTTCTTTCTTTCTTGCATAAAGCCACCTGAAACAAAACATTTACCAATAAACTGTCCTCAGCACTACCAAAAGAAGTCAAACTATAATTTTATTTTTAATTTATTTTTATTTATGTCATTTATAGTCCGCTGTTTTCACTGAGACTCAAGGCAGATTACAGTGTGAGATTAGTACAGTCAATTTCAAGGATATTTCCATAAACAATGCCAAAACACAATTTTACAAAGACATAGCATTAGTAAGAATCCAATAGAGAGTAGAAGAAATGTTGAAACAGAACATGAGCAATTCTAGGACTGACATTAGACCACATGAAACACAAGTAGCTCATAAGAGCACATACTAGCATATTTAGTCATGTCAATAATGCAAAAAAAAGTTAGAAAAGCCACATATTTACCACTGAAATAAGGTGAGAGTCAGCTGCTATAGACAGGACATGCTCTGATGAGAGGCAGAACCTGGTAGTGCAACTACTTATCAAGTATGGAATGCTGTAGGAACTATGGAGAAGGGGCACTTATATATCTGACAAACTTTAAAGATATTCTTGAATTCTTGGATCAGTGACTGAATAATGTGGGAAAAGTTTGCTGAACTCTGAAATGCTGAGCATTAACTTTAGCATTCACCTACATTATAATTGTCTTGAATTTGGGGTAATTGAACTTCATGGTCCGTTGGGGTCCGTTGGGGGTCATCTGATGTTTGCATCCATTTATGTTCTGAACAGAAACCTCTTGACCTACCTTTATTCCCATGGCTTAGTTTCCTAGATACGCAGAGATTGTGCATTTGACACTTCCTGATGGAACAAAGAGAAGCGGGCAAGTGCTGGAAGTCAGTGGATCCAAAGCTGTGGTTCAGGTAAATGGCAGAAGAGCATGTTGGTGGCATGGATGGCCTGACCTTTGACTCCCATCTTGGGTAGAATAGCTTTTGAACTTGTATATCTAAATCAAAAACATGTCTAAGAAATCAAGAAATGTTTTTCTGAAAGAACTGTACATTGCTTCCAGTTCATAGCTATATTCTTCAGACTACTGCCCCCACGTAGTTTTTTTTTAATAATTTTGAGAGAGTTCTTTCATGACCTTTAGATCATGAAGCAGCCCTCTCACTTGCACCGATGGAGTCACATCATAGTAGCTACATAATAATGGACCCATAAAGTTTCTGAGTTTTTTCTGGTGCTAATTTCTCTAATGTTCCAATATCTGACATTTCTGTGTACATAAACGTTCTTTGAACATCATTTGCTTTCTCCCTATGCAAAAACTGCCTGCTGTTACTTTAGAAACCTTTAATACAAGGCAGGCATAGTTAATGATAACTGCAAACTCCTTTGTGTGCAAATACTTGACTAATGGTATATTGCAAAAATTATAAAACTGATGTATCCTTATCCTAAAACTTTCAAATAAATTTTTGAGTAGCATTTCTTCAGTTCTACTTATGTATCATATTGGTCTGAAACCACTCTGCACAACCATCGCAAGACAGAATATTAAGCATTGAAATTCTTTCTCTAAAATACCTTGTTTTACCCTGGTTGGTTTAGTGTTCAGAGTAATTTTATTTAAGATTGCAACTTAATATAATAATTTCAGGATAGTAATTTTAGCATGCAGATGTTCTGCATATCCATGTTTCAGATTCTTCTACTTTCTAAGTTTTTACTGTCCTACATGTTTCATACTTTGAGGTACTAATGCTCTGAGATTTAACATTCCCATTCTTTCCATGTCAAATTAAACTCCTTTGGATTTCTCACACTTAAAATATCATCTGCATATCAGGTTATTTGAATATATATCTTGCTAATGCTTATCTGTTAGAAAGTTATCCTGCCTGACTACTGAAGCAAGGACTTCAAGCGCCAGACTTCACACCATTTTAAAAAAATACCTGTTTTTAGGTTTTTGAAGGGACTTCAGGAATTGATGCTAAGAAAACATCTTGTGAATTTACTGGGGATATCCTTCGAACCCCAGTATCTGAAGACATGCTTGGTAGGTACAAGATCTTCTTGGCTTGACAGTGTTCCCAGGATATCAGTCTTCCACATTTAACAAGAATTTGGTACTTTGTTATTATATCTGCTGTTCTTCTTGTCTTTGAAGGGCGTGTGTTTAACGGATCAGGAAAGCCCATAGACAGAGGCCCTACAGTCTTGGCTGAAGATTACCTTGATATCATGGGTAGGTTTAAGATAATATTGTTGAACACTTAAGAGGCAAGTCAGATGTTCACAGGTGGACTGAGTGCTTCGTGTTTATGTTTCTTAGCATACATAAAACAGGAATCCGTATCTGCTGGACTGATCCCAACATTAGACCATCTGTTTGTATTGTTTCCTTTCAGAGTATGGCATCATGATTATTCAGGATGGCCTTTTCAAGTATTCCCTTTAGTTCAGAATTAGTATCAGCAGTGTAGGGCTTTAACCATGCATAAGCTTAGTTTGCTTGTGTCCAGTTGACTGTTCCTATTTGTTTGGTATTTTTAGTGTTTCTGTGCTGCATTTTCTACAAAAAACTTCTCAAAGCAGTACAGATTTTAAAACGGCAAATAAAAGCATTATCCTAATTAAAAAAAATAGAGCTGAGAAATCTAGCTGCAAGACCAAAAACAAGCAAGAAATATTCAAATATTTAGCCTTTTTCAGGTGTAATGGTTAAAGTGTCCAATTAAGATCAGGAAGGCATAGGTTCAAATCCCCACTCTGCTATGAAGGTTGTTGGGTGACCTTGGGCCAGTTGTATACATGCAGCCTAGCCTACCTCACAGGGCTGTTGTGATAATAAAAGGGAAGATGGGAGAATGATGATATGAGCTGCTCTGGATCCCTCTTGGGAAGGAAAAAGGGTATAGATATTTAAACAGGACAGGAATTTAATCAAAGTTTTTTAAGAGATCATGTTTCCCTCAACTTAATACTGCTTAAAAATGTCAAGCTTGTTTAAAAAGTCTCATGATTGATAGAAGTACTGGAAACTTGCAGTCAGCTCTCAAGTCTCTGAACCCAAATGGTAGATTTTATATCCCTTTCTTGAAGTCATCTTAATCTTCCTTTAAAGGAAAGTGTGGGCTTAAAGATACCTTTTTCCTATGAAATAGGTCAACCAATCAATCCTGAGTGCCGAATCTACCCAGAAGAGATGATTCAGACTGGGATTTCTGCTATAGATGGCATGAACAGTATTGCCAGAGGACAGAAAATCCCCATTTTCTCAGCTGCTGGCTTGCCCCATAATGAGGTAGGGGCATTTGAACTCCTTTATGTTGAAAGCACCAAGAAAAACAAGCTGACTGTATATACATATTTATGTATTTTTCTCTTTGCAACTTTGAGTTTTTGCGCTAGATCAGTAAAAGAAATAACATCTTCTGTTACCGCCTTCTGGACCACAGTCCTTTCCCCCACGATCTGGCTTTTAGGCTCCATCTGGTTTTCATTGCCAGAGATATGAAATGTTGGCAGATAAGAGAAGAGTGCATGAGTGTGGCACTTGACTTCTCCCCATGAGGAGGAAGAATTTCCATCCTTTTTCAAGAATTGGTCAGTCAGCTAATTGAGTTTCAGTTGTGCAATATTTGTGTCCCTTCAGCCTTGTTCTACTATATGGGCACTCGGTAGAAAGATTCCAACCTACTTAGCAGCTGCCTTCTTGTTGACACATGCAAATGCAAACTGTGTCCAGTCTCCTTCCCTTTCCCCCCTGAGTTCTTTCTGCAAGCAAATGCCCTGTGCATGGAAGACATGAGTAGTTCTCTCAACCTTTCTGTTTCAGATAGCAGCTCAGATCTGTCGCCAGGCAGGCTTGGTGAAGAAGTCCAAAGATGTGATGGACTACAGCGAACAGAATTTTGCCATTGTGTTTGCTGCTATGGGAGTAAGTGGATAAATGGGCAGGTGGGGAAGTGCCTTTGCAAGCAGTTCTGTATGCATGCAGTGTTATGGCATATCTGCAGAACAAGACAGATCTCTCCTTAATCAAATTCAGGGAGCCTCTAGTCTTAGTCCTTGTGCTGGAGCAGGATTAATTAGACCAAGTCATTCTTTGTTCATTTGTATAAAAAAATTAAGTGTATTTAGCTTTGTCTAGAAGAAACACTTCAAAAAAAGAAGACTCTGATATAATAAACAGCAAGTATCACTTCTCAGTGGTCTTAATATAGACCACACATTTCTATTCTGTAGAAAAAAATGTTTCTATGTGCTTTTTGACCACAGACAAAATTGAACAAGCAAATTATTTTATTAGGGGAAGAACAGAGCTGACAGATGACATTTCAGAGACTTGCTCTTTCCATTTACTGATGAAATGGGAGACAGAGCAGCCACAATTTCACCTTATTATTCCTTCATCAGCCTTTTGTCCCACCGTCTCCTTCATCTGTGTGTGGTGGGCTGAAGTCCACATGCACCACACAGCAAATAAGAGTTGTAAGACAGCAGGGGAATGTGGCTGCTGCATCTCCCACTTAATTGGCTTATTTTAAAGAGACAGAGTAAATCTCAAAGCAGTAGCCTAGCAACACTAAAGAAAAAAACATCATTGGACGTATGAATCGTGCACCCATCCCACCATTAAGCAGAGTGCTGATTCTTTGATTTCTTGTCTTGCCCTAGCAGATCACAGACACAATTGTGCAAGTATACAGAATCAATTCATCTTCCCTTATGGGATAAGAGCTGGTGAAGCTCCTTGAGATTTTTTAATGCTTTAGAGTTACTTTCTCGCAACCAGTCTAAGTTGCCTTTTTGCTTTGCGATTGACCATCTCTGCTGTAGGTGAACATGGAGACTGCTCGGTTCTTCAAATCGGACTTTGAAGAGAACGGCTCCATGGACAACGTGTGCCTGTTTTTGAACTTGGCAAACGATCCAACGTAAGTAGATAAAACTTGACACTATTTACAACAAGAAGGGAGATTAAATTAGAAATAGTTTCCTCCCAAAACAAGTTGGGAGGTAGTCATTGTGGAAAGAAGATAGAGTAAATCATGAACAACGCAGAAGCTGCTCTCTGCACCCATGAGCTTCCCTAATTTGAGAGAGTGCAGAGTTTGCTACATTGCAGTTAGGGTGACACAGAGAATAGCTGTTATCTGATGCCCAAAGGCACATGGTCTGTTTCAGACACTGAATATTGAGAATGGTTGGTGGAAAGAGAATAACCTCCAATTACATGGAGCAGCTTGCTGAACCCCCTAATGCCATCAGACGGAATAATAGAGCTCTTATTCCTGCTCTGAGAGATGTGGGTGGGAAACAGATTTGCGGTGTTCGTCTGCAGTCACTAAGGCAGATGCCTGCAGGAAGAGGAGAGGGGTCTTAGAGGAGCTTCAGCAGTCAGTCTGGCCTTGTGCTCCTGATAGCTGTTCCTAAAGTGACATAATAACATCTTTTTGCCATAGTTGTCGCTGCTGTGATATGTAGGTATGTCTTATGTCTGTTGGACTACATTGTCAGACAAGCCCCTGCTTGTCTCATAAATGGTTTCTTCTAGCCTAACAAAGCTTTATCTGTTTATAGTTAGATTCAGACTAAACTGACAGTTTGCATTTATTCCCCCTCCTGTTGTGGTACCCCTCATGTCATTCTCCAGGGTCCCTTATCCCCCCTGGAGAAGTCTTTCATGGAGATCTGTGGAAGGCAGAAAAATTGTATTCCTTAACTGCCCTTTTTTGGGTAACAGAATTTAGCTTTGTTTAGTACTGGCTGCCTATCTGGGACTCAATTAACCAGCCTCTATTGTTTTTTTTTCCCCAGCATTGAACGCATTATCACACCTCGCCTTGCTTTGACCACAGCAGAGTTCTTGGCTTATCAGTGTGAGAAGCATGTCTTAGTTATTCTGACAGATATGAGTTCTTATGCCGAAGCTCTGAGAGAGGTATTTACCCTTTTCAGCATATAAGTCTCCGCCATGCAGGCAAGTGCTTTTCCAAGGTGGCGTGAGCTTACTTAAGTAAGGAAGTGAACCTTGCAACATATAATGTGCCTTCTTTCTGGACTTGGGGAGTGGGCAAGGTTTGGCAGTTCCCCTTGCTTTGCACACTTGGTTTTCGGAGCCTGAAGCAGAACAAATGGTCACTTTTTAAATTGAAGGGCTCTTCCTTTGTTTCCCAAGTTTCCAGTTTAGTGCTCTGTTGCTAACATGACAGTGCCGAGAGTTGCCACATAAAAATGCCTTGGCTGTTGTTTTGCACAGCCATTGTAATAGTTAGTTCAGCCACCCAACAAATGTACATGCTGCTCTGTTGTGCAAGCAGAGGAGCAGGTGCTGGCCTGTTGGTAGATCTCTGATCAGCCCACCACTTCCCAACGGGGGAAGAGGTTATTGTGTGGCCAAGGACTGAAAGAATTTCGGTGCTGGTGATCTGCTATTTGTACCCACCCCCCTTTCCTGTATGACCTCGCTTGTCCTGCTGCTGGCCCCAGCTTTTTGCCACTTTTTTTTCTCTTCAATTGCCGACAGGTCTCAGCAGCCAGGGAAGAAGTGCCAGGCCGGCGGGGCTTTCCTGGTTACATGTACACAGATCTGGCCACTATCTATGAACGGGCTGGGAGAGTGGAAGGCAGGAATGGGTCCATTACTCAGATTCCTATTCTTACAATGCCCAATGATGGTGAGTCTTCATCAAGTATGCTTTTATATGTAGGCATGTGTCCCTACTTGTGAGCGCTGTGCCTATTCCTGGCAGGTGCGGGGGGGTGGGGGTGTCATTGCATTGGGATTAATGGGTAGCCCAATTTCTGTGCAGTTTTAAGTTTAGGAGAGATGTGAGACCAGAGCTGATTGCCGTCTCTTGTTGATTCTGCCAGTGGGCATTAACTTGGCACCTTGCATTGTGTTTCTTTCCCCCAAAACCCTTGACAGGGTTTTGTTCAGTATCTTGTTGTACTAGTAATGATGATAAACTGTTCATGTGTACTGATTTGCATGCCTGTGGTCTGAGGGAAGTGGGGAGGGTGTTCCCAGGCAGCTTGCTGTCTTTTGCCAGGACCGACTCTTCTGGGTATTTCCTCTTCAACCTGTTGCCCAGGCATTACACATATTTCCCAAGAATCCCTATTCCCTCTTAGATGTTGGTCGACTGCCCATTTTTCAGGCAGTAGTGCAGTTACTACCCAAGCTGCTGGGAGAAAGCACCACTCGTTATTTCCAGCCTTACTCTTGGCAGAGTCTTGCCACTCTTGTCCACAGCGGTCAGGGAAAGCCTGCAAGCATTAATGTGCTTTCCTTCTGCAGATATTACTCACCCAATTCCTGACTTGACGGGATACATTACTGAAGGACAGATCTACGTGGACAGGCAGCTGCACAACAGACAGGTCAGGCTGCTGGGTGGAGGGGAGGGCTTGGCAGGTTGTCTACAGAATGAAACTCTTCTGTACCTCTGACAGTGTGTCAGAGTGCTGCATGCCTCATATTTTCAGGCTATGAGTGATTTAAGGAACTTCAGTTCAGCCATAAAATACTGCTTTTCTTTTAAGATTGTTAGAAAGCTCATTTAGTTGTTGCTGGGAGATCTTCTGTTCAGGACAGATTTGTTTGGAAGCAAATACTAATACTTAAGTATTTGGAAGCAAATACTTATTAAATAGAAGCCCAGTGGCACCTTATAATACTTAAAATTTGTATTGACATAAGCTTATGCTGGAGTACATTTTGTTCGTCTTTAAGGAACCTCTAGTCTCTTTTGTTTTGCTGCAGCAGACTAACTGCTATTCATCTGGAGGGCCCCTTGACGGAAACATTTAGTCTTTACAACTATAGAAGAGGTCAGGCTAGGAGATAATCAGGCAGACATGTATTTGTGGGCAGTATCTTGGCTCGTGGCTTTGTTCACTGCATTTTTATTTTTCCCTTCCTCCAAGGGAGGTATACATGGTCCTGGAGTTCATCCTTACAACCAACTTGAGCTGCAGATTAAGTGGAAAGAGAATGACTGGCCCATGATCAGCCAGTGAGCTACATGACAAACAGGGCTTTGTACCTGGTCTGACACGTTAGCTATTAAATCACGCTTGTTCTTGGTTGCTCTCCCCTTTTCCTAAACTGGCAAATGTAATCTTTTGCAGCCACACCTGCACTTAATCACCTTCCCCTACAGATCATAGTTTTTAGACGTAACTTAAACCCATTTCTCCTTCCAGATTTATCCACCTATCAATGTACTTCCCTCTTTGTCTCGATTGATGAAGTCAGCTATTGGAGAGGGGATGACAAGGAAGGATCATGCTGAGGTTTCAAACCAGTTGGTAGGTGTGACCTTAACACTCATGTGCATGGTGGGGAGGGGCAGTGAAAAGGTAATAGGAAGCCTCAGACATTTTGTGCGTAGTTAAAATATTTCTATCCCTGTCTCTTAGCAAGATCATTAAAGCACATACTGATTAAAACATGCATCAGTAAAAGCATATTCAGCTTGGCAATAATTCAAGCAGCAGCCAACAGTAAGGCCAGTGTCACCCAGAATGCAAAAGAGAGCAGAAATTATCTTAGTTCTCCAGTTTGGCTTTTAGAGTCGAAAGAAGTCAGAGGTGATAAGAATCAAGGGAGGAAAAAACAATGCCATTAAACAAAATGCTCAGAAAGACCATCGAGTTCTTATCTTGTACGTAAAGCTCAACAGATTTGCTGCCAGGCAAACCATTGGAGGGACAGCCCTAGCTTGGGTGCACTGCTTATCTCATATCGCTTGGCTCATAGCATCGTAGCTGGCCTTCTCTGACCCTTCTTTTCTTTCTCCCAGTATGCCTGCTATGCTATTGGGAAGGATGTCCAAGCCATGAAAGCTGTTGTAGGGGAGGAAGCCCTTACTTCAGATGATCTTCTCTATCTTGAATTCCTGCAGAAATTTGAGAGGAACTTCATTGCTCAGGGTAGGTGTGGGATGCTGAAGAAGAGCACCAAGTGCCCTTATTACTGTCTTGGTCTTTATCATTGTGTGACTGTGCCACTGGCTGTCCTTTCAGGGCCCTATGAAAACCGCACTGTTTATGAGACACTGGACATCGGCTGGCAGCTGTTGCGTATCTTCCCCAAGGAGATGCTGAAGAGAATTCCTCAGAGCACTTTGGCAGAATTCTATCCTCGAGATTCCACTGCAAAGCACTAGCTGCACCTTTGAGCTTTGTGAAAATGCTGGGTTTTTTTCTTCCCTTGTGGTGTTGTTTACTTGTCCTTCCTGTAATTAAACCGAGAATAAGCGACATATTTGTGCCAGTGTTCCTGATGGGTTTAAGCTGACAGAGTTTAAAATATACCCCCTTCTCAGACAGCTGGATGCTGATTGGTTTACATTAACGGGGGGTGGAGATTGATCCATCTTCACAATTGTATCAAAATGGCTCCACCCTCTTGGTTTCCTGGAAGAACTTTGTGGAAATGCTTGAGGCTGTGTTGTTGAACTGTGAATAAATACCAGGCACATAGAAAGGTTGAGCTGAGCAAGAGTCAGAAAAAAATCTGTTGCTTCCTCAGGTCATCCTAGTCCATTCAGAAGTTTCCCCACTCTGTCTGATGGTGTGGCACAGCGTTTTCACCCTGAGCTGGCTTGCTGAAGGGGTGAGAGAAAGGGTACCCATAACAAAGCAGCATGGTCATTGTGGCAGGTTGAATCCACAGATCACGCTAGTCTCAGTTATGACTGAGAAACTGCAAAGTAATGAAGTTGCAAATGTTTGCACGCCTGGTGCTTGTCCGGTAACAGTTACAAGATTCCTACCTCTTCTGTGAATTTGGCAGGGGGAGTCACTTCTTGGACTGCCAGCCGAATGAACTGTGCTTGCATTTTTGTGCATGCGTGAATATGAAACTGGCAGCGTAAGGGGCTCCCTCCACTTGTTCCCCTCAATTCCAGAATAATCGCAGCTGGAATCCTGTGCTCAGAGTGGCTATCCCCACTGCTAATAAATATTTATCCTGAACAGTGTTAATACAATCCTAAGGGCAGCTCAGTGGTTTCGGATGCACACCACAAAATAGCCCAACGTATAAACCTAGCAGGGAGTAAACTGCCTGGGCTTTTGGGTTAAGATCTAATTTGTACCAAATGAAGGGTGAGGGCAATATGAATGTGTGAAGGGATATTTTAAAATCTGTTAAACAGCCTTTTGGGGTGACACTAGGCTTTTAAACCATGTCCATCTTTGGTTTGTGTTTAAACCACCTTCCAACCATGGAGTTGGCTAGCCATGTTAAACTGGGCAAAAGAACTCAAGTTCACGTCACTGACAGCCTAATGCTTGTATGGCATAGATTTCAAAGTCCAGGGCAAGAAGGATCTCTGTAGCTTCTTGACCTGCCTTCTAGGGTATTCTTTGGGGGCTGTGCCCGGTACTCGGGCTTCAGTGATCCAGGTTACAAACAGTTGGCCAGCTTCCTGGCTCATAACTAGGAGTTGGCTCAGAAAGGTTTGTGATGGCTCAGACAGCGTAGACTGCACCAGCTCCAGCATCTCCCCCCACCATGCAGCCCTCAAGCTGTCTCCTATGCAGAACTTCCTTGTACTGTTCTTGTGTGCTCTGTAACTTGGGTGCAGTAGCCTTTTTCTTTACTCTAGCGCATTCCATCAAAGTTGTGTCAATTCTATTTTTCTCTGGACAAAGGCAGGGGATTGGGGTGGGTGGGGAGATAGCATGAAAATATTTTAATGTAGAAAAAAAATGTGATATCTGAATAAGTTAAACATGAAAAATAAACATCAAAACAAAATGAGTGTTCCATTAATTGGCAAGTGGTTGTTTTGTGTTTCCTGGGGGGTGGGGGAGCTGTCACAATTGGTGCTACTTACCAGCCCACTTACCTGCAGTGCTGCTGCCAGATTTAGATGGAGGTGGGGGTGTTCTAGTTCCAACTACACCTACCTGTCTGCAGTAGCAGGAGTTCCAGTTGTCTCATCTGTTCCACAGCCACTTTGAAAGGGATACGTGCATTACTTGCACAGACATTCTTATTTGGGGGGGATTAACCCCCTGCCCTGTACACTTTTCTACAAACCTTGCAGAAGATTACCCCCTGTCTGAACCTGATCCCGCTTTCTGGTTATTATTCTGAATGGGGATTGGCATTAGCATTCAATACAGGAGTACAAGCCATGCAGGCTTTTTGCTGGTGCAGTTGATTTTCCGTTTCCCGCCCCCAGAAGCATTATTCAGTGCTTTTCAAACTTTTTATACCACCCAATATGTTTTTGTTGAGATTATCCTGGAGTTGCTTCTACCTTTAGCAGATTCTTTTGTGAGGTATGTGTGTTCTCTTTGGACATTCTAAAACTTTTCTAATGCATGCATACATTTATAATACAAGATTATCATTTTAGTTGTATTCTGTTTTACCAGTAGACCAAGGTATCGGAGATACTTACGTGACTGATGACTATATCAATTTTTAAAACCAATAAAATTCCACTGGACTCTGCTTGTGTTGAATGGAAAGTGGTGCCCTTGTGATAAAGGTACACATGTATGTATCTATGCACCATTGCGACATCAATCAGCACAGTTACTCTGGTACTCCATACAGGTGCAGTGAAACAAAACAAGTATGAAATTATTCTAGGGGAGGTTAATTAAAATTATGCTTGAAAATGGACAGATCTGAGTTGATTATTTTTCTCTGAAGGCTTCCAGATCACCACCAGTAGATTTGCTCTGTACCTTTAGAAAGACTAATATGTGAGTGAACTGCTGAAGCTCTCTTCCTCTCACCTTTTCAGTCCTTTATACTTCTCTTTTTTACTTGGAAAGCAAATAGGGTTCCAGATGTGCTGCACAGCTGGTGAGTGATAAATCAGTGGGAGATTCTGATATGAGGTTTAACTGCAAAAAGCAAATGGAAAGAGGGGGCTATATAGATGAGGGATGTGGCACTGCAAGGGGGTGTTAATTCTCCCTTCAACCTGCTTGCTCGATCATTTTGGGGGTGGAATGCTCTGGCTCCTCCATTCACTTGTTCTGCCCAGATGAGCATATAGTACAAAGAATATACGTTTTATAAAAACCAAATGGGAAGCCAAGCACTAATAGCTGGGCCTTGCTAATGATTGAGGGGAAGCCATACTACAACGAAAATAACAACTGGTACACTGGACTATGAACCCAATCCTCAGAAGTTAAGAACTTGACTAGTTCTTTATAGACTCTTGAGAATAACCAATACAAAGTTAAGGTACATTTGTAAAGAAAACCCTTGTCCTTCCATGCTTGTCTCATTCTTTCACCATTGAATTCTCACAACAACCCTGTAAGGTAAGTTAGGCTGAGAAGGACTGACCAGCCTAAAGCCATCTTGTGAGCTTTATGGAAGAGTGGAAATGTATTAGAGTATTTGTATTCTGCGTTTCTCCTGGAGCTCAGGACTCCAAACAGCTTGTAAATGATAGTCATAGACAACCTTTAAAAATATTCAAAATCCAAAAACATTAAGACATCCATTACTACTACATACATTGCTGCAAAATGCAAGCAAGCCCCTGGCTCCTTGATGTCACAGCTTCAAACTTGGATCCTAGTTCTCCCCAATCCAGGACACACTGGCTTTCTCAGAATGTGTTCTCATAATCCCAAGTGAGAAGGCAAGGTGCTAGCAGCACAGCTGGATTCAAGAAGCAATTAGTGGCTGTGAGGTGCTCCCTGATTGGTTGGGCTAGTCCAGTAAGAGTTTCAAGCAGGGATAAGAAGGAGAACAGGTCATGCTTGCCTATGGACGGTTGTGTGTGTGAATTATGGCTGACCAGAAGGGCAGGTGGGCTGGTATAAGGGAGCTGTTGTGCTGTTTTGTTGTTAAAGGTTTGTACTGTAGGATATTTTTGTTTGCAGAGGCCTAAGGGATGTCTTTGTCAAGGATATAGAGGCGAAAAACCAGTTGTAGAATTTGGGTACTTCTGTGAGAAGGTTTTTAGAACCTGAGTCCTAATGAAAGTTTTATTAGGAAGATTTTGAGCCTAGTAACTTGAATCTTCTGCTCCTACCTGACTTGTAATAGTTAAATGTTTTGGTCAAAACTTACTGAGCTTTGTTTGATGGGTAGGACTGTAGAAGGCATAGTAGAAAAACTTTTAAATGAATTCTTGTGATGTATAGAAAAAGACAGCTCTGAGGACTGCAATTCATGGTGAGAGTATCTTTAAAACATTAAATGTATGGGAGAATGCCAATCTTCGGGTGTGGTAGTAGGGCTAGAGTGCTTACAGTTCTCTTAATATAAATGCTGGTGGTATTCTTTAAGACAAATAGTAGCTCTCCAAACATTAAGGTCCCAAATCACTCCAGCAGACTTTCAGTTCTCCTTTGGGATACTGTTTTTCACTATTAGGTAATGGAGTCTTTGCTGCTTCTACGAACTGCCTAGAGTTATGTTCTTTACTTTAGAAAGTTTAGATGCTGCACCAGATACCCCACAGCAGCCATCTTGTAATGCCTCTGATAGCAGTGATCCAGAAAGTATCCCTGACCAGGTAAGCTTGTGTAGCACTTACTCCTCTTGTTCACACTACCTATGAAATTCAACAAAGTCATAAGCCCTTGATAACTGCTGCAGCAAGTTAGAAATAGAACTTACTTGCTTCAGGGGGGTCAACATTCTATGACCATTTACTAGTCCCTTGGCTACACAGCTCAGCTATGGTAATAAAACAGTTGCTTTGTAACTGCTTCAAAAGCCATTTAAGGCTTGAGTGGGGGAGGAGTCCCTTCCTTGGAATCCAGGCTTGTACTGGATTAGTTGGCAGAAATTCAATCCAAGACTGGAGTTAGTAGTACAAGCTCAGCTGTTATCCAAGTACACCAGCATAGGTCTCTGTGCAGGGCAGGGTGGTGTCATGGTTAGAGTGCCTGACTTAGGATTCAGGACCCATATCTGAATACCTGTTCTGTCACTGGGTGACCCTGGGCCATTCACACACACTCAGCCTAAACTACCTCATAGGGTTGTGAGGATAAAAGGGAGAATGATGTAAGCTGTCTTGGATACTCACTCAGGAGAAAGGCAGGATATAAGTGAAATAAATATATGGTCTTTGGCTATGCTCCACCATAGGCTTCTGATGAACATTTGATTAATAAAGAGTTACGTTTGCCATTTTCCTGGCTGCCAATTTTATTTGTTTGTTTATTTGTTTATGTCCTTTATAGTCCGCCTTTCTCACTGAGACTCAAGGTGGATTACACAGTGTGAGATTAGTACAGTTAATATCAAGGAAAATGCCATAAATGCCAAAGACAGCATTAGCGGGAATCCAATATGGAGTTGGAGGAATGCTGAAACAGAGCACAAGCAATTCTAAGACTGACATTAGACAACATGAAGCACAAGTAGCTCATTGGAGCACATATTTAAAGCAACAGATAGTGTGTAAGGCAACATAGTGGTGAAGTCTATGATCCCTAACTCATTAGCAAAGCATATGAGACCCCCTCTCTACAATGCTGCCCTATCCAAGTAAAAAAGCCTTTTTGAATAATTAAGTATGGTCTAAAACCAAAGTGATGAAGATTATGGATCCTGGTAAAAGGTAAATTACAAAGCGGTATTAACTGTTCAGCCTTCATCCTCAGTTTTGCTAATTGAAATCTGGCTTCCAGCACTGGAAAAGGATAGTATTTTAAAAGGACATGTATAGACACCAGGCAACTTGAGTAGAGAAACGTGATGCAATATTATCAGGTTAGTACTTGCACCAGATTATGTGCCCTTCAAGTGTTTTTTGCTGCTGTGCATTTAATCTTGGTTTCAATAGGGTGCAACTACTACTTTAGTTAATTCAGCGGGGGTACAAAATCCATTCTTAGCAAGAGCGTTTGAAAAGAATCCTTGAATTCAGCCCAGGAACTCAAATACAATTCTGTATCGCGTCCTTGCCTCATGATGCTTAACTTAGAAGAGCTGTGCAACTCGGTGATGTACAGCATCTCTTCGTGTCCCTCAGCCTAATGAACAGCATGCAGAAGTATCCGTTTAAACAGGATTGATGATCCATAATGAGTTGTCCTTCCCTTCTAGCCAGTCCAAATCTCTCCACCCCAAGTGGTATCTCAGGCCATGAACTTGTCTAGCTGGGAAGATAGAGAAGCAATGTACCAAAAGTGCATCCATGGTAAGCAAGCGAGTAAAGGGGCAACATTGAGGGGGGGGGACTGCCATGGGGGGATCCATGGAGCAGGCCAAGTCACAAGACTTCCTTTCATTTGATGATTGGATTGGATCTGGGTGGTTTTTGAGGGGTCGTGGTAGCTGTTAACATCCAAATCAAACGCTAGTTTTAACTGGGCTGGAGAAAATTGACTGCTTGGGTCCAAAGAATTCATTGCCCAAGCACAGATGTTGGCATAAAGATGAACAGAAGTGGTTTGCCATTGCCTACCTCTGCATAGCAACCCTGGACTTCCTTGGTGGTCTCCACTTCAAGTATTAACCAGGGCAAACGCTGCTTAGCTTCTGAGATCGGACAAGACCAAATCAAGAGGTGGGCATAGACCATTTTGGAAAGAGTTGGATGGTTGAGTGAAACTTCAGAGGTTCAGGGTTGAGTAAAGAGCTGTGTAAGATGTGCAGAGAGATTTCACTCAGGGTGTTATTAAATGTAGCAGCTCCACCATCCAACTGGGGTCACCTCTTATTTTCTATAAAGCATAAGGTGGTGGAGGAAATCTGGGGCTATGACTGTATTATGATGTAAAGAGGAGTCTCGCTACGTAGGAACCTGCGCCATAAAGGATCCTTTTATAGTTAAGATAGCCTTCATCTAAGCTCTAACTTCCTTTCCTTGGCTATCCATGTTAAATCTGGTGAATTGTCCGAACACCAGAAGGCATAAGCAAGATCAGAAGCCTTTATGCTATAAGACTTGGATTCCATTGATGTTACTGATTTGATATTCTGAATTCTTGCAGATCTTGAGGAAGAACTAAGGAAAGCTCTGAAGAATGACAAGGCATTATCTAACCAGCTGTATGAAATGGGCTGCCTTGTGTTCTCTGAGGTAGAATGGCTTGTCTGGGCAGGGCCTGGGAGGGTGTAGGGAGAATCTAAAATGCTTGCTCCCCCAAGTGACTAAGTCAGAGGGAGCCACCTCAGGCAGGTTCCCTTGGTATCAGCCAGAAGATGCTTGGGACAAGCTAGTCTTATAAGCACTTCCATGTAACCAGGGCTTTTTTTCTGGGAAAAGAGGTGGTGGAACTCAGTGGGTTGCCCTCAGAGAAAACGGTCACATGGCTGGTGGGCCCGCCCCCTGATCTCCAGACAGGGGAGATTAGATTGCCCTCCACGCTGCTCAGTGGCGTGGAGGGCAATCTAAACTCCCCTCTGTCTGGAGATCAGGGGGCGGGGCCACCAGCCATGTGACCATTTTCAAGAGGTTCCGGAACTCCGTTCCACCGCGTTCCTGCTGAAAAAAAGCCCTGCATGTAACCAAAGGATCCTGAGGTTTAGCTCTACCTGACTTGCATGTTACATTATTAACAGGCTGGTTGGGCAATCCTGGCTTAGAGTTCGGTTCTTACGGGAAAGAGGCCTGGATTTGCCTCACGTTCCTCTAATTTTCCATGTGCCGTAGATGGAGCTATGTGACTCGACCTCTCCCAGTTTTGCAGAGAAGCTGAAGGTCTACCTGGAGTGCCTGTTGTTAGAGAGGCAGCAGCTGGAGAAGAGAGCACTGAGGGCAGAACGGACTGTGTGGGAACTGGAGAATGAGAGTAAGAGAAATGATGAGGCCTTCAAAAGTTTACTTCTTATCACCATTTCATAAGCAGAAATTTCTGATTCATGAATCTTCCTAGCTGGGGTCTGAATTTTTAGGTGGTGTGAAAAGCTGGGGCTAACTTCCCATCCCCTGTTCCCTTTCGAATGAGTTTTGTGGGAAGATTACGGCCTCTTCTTCATTTATATCTTGGCATATGTGTTTAAGTTTCTCTCTCCTGCTCTGGGCAAGGAAATGCTTTGCAAACCAGCACTCACGGAGCCAACACAACTTTTGTTGCATTCCTCCACATCAGCTCTTCAAATGGCACCCATCCCTCAGCCACAAATTAGGATTTTCTCGGCAGCTGGGCCTGCCTCTACTTCTGGTATCCAATTCTCCTTCCTGGTGGGGCTCCTTGAGTTTTAAGTGCCATTTGTGCAACTGTACATGTGGGCAATTGTACGGCACCTGATTTTCTTTAAAGACAGTGTTAGGGGGGTTATTAAGCTGAAAAAACTGCTCTGGGGAAAAGTGGAGGTACCTCACGATGGCAGAGGTTCCTTGCTAGTTGGGCTCTGGGTAGCCCCTTCTGCTTTGCGAAGAAACAAGTAGGTCCCTCAGAGCTTGATCTCTGTATTGCAACAATAGGAGCGTTCTTCTAAAAGCAGCAGAGCGCTTCTGTTCTCGTGGGTGCCTACACATTCTCGACATGTTAGGTGTGCTAATGCTGACTGGCGGCTTCTTGTCTGTCTGCCTTAGTGTCTGTCCTGGAGGGACGCCTGCATGATCGCGGCCATCGTGGCATGCAACGCATGGAACGTTCGTTCCTGTCTGGCCCTCCTCCACCTCCCTTTCCTCCACAACCCATCAGGTAAGCTAATGCCAAGCACGGTTCTACAGTCAGTGGTTGGGTGAGCCTGTATGCATTTCTGCCACAGCACCGAAATGGGCTACAAACTAGAGAGGAAAATGGATTCCTGTTTCTAGATGTGAATCCTCAGTCTTCTCTGTGTTATTTCTGTCTGGTTACAGCCCTAATAATTGCCCTCTGTGAAACCAAATTGCTGTCTGCAGCCATCAAAGCTGTAGCTAGATAAATACCTTCGAAGGCCAGTGGAACATGTTGCCCAGGCACCAGATCTGTCCAGGAGGCTACGTTTTTAATTTCCTCCCACTGATATCTTAGAGATATTCCTTTTTGTCTCATAGGGATGAAGTAGATAATTTCTCTTAACTGATCTGTGAGTTGGCAACAAACTGGCAATCAAGGATTATCTAAGCTGATGGTGGGAGGAGGAACAACCACATTCTGAGGTCTAAACCACCTTATTGTCTTCTGGATGTGCACTCCTGATACAAACACAACTGGAAAGAAAAGGGGTTTTGGACTGGGATGGAGGATGGCAACCATGTACGATATTGGCAAGAAACCATCTTTCCAAATACAGATAGTAACTCTGTAAAAGGCAACTTATTTGCATGCTGTGTGACTGTTCTGGTCATAATGGAGTTTCATTAACAGTAAGAGGTGAACTTTAGTTTTGGCAAATATGTCTGCAAGACCGTGGTTTTGGGTGCATGGTTTGTTGGGTGCTAGCTGCGCCTGCCCAAAATGTCATATTTTAGACTGAAGGAAAATTTCCTCAGGGCGGAAATGCAGTTTATTTAGGAGTGTACACAAACCATTACAAACCGGAAACAGTTCCAAGCTAGGTAATTACAAACTCCAACAACACCGCATTACTGATCACTGTTGCATCTTTGTGAATCTAGTTGTCTACTTTCTTGGTGGATCCTCCTAGGAGACCAAGTACAGAGGACTCTACTATTGAGGCCTTGTTACTCTCTCCACCCCCCCACCCCCCGCCACCTAGATTTAATTATTTAAGAGTTTCTGTCTTTGGTTTCCTTGGCTGCTGCTGCTCTTCAACCATGCTAGGTAGGGACACTTGGGAAGTAACTCCTGGACCATCCACACAGGCCAGGAAGCCCCTTCTTTTATTGTTTAGTTAAGCACAAACTTTCTTCTTCTACAGATTCCTCTTCTCTAAGATCCACAAGAAGTCACCAGAGAAGATGGCTGCAGCACAAAGTTTGGGCAAATGGGCCGAGGAATCGTTTGGTATGTGGTGTTAGATTTGGGGGTGAGATCGCTTTAGTCAAATAAGGGGAAAGTATGCCTTTCAGCCAGAAGTGAGCCACTCTTTCTCAAGGATCTGCTGGGAAGAAACAGAAGAATCTTCATGCAGCTATCTCCCCCCCGCTTTCCCCTAATGTAAGCAGCCAAATAGTGGTGCACTATTTGGCTGGGTAGTAATATGTCTTGAGGTTGAAAGAGCAATGCTGTTGGAGCTACAGCAGACGTGCTGTACATTCTGAATCAGTAAAAGCACTCTTCTCATTCTGAAATATGTCATAAAAGTTTTTTCAGTACTCCCCCCCAAATTTCCACTTCTCTGACATCAAAACAATGTCCTTGGTGGGAATAATGGAAACTATGTTTTTCAGGCCTTCAGATTTCTTAGTAAGACTTAGAAGGCCTGGTTTCAAATCCCTACTCACTGGGTGAATTTAGCCTGGTCATTAACCCTAACCTACCTCACAGGGTGACTGAAGATAAAAAATGGAAGACAGAAAAGTCATGTAATCCACCCTGAGCTCTTTTTAAGGAAGGGGTGATGGAAATGATAGACTGAGACAGCTTCTGCAGAAGCAAAGGAACAGGGCAGAAGTCTTAAACGAAGAACTTTGATTAGCTTCAAGGTTAAGCTTGGAGTGCTTCACTTGTGAATGGCAATGCATGTTGCCTCTAACTTAATTTTCACTTGAATTTCCTGAGCAGAAACTGATTCAGAGTGGAACCACATGAGACACATGGGCACGTGTTGAATCCTGCAAGGATCCCTGGGCAATATAGTCTTTAAAAAAACCCAGCTGCTCGATGTGATTCTTAGCAGGGAGAATCGCAACTGGAGGGTCTCTCTCTCTCTCTCTCTCTCTCTCTCTCTCTCTCTCTCTCTCTTTCTCTCTCTCTCTCTCTCTCTCAAAAATCCTCTGGGAGCTTGGGATGGAGATGGGGGGGTAACAATGTAACAAGATGCAGGAGAAAAGCCGAGGTGTTTTGCAAGTGAAAGAGAAACCCAGTCCCTCCCATTCCTCGTCTCTGAGCTCCTGAAGAAAAACTGAAGTGAGTGGATTTTTGAAAGAGAGAATCTCTCGAGTCAAGCGGCTATTCTTTGTAAGAAAATTCACTCAGCTCAGTTTTCCTCCAGGAGCTTGGAGAGGGGGGGATGGCAAGACTACCGCTCCCAGGGAAGCTGTGGGACCCAACACGTGCTCTTCATGTGTAATTTGTCTTGTATGTTTCAGCTCTCAAGTCACTTCTGTGGTGTGGTGTGGTGTGGTGTGGTGTGGTGTGGTGTGGTGTGGTGTGGTGTGGTGTGGTGTGGTGTGGAGGGAGCCTTACATCTGAGAAGTGTGGAGTCTGAATCTTTCTGCCCAAAGCCACCTAGGCATTTGTGATGATCAAGGGCTCCATGAAGGACTGTAGTTCATTCATATTCTGTCTATGCTGCCTTTCCTCAAAGGAGCTCTATGTGGCATCCGTGGCTCTCCCTTCCTCCCACATATTACCCGGTAGGGAAGGTTAGGTTGAAATTGAAAGTGAATGGCCTAATGGCTTAATACCTGAGTGGATATGAGAATTAGGGACTTCCTAATTCAATACTCTAGCCCATGAACCACAGATCTGTCCTACTATTTATGTTATCATTGAATGCTGCAGGCATGTGGAATAACACTATATATTGTGAAACCAAGTCTTTACTTCTTTCTGTTCTCTTTTAGGAGAAGTTGTCTCCTCAAAGAAGAATCCCATGAAAGAAGCGCTGATTCCCTGGGGAGCTCCCCACAAAGCAAGATATACAGAAGTAAAGGTGAGTGCCTGAATTAAGGGCAGGGGAGGCTTGTGGCACTGAGCAAATGATACTTGGGCAACCTTCTGGGAAATCAACAGAACAGACTTGTTGCATTGCTAGAAACACCATCAGAAATATGCCTCTTAACTTTTTTAACATTCTGTTTTTTTTTTTTTATACATAACTACAAAACACTACACAGCACTACACAAGACTATCACAAGGAAAGGGGAGAGGGAAGGGACAAAGGGGGGTGGAAAAAGAAAAAAAGAAAAAGGGGGGGAATGAACTACAAACACTAAACACTACACTTCAATGTTTCCCTTCATACTGTCATAATACAAAAATAGCTCCATAGGATAATGATGGAGTGGTTAATCATACAGAGAATAAACATTTCAAATTCTGATTAAACTTTCGTCCCCCTTCTAAGTCCCGAACGCAGTTCTCTCTGTGCAACCGCTGTTGCGGTGCTCTCCTCCTCCTCCCCCCCCTCCGGCTCCTCCTTTTCTTCGTTCTCGGTGCAGCAGAGTTCTGGGTTTTTATTCTCAAAATCCTTTAGTTGATCTTCTGATAATATCTTATAGGCCTGATCTTTATATCTGAACCATATTCCTTCCGGGAATAACCATTTGTACTTTATTCCATGGTCCCTCAGAAGAGCTGCAAACTTTTTGTATTTAAAACGCCGTTTCCGGACTAGAAATGGAACGTCCTTCAAAATCTTGACTTTCAAACCCATAAAGTCCAAATCCGCATTGTATGAGTTATATAGGATGGTGTCCCGAATCTTTTTAGATGAAAAGTCAATAATGATCTCACGAGGCAACTGTCGCTTTGTTGCATATTTTGAAGAAGCCCGACGGACCTCCAAAATGGCGCTTTTAACCTCTTCTTTAGTCGTCCTCGCGGGTATCGCCAATAGTTCCGAGACCGCCTCCCACAGATCCTCTTTTTCCTCCTCTTTCACGTTTTGGAGACGCAAAATTGTCTGCGTTCGTTCCATCTGTAGCCCGATCAGCTGGTTCTCAACCAGCTTCAGCTCCTTTTTTGTAGCCTTCACAAGTGACGCACTTTCCAGAGCAGACTTCTCTGCCCCCCCCCCCCGCTGCTGCCTTAATGGTTTTCACTTCGTTTTCAATTAAGCCCACCCTTTGATCAGTTTCGTTCAGCTTGTCAACAAAGGGTTTTATGGCTTCCACCACCGCCCTGCGCACCAACTCTTCGAGCGACTCCCCCTTCAAGGTAGCCGAGATTGACTTACCGAGAGCGGGACTTTGCTTCTTTGCTGCCATTTGGGGGGGGGGGGGCGCCAACAAAATTCTGGAACTCAACGAAGGGGAAGAACGAGTCTTCTTCAGATCAACCTCTCCTTCACAAACGCTTGTAGAACAGAAGGGATTCGCTTGTTTACGGGCTTCCGCCTGTTTCTTTTATTTGCCGTTTCTCGTTGCCCGGCGGCACTCGAGGCGCCGCGCACGTCTGCTGGCCTCCATAGGGACAAACGGGCAATTCCCCCCCCGCATTGATTTCGGGGAGTTCTTCCCGCCGCGTCCCGGACCCTGGCTCCCTCCCTGGGAGTCCTGGGGGCTAATCCTTGCGGATCAGCCGCCCGGTCAGGGTGCCCGGTCGTTTCCTCCCGGACCAGCCGAGAGGAGCGTCCGGCATGGCTGAGAAAACGAAACCGAATAACTTTTTTAACATTCTGAATGGAATCTAGCTATAAAATGCCTGCAAAGCAACTGGGGGCGTGTCAAGTTTGCGCTACAGAAATACCTACAGTATATATGACCTTGCTGTTTACTCCAGCCTAAGAACCTGTAAAGTCATTTTGAACTATATTTTCTGCATGGAGTCTACCTTTTGGTTATCATTGATTCCCATGATCAACTTTAGAAGTGTTTTAAAAACAAGGAAATACCTGTCCATAGATTTGCAGTCCATAAGCGAGGCACATTATGGAGGGAAAGGGTTTTATGTGCTAGGAAATTGGCTAAAAAACATCTGACCTGGGAGAGGGAGCGATGCTCCTGTACTGAGTCTTATATTGGCCCCCATGTCTTTGGGCCAAGTTGGGGATAGCGGAGGCTGCTTCGAAGTGTGTTAAGTAAACAAACTCCTAGAAAAATGCCAAACTGAACAGACTCTAACCCTGTTAGAAGCCTCTTTCCTCTTGTGTTTCTCAAACAACTTTGCTGCTTCATCAATAGAGAATTTCTGTACTTGAGTGTCTGTCAAATCTTAAATCCATGTCTGGATATATCAACCTATCTTTAACTACTCCAGACTCCAAAGTATGCCCTATAGATGGGTTAAACTTCCACTCCTAAGTTTAATTGGCTCCACTGGACCAACACAAGCCTGTGAATGGTTTCTAGAGGCCCAAGTAAACTGTACACTTGCCAGGATGATACTACTCTGATCAACAGAATGGGTCTAAGGGCCAAGTTACAAGTGGCAAATGACACAGGTTGGACACTTGTCAGCTTCCCTCAAGTTTTGATGGGAAATGTAGGCAGCTTGGCGGAACGTTGGACAAATAACCGTTGAAAAGTCCATTGGACAGCAGTCAGAGAGCCAAGCTGCAAGACCAAGATGCCTACATTTCCCATCAAAACTTGAGGGAAGCTGACAAGTGTCCAACCTGTGTCATTCATCACTTGTAGCTTGGCTGTCAGTCTATCTCCACTTCCCCCAACTACCCCAAAAACACAGGCAGGTTGTGCTTGAATCTCCCATCTGTTGATTGACACCTGCCACCATGGGCCCAAAATGACTGTCAGTGGGACTGTGCAATGTGCGCTGCTGAGGGGGTGGGTTGTGAACTGCATCTGCTTTTTTTATGCTACCATTTTTTAACTATTTATGTTTGTGTCTTTTAAATTGATGTGATCTGCTCTGGGCCTGCTTACTGGGAGAGCAGACTACACATTCAATAATCAATAAAACAAAATAACATAAGAAGTGCCCTGAAGGATCAGACCAGTGGTCCATCTCGGGGCCGATTCCAGGTTTTGGGGGGCCCTGAGCAGAGAGTGTGCAGTGTCCCCTTATGCCCACTTCTAGGCTCCCTTTCTTGCCCTCCCACCCATGTGCCCCCATCTGCCTCTTCATCCCTTCCTGTGCTCACTTGCAAGCTTTCCCACTGTCTGCAGTCACAGCTGCCAACACTGCCAGCACACCCTTCCCCCGATGGTGCCAGGCAGTAGGTGCAGCTAGGAGTGCCACCGCCTTGGCCACCAGGTATGCTGATGCTTTTTGCACTACTCACATCATGCCCTTCTTGAGCAGCACTAGGCAGCACATGCAGCTGGGAGCAGAGGCAACAAAGCACCCCCGAGCAGGCAGTGGAAGGGTCTGAGTGCAGGAATTGCAGGAGATGCTTAAGTAGGGAGTCCGCAGTTGTGGGCTCCACTAGAAGCCACTGGCTCTGGCAGTTGCCCTACCTTACAATGCGCTAATCCCACTCCTTGTGCATTTAGTCCAGCATCCTGACTCTCACACTGGCCAACCAGTTACTAGGGAGGGCCAACAACAGGGCATAGAGGCTGAAGCCTTCCCCTGATTTGTGCCTTCTAGCATTGGCATGCAGAGTTTCACTGCCTCTCAATGTTGAGTTTTCCTTTAGTCCCCATGGCTACTAGCCACTGATAGGCCTATCCTCCATGAATCTGTCTCCTTTTAAAGACATCTGTGCTCTTGGCCATTACTACATCATCTCGCAGCGGATTCCACATTTTAATCAATCTTTGAGTAAAGAAGTATTTCCTTTGGTCCATCCTGAGTCTACTGCCCATTAACTTCATTGGGAGGAGCAGCATTCCCAAGGGACATGTCAAAAGCAGGTGCGATGTGTTTAAGCGGCTCCTCTAACCCCAGTCTGTTTACCAGCTGAATGCTGCTGTTGAGGCAGTCACTGCTGATTGCCACGTCACTTATGTCCTCATTGGAAATATTTATTAGTTACTGTAGCAAGTTTGCACAGGTAAAAAAAAGTGGGATCACGCACAGAAAATATGCATGAAGCAAGTACATTAGAAAAAGATAAAACTTACTTTTATGGAATCAGGGCCATTCCCCTGCTCCCCCCCATGTCTTTAAAATAGCATCCCACTCATGGAATGCTGGCGGCTTCTTCACGAGATTTCTGATGTCACCCGGGTGCAGGCAGGCTTGGTTCCGCTTTCGTGGTGCCACAAAAACAGAATCATCACTGCCCGCATCCAGGTGATGTTAGAAACCACGTGAAGAAGCCGCCAGCATTCCATGAGTGGGATGCTATTTTAAAGACATGGGGAAACAGCCTAGGTTCATGTTCATTGTAGAAGGAAAGAGACAGAAGCCTAATCTAAAGAATACTGTTCCCTGAAAGCAGATAGCTAGCTTGGTCTAGCATTGGGAGGAATGGAAGTCTGATTTGGTCAGGCATGCTTCAACTGGTTAGTATGGCCTCTTGTGGGAGAAACCCACAGAATACACCTTGCCTGCGGCAAGACCCAGAGGAGAACACAAAGGGATGGGAAGAGGAGGAGTCAGAGGAACTCTCTGCATAGAGGAGGAGAGGCACCTTATCCAATGAGAGGGTAACCCAAACCATCTGGTTCTAACACAAAGAGAAAATGTAGCACCAAGTGTCCAGGCATGTTGAGTCACCTTTACGCCAGCAGTCCTAACATTCTGTTCTGTCTTCCTTCCAGAGCTGCATGTCCCAAGAGAAGAAAGATGCTTTTGCTGAACCCTGGGTGCCCCAAACCATCTGCCGCTCTGGAGCAGGTAGGAACGATGGGTAACACTCTGAGCTCTTGAAGGTTGGCCAAGTCCCTGCCTGCCACAATGACACCTATGCTGGTACTGTACTTCTCTCTCCAAATCAATCTCTAGGTTCCTGTTGGCCTCCACCTGAACGCTTGGGAAGCTCCACTTCCGGGGCTTTTGTGGGCCATAGTGATACGTGTGTGGCACAAATCCATGGGCACTGGGATACCCATCAAGGGAGGTGAGTAGTAGGAATGGATCCATAAGTCTCATCCAAATCCAGTGAGTTGGGACTGGGATTCCAGCAGCAGGGGAGGGGCAGGCTTTGGCAGTGTAATTTTCTGCTCTAGTGCTTTCAAGAATATGCCTCTGTGTGGGAATCAGACTTGGAAAACATTGTACTCATCGAAGAACGGCGGATAGATTACAAGTACTTGTTACCTTCCGCCCCTTAGATATTTCCTTCAATGTCCTTAGAGGCAGAGTTTCAATGCACAGTAAAACAACTGCTGTGTCACAGAACCTGTTCCATAGCAGCAGGTGCTTTGTGGCCACCAGAGGGAGTGGGACCTGGTTTAATATTAGATTCTGGGAGCATCAGCCTTACTGAAATGGAGAGAACCCATGCTCCGATACACATTCAAGCAGCTGCTTCTTGCATCACTTAAATTCGTCTTCATTACAGACCATTTCTAAGAGTGCACGTATAACCACCTTCTTGTTACGAGGGCCGTATGAGTTCATGATGGCTCAATACAAGTCTCACACGGGAAACTCATTAAAGTCCTTCAGACTCACATGTACTCCAGCTGCTGTATATTCTGCCACTCCTAGGGAATCTCTGGGTGCACCGATTGGGCTGTATAGTACTGTCATGGGCTGGGCCCGCCCAAGCTGGTAGCCCAGGTACTAACACGAAGCCAAGGAGTGTTCAAGAGTCACAAGCCAAGTCCAGTCTGTAGTCAGAGCCCAAGGTAAACACCAGGAGTGTGTCCAAGATCCAAAAAGCCAAGCCAAGTCCAGTCCGTAGGTCAGAGCACAAGGGTATCAAGGCAAGGTGCAGGCAAGAGCGAGATGCAAGGTACCAGGCAGTGGTTGCAGGTAATCGACACATTGCTTCCGCGCCCGGCAGTTGCTCCTGACTGGCTTTTATAGCCAGGCGTGATTTTCAGCCAGCTGCTGGGGCTCCATCCTGATGCTACTCATCGTCGCTCTCCAGCAGCTGGCGTTGGCTCAGGAGACGAGCACTGCGCCGTCTCTCCTGCAGTTCCAGTCTCTGGCGCTGCCTGCGGCGCTCTCTAGGTGTGGGTGAGCCTGGGGGGGTGGAAGCCCCTGGCTGGGCTTCCCCTGTGGTGCTGGCAGTCCCTGACTGAGCCTCCCCTGTGGAAGTTCCTGGCTGAGCTTCCCCTGTGGTATTGGGGCTAGAGGGTGCTGGTGTCTCAGCTGCTAGCTGTGAGCTTTGATCAGCCAGCAGCTGCTGCTCCTGATTGCCGGCTTCTGCTGAGTCAGGGCTAGGGCTGGCTACACAGAACTCTTCTTCTCCTGAGGAGTCCTGGCTGGCTACATGAGGCTCCTCTCCTCCAGAGGAGACCTCACTCTCAGACTGGGCCATGACAAGTACAATCTTAAGGGTAGTAATAAATACTTTGTCCGGGCAACTTTTTTTGTTGAAGTCTAGTTCCAGACTCCCAAGACTGTGTAGCTTTTCCAAAGGTGCTGTAAGACTTTCTCAGCGGAGCACTCCTCTGTGCTGACTGGTAACAAGACATGCAAGAACAGATTTAAGTGGCCTCCCTCTTATTTTTAGAGTCTTGAGCTTTGTTTGCTTTGTGTGGGGTATCTGTGCGAACTGTAGTAATGCTTCACGAAGACTCTGAATGCTAATTGCAAAAAGAGAGATCTTAGATTTCTCACATTTAAAATTTGATTTGCGTAACCCTATCGTGTGTTCTCACCAGGGAGCAAGAAGATTTTGTCCAGCGTGCAGAAGACGACAGTCTGAGTACAACCAGCACTCTGCTGGTTGCCACCCCATTAGGTGGAGGCGGTGAAGATATCAAAACCTCCCCTGATACTTTGGTCAATCCGGATATCAGTCCAGCTCTGCAGGTATCAGAAATGGAGAACCACAATGTATTGTCAGAGCGGCAACAATTAGCAACCATGGAAGGAAACTGTGAAACCGGAAAGCAGGGAGAACATGTAACGAGCAAGGTGAGGGAGTGTGTTACCTTGGGAGATCTCTCTCCTAAGAGTGCGGCTGGCCAGGTCTTTGTGAATCTCGGTGATAGTCAGACTGGCTCTCAAAAGCTTGATGCCAAGACCTTTCAAGATCTGTCTTGTGCTCCTCCCCTAACTGAGAACAACCCTCTTGAAAAATACTCTCTTGAGTCTGGCCAAAGCCAGAGTATTAGTACAGCGCATAGCAGTGATCAGATAGCTGCTCTGGAGCCTGGGACCAGTCAAGCTCTGTTAGGTGAACAAGCCTCTTGCAGTTTGGACTTCCTTCAAAAGCCAGGCGAGCTCTCTTCTCGAGAATCACTTCTCAAGGCTGACTTGCCATCCAGTTCCATAGCCTCTCCAGAGACAAACTATCCTCTTGGGGATCCACAAGCACTGGAAGATGTGCCTGGACTTAATAATAAAACGGATCAATCCATCTCCATGGAAGACAACTCCACTGCAGCTTTTTATCTACAGCTTCTGTCTGGGGAGCCGTTACCGTCTGTTCTCGGTGACCCTTCAGCAAGCATCCTGTTAGAATCCCCTCAACCATCCTCTTTGATGATGGAGGAAAGTCCTTCAAGCATATCTGAGGAAACAACTGCTGAAGAAAACCAGTCCCACAGTTGTTCCTTGGTCCAGCTTGAGGACTGAGTTATTACATATGACCAGTCTGCAAGGGGTTGCGGTGTGATAGCACCTGCTCACCCCTGACTTTTAGGTGCTCCAGTGCAGGCAGTCAACGCTTACGGATTTTTTTAAAGACTTGTGCTTAGATATGTCTGATTATATATCCCAAGAGAGGGAAATATGGTGGTGGGAAAACTTATCCGAGTTACTGACGGCTTTTTCAGTACAAATGAACTAGCACTGTAGGTGTTGGTATGGGGTGTTTGTGGTGCTGAGTCCCTCTCCTTGGATGACAGAGCCTGGATTCAATTATCTTTCTGGCTCAAAGAGGAATAAAAGTAAACATGACTCCTGTTTTTAACCAGAAATCAGCAATCCATGTTCAGAGATGCTGGCTTTTGTAAAATTCAAATAAAAACGAAGTATTTTTCAAAGCAATGCTGCAGTGTTAGCTATTGTATATCCCTGACCCAAGAATCGTGCACTCCTGTCTGGGATGGTCATCTTCTTCCACCGAGTAGACAGCTTCGGGAAGGATGTACATGGAGCAGTGAAGGAGGAAGGGGACGCCCACCTAGCCAGATCAGCCAAGTTAGTGCCGGTAACGAATTGCAGCTGCCCCCTTCGCCATGTTCTGGACAGATGCTATTCTGCAAGTGGCCATAGGGTGGTGATCTTGTTCGCTGAAGTGAAAGCACTCTATCTAGGCTGTAGAGGCTGGTCTGCTTGTATAAAGCTTGTAAGATCCCTGTGCAGCACCCAGCAAATCTGCATGTGATGGTTTCAAGGGAAAGACCTGGATGGAAAGAATTAAACCTTAATTTCCCTCCTTCTACTGATCCCAAAGTTCTGGTTTGGTAAGGTTAAACTAAATGTTGATCAGATCATAGATTCTGAAAAGTTTCTTATTTGGCCCTAAAGTGACAAGTGAATTTGATGGGTTTTTCCCCAGAGCTGCTGTAATGTGGTGGTGGTACACAATAGCTGTAAAGTTCAGCATGGTCTCTTCCAGGGCTTTTTTTCAGCTGGAACGCGGTGGAACGGAGTTATGGCACCTCTTGAAAATGGTCACATGGTCGGTGGCCCCGCCCCCTGATCTCCAGACAGAGGGGAGTTTAGATTGCCCTCCGTGCCTAGCTTGGCATGGAGGGCAATCTAAACTCTGCTCTGTCTGGAGGTCAGGGGGCGGGGCCACCGACCATGTGACCATTTTCTCCGAGGGCAATTTAAACTTTAAAAAACTCCCCCCTTGTTCCAGCTGACCCAAAGTGACATCATTGTGCAGGCCTGGGAGCATGCGCACACTTTGCACACACGCATGTGGTACCAGGGGAACCACCTCCCGCCAGGAGTTGCCCCCTGTGCTGGCAACTCACTGAGTTCCACCACCTCTTTTCCCAGAAAAAAAGCCCTGGTCTCTTCACCTACCATTATAGGAAGTGGAATGCCATATGGGTGGATGCTTCTTATTCTCCTACCTGCTGCTTTTCTCCTCCAAATCCCATGTATAGTTCCAAATGTCTGTTTGGAGCAACAAATTCATTCTTATACAAGTGCCAAAAACTAAATTCAATGTGTACTTCTGCCCCCTCAAATGATTCATGCTAATGGGAAATTCTTCAAATTGAATGAATTGATTCCCTCCCCCCCCCCAATGTACGGAAGTGAGCCATTTATGCTACTGTTAATAACATGCTAGAATTATGATTCAGAATAACTGCTGGAGCCCCAATGTGTAACAGTTTTACTTTACTATGCACAAGATGAATTTAATTCTGGTTGCTGATCAACTTTTGGCCAGTACTTTCCTGTTACAGAATCAGGTATGAAGATCTCCTAGTGGATCCAATAATGAACTCCAAACCCAAAGCAAAACATCTGTATAGAAGAAGACTGGATTAAGACCTGATGAGGCTCTGAAGTGTTGCTAGAGGTTTAAAGAAATGCATTTAGAGGGCTTTTATACTCTGGAACCCAAAACTGTAGTTTATTTAGCTTGGGCTTAAATCCATTTCTGGTGTAGAAAGAACTTCTGTCCTGAGGAGGTAGCTGAAGTGCCACATTCTGGTTAACATGCAACTGCAAAAAACTCTTTGAGCAAAACTATGTCTTTGTGTATGCCAGGCCACTGAGGACATCCAGTATACTTTTGACCGCTGTGTTACACCCTTGAACTTTAGAAGCTGCGTTATTATGAATAGCTGATTCACGTAACCCAGTAGCATTCTGGCCGTGACTTTCCCAGCCCTTGTGCAGTGGCCTTCTGTCAGATACGATCTTTAACTGAAGGCTGAAAGTGGGCCCTGTGACATACGTGGCATGTACCATCAAGCCTTCTCCTTGGAGGCACGGCTGCTCCATACTAGAGAGACAGTGGGGGAGGATTATGTCTGTCATCTTTCAGCACTATGTGAAGAGGTAGGCGGGGCACCAGGGCTGTGGAAAAATAACTCTCTTCTCTGTGCCTATTCTTCCCGCTTTAGGCTAAATGCTTGTTTATAATGTATATCCCACTCCTCTTCCTTGTGGGGACCCCCTCGTCCCTGTGAGGTAAGTTAGGCTGAGAGATTGTGATGGACGCAAGGTTCCCTAGTAAGTTTCCATGGTAAAGTGGGGATTCGAACCCAGCTGTTCTCTAAGTACTATGTAACACTGGCTCTCAATGGGACTGCCTAATGCACCAGCTGACAGCCACCAGGAAAACCCTTCTGGCCTTGCCAAAGTCCAGTTGAGGTGGCTTTCATTTGAAGTCCATATGGATCTTTACAGAGCTAGACAGAACAAGTTAATATTCTCCACCCTCCCCAAAGTGGTCACCAGGTCTTTGTGAGGCTACCTTATAACCTGAGAAAAAACAACGAAAGATTGAATATTGCCCTGCTTTCCCCCACAGTAAGAGATCTGAGTGGTGTCTTAGGCAGTAGTTAAGTGTCTTGGTCCTAGGATGTTGTTAAGTCACACAAAAAGTGACTTGCCCAAAGCACCCACTGAGTTGAGGCTTGAACCAGATGTTCCGGTCCATACTTGACCAGACTGGCTTTAACTGCTGTAACTCAACTGACTCTGAAGATATGAAGCTGCCTTGCCCTGAGTCAGATGGTCCAACAGGACCAGCACTGACAGTGGCTCTGCAGGGTCTAAAGTGCAGAAAGGCTTTGTGTTGGCTCTTTCTGTCTATAACAAGAGATGCTGGCCATTAATCCTGGGTTTTCTTTGCATGCAATGCAGATGGTTTTCCAATTAAATCACTGCCAACAGGATCAGCCCGGGAAGCTGAAATGGCCTTGCAGCAAGGCAGATGGAGTGGCCTCCCTGGTGCTACCAGCCAGTGCTGCCAACAATGAGAGCCAGTTGTGGCTAGGTTGTCGGGCTAGGAACTAAGGAGACCTGAGTTTGAATCCTCACTCTGTCATGGAAGCTTGCTAGGTAACCTTGAGCCAGTCACGCACACACTCAACCTAACCTACCTCACATGGTTGTTGCTGAGCGGCGCAGAGGGCAATCTAAACTCCCCTCTGTCTGGAGATCAGGGGGCGGGGCCACCAGCCATGTGACCATTTTCTCCAAGGGCAACCCATTGAGTTCCGCCACCTCTTTTCCCAGAAAAAAAGCCCTGAGAAGAGGTGATGCTGCCTTCTGCACCAAAGAGAGGAGCAGTGCGGGCAGAGAAAGAGGTAACTGGTCCAAGGAAACAGACAGCATTTCTTGCTGTCTTTCCAAACTGTTCAGTTTTTCCTCTTCTGCAGAGTAACTTCTGAAAGCAAGCAGGGCTTCTTCCTCAACTGACCCCTTCCTTCCACTCTGAATGGGAGCTTAAACAAGCCTTATCCTAACTGCTATTAAACTGCTTCGTGTTCCCCCAAAGATGAATAATTTAGACAAATGGTATAGCAACTCGACTGAATTATTCAGAGATACTCAAGGCTGCTGGCCAACGAAGCGAGCCAAGCGTTGAATAATCCCAAGAGGAAGCCAGCCTGGGGCAAGTGATGGGAAAGCAAAAGGATACAATATTCCTAGCAGGAAAAAGCCTCCACAGAACTGCCTGGTTTGCTGCAAGTGAGGTGCGTGGGAGTATTTATTTCCAAAGCATAAGATTCAGGGAAGGCCAGATGTGTAGCAAAGGGGAGGTCAAAAGTAGAAGGAAAGAGGGGAAGGCCAAGCCAGGAGAAGGGCAGTGTCTAGGGACGGGCAGTTAGATGGGATCTAATTGAGACCCATCCCAGATACAGAGCGGACAGCCAGTATGCCAAGGTTCAGTTTCTAGCATCTCAAAGGTTTTAGCTTTTAATGCTTTTGAGACTAGGTTACCACCTTCAAGTTGGGGCCTGGAGTTCTCCCCAAATTGTAACTGGTCTCCAGACTACAGAGATCAGCTCCTCTGAAGAAAAAGGCAGCTTTAAAGGGTGGACTATTCGGCATCACATCCTGGCTGAGCTTCCACCCCTCCTCAAACTCCACCCTCCTCAGGTTCTGCCCCCCCCTTCCCAAATCTCCAGGGATTTCCCAACTCGGCATTGGCAACCAGGGTAATGAAGGGCCCAAACTGTGCTACTGACTTGCCCATTAGCTAAGATTATTGCATCTTCTGAAGCATGAGAGATGGGCTCTGGAACAACCCCCCCCCCCCACCACCACCAAGATTTGCCTGGCTTTAGGTTGACTTTTTTGCTCAGATTGCTTTATTGTAATTATCTTATTGCTGGCTCCAGTCTGTTGTGATTGCCATTCCAGATACATGGTTTTGGCTGCTTTTACTTTATCCCTGTTTTTAATCTCGCTGATTTATTGATGTTTGATTTCATTGAAATATGTACGATCTCTGTGGAAGTCTCTTCTGGCATTTGTACAGAGACGAAGCGACTAAAATACTCAAAAGATCTCTAGTAGGAGATCTGCAGACCAATTGTCCAGTTTAGTTTTCTTGGCTCCTTTTCAAGGAATGGAATTTCTTCCTGAGATCAAGGTTGGGCCTTTTCAGTGCTGAACCCTTCCATTTGGAATGGCTTGCCTGAGGAGGTTGGTGACCATTTCCAAGAAAAGATGTAAAGTATTCTTGTTGGAGATGGTGTTTTGCTGCTGGTTTTGTGATAAAGAAAGTTGTTGTCATTCAAGCTAAGCATTGTGACCTGCGTAGATTAAGTATGTATTTCTCGTTGCTGTTTAATTCTGAAAGTGATAAAATGATTTTGTTGCCACACGCAACTGCCCACAACCCTCCAAAAGAAGAAACATCTGGACAGCTGACTAGTTGAAATATAGAACTGAAAAGCAAGCTGCCTCATTGACTGTTGTGCAAGCAGCTCAGGTGCGAATTTCAAAGTGGCTTGTGGAAATCCCTCCCAGCAGAAAAGTACCTGACAGTAAGCTTACTGAGTTTGAAGTGCTCTGCAAAAACAGTTTGGGTTCTCCCAGGCTTTTCTTGCTGGCTTGCTGTTTTTCTGTTGCTCTCTGATGTGATGTGGTTTTGGGCAGTTCTTATTTCTTCTCTCATTTCTTGCCTTGCTTATTAGTTTGCATTTATTGCAAGCTGAATTGGCTGTTAGGTCAGCATCTGTCTACTTAAGTTGCGGGCTGCTCACCCTTGGGATATCTTAGTATGCGTTATTTTACCATTTAGCATTATTGTTTTAATGCTGGAAAGCACCTTGTGGTACTCAGAGGCAAAAGCAAAAAAATTCGCTTTGCAACAGCAAACAGTTTGTTGTTTTGCATCACTTGTTTTCCATTTGGGCTCTGGGACCACAATTCAGCCGTTTTAGGACCAAACGGCGCACCTCTCTGTCTATATAGATTCATCCTAACCTTTCTCCTTGTTTGAATTTTTTTTTTTTTTTTATTACCTACATTAACTAACAATACAGAGGGAAAGAAGGGGGGCAGGGGAAGGAAAGAAAAAAAACAGCAATATATAACAACACTACACTACAAATAATGCTTTCCCTTCATACTGCCATTATTAAAAAATTAAAACTTTGTAAGATATTGATGGAGTGGTTGACCTTGCAAAATACAGATTACAATCTAAATTAAGTCTTCCTCCCCCACCCTGGGCCTCGGACGCAGTTCTCTCTGAGCAACTGCAACCGTTTCAAACAAAATTTTCAAACTAGATTCATCCTAACCTTTCTCCTAACAGCTTCAAATGGCATTCTGTAGTTGCAAGAACCCTGTGTAGTAGCGTTACCAACCTCAAGGTGGGCCAGGAGATTCCCCATAATTTCAACTGACCTCCAGAGTACAGAGATCAGTTCCCCTGGATAAAATGGCTGCTTGGGAGGGTGGACAATGGCATTAAATCCCACTGAGGTACCTCCCCTCCCCAAACCCTCCCCTGCCCAGGATCCACTCCCAAAATCTCCAGGAACATCTCACCCCACCGTTGGTAACTCTACTGCGCAGCTGTGCCATAGCTGTGGCAGTGAAATTTCATTTCTTTCTCCCTTGTGCAAGCCACTTTTATATTGGCCCAGTTGGTGAAATTGGTTCTCTCCCAACCTCCTGGATGGTCAAGTTAAGTAATTAAATGATGGGGGCGGGGGTACTGCTACTTCCATAATACTTGGGGGGAATGCATCTGTATGCAATAACTTCCATGATATAATACTGACTTAAACCAAGCACCAAACAAGAAGACTCAAAAACAATGCAGTATTCATCATGACTGGTTAGTTTGTTCACTATTCATGCAATCGGCTGCCAACCTGGCAAACAGTAAGAGCAGGTCTGTGGGGGACGGGTGAGCTACAGCATGGGCTGTGGGGAAATGTGCACGTGTGACATGCCGTCAATTGCCCTGTACTATTTGCAACTGGTGAATAACACATGAGCCAAACTGGGCACCTGTTGTTGTTTTTTTTCCTTTCAAAACCAGGGCACTAAAACCAGCTAAAGAGGATCTGCTGCAAAGGAAGAAGTGTAAGAGTGAAGAGGTGAATTGCCCATTCTGCACTGCCACAGCTTGGATGTACCACTGCTGCTTGTTGCTACAATATACTGCATCAGAAAAACCTGATCATCATGGAGCCTCAGCAAGTCATTTTGCGTATTCTTGTAAGTGATGTGGTGGCCACAAGGTAAGAAAACCTGGGTTCTTACACATGCACACACTGAATAAAGCCAGCAGTAGTCCTGTACACAGTGAAATTTAAGAATCACAGCATAAGGGGATGCTTTGATCTTTTCCAGCCTATAATTCTGTGAACTGATGTCTGTACACATGGGGAGGGGAGGGGGGTAGTTCCTTTTATCTCTGGCAGCTTTCCTGTCTCTCTAGCTACCACCAGCAGAAGCTGGGGTGGTACTTGGCCAGCTGTGGCATGACAGGGGCTTCATTAGAAGAGCCAAGCAAACACTCTGGGCTGGGCTGACAGCCTGACAAAACCCCATTTCCCTATTTAGCTACCTCTTGCGAGTGCGCTCTGACGTGTGTGGGTGGCAGCAATTAGGAGCTCTGATGAGCTCTTTCAGAAGAGACAAAATAATCTCAGGGTTCTGCAGAAATGAGCTCTCCTCAAGATATGTGGCTGCTGGCCTCTGAGCCACTGAGGGAGGGGAAAGAGATGGAGGCATCTGCAGGGGTTCCCTTGGAGATCTAAGCCCATGAACCCAGCATGTGATGGAAACTTCCAAAAACCTCTAGCTCTTCAGCTCTGGCTTTTCATTTTTGTGGTGATCTCTGGGACTATCTGTTCAGGAAACCCACATGTATCCCAGGGAACACATGAGTTTCTTCAAATAGCACCCCCTGGGACTGCTGCAGGGTGTGAAATTGGTGCAGGAGAGAAGGCTGAAGCCCCATCTCCATGTGGGATCTTCTGACTCGGCCCTAATCAGATACTACACATGCAGGAATTGAAAATAACCCACAACTCATATGTGATTGTATTACATCTGACACAGGGTGGGGACTAAAACCCAACCGGTGTATTCTGAGATGTGTGAAAAAATTTTTAAGACAGGTTCAATTAAGAGTCCATGACTATCAATCATTTCTCCAATATACTTTAGAAGGAGATGCCACTATATTTTTTTTCTTAATTTCTGCTCTGTGCTTTACCAGGGACCTGCATGTTCAGAGTAGTGCTGGAGACAGATGTGAACTACTGCTGGCTTCTTTCATAAGAGAGCAGCCATTGAGTCTCTGTTCTGGTAGGCTTCAGAACCACCTTAGATCTTTTTTTGTATTTAGTATGGCCTCTGTCGAGTCTGTATCACAGCTCATCAGCTTGATTTTGAGGAAATTATTGTAATCTGCAGCCAGTGGTGCAGTTAGGCAAGTTTAGACTCTCTGTTTTGGATTTAGGTAGGTCAAGGAGAAAGGAAGTAGAGATATAAAGATGGATGTGAGCTCTAAGTACAGCTTGCTTTCAAGGCTTCCTATCAATCACATGTGGCTCCTGCTGTTGCTCCATCAGGTGGCAGGACAAAAATTGGGGAAGCAATATGGTGTCTAATTCTATGACATCACTTCCAGCTGCATAACCAGAAGTGACATCATTCACTACATGCTGTGACACTCTAGGATTTACCTGAAACTTGATTATTTTCCCCATAGCATTTTGAGTGAATCCTACAGAACAGTTACACGGTCGAACGTGACATCCCAGCATCATCAGATGCCACCCTCTCCAGTTCTGCAGAGATTCTTGGTCCTATCTGGGAACCCTAAGTTCAAAGTTCTGGTGTTGACCTATAAAGCCCTATGCGGACTGGGTCCAGCATACCTTCGGGACCGCCTCTCCCCATATGTTCCCCGGAGGTCGCTTCAATCAGCTAATAAGCAGTTGCTGATGGTCCCTGGCCCCAGGGAGGTCCGTCTGGCCTCTACCAGAGCCAGGGCCTTTTCAGTCCTGGCTCTGACTTGGTGGAACTCTCTGTCTGAGGAGACTAGGGCCTGGCAGGATTTGTTATCTTTCTGCCGGGCCTACAAGATGGAGATGTTCCGTCAGGCATTTGGTGGGGGCTAGGCTGTCCTCTTGCCAGCCATACCACTAAAGACCGTCCACCACCCATGCAGGAGCTCATAAAGTGTGACACAGGTCATTATGTAAGAGCCAAGCCCTGTGCCTAAAATGCTGGATTTTAATATTTATACACGCCATTTGAGAAATTTTATTGCACATGGAATAATGTTTTTAAATGTTTATTTATGTTTTTATTGTTTTAAATTGTATGTTGTTACACCACCCTGAGCCCATCCGACGGGGAGGGCGGTCTAGAAATGTAATAAATCAATAATAAATAACTGGTCTAAATGATCAGGGGGACTCCTTGGATGTTTTAATTAATCTTAATAAAGGTGTTGCAATAGTGTTGCTTTTGGGTTTTTCTCCCAGTGCATCAATTTGCAATTTCAATTTTTTTTGATATCTCAGTGTATCTCCAGGGTTGCTTCCTCACTGCCCCCTTTCTCCATGACCCCTTCTCTGAAACTGCAGTGGGACTATTTGCAGTGGGGGGGAGAGATCTACCTGTTCCCCAGTTCTGCCCTGCAATCTCCCCAACCTTCTTCAGTAGATCTCTCCTTAAAGCTCCTACTCCGAAGTGGTTTGGGGCCAGGGATCATGTGGATTTCCACATGTTGTCTGCCGCATCTAATGCCATTTCTTCCCCATTCATGCCCACCTCAACACCACTGGGCTTTTTACTGTTTATTTTTTAATCAGCAGTGGCTTTCTTCTTTTTTTTAATTGGTGGGAGAGATATTCCTATACTATCCAATATACCTACTACTGATTTTTTAAAAAATGTTCAATAGCTCACTGGAGATGGGGGGTGAGGGGAATAGACTTAGCCGATACAAGGGAATGCATGGAGATAATTGCTACACAGAGGCTTACTGTATTTGCAGCAGCCATTACCTGAACAAGGGGAAGCAACCAAAGCTTGGCTTGCAGGGTATTTCCAAACAATGACCCAAGTGCTATGTCCACCAACCAAACTCCTCCTCAGGTGCTCCCAAGCCAGAACATCTTTGTATTGTTGGAAAATCCAGCCAGTGCTTTTAAGCATGAGATAACACAAAAACAGACAGGCTGAAGGTGTAGGAATCCACAACGGGCAAGCTCCAACTTGTGCCTCAAGAATGAACTTGCGGTTTGGGGATGGGATCTATTTCCAGTAAAAGGCGTAGGGGAGACCAAGACACAGACAGAGAGGCATTGAAACCGTGACCCTGGCTATTTCTCAACACAGAGAGCCAAGAACAGGGGGGGCCCTGTTAAACCACAAATGGGGTCTCACCAAGTGGCTGTATCTGAGACAAAAATTCAGCCGGTAGATTTTTAACTAGCAGTCAGTAATAAGCAAGATTTAGAATTCCCCAAGGATCTGTTTTGCTGGCTTGGAATGAGCTTTCTTATCCATGAATGTTTAAAGACTTTTCACTATGCCTTTAGCAGAGCTGGTATCAAGGAACAGTGGAGTGGAGCATTAGCCAACTCCCATGGTCTGGCAGAGGGGCACTGGGAACCAGGGAGGCTTAGCCTGTCTGTTGCATCCTCGGGGTGGAGGATCACTCCCCAAACCCTTGCCAAACTGCAAGGCCCTGTGGGGCAATCTCCCGTTTCATAGTGGGAGGGAATGGCATTTGACTCTTTTGCACTCCTTTTACCTTGCCAGGGGCGACAGGGCTTAAAGAAGCATGTAAGAATCAGTGTAATACGAGGGTTAGGGTACTGGACTAGGAGGTCTGAATTTAGGTCCCCATTTGGCCAGGAAGGTTGCTGGGCACGTCAGACTAGTCACTCTCACTCAACTTGACCTACCTCACAGGGCTGTCATGAGGATCAGATGGGGGAAGGGAGAGCCACGTACTTCTCTCAGAGTCCTTAGAAGAAGGATATCATAAAAGTGTGCTAGACTTGTAAACAGAAAGAGTTGCACTGGGCTCCCTCCTCTAGGAAGGGCTGTGTGGGTACATGTGCACACCTGCGTGGTTGGGCTGTGTGCTTACTGTCAGGAACACTGGCGGTCATCCTATGGGTAGGAGGTGTATCTGGAGTTTGTCTTGACATTTAGGATTAGGGTTGACAATTCTGGTTAGGAAATTCTTAGAGATTTGGTGGCGGAATCTGGGAAGGGCAGGGTTGAGAGGAGGGAGCTCAGCAAGGATGGATACCATAGAAATCCACCCTCTCGAGCTGCCATTTTCTCCAGTGGAGCTGATCTCTGAAATCTGGAGATCAGTTGTAATTCTGGGAGAACTCCAGGTCCCACCTGGAGGTTGGCAAGTCCATTCTGCTTCTCTGTTTAAACCTCCTTTCCTTTTGCCTTGTTTTAGTGGCCCTAGGAAAGATCCAGTTTGTGCAGACAATTCTGCGTTCATTTAGGATTGCCAAGGTTGTTCTGAGCCAGCTGTAGAGCCAAACAGCCTTTGGGCTCCAAGGCTAAAGCGGCAAAAGTCCATTCCAGAATCCTAAATGCTGCACTAGGAACAAAGCAGGCAATAGGGGCTCCTTCTCACTTACAAGATAAGCCTGTTTCTGGGCTTTTACAATTTCAGGTTGCCGGAAGGATTCACATCACACACATACAAAAAAAAAAGAAAGAAAGAAACAAAATCCCTGCACCTGGAAAACTAGCACCTGGATATCTCATTTTCTGGGAGGTGTAAAGTCCATTGATTTGGATCCAGATGCCTTGATTCTGCCACTGGGGGCAGAATTTCCTGTCCATCTGCAATCAAGTAGCCTGGCCTTCATTCATGGCTCTCCTTTTCCCTCTCTGTGGTGTTGTGCCTATTTTTTTACAGTCTGAGATTGTTACAAGCAGGGACACTTTTTTGTCTAACTTGCTAAAGTGCTGTATACACCAAATTACACTTTTACACATAATACTTTGGAATAACAATTAGCTCTGCCTAGAAGGAATCGTAGAAGGGGGAGAATGATTTAGAAATTTTGCCCTCTTGAAGATTTTATAAGCTCTCCCAGGGGCAGTAACCTTATTTTCTACCCTTCCTCCCCCCTTTAAATTGACTCCACTACTTTCAGCATGTGTTTCCTCTTGGCTCATGTTCAGTGTTTCTCTTACTTTGGAGGGTGGCCTTTTTTGGTTAATTTATATAGTTTTTTTGGCATGCCTAGGGCATCCTCCATGTGCTTGCTAAGCCATACTTTGTCTACAGGTGATGTGATTTTACTGTTTTTTGTGATTGGCACAAACCACCCATTTTACTGTTGGTGTTGTGGTTTCAGAACTGCACTAGCACCAGGGAAACCCATGTTCAAATCCCCACAGTGCTGTGGAAGTCACCTTGGGCTGCTCACACACTCTCAGTCTAACCTACCTCACAGGGTTGTTGTAAAGTTGAAACACAGGAGATGAGAGAACGGTGCAAGCTGCTTTTCTCCATTGGGGAAAAAGGCAGTGTATCAATTATCAATTAAATATATCAGTGATGCTTGGGTACAGCAACAAGAGAAGTGTTATTGGGTAGGGCATGCAACATCTTTGGAATATTCCTGGAGTTCTCTGGGTGAGGTTTGCTTTCTCTCTCGGTCTGGCAGCGCAAACAGTATTTCTTGCATTTCCAGATCCAGCTGTTACGTTGCAGCCACGCCTCCATTTTCCCATGCCATGCCCCAAAAAACTTGCCCAGCCTCTGCCACGAGGTCTGCTTATATCATCTGGTGCTTTGTGAGCAAGTCTGCTGGGGATGCTTCATGGTCTTTGGATCTGTGGTACAAAGCCTGGGTCTGCACCACCCCTGCCCCCTCTTTGGGGTCTCAAGAAACCAAAAGCACCAGGAGCAAAGAAACATGACTGACACTCAAGCAACTTTTTAAAAAAGCATCCTGATATTTGGGCCCGACTCCAAAAACCCCTGAAGCAGGGACAGATTTAGGCTTGCTTTCCTAGGATGGATGCAGGTGTGACTGCTCCAAAAGAAAAGAGTGCTCCCTTGCTATGTACCTGGCCACAAGGCAGCCAGTGCAACACCTGATGCTGAGACTCGCAAGATGCATCCCTGGATTCCCCAGTCAGCACATTCCAGGTAGGCGAGTCGACATCAATTGCAACAAGCTGTCCTTGATCTTGGGGTGAACAGGCACATCAGTATGATGCTGGCACACAATGATCAATAGCTTAGAACAGCTTTCTTCACACCCATTCTTACACTTTGCCAAAATAATCACCACTTCCTGGAGTGTAACAGAGTTCTGTCTCTGTAACAGATTTCGACAGGGATTCAAAACAGGGCAGTGATTCCCACAGTCTTTCTTCAGGTTCACAGGACTGCCTTCTGTTTATACACTTTATGGGGTGCCTTCTGCTGGCTGTAGTCGATGTCCTAGCAGGCACCTTTATTGGCTCACTTATGCATTTAATTTCTAAATTGCCCCGTCCTGGAAGTTAGGGGAAGTTAATGCTCAAGATATAACATTTCCCCCCAAAATTTGAAGCCTTGGGGGAGAATGATGAAAATGTTGGGAAAAACATGCGCCTACTGTATTGCTTTAACAAAATATAATGCATAATTATTAACAGCACATAAAAATGTACTTTGGGGCATATTTATTAAATATAAAAAAGACATGCCTTAGTTTTCCAAAAGCAAAATTGCCGATATACCCAATACTTAACTTGAGAGAGAGAGAGAGAGCTGTTAACTGCTGTATTCTGAACTACCTTAGCACATGTATCTTAATTTTTGCTATCTAATGCATAGGGAAAAATAAAGTTTGAAATTAGAGAACACAAATTTTATAATAAAGAGTATATTATTCAGAAAAATAGCCTCATACTGTCATCAAGAAGACTGTTGCGGTACAGTGGGTCAGAGTGTTGGACTAGGATCTGGCAGATCCAGGTTCGAATTCACACTCTGACAAGGAAGCTTGCTGGGTGACCATAGACCCGTTAGACACTCTTAGCCTAACCTACCTCACAGGGTTGTTGTGAAGGTAAAATGGAAAAGAGGGGACTGATGTAAGCTGCTTTAGGTCTACATTGGGAAGAAAGATGGGGTATAATTAATAGGGCTAGCAGCATAACTGGATATTGAGTTAAACTTTATAACACTGAAAACACTGAACTCTTTAATTGCATATTATCATCAAACACATTATAACACATGAATTGTTGCCAAAACCATTCTGATTATTTACATTTAAACAATAAACGTAACCTTTAAAAAGTGTTTCATAGTCTACAGTATACATACGAATTATCATTATCTAATGCTGTAGAAGGTCTGTATAAAATTTTTCAGGCTACACATTTTGAATGAGTAAAACCTTATCTTGTAAAGCATTTCACTCATTCCAAAGGAGAAAATAGTTTGTAAGAAGGTTTTTCCCCCCAGTGTTGCTTCAAGTTTCCCAAGTTTTCCATTAGCAAAATTGGACGAAAAAAAAGTCCTTAGGGATTTTTTTTCTGAAAAGTTTCCTCCAGAGACTTCACATGTCTAGTTAAAACATAAATCTGATAAAAGAGAAGTAACCAAAGGTGGAAATATGATGTGTGAATAGATTTAAACATAACTATGAGTTGGATCCCATCAACTTTTCAATCCCATCCAATTTTCAGTCCCCAGACACACACACTCCAGACTCTACACATCCTGCGTATCTGTTGTTCTGTGAATCCCATGATGCACCAGCCTTTGGGGTGGTCCAAAGAGCCCCACTTCTCACCCGCATCTGCAGAAAAATTGGTAGGATCCAGTCAAATTGATTAAAATGACTTGGGACAACCCATGGCCTATTTAGGTATTTATTTACTTTCTGCCCATCTCCTGCCTTGAAAACCCCACGGTTGGAGTTGCCGTGAGTCAGACTCAATGGCACCTTCTTCTTCTTCTTCTTCTTCTTCCCACAAAGAACTAAAGCAACATACGTCATTTTATCCTCCTCCATTTTATCCTCACAACAATCCTGGGAGGTAGGTTAGGCTGAGAGTGATTCACCCAACAAGCTTCCACAGCAGAGTAGGGATGCTGGAATTGTGGAGAAGAGTTAGGGACATTGTTTCATGTATGGTGGTCTTGTTTGAGAGTGCAAGAATTTTGGAACATGGTACATAGAAAATTGCCCTGACCCAGATAGCCCAGGTGAGCCTGATCTTGTCAAATCTTAGAAGCTAAGCAGGGTTGGCCTTGGTTAGTAATTGGATGGGAAATCTCCAATGAAGACCAGGGTTGCAGAGTCAGGCAATGGCAAACCACCTCTGTTAGACTCTTGCCTTGAAAACCCTACCAGGTGTTGAGAAACATACAGGAACATTTTATCACATGTGGTGGTCTTGCAAAGAGGTACATAAATTTTGGATAATGGTCCATAGACGACTACAATTTTACAGATTACAATTCCATTGAAACCTGAAATATTTTTGTTAAACTGTGTACCAGAAGACTTGGATAAAGATCAGAAATACTTTATTATACATGTAGTGACAGCAGCAAGAATTTTACTAGCATTCTATTGGAGATGACCAGTAATACCTCAGCAGGAGGAGCTAATAGTGAAGATAATGGAAAATGTGGAACTAGACAAACTAACTTTACTAATGAAAGGACAAATGGAAGAAGACTTTGCTGCACCATGGACCCCCTTTTACAACTGGATGAGAAACAAATATAAAGAATGTAATAATTATATGAAGGCAATATTGTCATTTCTTACTAGTAATCACAGTTGAGTGATTAGCAGTGTGAAAAATGTAGATAAGTAGAGTGCTGTTTCAAGCAGAATGTGTGATACTTTTTTGCTTCTTGCTTTCCCCCTTTTTCTCTACCCCTAATGAAAAAACTAATAAAATATTTATAAAAAAAGAAAAGAAAACCCTACCAGGTGTTGCCATAAATCAGCTATGACTTCAGGGCACTCTTCACTACCACACACAGAAAATTAGAAGGAATTTTGAGTTGTTCCCTGATTATAATCCACAGATGCATTTGCTATAAGATGCTATTTGGTTCCTTGTGTCTTTTCAAGGTAGCTAAGGTTGAGATCCTAAATGCTGGTAAGCATGTTTATATCTTAGTGAACTATGAGACTGAGTTCTGAGTCAACCTGTGAGAACACAGGAAGCTGCCATATATGGGCAGACCTTTGGTTCACCTAGAGCTCTAGGCTCTCCAGGACGCATCTCACGCATGGAAAGGTCTTTCCCAACACCCACTGTCTTGAGGCTGGAGAGGCCGGAGACTGAACGTGGGATTTTCTGCATGCAAAGGAGGTTCCCTGCCACTGAGCCGGAGCCTTGTTATCATATGCTCAAATGCCTAAACCGGGCCTCTTTGCGGGATACCACACCGCCTGATTTCTGGTGGTTACAAGTACAGGTTGTACCAGTTTTAGTGTCTTTCACTTTTTCATTGTCTTTTGGGGCTTGTGCCGACAGCTCCTGGGATTAGTTTTGCATCTTGGGATTAGTTTTGCATCGTGGTCTTGTTCTCTCTAAAACATGTTTTGACTCCTGCTTGCCTGCCCCTCATGCGGACCTTACAAACTGCTGCCGGCATAGAGGGTATAGCTGAAGGAGTTTGGAAGATGCTGTTTTAAACGCCTCAGATTCCCCAGGTGGAAGCTTTGCTAATGACAAAATTGAAAAATTTGCACATGTACAGATAATTTTTGAAAGTTTATGAGATAGATTGTGACTTTAGTACAAGTACTGTGTAAGCGTGAGGGGGAAAGTGTGGGGTAATTGTTGTTTGAGTGATGAAGCTGGGACACCTCCCCCCTCCAGCTTGAAATCCCCATTGGCCCATGAAATTTATGGGGTGACCGTGGCCTAGTCATTCTTTAGCATCCTAATCTACCTCACAGGGTTGCTGGGGAGATGAGAACCATGTATACCACCTTGAGTTCTGTGGAGGAAAGGCAGAGATAAAAACGCAAAAGGAGTGCATTACAGCTTGCTCTTTTACAGGTTTACTTGGAAGTAAGTCATAGATCCAGAAGAGTTAGCCGTGTTAGTCTGTAGTTGCAAAATAGTAAAGAGTCCAGTAGCGCCTTTAAGACTCACCAACTTATTTGTAGCATAAGCTTCCGAGAACCACAGCTCTCTTTGCCAGAGCATCTGACGAAGAGAGCTGTAGCTCTCAAAAGCTTATGCTACAAATAAGTCAGTTAGTCATAAAGATGCTACTGGACTCTTTACTATTTTGGAAGTAAGTGTTCCAGGAAGGTTAGGAAGTCCCAAGATCACATCCTTTTTCACTTGAATGTTGCCTCAAAATGGATGGAAAGCTCTAAAACTCAGTGCCCCATCTGTAAAATGGGAATAGCGACAGGCGCTACTAGAGGGACAAACAGGCTTTCATCCTATGCTTATTGGGGAAGATGGGAAGATTTTAAAATGTGTTTAGACATTTACGTCCCACTTTTGTCCTCAATGGTTGACCCACAGCAATGTATTTGTTCCTCCTCCATTTCATCTTTGCACCAAACCACCCCGTGAAGTAGGCTAGGTGATAGTTTAGCTGTGTCAGCCTGCAATAGAACAAGAAGATTGGAGTCTAGCACCTTAAGAGACCAACAAGATTTTCAGGGTGTAAGCTTTTGAGAGTCAGAGCTCATTTCTTCAGATACTGAGAATGAGAAGAATCTTCCTGGTATCTGAAGAAGGGAGCTCTGACTCTCAAAAGCTTACACCCTGAAAATCTTGATGGTCTCTAAGGTGCCACTGGCCTCCAATCCTGCTAGGTCATCTAACAAACCTGCATGGCGGAGTAGGGATATAGAACCTGTGCTTTCCAGATCCTAGTTGGACACTAACCATTTACACGTCTTGTACATTCTCAACAGCCACAATCTTCTTGTATACTGCAAGCTGCAGAGCCGAATTTGTATCTAAGGTTGCCAGTTCCAAACTGGGAAATTCCTGGAGATTGGGGAGGGAAACCTGGAAAGAGAGGCGTTTGGGGAAAGGAGGGACCTCACTGGGGTATAATACCATAGAGCCTCTCCTCCAAAGCAGTCGCTTTCTCCCGGGGAACTGATCTCTGCAGCCTGGAGATCAGTTGTAATTCCGGGAGATATCCAGCCACCACCTGGAGGTTGGCGTTGGCCGTATCCGGAAGGTAACGCCAAGAGAATGTGTTAAGTGATGTCATTAAATCGCCTTGTGTTCATTGATGGATGCCTTTGAATTATTTATTAGAAGCACTAGACACTTTGCACTGGGATACACTTTATAGTTGCATGTACTGATTCTTGTTATTATTGTTGTTTACTGCTTTTCCTCCAAGTGTGGTTTGTCCACCGAGGTACCTACCACCTGGAGGTGGGCTGCCAACCATACCCTTTGAGCCTTAGGAATGTGCCGTCTGTAACCTCATGGTGTCTATTTCTCCCTCCCGCCCCAGCAAACGCCGATCGGAGCGGAGAATAATTGGCACGCCTCCTCGTTCCCCAGACAGGCAATGCAGAGAGAGCTCGGGCACCTTTCCCGCCTGCAGCAGCCCCTTCGTCCTCCTGCAGTCCCAGCCGCGATCCCTCCTCCGGCCGAGGAGGGGGAGAAGGGCCAGAGCGGGCGGCACGTGCCGGCCCCCGGGGACACGGATTATCGCACGCGCGCCCCCCTGCCCATTTCTCCATCACGCTCGGCAGCTGCACAAAGCGCGCCCTTCCCTCCTGCCCCAGCTCCCCGCGACGGTTAAGCAACCAATTAACGCCGTGTATGCAAATCAGCGCCACGCCCTCTCCCCCAGTTCTAGGCTCTCGCATCTCGGCGCTGAAGCGAGCCAAGCGGCGGCGGCGGGGCTGTGGCGGCGGGCGTCTGGGATTTGCGCATCGGAGCGGGGATCCGTCTGGCTGGAGCCGAGAAGCGAGCCAGCGAGCTGCAGCGCCAGGTAAGGCAGGCGCGGGGAGAAGGGGCTCCGGGCGCGGCAGAGGTGAGGGAGCCTGGGACTAAAGCGGCGGGCGGGGCAGAGATTAGCCCGGACTGGGAGCGCGGCTCCCGCACAAGCGCATTAAAAAGCCCCCCGTGCCAAAGTAGCGCTTGTCGGTAAACAGCCGCCGGCCAGACAGAACAGACCACCTGGGACTTCTGGAGCGCCACACTGCAGCCTTCTGGAGAGGGTAGCCAAATGGGATAGTCTCCTGGTGGGGTATGCTCTGGTAACTTTGCAACCGTGCGCGAGAGACGAGCACAGGAAACCTGCATCGAGGCGTGCGGAACACACTGTGGGGTGCTCAGCATGCCATTACACGACGTGCCACTCTTCTGGCGGGTTGGGATGTTGTCATGGTTTCATGTGCCGGGAACAGTGGCTGAACACAGGCTGCACATGTCATATGCACAGCCCCTGTCAGGGATACGTGATAACACGACTCACGACCCTTATAATGGAGCAGTGTTGTGCATCTCCAGCGCTCTTGCATGTGGTACATGTTACCTGGCCAGCATCAGTGCAAAAACGGCCAGAGTTCTCTGGCACTTGAAAGACTAATGCATATGGTAGAACATAAACTGTTGTGGGCCAAAGGTACCACAAGAATGTAGGGTTGTCAAGAGGGGGGCAAGTGCAGGGCATAATTCTGTGACCCCTGATGTTCTGGAGGAACCAGGAGTCTGGTGGTAATGGGCTTTCAGATGATGTTTGGGCTGAGCCTGAGCGGTGCGAAGGGGATTCCCCTCCCCAGTCTTCATCTCCTGGCTGCTGCCTGGACTCTGTTGTGCAGCAGGCTAGCGCTGGCTACTGCTTTGACACCAGTATTACAATAATTGACATGGTCATAAGGTAGGTTTGCACACGCTGCAAAAGCAGTAAAGTCCATGGTTCTGGTTTCATTTGTATGTTTCTGTGGTGTGTATCTCCGTCACACGTGCACATTTTAAATCATTTCTGATCACATGCCTAGAAATACAGAACTACTTTTAGTGGTCTGGTATTCTTATATGTGATAGGAAAGCATGTGCCCCCTTACATGTGCATAAAGCACTTAGGAAGAAAGACACAATTAAGAAGACACAATTAAGAAGAAACGCACACTTTGATGTAGCAGGTGAACATTGGTGTCTACATCCTGCTGGTTTGACAGGGATTTACCAGCAATTAAGTTTGCTCAGGTCTACCATCTGAGAAATCTGTGCTTGAGCACTGGCAAGGTGAGCATTCCTATCGCAATGCATGGATCTTGTGGGACAATCCCCAGCCCCTTGATACATCTGCAGTGTCCCAAACTTTGCAACATGCTTTGCGCGTTAAACAGTGCTCATCGTTAGCAGGGACATACCAACAGCTGTATATTTTTTATCTGAATTGTGCAGATGTGGGTCATTCCAGATGTTCAGTTTATAACAGAACTAGGCTTCCCACAGCAGAGCTGCTTTCCCCTTTCCCCATATCATTTATGTGTTGTCAAGGTAATCTTCTACTGCTGGATTCCATACCAAATCCAATATACCAAAAAGAAACAATACATCAGAAACTGCAGGGTTTGTTTAAGCTTTGGGGTTGATTTAAAGAGCACCTGTTTCTTTTCACCTGTTCTTTATTGTCTGGAAACATTCACGTGCAGAGCACGGGAACAGACAGGCAATCCTGGGGTCTAGGGAGTTGCTACTTCAGCCTGGACTTTTCAGAGGGTGATCCAGCAGCTGTCTAGGAACATAAAAGTGATGGAGATGCATGCTGCTGTTCCCAGCACTGTGCAGTGTGTAAGGAAAGATCAAGTTTCTGCCTCTTGCAGGCAGATGTTGTGTAAGTGGCTACCATAGAATACGCCTGCAGTAAAGACAGCATGAGAATTGTATAGGTGTATGCATGCATGTATATGTAACTGGGTTAATACACCTGTGTGAGGTTGTATACAGTCACACCTGCATTGTCACAAGAAGAGCAGGCATGGGAATCTATGTTTGAAAGTCCTAGGAAAGCTTCTTCAAAGGCTGTATGGGGGGGGGCAGTGTGTCCTTGGATTCTGCACCTACCATTTTATGCGTGGGTTGTCTGTGCCTTCGTATTTTCCTCCTCTGTGGGAGCATTGCCTGTTTTGACATGTTGCCCTGGAGCTGCAGAAAATGTAAGTAATAATAATAGTTATTACTGATCAGCTTTGATCTGTGGCTTATGTCTGAATTGCGTGTGTCTGGGGACCTGTTAGCCAGGCTTCGTGCTTTTGCTGGTAGTGTGGAGGCTGGAGAATTTAGGGCATGCTCCATTGGGAGGTTCTCCTGGTGGTTGAAATGAACAGAAGCTATGTTTGACCTTAATGCGCTGATGGGAAAGAGAGAGTAGCATCACTTTGTTGATTTCTGCAGCCAAAGGAGCTTTCACAACTGGGGATTCTCTTCACTCCCCTTTCAAACCTTCTCGCCTTTATCTTTAGCAAGTTTAGAATCTGAGATCTTGAAAACACTTCTCTGTTTTAAAAAAAAAATTAAAAACAGGCTTTGTGGGTGTTACAGGTATAAAGGTGATAGAAAGGACAAGTGAATCCCCGACGATGCCTGTGCAAGTTACCCGTCTTAACTGTTGATACATACTGGAATGTTTAGCTTTTGTGCTGGAATTTTTAGTTGTTTTATGCATTTCCATGTTACATAATTCTTGTTTTTAACCACTGAAGAACTGGATGGCAGTACAGTTCAATGTGCTGACCGCATTTCTTGAGCTTGTTATTCTTGTAAGCAACCTAGCAAATGTAAGCATGGCTTTGAAAATGTGACATTCCATCAGCATTCCGTCCTTGGAACCCAAAACAAAAAGATTGGAAGGGCAGCAGCAGCAGCAACCCTTCAAGACCTATTCCTCAATGACATCAGTCATTTTTTAAAGAGGCTTGGATCATGCGCACCCAGCTTTATAGCACGTGCCCAGAGTTTCCAGATGACAGGGGTCTTCTACCATTATGTGCAGCAGGTGGGGCAAGAACAGGCAATGTCGCTGTGTAAGGAAAACATACCATCTTAATGGATCAGTCTAGGTGCCAGTCAGATAGATATAGAGAGGAAGTTCCATACTTGAGGTGCCACCATAAAAAAGGCTCTGCCCCTCTTAGCCACCCATCAGATCTTGTTTTGAAGAGGAAGATTCCCTGCATCACCATTTTTGAGACATGTTGTCAGATACGCCTCCAGCATATCTGTCATGTGTTACGGATTCCTTGCTGCAGTGTGTAGTGTACCTCTGAGAACATGCAGAGGGAAACCTGTTTTGCTGACTGGTTGCTAGCTGCTTATCTTGCACGTGTTTTGGTTACAATTTCCTGGCAGGCCTGAGAACGTGGCCTTGAAGTTCCAGCAGAGACTGTACCAACCTCCTAAGAGACTGAGCAGAGCTCATCCTTTCCCTCCTCCCCTCTTCCCTGGCTCAGCGCGCCAAAATCCTAACGGACTTGGGGGGGGGGCTTTGCCCAATAATTAACCTTACTTTGCTACGTTCCAGCCAGTGATCCTGTCTGACCATCTTGATACTGGTATTCTTCTTTAATAAAGTGACTTGGGGGGAAATACCTGGCAAGACCTGACACATGTAGTGCCATCCACACACAGGATGCTTTACAAAGAAACACCGTAAAGGTCTCTGCCTGGAGGAGCTTTCAGTCCGGCATAGCCCTACAGTGCCAGACAAAAAGGATGGGAATTTCTTGTGGAGTATTTTCTACTTTGTTCTTATACTTCCCTTTTCTTGACATGCAGCCCTGCTGAGTCCCCTCCCCTGTCCCCACCACCCAGTGCCTCTGTCATGCAATACTAATCATTGAGCTTTTGAAACCAGGGTCCCCTTAGGCAGGAGCTGTGGCTCAGAGAGGAGGTGCTTTGGTCCATTGCCAGCAGAAGGTCCCAGGTTCAGTTCCTGGCATTGCAGTGCAGGTGTTGAGAAAGGCCTTTCTCGGCCAGAGACCCTGGAGCACCACTGCCAATCAGAAGAGATAACACTGAGCTCGGTGTACTAATGTAGAAGTCCCTTTGACCCCTGCTATTCAAACTAAAGTTCTTGCAGATCAGGTGCATTGGGGAAAGGGGTGGGAGAGGCCGGATTGCAAATCACATCTGTGATCTCTCTGGAGATGAAGGGGTGAGTAGTGCCAAGGTGAGGTTATGATGAGCTATCCATTGTTCCACGGCGGTTATAGAATCTGCAGTGTGGCGTGTAGGAGTCAGAGCAGATGGAGTCTTTGTGGAGTTTACCACCTGGAACAAAAGTCCTAACAAGGCTTGCTATCAAAAATCCCTAACAGAACCGTGCCAGCTGCTGGATTGAATTCCTTGCTAGAAAAAAAAATTGCTAGAATATAGCCAGCCAGATTCACTTAGCCTTGCCTGTGCCTTAAGCGCACTCACTGATTCTGGCCCAATTGTTCACCTATTCAGTCATTATTGGTGCTGGTTTCTCTGTAGTCGGTTTGCAACTTGTAACACATGTGATGCACCTGTGACCTCCATTATCAGCACTGCAGCTGCCCTGTCGACATGGGATTACCATGATGGAAATTGCACCAATATAAACAGCAACAATTGTCCTAACTGCTAAAAAAAAATTGATGAGTAGAAATTCCTGAAATAGGAAATTGCTGTTGATGTCTGTGGGTGGAGATTTGTTGTTCCTGTCAGTTTGGTGGGGAATATATTGACAGATTTCAAACACTGAAAAAAAATCTTAGAAAGAGGAGGGAGGGATATTTGGAAGCCTCTATCAAAGACGGCCTTCGTAGCAGGCAGAGGTATGAATTAAAAGGGTGTGAAATCATTTTTCCATGCAGATACTCAAGTGGAATTTGGAGAATGCCTGGGCTCTTCTAGGTTAGGATGGCCTGCCTCCGGGCACAGGATTAGAACATCTCTGCTTAAAGTGTTTGTGGCCTAGCTTTCAGCCGTAGCTAGCAATATATTTAAAATGCTTTATGTCGGCAGGAAATAAATGTAAAAACAGTGCATTAACAGTTTGATCCTATGCTATTGATTTTAATAGGCTTAGACGGGAGTAACTGCATAGGATTGCATTGTAAAATACTGTTATTTGAAAGAAAGATTTTTTAAAATTACAATATTGTTGGTAGTTATACCATATAAGCTTTGACAGCTGTGGGCATTGTAAGATACAAATGGGGTGGAATTGGGTGAAGCGGTTAAAAGCGAAGAAGATGGTTGGCTCTATTTTACATTGAACAAATCCCAGATACAGAATTTCTAAAGATTGCTTATGTGTCTGATTGAGTGATTTGGATACCGGAATGGAACCATTTGATCTGGAAGTGGTAGTTAAGTTATTGGTGGGATCCAAGAAAGCTGTTGCCTATTTTTGGAAGGCATCCAGTTTATTTCCCATTGTATAATTGTGCAATAGAATCTGCACCATTTTATCAAACTACAAGGTACAGTAAGCTTATTCAGAGTTTGGAGTAGTACATTTCAGAATGATGTTAGCTTGTATATGTTCTCTCCCCCTGCCTCCTTTGATTTAGGATTTTTTCCCTTTAGCATGTTATCTGTTGTGCCATATTATACAGCTTTTGCATTTTTAAAATAAACATTATTTAAAACTTTGAGAAACCAAAATGTCTGCTTGCTGATAACTGAAAGTGATCAGTCCAGGTGCCAGTCAGATAGATACAGAGAGGAAGTTCTACCACCATGAAAAAGGCACTGCCCCTCTTGGCCACCCATCTCACATCCAGATGTGTGGTGCCCAGAGACCGGTTTTCAACAAAGAGTGCAACAATTGGACGGGTCTGTAGATGATTCCCAGGGTCCCAATTCTCCCGATTTCAAGTCTATATTTCACCCTTATCACTGCTTGCCAAAGATCAGAATCTCAGGTTTGTTCTTCAGCTTCTGTTTCCTTTTCCTTGTGCTTTAGACCATTATGCATATTTACTAAGAGAGCTTTGAAGTCTTCATAGGGAACAGAACCAGAGATCCCAAATATGCTTTTTTTCACATTACAAAATATGTAGGTCAAATAGAGATACACACATGCTCAGTTGCATCGTGCTCATGATTTTAAAATCTCCAAGGAGGATGAGAAAATGGGAGAGATGCAGACACCAGATGCACTTCTAGCCGAGCAGGCGCACTGGTCAGTGGACCAGTCCAGTATTGCCAGCTGACCTCTCCTAGTGTGTGGTCATAGTCAAGTATTCTTTGAAGTCAATAAAGCCACTTGGTGGAAGGTCACTTTCATTTTTAAAAATTTCCTCATGGCGCCAGGACAGGAATGAGGGTTCCTGGCCCCTAGGCTGGCCTTCCGCTTGCCCCTTCCCCTCACATACACTGAATAGGTATGCATACTTACTTGTGCGTAAGTCCCAGTGAACTCAGTGGATCTTACTTCTGAATAAATGTGCAGAGGGATGCCTAGTGGCTCAGCTTTGCATCTCTCCTACCTGGCTGCTCACCAAGCTGGCGAGTTTCCTCCCTGGTGCCTGGCCGCTTGCCCTTTCTTCAGTCTCTGACGGAAGGAGAGGTGCTGCTGCCAGCTCTTGCCCCATGCACTGCTTCCTGCGGCTGTTTATCGGGCACTTGCTCATGCGATGGCAGCAGGTAGAACATGCTTACAGGGCTCTCCCACTGCCAGGACTTTTTTTCAGCTGGAATGTGGTGGAACGGAGTTCCGGCACCTCTTGAAAATGGTCACATGGCTGGTGGCCCCGCCCCCTGATCTCCAGACAGAGGGGAGTTTAGATTGCGGCGCAGCGGGCAAACTAAACTCCCCTCTGTCTGGTGATTAGGGAGTGGGGCCACCAGCCATGTGAGCATTTTCACCAAGGGCGATTTAAACTTTAAAAAACTCCCCCCTTGTTCCAGCTGACCCAAAGTGACATCATTGCGCGGTCCTGAGTTCCACCACTGAGTTCCACCACCTCTTTTCCCAGAAAAAAAACCCTGCCCACTGCCATGCAAGCAAACAAGTGAAGAGGCAGGCAGGCATTGGTGGCCTCAGCAACTGCCTGGTCTTGCCAAACCCTGAGGCCGTCCCTGACCTCTACATAACTGCCGGCCTCTTCAAGTAGGAAAAATTGGCCTAGTTAGCACAACTGCCTCAAAAAAAAGAAGAAGCCTGCCTTCAGATAACATTGTTGAAATTTATGAATTATGATTTTTTAAAAGTTAATTGTTTCACAATAACTAATGTGCTTTTGCAATTTGCCTAAAAATGAGGCCTGGTGACGAATAAAGTATCTCCTGAAGTTAATGGCCGTTTCCACACTGCTTACCTTCCCTCGGAACGACCCAGAACATTGTGCAAAACTCACGGAAGATCGTGTTTTCATGGGTCGCAAATCTTGCGCGACAAAACGCGATCTTCTGCGGGTGTTGCGCAGTGTTCTGGGTCGTTCCGAGGGAAGGTAAGCAGTGTGGAAACAGCCATAGTTTTTAAAAGGCTTGACCAGTCACATTATCAAATAGTTTTTTGATTGGCCTCATGGGAGTTTTAGCCAGAGCAGGTGCCCACATACCAATCTGCGGTAACAAAGTTGAATTTTTGTTTATCTTCTTCACTCTTATCACTCATCTAAACAGAAGGGAGGAAAGCTGCAGTGACATAAAAAGGTGGTTTCTTCTCCTCCCACTGGTGCGCGTGTAGAAGTTTCACTTTTGTCTGACCCCTGCTGCTTGTGAACATTGAACTAGCTAGGATGTGTTTCTATGCAATGCATCTTTGGTGAAATTAACAGCGGGCTTGAAATAATTGATGTGATTAACTATTGGGGGCAAGGGACAAAGCCTTGTTTTGAAAGAGAATGAAAAATCATTAGCAGGATGCACTGAACGAACAATAAATAGGAGTCTTGGGCTTTTTAAAAGCTAACAAGTTTTTATTACAGCATCAGTTTTTGTAGACTAGAGCCCACTTTGTCAGATGTATGAATGAAAAATATTAGCTGTTTCCCCTGAATGTGCTAGATTGCATGGATTGAAATGAAAGCTCGGCGCATGACTTCCAGCCTCAAAGCCAACGCCGTTGAACATGTGCAGCTGTGCGCAGGCGCAACCGCCCATTTGTGCGCTCTGTCTTCCCATTGTCTTACACATCCCAGCCACAAAGTTCTGTCCCTTGGGCAGCTCTTGAGTTGTTGGAACCACCCGGCCTGTTTGAGGCAGCCCAGTCCCTGATAGCAGCACAGCCTCTGCTTGGCACAACGAGTTGCTAAATTGAGTCTGACTTGCTGTGCTCCCGCCCACCCCTTTAGTCACTCCATTCTGGCAGGCAGGCAGGCCTGAGGCACGGTGGGAGGTTGATGAACACTTCTGTCCTGGATGTGAACAAGCAGCGGAAAAGCTCCCAGGTGGAGGGGCAAGAGCAGAGCCCTGGTCAAGCTGGTGTCTCGGTGCAGGGTGGAGTCGATGGGTAACCCCTGGGAGGTGATTTATTTTTGAAGATGTTTTTATCCCACTTTTGCTAAGCAGCTGGGTTGGATCCTACAAGCCATGCCTAGAAGGGTTTCATGTTCCTGAGAGTTGGGGGGACAGAATGGGATCTGGGGGGTGCAGCTGGAGGGGGAGCCAGCAGAAATAGCTCCTTTCCCTTCTCACGTGAGCTTTTCTGCAAACTGAGCAAGTGCTCATGCTGAGGCGAGGGTACAATTTCTGCAGACTCTCTTCTGTTTGCAGCTGCCTCTTCTACTCCACATATTGCACCCTGCTCTTTTATGCAAGGGTCCCTAGACCCACTGGAGCAGCACAAAGCTTCAGGAGAATAAGTCTGTTCTACGAGGTCTGTGCTTCTGCTCTCTGGTAAGTAAGGGGGCTGGGCTCAGGATAGTAAGGTTGCCAACCTCCAGGTGGTGGCTGGAGATCTCCCAGAGTTACAGCTGATCTCAGGACTGCAAAGATCAGTTTCCTTGGGGAAAATGGCTGCTTTGGCGGGCAGACTGTATGGCATTTCACCCCTTCCCAGACACCACTTTCCCCAGACTCCACCCCCAAATCTCCAAGTATTTCCCAACCCAGAACTGGCAGCCCTATAAGGTGGGGTTGCCAACTGCATTTGGGACATTTCTGGAGATTTTGGGGGTGGAGCCTGGGGAGGGCGGGTTGGGGGAGGGGAGGAAGCTTAAGTGTGATTTGATGCCATACAGTCCACCCCCCAGTGCTGCCATTTTCTGTAGGGGAACTGATATTTGTAGTCCATACAAATATCATACAATACAAAATTCTTGTGTCCCCATGTAGTCACCAACAGGGCTTTTGATCAGATGTGGACCGGGAGTATTAATTCCCAGGTGTGCGCAGGTCCCAATTCAAACTATAACCACAATCCATAAGGAAAGGAGACAAGCCCCCTGTTAGGATGAAGTGGAGGAGAGAAGAATGTAAGCCACTTTGGGGAGAAAGGTAGGGTATAAATGAAGTAAATGAATAAATGAACTTCCGCTCCATGCAGATTTCCTGACCTGAAACAGACCGAGGGAGCCACTGTTTGGAAGCAAGCTGGTAGCCAGTGCAGTCGGCACAAAACTGTGGCTGGCTATATTTTGCACCAACTTCTGCAGTCATCTTTAAGGGCAGCCCCATGTCCATCCCATTGCAGTAGTCCATCCTAAAGGAGGGCTGGCGAAGAGGGCTGAACCGTTAGCGAAGAGCCATTGCTTATCTTCCAGACATATATCTAGAAGTTGTTTCTTTGAACTCAGTCACACTATTTCGGCTCTCGTTGCATTCCATGGCAACATGTTTCAAAGGCAAGCTGCATGCCGGGGGAATTTTTTTCCCATTAGTTCATTTTTCAGCTTACTGCAGAAAGAGTGATTTGTGATGTGGGCTGAATGCTGTGTTTGGAGGACAGATTACAAAGTGAACGCGGCATCTGTGTTGCAGGGTATGGAATGTTGTCTTGCTAGGGGTTGTGCCAAGCTACAAAAGGACAGGAGGGCACTGAAGAAAGTGAAGAAGAATCCTGCTGGGTTGCACCAAAAGTCTGGGTAATCCGGCATTCTGTTTCCCACAGTGGCTAACTAGTTGCTTCTGAAAAGCCTATAAGCAAAATGAGAAGACAGTGTTCCTGCATCTGGTAATTTTTTTCAATTATGTATTTCACTTATTCTCAGGGCTTTTTTTCTGGGAAAAGAGGTGGTGGAACGCAGTGGTGGAACTCAAGACCACACAATGACGTCACTTTGGGTCAGCTGGAACAAGGGGGGAGTTTTTTAAAGTTTAAATTGCCCTCAGCGAAAATGGTCACATGACCGGTGGCCCCACCCCCTGATGTCCGGACAGAGGGGAGTTTAGATTGCCATCCGTGCCGCTTGGCAGCACGGAGAGCAGTCTAAAGTCCCCTCTGTCTGGAGATCAGGGGGCGGGGCCACCAGCCATGTGACCATTTTTAAGAGGTGTCGGAACTCCGTTCCACCGCGTTCTTGCTGAAAAAACCCCTGCTTATTCTCCATTTTTCTTCCCAGTGAGGACGCAGGGTGTCTTGCATCATTCTCCTTTCTTCAGTTTTATCTTCACACCAGCCCAGTGATACATGTTAGGCTGACAGAGCTGACCCAAGGTCACCCACTGAGCTCCCATGGCATCCAAAGGGAGGATGCCATCCAAAGGGAGGTCTCCCAAGATCCTAGTCCAGACCTCTAACCCACTACACTACAGTGGCTCGATTCACTGCAGCAATTTTATTTATTGATTGATTTTTATTTATTTATGTCATTTATAGTCCGCCTTTCTCACTGAGACTCAAGGCAGATTACACAGTATGAGATTAGTACAATCAGTATCAAGTACATTTCAATACAGTATCAAGGACATTTCCATAAACAATGCCATAGGATAAATAGATACAAGTTTAAAAGACATAGTATTAGCAAGAATCCAATACAGAGTAGAAAAAACTTCACTTGGATGAAGTTGGCATACTACAGGTGTGATGCAAATTGGGCACCACACACACGGGAACTGAGGCGAACCTTCAACTCATGTCTGACTATTAAACAGGACCCAGAGTCAGGGCCTTGGATTGAACCTGGGTATTCCCATAATGTGTGACTTGGCCTTTAGGGGAGGTGTGTGATCAGGGTCTGGATGGGAGATCTCCTGGGAACTCTACATGCCAGCACAGGTTTGATTATGGGCATGGTTGCCAACCTCCAGGTGAGGTCTGGAGATGTTCTAGAATTACAACTGATTTCCAGCTGACAGAGATCAGTTCTCCTGGGGGGAAAGGCTACTTTGAAGGGTGGACTCAGTGGCGTTATACCTCACTGAGCTCTCTCCCCCTCTCAAGCCCTACAATCCCCAGGGTGTACCCCCCCCAAATCTCCAGGAATTTCCCAACCTGGAGTTGGCAACCCTAATGAGGGGATTGCGGAAGCTGGGAGGATCCATATCAGTGATGCCTTTGTTCCTTTTGGCTGCTCAGATCTGTTCCTTTTCCAGCATTCTGCAACATTCCAAGTGGTCACCCCATCTGAAAAAAAATGTATATTAGGAGAAGGTCCAGATTGTGCCTGCTGGCTATCTCAGCTGGAAAGGGTCAACTGCCAGAAGGAAAACTGGGAACTCATTCCGAGAGACTGCCTATCCATTGACCTACTGTAAAAGTGGCCCTAGGCTATTCCTTTCTTCAGAGTGGGTGTGCACCATGCAGATATGATAAGGAGTGAATTATCAGGCCAGATCCCCTGCAGGGAGATCTCCAACACAGACAGGACTCTTTCCCTGCTTCCTTTGTGGCAGTTGCTTGTCCTATTCAAACCCCCCTCCCCCGCAGGGATAGCCAGGCACGATGATTGGAAGGTCCTCGGTGAGGGCTCATGCTGCCTGGGGAACAGGAGTGACTACCACAGCCTCATTGTTCCTGGTGCAGAACAGATTGAGCTAATTAACCCTTGAGCTTCTTGTTTCCACTCTGGCCTTTCAGTGCGTGTCTCCTTTCATAAGCAAGCAGTCAGGGCCTGCCATTCCATTCAGCCCGTAGAAGTGTTTGCTGTACAGAAGAAAACTGAGGAGAGTCGTGAGTGACCCCCTGAAGAATACACACCGTCACACTCCTATGCACATGTGTGAGAGAGACATGGAAGTAAGGGGGTGGGGAAGCGAGTTGCTGCTTGGATAGACTGAAGCAAGCAGAGATTTAGCTAGACAAGCCACAGGAAGAAGCCAGCCCAGGTTTGGTCCTGCTGGAATCTTCAGTCTGTTAGGGCCAATTCATGTGTTACAAAGCCCGCATGTCCCTTACATGGACTTTCAATGGGTGTGTTCTGGGAGGTCCATGCTGGAGACTTAATCTTTTAGAGAGTGCAGGCCAGTTTCTGATTGAGACAACAGTTACTGAGGAGAAGAGACCAAAAGTCTTCTCTTCTGCACCACTGTCCTCAGCTGAAGCAACCTCAGGGAGCCGCTATTTCTCCATTGGGGAAATTTCTGTGGATTGATTCAAGTTCCCTCAGTGGGCAAATAGTGGGTCCTCGGGACCACTTAAGATGGAGAAAACAGGGAAGGGTGAAGCTCCTTGCTCCTACCCAGTCTGAACTGGGCCAGCACGCACATCTGGGAATTACACATCTATTGAAAGCCTAGATTGGCTGGAGGGAGGCATAGACTTCATAAAATGTGGACTGGTTCTCAGTAGAGCCTAATGTCCTTAGGAAGCTATGGCAGTGGTGATGGCTCTTCTGGGACCTTTCTTCAATAATAATGTTGTGCTCAGCATTCAGCCAAAGGGGGATGCCTGTTACGAGAACACATTGTGATTTTTGAACACTGCTGCTCAACCTACCTGAGAAGGCTTATGATGTCCTGAAGGAAAATGCTATAACTTCAAGGAGATCCCTGTTGTGCAGTGATAGACAACATACCCAGAGCAACAAGGGTAAAGGACTGTCTTTCCCAAATGGCAAGCAGAGCTTTGAAGGGGTCTGGCTGACAACACTGACATGGAGGAAGATGCCGAATGCTCTCATTTAAGATTAGGATGCTGAGCAACTGGCTGGTCCAATATTTATTATGCATCTTTTAAGCAGTTTATTTAAAAAAAAAACACCAGACCAGGAATCTTGTAGCATTTTAAAGATTTAACAGTTTTTATTCTAGCATAAGCTTTCACCAGATTCTATTTTGTCATTCGAAAGATATACACACAGTTCCAAAGAAAAAAGTTGTAGAGTCAAAGGGCCATGAAACGCAGAAAGTACAGGGTAAGATGTAATTATGTGACATTCAAATGAAATCAAGAAAAACACAGTGCCTATTCACAACAGCAGTAATTGCTTTATCGCCAATCTCCTTGGTTTTGTTAAACTTGTCCTCCCACTGAATTCTGCTATTTTAAATGAGTGTCCATTTATTCTTTTGCTGACCTGATTGAGGTAGAGAACATAAGGGTATTGTTGACACATGGCATAGCACATATGATGATAAACAAGTGGATGAGCCCAAGATACTAAAGTTGGGGTTATCTGACATTTAAAAAATGACAGTGTTTAGAAACCAGTGGGAGAAAGTTTCATGCTTTCAGCATACGCTGCTGCTGATCTAAAAGGCACCATTTTTAGCAAAAAAAATCAATTAGAATTCATCAAAAAGTTTGATACCATCTCCCAAAGTATTTGGTATTCCTCAGCTATTCCACGGGTTAACTAGCTTAGCAAAATTATAGGGTGATTACTTTATTGCCAATTAACCGTTATTGTGAATGGTCTGTGTATTTTCTTGATTGCATTTGAATTTTACATAATTAAGTCTCACCCTGGAATTCCTGCATTTTATCGGGCCTTCCACCTTGCTTGTTCACAACAACTTTTCTTCATCCCTTCTCTCTCTCTCTCTCTCTCTCTCTCTCTCTCTCTCTCTCTCTCTCTCTCTCTCTCTCTCTCTCACACACACACACACACACATATTGTCTGTTGTGTGGGCCGTAGTCTGCAAAATCTGTTGCTAAAATAAAACCTGGTGCTGCAGGACTCAGGTTTACTTTTGCTGGAACAGGTTAACCCTCCTACCCCTCTTGAATTATTACACAACAAAGTAATGCAGTTAAAACATAAAATAAGGACATGGGTGGAGTGGGATTCGGACGTGGTAGAGGGATGCGTGACTGCTGCTTATTTTCCCTGCGGTGGCCTGAGCAGTGGTGGCTGCAAACTGGATGGGGAATGGCTCCTCTGCTAGAACTAGGGCCACTTAGGAGGGCCGTTTATTAGTTCTACTACTGTTCAGAAAAGGAACTCGGCGCTGCATGGTTCCGTTCTGGTTCATTTTTAAAGCTCACCCACTCCAGAGTCCCATTCCCCCCCCCCCAACATCCCAGCCTCTTTTTGTACAACAAACTGCTTTTGATTGCCTTGATAAGAGGCAAGGCTCCTTTTTTGCCTAGAAGAGAACTTTTGAAAGGGAATTGATTGGAGGTGCCTGATGGATGCCCTTGGCTGGCTGCCATGCTGCCTAAGCAAGGAGATGGCATTATAGGTTCTAATGCGGCATGAAAATTGCTGAGCACATGGAGATCTTGTAATTGGCATTTACAAACAATCCATGCCTGCTTCAGAGGCAGCTACTGCACCGGGAAATGTGCTTCTGACGGGTACACCTGCTTGTATTACTGGAACACTTCCATGTTTCAACTGTAAACAGTTTACAGGGAAGAGTTAACCTTAGCAAATATATCTGTGAAGTACTATTTTTGCTAAAAGTACTTGTTTCGCCTATGCCCTTTGCCTTCTTCCATACTGTCCAGCCCACCGATTACAGTTCTGTTCTTAAGTATTGCTGTCTGTGCTTCCTCCTGCAAAGGTGAGGTGGATGGGACCGGAGACAGGGCTTTTTCTGTGGTGGCACCTTGCCTTTGGAATATCCTCCCTCTTGCTTGCCTAGCACCCACCTAACTTTCCTTTAGGCACCAAACCAAAACTTTTCTTTTTAACCAGACTTTTAACTCCATGTTTATTTAGCTGTTTTATGGTTTGCTTTCAGTTCACAGTTTCAGAACCACTGCTTTACGGTGTGACCTGGGAAATGGCAAGTACAGACTAATGCAGGAAATGACTACACTCATTAAAGGATGATTAGGTCCTAATCATCCTTTAATGAGCATTGTTGTTTCCTGCATGGACAGTTCACCTGTAGGGGCTGGGATCTGAGCTGTCTCTATCAGAGCCAGCTTTTGAATGTGGAAATAGAGCTGTATATTGGCTGAAGGTGAAACATCTTAGGGATGTAGCAGACCTTTGTGGCAGTTTGCATACTGCTAGTATAACTAACATTTAACAAATGTGATGAAAACACAAGTTCATACAAAATGGCAAACTGTGGTTTGCTGAGAATGTGAAAAAGTTTGGAGATCCTCAGCTGTGCATATTCCATTCTTCCTGGGCTTTTTATCTTTTCAGAAAGCCCTAGTTTGTCTTTACTTCCAAACGCCTGTGATTTCTTGCAAGGTCTCCAATTGGATGACTGTCTGTAAAGGGGAACACATGAGCCCAAAAGTCTACCACAGTGCAATCCTAAGTAGAATTACAACCTTATAAACCCGGGGACATAGACGGGTGTCTATAGATTGCTCTGTCATTTGTGTGCCGTCAAACCAGTGTTTGACATTACATCTGAACTGAGACTATCAGTCTCCTGTACTTTGTTTCTTATCCAAAACAAATTAAATCTGCGACAGCAGTCTTTGGAGCTTCTTTCAACTTGGGAAAGTAAGGATCATGTTAACAAGACACACTCCAGTTATAGAAACAGATTCCATTTTTTGATAGAACTCCATAATGTTCTCCCAGTGTGATGATGATGAGTGTTGGTGAAATGTTCTATTAGCACTCAATACCTATCCATCCTTTTCTTTGGCACCTGTGCTTGTTCAGGAAGCAAGATATGGGAGGCTGAGATGTCAAGAAGAGCTTTTGTCTCTGAATGTATCAGACTCCTCCTGGGATTTAGACCGGTTTCACACATGACACTTAAACCCCTTTCAGGCTTTTCTCTTGCTGTTGGTATGCATGTGTGAAAGACAGAAAAGCAGTTTTAAGAGCATTTGTGTCATAGGCCTAAATTGATTGGCCTTGTAGGACTGTGAGTTTACAGGCACACTTTAATGTTCTTGTGTGTTTGGGATCATTTGGTAACAGATGACTTCTGTCTGGAGCAAATTGTTTTAGTTCACCATTTCATTTTTATATGATAGTATTGTAATGATTTTTTCACATGTTGTCCTCTCCCTCTTGAAGGTGATGGGCAGTAGTTTCAAGATGGAAAAGGAAGTATTTTCTGCACGAGATCCATAATGAACATGTGGAACTCACTGCTACAGGACATATTGTACAGAAGTGTCTCTTCTTCACCTGATTCCTACTCCTGTTCCATAACCATGGGTATCTGTGACATGGACTCTTCCTTCCCCCTATCCAATTCCTAGGAAAACTAACAAGGTGTTAGAAAGCCTTGTCCGTATTTCTAGTGTTTTCCCCCTCCCCAACACCAGCTCCAGAGTACATAGTATTGGGAGTCAATGGGGGTAGGGGTTAGAATGTTGGATTAGGAAATCGATTCAAATCCCTGCTCAACCATAAAGCTCACAGGGTGATCTTCAGAGCCAGTGTTGTATAGTGGTTAGGGTATCAAACTAGGATTTGGGTCCCAAGTTTGAATCTCCACTGTGCCATGGAAGCTTGCTGGGTGACTTCGGGCCAGTTACACACACTCAGCTTAACCTTCTTCACAGGATTGTTGTGAAGATAAAGCGGAGGAGAGAACATTAATGTCAGCCGCTTTGGATCCCTGTTAGGGGAGAAAGGTGGGATATAAATGAAGTAAATAAATAATAATAAACAATAACAATGATAAATAATGTTGGGCCAGTCACACTCAGCTTAACCTACCTCATGAGGGTAAAAAAGGAAGGGATGAAATACCCATGTGTTTTGTCTTGAGGGGTTTATTTTTTTAACAAAGGGTGGAATAAAAATGAGGTAGGGCACATGTTACTATTAAATTAAATATCTGTTTGATAAAATCAACAAGGTTTTCTTTTCTGTGGGAGAGGACAAAGAGTAGTGCACAAAGGACGGCCAGACTGTCACCAGTTCCACTATACTAGGATGGTACCTGCTGGTAGCTGCAGGGCAGAATTGGCCGGCAGCTTCTTCAGTACTAATTGGTCAGCAGTGTCTTCTCCAGCACTAATTGGAAGGGGGGAAGCATAACTTGAGAATGAAGGTGATACACATTAAATGAAAGTAAGGAAAGGTTTCCAAAGGGTCGCTAAGTGCTTGAAAACGTGTGTCTGACTTTGGCTAGAGTCCTCTAACCCCCCCCCCCCCAATAGAAATATTGGCTTTCAAATTCCTTGGAGGTGGGAGAGAAGATTGGGACCTGGTTTCCATGGCGACATGGGGCTCAACTTCTAACTTTCTCATCTAAAATCAAAAGCATGTTTCTTGCTGCTTTAAGTGGGCAATTTTCAGCAATAACAGCCAGCGGGGTGGTCAGCTCCCGGGAGGGGCTGACCAGCCTGATTAGGTAGGCGTTGGCATCAAGCCCTTAAGCGGCCTCGTTGGACACTCCCTGCCAGGAAGAGTCGGTTTAAAATAGCATGAAGTGCCCTTCGCCCAGCGGTGAAGGTCCAGAAGCTGTGCTTCATGGCTTCCAGTGCAATCTTAAGAACACTTTCCTGGGAGTAAGCACCACTGAACAGACAGAAGGATTTGGAGTAGACTTGCTTAGGATTTCTCTGTTAGCTTCCTTTGGATGCGAGGGCACTGGTGACGTAATATATTTTGTGACATTTGCTTTATTTACAAGCATACAAGCAGAGCAGAAGGAAAGGAAAACAGGTGCACTACGAGGCAGGATATTCGTCAGTCTAGGGCTGCCAGTGCCTCTCTGACAGGCCTAGAGAAAAATGTCCTGTCCCTTTAGTAGAGGCTTGACGGGTAGAAACAGACAATTGAAGCTTTTCATGGCATGGATAACATGCCATTAAGCTTCTGTAAAAAGGGATAGGACCAGGGCTTTTTTTCAGGGGGAACGCGATGGAACGGAGTTCCAGCACCTCTTAAAAATACTCGGCAATAGCACATGGAAATAATAAGATTTCAAAGAATCCCGCATGTTTCTCCTTCATTTCCCTCTTGAGAGTTCCACCACCTCTTTTCCCAGAAAAAAAACCCTGGATAGGACTTTTCCCCCCAGGCTTGTTGGCAACCCTGCCACCCCACTCTCAGTGACTACACCTTACAGTTAATTTCTGCTGTCTTGAAATGATTATCACCATCTGTTCAAGTAGAAATAAACAGGAGTCTCACAGCACCATAAAGATTAATGAAATATTCTTCCAGCATAAGTTTTCATGGATGAGAGCTCACATTTTCAGATGCAATGAATAGATCCTTACTAAATGTGTCTCTGTGCGTTCAGACTGTTTCCTGCGTCTCTCTGACCCTGTGCTTCTGCTGGTTGGGCATCCCCTTCTCTAAACTCTGATCTGCGTCTTCCTCCAAAACTTCAGAAAAATCAGGAGGGCGATATCCCAACCATCAGTTCCTGTCCGTGGACCATATGGAGCGGACTCGATGATGCATCTGTCTTAAAACTGTCTCCTCTCATTCCCTGTAGGTATTAAATTCAGTCACCCGAACACAAAAGCCACGCAATGCCTTTTAGTAAGGCAAGCTTTTGAATTCTGCAGAATTCTTCATCGTGCCAAAAATCTCAAAAAGTGAGGAAGGGACCAAAAAAAAAGATGTTTCAGGTCATGCTCTGAAGACCTTTTGTCTGCATTCTTTGCAGAATGCCCTGCAGTCTTAACAGGTGTTGGTACTAGGATGCATCTTTTTGGTAATCTCTGTTATCCTTTGGATCCCCCATCGGGGAGAAAGGCAGGGATATGCATTAAGTGAATAAATAAATCCCCAGTTATTCTCGGTGCAAATGTTCATTGTGTATATCTGTATAGTTTTCAGTTTTACAAACCAGACCATTTAACCTGTTGTTTACAGTTGTCCTCCCTTTCCTTTCTCGATGTGTAAAAGTCTTGCTGCCTGAGAATTCCCATTACAGCATGTCATGAAGTGGGCTGAGAGCCAGTTAATATTGGCAGTAAGTTGATAGGCAGATAGACGTCTTTCCCAAACTGAGCTCCTTTAAATGGAAATGCCAGGGATTGAACTTGGGAACTTCTGCATGCAAAGCAGGTGTTCTGCCAATGAGCCACCACCTTCTTCAAACATCAGCTGACCTTGCATGTTCTATTAAATAGTTGTCTGCCTGTCAAAGGGAATTGGCAATAGGGTCTTCACTGATAGAGGGTGAGCAAAACAGGTGGCTTATTCAAGATACAATTACTTCTCTACTCAACACTGCACTAGGGTTGCTTCCACACAGTGAAGGTTCCCCATTGTGTAGTCATTGCCACTGAGAATGCAAAGGCGTTTGCAGTGGCAATGGAGCATCCGAGTGACAAGATTCAATGTGCTTTCCTCAATCATCTCCTTATGGCCGCCATTTCCCCACTCCCATGCCACCAGAGGGCTGTCTTTAAAATCAATTGTTGCAATATTGCCAGATTTTTCTTTTTAAAAGCCCTCTGGTGGTATAGTGGGAATGGTGGCCACAAGAGGACGACAGCAGCGAAATGGCTAGAGTTGCCAGCCATAGCAGGAGAAACGGGGGGATGGGGGCAAACGCCTCTGTATTGTGCCCATGCCATTTCTGGTGCAAAAGCAGAAGTGATGCCATCACCACTCTGGGATTTGTCCAGTTGTGGCGAACTCTAGAGCATCTCCCTGTTGAATGACATCACTTTTAGGTTTCTGCCAGAAGTGATATTGTGCATCACATCACTGAGAAGATCATCATGTTCCACCCCCCGCCCCGGCAACCTTTTAAGCAGCAGCGGGGAAAGAGGGGTGGATGAGGCCAGGGTGTCTCCAGCTATAGCTGGAGGTCTTTGCCTCCTAAATATGACAGGGACGGAGGATTCCAAATCATACAGCAGCATCCCTGACACCGCACAAACTTGCTTGGACTGTACTCTTCCGGGAAAGATTGTACCAAAACCAGTTTGGAAAAGGTTGGAGCAAAGCAGGAGGAACTCTGGAAAGTGAACGAATGGAGTACACTGCTGTGTGGATGCTCTAAAGAACGCCTACTTAAGTTTGAGAGCAAAATATCCCTGTGGAAGCCACCCAGCTCTCAAGGTATGTCAGGTGGCGAACCTCAATCCAAATTTCATTTTGCTCATGAACTCCCTTGTGACTTTCAGCAATCTGCTATTCCCCAGACTCCTCTGCAGCCAGGAGGCTGTTGCTGACCTGTCTTCCGGGATTGCTTGTGAGGATCAGTGAACAAATGTTAGCAAACTACTTTGAACAGTCAGAAGGGGGGGGAGCCCTGTGTGTGTAATGTTTATTAGAGCAGACACGGATGCTTTTTTTCTGTCGCTCTGCTCTTCCACCTGCGTGACAAGGCCATTGTTCTTTTTCCACTTGACATCCATTTGTCGCAATCCTAGATCTTTGCCTCGGTGATGGTGCAGATGTCTACCAACAGTGTGGCAGAATGGCATCGGCTGCCCTTCTTCCACAGCATTTGACTTAAATAAACAGTGCCTAAGTTGCATGGCTTGCTCTCAGTGCTGCCCCCTAAACCATTTCTTGGTTTTAGAATCTCTTTTCTCCATCTCTTCCTTGCAGAGGCTGTTACTTACCTGTGAGTAGTCCACTTAAAGAATGGAAGCAAGACAGCTCACAATCACAGAAAGATCTCAAGTAATGTCATGGAAAAGGAGTGTGACATCCCGTTGCCTGGTTGACACTTGCGGTGGAATGACGTATTAGGATGCTTGAATTGGTAGAATGAACTGCATTGCGTCAGACAGAGCCGCCATGGAGTGATGGTTATAGTGTAGGGTTAGGATCTGGGAAACCCAAAGTTCAAATCCCCTCTCTGCCATAGAAGCTGGCTGGGTATCTGTGGGCCAGTAACTCTCTTCCAGCCTAACATTCCTCACATGATGGTTGTGAGGATAAAACAGAGCAGAAGAGGAGAAGTTGTATGACATTTTGAGTCTTTACTGGGGAGTAAAGCAGGGCATAAAAGTAGAAGATTATAGAGGGTCATATTTTGGAATGCTCTCCAAAAATACACCCTTTGTTGACATGGGTCGAATGTTGTGGTAATGTGGAACCTTGGAACTGTGCAAAATGGTGATATATAAATGGGACCAAGAGGAAGGAAGGTCTTGCCCCTACTACCAAATGAAGATAGTTTGGTGGCCTCCAGGTGAAGAAAGATGAAATTGTCTTTAAGTAACTTGGCTGATTTGTTTGGTTTATTTGGTTCATTCCTTTTCTTTCTGCTGATGACATGTGATGCTCTGGGTTCTGTTTGGGGTAGGGTCATCAACCTCCAAGGTGGGGTCTGGAGTTCTCCCAGAAATATAACTGACCCTCCAGACTATAGAGATCTGGAGAAAATGGCAGTTTCATACGGCGGATTCTATGGCATCAAATCCCTACTGAACTCTCTCCTCTTCCCAAACTCCTCTGTACAAGGGCACCACACCCAAATCTCCAGGAGTTTCCCAAGGCAGAGTTGGCAATCCTAGTTGGAGGAGTTGGCGATGAATGAAAGAACCCTTAGAAGGAAACCTTGAAAGGCTTAGATTGAATGACCTGGTTTCTTCTATCCAACTATTTTATTATCTTCAGTGCTGGACAGTTTTGTATCAGAACTGATTGCATTTGGATATTCTTATTTATTTCTCAAAAGAACTAAAAACATACTTTAAATGATGATAGAATTTTTCAGGATCCTTTTGAAAGCATTTGGGTTGTAATCTGGCCATCTCTGCATGTGAGGGGCCAGTGTTTGAGATACCTGTAACATGCTTATATCTAGCAGAGCCCAAACCATTGGAGACCCAAGAAGGAGAACTGCAGATTGAATCCCAAATCCCCAAAGACTCAGCAAACCCACAAGAGGAACAGAAACGGCACAATTAGCGTCAATTTAATTGAAGTATTAGTTGCATATTAGCAGGGGAAAGCTAGATGCTCACAGGGATTAAATCACGTTCCCCCCTGCCCTCTTATTTAACTGGAGCTCATGGGTATGTTTGTTACAAAACATAACTGATCTGATATGCCTGAGTGGGTATAAAGCATCCATGATGAATCATAGCTACGGCCCGGATTGAGTATGCTATGAACCTTCCAACCTGCATAAAGATCATGTAGGTGTCTTCGGAGTCCGGGAGAAAAAGAAACGTTTCCTTTGTTGAGTTCTGTGGATTTTAAAGGGATGCCCTTTGTTGATACCAGGTTTCTCATTGTTCTTGTCACATGATAATGTGATGTAGAATGATGCAACATACATGGAGGATCAGCCCGAAGTTGGAAGAACAATCATGTAAGCGAGCTACTTGTACCGATTTATTTAGAAATTTGGTATCCCATCCTGTCTCCAAGGAGTTCAGAGCAGTGTCCATCCTCTTCATAGGTTGGCTAAGTTAATATATCTTGACTGCTCTATGTGAGGATAGAGTGAGAGATTATGGCTGACTCAGTCCAAGTGGAGATTTTCCTTGGGGTTCCCTGCATCCAAGTCCAATGTGGTGTCTGCTAAGCCCCACTGTGTACTGATGCAAGAACATATTTGGAGAAGATCTTTATTTTAGTCTTCCTTTTAATCATCTAGGGTTGTAACAAGTCCTGCCTCTGGACAGGTCAGGAGGGCGGGGTCTAGTAGCAAAGCTGTTTGAGGGAGTTAGCCCTGCTTTGGTGGGGTAGCTGGAAGAGGCAGGATCTGACAAGGTTTGCAGGAGGCAGATACTGGTGCCACTGGTGCACAAAAGCAGAAGTGGGTGTTAGGAGACACTCTTCTTGCAGTGGGGAAGCCTGATCAACCAGATAGAAAACCAGATAGTAACTCATGAGTAGGTAGGTGGAAGGGCTTGGGAGTCACTGGTAAGAGTCAGACGAATGGGGATGCTAAGGGAAAATCTCACACAGCTGTGTCCCCAGACTGTCTGTTTCATTAGCGTGTGGATAAATGGATTGTTCTGCTGCTGCTTTCAGTATGGACTGAAAGCATACTTCCCTAGGAGCAGTACCCAACGTTTGTAATAGTGATGTTTGAATGGAAGCTTCTGAATGGTGGGATTTTCGTCGGTGTGATAACCATCTTTGATAAAGATACGGAAACGGGACCCTTCAAACGAACCGGTCAGCCCGTTAGATGATCTATTCCAACCTGCCCATATTTGGACCTATACTTGAATGAAGATCCTATGAACTGTTTTGAGTCTCTTATGAATGGTTTATGAACTTGAGAGATATTATACTTTTCATAGGGAATACTATCATTGTTATTATGCACTTTATGTATAGGTCTGTATATGAAGACTGTGTGTACTGACACGAATTGAATGGCAATTTGAATTATGAATTAACAATATAAATAGTCTTGCATTTTTCAAATCTTTATTTTGTTAATATATCACAATTGTTTCTTTTTGCTACTACTCCCAAGTGGTGGCTGAAGAAATTTTTCCAAGCAGTGTTCCAAGAGGTGGCAGAAGATTTTTTTTTTAATGCTGACATCACATTGCTCTAGGACTTGCTAGAAACTCTGGTTTCTGATGATTTCTAGTGCAGCATGACATCACTTCCAGTTTTCCCCAGATGTGACATCATGGTACATGCATTGCCATGTGCTCCCCCGTGGCTCTGCCCACTGAGCTTCTGCCAGTTGCCAGAGACATCAGCAACCCTATAGCAGATCAGAGTACTGGTTTGGCTTGTTCTGTAGTATTTGTTCTAACAGATAGCAGTGCAGAAAATTGCCTTCCTTCTTGTAGAGCACTAATTCCCAAATTTCCACAAGGCACCAACTTGGTGTGCCATGAGATATAATTAAAGGTGTCTCTGTGCAGAGGCTGCCTGCTGCATCTTTGCATGATATATTGATCTAACCTTGTCTGTTTCTGATTAGCTTCAATTGGAGGACATCTGGTGTACTCAGAGCAGTCAATTGACAGAACTGGCAGGCCTTGGGGGGGGAGTGCCTGTTGGGTCTCTGTATGATGCCCTGTTCAGGGCTAGCCTCCTTGTGATTGGGGGCCACTTATACTATGACCTATACAAACAAAGAATAGCCTCTGCTACCAAGAAACACCATGGCTGATTCCGCACGGCTTACCTGAAGCCGGAACGTTGCGGAACATGCTGGGGAAAATGCGGAAGATCGCATTTTCTCCTGCGAGTTTTGCGCAATGTTGCGCAAAACTCGCACGAGAAAACGCAATCTTCAGCGTTTTTACCGGCATGTTCTGCAACATTCCGGCTTCAGGTAAGCCGTGCGGAATCGGCCCATAAGAGAGCACATAGGCGGATATATAATAATTATTGCTGACTGAAGGGAACAAAGGCTTCAGGAAGCCTGGGGTAAATACAAAACCTGATAGTGGCAGACGTATCTGTGTCTCCACCACACATTGCTGCCATGCAGCCTCACACACTACCCTCCAAAATTTAGTTGAAATTCAGGATCTGGTCTTAGAAAGTTATTAGGACCAGATCCTAAAAGTTACAGTTGAGATTTCCAAACCACTACGGGCTTAAGCTCAGCTTCAGCATTTGCTTCTTTGTCTGTCCAAAGTCTACCTTAACTTACAGAGATGAATAATTCAAAAATCCTCCATTGCAAATTCTTGTGGTTTATTCCTCCCCCCAATTGCAATTTTGAGAGCTAGCTGCTTAGATCTTTTAAGTTAAGTTCCTTGGAGACTCGTGTCTTTAAGAGAGTTATGAACTATATCACAACTTCTGATACTATTTCAAGAGATGAGCCATTTCCAGACGTCTTACCTTCTGCCGCTCCATGCCGCAATGCCGCGGCTTGTGCTGGGGCGAACGTGAAATAGCGCGTTTTCTCGCGCGGGTTTTGCGCGAGTTTTGCGCAAAACTCGCACGAGAAAACGCGCTATTTCGTGTTTTCTCCGGCACAAGCCACGACGTTGCGGCATGGAGCGGCAGAAGGTAAGCCATCTGGAAACGGCCATGGTGCCGTTGTATTTCCCCCTGCAAGTCTTGGTTGTCTTCTTCTGGAAGTATTTCCTCCCTTGCCTTTTATTAATTCCTCTCAGCCAACTTTAGTTTCAGATTCAGAGCATGTCCCATCATGTCTGAAGTGGATGCTCCTACTGCACAGTGCCAACACATGGGAAAGAGATGGCTGGCACTGTGCCCCCACCCCACCCACCCCCCACACAGTGGTATCTGACCCATTCATGGCCTTCTCGATGTGGCAGCCAGTGAGTGGGGATTCTCCCAGATGCCGTTCATTGAACAAATGCAAAGTATGGTGGACCCCCCAGCCTCCTAGAGCAGCTGTAACATGCAATTCAGTCTAAAGTGTTCTCCTTAACTAATGACAGAGCAGGGATGGCACGTGTGCGCGGGCTTTGTGAACGCCCAACTGAGTGCTCTCTTTCTCTCATGATCAAAATAATCCTAATGAATGTCAGGAGAATGAATGGGGGGGATGAATTAAAGTGAATGAGTGCCTTGTAATGGGGTCCTTCATCCACTCTGCAAGACAATTGAGCACCCGCTCCTCCGCTCTCTCTTTCTCCCTCTCTCAATTGCTGCCTGCTTAAATTTATTTCCCATTAAGGCAAGTAGAAGGAAGAGGAGTGGGTGGAGCTGGGGATGGCTTTTCAGAGATGGTGTCAGAGCCTCAAGGAGACTGGAGAGTCACCGGCATTAGCGTGGTTCTCTGGCTCAGATTTCTTACCCTGGAACATCAGGACTGAAATCGAGATGCACCTTAAGGGCTGTAGCAAGAGTGGTTTTCACACGCACTCTTTACAGGTAGATAGTATTCCACAATGGATGTCTTGCAGATTAGCCACTCGAGAGAAATTTGGAGTTTCATAGCTGGATTTCCCATGTGTACAAATGAAGCTGTTTTATAAGGAATATGGGTCTAATTAGACTATTGGTCTAATTGTCTACTCAGACTGGCAGTGGCTTTCCAAGGTCTCAGGCAAAGATCTTTCACATCTCTGACTGCCTGCTCCTTTTTAACTGTAGATGCCAAGGATTGAACCTGGGACCTTTTGTATGCCAAGCAGATACTCTGCCACTGAGCCATGCCCACTTCCCATGTTTTTCGTTGTAAGTAACAGCCTTGTATGGCTCTGATCTAGTCACAGGAGAGACATGCTCAGATGATTGCAACCCAAGAGCCCTTGTCTGACAAAAAACCGCATGGAGGTCACAACATTCCCTAAGGCATGTGGATGTAGCACCTTTCCAAGCTGCCTTTTTTGCACTTTTGAAGTGCACAAAGATGTAGCCTTCCTCCTCCAAAAAACAAGTTAGAGCATTGCATGGAGTTTGCAGAAACTTTGTCCATGTGGACTAGTGTTTTCAGCTCAATGATATAGCATGTAAAATGAGGAACTGGGTATCCAAAGCCTACTTTTGGCAAGTAGGCTGCCCATGCAACTTACACTGAGATCAGATGTAGGGTACCTGTAGTGGGTTATTAGACTGAGCTGTAAGTTCAAACTGAAACTCAAGGACACTCTGAGGCCTCCGGCAGCCCCAGCCTTTCAGCTGTGATATATAGTAACCTTTATGTAATCGAATGCATGCTATAAGGAACAGGAAGCTCTTCAAGTATTTGGAAACACTGTACAAATTATTATTATTGATTATGCCATTTGTGTTGACTTGGCTATAGCCCCAATCAGTCATGTATAACAATAGGCCCGTGGGACTTGGAATAGTTCCTGACATGCAGCCTGCCTTCTTGACATTGTTCTGGTGTTTTCACTGAGGGCCAATTCACATTACAGATCCCTCTTGGATTCCCCCCCACCCCACCCTATGAGTCTGGTTGATGATGAATATAGAGTTGCATGCTTGGAATTCAATTCCTAGGTGTGTGTGGGCCCACTTCAGATAGGGACTGCAGTGTGCAGGGAGAGGGCCTCAGGCCTTTCAGCGGGTGGAGGGGGGGTGCCCCCTTTCCAACCTGAAAGAGCTCCAGGAAGCTCCTAGTGGCCTCTTTTCCCCCTATGCTGCTGACCCATTGTGAACTGGGCCCATGTGCAGTTGGGAATTAAGTTCCAAGTATGAAACTACCATCTCACATCTGATTGTTAGGACACATGGGGACTGCAAGGACTTTTTAAAGCGTGAATTGGCTCTCTGAGCTTATCCACACAACCTCAGAATCTCTGTCCTGGACAGTGGAAGCAACTTTAATCCCATCAAAGTACATATGAAGATAAGATGTTTTACCTCATTATAAAACATTTTTCACTACTCACATAGAATCTTAATTTTCCATTCAGTTTGGAGAACTTTTGGAGCTTTTCTCTGTCTTTTTACATGTTGAGCATTCTGGTATCATCAACACCCTCACTGCTCAACCCAGTGCCAGATTATTTAGGAAGAAGTTAAAAAGGATTTATCCTCCGTACAGATCCCTGGGGGGTTATACTGCTTGCTTCTCCCCCATTGTGAAAACTGTTCTCACCCTCTTCTTCCCGTTGAACCAGTTTCTGATAAGGCCGGTCCTCTTAACTCATGACTGTTACTCAGGAGTTTTGGTAAGAGACTTTGTCAAAAGCTTTGTGGAAGCCCAAGGATATGATGTCTACCAGATTACACCTACATGCTTGCTGACACTTGCCAAGAAATCTAAAAGGTTGGTGAGGCAGGATTTCCTTTCACAGAAGCCATGCCAATTCTCCGTCTGTTGTTCTACATGTTTAATAATTGTAGCTGTAATTATGCTTTCTACCAATTTACCCAGGACAGACATTAGGCTAATGGGCCTGTAATTTTCTGGCTTGCCCCTAGATCCTTGCGTAAGAATTTGGTGTTTCCATATCTTCTTTCCAAATCTTCTGATAAAGAGGCTGATTTTAGTAACATGTAGCATGTTTTATTTACTCTCTGTTTAGACATTTATACCCCATTTTTCTCCCCATTGAGGACTCAAATTTTCCTCTCCTCCATTTTATCTTCACAACAGCAACCCTGTGAAGTAGGTTAGGCTGAGAAAGGGTAACTAGTTCAAGGTCACCCAGAAAGCTTCCATGACACAGTGGATATTTAAAACTGGATATCCCAGATCCTAGTCTGAAACACTCTAACCACTATGCCACATTTAAAACAGTAGGGTAACACCATTTTATTAAGATCAACCAAAATATCACAAAATTTGCACAGACTTTGTAGTTTCACTTTTTGTTTTGTGCTATTTTGATTTCACTTAATAAAAAGATGTTACAGTACTGTTGGGTTTTTTTATTATCCAGTGGCCAACATATCTGTCTGCTTATTTTTATCAGAAGACCAGCAATGCTTTGCTTGAGTACTTTATTACCTGGTGTACTCTGTCCAGGCCCGATTATTTGTTGATTTTTCATTTGTCATCCCTAGAACTGCCTATCTTCTCTTTGGAACTTAATTCTTCAAATACTGTTCTGACAGAGGCAAGGAGTTGTTTTAGGAATTTGGGAAGTCAATAAGCTCAACAAAGGCAAAATACAAGCAAATACAAGGGTTGAATTTAATAAAAGCGACCAAAGACAGTACACTGATATAGGCAGTATCTTGCGTCCTTTCTGTTGAAGGGAGTTCTTTATAGCAACGACCCCAGGGCCTTGTTCTGCAGCGCTGTCTGTGTCCCAGTCTACAGTGAGCCTCTCTGTGCTTTCTTCCACCCACCTTTTATACTAACTTTAAGGCCAAACCAGATGTTATGGCATCCACAGGCCCAACTCACAGACACCAATGCCATTCTAGAGAAGAATCCAGCCATTTAAAAATGCTGCAGTCGCCCAGTGGTGGAGTAGGACCGAGCGATCTTGTTTCCCTCTGCCTGTGCCTTTTCAAGTGCCGCAACAGCCATGGAGGGATGTTTCAGCACTGGAAAAAGGGCTAAAAGAGGAAAACAAGATTGCCTGGTCCTGCTGCACCAGGAGCCTGATCGTGATCGGACCCTTGTGGAATGTTTCAATGGCCAAATTCTTCTCTAAAACGGCATCAATGCCATAACATTTACTTTGGCCCTTTGCCTGCTGAGTCATGCTTGCCAGCCCCAATGATAAGCAGCACCTGGTGCTCAAACTCCCCTCCCTTAGAAGGCTGAGAATAACAAAAGGTAGCCCTGCTTACTGCAGTAGGCTGAATCAGCCCAAGGCAATTAGTGAATACCTTCCCAGGCCACCTGGCAAGACCATTCCTGGCCTGGGCCACCTCAAGATTTGTGTGTTTGCACTACAGATACTCTCCTTTAAAAAATGGTCCAGGTATCCAGTATCTTCTGCAGTGAAGGCAGAATTAATGTAGCTTGTCTACAATATCCCTATCTTCTTTCAGCCGTACTTTCACACCTTATTTGTATCTAGGGGCCAATCTGGCTGGTTTTCTGCTTCTGATGTATTTAAAGACATACTTGATTGTTTACCATTTTTAGCAATATGCTCCTCAATTTTTTTAAAAAAGTTTTTTGTTTATTTCAGATATAATAAGCTCAAGCATATACACAGAAAAGAGCAAGAATCCAATAGCACCTATAAGACTAACAAAATTTGTGGTAGGGTATAAGCTTTCGTGAGCCACAGCTCACTTCTTCAGATGGATATACACAGAAAGTATAACTACATTATATAATCATCCAAATCTTATCTCTACAATCAGCCACTATTTCAATCACATACTCTGGTTTCTCTGCAGATCGCATAAATCTTTCACCTTTTGCCCCTCAAACTTTTTTTCCGGTCTTTTGTGTCAATTGTACAAACATACTAGTTTCTCTAGAGCAGTTGACATGTAATGCATATATCCATCCTATTTAGGGTTGCCAAGAGGGTTAGAGGGCAGTATACCGGTGAGGGTGGGCATCATCACATAACGATGGCACTTCCGGAAAAAATCCAGAAGTGACAGCAGTAGCTCTTCAAATCACCGGAAATCACTAGGGGTTTGGAGGAGCTTGGAGCAGGGGATCCCCTGCCCCGACCATGGTGAGATGCGGTTGGCAGGCTTAATCCAACTAGATGCAAATGGAGAAGAGTGCCAGTGTGACTGTTGGAGCCCATGCTAAATTTTGCACGCTGTTTAAAAAAGAGTGGAGGATAACCCATTCCTGGGGCGGGGGGATTTGCATCTGAATAACTGGATTTGAGTGTGTTTGGCAAGAAGCAACTGGGGAAGTTGCTTTCTCTGTGGACAGACAACAGAATCATATCTGGGATGGAGCACACGCCAAACCCCTGCAGGCCAGGGGGAGATCAGTTGGTTACATTTATGTATTGTGCTTTGAAGCCTTCCTCCCAAAAGGACGTGCTAAAGCAACTCCTGGAAATGGAAACAAGAATACAAATATATCAGTTAAAATATCCTCGAGGGAGGAGTTCTTAATGAGGTCTCTCCCCAGGCACAATGGTAGGGTGCTTGGATGCTGCCTCTTTTGCCTTTCCTTGTTTAGAGCAGGGGCTCTTTCTTCCCGAGTTGGTTCCAAGTTTTTTTACCACAGATGCCCCTTCCCCCACCTTGTCTAGGCACTGAATCATATGTTGGGTCCAGGTTGATGGTGCAAAGAAATAAACAAATATGCAGTGGGCACTTCAAAAGTTCAGCCCCCAGTACATTGTCTAGTGTGGTTGGAAAGTGCTTAGCATCTTTCCTAACACAACCTATGAATATAAAAAGAGCATCCTTTTTCCTTCGGGTTAGTCCTGGTAGTCACACCAAGCTCAGGTGCCTCCATGAAGCCCACTCGTAGGGCATAAAAGTGGTTGCAATTCCTCACTATTGCTCCCTTCCCAATAATTGATATTCAGAGGTATACAGTATCTGAACATGGAGGTTACATTTAGCTATCATGGTCATACCTATTGATAGGTCCATCCTGCAGTAATTCGGCTAGGCTTCCTTTACAGCCATCTCAGTTGGTAGCTGATACTGACCTCTTGTGACATTGAATCCAGTTAAGTCTGCACGGTATAAAGAAGTACTTCCATTAGTCTGTCCTGAATTTACCACCAGTGAGTTTCAGCGAATGGTCCTGAGTTTTAGTACTATGGTAGAAAAAGTTCTATCCATGTGGTCCTCAGCATACATAATTGTACAAACCTCTATTACACGTCCCCTTAGTAGGCTCCCTCCATCCTGCAAGTTAAAAGCCATTGATCATTTGGGTCACCCCTTTCTGCATCTTTTCCAATTCTACAATCTCGTCTTTAAAGATCAGAAGAGTACACTGTATTCTAGCTGTGGCTGCTCTGTAGATTTACTTTACAGCAGAATAGTCCTCCTCGCAGTCTTCTGTGCTGTTCCTAATAAGCACACATGTTAACGTAATGTTTTCATCCTCGGGGAACCCAGGATCTCTGTCCTGGTTAGTCACACCAGGGTCAGACTCCACCAGTATATACACAGGATTGTGCATCACTTTACACACTCAAGACCACTCAAGCTGCATCCACATAACAAGGATAATCATTACTGCTCTGAATTGGCAATAGATCAGCAGCAGGGTAGTTTTCTGTGCACCCATCACAATTTCTCATGCAGTTTTTTCTCCCCAAGCCACCAGAGGACTTTTTGGGAAGCCTTTTTTAAAAAAATAGGAAGTTGCTGTAGCTTTACTTTTTTTAAAAAGCCCTGAAAAAACCCTCCAGTGGTGCAATGGGGGAAGTGGTGGCTACAAGGAAGTGACAGCAGGAAATGGCTCCGATACAGATGGGTCTTTTGAGAATGCATGCCATCCTGTGCATTTTGGGCTGCTCAGCTGGGAGTGCATTCTTCCTGAAAAGATTGGAGCAAAGCAGGTTTGGGAAAGAACGTGCCAAGTATGGGGGGAACCTGACATTATGAGAATGCTCCAAAGCCCAGAACTCCAGTCTAGGAGCAAAGAGGAAGAGTGGAGACTCAGTTCCAAGAGACTCTGCAACCTCTTCAGGCTAGCATATCGTTGCCAGCTCCAAGTTGGGAAATTCCTGGAGATCTGGGGGGTGAAACCTGGAGAAAGTGGGGAGGGAAAGGACCTTGGCATGCCATAATTCCATAGAGTCCACCCCCCAAAGTAGCCATTTTCTCCAGGTGAACTGATCTCTGTGGCCTGGAGACCAGTTGTAATTCCAGGAGATCTCCAGCCACTACCTGGAGGCTGGCAACCCTAGGCTAGCATCATCCTGAAGAATTTGGTGTCCGCAGCAGCATTCCACCATTCATGTTCTCAGCTCTTTGCCTGTCTCCCTCCCTGACAAATGAGCAGTGCGGCTTTCAGGGTCCTGATAACAAGCTCCACATATGGCCCATTATTCTCCCACATTGATTAATTTGGTTAACAGGCTCTTAAATATCCTGTTAAGGGTCATCCAGCTGGAAGCAAGTGCAGCATGGAGACTGAGATCTAGGCCATCTCCTTTTTAATAACAGGCTCACTCTCAGAAGCGTGAAGGTCCACCCAGGCCAGGTGCCTTCTTGGTATTGGTGAGCCGCATCCCGAATTCCTGGGGCTCCATATGCTTGCTGCTAACCGGCTATCCGTAACCACCAGGCAGGGAAGATGTAATCTCAGCAGTTGGCCAATTCCAAGCATTGTGTGTTTCCTCGTTCTACACTGGCCTGCGCACCATTTACATGATAATGGGTTAGCCCTTCTTCCCCATTCTCTGGGCCGCTCTGCCATTATGAACTGACCGAGCTGCGTAGCTGGGCGAGCTCTGCTTCCGGCAGCTGGTGGCAAAGGCTCATATCACTCCCCGATTGATGAGGATAAGAAGCAATGACAAGCCGAATCCTGCTTTAATTTAATCATATTTAACCCTGCAAATCAGGCTAGGCTGGGGCCAGGCCGGGAAATGAGTTAACTCTGCGGTCCTGCAGAAGGCTGCTAGGGTGGGAGATAGCCATATCCATCCTTGTGGAATCAAACTGTACCATCTCCACGGGCATTTTTAAAAATTGTAAAGCACGTACATCACACTTTATTCATTCTTAGAATCCATAAACCATCCCTCAAAGATGCAGTACCTGGCATCCCAACCATCAAATCATATAAATTAATTGATTAAAATATTTATATGCCGCTTTCCCATATCAGTCAAACCAGTTTCCATAGACAATAAAACGAATCCAGTTCATAAAATCAAGCCTCAGGAATTATAATACGTTTCAGAAAAGACTTTCTGGCCAATAACCAGGAATCACCCAAAAGCCATTGTAAAAAGCTCAGTTTCAGACATTCGCCTAAATAATGGCAGCGTTACTGCCCTTATTTCTTTAAGTGACACATACTGTAGGACTTGAAGCGCCCTAGAAAAGGCCATTGTTTGAACTGAGACAATCTTGACCTCTCCCATTGTCAGGTTAGAGAGCAGCCCTCCTGCAAGATAAAACCACTAAAGATCTGTGTAACACACATACTAGACCTGTACACAAGATAAGAGAACCAGTCTAGTACAGTGTTTGGAATGTCAGACTAGGATCAGGTTAAAAACCACGTTCTGCTGAAGTCATTCACATACTCTCAGCCTAACCTACCTTACGTTGTTGTTGTGAGGGCAAAGGGATGGAGGGGAGAACAGTGTACTCTGCTTTGTGTCCCCACTGCTCAGGGACCTTCACTTCCTTATTGCGCCAGGGATGCTGTCATCCCCGGCACGACAAGGAAGTGCGGGAGTGTGCTGCAGGGCTCCTGGGCCCGTTCTGCGCACCTTTTCCCCCACCAGCCAGGTGAGTGGCGGCAGGGAGCAGAGGCTGGGAGGGGGGGATCCCCCACCCCCACTGGGGGAATAGGATCCCTACTTGTGCGGGGTGACAAAATACCTGAATTAGCCCCAGTGAAGTACAGCAATAAGGAGGAAGCCATCTGTCGATTGGGCATTCCTTACAATGTGGGGAAAAAAGAAGAACCCCCTATTCCCCACTTCATACGTGAACATAGCGAACAACAGGATAAGTACGCAGGGCTGCCCTGTCACATCTCATTCATTATGGGTTTTTGTATTTTGTTTCTGGTTTGGGTTTTATTTATTTATTTACTCAAGTACTTCATTTATACCCCACTTTTCTCTGGGGACCCGAGGTGGCTTACATAATTATTCTTGCCTCCATTTTATCCCCACAACAACCCTGAGAGGTAGGTTAGGCTGGGAGAGTGTAACTGGCCCAACATCGCCCAGTGAGCTTCCACAGCAGAGTGGGGATTCAAACCCGGTTCTCCCAGATCCTAGTCCAACGCTCTTACCACTATACCATGCTGGCTGTCTTTTATCTTTTGGAGATTGTTTGATTGCTATTACAAAGTACCCATAAGCTGCCTTTCCGTATCTGCTGGGATCGGAAAGCAGGAGAGGGGCTAGGACTCGGGAGCTTGCTGATCGTGCCCAATGCCCTCTTTAGCATTACCTTTTAGAGGACTGCAAGTGCTAGGAAAGACCTTTCTCTGCTTAAGACTCCAGCGAGCCCCCATCAGTCAGAAAAGGTCATTTGAGCTGCAGGAACCTGGGCCGTTTCCAGATGGCTTACCTTCTGCCGCTCCATGCCGCAATGTCGTGGCTCGTGCCGGGGAAAACACGAAATATCACGTTTTCTCGCGCAAGTTTTGCACTACGTCGCACAAAACTCACACAATATTTCGCGTTCGCCCCAGGACGAGCCGCGACGTTGCGGCATGGAGCGGCAGAAGGTGAGCCATCTGGAAATGGCCCTGTTCATCGGATCCACTACTAGGCAACTTTCTACAGTCCAGTGTGCTAAATTCGTAGCTGCACAATTTTAACTGTCAAGATACTGGGGCCACTGGCTAGATCCATACGTTGTAGGAAAGTACACCTCCTAGATTGCCTTGTTCAGACGAGAGAGAACCATTAGCACTATCCAATGCCCTGTGGCTCCCACTGTTGTCATGAGTATGAGATTCACCCCAGCAACTGCTGTCTAGCACAGAGCACTCTTAAGCTGCCTTATTCTGATGCAAGGCACAAGGAAGCAGTGAGAAGATCTCCTGCCCCTAAAAACTAGAGTGGGAAAGGGAGTGAGGAGGATCCATCTGTGGCAGTTTCCCCTTCATGGTGATATTTTGCCATCCGCCAAAGGAGCTCTTTTTTCCTCTTCCAGCTCTCTGTGCAATTGTTGCTGTCTCCCACGCAGAGTTCTGCAGCTGGTGTGCTCAAAACCATTTGTTTTAAAGCTTGTGGGGGGAGAGGAGAGGAGGAGGAGGAGGAGGATTTTATTTGGTACCTGTGCTTATCTCCAAATTAAAACTTGAAGGCCTGTGTGGAGAGAGCAGGGCTCAGTTCTCTGCCAGGAAGAGGGAGACAGCCTCCCCTCACGCCCACGGTGTGGAGAGGCAGAAAAGCTTTTAGCAGCTTTGGTAAGCAGCGGGGGAGCTGAATCGCTTCCGCTTCATCGCCCGGCTGCCATGAATCAGCCTCCAAGCGGCTCCCCTTTTTTCATTCTCCCAAGAAATGCAGATTTACACCCCACCCCCCAAAAGGGGGATTGCGCACTAATTTCTGCCCACCTGCAAGTGCCCCCCAAGCTTTAAATGTGCATCAGGGAGGTGGATTGCTTCTTTACTCCCACACCAACCATGAACCAAGCTTTGCTGATATGTTGCTCCCTCCGCTTCCCAAAGCAAAGGAAAATAAGATGCAGCGCTGGGCACCTCTGAACTAGAATGCTGGTAATAACACATCGCGCTTGCTTAGAACTAGGCTGCTTGTCTCAAAGAATGCCATCAAGACAGTAGCTGTAATTAAGTGCAGCCGCATCTATGCGAGGCAGGTTAAAAAGTGTTAAAGATTACAGGGATAGCGAAGAGCAAGGGGATGGTTTCAGAATAAAGGTTGAAAGCACTCCACACACTTCCAGCTTGGCTGAGGATGACTTCTGGCGGCTTTGAAAGAATGTGTAATTGGGGGAGTGATAGCCAGACCATTACTAACTGTAGTTGGTTGCTGAGAAGACGCATTTCTTCTGCTTAAGAACCTTTGCTGCTCAGTTCTGTTTCTGGACAGAATACAAAATGTTGTCTCCCCTTCCTTACAACTTTGAAACATTTGGGTCCAGGGTATCTTCTCCTGCTCAGAGGACCAGTAACTCCTGGCCCAGGGCTTATTTTAACGTGTAACCAAACATAAAATGCACTGCTCCAGAGGTGCAGTTCCAAAGAGGTACAGTTCCAAAAAGACTGTTTGCATAGTTCAAAAATTCAAGTCATGCAAAGATTATATGATGGTAGCTGAGGTTAAAATCTCCCAATAACAATGTGAAAAGTAAACGGAGCCATCTGTTCTGTTTATTTATTTAGGAGAGTTCTGTGCACCTCTTAAAAATCCTGCTTGAAGGGCTTACAATTAAAACAGGGAACAATATAAAAACAAACTGTTAGAAACAAGCCGTTGGACACAAACAATGTAAAAACTCTATAAAACAGAAGCCGACCATTTAAAAAGCTGGTGAGATTTTTTTTAAAAAACACTTGTTTAAAAACCTGGGTTAAAAGATATAATTTGGTCTGGTGAGTAAAAGAAAGTAAAGTTAGGTGCTAGGCAAGCTCCAAGACTCTTCTAGTATCCCAGACCCTGATGAAGCTGAAATTGGATCCCAGTTCAGGGTTGCCAGTCTCCAGGGGATGGCTGGAGATCTCCCGGAATTACACAACTGATCTCCAGGTGACAGAGATCAGTTCCCCTGGAGAAAATGGCTGCTTTGGAGGGTGGTCTCTATGGCATTCTACCATTCTGAGGCCCCTCCCTTCCCAAACCTTGCCCTCTCCAGGCTCCATATCCAAAATCTCCTGGAAATTCCCAACCTGGACCTGGCAACCCTATCCCAGTTCTCTATTCGCAATTCCTAGTTCCTTATCCGCAAAGCCAAACACAAATATTAGGGGATCACTAGCACATGTTCTTTTGTAGGGGACAGTCTCTGGAATTCAGGGCTGTGTGATTTGGGCTGATCCAAAGGTTTTTTTTCCACAACAGCTTGCCCCCCCTTTCTGCTTACTGATTTGATCTGGGGGCACCCTACTTTGAAGCTGTTAACTCAAGAACTGGGCTTTGTAGGATGACCCAGTATAGGTCTACTTAGAGGGCAGAGTCTGCTGAATATGGAAGTATATGATACCTGCCCCTACAAACTTTACTTTGGGGTGTAGTGCTTTTCAATCTCCCCTAATATTTGTGTTTGGCTTTGCAAATAAGGAACTAGGAACTGCAAACAGGGAACTGGAAACCAACTTCAGCTCAGTCAGACCCTGGGCTGTTTCCAGACGGCTTACCTGCCTCCGGAACGTTGCGCCATCTTGCGGGGAAAACGCAAAATATCGCGTTTTCTCGTGCGAGTTTTGCGCGACGTCATGCAACGCGATATTTCGCGTTTTCCCCGCAAGATGGCACGACGTTCCGGAGGCAGGTAAGCCGTCTGGAAACGGTCCTGGTCAGCCTCCCCCATGTCTTCTGCTGCACCAAAGATTCTGTTGTTTACTCCCAATGGAGCACTCACCGCTGTTGCAAAGATGAAGGAACTCATTCTAGAATCTAGGGAGCACCTCTCTGGACAAATCATACAAAGTTGTCAGTATTTGGGACCAGGATGCAGATGCCCGAACATATCCAATATGACATTCTTAACAGAATCCTTATTGGGGCAAAGTGATATAAAATGTTCATGTCTGTTTTGTTCCTCTTGTTCTTGTTTTTTCATATATATATATATTCTTCTAAATAAAGTTTCTTGGAGTTTATGGTTCCTCTTGTGTGAAGATTGAATACAACACTCTTATGCACAAGTGCTGTATGGAGTCACAGCGATTTCTGGGTAAGGTACTGAACACACAGTAACTTGCTTTGCATCAGTTCCCTGGCAGAGGTAGGATTTGAATTCAGGTCATCCCAAATCTAATTCGGCTTCCATTTCCGTTGTGACTGTTTCTGCACAAATTTGGTTACAATGTTTGGTTTTCTTACCCTTTCTCGTTCCGTCTCTCCCAGATTTGTCACTTTTTGGCACTGTGAGACTTCTGCTATGACCACAGCACCCGCCTTCTCTCCCAGAAATCAGGATGTCCCCCTAGAAGGTGCGCCCAGGCCCCTCTCTCTTCTGTGCCTGCCCTCCATCCAGGAGCATCATGGGAAGCGTCAGTAGCCTCATCTCCGGGCACAGTTTTCACAGCAAGCACTGCCGGGCCTCACAGTACAAGCTGCGCAAATCGTCCCACCTGAAGAAGTTGAACAGGTACTCGGATGGCTTGCTGAAATTCGGCTTCTCCCAGGAAACCAGCCACAACAAGTCCAGCTCTAAGGGGAACAAGAATGAGGACTTCTTTTACATCAAGGTCAACCAGAAGGCACATCGGTCAGATTACACCCCGCTCTCCGGTGGGGATCTGGGGAGCCAGGCGGGGAGGAGCAGTGTGGATTACGGCACCCCAACACCACCCAAACTGAAGCCAGGTTCCAACCAGCTGGAACTGGTGAGTTGCACTATGGGAAATCTGATCAGAATTCAGCGACAGCCTCATTCGGGCTAAAAACCAGAGAACCGTCAATTGCAGCATGGGAGGGGGGCGCATTAAGTGTATAGCTAATTAACTCCATTAGGGGATACATTAGCTGCGTCAAAGAAATAGCTAAGGCAGATGACATGGTTTTCCAAATTGTATAGGAGGGGTGAGTCATAAATGGCACAGTTTAGGCATGTAACAATAGGTTAACCAATGGGTGAAGGCAAATTATTCTTTTGAGGATATTTTAGCTGTGGTGTGTTACAGTCCTAAAGAGCAGAGAAGAGAATAGCAATGATAGCCTTTCATGTTAACTTGGCAGGAGCATTTAATTTATTAAACATCTGATTAAGTAAAATAAAAAGCAGGTGAAGCATCGCAGGCCAACAACAGTAAAAATATACCGAGCCAGTTGCTCTCGGCCAGTGTCTGTTGCTGTTAAAAGTATGGGTAACAAGATGGACTGGCATCTAGATTACTAAGGATGGAGGCAGGCAAATTTGTTTTGGGAGAAAAATCCACAGCCAGGACACCACCTCAGAAAAGGCAGTGGAAAGGCTGGATGGAGCTTATGTGAAGACGTTAAGTGAGAAGCAGGTGCATATGGGAGCGGATAATCCTTTAGCTACTTTGGTCCCAGACTGTTTATTTACTTCCCTTATTACTTGCCTTTTCCCTCAGTGGGGACCTAAAGCAGTTTCCATCATTCTCCTCTCCTTCATTTTATCCTCACAACAACCCTGTGAGGTAGGTTAGGCTGTGTGTGTGTGACTGGCCCAAAGTTACCCAGTAAACATATTGCCCAGCGGTGGGGGGGGGGGGGGGGCTGTGAATTACCTGGATCCTGTATTCTGGTCAAGTTGAAGCCCCCCTGAGGCGAGATTAATGTAGCCATTGTAAGAAGACTCACTTTCTCATGTCTTCTACGTTTGTTAAGGCCTTCACTCTAAGGATTTCTATTTGCTTTGCCCTGTGTGGCCTGGCTGTGATCCTGTGACGAAAAGTGAGTCATAACCAGCAGTACCAAAGTCTTTGAGACCAATTACGTGGGAGGGAGTCATGATCAGATCTCTAAATATTTTCTTAACATTAAAAAGCAAAGTGGTGGAGGCGGGGGGTGGGTGGGTGGGGAATAGAATTTGGATCAAGATTATAGCATTGGAGGAGGGGTGGTTACCCCCACCCCATTTCAAAATTGCTCTTCAGAGCAATTACTAGCTGCAGTGAGAAAAAGGGGACAATATGAGTGTCTTCTGAATGAAGATGTTTTTTCATGTTAAAAGAAGGTTCAGTTGTAGCTCTCCCACACAATGTGTAGTTTGGATATCAGGTAAATCCCAGTAAAGGTGGTTTAACTCCCATTGCCTGCCCTGGTGCATGTTGGGGTGGTCATACCTTCATTTGTGAGTTTGTTGGCCAACAGGAACTCACTACCTGCAAACTGTAAATTTACCATTTGTCCTCTGGGCGAGCCTTGTACACACGACGACACATCTACAGACAAGCCAGTGTGTGGAGAGGTGGAGTGAACATGTTAGCCCTACTGTCCACAGGGCTTTTTTCCAGCCGGAACGCGGTGGAATGGAGTTCCGGAACCTCTTGAAAATGGTCACATGGCCAGTGGTCCCACCCCCTGATCTCCAGAAAGAGGAGAGTTTAGATTGCCCTCGCGTGGAGGGCAATCTAAACTCCCCTCTGTCTGGAGATCAGGGGGCGGGGCCACCAGCCATGTGACCATTTTCTCTGAGGGCAACCCACTGAATTCCACCACCTCTTTTCCCAGAAAAAAAGCCCTGACTGTCCACGTACAAATGTGGTAGCAGGTTCTCTGAATTCCCAGCTTTCAGTTTTTAAAAGGTAAGTCTTTGTCCCTTTCCCTTGCAAAAATGTAGCTTTTCCCTAATATTTCCACAGGGAAAGGGGCTAGAGACTGACTTTTTTTAAAAAAGGGAAAACTGGAAATTCAGAGAACCCTCCACATCTATTCTTACAATGGTATTATCACTATGACAGTATTTTAGTGCGGGGTCGGCATTAGCAGCAGGCTCTCCAGGGGCCCTATTTAGCTGGCTCCTACCCCCCTCCTGTCCCTGCTCACTGACAAAGCTCCTCTGCAGTGCTCCTTCTCTGTGCAGACAATATTCCTCTGCCTGGGGGAGATTTATCCCCCACCCCAATTTGGGAGTGTGTTCATATTTTTCTGCAAACCTGGTGGGTCCTCCAGGTCTACACAAGAATATCGCCTATCTGAACCTGACCCCATTCTCTTGTTCTGTTAATCCGTATGGGGTCCAAGTTCAGGATAGAAAAGAGTCCAGTAGCACCTTTAAGACTAACCAACTTTACTGTAGCATAAGCTTTCAAGAACCACGGTTCTTCTGAAGCAAGCTGATCCCATTATTAGAAGCTACTGATTGCATCTACTCCCCCCTCCCCTCACCACCTACATATATCTGACCAGTTTCTTCATACCCTCCATGCATCTGACGAAGAAAACCGTGGTTCTTGAAAGCTTATGCTACAGTAAAATTGGTTAGTCTTAAAGGAGCTACTAGGCTCTTTTTTATTTTGCTACTACAGACTAACACAGCTAACTCCTCTGGATCCAAGTTCCACACATGCTCCTGTGAGTCTACGAGCGGAACTACAAGTGATAAAAGGCACAGGTTGGACACTTGTCAGCTTCCCTCAAGTTTTGATGGGAAATGTAGGCTCTCTGACTGCTGTCCAATGGACATTTCAACTGTCACTTGTCCAACATTCCGCCAAGCTGCCTACATTTCCCATCAAAACTTGAGGGAAGCTGACAAGTGTCCAACCTGTGCCTTTTGTCACTTGTAGTTCCGGTCTACCAGAACCTCCGCTCCCAGTTCACTCTGGCCTTCCTGGTCTCATGACCCACTTTTCAGTCCCAATTCATAGGCGGAGAACCTGTGTCCTAGTTTGAATCCTGGTTTTGCTTTACTGCGAGTGTATGAGCTGGTCCCGCTACACACATCTCGAAAGGAAATTTAGCTTAACAGCCTTTGACAAACAATCCCTTCTACATTGCAATTAAACTCTGCTTCTGCTCGGTTTTGTATCATACCTTGTGAATTGCAAAGGGCTGTGCCTTGTATTATGAACGCTGACGGGGGACTGTGATTGTGCATTTTAGAACAAGCTAATACAGCAACTGAGTCTCATACCTTGGAAAATGATGTTAGTTCATTGTCTTGCTGTGCATAATTACTTGCTAAAACAAGAGAGATCAGGCTCTGAGCCTACTTGTTCATTGCCCCTTCAGTCTGGAGAGCCCCCGACTCTCCTAACTGCAAGTCTCTGGATGCTTGTGCTTGCTCAGTGATGAGGTCAAGACATTCCCTGCGTTTGTTCAGTGGCATCTCTGTGACTCCCAGATGTGAGCCCTGGCATTGAAAATGGCTTCTGCCTGATCCACCCTGCTTCATTTTAAAACTTGGCAATGTATTTTACTGGCATGGGAGGCAGCATTAGGAACCTGTTTGGATGCTGGATTAACTATTAAGTTAAGTACTCTATAGAGAGTGGAGCTGAGCTCTTTGTGCTGCTGTATATTGAATAGGTTGAGAGGTTGTCTGCCAACACAGTATCCACACAGGGGTTTTCTACTTGTTTTCTCCTTGTGTCCCCCATTCTCATCTCCTTGCCCCAGAAGGTTTTTTTGTTAAAATTAATAGTAAAATTTTTGTAAAATTAATAGTAGGGATATGGATATCGAATAGCATCCGGACACTATGGTGTCTTCCAGACAGCCTTTAATATTCCTGTTTCATTTCCCTTATTTATCTCCACGCTCCATTTTTCCCCACAGCTTCCTTGCAAATCCCTTGCTGTCCCAGCTTTTTTCTGTTTTCCCCCCGATGTTTCTGAAACCTGTGTTCCCCCACTGTTTTTTTCAGAAATGGCTTGATTTTTTTTCATCTATCTGTAATGTCTGTGCCATTTTTTTTTTGCTTTGCCCACCTTACCATTTTGTTCTGGTAGGCAGTGACCTTAAAAAAAAATCACATTATAGTGATATAGTGATATATCGTAATGGCTATATATCCCTCATTCACTAAACAACAGCAATGGCCAATCAGAAGGTCAGAAATAAGCAGCCAGTCCTCTTTTTGCTGTGATCTGGAACATTCCTTCTACAAGCACTGTGCCTGGGCGCCATTTTGAAGCTCTGTGAACACTGCGTGCTTAGGTTCCTTTTCATCCTGCCCAGCATGCTCTCCACAGAAATCAAACCAACAAAAGGAACACCCTCCAGCAATGGCCCCAGCACAGTCACTGGTCCATACCAGACTTTTTTTGTGTGGTAGTACTTAGCTATACTGAGTACCAGCAAGTTCTGGGGAGGGATCTCCGAAGTCCTAATGGTGGAATTAATGGATGGGTACCAGTACCTTTTTTTAAAAAAGGTACCAGTACCTTTTAAAAAAAACAAGCACAATCTGTTCAAAAGTTGTATTGTCGAAGGCTTTCACGGCCGGAGAACGATGGTTGTTGGGGGTTTTCCGGGCTGTATTGCCGTGGTCTTGGCATTGTAGTTCCTGACGTTTCGCCAGCAGCTGTGGCTGGCATCTTCAGAGGTGTAGCACCAAAAGACAGAGATCTCTCAGTGTCACAGTGTGGAAAAGATGTAGGTCATTTGTATCTACTCAGGAGGGGTGGGGTTGAGCTGAGTCATTCTGTAAGAGTTTCCCAGGGTGTGGAATGCTAATGGCGGGAGGCTTCACTGTAACCTGAGGAGGTTCTTTTGCATATGGATTGGTGCTTGATGTGCTAATCTTCTCTGCAGGGCTATTGTCGGGTGTGGAGTGTTTTGTTGGCCTGGTGTTTTTCAGAACTGGAGCCCATGCTCTGTTCATTCTTAAGGTTGAACCTTAAGAATGAACAGAGCATGGGCTCCAGTTCTGAAAAACACCAGGCCAACAAAACACTCCACACCCGACAATAGCCCTGCAGAGAAGATTAGCACATCAAGCACCAATCCATATGCAAAAGAACCTCCTCAGGTTACAGTGAAGCCTCCCGCCATTAGCATTCCACACCCTGGGAAACTCTTACAGAATGACTCAGCTCAACCCCACCCCTCCTGAGTAGATACAAATGACCTACATCTTTTCCACACTGTGACACTGAGAGATCTCTGTCTTTTGGTGCTACACCTCTGAAGATGCCAGCCACAGCTGCTGGCGAAACGTCAGGAACTACAATGCCAAGACCACGGCAATACAGCCCGGAAAACCCCCAACAACCATTGTTCAAAAGTTCATGATTAATGTATCAGAATGCAGCTTCAAAAGCATTTTTTGGCATTAATAACAATTTTCTGGTGGTTAGGTGATTCTGAAGCAGAATTTGCCAGGTAGTAACCATTACCACTCCCCCTCACACACACACTTCCTATGAACGAAATTTGTGCACAGTGTTAATTAATCAAGTCTAAACACAGCAAAGTTCTTTACTGATGAATAGAGTGGGACAACAAAACAGCATACAAGTACTTTGAAGAAAGTCAACAATAACCATCCAAAACAACATCCCCTTAAGTCACCCATGATCATAAGCTACTCTGAATTCTTTAGCTGCTGTCCATAATTTGAAAAGGGAAGGAAGTACAGCACAGCCAATCAAAACAACCAATCAAACGTGGGAAAGCCACTAACCAACCAAAGGCCAGATCGGTATGCAAGGTGCAATTTGCCAGTGGGCTTTGGGAGCAGTAAGTGTTTAAGTGACACAATGATACAGCGCATGCGCAAGTGATAGATTGCCCCAGCACAACGGTCAATCACAAACCCCCCCCCCCAAAAAAACCCAGAAAAAAATGCTGCAAACTGAACAGTCCGAAAAGGAAGATAGGACATATGCACAGGGAAGTCCCACATAAAAACTGGAAATCTGCACCATCCCATCTATATTATCCCAAACTCACTCTGAGTAAGATCTTTCAGGAAAGATCATACCAAACCAGGTTTGGGAAAATGCAGTGCAGAGCCAAGGACAACCCTGAAGGTAAATGATCACATGGCAGTGTTGTGCAGAAGCCCCACCCCCTGTTGCAATTCTGAGGGGGCAAAACAAGAACTGCACGTGGAAGCCGCTATTGTGTTTGTGTAAGCATTGACAAAGGGGGGTGGAGTTCTCGGTCAGCAGGTAGAAAGGTTAATAACTGATGCTCCTGCTTCCATTGACTCGCTGTTTTTCTCCATCTCTCCAGGCCACGGATAAGAATTCTGCGCGGCCCACGGCCTTCAAGCCTGTGCTCCCTCGCTCCAACACAGTACTCCACTCTTCTCCGGAACATGGCAGCCATGCCCCCCAGCAGCCCCAGTCCCAGGACAAATCCAAGGACTTGGAGGTCAAGCCCGCACTCTGTTCAGGAGGACTCTCTGATTCAGGGAGGAATTCCATGTCCAGCCTCCCCACTCACAGCACCGCCAGCAGCTACCAGCTAGACCCTCTTGTCGCCCCCGGAGGGCCCATCAGCCGGTTCGGAGGCTCTGCCCACAACATCACCCAGAGTGCTATCCTGCAGGACAGTAACATGATGAGCCTGAAGGCCCTGTCCTTCTCCGATGGAGGCACCAAGATCCTCAATCCCAGCAAAGGGCCTTCTGCTCACCACCATGCCGGGGAGAAGAACTCTTGCGTCCGTTCACCCATCTCCACGGAGGAGTCAGCCATTCAAGAGCTGGAGCAGAAGCTGCTAGAGAGGGAAGGGGAGTTGCAAGACCTCCAGTGCAGCTTTGAGGAGAAGGAGATCGCCTCCTGCCAAAACTTTGAGGAAAAGCAGAGGCGTTGCAGGGAGGAGATGGAAGGGCTGAAGCAGAAATGCAACAACAAGCTGAAGCAGGCGTCACAGAAATCGCAGAGGGCGCAGCAGCTGCTGCAGCTCCAGGTGTTCCAGCTGCAGCAGGAGAAGAAGCAGCTCCGCGAGGAACTGGCAAACCTGATGAAGGAGCAGGACTTGCTGGAGACCAAGCTCAGGTCTTACGAGAAGGAGAAGACTACTTTTGCCCCAGCATTGGAGGAAACACAGTGGGAGGTAAGTGTGAAGCCGGAAATCCTAGCACCACAATTGCCAGGACCCAACCTCTCGCATGTCTCTACAGACTCAAGTGTGCACTTACATGAGACTTGTGGTGCCCACAAGTTTGGACACCTGTACACACAAAAGAGAAGTTTGCATAAGGTTCATCTACATAGACTGGCATGTTGTATTTGTGTTAGGTGGTACCTATAACATGGTCTGTTGACCATTGCCCATCCTCTTCCTACAAGTATTGTATCAGTCTTCATTTGGGCTTCTTAGGATAGATTTGGACTACCAATCTGGCACTGAGTTTTGTAGCCTCTTGTTGTTGGGAATCAAGTGCTGATATGTTGTCTGAACATGCCTAGAGATCAGTGTAGGTACTTTTTATTGAACAAGGTACTGGTCCATTGGTGGTCCAAAGATGGCCACTGAAAGGATCCTTCAGTCACCTTAGCTCTGCTTGATTCCCACCCCTGAAAACTGCAAAAGTCAGTGCTTGCTGAAGGGGAGGGGGTACGGTTGATTGAATTTTCCCTGTCCATAAATGTACTTGCTGCAGCAAAATAAATGAATATGTTGGGTGTACAGGACTGACACATGCAAAGGGATTCTACTAAACACTAAGTTCCAGCTGGCAACTTTGTTTTGCACTAATTGGTGTATCAAACTGTATAAGACCCAGGGAGATCTATGATTAGATCACCCACCTTTTAAAATAATTAACATTAATTACTGGGAAGGGGGAGGAAGCATGAATCAGATTAAAGATATGGTACAGGGGCATCCAAGATTCCAGAGAATGGAAAACACCAGAAATGTTTAAAAGCCTTTAAGAGATGTTAAACCCAGACCTGGATAGCCCAGGTTAGCCTGATCTTGTTAAATCTTGGAAGCTAAGCAGGGTCAGCCCTGGCTAGTGCTTCGATGGGAGATCACCAAGGAAGTCTAGGGTTGGTACAACAGAGGCATGTAATGAGAAACCGCCTCCAAATATCTATTGCCTTGAAAACTTTATGGGATCACCACAAATTGGCTGCACAATTTGACAGCAAAAAAAGACGAATAAGTTAAAAGCCTGATAGAAGAGGAAAATTTTAACCTAACCCACCCAGTTTTCTAAAAGACGAAGAAGTGATACTGACTGGGTGCCCAGAGAGAGAGCTCCATAAAGTTGGAGTGACAATTGCTGCAAATACCCCATCCCTGGAAAATGTTTTAACCCTGTTATAACAGAAGCACTCACATCAGGGCTTGACCAAGATCATGCGGTGAAGCTGAGAGTTTATATGGTACTGTCTCTCGGCTCTTAAGAAGCTTATAGTTCAGAGTCTGGACTGCTGCAGGCTGCTACGCCCAGTATGCAGGCCTGCAAGTTACTTAAGAGGAGGATGGGGAGAGGCAAAGATATTGCAGAATTTCCTGTGTAGGATATTTTATGCATAGTTGATGTCAGGAGATTATTATTCCAATTTTCATAAAATATTTTTTTCATTCATTCATTCATTCATTGGACTTTTAGCCCGCCCTCCCCACAAGTGGGCTCAGGGCAATTCACAACAGGGTATAGATACATTAAAAACATAATTAGATCTTCCTAACAAGCATAAAATACAGTGAAAAATACAATAACATACGATTCCCAAGATATCGGTCCCTATCAACCACCCCAGCCAATAGTGCTTGGGGGGGGGGGGAACGACTCTTAAGGGGAGGGGAAGGGAGGAGAGGAGAAATAGCCATTCTAGTCGCATTATGACTCTAGTGGGGGGCGTGTATTATGTTCAATCGTATTCTGTTAGCATTCAGTCACATGAAGTTTTTTCTGCTTGAGTTTATCCCACATAACTATCTAAAAATGATGAAACTTTGCAGTAACAACATACAACATACAGCTGAGCTTTCCAATTCCTGATTTCCTTTTGTGGAGATATTTTTAAATTCGTAGGGTTTTTTTTCCCTTAGGAGAGTTTTTTGAACAGGTTGCATTCTGGTGTTTGAGTCACATTGACCTGCTCTCTCAACATTTTTAATGATTTTATTATTTAACTATTTTCTTTGCCATCTTCCCAGTACAAATAGGCTTCCCAACCTTCTGTTTCCTGCAGAGGGAGAAAAAAACACAAACATGATGCATACAGCCATGTATTCCCAAGGCAGAGATAAGGAGCTTTGCCTTGGAAATGGGATTTAGATCAGGAAAATGGCAGCCGGAAAAAGGTCCAATGCTGCCCACTGCCACAACTGAGCAAATTGGCAGGCTGTAGGACCCACCGTGCAATCCTGTACAGAATGACATTCTTCTAAGTCCACTGAAATCAGTTGTACTTAGAACTGCACTGCCAGGGTTGATCTTCCGTGTCACAGATCCTGGCTCTGGGGTAGAGCACATGCTTTGCTGACAGAAGGTCTACTCAGAAGTAAGTCTCAAGCAGGGAGGCTTACTCCCAGGAAAGGGTTTTTAGGATTGCAGCCTAAATGTCCCCGATACCAATTCTCTAAAGGAATGTTCAGTTCTTTAAAGGATCGCAGGCAACAGGCATGGGGGAAAGGCCTCTCTGTGCTTGAAGCTCTGGAGAGCTGCTGCCAGGCAGAGCAGACAGTACTGAGTCAGGACGTTTTCAAAGTGGACCTAAACCTGGTTGCTGCTCTTTCACAAGGGGGTCGCAAGACTGAAGGGTTGGAACAGGTGGGCGAGGAGAGGCAGCTCTGGAGCGCTCGATGGCAAGGTTTGACTCTGCATTTAGGTGCAAAGGTGGCTGTGAAAAGCAGCCTGTTGCGCTTGCTCTATAATGCCATTTTTAATACTAAAATGAAAAAGTAAAATATAAAATTACAAATAATATATCAAGTATAAAATTCAGTGTAAACCACAGTGAGGTTCTGGGGCTTTAGGTTGGGGAAGGGGAGAAGTAGCATATGATTATTTTGCAAAAAGTGCAATAAGGTTAGAAATGGGTCCCACTTCAAAAAGCTGAGCAAGATTCTTGCTCTTCTACTACAGACCCATCTGAAACCATCTTCAAAGACTTGGTGAGCCATCCCCCCCAAAACCCAGTAAGCTTACCTGAGATAAGACAGCTTTATATGCACCATCTGATAGAGCCCTCATTGAAATCCTGGAATTCCTCTATTTTTATTATTTACTTACCTCATTTACATCCCACCTTTCCCCCCAGTTGGGACTTAAAAGCAGCTAACACAGTTCTCCTTTCCTCTATTTTTTCCCCCACAATAGCCATGTGAGGTAGAAAAGAGCACCTATAAGACTAACAAAATTTGTGGAGAGGTAATGAGCTTTCTTGAGCCACACCTCACTTCAGATTCTTCAGGTATCTGAAGAAGTAAGCTATGGCTCACAAAAGATCATACCTTTCCACAAATTTTGTTAGTCTTACAGGTGCTACTGGACTCTTGCCCTTTTCTACTGCTACAGACAGACTAACACAGCTACCCGTCTTCACCTGTCTCCGTGTGAGGTAGGTTAGGCTGAGAGTGTGTGACTGCCCAAGATCACCTTGTGAGCTTCCACAGCAGAGTGAGGGATTTGAACCTGGATCTGCCAGTTCCTAGTCCAGCACTGTAGCCACTACACCACACTGGCTCTCACCACTGTGCCACAGGCTGTCCCTTTTAAACACCAAGCCAAGTTGCACTTAGGGGTCTTGAGCTGGCTGGTTTCTAGACTGCCTACTTAACTCTTCTGGTTCTGTGCTGTTGCAGGTATGCCAGAAGTCTGGTGAAATCTCTCTCCTCAAACAGCAGCTGAAGGAATCCCAGTCCGAGCTCAACAGCAAGAGCAATGAAGTCCTCAACCTGAAGGCCCAGCTGAAGGACATCCGGGGGAAGATGGAGCTGCTGGACATGAAGATTCAGGACCTGGAAGACTCTCTGCGCGCCAAGGCTATGGAGCTGGAGGTCTGTGAGAACGAGCTCCAGCGCAAGAAGAATGAGTCAGAGCTCCTGAGGGAGAAGGTGAACCTGCTGGAGGAGGAGATCTCCGAGCTCAGGACAGATCTCACCATCCTCAGGGAGGAGAGGAAATGTGGGGTGGGCTCCGAAGAGAGCACGACAGAGGACATGCAAGCCCTGTGGAGGGAGGTGGAGAGGCTGAAGGCAGAGCTCCAGGAGGAGCACAGCAACAACGAGCAGATGACAGTGGGCTTCCAGCAGGAACGGCAGACCTGGAAAGAGGAGAAAGAGAAGGTGATCCAGTACCAGAAGCAGCTGCAGCAGAGCTACTTGCACATGTACAAGAGAAATCAGAATCTGGAGAAAATGCTCCAGCAGCTTGCTGCAGGAGAGGATGGCAAAGAGCCCCTCGAGCTCGACCTGCATGGTACGGATGTCCCTTATGAGGACATCATCGCCACTGAGATCTGAAGCGTGTTGTGTCCTCTGCACACCGTAGAGGAGATGGGACTCTCTGAACTTAGGGGGTGGGGGTGTACAGTCCAGGAAAAGCACCTGTTTGTTGGCAGAGGTCCGTGCTTGGCCAAATTGGATCTCCAGCCATTATCATGCCATGGTTTGGGGGTGGGGGTGGGAGTGATCAGTCATTCTCCTCTCCCCAGTCATACCCAGTGCCTCTGATTGCATCATGTCAAGAAAAGAGAGGGGTGGGTTTTAACCAGCTGACTGTGACAGCATCGACACAGGGGCTGCTTCTCTAGAGGATATGTAAGAGTCAGGCAGAACAGCTGGCTCCCTCTTACCTGCCTGCCAAGTATCAGATTACCAAGGGCTGGTAGAGAAGAGAAAATCAGCCTGTGGCCACCCCCTCCAGTGCTTGGAGATTCTGCTGCAGCTCCCTTGCGCCCACCAAGTCACAGCCCAAGGACTGTTCATGCTCCAAGACCTTCCCAATTGTGTGGGAGGATTGTGGAAGAAGTGCAGCCTTTGATCCATTGTGCTTCTGCACACACACACACACACACACACATACAGAGCATGGTGAGAGCCTGCATCACAGGGCCTCAAGCAATCCCATTGATTCTGATTGGCTGAAGATATGCAAGTAGCTTGATCTCTGTAGACGAGGAGGAGAGCAGCAAGAGGACTTTGAGAGATTCTAGAGAATGAATGGGTTTTAAGGCAAAACCTTCCCTGTTTAGGAGAAAATAACCTTGTTTCACTAACTGCCTCTTTCTCCAGGATAGCTCTCTCCTGTCAGAAAAAGACATGGACTAGTGTTTTAGGTTTCTAGAAGCCATAATCTGGCAATCGGCCACTGGATCTTCCCCCTTCTTTCCTCATAATTTAGCAAGACCTCTCTCCCCTGGCTTGACTAGGGGATACTTTGTGAGGGGACTAGGGTGTCTGTGGGGGAAGGCCGAACAGTTCTTGTGTTTTGAACAGGAATGTTTGTATTAATTTCTCTACAATGTGAATGTTTTATGAATCCTTTTATTTTGCAAATATTTAGTGTTTATGGTCCCAGATGTTGTCCCTTTCTTCCATTTTGCCACTGACAAGGGTGGTTGCAACTGAATATAATGTGCCCACCCCCATTTCGTCCTTTGTCCAGACATTCCAGGGGCTGTGAAGTGTAAATGCAGTAAAAGGGTAGAGAAGGGACAAAAGCAGATGGACAAATCCCAGTGGGAAACGTTGGCAAGAGGCTCCATAATGCAGGCAAATGGATCAGGAGACAACTGTGTTCTTGGGCAAGAAGATAGTGACAAATCCAAGACGTTCCAGGGAGCTCTCTCCGTTCTTCTTCCACATCTCCCACGTTTTGTAGCAGGTATCTATGGGAGGGCGTGGCTTTTGGGAGATGGGAGGTGCAAGGACTCTGCTATTCCTTCAGAGAACTTACATGTGTTCTCTTGATTGACCTCCAGTGGTTTTCTTCTTCCTAAGCCACCCAGTTTAGATTTGCGGTTCCTCTGTGGCGAGGCCATAGATCAGTGGGCTATGCTTTGCATGCAGAAGCTCCTAGGTTCTGTCCCCAACATCTCCAGCTAACAGGGTTAGGAAAGACCTCAGTCTGGCACACAGGAGAGCATCTGGCAGGCAAAGTAGCCAATACCGGGCTGGGTGGATTGGACTCAGTGTAAGGTTGCTTTGTTTCTTTGGGGAGCGTTGCAGTTAGTGGAGCACATGCTTTTCGTGTAGAAGATTCCAGGTTCAATTTTGGTCATCTTCAGTTAAAAGGGTCTTGTGGCAAAAGTACTGGGAAAGACCTTCTCCGATGAAGACCCTGGAAAGGATCTCTGGGGAGTGGTTGAGGCTCCATGGTAGACAATCATCTTGGCACATGGAAGGCTGCAGGTTCAGTCCCCGGCATCTCCAGTTAAAAAGACCAGGTTGTGTGAGAGTTGCTGCCCTTTAGTATTAAGTTCAGTGTAAGACAGCTTCATATGGTCCAGCAGCCAGATAATGGGTAGCTTTTCCAGCAAGTGGTACTCCTGCAGGAACAACTTGAGAAGAGCAAGGGCATCTCAAAAGTAGCCTTAGAGGAATAACCTCCTAGCTGCTGTGTTGGCCTTCCAGCTACTCTGATGTTTGACCTTCATCTGCTTCTGTTACTTTGATGCGAAACAAATCTGTCCATCCCAAACTGTAGCAGCTCCTTTCCTGTGACCATAGCGCATTTCTTGCAGGATGATCTTATTGGAGCGGAGAAGTTTCTCCTGACATCCTGTAGCTGGTCCCAGCATCTCTTAGATCTCTTAGATCTGCATTTACCCAGCCTTTAAAATAAACATCTTGCCTGATGGTTGTTGTGGGTTTTCCGGGCTGTATTGCCGTGGTCTTGGCATTGTAGTTCCTGACGTTTCGCCAGCAGCTGTGGCTGGCATCTTCAGAGGTGTAGCACCAAAAGACAGAGATCTCTCAGTGTCAGGCAAACATCTTGCCTGCCAGACAATCTGCCTCTACAAAGGAAAGCTTGCAACAAGGGTCAGTTTATACAGATCAATCTTGGGAAATGTGACTTCAGCAGATGTATGGAGACTTTGGCATGTGGCAAAGGTTCCACACATCCAACTGACATTTTACATGCAACCATTTTTAAGCCGCTTGCTGGGGTGTGATAAATGTGGGTTGAAGTAGATTTGAGCATCATGTTATTACTCCTTTCACATGCTAAACTGGAGTCAGATTCATTGGACTTGCATTTTCAATAGGGCCATTTTGACTTTGTTGTGTTTCACATTTGTGAAACCTTCATGGAACATACATAGGAGCTATCCTGCATTAGTCTTGCAACCATGGTACAGGATGCATTGGCCATGACCCAATGGCCTGTATCCAACCACATTCCAAAGATTTAAGGGTGCATAAGATTTTTTAAGAGGGGGCAGCAGTTTTTGCAGATTCAACTCTCCCATTAATAGACCACCATTATGCTGTTGTTGAGAGTCCACTGATCTCCCAGGTACACAATGAAGAGGAGTCAGTGGGAAAGGGGAACTGACAGCTTCCGTCTTAAAAAAAGATAAGTGCCTTTAAGTCCTCGGTTGGATACAGTTCAGTAACTTGCCTGCTGAACAAGGATGTGAACCCAGATCTTACTCCTCCAACACTGTTATCTCTTTTTTCTGTTGGAGATTTTGTGCTTGATGAACATCTCAATGCCTCATTACGTTTTTATCCTTCCCTTCCTCCGGTACTCTCATGCATGGTTCTCTCTTCTTCATTCCATTCTCAAAACAATTCTGTGAGTTAGATTAGGCTGGCAATGAGTGACTGGACTAAGGTAGCTCAGCGATTTTCTGTGGCACAGTGAGGTTTCAAACCTGGGCTTGAAACTGATGACAGTGTTCCATGCACACATTGCTCCAGCCGTGCTGCTTGCTTCCTGTGCCACTAGAAAGTCTGCTTCTGCAAGGTTTATTGAAAACCATTGATCTTTTGGAAATGGAACTATTAGCAGCAGATAAAGTCAGCTGAGGCCGGAGTAAAGAGAAAGAATAATGCAGTCATAGGATCCAAGCTCTGGAGAGCCTAATCCAACTAAGATCCAGAGGAGTTAGCCACATTAGTCTGTAGTTGCAAAATAGTAAAGAGTCCAGTAGCACCTTTAAGACTAACCAATTTTATTGTTGCATAAGCTTTCAAGAACCACAGCTCACTTTGTCAGATGCATCTAAACTAAAGTTGCCAGCTGGACTGGAAAAATGTTGTGTCTCTTTAATAGAGGTTTAATGAGGGGAAATGTGCAGTTGAAGCTTTTCATGAAGGAAAATTGCTTGCCCATCAAGCTGATATGAAAGGGACAGCGTGATGTAGTGGTGAATGAATCAGACTGGGATTTGGGAGACCTGAGTTCATATCCTCCTCCTGCCATGGAAGCTTGTTGAGTGGCCTTGGGCCAGTCATACTCTCTTAACCTCATGTTCCTCCTCACAGGGTTGTTGTGAAGATAAAATGGAGAAGGAGAGAATGTTGTAAGCCCCTCTGGGTACCCACAGGGGAGAAAAATAGGGTATAAATGAAGTTAAATAATTAATACCTAGAGGGATCATTTAAAAGTGGGCCTCCACAAATGCAACTCTCTTAACTTCTACATCCAGTTGCTTCTACACAGTTGATATAAAAATCTTGCCTTCTGTGTGCATTTACATCGAAGGTGCATTTTCTGAAAATGAGTATTAGTGTATTCCACTAATTCTAGTGTATTCCTCACGGTTCCACTTCCTGGAAGTTTAACTACTTTGCATTTGGCATCTAGATTGTTTTGGAGCGGTAGAATTAGCTTCCTGAAGCAAAACGAAACGGAAGGCTAGTCTTTCAGGTGCTACCGAACTTCGGTTTTATGTGGCATTTAGGACTTGAGAAAAAGAGAGATGTTGAAAGTCCTATTGACTCCATTGCTTCTTGGCAGTCACAAACGACTGTGAAGCGCACTCCCCCACTCCAGCACTCTCAAATTGTAGTGGTGAGAAAAATAATTCTCCAGCTTGTGGATATATGAACCCTTTCCCCTCCTGTCTGCTCGCTACTCAGCTAATTGTGTCTGTGTGCATATGCTTCTGATTAACAAAATTTGCATTGTTAATTGCAATCCCAACACAGGCCTGCTCCCTGGTGAACAGCCAATGAGCCCCTTGGGTTTAATTACCTTGGGGTGGGAGGGACTCAGTGCCGCCTGCCTGTCATGTCCTGCTGAGATGAAATTTCCTTCTGCCCTGCCTCCCACCTCCAGTGCTGGCTGCCCTTCTTTCTCTTCTCTTCCCTCCCCTCCCCTCACCTAGGGGCAGAGGAACAGCTGTTGGCAGGCTTCATTAAGATAAAAGGAATTCATTTTGGGTTTTTTTCCCTGAGAAAAACCTTCAAGCATCTTTTACAAGAGGGCAAAATGCTACCCGCACAAATGTTCAAGCTCATGAAAACACCATTCCTGCTGTGCGGTCATTGGGTTCATTTGTGCTGATGCTGGTGCCCCACCCCCTACCCCAGCTTAAATGTTTTATTTCTGATTTTTGCATTGGCAAAACCAAAAGCAAATCCTGATACTTGGTCTTTGGACTAGGTGGGGGAGGACTAGATGAACTCCTATACTAAACCTCAGCTGAATTTCAGCATCTGGAAATTATTTGTTGGTGGGCGGCAACTTTCTCATGCTAGAGGAGTTAGCCGTGTTAGTCTGTAGTTGCAAAATAGTAAAAAGTCCAGTAGCACCTTTAAGACTAATGAACTTCATTGAGGCATAAGCTTTCGAGAACCACAACTCTCTTAATCAGATGCATCCTGTGTTAGTCCTAAAGGTGCTACTGGACTTTTTACTATTTCTCATGCTAGTTTTTATAGGGTGTTACCTTCCAGCTCTGAGGGTTTCATGCCTTTTGGCAAGAAAGAGTAATCTCAGGTCCATAACCCATCAGTAGTTTTAAATGATCGCAAACAGGTATTAGCCATGGTAGCCAACTTTTCTTGGCCTTTGAGGTATTTTAGGAAGAGAGTGTGTGACTGGCTCAAGGTCATCCAGCCAGCAAGCTTCTATAGCAGAGGGGAGATTCACACCTGGTGCTCCAGACCTCAGTCCAGCCACTATACCATGCTGCTAAGTTCAGATCCGTACTCTGCTATGAAACTCAGTGGATGACCTTAAGTCAATCACTGACTCTCAGCTTAAGCTATCTCAGAGTTGTAGTGAAGATAAAGGGAGAACCGTGTGTGCTGCCTTGAGCTTCTTGGGGATGGGTGCATTTAAAATCTTCTAGAATCGGATCTACTGGAATCGGATACCTGACCATAGAGGCCAATGAGTTAGGTAAACCAGTTGTGTTCCCACAGCTGAGAGCAGGAGCTAGAGCAAACAGAAAAGCCGTGCCAGGTAAACTAAGTTCGGGTGTTTCGCATGAAGAGGTTCTAATTGGCTTAGTACTTTATATGACCCTTCACTGCCCTAGGAGCCTGATCGCTCATAGGCAGCATATAAATCTTCTAAATAAAGGTAAAAAATAAATAAGCTGTTCTCAGCTTACTTTACTTCCAAATAACATGCATAGGCTTGGGTTGTCCCTATGCTGAAATTCCAATTTCTCCTTATACTTGCTACAGCGTGGCCGTAGCTGTACCCATTCTGTGCATGGGGAATTGAAGCTGATTTTCTCAAGCTCCTTCTCCGCCTCCCAGCAAAGCTGTGGCTGAGATTTGACCGGAGATCTCTGTATTAGGTCTGTAGCCAGGACGATGCCAATGGGAACACCATCCCTCCCACCTGGAACACTGATTCACCCCACCCACGACTTGGGGAGGGGGCAGCTTTTCCTCCCTTTGAGGCACTGCCATTTAAAAGCAGAGACTGTCTTCAAATAGGAATGTTTCTGGTTTAAAAATAACCAGTGGCAGCTGGTACCCTCTCAGAGTGGAAATGCTCCAAACTCCACCCTGCTCTGCCAGCCCAAGATTATCTTCTGGTGTGGGTTTTGCAAGATCCTTATATTTAAATGATCCCAAAAAGATCTGCCTTGAGCTACTGTGATCATGGCAGGATGCTTAAGGACCTTCTGAACTTAAATTTCTTCTAGTTACATCTTTCTAATGCTGACAATTCATAGATACTAAAAGCCGCACAGGTTTAACGAGAGAGTTAAGAGAAGGTTGTAAGAAAATCACTGGTTTTCTATTTGGTTCTTGGATGGCCCACCTGGAAAGCTGGCAGCTCTGCTTTGTATGGAAGGATGGTTATGGGGTTGGTTCCACTAAGATGTTTTTCTCCACTTTTGCTTCCAAACTGGAGTGTTGTCCTCATGATGTCCTCTGAGGTTTTCCCTATCCTGGGTATATTGCCAACCTTGTTTGGTACAATCTTTTATGAAATAATGCCATCTAAGCACATAAGCACCCTAAGGTCCCACCCTCATCAGCTCTAATTTCCTTCTGTCAGCCTCTTGCAGAAGCCTCTACTTTCATAGCAACAATGAATGAAAAATGGAGAATTAGGGTTCCCAATAGGTCTGGACAAACACGTCCCATCCCTTTAATGGAGGCTTGATGGTATGTCAATTACTAGGTGATGTTATTTCCATGCCCTGGAAAGCTTCAGCTGCAGGTTTTCACACATTAATCCTTTGTTTTCTCCAGGTCTGTTGGCAACCCTGTGATTCAAGACTTGGTAATACCAGATCCCCTCCCCCACCCAGCTTCTACCCCAAACTCACTCTGTCCTTTCTTGTCCCTCTATTGGGAACTTGACAAATGGTAGTTTGCTTTATTTCTATCAACTTCTACGTGTTAACCTCAAATATACCTACCTATCCAAATTATTTGTAAAATTTCCGTATTGCTTTTCCCTAAGGATACACAAGGTTGTGTATTGGTTATTTTAAAAAATATTTATATTTCAAGTGCAGAGTGGCCCCAAAAAAATCATTTTGGATTGCTGGGAAAGAGGACTGAGAATTCTTTGTTGGAGTTGTATAGCCGTTTTGCAGATCTACAGCATTCTAGATTTCAGGCAGTGGTAATAAGTGAATCTTAATAGGTAAAGCAGTTCAGGTATGTATTGTTCTGATTTCTATAAGGCAGCAGAATGTACGGATAAATCAAGCCTAGTGACAGACTTGCACATGAAGCAGCCATATACTGAGTCAGCCCACTGATCTATCAAGGCCAATACTGTCAACTCAGAATGGCAGTGGCTCTCCAGGGTCTAAGGAAGAGGACTTTCACATCTCCTACTCCCTGATCCAGTCCTTTCAACTGGAGATGGCCATGCAAAGTAGATGTTGTGCCACTGAACCACACACCCCTTCCCTTCTTCCCCACAGCAGAGATGGTTTTGGCCAGCAGCACCCCAAAAGAATGACTCTGTATCCAGCAAGCTATGGCTTCCCTGAGCAAACCTAGTTAATGCAAACAAAATGGGGATGTGCCACTAATGGGAAAGGGAAAAGATAGAAAAATGCAAGGATAATAAGGTGCAATGAAGCAATCCTGTTTCTACCGGTGTTTGGCCAGATGTTCTTCCTGTGCCGGTATATAGAATTGCTCTTAGTCTACAAGGTCTGTTCCAATGAGCCCATAGACCTTACCTTGCATATCCAGTTCCACCTGTTCTGGCTTTTTCCACCACACCACAGCTGTGCACTGAGGGAAATGCCAGTTTGCAGTATTCCTTTTGTATTGCACATGGGTCTATCTGACATGCATGGCAGAATTAGGTTGCCTTTGGCTTTTCCCTTGTGATTCATGCAAATAGGATTTATACAACTCTATTGAGTTTTCAGAGCATTGTCTCAGGCATAGTGGTACAATCTGTGGGCAGTAGAATGGGCTGCACCACATCAGCCTGTAGGTAGGAATGGGGAGCGACCTATGCTTCCTTCAGTGTAAAACATCAGGGAAAGGGGAATTAGCTCTCTGTAGGCCACACTAGCTTTTCAGTTTATAGGGAATTATGAATACAGGGGAATTCTGAACAATGTATTCCCTCCTCTATAGCCCAATGTGGTACAGTCCATTCTACTGCCTGAACATTAGACGCAGCCAGTGTTAACTTTCAAGGTAGGTCAGTATTACTATCTCTCTGTTTCAGGCAGTGGAGCTCAAAGACAAAGACTACATTTCAATGTGATGCTGGTTAAGTGAAAGAGCTTCTCTGGGTGAGTTTAAACAGGCTCAGGCTCACATTTTAAACTGTGTTGCACTAGGGTTGCCAACTCTGGGATGGGAAATTGCTGGACATTTGGAGGTGGAACCTGGGAAGGGCAGGATATGGAGGGGACCTCAACAAGGTATAAAGCCTCCAAAGCAGCCCTTTGCTCCAAGGGGACTGATCTCTGTAGCCTGGAGGTCAATTATAATTCTAGGAGATCTCCGGGCCCCAGTTGGAGGTTGGCAACCCTAGCTGCAACCCATGTAAAGTGGCTGTGCACAGGACTGCTGCCTCAAGACCCCAGAAAAAAATCCCCCTAGCCTCCTCCCGCCCCACTGGGATCCAAACTCAACATGATATTAAAAAATCATCTGATTTTGCCCTGCACAATGGTGGTTCCCTAAGGCGGTACCACCAATGCAGTCCTAAAGAATTGTACCCTTCGACGTCTTCCTGAGGTCAGTGTGCTTAGAAGGGTGGGAGTGCCTTGAATTTTATCCCATTAGTCCCTCTCCTCCTTGGCGGCCCAGACTATACACACTTAGCTTGCAGTGCCAAGGCCCTCAACCCTTGCAAGTCTTTTGCTGTTGTGCAAACGAAGCACCCTAACCGCTTTGCCCAGGTTGCAGCACAATTTAAATGAGATGGTGAACCTCTGTAGCGTTGCCCAGGAGAGCTTTTTTCTGCCTGGCCAGCATCATTTTTAACTTGGACCTCAGAGCGAGTGGCCGGAGTAGGGACCCCTGGTGCATGGTAGTGATCTGAGCTACCAGTTTTATGGCTCACAGCTGATGTTTCCTTTGCTGAGCAGGATTGGGGGTGCCAGCTTGCTAAGGAGAGGGGTTCTCAAGGCTGGGTTTGGTTTAATGCTTGTACTGCCTCAAAATAGGCTTGTGTTGCTGTTTGATGTTTAAATTGCAGAGTGAAAACTTCCCCGGGGCGGGAAGGAGACTCCCCAGGCTTTACCATTCAATGTACTCTGATTGCCTGCATGATGGCGTTGAAGGTGTTACTGGCTAACTGGCCTGTGCTGGTGGAATTGGAGAAGAGCCTTCATCGCTCTGGAAAGGAGAAGTTAACGTTGATCATATGAGTGAGAGGGCCAGTACAAAGATTTAGGAGGGAATAACTAATTTGTGTTAAAATGATGTTACAGTTTTGCTAAGAGGTTCTTGATATATTGCCCAACAGAGTGGGTATGAATCTGCTTTTAGTCAGCTAAGCTCCTGCTTGAAGGAATTTCTTGGGGGATATTTATTCTTAAGGAAAAGCAGCTGTGGGAAGGAGCAGTTTAGAGCAGAGAAGGAGACACGGCCGTACTTGCTTCTGTCTTCCAAATCTTCCTCTCCTGAGCTGTGTTTCCCTCCAGGGTGTTCTATACTTGACTCCACCTTTGCAAACGCGCATCTGGAACTGCACAAGTGAGGCCTCCGGACAGCACCATTTTAAGTAGGGAAGCAAAGGTGCAGGAAGAGCTTGAGAACACCCACCCTCTGCTTCCCCTCTCTAATCCCCCTTCCCAAACCTGCTTTTCTTTTTTAAAAAGTACCTCCGCTTATAAGGTTTCAGTATATCCTGGACCAGTCCTTGGAGTGATATCTCAGCAATCAGAATCGTATTTGCAAGCAGCAAGAGAGCCCAGAGAGGGTGATGGTTGTCTCTAGCTGCTTTAGAGAGCATCTGGTTTTCCTAGGCAAACATCCTGACTGGGAACAAGTCCACAGCTACACGCTCCAGTTCATCCCACTGCTTTGTTATTAAAGGATGTCAGAGTTTGACACCAGGCTGCTAGACTCCTTCTGTTGCTGTTAGCTCTCTCGAAATCAGGATTCATGCCTTGGAAAATTATCAGAGTTCTATGGGAAGAAATAATCTGTGGAGGGCGGTTTGTTGGACTCTTCCTGTTCAGCTTCTGGGCTTTCACATTTTCAACTTGAGGACTAGAACCTTCCTCTTTTACAAGAACAGCTGAGAATATTGTGTGACTCCCAGAATGGAAAGGGAGGAAGGCGCTTAGGGCTGCTTCACATGTTATGTATAAAGAATGTACATTGGTAACATTAGAAACAGATGGTCGTGTTCTGCCACGAGGTACACACCCCAGAGGCCCGTGGCTAGCCATGCATATAAGATGTGAAGTAGATGTGTGTAGGCACTTCAGCCGTGATGCTGTACAGAGTGTATGTCCTTAATCCATACTATCTCCAAAGGAATTCAAAGGCTCTGCATTTTCAGCAGAAAGCTGTCTGTGAAGATTTGAATAGAAGGCTGCCATTCGTGGTAGACCTACTTTCCTGAAGGCCTGAGATGATGGACAAGTGGAAACTGATGGTAGAACTACATGTTATTAGAAAAACACAAAATTTCCCAAGCCGTGGCTTTTCCCACATGGATGCTCTGCCTTGGTTTCCTGAACTGCAGGACTCTTTGGGTGAACATTCACATGATGCCATCCTCTATTCTTCATGCTTCTGTTTCCCCCCCCCTGCTTTGCTGCCGTCTTTCCCAAACCGAGTTTGATACAATCTTTTTTGGAAAGATAGCAGTCAAGACTATCCGTTGCACATGTGGATGGGAGGATGAGCATTTTTTCTTGTCCCACCCACATTGGCAACTTCTTGCTTACTTCAGTCCTTTTTTTGCTTACTCCAGTCCAACCTTTCCTGTGTCCATTAGAGGGCTTTTTTGCCTCATAACTAAGTAAGGGGACATTTGCTATGTCATAGTTCCAGCCTAAATTGAAAGTGAAGGGGAAATATATTGCAGATAAGCATATCTATGCAAAAAGAAAGTCGATGGTTGTTGTGGGTTTTCCGGGCTGTATAGCCGTGGTCTTGGCATTGTAGTTCCTGGCGTTTCGCCAGCAGCTGTGGCTGGCATCTTCAGAGGTGTAGCACCAAAAGACAGAGATCTCTCAGTGTCACAGTGTGGAAAAGATGTTGGCAGGTCAAAAGGAAAGTCCCTTACACAGGTCTCCTCTTTTGGCCTGCATGTGCACAGTTCAGAGGTGGCAGGAAATGGCTGCAGGTGGGACGTGCTATTTGTAAATATTCTCCCATGGAAAATGCTCTCTGCAGGTAAAGAAATTTAGTGTTGCAGGGGGAAAGGTTCTAGCCCAGCCTCACTCCCTGTTGTGCCAGCTTTCTACTTGCAGGGAGATTTGTACAACCAAGCATCTAAAAACAAAGTTCCTCACTGGTCCTATGAAATGGTACCATCAATTAGATTTCCTCAAAAGTGTACCGCTTCACTCTGTTGCATGCGTGGACCAAGGATCCAGCAAAGCAAGGCAGTAGAATGGACTGTACCCCTTGAGGAGCATCTTCACAATTCTGAATGCTTCTCTATGTTGAAACCTCCTTCGAGAGGGAAGAAAACATGACAGTGGACAAAAAGCTGAGCTAGTCGTGAATGTAGAAAGCTGCCCCATACTGAGTCAGGCCATTGGTCTCTCAGGGTCAGTATCGGCAGCTGTAGCTGGCAGCAGTTCTCCAGAGGCTCAGGCAGAGATCTTTCACAGCTCCTGCTATTTGATCCTTTTAACTGAACGTGCTGGGAATTGAACCTGGGACTTTCTGCATGAGAAGCAGGTGCTCTGCCACTGAGCCATGCTCCCTCAGTGGATCCTTATCTCCCTGCCATGCAAGTTTTTTGTTTGCAGGGATCTGATGGTTTTTTTCTTCTTTTTTCTACCTGGCGGAGCATTCAGAACTAGAATCCATTAGCTGCAGGCTGAAGAGATTCAGTCTCTTCTACCATTCCCACATTAGACCATTTCCTCATGGCAGCACTTTCCTATGGAAGCCTTGGTGTTACAGTGACAACAGTGAGAGCCTGTCTGGTGAGAGAGCCAGTTTGGTGTAGTGGTTAAGAGCGGCAGGACTCTAACCTGGAGAGCCGGGTTTGATTCCCCACTCCTCCACTTGAAGCCAGCTGGGTGACCTTGGGTCAGTTGCAGCTCCCTCAGAACTCTCTCAGCCCCACCCACCTCACAGGGTGTTTTGTTGTGGGGATAATAACAACATACTTTGTAAACCACTCTGAGTGGGCATTAAGTTGTCTTGAAAGGTGGTATATAAATTATTATTATTATTATTATTATTATTATTATTATTATTATTAGGGCTTTCCAGATGACAGGTTTTCCCACATTTTCCCTGCCTCAGTCTTCCCAGGAACTATCCTCACCCCTGTGTGGTAGGGGGGGGGAGGTTTCCTGAGGGTTTTTTTTTTAAAGAACAGCAATTGACATATTGATATGCCATTATATTGGGACATCTATGTGTCAATTACAGATTTTTTTAAAAGTTCAGGAAAAGCCTTTTGATGGCCTGGGGGAGAATGGCCACCACGTTCTGGGGGGAAGGGGAAATAGCTGTGCTAGCAGGACTGGGAAAATAGCTCTGCCACAACCTTTCCTGAAACTTCACAATGAAATAGATTTTGGAAGGATCACTGAAAAGTCAAGGGAAACTTGGGTGGTGCATGCAAACGCTATTATGTGTAGGGAAGCAATAACAAAAAAACTACTTCCCAACAGCATCCACGGCAGGCGAAATAACATGTATGTGACCCTAATCTTCTGTGTGTGTAGATCAGACTATTCCAATGCAGCTGGTTATAGATGGGTTGGATTTCCAAGGAATGAATGCTTGCTGATACTCAGCTGCCCTGTGCATTTTGCACCATGCCATCCATTAGGGTTGCCAGTCCTTGATGGTCTTGTGGTGGGAGGCTCCAGCAGCGGAATGGTGTCACCATGATGCCTTGATGTCATATCCAGTCATAAAACCAAAAGTGACATCAGCACAATGTTGTGGCACTCTAGGAACCCTGTGGATCTCTATGGTTTGACCTAGAAAATCGCTACCAGCAACACTTTTTCGGGTTTTTTTACCATAAATGGTGTTAAGGCATCACATGATAACATTTTCCCCTTCCTGTTTCCAGGGAGGATCAGTGGAGTCAGGCCAGCTGAACATTGCCTTTGTGCCATGGCATCTGCACAGCAAACTTGCACTATTGCTGCTGCCACTGTTGTGATTGGCGTAAAAGACACAACTTGTGCCACATCTTCCCTTATTTTAAAGAACCCACTTGGTATCTTGGCCACTTCTCCCTGACTTGCCACAAACAGTGCAGACACAACTTGGCGCCGTGTGCACAAGATCACAAAAACGTTTGTGCTATTCCAACATAGCACATTGCTTGTGTTTACACAGCTTATTTTATTTTTGCAAAGTGTATAGCAGTATTTTATTGTGTGCCTATGTGATCAGTTGCTATTGTTCCCAGTTTACAAACAGGAAAGGGTGAGTATACAAATGATTCTATCCCCGTGGTGGGTCTAGAACCCAGCTCAAGAACTCTCTCTCCTCTGAGCTTCAGGTTTTCACCAGCTATCTTGTTTACCAGAAAGGAAGACTGGAGATTTTTTTCCACCTACAATATGTCCTTAAAAAGGCAGAGGGGACCTTAAATTCACATAGACGTTTCAGTTATGTACAGTAATAAAAAGCTTCTTTTTGTGGAGATAACCTTTTTTTAATGGGGAATTGTCTTCCATTCAGGGTTATCTTCCTTTTGGGTAAATATAGTACTGTTCTGTTTCCTACTTACAAGCATGAATACTGGTTGAAAACACACACCCATAATAAGCAAGCTTTGAAGTCATGCAGGATCGTAAGGAGAATGTCCTTTTACTACAACCTATTTATGAGAATGGTGAAGCTGTTAAGAGAGCCAACTCTCCCAGTGGTTTTGTGAATACCCCCTGAGACTGCTCCAGCCCACCTCCCCAAGCATTAAGGGGCCCCCAGAGAATCCCCCATATCACCAGCCATATATTCCCACCCTCTCCATGTGACAAAGCCTGGACATGTTGACTTGCTGTCATTGCACAATGCTGTGTTTGCTTTTGACAGTACGTGTTGCCGCCACGTCACCCACCCATCTCATCCCAGACCTGCCTGGGAGATCCCAGCTTGCAGGCTGTAAATATCAGAATTGTCTTCTCTCCCCCCACCTTTAATGTAGCTCTTGACAGTTTTTAATATTTTTAATGTTATTTCTGGTGAATGATGTAAACTAATTTTATGTTTTTATGTATAAATAAATTTGTAAAAACTAGAGTTATTCTCTTGGGGTTTTCTTTTCTGACATTTCCTGGACTGGAAGATCATTTAGCCTATGAGTGGGCTGTCAGACGATTAAGGACAATTAGAGATAGGACATGGATGAGACATAAGAACTTAGCCATGTGACTGTATGCATCCCCAGAGCCTTGTTTAAACTGGCTGATACCTGCAAATTGCAGCTGCAAGGGCTCAGTTAGCATGCCAAAGATCCAAAACCCAGAGATAGCCCAGGATAAATGAGTTGCTAGGTCTGAGAAATGTCGCACAAGTAACTTCTTTTGCTGCACCGGCATCACATTTAAATCATTTCCCAGTCCTGCATGGCAGTAGTATTTTTTTGCAATTACAGATTTACACACACTTATTAGTTGCCGAGCAGCGCAGTCCAAATGGAGCTATGCCCTTCTAAGGCCATCGGTGTTTAACTTTGTGCTGTTATATTCCAAAACAGAGTGGGAGGAGTGTAACTCTACTTAGGATTGCACTGTTTGTGGATTAATCAAATGCATATATTTGCATATGGATAAAACAATACCAATGACTAGAAAAAAGCAAACAACCTCTCTTTAGATACGAACATCCAGGCAGCCACATCTTAGACGAGGCATTCCCTATGGCATGACACAGAGAAGAGAATGCCTCTTTGGTGGCTGCTACCCACACTTTTTTGTACTTAAAAAAACCTGTCTTGTTAAGTAAGGGACTCTCCCCACAGCTTCTTTTAACATTTTTAAAAATGCAAGAGATACAATAGCAGATTTCCTGCCATCTTCAGTTGTTGGGTCCTTATCTTCTGAACAAGTAAGCAGGGAAAACAGTCTATGCCAGGTGGGAAGGGGATGCCAAGGACATTTTGCATCAGAAAATCCAAATGGACCCCATGTAACTCTGAGGCTCAGTGGCCAAGCAGCTGCTTTGCATGCAGATAGGTCCAGATGCAATCTCTGGCATCTCCATTTAGAAGGCTCAGGTAGTAAACGATGTGAGCCCTGGAGACCCAAGTAGCGTAGACAATACTTGCGTTGATAGACCAATGGTCTAATTACGTATAATTTATTTGATTAATGTTTTTAAAAAGTATATCCTGCCCTTGCACAATGCCCAAAGTGGCTTATAAAGCAGCTTCAGGTACACTATGTTAAAAAATATATAGTCACCTTTATGCTAAATAAACTTTGGAGGGATAGCCATGTTAGTATGTTACAGCAGAAAAGAGTTGTGCTACACCTTCAAGACTTAACTCCATGTAAACTTTTGTGGAGCAGGATTAGTTCACCAAAGTTTGTGCTCTAATAAATCTGTTGGTCTTTAAGGTGCCAGAAGTTACCTTTCTCCCCCATTATAATGAAGATAGCAGACAATTTTCTTCCATTTTAATGTTGTCCTGAATCTGCCACCTGAGACAGACATGAGTAGGGTCAGCCTTGTACGTCTTGACATTAGATCATGGCTGAGGGAGTCACAATCCTGCAACTCCAAAGGTTCAGCTGACAAAGCCCAGTATCCCACTGGGAGGGTTGCTGGGGTACAACAAGGGAATCGTGGGGAATAAGGCAATGCGCACCTTTGTAACCTCTGGTGTGTGAAGCGATCCACACCCCCAGTAGGGCTTCTTTGGCTTAGGCAACTGAAACGATGAAGCCGCTATTGCAATTTATAATAAGGCTGAAAGTGACAAGCCCAGGGGAAGTTCAACATAATTGCTTCCCCCACCCCTTGTTTCTGGGTCTTGGCTGTGACAGCCAGATTGGAATATTTGCTTATGGCAGATGCTGCTCGTCACATGCAATCATGCGTGTGCATGATTCCTTCCTCACATTCTTTCTCCCTTGCAAAAGCCACCAGCCCTCGTGAGCTGTGACTTCGTTATCAGGAACTCCATCTGCTACCTGTAAAACCTTCCGGGGGTAAACAACAAAGAGTTGCCTTGTGATTGCCTGGTGGAGTCATTTAATGCATAGGACATATGCTGCGCCCTGGGCAGTGATCATCTCCAGGGCCCGGGTGAGAAAAATGCAACATTTGCAGCTTTTCTGTGTGCCATCCTGGCTTCATTCCAGTGTACCGTACATGTTTGTATCAATATACCATTTTATGTGCAGGAAGCCTGGAAAGTGCATTGCAAATGCTTGCTGTGCAACGTCTCAGGGTATGTCCAAAGCATCCATGTTCCACAAGATATTTGATAGTTTCAGGGCTTTTTTTCAGCAGGAACGCGTGGAACGGAGTTCTGGCACCTCTTGAAAATGGTCACATGGCCGGTGGCCCCGCCCCCTGATCTACAGACAGAGGGGAGTTTAGATTGCCCTCTGCACCACTGGAGCAGAGCCATGTGACCATTTTCGCCGAGGGCGATTTAATCTTTAAAAAACTCCCCCCTTGTTCCAGCTGACCCAAAGTGGTGTCATTGTGCGGTCCTGAGTTCCACCACTGAGTTCCACCACCTCTTTTCCCAGAAAAAAAAGCCCTGGATAGTTTTATTATCTACTGCTAATCAACAGCTAATGTTGGGACGTTGCTGTCATTTTATGGGGCTCTCAAAGGACAACATTCAGGGAGAACATGAAGATTGGGCCAGGGTTACATTTTTCTTGGGCAAGACGAGTTTGACTTCCTCCTGCCTTTGCAATGTCTATGACAGACGAGCCCTCATAGCGTAGTGGTTAAATTGTCAGGATAGATTGTTAGTGTAAGTCCCTCACAGTGTTGCTGCGAGGCTAAAATGCAGAAGAACTCTCTGAACTTTTTGGAGCATGTGATAAACAGATGCAGATGCCAACAAACAGCTGATTCACTTGTCATTTTACTCCTCACCTGTAATCCTCTTTGTAAAATGCATGTGGGAGAAACCCTCCATGAGTAATCCAGTGCCTAGAGCGGGAGGTAAAGGGGAGACAGGAAACCCTCAAACTTCCTTTTGGCTGCTGACAAATCTGAGTGGGGTCAATAATGTCCCATCGCTTTGGGGCTTTGCTGTGGGGATCAACTTTGTAGGATAGTTATAGGAAGATAGTGCTATGTGAAACCACATGGTCGGTGGATTATCCTTCCACCTGACTGCAGAGGAATGATGAAACGCAAGTGATAAAAAGATCCAACCATAGAAAGGGCCAGGGTCTAGCATTTGCGATAAGGAATCAGACATCTTAACATTTCCATGTCAAAGCTGAAGATGTAATCTGGCCACAACAAAAGTTGCCAACTGGCCTGGAGAAAAATGTTTTGTCTCCAACTAAGCGTGGGATGTTATTTACCAGGAGATGTTACTTATCTTCTGGCCATGAAAAAGCTTCCACTGCCCGTCTCCACCCATTAAGCCTTTGATAAAGGCCCTATCCACAACACAGACTATTTTCCCTCCCAAGTTTTACCTGCCCTCGGTTTCTTTGATAGCCAGGACTAGTTCTTAAAACTAAATACGTTTGCTGTTGTGCAAACGAAGCACCCTAACCGCTTTGCCCAGGTTGCAGCACAATTTAAATGAGATGGTGAACCTCTGTAGTGTTGCCCAGGAGAGCTTTTTTCTGCCTGGCCAGCATCATTTTTAACTTGGACCTCAGAGCGAGTGGCCGGAGTAGAGACCCCTGGTGCATGGTAGTGATCTGAGCTACCAGTTTTATGGCTCACAGCTGATGTTTCCTTTGCTGAGCAGGATTAAAATGCATACGTTGCATTTTAATAACCTAAGCTTACAAGTGGGATCTGCCAGTCATCAAGGATCCTTGCCAATGATGCCATGGTGCTCTTTTTACTCCATATGTTTCAGCTTTACAAGCACATGAGTATGCATAAGGGCACACATAAGCACATTATTCGCTATCTCCCTGTCACATGTATCTGTCGACATGGTGCATAGACCCTGTTGTTGCCTCCCCCAGCCTCAATTATGAGCAATCAAGCCTCTGCAGCCTTCATAAAAATGACAGGTGAGGGGAAATTATACTGCTAGCACCAAAAATAACAGGCCAATTTTCCTGCTGTGATCAATCTCCTCTGTATCACATGGGGCTTGGAAGTGACGGCTCCTGGGCCACTTCCCATTAGAAGCAAGAGGCAGTGCAGAAGGAGATGGAAGGAACGTGAGGAGAAAAATGCAGATTGGCCAACCCACGGCAACTCCCCCACCTCCTTCACAGCCTTCACGTTAGCCTTTTGGCTAAGATCATGTGTTGTGTAATGGACACAGTGAAGTTAAAGGGGCTCAACCTTTTAAAAGGTAGCCAGGGCAAATAGTTTCTTCCAAAGTATAGATCTGGACAGCCATGTTGGTTTGGTTGCAGTATCATTTTGAAGATTTCTTTCTCAATGGAGTAAAACAAGCAAAAATATTAGCAATAGTTTGATAACCCAGCGTCAAGGAGCTTTGACAGAGCTGAGCATGTCTTCTGAGCTGACAACAGGAAGAGCTACAGGTAGAAAATAAGCCTCTAAAGAGGTCGTGGAAATTAACTTCCAATTTTGGCAAAGAGCACTGCACTGCGGCTCTCTCCAGGCTCACAAATCAAACACCTTCAGGCAAAATGAGAACTTGGTTTGAAATGACTACTCCAAGGGACGATGCAAGCAAATTCTGGCACATGGCTTTACAATCTGGGCTCCTACTTGAGGCATGTTGGGAACTGTAGCTCTGTGAAGAGAGCCAGTTTGGTGTAGTGGTTAAGAGCGCGGGACTCTAATCTGGAGAACCTGGTTTGATTCCCCATTCCTCCTCTTGTAGCCAGCTGGGTGACCTTGGGTCAGTCACAGCTTCTAGGAGCTCTCTCAGCCCCACCTCACAGGGTGTTTTGTTGGGGGGATAATAATGACATACTTTGTAAACCGCTCTGAATGGGTGTTAAGTTGTCCTGAAGGGCGGTATATAAATCAAATGTTGTTGTTGTTATTAAAGATGTGTAATCCAGAATCCTCTCATTGGATTCATAGGTAGACTTGCATATTAACGAGTGAAAAATGAAACTGAATCCAGTCTTTTCTTTATTTAATGGGCTGAATCTGATTGCTGAAAATTATGACCAATGAGTATCTCTGGAAATCCTTGGAAACGTCCACTGTGACTTCTGGCATGTCGCTGTTTGTTTTTCATAGTTACGAGAAGAAGGACCAGCAAGAGGAGAGAGAACGACTCGTCTATTTTCCAACCAGAAAAAAATACAGATACTCCACCAAACAGGGTCATCTCAGTAGGTAGCTCGGTGGGCAGAATTTCTACTCTCTACCAATAATTATACTATCCCTACTGAATTTGGGAAGGCTTTTGATCCTATATAAACAAAAATGTGTCCTGTTTGCTTGCATTTTTAAAAAATCTGCTCTTCTATGCCTGTCTTTTCTTCTTCTTTATTTTTATTTGTATCATTTATAGTCTGCCTTTCTTACTGAGACTCAAGGTGGATTATACAGTGTGAGATTAGTAGAGTCAGTATCAAGGATATTTTCATAAACAATGCCACAGAGTAAATAAATACAAGTTTACAAAGACATAGCATTAGCAAGAATCCAATAGACAGCTGAAGAAATGCTGAAACAACATAAGCAAATGTAGGACTGACATTAGACAACATGAAGCACAAGTAGCTCATAGGAGCACATATTTAAAACAATAGATAGTACAGAAGGCAACATAGTGGTGAAGTCTATGGTCCGTAATTCATTAGCGAAACGTTTGAGACCCCCTCCCTGCAATATAGCCCTCCTAGCTGAGTAAAAAGCCTTTTTGAATAATTCGGTTTTGCATTCTTTGCAGAAAGCTTAAAGCAGCTTGAAAAGGGCTATTTTGAACTGGAAAATGGCGAAAGACATAACCTGTCCTTGTTCCTCAGTGCTGTGGTCCCAACCTGTACTGAGCCCCCACCCCACCCTGATTTTTTTAGAGCCAAAAGGCACGTTTGGATTTCCAGCCACTGAACTCCAACAAAAGATGTAGACTGACCTTTAGTCTTGCTCAGCTAGTGCCAGGTTTTGCCTTTCCTCCTCATTACTTCTCCTCATATTTCATTCTTTTGATTGTGCACAGACAAGCGGCTGTTTGCTTTACTATAGTACAGTATCTAGTACGTTTGAGGAGACTTTGCAAATAATAAATAACAGTGTCATCAATCCCGTTGGAAAAGTGATTTAGACGCCAAAGGACTGCTCACTGAACTGTCCTTGGAAAGAGAGCTGCCTAAGTATCTTGTGGTCAGGAGGAGGGAGATCATCCTTTATTTATTAATTAAAATATTGACACTCTGCCTTTCCTTTCGGTTTAAGACCGCTTTAAGCTGGGGGTTATAAGCCCATCACCATTACTCTGAGGTCATCTCACAAGGTTGCTGTTATAAGGATAAAATGGAGAAAAGAAGTATGAAGTTGTAAGCTGCTTTGGGGAGTCCTCATTGGCGAGAAAAGCAAGATATAAATATCTGCATAAATAATCTGTGATTCACTTTGCCGAGAGTGATGTTTGGTTCTGCTAAGAAGAGCCATGACCAGTTTTAACACTAAGCAATATGGCAGGGCACTTTCTTTTCCCTTCTTCCCTCAAGACCTGACATTACATTGCTACTGGATTTTCCTAATACCCAAAAACAGCTGCCTTGGAAAGTGAGTACAGACTGAAGCCAGTCACCTTGATCACCGGAGAGGAAAGGCTGCCTCCCCGGCTCTTTTTTGAGATGCTAATACTCCCCGGCCAATTTCCTCAGCTTCCCTGCTCTCCTTCAGCAGTGTTCCCTGCCTTACATCTGCCAGCCCAGCCTCAGCTCCCTTGGGGAGGGTACAGGGGCAAGCTTAATGTTTGTTCTCCTCTATCCCATTAATGAAGGGCCAGCTGCTCCTTGACTCTCCAAGGGGCTGAAATCAGATGGCTGCAGAGCCAGCCCAGTGGGCAGTCCTCGTTAATTGGTACTTCTACAAAAATTAAGACTTAAAGCTGTGTAAAGGCAGCAGCTGGGGGAATCAGCAGGTTCCATTTAGAGGGATACCTGCTGCTGGCCTGCCGTGAAATCTCGGGCTGTTTGCTCAGCGTCCAGCTAAGTGCCCACGGGTCCATCAGGCAACCAAAACACCACAGAAGGGACTCCCAAATTCAGTGCAGTTTCACATACAGGAGAGAACAAGCTTCCATTTACACCCAAGGCGTATGCATTTTGGGATGCTAATAGCAAAGTCTGTCATCCAGAGAAAATAGCCTCAAACTGGAGACTGTATTCCTAGCACCTGGCTATTGATCTTCCAACAAAAAGAAAAATTGATTTTTTTTACAAGCCCCAGGTTTGTTCCTAGTGTGTCTCATTCCCTATTTTACAAGTATAAAGGTAAAGGTAGTCCCTTGTGCAAGCACCGAGTCATGACTGACCCATGGGGGATGTCGCATCATGATGTTTTCTTGGCAGACTTTTTAGGGGGTGGTTTGCCACTGCCTTCCCTGGTCATCTACACTTTACCCCCAGGAAACTGGGTACTCATTTTACCGAACTCGGAAGGATGGACGGCTGAGTCAACCTTGAGGCGGCTACATGAATCCGGCTTCCACCAGGATCAAACTCAGGTTTGTGAGCAGAGCTTGGGCTGCAGTACTGCAGCTTACCACTCTGCACCACGGGGCTCTTATTTTACAAGTAGCTGGCCTCTATACAATTTTGCTGACCTTACTTGCCGTGCTAAAGCTGTCAAACAAAGATGGCACACCCCTGACCTAGGCTGGACTTAAGATGGACTGAACATTGGAAAGATAAAGCAATTTGTCCCTGCAGTGGATGCCTATTAGCTGGCTTAATCTAGGTTTAATACATCCGAGGCAGCCCCAGAGATGATCCCAGGTTAGAACGGAATAATGGGAAAAGGAAGTTAGGTAAAGGCAGCCATTGTACTGATCCCAGAGTGAGGAAAACTGTAGGCAGGCTGGCATAACTAGAGGAAGAAATGGTAGAACAGACTAAATTTTCTAGTGGCAGAATGGAATTTTCCTGCCTCTTCGCCAATTCCACCACAATAACAATAATAATATCTGGTTTATATACCGCCCTTCAGGACAACTTAACGCTCACTCAGAGCGGTTTACAAAATGTTGTTATTATTCTCACAACAATCACCCTGTAAGGTGGGTGGGGTTGAGAGAGCTCTAAGAGATCTGTGACTCACTCACAGTCACCCAGCTGGCTTCAAGCAGAGGAGTGGGGAATCAAGCCCAGTTCTTTAGATTACAGTCGTACTGCTCTTAACCGCTACACCAAACAGCCCACTGATCTTCATGCAATGCTGGTCCTGGGGAATTGGGGACCCTGAAGAATGACAGGGAGGGTCTGCAGGGCAGAGGGAAGGAAAATCTGCAGAAATTGCCAATTTAGTCTGGATCCAACTCACTGTTTTGTAGTTCCCCTTCTCAAACAATGGGACATTTAGACCATCTTTTATGAATTCAGTTTCATTTTCAGGAGAACATGTTGTAGATACATGTTTTTATAATACTCTCCTCAATTAAAAAAATTAATTGGAAGGGGAAGAGGACCCTGAATGTAAGACAAGCCCCCTTAAAATGTTATATACCCCCCAAATGTATGACTGGACATAACGTGGGGTGCAATGTGGGCTGCCTAGTATGTTTTTAGTGCTGTATTGATATGATTGCTTGCTTGCTACCAGTGTTTTATATCTGTTTTTATTATATGTATTTATATGCTGTTAATCTGCTTTGAGCCTGCTTGCAGGGAGAGCGGACTATAAATTAAATAAAATAAATAAACTGTAACTTATATGTGAATCTAAGACACACACGGACCCCTGGCATATCTGGGAAAAAACCCTAGTCTTGCATTTGAGTAAATGTCATAATTTGCAGGTGTACTAATTGAACAAGCATTATGGGAATGCTTCCACAGCAATACCTTGGAGTCCCTGGAAGTAGCTGCAACAACACGGGATGAGGGGGTGCCATAAAGGTTTAGAGGGCCATGGCAGCTACAAAAACCTAGAACCAGCCCTGGCAATAATGCTCCTTCCCCCACAACATCCCAACAAGTTACCTCTCCCCAAATTTATTTATATATTTATATATGCCCTGCTTTCTTCCCCTATGGGGATTCAAAGCAGTTTCCAGCATTGGTCTCCAGTCTCCCCTTCCTTCATTTTATCCACACAACAACCCTATAGGGTAGGTTAAGCTGAGAGTGTGACTGGCCCAAGGTCACCCAGCAAGCTCCCATGGCTGAGTGGGGATTTCTCATCTGACCATCCAACCACTACATCAGCTTGAGGGCTCTCAGGAGCTCCAGGAACTGTCTCTGAGGAATTCCCAAGTCAGACCAAGCAAATGTTTTCCATTCTCACTCTTTGTAGGTGTATATGACTTCCAGGCACAGTTTGAGTAGCTTTGGCTGAAAAACTGTAGCCCCAATATATAATTCTGAATCATTCCATTCACAGGGGATAGACTCCTCAAGTCTCCATCCTTGTTACAAGGGAAAGGTGGGAGGAGGCACAGTTCTGAAAGGCAGGGCCGAGTCATGCTTCCATCCTAGACAATACAATACTTAGGCAAACATCCTGGAAAAGCCCTAAATGTTGGCTGTGCTGAGCTTTGAGAAGCCGCTTCATTCTGTGGCAACTGCTGGTCGGGCTCTAGTTAGTGGCTCAGAGAGCAACGCATTCTTCCGCTTTTGTCTGAACAGACTGCTGAACTGCTAGCCCACGCCTCTGTTTGACACAGCTATCCAAATCCTCTCTATCTCTGAAGGTAGATGCATAGGCCGGTTCCCATAGTAACCAAGCACCTAACATCTCTCTAACAAGTGCCAGTAGCCCCATTATCAGACTCTGGGGGTGGAGGTGGGTTGGGAATTTTAAAAAGCGAGAGGCAGAATGAAAGATTGGGGTCATCCAGATGCTGGAACGGTGTCCAAAACTACCAAGCCACTGACTAAAGCAAATATCTCTTCAATTTCAAGAACCAAGATCTCTGCCTTCATAGGGTTGCCAGCTTCCTGGTGGGGGCTGGAGATCTCCCAGAATTTTACTGATCTCCAGACTACAGCGATCTGTTCACCTGGAGAAAATGGCTGCTTTGGAGAGTGAGCTCTATGGCACTGTGGCTCCCTGAAGTCCCTTCCCTCCCCAAGCCCTGTCCTCCCCTGCCTCCACTTCCAAATCTCCAGGAATTTTCCAACCCTCTGCCTCGAATTACATTGACATGAACACGTGACCTCCCAAGGTGCTGGAGCTCTTCTGCTACAACCAGGAGTTGCTCTAACTATCCTACACTGGACCTTGGTGGTTATCTTCCAAACAGGTTGCCGTATGAGTCTGTAGCAGCAGGATAAAGCAGGAGTCCAGTGACACCTTAAAAACTAACAAAATGTATTACAATATTATTCACAAAAAGTTATGCTGGAACACATTTTGTCAATTGTTAAGGTGCCACAGGTAGGGCTGCCAAACTACAGGTGGGGCCTGGAGTTCTCCCAGAATTAGTTTTATATATAAATTTTATTGAAATTTTTTAAACAACAAATAAGAACAGAACGAAAAAGAATAAAAGCTCAAAAAAAGAACAAAGAACAAATTAAAGAGATACTAAGCTTCTGTTTTTTTCTGCGACAGATACAGACTAGTTTACTCAATTGAGCCTTATTCTATAGCTGCAAAAGAAAAGACCTCTCCTTTATCTATAATCTATTTTTTGTTCTTAATCTTCAAAACCACGTACCATCAGTTCATTTTTTTCTGTTGTGCAAAAAATCTATAAGGAGTTTCCAGTTAGCAGTAAATGTAGATAATATCTTTTCCCTAATCAAAGAAGTAAGTTTGTCCATCTCCACAAGTTCCATCATCTTCAAAAGCCATTCCTCTATTGTCGGTAATACTGCTGTTTTCCATTTCTGAGCATATAATAATCTTGCAGCGGTCGTCATGTACAGAAACAAAGTTCCATGTGTTTTTTCTAACTGTCCATTATTCCCAACAGAAAAGTCTCTAGTTTCAATTGTATATTAATCTTTTAAAACTTCAGGACAAAAGAATGTATTTGTATCCAAAAATTTTGGCTTTTTTACATGTCCACCATATATGATAAAAAGTTCCTTCTTGCTGTCCCAGAATTAGAAGCGATCGCCACGCTGGAGGGATCAGCTGCCCCGGAGAAAATGGCAGCTTTGAAGGGTGGACTTCATGGCATCATATCCCTGCTGAGTTTCCCACCCTCGGCTCCGCTCCCACATCCCCAGGAATGCCCCAACCCAGAACTGGCAACCCTTGTCACATGATTCCTGCTTTAACAGTCAAATGGGCTTGCACTTGAAATGTTCCCCGACATGCTCCCTTCCATGTCCAATCTCCACCTCTGCACCCCTATCCTTAAATCTCCAGTAATTTTGCAAGCCAGAGCTGGCAATCATAGGGCCAAGCTACAAGTGATGAATGACACTTGAACGGCAAGTGAACAGACTCACATGTATTCCTCCCTGTTCACTTGCACTCCACTTGCACTCCACTCCACAAGATCAAGTGGAGTGCAAGTAGAGCACAAGTGAACAGGGAGGAATACATGTGAGTCTGTTCACTTGCCGTTCAAGTGTCATTCGTCACTTGTAGCTTGGCCCATAGTCCTGCCTCATCACCACCACCGTCGCTCTTCTGTGTTCCTTTGCAGTGCCTTGTCCCTTTGGGAGTTTGAAAAAACAAGGCTGTGGCAAGAGCTTTCTTTAATATAATGCTTCCCATCAAAGGGGACTGGCTTCTGCTTATTATAGAACAGTTGCACTTCAGATAGTTAAGCCACATTTTTTTTCTGTGTAGGCAGGGTGAGGGATATATGGAAGAGAAGCAGAAAACTATCATTTTTATATTTAGATAACATGAAAAGAATTAAAAGACACTCGATGCCACCTGATGGGGCTTATTTATATGTTCAGTTGTGGCATTTTTTTAAAATACCTGGACAATCCAGTAAATATTGTTAGTAACCCTTGTGACTGACTACTGTCAGGGAAGAAACTGTAAATGACTAATATCATCTACTATATCTTCAAATAATACTATAAATATAGCACTGAGAGGTTAGGAAAATGACTTGTATACAAAAAGGAAAAGGTGGGTTTTTTTCTGGGTATATTAGCCGCTAAAAATAAAAACATCTCTTAGAGGTGTTAGAAGGTATTAGTTGAGTATTATAAGGGAAGACTCGGTTAAGAGCCTAGGGGTTATACTGGATCTAGCGCTACTACTAGGAAAACAAGTTAAAGCAGCCACAAAAAATGCTTACAACAACCTCACTCTAGCCTGGAAGATGGCTTCTTACCTCAATACGGCCAACCAGATCCATGCTATGGTAACATCAAAACTTGACTATTGTAATGCACTATACATTGGTCTCCCATCTAACTAGGAGGCTCTAATTGGTGCAAAATGCTGTGGCTTGATTGTTAGTAGGAGCGAGCAGGAGCTTGAACATCACTCCCATCCTACAGTCACTCCATTGGCTACCTATCAGTTACCGTGCTCAATTCAAGGTATTGGTTATTACATACAAAGCTCTTCATGGCCCTGGCCCAGCATACCTACGAGATCATCTCACTCCTTATGTCCCTCCACGGCAGCTTTGCTCATCTGAACCGGGTCTCTTGCAGGTGCTGGCCTGCACATGGGCAAAATCAACAGCAGCCCACACACGGGCTTTCTCTGTGGCGGCCCCCACCCTATGGAACGGTCTGCCGGAGGAGGTCAGAGCCCCCACTCTCCTGGCTTTCTGCAAATGATGCAAAACCAAATTATTCAAAAAGGCTTTTTAATCAGATCAGAGGGTAGTATTATAGGGAGGGGTCTCAAATGCTTCACTAATGAGTTAAGGACCATAGACTTCACCGCTACATTGCCTTGCATATTATCTGTTGCTCGAATAAGTACTTTTATACTACCTGTAGTTCATGTTTATCTAATGTCAGTCTTAAAATTGATTATGTTCTGCTTCAGCAATTCTTCAACTCTGTATTGAATCCTTGCTAATGCTACGTCTTTGTAAAATCCTATGATATTGTTGTGGAAATGTCCTTAACACTGTATGGAAATGTTCCCAATACTGATTGTACTAATCTCATGCTATGTAATCCGCCTTGAGTCTCAGTGAGAAAGATGGACTATAAATGACATAAATTAATAAAAATAAATAAGTAAAATAGGTCTGATAAAAGGAAATCACATGTTAAAATTGTTGGAAGGTTGTAAGCTGATTCTTACATAAACCTATGGGTTTGGCTCCCTGGTGAAATCTGTGAAGGAAATTATTTTTGTCCCTGAAGGGAAAACATAGGAAATGCCTGAGAGAGAAAAAAAGATTTCTGGGAGAAACCTTTTCCTCAAAAATTGCCCAGGAGGCCTTGAGCAAAAGATGAAGTTGTTATAAAGCATCTTTATTGATAATTAGTCTGTTAAAGGGAAATGGCCTGCCCAACCTGTTGGAAGGCTGAGAGCTGATTCTTGTAAAAGCACATTACGAAAATGCATCTTTATTGATAATAGCTCAGTTAAAAGGAAATGACCTCTTTGAGCTATGGGAAGGTTAAGCGCTGATTCGTATAAGGGAAGACAAAGTTATTATAAAGCATTTTTATTGCTTGTTTGACCTAGTTCCTGAATAGCAAAAAAGCTACTGCTGTCATATTAACTATATTGCGGGCTAAGCTGTATTCTTGAGCTAAAATTCCCACTCTAGTCAAAAGTTGCTGTTTAGTGTGGATTCTCAGCCCCCGCCCCCCCTCTCTCTCTCACACACACACCCAGTGTAGCCCAGCTGCATCTAGCCAAAAGCTAGTCTCATAAGATGGAGATCCTTGCAAAAGTTCGTCAAGTTGGAGATTTGGCAACAGAACCTGGAGAACATCTTGGTTGTTTTATTGCTTCTTTATAGTGCCCTTTTACCGATACTATCCTTTAGGTTTCCTACTGTTGTTTTTAGCAGCCATATTTTTCCATTTGAGGGATGCTTGTTCATCATGTTGTTTTTAAATCTTTTTCTGTTTAATCTCTGTTTATGTGGGAAACTGCCTCAGAAACCTTTTAAGCTTTAAGCGTGTGAGGTATAAATCTTCAAGTAAATAAACCTGCAGACAGCTGTGCATTTCGACTGTGAGGCAAAGCAACCTAGGATTTTGTCAGGTGCCGCGGCTTGTGTTTGACAAAACAGTCACTTATTAGTGTGTTTCAAATACAGAGAAAGGAAAAAGCAATTGCTTTGTTTCCGCTTTTATTATATTTCAGAAATGTGATGGGAAAGCATTTATTCATAACATACAAATACGGGTGGCACATTTACCGGATGGTGGAGCTTGAAACAATATGGTTTGTAGAAAGAAGGTGCCCCATTGATCTTTGAACCTGACCTTTTATTCTAAAAAAAGGTTGCATAAAAGCCAATCCAGATTATGTTGTAAAGAAAACATTAGGCATCCAACCCCATTTACCCTTCATAATGCTAAATTTTATTTGTTTATTTCTTTTAACATTATTTATGCTCCACCTTTCTCACTGAGAATCAAGGCAAATTACATACTGTCAGCCAGTAAATTCAACAGCTGGGATGTTCAATAAATAATGAAATAGGGTATGGAGGTGGCACAGGGTTGTGAAATTCCTGGAAATCTGGGGTGGAGCCTGGGGAGAGAAGGAATCTCAGTGAGGTATGATGCCATACGGTCCACCGTACAGTCCAAAGCAGTCATTTTCTCCAGGGGAATTGATCTCTGTAGTCTGAAGATCAGTTGTAATTCAGGAAGAGCTCAAGGCTCCACCTGGAGATTGGCAACCCTATCAACATGATACAGTCCCTTCTGCAACCCTGTGGATGTAGACCAGGCATCAGACGTACTGCTACCAGTTAATGTAAAGGCTAAGCTAGACGTGCAAGTTTTTAAAGAGTTGGGTCTGGGTTCCACGGATCCAACTCAAGTTCTCTGCAGCTACACAGCAGCTTTGGGGAACAGCTCTTAAAAATAAAGGGAGACCCCAAATGGCCTCTGAATGCCTCCATGGGGGGAGGAAGGGCTCCTCCCTCCCCCCTCAAGCCATTTCCCCATCTTAAAATAGCAGAGAAGGGAGATTTCCCCCTTGTTTTTTCTGCTCTGCGTGGAGTATTCTGAGCATGTGAAACAGTAAAAACACAGGGGGACTCCCCCCCTTCTACTGTGACACAGAGAAACAGCTTGAGGGAGGAGCCCCTCCTTCCTCTGGGGAGGCATTCTGAGGCCGTTTGGGCTGTCCATCTTTTAACAGTCATTTACTTTTTAACTGCTGTATGGCTGCGGAAATTTGAGATAGGTCTGGAACTCAGACCTAACTCTTTAAAAATCTGCACAACTAGAGAGACCCTAAAAGCCAAGCTACAAGTGACACCTTACACAGGTTGGTCACTTTGTCAGCTTCCCTCAAGTTTTGATGGAAAATGTAGGCGTCCTGGTTTTACAGCTTGGCTCTCCATTACAGCTGCAAGACCAGGATGCCTACATTTCCCATCAAAACTTGAGGGAAGCTGACAAGTGTCCAACCTGTGTCAGGCATCACTTGTAGCTTGGCTCTCAGTTACACTTCGCTCCCCCCAGTGTAGCTGTGCTTGATATGAGGAGAGGGGCTATAAAAACCTGCAACTAACCTTGAGCTGGGGGAGAGTTTGTAGAGAAGAACCATTCAAGTGGGAGGTTAGTGACGGCCAAATCTTTCCACATCAAATGTGCCTGAATTTTGAAACCAAAGTAAAGCTTGGTTGAGTGGGAAACTGCTTGTTGGGATCATTTTAAGGTAGAATCAAAAGAAACGGAAAACTAAACATAACCTGCACTTATACACCACTCTTCTGGACAGATTAGTGCCTTCACTCAGAGCAGTGAACTAAGTCAGCATTATCATTACCCCCACAATACAGCTGGGCAGCTGGGGCTGAGAGGAGTGGCTTCCCCAGGGCCACCTGCTGAGCTCATGGCAGTAGTGAGATTCAAACCAACAGAGTATATTCTTCTGTCTCAGTATTCCCCATTATCTTGCAAAATGTGGGATTGGGATCCTGCATTTTCCAAGATAATATCTAACTAAGCTCTAAAATGCCAGTGTACTGTCCTAGGGTAACTCATCTAATGTGAATTATGCGAACAAAGCATACTTGCATTTCTGCTTCTCTTTCATCCTTTATTTTTTCTTCTATTACTTGTGGGATATGATAGGGTACAGATCTCTGCACCTCACTGAAAACCCCACTCCACTCCAAGCCTTTGTTCTTGCATAAACCACCCGTCCCCCTCCCTTGAGTTTTAAGAAGTAATAATAATAACCACAACAATAACAAAAACTGGTATCTGAAACCCGCAGAATTTTGCACCGAGTGTTAGATCAATGAGGGTGCATTGCACATTGAATTTTTGGAACTCACCCAGCCTGGAATATAGCTGGGCTTGAAACAACTATGCCTAGCGCAATGTTAGTTGTTTTATAAATAGGCATAACAAGTACAGCACACATGATTTTGAAAAATTAATCTGGCAACCTTGCTTTTCAGCTGTGCTGCCAGCATCGTTAATGCCTCCCTTTACACAGCCTCACAGATGGCACATACAGCTCTAAATTCATTTTTTTCAGGGACTTGGCAAGTTGTAAAGGTAAATCTAAAAACATAGCCATTGACTTTAGACATTTGAAACCCCGCATACTTCATTATTTGTTCTGTCACATTTTAATCCTGCTACAGAACATGAACAAAGCCCTGTGGCAAGAGTTCTCCCCCTTTCCACGTTGGAAACAGTTCCAACTTATATTGAAACTAGCTACAATTGTGGTTGCTGCTTAGTACTTTTGTATGTCACAAACCCACTAGCATCCACCTGGCCTAGATCTGCTCTGCTTGCTTACATTTTTTTTGACCGCTCAGACGCATCATTTCCTTTGAAATTGTAGGTTTGAGTGGCAAATTGAAGTATGTTTAACCAGCCTCATTCAGCAACATGATGAGGCTTGAGTACAGATGCTATCTGGCTCCCAGAGTTCTGGCCATGCTAGTCTAGTCTGTCTGTCTTCATGTCAAATCTGCTTAGGAGACCAGCTCTCCCTTGAGCGTCCTGCCTCGGACCTTCACATTCTTCAGAAAATAAAGAGGGTAGGGCCATGCCAGAAGGGCCACTTCATAAGAGGCTCTCTTCAGCACTGTTTCAAGTAGCACTTCTGGAGCTTGGCCAGGAAAGATACTAATGAATCTCTCTGCATGATTTTTCTTAGCACTAGACTAATGAGAGTGGAGGGCAATTCTGCATCTCTCTTTCTTCTAGGACGCTTGTGTGCCCTCCACACTCAGCCTGGAATCTGAGGAACGGAGGTGCTCTTTAAGAAAGTTAATCTCAACTCTTTTGTCAACAGCCGCAGAGAAAAGTTTTGGACATAATATAAAGGTGCTACAGGGTCACTGATGAGTAGCAGAGAGGATCAGGATTGTTACAAAACACCAGCTTACACTGCGATTAAATTATGGTACACACAAAGGGGGGGGGGAGACACAAAGGGGACAATGTGAAGCTCAAATTAAAGTAGGGAAGCATTTTTAATATACTCCAAATTCAAAATGGCAGCTAAATTTGTTTCTTGTTGGATATAAATCATACAGTAAATAATATGATCTCATGTTTTATGGGCACACTTTGCATTTTCTGTATACCAACCGAAAGAACATAACCAGTCAGTAATATAACTGCAGTTAATGTAATATTTGCAATCGTTTTCTTATAAATTAAATGTATAGCACTACTGAAACAGAATTTAATGGAATTCTTGGAAGTTCCCTGCCATTATCTTTAAAATAGTAATGTTTTTACTGTTTTGTCATCCTTTAGAAATTTTTATATACGTACACCAAGTGTCGTGCTTTTATCATCACAAAATGCACACGTCTAAATTGTAGTTTGGCTATTTCACTGTTACGGTCTTCTATGATTAATCTAAGTTTTCTGGAGGAAAATTTGAATCACCATCAAAAGTTGGGTGGCCAACTTTTACATCTTTAAGCACAATCCTAAACAGTTACGCCCTTCTAAGCCTGTTGACTTCAGCGGAGGGGGTAACTCTGTTTGGGTTATACTTTAAATCCATAAACAGCATTGGAAAAAATACTCAAAGATTCATATTTACCAGTATCAACCTGTTTGGGCTTTGAGGCTGGCAGAAGGGGTCCAGCAGAGAGAGCCCACACTATCCATATAATCCGTATAAGGCTCACAGAGGCCCACAAGAGAATCGTTTAGTTCCTACCCTTAGGTTGTGAAAGTATGTCCATTTGAGAAAGTGTCTAGCCAAGTCTTCTTGAGTCCTAGCTTTGTCTCTTAGCCTGTACACAACACTACGCTACAGTATTTAGGAATAATTGTTTCTCTCCATGTCCCAGGGACTTAGGTTTTAATATATCCCTTTCTCTCATATCAAAGAGGGGTGGACCCACTATGCACAGAGAACAAAATCTGCACAACTGGGCCATTCCAAGCTACTCTTGTGTGAGGGTGCCCAGAAGTAAAAACGGGGAGGAGGGAGTGGAACAGGAGGTGGGGGAAGGAGGAGTCGGAGATGGGGAGGAATCTCCTCTGCAAGTCCTCTTGGGTCCCTTGTTTTATCCTTACCATATTTAGTCAAAAGGGAGAGAACCCTGAACGTAAGACACAAACTCACCCCAAATTAAACACAAAGGTTTTTATTATTGGACATAACCATAAATTACATGAGAATTTAAGACAATCCCCTCTTTTTTGATGGTATACTTGGAAGAAAAGCTAGCCTTGCATTTGAGTAAATACAGTAATGTTGGCAATAGTTAATAGCAGAGTAATTTAGCACAGTAGAAATAAGCAGAGCAGACTCTGGTGTTTTAACTTCTGTAAAAAGAGTTTACTACAAATAAAGATTAAAAGGTTACATTGGTTAGGAAACAAAGAACAGCTAACCTAACTCTTACATCTCTACATCTTAGTGGCAAGACTACAACAATAGGCATTGGCAAAAACTGATCTGAGTACATGTAATCAGCCAATAATCAATCCAAAGTCTCTTCTTCTCGGGGGGGGGGGGGGAACATTCTACTCCAAAACTAATTGGCCCTTAGGCTAAACTCGCTAGTACAAACTGACTTAAACAACAGTTTAACTCTTTTATGACTGAAAGAATGACACTTGCTAAAAACCCAACACCCCTTTTCAACTGTCAGATACTGACATCACGAATGCAGAGGAATAGCTGTGTTAGTCTGTAGTAGCAAAATCAAAAAGAGTCCAGTAGCACCTTTAAGACTAACCAACTTTATTGTAGCATAAGCTTTCGAGATTCACAGTTCTCTTCGTCATGCATCTGATGAAGAGAACTGTGAAGAGAACTGTGATTCTCGAAAGCTTATGTTACAATAAAGTTGGTTAGTCTTAAAGGTGCTACTGGACTCCTTTTGATTTTGACATCACGAAGTTCATCTTCTTGCGCACGTGCTCAAACTTCCCCTTTGCAAGTGGCTTGATCAGTATGTCAGCAACCATCTCTTCTGAAGGGCAATACTTGAGCTCAATCGCTTCTTGCTGCTGCATCTCTCTCACATGGTGACATGTGACAACGATGTACTTGCTTTTCTCAATGCTGTCACTCTTTGCTAAAACTATGCACACTTGACTGTCTTCAAACAGGATTTCTGGTTTAGGTTCATCCATACCAAAGTCTTTCAGTAGATTATCCACTCAAGTTCACTGCAAGTTTGTGAAGCAGCTATATATTCAGCCTCGATAGTCGTCATGGCAATTGAGAGTTTACTTCTGGCTTGTTCAGCTGATCAGGCTGTCTCCATAGAAGAACAGGTGACCACTAGTTGATTTGTAGTCGGCTCTGTTTTCACCCCAATCAGCGTCTGCGTATCCAACCAGCTTTGGGTTATCACAGGCAGAAATCTTCTATTTCAAGTCAGTTGTTCCTACGAGGTATCTAGTCAGCCTCTTGACAGCATTCATGTCATAATGATTGGGTGAATTTGTCTTTCTGCATAGGATTCCAACTGCTGCAGATATGTCAGGTCTTGATACTGTGCTCAGGTAGAGAAGTTTGCCCATTGCTTCTCTATATGGCTGATTTCTCTCAAGTAGAATTCCATCTGTAAGTCTGAGGTAAGCTTTTTGAAGTGGGATACTCACTCCCTTGGCAACTTTCATTCCCAGAGATTCTGCAAGTTCCTGCTTCTGGTTTCAGAGAAAACTTCCATTCTCTGTTCTTTCCATTTGTATTCCAAGGTAATGCTTCACTGCTCCCAGCTGTTTTACTTCCACCTCCTTATTTAGTCTCTTAGTAATTTCCTATGCATCCCTTTTGCTTTTACAGCACAGGATCAAATCATCAACAACTGTCAGAACATACTGATACTGTCCATCTTGAAATCTTGTAAATAAGCATGGTTCTGCCTTTCCTTGCTGAAAGTTTTGCTTTTCCAACAGCTCAGTCAAATCTCCTTTGAGAAATTTTGTTTTGATATTCAAATGCTCAGCGTGCATCCCTCTTGATACTGCTATACCTAACAAAGTCTTGAATGAAGTATACTTAGTAACAGGTGCAAAGGATTCATTAAAGTCAGTCCCAGGTTGCACATTTGGACAAAATGAAAATCTTAGTGGTGGTACACCGCTATTGCTCCTCTGTGACTGGTCTCTGTCTCCTCTGGCCCAGCCTCTCCGGCCGCCCCTTCTGATCGCAGGGTCTCTGCCTCCCCTTCTGACAGTGGAGCCTCTTGCTGCCCCTCCTGTAGGTTGGCATCCCAGGCAGGTGGCCATGTAGCCATATCAGTAAAAGAAACTTCGTCAGCTTCTAGGCTGGGTTGCACTGTGAACTCCTTTTGCTTATGAGCTTGCGTTCATCAAAGTGAACCACATTGCATACTTTAACTGAAAGTGTGTCAGGATTCAAAATCCAATATCCTTTCCCACTGGGAGTATATCCCACAAGAATTCCCAATTCTGCCCTGGGGTCTAGATTTCCTATTCTTTCTTTGGGCATATGGGCATATGCTTTAGCTCCAAAAACTCTCAGGTGTCTCAGTTCTGGTTTCTTCCCATACCATTGCTCAAATGGGATTTTTTTCCGGTAGCCTTACATGGGATTCTATTGTAGAGATAAGCTGCTGTAGATACAGCTTCTGCCCACCAGGTGTCAGGCAGACCCGCTTGAAAGAGTAAGCAACGTCCCATTTCCTGTACGCTTCTGTTAAAGTGCTCAGCTGAGACATTCTGCTGGGGCGAATAGGCCAGACTACTATTATGCTCTATTCCTTCCTGTTCAAGGAATCTTTGGAACTCACTGTTACAGTACTCAGTCCCATTTTTAGTAAACAACACTTCTGGAGCTTTATTGAACTTATTTTTCACAATAGCCACATAATTTTTGAATTTCTCCAGTACCTGATATTTGGATTTTAACAAGAATACGTATGTATATCTAGTTCCAGCATCTAAAAAACTTAAAATATATTTATGTCCCCAATGGGAACCTTTAATAGATCCAATTAAGTTTGAATAGACTTTGTCCAATAACTTTTCATCAGGCATGCTTTGAATCTTGCTATATCTGGGTGAAGTGCCTTTTTCTTTAATGCACACATCACAACCATTTTTCATGGAACCACAATCAACCACTCCCAATCCACATTGATCCAACAACTTCTTCACAGAATTAACGTTCCTATGTCCCAGTCTGCTATGCCATGCTTTAAGTCAATTGGAATGGTCGCATTCACCCAATGTTTCGTCATTGTTCTTTAAATAGAAACAGCCATTCATTTTGTGTGCCAGGATTTCCAAATCAGTCTCAGGATGAAAAATTCTGCATTCATTCTTTTTCATTAAAACTTCAATTCCAGATTTCAGCATTTTACCAACCGATACAATATTTTGTTCTGCCTCGGGAGCAAATACACATTCAGTCAATAGGATTTCAACCATCTCTCCTCCATCATCAACAACTCTCAACTTAGCTGTGCCAGAGCCTTTGATGTGCAAATCAGACTCATCAACCTGTTTTAAACTTCGACCACTTTCTTCATTTAAACTTATGAACCAACGTTCATGGTTGCATATATGAAGATGTGCCCCAGAACTGAGCAGCCAATAATTCTTCATATTAAAATTGGTATCTGAGACCATGTATGGGAAATGCTTATACAGGTTTTTAACTGAAGCATTAAAGCTCTTACTGCCTTTATCTGATCCATTCCAGCTCTTTCTGTAGCTTGGAGGTATGCGGTCATTCCCACTTCTTTGTCTAGCTCTGCAGTCCTTGGCAACGTGCCCCACCTGGTGGCAGTAGTAGCAAATGACAGCCTTTTGTTTATCAGTAACTTTTAGGGTGCTTAATCCTTCTGCAGCCTTGCCAACACCCCTTTTAATTGCTTCATCCCTCAAATAATTTAGAGTAAAAGACACGTCCACCTGCTCTCTGGCCTCCAAGACCAAAATCTGACTGGCATAAGAGTCAGGGAAGCTGTTTAAAATCGCTGCATTGATTTCAGAGGGAGAGATATCCACACCTATGGCTTGAATCTGGGCCACCAATTGCATAATCCCATTCAAATGGGATTCCACGTCCGCTCCTTCCGGGAGTCTGGAACTATATAATTGCCTCCTCAAGAACAGAATGTGTTTCTTAGATTTTGGACAATATTTTGCTTCCAATGCCAGCCACAGCTGTTTGGCAGTATCACTGCTGACTACCAGAGGGCTCTCCTTTTTGCTTAGAGAAGATATCAAGATAAGTTTGACCTTTGAATCCTTTTGCAGGAATGAGCACCTCTCATCCATGTCTTTTGGCACATCTTGAGATATTAGATGCTTTAAATCGTGAACATCTAAGGCACACATCACCATTGCTCTCCACATGAGATAATTTTGTTCATCAAGTTTGGGGATGGTAAAAGAAGTTGGACTGATCTCACCCATAAACTGTCGTTGTGCAAAGTTGCCGCTTGCTGAGCTTGAGTGGGCTCCTCCACTGACATCCATTTTTCCCCTCCGAGGCAGACCGAATTCCTTTGATGTGCCCACTTCCCCTTCTTCCATCCTGGGAACAAAGTATTTGCCCTCCAGCTGTCTCTCTTCACAAGGCAGAGAGTCCTTCGAATTTGCGAGTCCGGGAGCAGACTTAGAAAAATGCTTCCAAAGGGAGATTCCTTATTTTTTAAAAAAAAATCTGCCCTATCAAGCTAAAAGCACACAGAGCTGCTTTTATAAATCCTCAGCAATAGTTAACAGTAGAGCAATTGAACCTGGCAGAAAGATGCAGAGCAGACTCTGGTGTTTTAGCTTCTGTAAAAATCATTTACTACGTATAAAGGTTAAAAAGTTACAGTGGTTAGAAAACAAAGAACAGCTCACTTATTTCCTGCATCTTGTTGGTGAGACTACAACAATGGGCACTGGCAAAAGCTGATCTCTAAGTGCAGGAATGTTAATTGCACCCCAATAAAACTGGTCAGCCAATAAGCAAGCTGAGGTCTCTTCTCTGGCGGGAACATTCCACTCCAAAGCTAATTGGCCCTTAGACTAAACGCACTAGTACAAACTAACTTAAACAACAGATTAACTGAAGGGACGACACTTGCTAAAAACCCAACAAGTAGTGATTGTGTTCTCTCTCTTCCCTTCTCTCTCCCCGCCCCCATACAACCTAAGAGAGATAAAGAGGCTAAGTCGTGAGCTTCAGAACTGAGCACGGATTTTCACGTGGATCTGCCCAGTCCCAAACCAGTGTTCTGTACGCTGCCCCAAAGCGAGTCTCATTTGTCATTTTTTACCCCTCCCCATCCTGTGCCTGGCTTTTGCTCAGAGGAAGAGATTGCTGTTTGCTGCTGGGAGATGTATTTCAAGAGGAGATGTTCCAGGCCACGGCTTTACGGGGAAAGCAGGAATTAAATCACTAATGGCAGCTGATTCTCTCCCCTGCCACTCCCTCCCCTAGTCTGATGGGCCAATGTAATGAATCAAATGTAGTAGTGCTGCTTCCCAGGTCCCTTTGAAAATAAACCAAATTTACTTGGCCTGCAGTCATGGTCCAGGGGAGAGGGCTAGAGACAGTAGGCACTGCATCCCAGGACAGAACCTATCCGTTCTATCCCCTAATTCATGGTCACTGCAGTGTGAGTGCCTTCATGGCTCACTCCTGAAGGTGTAGCCTAGGACCAAGTGGATATGCATTTTGGAGACTCACACTGCACACATCAAGCACGTTGAGCAAGCATTAGATATGCAGAGAAATCTCCGCTCTGAGCCCATTGAGATCAAGTGGGCTGGCTGAAGTGTCTTTGCCTAGGATTGCACCACAGTGCACCATTCAAAAGGAATCTCTAAGTCCACGTGAGTTCCTTTCAATCATGTGCACTTTCACGGTCTGCAGGTATGAAGATCAAACTGCACACGATGCTCAGGTGCTCATATATAGCTTTTATTCCTATGCTTTAATTTTTTTAAAAAAATGCAGCTGCAGGGATGATGGGGTGGGGGCGTTCAATCTGCAGGACGGGGAGAGAGGAAGGAATCATCATTCATCCTTTCTCATCCCGCAGGATTTCCACTAAACAACAGGGAGGAGCAGCTTATTGGAGGCATCTAAACTCTCTCTATACATTTCCAAAGTCACTGAGGTGCACTGAGGGCCCTGCGGTGCGCCTGCACCAGGATAAAAAGTGAGTCAGCAGCAGCAGGCTTCTGAGGCGAAGCATGGGGGAGCCCTCCTGCACAGCCTCCCCCCTGCTCCGCAGCCCTCAAAGGGCTGCCTGGGAGGCAGTGGGGAGGTGAAGCACAGGGGAGCCCTCCTGCACGGCCTCCCCGCTGGCTCTGCAGCTCCTCAGAGGCCTGCCTGTGGAGCTGGTGGGAAGGCACAGTGCAGGGGAGGCCCTCCTGTGCGGCCTTTCTGCTGCCTCAGCAGTGGCAGCAGGGCCACATTGTGTTTCCCTGCCACCTCTGCGGCCCCTCAGAGGCCTGTCTGTGGAGCTGGTGGGGAACTGTGGCACGAAGGAACCCCCTCCCCACGCGGCCTTCCCGCCACCTCCATGGTGGCAGCGGGGCCCTGGGCCCACTGCTAGAACTTGTATTTACTTTTACAACGGGCTCTGTTGCTAGTCTCTAATAACTGCACAGGTTACCAACATTTACCTGCAATAATCCAAAGCAGGCCTTGAAACAAGATCTGTGCAGGCGTTTCCCCACCCTTACGGGGCTGTAGCCAGGCCGAATTCCTCAGAAGCATTAACAAATAGAATACTAAGAAAGATGTATTGCAACAGTTCTAAAAGGATTAATAACTATAAAATTACATATTTTTCACCTTCATATGCATTTCCCATTAAAAGTCTTAATAATTCCAAACCAACGTTTAATAACTTCTCAAGAAGTAACTTCACTTTTGTTTTAAAAATCTCTAATAATTGCACAGGTTACCAACATTTACCTGCAATAATCCAAAGCAGACCTTGAAACAAGACGACCTGTGCAGGCCTTTCTCCACCCTTACAATGCTGTTGTTTCCTCCAGGGCCAGGCTGAACTTCTAGGCTGCTGCTGGGTACAACCAGCCCACTTTAGGTGAAGCTACAACACTGAGCATGCTCCATTCTAAGGTCAATATTAAGTACTTCAACTCATTGGCTTATGATTCTATCACTAAAATAGCCTAATTTTAATAACACACACTTTAAAAAAATGTACTCATTTAAAAAAAAAGTTGCTTCAGGGGCCCTCTGGGTTTAGGGGCCCTGAAGTTTAAGCTTCATTAGTTTCACAGTAGATCCGCCTCTGGTGCGCACACGTGAGCATTACCATTCCAAGTTCCTGCCTCGATAGCTATGCTGGAAGTCAGATTTACAACTGCATTTCAGCCTTCTAAAGTTTCCTCTTCTTGATCCTCCAACTCTGTTTCTAAAAAGAGAATGTCACTAATCAGAAGTGCTATGGAGAACCAGCTTAGCAGAGTGGTTAAAGTGTTGGACTAGGATATGTGAGACAGGTTCAAATCTCAACTCTACCCTGGAAGCTCACTGGGTGTCCTTTGACCTGTCATTCGTTCTCAGCCTAACTCACTTCACGGGGCTATGAGGTAAAAATGGAAGAGAGGTGAATGATGGTGTCAGCTGCTTCACGTCCCCATTGCGGGAGGCAGGGGGTGGAGCAGGGTTTAAATGTCTAAATAAAAATTGAACTACCAAATCAATGCAAAATAGCAACAATTAAACCACAGAATAATCATATTTGAACTAAAACTGTTGAGGTAAATGACAGCATCTTTACCTGATGACAGAAACTCATAACCAGTGGATGGCTTAGGGGAAGTAATTCCAGAGCTGGAGGTGCTACCACTAAAAAGTCCAAGCTTTGGTAGGGGTTAGTCCGACCTCTGCTACTAATGGAAGATGAGCAAGGTCTATGAACACATCCATTGGCAAGTGCTTGAGGTGATAGTAGCCTGTCTCACAGGCAAAACAGTTTTGATAGAACTGTTCTAATAGAAAGAACGAAGAGGAAGAGATAGGAACAGCCAGGGCTTTTTTTCAGCTGGAACATGGGGGAACGAAGTTCTGGGACCTCTTGAAAATGGTCACATGGCCATGGCTGGAGCGGTGCGGGCAATCTAAACTCCCCTCTGTCTGGAGATCAGGGGGCGGGGCCACCAGCCATGTGACCATTTTCTCAGAGGGCAACCCACTGAGTTCCACCACCTCTTTTCCAAGAAAAAAAGCCCTGGGAATAGCAGTGGAATGACCGGTGGCTGTAGTAGTAAATATTGCAGAGGTCCAATGACACCTTATAAACGAACAAATTCCAGCATGAACTTTCATGAGTCCGAGCTAGCATCTGCAAGTGAACTCTGACTCATGAAATCTCATGCAACAACAAATGTTGTTAGTCTTGAAGATGCTACTGGACTTCTGTTTTATTCTGCTTCAATAGACTAACGCAGATAACACTGGAGTCGAAGTAGATATTGCCGTCGGATTCGCTCATACTCTGCAGTTACATGTACATTTATACTGAGTTATAGCAGTTTTGTTAATTTAATAGTGATAACAAACAAGCAACATAATGGGGTGGGAGGGGGAGGAAGAAGAATGGATATTTACTGTAGTTGTAAGTTTCTTTGTCCTTTCTGTTGTTTATGTTGTTAAACAAAAAATAAAAAGTTAAAAAGATAGCTCAATGCATACCAACGCTCTTTTTAATATTTCTCTGTGCATTTCCAGATCCTTTTGTGCAGGCTTATTTAAGCAGTCTGGGGTTTTATTTTGGAGCAAAGTACTTTGTTGTTGTTTTTAATGGTGATGGAGGGCTTTATAATGACTGCAATAAAAGAGATTTGTAGCTTCTCAGGTTGCTGAACCGACTCCGCAGTCAACGTATTTCAAAAACCGTGCTTCGCATCAATGATTAGAGGCATAGCCTCTCTTGGGAATAATGTGGAGGGCACAGAGTTGAGAGGGAAGTGTTACCAATTAAAAGAGAAAGTGGCTTTGGTTTCCCCTTCCCCCATCCACCTGGTTGCCTTTGTTGTTTTTTCAAGGTAGGGGGGAAACAAACGGATTGATTGCACGTGGGGAGAAAGACAGGGGTTTAGTGCCAAACCCAAACACAAAGGCTATGCTGTGGATCTGTCCTCAGGCAGTCCCAAGAGGAAAACAAGACACAGCCTGTTTTAGTGTCTTTAGCTGAGTAGCCTTTGTTTTAACACTGCCAGCCATTTAGGGGATATCTTCTACAATCTAGAGTTGAGTTATGTTTCTTTGGGTTTTAGTTTTTACTGCTGTTACATGCCCCTGCCTTTTCAGTGTTCCTATTACTTAGTTCCTACTTTTGGACAGACCAATTCTGCTGTTTTTATCAGTATGATAATGGAAGTTAGGATGTAGTGGTTTGATTAGAATTAGGAAGACCCCATGGTTCAGATCCCAACTCTGCGAAGAATCTTACTGGGTAATTTTGAGTAAGTCTGTCTGTCTCTCTCTCTGTCAAATCTCCCTCACAGGGTTGTTGCGACAATCAAAAAAGGGAAGGGAGAAATATGTATGCCACATTAAGCAGGATAAGCATATAAGGGAAGGGAGACGTTTGTATGCCACCTTAAGCAGGATAACCTCAATAGATATTGGTCATGAAGTTAGATCTATATTTTGGTTTTTTTTAATGCCATGAGATGTACTTTTTAATGGAGAGGCAGCCAATAAATATTTTAACTGAATAAATAATAATAAAATGAAGAAAGGCTTGATATAAGCATGTATCCATAAGGGAAAAAATCCTATTTTGTTTTACAAGGTATAAAAACATTTAAGAGTCTGTTTTCTCTTTTCACCATAGTTTATAGTCCCATTTTTATTTTAAAAATTTAATATTCTATAACTTAGACATTTTTCCTCATTTACTTACTGTTCTTAATTCATTTTCAAAGCTGTGCATTCTCTTTCCCCATTAGTGCACTGCAAACACATCGTATTTGGATTAAATACTAATAAGACACTGTTCCAGTTTTGATGTCACAAGCTCTTTATGGAATGTTCCAGGTTGCTAAATTTTCAAGGAGGGAAAAAAGAGAGATCCTTCCAGCTACCATGGAAAAGCAAAGCAACAGCAGTACCAAAGAAACAAAGGTGCAAAGAGCTTTAGTCTAGCGGTGCTAAACTGCTAGATAGCATGTGGAGGAATGGTTCCACACTGTGGAATAAAGAAGGAACTGCATCACAATAATGCTGAGTCTACACATGCTTATTTGCAAAGTCCACTAAACACAGGAAATGTTATTTCCAAGTAAATGCAGATAGTATTAGGCTACACCTGAATATTCCAATCTTGGCTGGAACATCAGGATCATTTTTTTCATTTTCATTTATGTAATTTATATTCTGCCTTTCTTCCCAGCAGGGACCTAAAGTGATTTACATTGTTCTCTTCTCCAATGTAATCCTTGCAGCCTACGGCCTTTGATTTCACACACACTTTTCCTTTGCACTTTAAAATTATTGTTTAAAATTTCCTCTTCAAATTTGCTTGCAACCATGCAGAAATTATTTTAATAAAGCAGAAAGAAACTGGCTTGAAAAAAAGTTCTGATGCATACTTAAATAGAAGGAATGATCCCACAGAAAGGGATCTCCACAGGAACCCTTTATTTTGGAAGGTGGTTGCTAGTATGGTTGAAAATCACGGGAACAGTGCAGGGACTACTTCACACAAACAGGGTCAGGCACACAATAACCATCCCCTTCAGTTACCCTCCCTCTCACTAGCTGTTGGCTTTGTTTGGAGAACAAAAATATCACCGAGAAGATCTTGTTCATTTGGCTATGAGTTACTTCATCCTTGTCCACATGGCTAAAATGGAGAATGATTGCCTTAGCAAGACTTTCTCTGTGTGCCAGTGCAGAACTTGCTAGAGACTAGAAAGATGTGAGGTTCAGGTTTTCAGAAGTTGTTTACAGCCAGGCTGATCCAAATTGAAAATCTAAGAACAAACTACAGTTCATGTAATACCTTTTATTAGGACCATCCAAAATAACACAAAACAGTGTGCAAGCTTTTAAGTTCTTCAGAACTAAGGCTGAATGTTATCAAAACAGAGAGAGAGAGAGAGGCAGAGGAGAAAAAGGGATGTTTGACTCCATGATCATAAAGGTCTTTGCTCTCCAATCTTTCTTTACTCAATGCAGGCAAGGAAGTAGATATACACTGTGTCTTCTGCATCTGGTTGTACTCTAGTTCCTCTGAGCAAGGAAACAAATGGTTGTATAAGGATTCTTCAGAGTTGAGATTCAGCATCGTTTTCAGTGCATGGATACAGTCCTGGAAAATTCAAAGAATAGATGAGAATATCAGGCAAGTGTAGAGTGTATTTCCTTTCCAACTGAGCCTGCAACATCAGAGGTTAGGGGAAGGACTTTCTCATCAGAGAAAACTATAGGACTCTCAGCCTAATCTACTTCACAGATTTGTTGCGAGGATAAAATGGAGGAGAAAATAATGATGTAAGTGTTAGGGAGTCCCCCACAGTAAGCTGCCATGGGTTCCCATTGAGTATATATCATTAGGCCAGGAGAGCGGACTGCCCACAGGCATGGTAGGGTTTCTTGCATAGACACTGCTCAGCTTTAGACAAAATAAATCCCACCATTACAAAAAAAAATGTTACTGGACATGTTGAGACATAGCATGTTGAGGGCGGTTAAGTATCCATTAAAGGGTGAAGTAGGAAAACGGATGACCCAGTGTGGTGTAATAGGTTGTTGTTTCCCCCTCAGGTCTGCATAATCAGACATGTGCTTATGAGTACCCCACAAGTGCATAGGGCCTGGTTTAGATTGGAGCCACAATACACGAGGAGAAGAGGTTTATATCTCCCCCACGACACCCTTTTCCTGCCTAAAACAACACTGGGGACACTGTTTACCCCATTGGGGGATCCAAATGTACGATTAGGGTAGCAAATAGCACTCCCCTGGGCTGTTTCTCATCAAGAAACTGACAGGAGGAGGGAGGAATTTCTCCCCACAGGCCATGTATTCAATCTGAATTGGACGGTGCACACCTGGGAATTGAGTTCCCAATAGTGAACTTGAATGTACATGTCTGAATGTCCTTGTAGAGGATGCGACCTGACCCAAGGATAGTGTATTGTATAGTTAGTTCCTTAGACTAAGCCTGGGAAGACCCAGGTTCAAAAGCCTGTTCTGTCATGAAACTGATGGGTGACCTTAGGCTGGTTGCACTCTCTCAGCCTAACTTACCTTACCTAGTTGTTGTGAAGATAAAATAGAAGAGGGCAGAGACCTATCTATGCCAACCTGAGGTTTGGGGAGGTCAGGTAAAATAAATATTAACTTAATGGATATAGATATTGGTCTTCTTGAACTTATAATGTCCCATGGGGGTGGAGTTTAAATCAATGGGAAATTTCCCAATGATTTATTTCCTTGGCAATTCTTTAAAGGCCCCCCGACTTGTAGCTATTTCAATTGTTGGCCTAAGAAAACATTCTCCACCAATTTCCCATATTCCCAAAGAGGAAATCATTAGAGAAAATTCAATGAGACCCCTGGGGCTTGAAAGTGGCTTCATCCTCAGCTTTGACATCAGATGCAGCACAGAATAAGCTATATGTTAGATAGGAAACAAAAAGAAAATGGACTGATGTAGTCTTCTTATGAGCGACAGGCAATTGAGCAAAAAGAAAGAAAATCCCAGAGTTGCTGAGAGCATTTTATGGAAAGCCACAGCCAGTAAATATTTTAAATAGATAATATTAAGAGGCTGAAGAGACAATACCTGGGCTGACTGGTGAGTCCTGTCACTGTGCCTTGGCTGTGTTTTTTCTCTGTGCACTCTTCCTGATATTTCCATGATAATTTATAGCTACACAGTGGGTGTACCTTAATGCTAGAGAGACTTTTTCTGGGTTAAGCAAGTGATCAAACTTTTTTCAGGCTATTGTGAAAACACAGGACTTGCTTGACACTTAACTCTTTGAGGTCCCCTGGACCAGTTCACACTTCTGTTTTTGAGGTAAGAAAAATCAACATGGACTGTCCTTTTGGAAGACTTTTCAAGACATGGTGAATTAAAGAGTCTCTTTCCTTGCACCAAAACCCCCTCCTGAGAACTCAATATTATAAAACAGCAGTTGTGCGCCTTTGAATAGAGGACACCGGGAGGCAAAACTGCTCTCCAATCTGCAGTTTGTAAAAGTGAAGAATCTTGTATCCTCTGACGTTTCATACATGAAAATAGGGAGACACTTTTAACACCTGTAATTTAACACTAAGGGTTAATGCCCACTCTTTCCCTCCCTCTGGCACAATGTTGAAGACTGTTCATCAGGGATCTCCAGCCAATGGGGGGGGGGCAGTGTGTACCCTACCAAAATGGCTTCTATAGGGAGAAGTCACAAGGGGACTAGATCCAATCATAAAGTGTTGAAAGGTTCCACAAAATGTTTCCACATCAAGATGGAAGCAGCTGTTTCCAGATGGGTGCTCCCTGTGGACATAAAGATGATGCTTCCTGAGCTCTTCTAAAGCATCTTCTACTCCACTGGTATGGAAGAAAGCCAGGGCAGGCTCTTTGCTTTGGGGAAAATGCAAGTGGATGCCAGAAAATCCATTGGTGGGTCCCACATTGGAGATCACTGCTTTACCTAATCCACAGCATGTGTTTATTCTGCAATAACATGCTCAGTTTGAACAACCAAGAAGGTGTTCCTGTTTTAGGTTAAAGATATGCTAGAAAAACAACAACGGTTAACAACCACGAGCAGTTCAAAATAAGCTTCACTTGCATGTTAAATAGCTAGGTGTGCACTTCACGGTACTTTCATGTTCATATATGTCACAATGACATGCATGGGTTCTAGAACTGATGACCTGGAGCTTTCAGATCCAGAACTGTAATGTACCACTGAACCAAACCCTGATCTCTCTCTTTTCTGTACGTTTTATTTGCATGAGTAGCTGTGCCCAAAACTGCACAGCATGTATAAATTTAAAGATGATAATGTGTTGTGGAACAGCCACCCTCCAACAGAGCTCCTGACACAGTGTGGACACAGAGTGCATTGTTTTTGATATACAACTGATGGACCAGGACTCAGCAATGCCTGGGCCAGGTCACCATGGCAGCTAGAAATGTCACTGTGGGGTACCTGGTATTCTAAAAAAAATGCAAACCTTTGGTCTCTTAGTTTTGCTGTCACTAATCCCAACAGCTCTTGCTTGCTCTCACTCCCCTCTGTACTCATAACTGGAGGGAGGACTCTATGAGTTTCAGAAAGGTCCACTTTATCCTGATTGTTATGGGTGAGGAATGAAAAGGCACGACATAATATGTATATTGCATTAAGGTGCCCTAAGTAGTGACAGCTAAAAAATGTTCATATCTCAAGAATGGCTTAATTGAGATCCTAACAGCCTCTTTGGCATATTTCTAAATTTAAACTTAAATTCTACTGGATATTTTTTCTTTCTTTCCACTATTCTTTAGAAAGAAGTGTTTGTACCTGCATTTCATTGTAATGATGACAACCATGGGTACTCGAAATTTATATACTACAATGCTTTTGTCACCACATTAATAAAATTACAAGAAACTGTGAAAAGGATTAGGTTTTGTGGTAGCAATAATCAGTACTTTTTTCTGGGGGTACGCAGGGGTGCACGCACCCCTAAACATTTTGTGAATCTAACAGGAGAAAGTAAAAATTTTAAAATGTTGGAATTCCTGCTAAACCAACTCCAAACGTATTATGGATATTTATATGATTTGTTAAGTTTTATGTAGCATATGTTGGCAACAAAGATGTTTAGTTATATTTAAACTCACTAGGAGCGCTGTTCGTCTTACAAAAAACGGAATGTCTTTGAGCATCGAAAACACCACCAAGATTGCTGGCATAATCGGTGATCGTTAGGGTGCAGACAAATACAAACAAGTCTTCTCTAAGCCGCTTGGAGCTCTGGTAGTTGGAATCTAGCACGGTGATTGGTCAGTCTTGTTGCTACCCCCGATGGCGGTGACCAATTTGTGTATTTATGTATATTTTGCACAAAGAGTGCAAAGAGTCTGTCTATACCAAAACTCTTTGGTTGTGCACATGTGTCACTATAGAGGGCCTTGGTTGGCATATTGATACCCATAATTCTCATCACCGACAGTCTTCTGATGTCATTTCTATTGGGAATATATATTTAGTTTGGTTTAGTTCAGTAACTTAGCAGAATAACATAGCAGAGCCATGTAGTCAGAGAAGCGTTTAAACCCTTAAAAATGTGCATTAATTAATTAATCTTCAGACAAAATCATAGAAAGATAGAACTTACAGTTTATTGTAGCAGATTTTTTCCATAGCAATATCTTCTGATAATAAGAAGGGAAAGATTCTAATCTAGAGTTACATTCCCTAGTCTAATGCCACGGCCTGAAAAAGTAGGCAGCAAGGCTGGAAGTGGGTCTGTGGACAAAAAGAAGGGCTCCATAAGGAGCATGGAGGATTTATATCCTTTCTCTTTGGAAGACCATGTGAGGAGAGGAAAATTTCCCAAGAGGCACAGAGGCAAGAGAGGAGGAGTCAGTAGGCGTTCCCACCTTAGACAAGAGAGTGGCAGATTGCTAGACTTATACATTACATTCAAAGAAACATGCAGCGCCCCCCAGTGTCCAAAGGCAGGCTGAGTCGCCTATTCCAACAATTTCCTTTCACGGTGGTTCCTGAGTCTCAGATGGAAGCAAGTGTTTAATCTGTGAAGTAGTGTGGTGTTTTACTCATGAAAGTTATTGTGAGCTGTGTAATATGAGGTAATGCATGTTCTTGGTAATTTTGTCCATTGACTGCATTTATCTTTTTCTGATTTGAACTATAAAATGGTGATTTTCTTGAGTCAAACTGAGAGTACCCCTAAACGTTTTTTTAGAAAAAAAACACTGGCAACAATTAGAAAATGCGGTCATTTAAATATGAAACCACAAAGGATGACACCTAATCTTGGCCCCAGTACTACTTGTTTGGCTATTTCCTGGATCCAAACAAAATTTGTCAAGGCCTGTTCACCATAAGACTCCTTATTCACCTGACAGGGAAGTTTATCATTCTTTGTTGCTTTTCTTTCAAAGTCCAGAAATAATTGCCAGAAGGCTAGAAACTAACCCACAATTATCTTGTGATTTGCTTAAAAGATAGCAATCACTGGGACTCTTGGGAACATTCCTTATTTTAAAACAAACTTTACTGTCGCGAAAGCTCTTCTCGAAGGTGTCAAGTAAAATCCCACTGGGAATGAAAGAAATTATTATACTGAACTACTCCTTGAATATTTTCCTAAGACTTCTGTGTTGGTTGGATTACAGAACTCTTCTTTCACTTCTCAAGCACCTGGATAATTTACCGCTTATCAGAGCTAAGAATGAAGCTTGGGCAACATTTCTTCCTGAATCATTATTCAATAGACAATATTTTCTATATGTTTGTTTATTTCATAGTTTTAAAAACATACACCCCACCTTTCTACCATTTAGGCCTTCAAAACAGCTTCCAAACAAGCTAGAACAAAGACTTATAAGAAGAAAAACAGGTTGCCAAAATTAAAGTTGCCAAAAGTAAAGTTCATACTGTCAGACATTAACATTTTACTCAAGCAATATGCAATGATTACATTATTAATTGTGTTGTTAATACAGTGGATTCAAGATTCTTCTTTGTTGGCCAAGCATGGAGACCCTCCGGACAATATTCTCAGACCTCATCATCGTGATGATTACTACAAATATGTAGCGTAATCCTTTTAATTATATTCCTTAGATCTGTTCAACTTTTTAAAAAACTTTACTCAGTTGTAACGCAAAAGAAAAAAATTAATCCCTTTCTTGGAACATTCTGGCCCTTTTCTCATCTGGCCTGAAAGACATTGGTACTTTTCGCACTCGGATTTTAAAGTGTGTCTATACCTGTTCCACATCCCATGTTTGCAGGGGTTTCACATTTGCAAGCTAGTCATGGGACGCGGTGCTGCTCTTTTCCCCCATTACCCCGATTTTTCTCCCTGCTGATATACCCCGATGTTAATTTTTATTCAGCTGCCCAGTCAGGGCAGACTCAGTTAATGCCAATGTGAACATTTTGCAGCGCTCCCCCCTTCTTTTCCCTAGTTGCTGATTGGTTTGTGTGAAATTAATCACACCCACGTAACTCAGCTCTCTGAACTCCTCTTTTCCGCCGTTTTTTTGGCTGCGCATACAGTCTCTCTTACTTTATGACTCTGACATATACTTTTCCTTTGGGTGGGACCTGCAAGGGAGGGGGGGTTGTTTTAACTTCATTCCCCTTTCTCTGCTTTATGTGCTATCCCTGCACCACAGCGTGTTTCATGCAACCGCTGCCTGTTTACTCTTTAAGCTGGGTTGGTTGTTTTCCTCCCCTTCTCCTCAGCATGGATCCATTTCCTTTTCTCTCCTTCTCTCAAGAGCGTCTCTCAAAATGCTGTCAGTCAGAGTGGCGGGGCTTCTCTTTCATCTCCCCCCCTCCACCCTCTCAAGCCAGCGAGCAAGAGTGCAAGGTGGGGGAGGAGGAGTGAGTGGCGGGGATGTTAAAGTTACATTACTGGTGTGAGGGAGAGGGGGGGAGAGAGAGGCGTACACACACACACAGGCTCTCAACTGGCTCTCCACTTCATGCAGCCCAAGTGCTAAGCTCAGCCAAATTGTGCTGGCGGGTTCAAGAGCTGCTGCAACCTCTCCTCTCTGGAGTGCGCACGTGGAATCCCCACACAAGAGAGAATTTCGCAGCCCCTCAGAAGGCACGCCAAGCCCCGGCTTGGCACATCTCAGCAGAGTCAAAGGCGGGTACGAGTCTGCTCCCCGCCCCCGTGCCTAACCCCTGGGGAGGCAAGTCCTGCCTTACCCCGGGAAGAGTGAGGTGGGAGTGGGTGGTTGAAGGGGCGGCATAGGGGGAGGCTTGTCTGTCCAAAGATGTAACGGAGGGTCGTTACCACGCATGCTCAAAGTTTAAAAAAAAAAAAAGCTGACATGCACTGTAGTGCCCCAAAAGTCTGAAACTGAACAGAGGCTTCCAGGCAGGTTTCTGAAGGAATCATGAGAGGCCAAATCAAAACTGCTGGGAAGTGTGAAAGGATCAGTGCCAAACCGAAGCCACTGTGGCTGCTAAAAAATGGCGCTTTAAACTGTGAGTGCAAAAGGGGCCATTCTCCATACCAGACAACTGAATCATGCTATACTTTCTTGCCTATGCAGATAATAGTTTGGTTTGGTTCTTTACAGCAGCCAGGCAGATGAGAGACTTGGCTAACGCAGGTCAATGTCTACATCTACACTCAGTCTTCACCAGAAATTTAGCTCCCTAAACCCCTAGATTTTAAACCCTAAAGCTATAAAGGATTTAAATTCCGGAGGATTCATGTATGGGTATTAACATCTTTCTCTTCTCCTTAAAAAACAACGGTTCTGAACTACTCAGAAGAACCCATCTTTCTTTCAAAGTAAAAGAGAATGATATCTGAACCTCCTCGCTGGCTTAAACCAAGTGGCCTGTTTGACTCAGGAGAAGTGCTCAGGAACCACCCGGGATAAGCTGCTGATTCAAAGCAGCAAGTTATTTCACTGCCTTTGGCCTGGATGTAGAAAGTGAACTCCATGGATTCCTCGTTCTTCTTATAAAGGTCCATAATATCTCCTCTCTAAGAAAACACAAAGACTTCGTTAGGAATGTTCTGAGGAATTAAGATGACATTATTTTCCAGAGAGAAAAGCTAATCAGAGTCCGATTGGAGAGTTCTGCGTAGCTCTGTGCCTCTTCCACTCGAACCCTTTGCTGCTTTTATCCTCAGCCTTGAGCCCCATCTACACATTACAAAGCCTTTGTGTTTGTTGGGAAATGCGACAAGGGCTTTGCATCAGACATATGGTGGGAGCTTTGTGCCTGCCTGAGGTACACCAGATCTTTTCTGTTTGTGACTACACCTGGCAGAGAGAAGGATGCTGGATTTTCATTTGCAAACTGCCCCGTGGAGCCTCTATTGGCTCCATTTTAAAAGTCATGTTACTTACGTGGCTACATGTAACTTTCATATTGGTGCACAGTACAAATGGTCTGGGCAGCACAAAACTCCCATCACACATGGGGTGCCGAGTCCTCATGTTCCCCAATAAACACAAAGACTTTGTGATATGTAGAGGCAGCCCACACAAGGGGAAAAGGGAGGAAGTGCGTGAGCATAACCAGTTTCATGCCCATCACAAACAAGTGGCTTTCTTCATCATGACATCGGAATTCTTCCAGGATTCACATGGGTGTCCATAGTAGTCCAGGGCTGTTTTGGAAAACAGTGCAGGGGGGGAGATTGAAATCCCTTCTCCACATGCACTACAGTCCCAATGCAAATTGGGCACTGCATGTGTGGGAACGGAGGAGGCCCCACAACTCATATCTGACTGTTAGAAAAAATGGGGATCCCAGATCAATGATGTATGAATTAGCATAAATATATTTAACCAGGGCTTTTTTTCTGGGAAAAGAGGTGGTGGAACTCAGTGGGTTGCCCTCGGAGAAAATGGTCACATGGCTGGTGGCCCTGCCCCCTGATCTCCAGACAAGAGATCTAAATTCCCCTGGAGATAAGGGGGCAGGGCCACCAGCCATGTGACTATTTTCAAGAGGTTCTGGAACTTCGTTCCACCACGTTCCAGCTGAAAAAAAGCCCTGTGTTTAACTAAACAGATTCTTCCCATTTACTTTTCCTGTCTTCTCACCTCCTTCTGCTACTTTCCTTTTCTCAAATGTGTTAAATGGCATGCTCCCTAGGGCAGGGACTTTGTTGTTACTCTAAAACTGTATGGATCCTAATGGAGTTATATACATAATTATGGTTTCCATAATTTTACATCCTTGATGGAGACTGACAGTTACTTTGGCTCTGAATAGTAAGGAAGGATTAATGCAGCATATATTCAAGCCCCAGTCACAGGCTGAACAACCAGATAAATCTACAAGGATCTGGATGTGCAAAAAAAAAAAAGAACCCTCACCACTAGCTTTAGTCGCGGTAGATCCTCACCAGATTTCACGCAGGATAGAATGTGTGATCTATTGTTGAGGCCCATAAAGACAGGCCGTTTTTTTGAATCTAGGATAGGATTTGGGAGTAAAGTCATGATGTGCTCTGGAGAAGAACAGAGGGAAGAAACATGGTTAGTTGTGCATAAGCCAGAAGAAAGAATTTTTTGCTGGTACCGATGATAGCCAAGCATGGAGGGTTGCTAGTCAGATTAGAAACTGCTGAAAGGGGCCCTTGAGATGAGTGCTATTATATAGCACTAGTGACTTGCACAACCCGCTAACACCCACTCAAGTTAGACATTATACCATGCTGTAGTTGACAGCTCTGAGTGGGGAAATTCCTGGGGATTTGAAGGTGAAGCCTGAAGAGGGCAGGGTTTGGGGAAGGGTGCGGCCTCAACGAGGGATAATGCCAAAGAGTCCACACTCTAAAGCAGCCATTTTCTCCACTCCCTGGAAGCTGGCAACCCTACTTGCAGCTCAGCTTCTGAAAAGGTAATACAATGCTGCAGAGAAACTAATTTTACTCTTTACTCTTCTCAACACCGAGCTTCATAAATTCACAACTACCTCCAGCCGAACAGTGACCATAACTCTTGATTCTCAGTTCAGATATTATGCCCAAATCACAGATAGCTCAAACCAGGGCTGCAGCCACACACGGACAGAAAACCACCCTGCCACCACCACTATGGCAACAGCATCAAGTAGCACATAATGAGCATCCTCCTGGAAAAGCCCACAACCACCTTCTCGAACAACTTGGCACAATAAGATCTGGGATGCCTTCTTTATGGAAAAAAATCTCCTATCAATTGAAGCTAATGGACTCTGTTAACTTGAAGCAAGGCTTTTGGGAGAACTGGTTACCAGTACTTGATTATATGATCGCTCATGAAATATCACCTTGTACCCCTTACCCAACTGATCCTTTTAGCTTCTAAACCTCTTTTTATTTATTTCTCTTTTTATGATGTTGTATATCTATATAGAATGATACCTGTACTGTTACGCGTAACACTCTTATATTTCATGGTTTTCAGCAAATGCCTATGGTGGACTATTATACTTACCTTTGAGGTTACTTGTTAGTGTGTTTGTTTGATTAATTTTGTTGTGTTAAATGTATTCAAAAATATAAAAATTGTCAAAAATAAAGAATAATAAAAAATGTAGCACATAACGGACAGGAATGTCGTCCACATATACCTGTTCCCACTCTCCTCGCTGCTGCCATTGCCCCTGCTCCCCATTCTTCTTTCCCCTCCATTGTGCTTGCAGAAATGTGCAGATATGACAATGATCACAACTTCCCCCACCACACACACACACAGCCTAGAACACTCCTTCCCCTTCCTTTCCCTGCAGAGCTACCTTTGTAAAGCTATGGTACTGCTTAGAACAAAAAGCAATAAAAGTGGGGCTAAAAAGGGGGAAATGGCACACACCAGTGAGTTACCCTCCGCCATTTTGAAACTGGTACTTAGCCCCACCCCCCTTCCTGTGGTGGCCATGGGCAGAGCAGCTAGGCAGATATTGCACCCTTTGAACTGGAGAAAAAAACAGGTTTGGAAGGTGTTTTAATTTTTTTTCTAACTCAAAATGAAAAGCTCCAGGAACTCTTTCTGTCATACTTGGAATGAGCACAAGGTCAACCCCATGTGGAAGCAGCCCAAGAGTGCAAATCCACTTCAAAATCATGGTTTCTGTTTTTAGCTTGCTGGATAAAATTAAACCACAGTTTATCAATCTGAATACCACGCCAAATCCAGGATAAGGAAGGCTAGGAATAGTTTGGAATGATATTTCAGCTAAGTGACTATGCCTTGCAATTTGTGTTCCACATATGGAATTCTATGCAAAATTATTGCCTCCATAAATAAGAACCAAGTTCTGTGATGGCCTTGGAACTAGTGAAAGTCACCATCCAAAATTTTAAATCCGCATGAATGCAAATATTGTGACTGGTGTAACTTTGTAGTCCCGACTCCCATCCTTTCTGACACCTGTTTACTAGGATTTCAGATTTTTTAAAATGTTTATTATGCTTAGATCTGGGACAGCATCTCTGACAATCAAAGAGAGCAACTTCTCTAGATGCACCTTCCTGCACTTAAGACCTTCTGGTCTAGCACTGCTACAAGTGCAATCATTTGTGGATGAATCTAAAACTGCCATCAAGCAGGGGAGGAGCCTTCTCAGCTGCAGCCCCAAAATTATGGAATGGCCTTTTCAGGTCTTTTCTTTGGTTCTGACACTCTTCCTTTCCAAGAAAATGGTTTAAAATGTATTTATTGCATCAGGCTTTCAATAACATCTCTTGCCACTATCTACTGGTAATTATTTGATCTAGCTTAATATTTGATTTTTTTTTGTCACCTAGAGTTTTTTTAAGCTTTTGATTTGCTGACTTAATTTTGATGGGCTTTATGTCCATCAGTTTCTACATTTGGATTAAAAAGCGGTTTAGAAATACAGCATTGAACAATCCATAGATTTCCTTTGAACATTTTTCTTAATTTTACACACACATATACAGCTATTTTAGTGATGCGACATTAACACCTTCTTTGTCTACTTTTCTTTTTCCTGTCTTGTTCATTCTTCATAGGAAGTGGAGTATGAAAGAAACTCCTGTCCAACTATGCAAATTTAGTAGTATTGTTTCATTTTAATACACATACCTCGAATCCAAATCACAGAATGGTCCCCTGCCCTAAGGAAGCCCGCCTCGCTTCAACCAGGGCCAGGGCCTTTTCAGTCCTGGCCCCAGCCTGGTGGAACGCTCTGTCAATGGAGACCCGGGCTCAGCAGGACATATTCTCGTTCCGCCGGGCCTGTAAGACAAAGCTGTTCCGCCAGGTGTTCGGTGGTTGAAGGGGGCAGTGCCATGTCAGCCTCCCTCTGGGGTGGGGGGTGGGGTTCTCCCCATCATTGCACTTTAATGTACTTGGTTAATTTATTTTATTATTGCTTATTGTATGTTGATTCTAGAATTATTGTTTTCTTGTTTTTATTGATTTTAACTGTTGTTCACTGCCCAGAGCCCCTGAGGATGGGCGGTTTATAGATCGAAATAATAAATAATAAATTAATAAATAAAAATAGAAAAATTAGCTTTGACACCAGAAGAAATCACCAACCCCAGGACAACTTCAGAATTTACAAATGAAATTAAATCAGTAACTTTATGGAGAACAAATGCAAGTAGCTGTCATCACTTACCTGGTAGAATGGAATTTTTAGGGGTTGCCACCAGTCTGTTGTTCACCAAGATGATGGTTTTCTGGTTTATATCCCGAATTTTGATGCACCAGGGTGATTCTACTTTTTCTGTTTCATTTAGGTTGAACAGAAGGAGGGAAAGTGTGTGTGATACATGTAGATAAAGATATATTCACACTTACACACAGTGGAGGAAAAGGGAGCCTCTCCCAAAGAAGGAAGGAGTTAGTAGTTATCATCTTGCAAGCATTATGATTTGTCAGTGATAACATTTATCTTTCATAGCTCAGTTTTGCAAAGCATCTTCACGAAACAGAAAATTACTTGGTTGGCATGCAAAGTTTCCCATGGCATAATTTGTGCCATTCTGATGTGAGGCTTGAAATGCCCTCCATTTGTGGGGTATTCTGCACACAATCAGCTAAACAAATGCATACTTTGAACTTTCACAATCCAGTAATAAAAACATAGGAAAGCTCTACCACAAAGAGAAGTTAACAGGTTTATCGGATCAACTGAATGTTTTCCATTCTAACCTGCCTAGCAATTAAGCTGAATTTCTTAATTCACCATATCTTGTTGTGTCATGAGTCATGACCCCAGAGAGCAACATAGACTGTCTAAAAACCACATAGTATTGGATTCGGTTTCGTTTTCTCAGCCATGCCGGACGCTCCTCTCGGCTGGTCCGGGAGGAAACGACCGGGCACCCTGACCGGGCGGCTGATCCGCAAGGATTAGCCCCCAGGACTCCCAGGGAGGGAGCCAGGGTCCGGGACGCGGCGGGAAGAACTCCCCGAATCAATGCGGGGGGGGGAATTGCCCGTTTGTCCCTATAGAGGCCGGCAGACGTGCGCGGCGCCTCGAGTGCCGCCGGGCAACGAGAAACGGCAAATAAAAGAAACAGGCGGAAGCCCGTAAACAAGCGAATCCCTTCTGTTCTACAAGCGTTTGTGAAGGAGAGGTTGATCTGAAGAAGACTCGTTCTTCCCCTTCGTTGAGTTCCAGAATTTTGTCGGCGCCCCCCCCCCCCCAAATGGCAGCAAAGAAGCAAAGTCCCGCTCTCGGTAAGTCAATCTCGGCTACCTTGCAGAAGGGGGAGTCGCTCGAAGAGTTGGTGCGCAGGGCGGTGGTGGAAGCCATAAAACCCTTTGTTGACAAGCTGAACGAAACCGATCAAAGGGTGGGCTTAATTGAAAGCGAAGTGAAAACCATTAAGGTAGCAGCGGGGGGGGGGGCAGAAAAGTCTGCTCTGGAAAGTGCGTCACTTGTGAAGGCTACAAAAAAGGAGCTGAAGCTGGTTGAGAACCAGCTGATCGGGCTACAGATGGAACGAACGCAGACAATTTTGCGTCTCCAAAACGTGAAAGAGGAGGAAAAAGAGGATCTGTGGGAGGTGGTCTCGGAACTATTGGCGATACCCGCGAGGACGACTAAAGAAGAGGTTAAAAGCGCCATTTTGGAGGTCCGTCGGGCTTCTTCAAAATATGCAACAAAGCGACAGTTGCCTCGTGAGATCATTATTGACTTTTCATCTAAAAAGATTCGGGACACCATCCTATATAACTCATACAATGCGGATTTGGACTTTATGGGTTTGAAAGTCAAGATTTTGAAGGACGTTCCATTTCTAGTCCGGAAACGGCGTTTTAAATATAAAAAGTTTGCAGCTCTTCTGAGGGACCATGGAATAAAGTACAAATGGTTATTCCCGGAAGGAATATGGTTCAGATATAAAGATCAGGCCTATAAGATATTATCAGAAGATCAACTAAAGGATTTTGAGAATAAAAACCCAGAACTCTGCTGCACCGAGAACGAAGAAAAGGAGGAGCCGGAGGGGGGGGAGGAGGAGGAGAGCACCGCAACAGCGGTTGCACAGAGAGAACTGCGTCCGGGACCTAGAAGGGGGAGGAAAGTTTAATCAGAATTTGAAATGTTTATTCTCTGTATGATTAACCACTCCATCATTATCCTATGGAGCTATTTTTGTATTATGACAGTATGAAGGGAAACATTGAAGTGTAGTGTTTAGTGTTTGTAGTTCATTCCCCCCCCCTTTTTCTTTTTTCTCTTTTTCCACCCCCCTTTGTCCCTTCCCTCTCCCCTTTCCTTGTGATAGTCTTGTGTAGTGCTGTGTAGTGTTTTGTAGTTATGAAAAATAGACTGGTTTGGCTGATTGCTTCTCCAACAAATCTTGCAGAGGATACATTGCTTCCGTCTGCAGGACTGGTTGTTGTTTCTGTATCAGCATCAGCCTCTTCTTTATATAAAGAAGGTTCTTCTCCCATCAGAGTTCCTGCCCTCCTTCTCCATGAGATCTCGTGTCTAGGGCTGGCTGTGTATGTGCCATATTAGAAAGGAGATTAGGAAAGATATGCTGACCACTGAAACCTTGGGACAGGACGGTAGCACCTGGTTCCTCAAAAACTGCATGATATGCAATACAAAGATATATGTGCACGCAGGGCAAGATGTAGTGCATGCAGAACAGCGGGTGAAAAAACAGCTGCTGTACAAAGGAAATAAAGCCTCTGTTCCATAAATTCTTTATCTCTAATTTTGCAACCTTAACATTTTGCACTAATTCTGGTAATAAGACAGCTTTCTGAATTTGCCCACTTTAGGGTTTTTCTATTTTCTAGCAGTGTTTTGTGATAATGTAGCAACATGGAAAGTTGACAGAATTATACCTTCACTTGGCTGACATACTGCTTATTTTGATGGGATAATGAAATGAAACCAGAATTTGCATTGTTTCTGTATTTCAAAATATTTACATGTTTAAAAACATCTCCAGGATAATTAATAGAAAAAACAAGTGGGTGATCTTGGAAGGGGAGCGGGTCTCATTTCCCATTCCTTTTCTCCATCTTATAACAACAACATAAATATTTGATTTATATACCGGTCTTCAGGACAACTTAACGCCCACTCAGGGTGGTTTACAACGTATAAAAGAGCAAGAGTCCGGTAGCACCTATAAGAGGAACAAAATTTGTGGTAGGGTATGAGCTTTCATGAGTCACAGCTCACTTCTTCAGATACAGCTAGAATGTGAATCCATCTATCCTTATAATGACTGGTGAATGACAATGGCAAGCATGAATGAATAGGGTAGGGTACACATTATTAATGACCTACAACCCATGCTGGATTGTGACACTTTCCTCACACAGGCACTGGGGGGGGGGGCTAACCTTTTCTAGCTTACACACAGCCTGCTAACCTGAAACAACTACTCACCCACAATGATAAGCCACTTAACACTAACATGGACGCTGGTACCAAGGCCTGCAATAACTCAAGATGCCAACTTTGCTCCATATAGATCCGAGCAACGCCATCAGGGGACCCAACAACATCAGCCATACCATCTTGGGTTCATATTCCTGCTCATCCTCCAATGTGATTTATGCCTTAACGTGTCAGCAATGCCCCTCAACTCTCTACACTGGACAAATTGGCCAGTCCCTTCGACAAAGAATTAATGGACATAAGTCTGACATCAGAAACAAAAATATTCAAAAACCTGTGGGGGAACATTTTAACCTTCCAGGATATTCAGCTGCTGACCTAAAAGTAGCAGTTGTCCTGCAGAGTAATTTCAAAGGGAGATTAGAGAGATTGCTGAAATGCAACTGATAACGAAACTCCAAACAATGCATCCACCTGGACTGAATTGAGACATGGACTTCCTGTCTCATTACCAATGCTAATTTCTCCACACCCACAACCCCTCTGCATACCCCACCTTATTCATTCACACCTGCCATTGTCATTCACCAGCGATTATCATTTGGCTTCTGCAATGAGACCATTCTCCAAGATATAAAGACAGATGAACTCACATTCTAGCTATATCTAAGAACTGAGCTGTGGCTCATGAAAGCTCATACCCTGCTGCAAATTTTGTTACTCTGATAGGTGCTACTGGACTCTCTTGTTCTTTTCTATTGGCATAGACAGACTAACACAGCTACCCATCTTGATCTTTACAAAGTATGTTATTATTATCCCAATGACAATCCCCCTGTGAGATGGGTGGGGCTGAGAGAGCTCTACAAGAGCTGTGACTGACCCTAAGTCACTCAGGTCACTTCTAATTATAATTAGAAAGAACTGCTCCTTACGACATCCTTGCTTCTTGTAAGGGAATAAGCCTGCCAATTCCAACTTAATATGTTCCCATTGCGTGAATTTTTTGATCCACACGTTAATGCTAATTATAATGATAAAGAACTGCTCCTTACGATGTTCTTGCTTGTTGTGAAGGAATAAGTCAGCCAATTCCAGGTCCACATTCATCTTCTGGGGCTCCATTTCTACAGCCTCTCCCACTTTCTTCAGTCCTTCTCTAGAATTGTTTGAGCTTTGTGTTAGCCGTTACTTCTGCAATCACAGCTAGAATCCTAGAAGGAACTGTGAAGAGGATAGCATCACAGACTACAATTCCTGACAAGAACATCCAAAGCATTGTAAACAAGGCTGGTAGTGGAGCAGGGCCATGTAAACATGCCACAAAGAGTAATTATCATCATCAAGAATTTATGGAGTGACAATCATAGATGTACAGCAACACAGGAACTCTTAAAAAGAACAAGATGTGATACGCAGTAGAACAAAGAAGAGGGTTCTTGAGTTCAGAAGTGAGAAGTGCAAGAGAGGGTCTGTGGAGGACAAGGGGAATGAAAACTTCAAAGGAAGAATGCAGTTTTTTCCCCTAGAAAAGGAAACATGCTCAATTACAGCCTTGAATGGTCTGACTATCATTGCAGGACTGTAAAAGCCAACAAAATATTTTCCAGGGACCTGTGATTCCAACTAATCTGACAAAATGGTCTTTTATCTACAAAGCACCTGCTGCAAGAGATTCGTGTCTCATTCAGTTCTTCGTCTTTTTTTGTCTTTGAATTAAATCCGAAAAGCACACTCTTAAATATTTTACCAACAAATCTGAGAAATAAACAAGATCCCTTCTGTTATATGGTGACAGCAGCAAGAGTATTATTTGCAGGAAAATGGAAAACTGATGCTTGTCCGGGTCTCCCAGAGCAGAGAGAGAAGGTTCACGAATATGCTTCAATGGCCAAACTGACTACCTACTTACAAAATAGGTTGATAACTGACAGGGCTCTTTTCTGGGAAAAGAAGTGGTGGAACTCAGTGGGTTGCCCTTGGAGAAAATGGTCATATAGCTGGTGGCCCCGCCCCCTGCTCTCCAGACAGAGGGGAGTTGAGATTGCCCTCCGCTCACAGAGGGGAGCTTAGATTGTACAGTGCCCCTCTGTCTGGAGATCAGGGGGCGGAGCCACCAGCCATATGACCATTTTCAAGAGGTGCCAGAACTCCGTTCCACCACGTTCCAGCTGGAAAAAAGCCCTGATAACTGATTTCTGGAAAAAAATGGAAGAATTTTTTTCATTATTTAGGTTAAACTAATTGATATAGTAGCTTAGAAGGACAGAGGGAAGAAGAGATAAGGAGAAATGTCATGTAGCTAGGTTCAAGGAAGCTAAATACGTAATAATTACCGTTTTAGTTTAAAGAAACTTAAATGTTCTGCTTGTTTTATTCCTAAGATTTTTATATCTGCACTGTTTATAAATTTATTGGTGGTATAAGATTATATAATTTTCAATTTACTGTCTAAATTTTGCATAACTTTTATATTATGCACTTACTTTACTCTGTTTTTCTCTTACTTTCATTTCTTTAAATAAAATATTTTTTAAAAATTCTGTCTTTTTTTTTGTATAGTAGACTAGCACATCCAGCTCCACAATTCCCATAGGCTCTCTGCTCTGTCTGAATGATCTGCCTTATAATCGAAGTAATTCCGCATTCTCTTGATATTTTGTCAAGCTTTTTTGTCTGCTTCAGGTCTAGGGCTGATAGCTCCCTTTCTGGCCAAATTTCCTTTCATTTTACTATCTGTGAGACAAATTAGAAACTGAACATGTATGCTGAGGAGTTGCTTTGTTGGGTGGTTGTTGAAAGTCTCCCACTGGGGCAAACATTAGAAGCATAGAAGCAGAAAGGATTTGGCAACATTTTTCATGCCCTGTTCACAGAAAGGGTTGGCATCACAGCTTCTGCTAGTAAAGTTGGTGGTTCAATGCCTAACATTTGAGGCCATAAAATGAAAAAGTAGTAGTCTCTACCTGCATCCACTTGGTGAAGATTCTCCACAGGGCTTTTTTCCAGCAGGAACGTGGTGGAATGGAGTTCTGGAACCTCTTGAAAATGGTCACATGGCTGGTGGCCCCACCCCCTGATCTCCAGACAGAGGGGAGTTTAGATTGCCCTCTGCGCTGTGCAATCTAACTCCTCTCTGTGCGCGAAGGGCAATCTAAACTCCCCTCTGTCTGGAGATCAGAGGGCAGGGCTACTGGCCAATGTGACCATTTTCGCCAAGGGTGATTTAAACTTTTAAAAACTCCCTCCTTGTTCCAGCTGACCCAAAGTGACATCATTGTGCGGTCCTGAGTTCCACCACTGAGTTCCACCACCTCTTTTCCCAGAAAAAAAGCCCAGATTCTCCCTATCATTGCCATTGCAATTGTAGAGTCGTTCATGTTAGCAACAGAGCATCCACAGAGGAATTATATGCACACTTTCCTCTGTCTGCTGCCATTTCCTCTGCATTTTCTCCCTGGCATGCCATCAGAGGACTTTTTTCAGGCTTTAAAAAAAAAAGAAATGATAATTGTTATGCTACAGTGTTATAACATTATAATTATTAACTCAATCTACTAGCTACTCTGAATTCCCAGCTCTAGTGGGCATGCTTTTTCACATCAACACCAACCAAGCCTGTACAATTAAAAGGTAAAAGACCTAAGAATCATTTCAGGAAGGGTCTGTGCAGTGAAAGCTGGCTAAGAAAACATGGTGGGCAAATTATATCAAAAGTTGTGAGAGAGCTGGGGCTTGTGAGTGGCTTCCTCTGTACTTTTGTGTCAAGCACCATGAGACCTCGGCCGAATCCACACGTCTCAAGTTTTCTGCTTTCCCCCCACCAATTATTCGCTTCTCAGAGGGCTGTTCCCATACTCTTACCTCAGTCCCGCCATTCTCTCACATCTTTCGCTTTGCACCTCAGACGAATTTGTCATGCGTTCAAATGCTTCTCTTGCGCGGTTCTCACCATGGATGTGGACAAACAGAAGCGTTTCACAAGGAGACCGCCCCCTTCAAACCACCCCACTTCCGTGTTTGCAGCCTTCCCAGAACACCATCCCTCTTTGCCATGCAATTATCAAGCTTTTCCACTCTTTCTGCAGCATGCCTGCCTGCCTGCCCTTTCCCTTTCCCTTTCCCTTTTTTTTTTTTTAAAAAGGGAACTTTCCCAGCATTGTTGCACAATCCCGGCCATAAATCTTAATCGGGGTGCTCCAAAATCCCTGCAGAGATATCAAGGGGTGGCGTCATTTCCATTTCCATGTCATTTTTAGGATGCTGAACCGTTGGAAATATTGGTGGCTGTTAAAATTATTTTTTTTAACTGTTGAAATTACCGTTATAGCAGAAATTCGTCATTCTAACATTACATTCAAGCATCAAATAATTAGTCTGCCCATTTGGAGAGTTTGGATCACCCCCACCTTAAATATCAGTTCAAATTAGCCCGCCAGAATAATGGTCCAATGGATTTCAAAGAAGAAGGCACAGAATAACGTTAACTAATCATAGGCATCATAGGGGTGTGGCCTTGCCATAGTAATTTAGCAAAAAAATGATATAGCTGAAATCTGATGAAAAATGAAAAAAAAATGAACGTGATGTCGTCATCGGTGACGTCAGATCTAAACCCGCCCCGTATTGCGCGATTCTACCAGGGATGTGGACGAAGGATAGCGCGAGGCAGCGGCAGTAAGAGAAGGGATGTGAACACAGACTGAGACATTGCGGGATAGAATCCAGCGCGATTAATGCACATGAAAAGTGGAAGGTAGGGAAGTGTGGATTCGGCCCTCCTGTCAGTACAAAATTGCTCTAAATTAGATAGCAGAATGGACTGACATTCACTAACACTTCTGCTCATGAGAGAGCAGGCAATCTGGCACAAAGAAAGTCCAGAGAAGAGATAGAAAGATGAGGAGACAGTACCTGGGCTCAACTGCTAGTCTTGTGCCTTAGGTTGCAGATCCGCGTTCTGTTTTCCCTTTGCTTTCTGTTGCTTACAGAACATTTTATAGCTATCCAGCGGGTGTGACTGAAGAAGATTTTTCTGGATTATGTGTGAAAAGCCTTGTCACAGGCCACTGGCAAAATGCACAGCATACTTCCCTGTTAACCCTTTAAAGTCCGGAAGTCTTTAAAGGGCCAGTTCTACCATCCTATTTTGACTAAAGAAGCGAACACATATAGGAGTGTACAAGTTGCATATGGGCTCTCCGCTTGTGTCAGAGATACGGGATCTTCCACATTAATTCAATGCTTTTCAGAAGTGGGGTTTTTCCCCTGCTTCCCTATAACATCATGGTGCATTCCTGCACCCCTAGCTTTCTCCAATCTTATTCAAACCTGCTTTGCTCCAAAGTTCTGGGAAAGATCACAATACAGCCTGGATAGCTGCCATGTGGGTGGGACAATTCTGATTTCCTGGCTCACATGGCAGTAATTTCTCCTGACCCTGTATTCATGGCAGTTATTACCTTCCCCCGCCACTGGGGGGATTATTATTATTTTTTAGATCAGCACTAGATGATCAATATACCATTGTAAAAATACGTGTAGCAGGTTCTCTGAATTCCCAGCTTTTATTTTTTTAAAAAAAGTCTCTAGCCCCTTTCCTGGTGGAGATATAAGGGGAAAGGCATATCATCACAAGGGAAAGGATTAGAGACTTACTTTTTTTAAAAGCTGTGAATTCCGAGAATCTGCTACTCCTATTTTTACAACAGTATATTGATATTATATTTTCTTGTACCAATTTTTTAAAAATGCAAAAGCCCAGGGAAAGGGGGATAGGAAAACTACGGAGAAACCTGCAATGTGGAATCCCCATTGCTGCTGAGCTTTATCTGCATCGGCACCAGCAATGGAGAAACCACAAAATCGCATCCTCAAAGACACCCTAAATGCACACAAGTTGTAGGTTCTCTTAAAATCCTGTGTGCAGTACCCAGTAGGGATGAGAACCTTGGTGCACATGGAGAAGGGGCTTCAGCTTCCCTCCACCAATACCATTTTCTTGGCCCGAAATACTCGGGGGAGGAGGGGACTACTGAGCCAGTTGGGAAAATGGAACACGTAGTTTTCCCCCAATAGCACTCCCACCCAGGACATGTCAAGTTGGGGAAATGGTGCTGGGGGAAGGCTGAAAACCCTTCTCCAACTGTACCATGGACCTTATCCTAATCAGGTGCCATATGCATGGGAAGTTAGAAGTCATGCGTGATTGTATTATAGGCTGACAGAGGATGGAGAACCCAGGTGCAGCCTGTGTTCTCAGAAATATGTGAAGAGGCTGGTGACCAGTAGGAAGTTTGGGGCAGCCTGGAGATCGCCTGCCATCCGCAAGCACCCCGGAAACATGTGTGGCACACATGCTCCTAGCAGATGCGAAAATGTCACTTCCGGAAGTGATGGCATTGCACCAGCCACAGGAGTGCTCCCGCGCTTTGTTTGAGCTTGATTGCCTATTGCAGGGCTTGGCAGAAACAAGTGATATAATAGTAATAGTAACAGGAACAGTAATAACAAAATAATGTTCTTTATTGTCAAACTCAGAGCAGTGAACAAAGTCAGTGTGTTATTATTATCCCCACAATATAGCTGGGGAGCTGGGGCTGAGGGGAGTGGCTTACCCAAGGCCACCTGCTGAGCTGATGACAGTCAGAGTTGAAGTAGCAGAGTGCCTACTCGCAGCCCAACCACTTAACCATTATGCTACAGCAGCTTTCTGTGGGATTGTTCATTGGTGCACATGATTCCTTGATTGGCTGGTCACAGCAGGTGACATAGAGCAGAACCACAAGTGACAAAAGGCACAGATTGGACACTTGTCTGCTTCCCTCAAGTTTTGATGGGAAATGTAGGCATCCTGGTCTCGCAGCTTCGCTCTCTGACTGCTGTCCAATGGACTTTTCAACTGTCATTTGTCCAACATTCCGCCAAGCTGCCTACATTTCCCATCAAAACTTGAGGGAAGCAGACAAGTGTCCAATCTGTGCCTTTTGTCACTTGTGGTTCTGCTCATAGTTTAGTCAAAGTATTCCTACTCATTCCAAATGTGAAATTTTTTCCAAGGTGTGACAGGGGCCTTGCTGGCAGCAGTGGCGCCAGGGTTTTTGGTTTTTGCGGCTGGCCGGCAGGCTGGGCACCCCCCCCCCCGTGCGCACACGCACACACGCACTGGCCTGCGTGATGATGTCACATGTGACATCATCATGGGCAGGCGCGTGCTGCTGGCCCGATTGCTGCAACGGGTTGCTGGGACAGCGCACAGGTGGCCTCCCAGCTCTCCTGCTCAGTTGCCCTGCACCGCCACAGATGCCTGCCCACGGCTGCTGCGCCCGGCTGGGGGCAGGTGCTGGTGGCAGCGGCAGGGTGGGGTGGGAGAGCTAGAAGGCTGCAGCTCCATGGCGCGTGCTCCTGCTCCCCACACCTCCTCCAGCACCCTGCACCCTGAGGCCACCGCCTACCTGGCCTCAATGGGCGCGCCGACCCTGCTTGCTGGTAGTACCCCCTGCCATGCTCTCTGGCTCATGGCCAAATTACATTTCTTCTCTGATACTTAGTAGATGATGTTACAAATATCTCTCATTATTGACAGAGGAAAGAATCCTCATATATACAAAAACAATTCACACCCATCCTGGTCACCACAAGCCAAAATTGGCTGGCCGAAAAGGCACAATTGATAGTTGAGATTTGCAATAGAAAATTTCCACAATTAACAGCATTGTCTTCATCGTCGTATAAAATATTCAGCAGACAACCAGAAAGTTCCAGGTATGTTGTTAAGGCACTGGTTCCCTACCTTACTGAGGCGAATTTGAAAAAAAGAAAGAGTGAACCAGGAGGGAAAGGGAGGGGTGTGTTTTTGGTAATGCCGTCCAGGAAATGATACTGTATTTGACTAAAGGTGTGGCTGAGAGACTGGAAGGATTTAAATGTCACATGATGAAGACTGCAACGTCATAAAATAAACACATTTTACATTGCGCTATCATGCCTACAAAGAGCAAAGAAGAAAACTGTTGTGTTCCCTGATAGTGTTCACAGGCAGGGCCGGTGCGCCAATGGAGGCCAGGTAGGCGGTGGCCTCAGGCGCGAGGGCACTGGAGGGGCGCCGGAGGACATGTTGGGGACGGAGGCGCGCGCAGCGAAGCTGGCATGACTGGGCTGCAGCTACTGCTGCAGCCAGCCAGCCCCGTGCTGCTGCTGCCGCTGCCGCCACCACCACACGCCCCAGCCGGGCGCAGCCTCTGTGCGCCGCCCCAGCAGCGGCTCGCGGCTTCTGGGGTGTGTGGCGGCGGTGGCGGCATGGAGCTGGCTGGCTGGCTGCAGCAGCAGCTGCAGCCAGCCATGGCAGCTCCGCTGCGTGCTCCTCTGCCCCCACACACCCCGGCCGGTCACAGAAGCTGCGAGCCGCTGCTGGGGTGGCGCGCGGAGCAGCCTCTGCACACCGCCCCAGCAGCGGCTCGTGGCTTCTGCGCCCGGCTGGGGCGTGTGGCAGCAGCAGCAGCATGGGGCTGGCTTGTGCGCTCCTCCTCTCCCACACACCCCGGCCAGGCGCAGAAGCCGCGAGCAGCTGCTGGGGCGGCGTGTGGAGCACGGAGAAGCTTCTGCACGCTGCCCCATCCATCTTGCGCTGCGTGATGACGTGACGTCATCATGCAGTCAGAGGTGTGCGTGTGCACAGTGCGTGTGCTTGTGGCCGCAGGCGCCAGAAACTCTGGCGCCAGCCCTGTTCACAGGTAACCCAAGCCAAGAAGAGTCAGAAGCAGACTATCCCACTGGGTCCATCTTGTGCAGCCTAGCAGCCCCTTAGGGGGCATTTTCCTGCTGGTTATATTGAGTAAGCTCATCCATCCCAGGTTTATATAAAACTGGGAATCTTTTCGAGCTCTGTACCTGGAGACAGTACAGGCCATGGTGTACGTTGCTAAGGGTTTTCTGTGTGCTAATCTGTTCTAGTGAGTGTGCAAACGTTTATTGCACAGGAGAAAATGCTATTGGAACCAAGAGTCTTAGAGATCTGTGCAGAAGTGCATTGGCCCTGGACAAGGGCCCCATCCCCAGGACACCTTGGCTCCCCAGGCCAACAGGACTCTTCCTTCTGGCCTTAATGGTCAATCTGTCCCTGAATCTATGGGGCCCTCCGTGCTGCACCAAAAGGATTCCTCTTTTCTATGAGGTATAGACCAACTGGGTGAAAAGCATACATATGCAGTTAGACATTGGCATTCCTTTATTGAACCTATATGCTTTAGATTCTTGCCATGAAAACCCCACCAGAGGTTGCCATAATTCAACTATGACTTGAAGGCAGGATTTCATTTTCATGCATTGATTACATTATCCATTGCAGTTGATTGCAGAAGTCTCCTTTTCTGGCCAGTTTTGAAGATCCCTTGGGTGGCATTATTTTCAACTCTCTTAGGCTGATTCCGCACTTCCCATCCTCTTTATAGATCATTTGGAACGGATTTTTTCATGTGCAGAATCAGCCAATGTCTGAGCTATTCTGATTTAAACTTTTCTTTCAATATAAAAAAGAGTGATATCAGAACCTCCTCCCTGACTCAAACCAAGAGGCTTGTTTGACTCAGAAGCTGTGCTGAGGAACCAACCGGGGGAAGCCGCTGATTCAAAAGAGCAAGTTTTTTCACTGCCTTTGGTCTGGTTGAAGAAAGTGAACTCCGTGGATTTCTCCTTTTTCACATAAAGTTCCATAATGTCTCCTGCCTGAGAAAACATGAATGCTGAGTTAGACACATGCTGTTGTATCAATAGGATACCGTCTTCCCAAGGAAAGTGTATGGGGGCGGGTTTCCTGACTATTGCCCATTCATTTATATAAGTGTAAAGCATATTGGGAGTCTCTGGTTTAAAACTCCTTTGTGCCATGGACTTACTCGGTGGCCTTTGTTAAGCCACTGTGTCACATTGCCTTAGCCCTTCCCCTTCTTCCTATCTAGTATGGGTGAATAACAACACTGGCCTACCTTACAGCGCTGTAATACTGATTGCTGAGATAATATACAAACAAATTTGGCGGCTGCTGTAGCACAGTGGTTAAATGGCTTTGCTCCAAGCCATCACTTTGCTGGTTCGATTCCCACCACTGCCATGAACTCTGCAGGTGGCCTTGATTAACTTAAGCCACTCCTCTCAGCCTCAGCTCCCCAGCTATATTGCAGGGTTAATAATAACACTGACTTTGTTAACAGCTCTGGATGTGGCACTAATCTATCCAGAAGAGTGGTATATAAGCACTGGGTGGTGGTTGTTGTTGTTGTTATAACGTTCCAAAAGCATTATATGAGTGCTAAACATTATTTATTTTCCATTTCAGCAGAGTAGAAAAAGACACTTATGGCCTGTTCCAAACTAGGTTTAACAAGGAGAGACAAAGAGCACATACTGCCATTTTGGAGGCTGGGGAGAGGCAGCCAGAAGGAACGAAATCCTGGAGATTAGCCATCTAAGTAACAAAGTAATAATGGAACAGACAACAGGAAAGTACACAGAAGTATTTGACGTGTTCCCTTGGCCAGTTCTATTTTTTTATTTTACTTCATTTATATTCTGCCTTTCTTCCCAATGGGAATCCAAAGCAGTTTAAATAGTTCTCCTCTTCTCCATTTTATTCTCACAACAATCCTATGAGTGTGTGTGTAACTGGTCCAAAGTCATCCAGCCAGCTTCCATGGCAGAGTGGGGATTTGAACCTGGATCTCCCAGATCCTAGTCCAACACTCTGATCACTACACCGGACTGGCCCTCTACTGTCCACCCACCCCCATATAGTACAAGTGTGTTCCCTGTTACCATATTCCAACACAGGAATGCATTGCTTCCACATTAGTGTGAAATCTGCAGGTAGAATGCAATGTGTGATGCTCTCACATGGGTTTTCATTCCCTTAGCACACCAGCACTGCAAAGGCATAACTGTTTTCATCACAATTCACAAGGCCTCAGTCTATGCTTGCCAACCTCAGGGTGGGCCCTGCAGTTCTCCCAGAATTACAACTGATCTCCAGACGACAGAGATCAGTTCCCCTCGAGGATCATGCTCTATCCACCTCTCAAAGTATTTGCATGTTGGCCTCTAGATGGCAACCAATATGACTTTCCCTAAACTTTATAAATTAAAACGTGTAACCAGACTGAAAGACTTCTCTCCTGGAGAAGAGTGAGAGTCACTTTGGCAGGGAATATAAAAGTTAATATAAAAATATACACAATCTCTGATTATATGAGATGAAAGGTGGAAAAGCATTTACTTGAGTGTGCCATCAAGTGGCAGCCAATTTATGGTGGCTCCATAGGGTTTTCTAGAGACACAAAGAGGCGGTTTACCATTGCCTGCCTCTGTTTAGTGATCCTGGACTTCCTTGGTGGTCTCCTATCCAAAGACTCACCAGGGACAACTCTGTCTAGCTAGCTAGATCTGATGAGTTCAGGCTAGCCTGGGTTATCCAGGGCAGGGAAGCATAAGCATTTACTTAGGGAATTAAAAAGTACTTGGAAGCAAAAATATACATAATCCCTAAGTATATGAGATGAAAAGTGAACAAGCATTTACCTTTGTCTGCCATCAAGTAGCAGCCAACTTATGGCAGCTCCATAGGGTTTTCTAGAGACATGCAGAGGCAGTTTGCCATTGCTTGCTTCTGCTTAGCGATTCTGGGTCATGGAAGCATAAGCATTTACTTAGGGAATTAAAAAGTACTTGGAAGCAAAAATGAAACTCACCACTAGCTGTAGCTGAGGTCGATCACCCGACTTCACAGACAGAAGGTATTTCTTATCTTTAGTGCCCATAAAGAGCGGTCGCTTACTTGAATCTAGGGCTTGATTTGGAATCATAGAAAGTAACTGTACTGGAAAAAAACAGGCAAAAACACAGTCGGTCAACTGACAAAGAACAAAGACCTTCCTCAAATTCAATTGCCTCATGTGTCATGCACCTTAAATTGACCAGATTTCTGTTTCAAGCCATGTATCACGAATCCTCTCTCCATTCCAAAGAGAAGTCTTCTTTCTTTCTCAACTCCACATTCTCTTCTCTTTCCCACCCCTCAAAGGAAAGGAAACTCCTCCAAACAAATGTTGGATTCCCTCTTTTAAGCCCATTCATATCCGTCCCATCCTACCTGAAGAGTAATTTCTAATTTCTGTGAGTTTCCCTGAGACTTCACTGATTACGTGCAGGCCCAGGTGCCACAGGAAAAGTACTTTTCTTTTGTTGAATACCCCCCATATCTCTATACATCTAATCCTGAACTCAGAGTGGTGGTGGTGGTGGTGGTGGAAGAAAGCACCATTAAGTCATGGCTGGGATTTTCATCTTGATGAGTAATATGATGGGAGACCTCCAAAGAAGGCCAGGGTTGCAGAGGCAGGCTCCAGAGTACATATTTTAAAAATCTGCACTGTGACCCCAAGGACAGAGAAGAGACTTTTCTACTAAAAATCTAAAAGCCACAAGAAATGCAGTGGGAACTTTAAAACTCTCATATAAAAGTGATGTCTGCAGCTTTAAGAAAAGAATGCTAACTGAGACCTTAGAAGATGAAAGCTCAGTGGCCATGTCTAGATTGCTAGGCCATATATATACAAAATTGCTGAGGTTTCCATGCCTCAGTTAGTGACCCGGGGGGGGGGGGAGAAGGTATGGAAGGTAAAGCTGAGGAGGAGTGGCACAGAAGAAAGTAAGTGGAAAGAAGGAAAGGGGAGAGGTTGCAGGAGTTGCCAATGGAAGGGAATGAAGGAAAGCAGAAAACTGAGACCGGAGACAGATTGGTTAATGGGTGAGGGGGGAGAAGGAAACTGGAAAGGGAGAGGATGTGGGGGCTGCAAAAAGAGGAAAGTGGAGAAAATGTAAGGAAGAAGGAAATGAGACCTGCCCCTTGCTAGTCCTTGAATGTCCCAAGCTTGTGGATATATGAATTGATCTGCAATCATTTGTCTACCTGGAAAGACAGTTTTAGCTCAACATAAGCAGAGTGTAATTGAAACAGAAGAAAGTAAGTAAATTGCACCCAAACATAATTCTCAGGTGCATGTGTGATTGATTCAGTTTGGGATTACAGCACACAAGGAGAGGGGGCTGAAACTCCCCTCCCATAACATTTCCAAATGCTCTAGAGAGCACCTGCTTAATTATACTGATGACCTACAAGAGGCAAACAATAGCTCCCCAGGTGCATTTCAAGTTGGGGAAACAGTGCAAGGGTTCCCAATTCCTGGAGATTTGGAGATGGTGCATGGTGAGGCTGGTATTTGTGGAGAAGAAAGAGATCAGCTGGGATGAGATGCTATATTGTCTACCCTCCAAAGCTGCCGTATCCTCCAGAACTGATCCCTGAAGATCAGTTGTATTTCCAGGAGAACCCCAGTCCTTTCCTGGAGATTGGCAACCCTAACCCTCATCCAAAGTGTGCCCCATGGGCCTGGGGAGTTTCAGCATGTCTGGCCAAAAGAACCTGGAGCAGATCCAACAACAATGTAGCAGGAGAGGGGACTCTTGGGAGCATGCCTGCCAGCCAAAGAAGACCAGGACTGACCTTCTGTTTCCCTTCCTGCTACAGGTTTTTAAGCCTGAGTGTGGTCAGAGAGGCAGGTTTTGGGGGCAAGATCAAGGATAAGAGCCAAAGGGATCTTGGACCTTGACTTTTGGGCCATGGGTGCAGCCCAGGGCCCTAAGTGAGATGGCCCAGTAGCAGGGGCAGATTGAGGGCAGGGTGAACAGCCATGGAAACAGCCCAGCCCACAGCCCCTCCAGTCCCCACCAAAGCCAAGGAAAGAATAGTGCACCGGCCTGGCCAAATCCAAGCAGGAGGTGCTTGGCCAAGATGGCTCACATAAGGTGAGCCCATCTCTTTCCTCACCGTAGCAAGGTCAGGCCAGGTGCATCTTCTCCCTTGCCCTGGCAAGGCTAGGCTAGGCTGAGAAAGTGCATCCTTGACTGCAGCAACCTCTACTTTCCCTCGTCCCTGGCTTGTGCCTGCCACTCTTGCTCAATTAATATTTTTATATACACATGTATCTCTATATTCATCATAGCCATATTGTAGAATGTAACTTTTGTAACACTCCCACCATGTCCAGTTACTGGAAATAGCTGAGCCACAACTGAAATTGTGGACAGCAGGCCAAGAAAGAGGGACTCTGGCTTTCCTCTTTTCTCTCCTTTTCTCCCTGTAGCCTAGGGAATGGAGAGATAAGAGCAGGGCTTTTTTTCAGCTGGAACGCAGAGGAACGGAGTTCCGGCGCCTCTTGAAAATGGCCATGTGACCATTTTTGCCGAGGGCGATTTAAACTTTTTAAAGCTCCCGCCTTGTTCCAGCTGACCCAAAGTGACATCATTGTGCAGTCCTGAGTTCTACCACCTCTTTTCCCAGAAAAAAAGCCCTGGATAAGAGTATCCCAAAGGCACATCCACCCTTGAGAAAGAGGTGAGGAGGGGTAGCCCTCCTCCCCCTTCCAGTAATGTACATGCTGTTCTGCTTGTGGCTTATTGAGACTGGACTAAGGTGTGCAGTGACCATATAAGGGAAATATATAATGGATAGTAAGGGGATAGGTTTGGGGTGCTAAATGCACTGTCGCAAGAATAAGTCTGAGAACTGGATATTAGCCAGTGATAAGGTATGCAACAGGTCAGATGTATGTAATGACCAACTGTCTTGAAGATGCTTTCTTTTGTGATGTAACCTGCCGTTAAAACTGCTTGTAATCCTCTGTTTCAATGGTACACACAGACGCTCGCTTTAAGCTTGTGTACCCGATGTTGCAATATCCGAATACATTTTCTTTGAAGTAAGCCCTTGGTCTGTCTCATTCTTGCTCTGAAGAATTGGGTATGAGCAGGAAAGCACCTGTTGGTGTAACACTCTCTTTGGGCTAGGGTGGCCCAGGCAGAGGGGGTGGCCCTAGGGGAGTGCAGTCCCTCAGGCCATCAGCTTTTCAGGTGGACTCATTGGCCAGTCTGCCCCTACCCAAGAGATCCAGGACTGCCCAGGACTGTGTATTTTAAATGTATTTTTATCATTTGTAAACTGCTTTGGGTTCTCACAGGGTAAAAATACTTAAATACAGACATATATACATTGTGTAGTTACGTTGTGTAGTCAGAAGTGTTCACAGCCAGTGGAACTGGTAGGTTCTGATGCAAGTAGGAAGGAAGGGTAGTAGCTGAGACTGCAACCGCAGGAATGCAGTTAACCTGTTGTTTAAGCAAGAACTGGAAGTGGCTTCAGAAGTAGTTAGGGTCAGCAGAGCAAGCAGGCAAGGTGGGGGCTTGTAGTTAAGAGAGGGGAGGTAAAAGAATGGGGCATTCTAGAGATCTCCTTCACAGCTAAGGATCAGTTGCAGAAGCAAGGAAAAGCTCACTATTTGCAAGGTAAGCTCCTGGGATATCTTCATTACCCAGATCCAGAATCTGGAGATGAGTTAAACTATTAACTCTAGTGAGCATGGTGGTCAGGAACTGAGCAATGCCAATGGAACTTTGGATTTTACCTTCTGAATTGGAATTTTGTTGTGGAGCTGCTACTAATGTGCTGTCCTTCAGGAAGATGAATTTCTGGTTGGTATCCCAAATTTTGTAGACCCAGGGTAGCTCTAGGGGGAAAGTATAAAACATAAATGTATAACCACACAAATGCTTGCTTGCACACTTGAAAAACAAGTAAAACCAAGCTAAAATACACATACAAAAACATAAAAACAGCAATTAAATTACAGGCTGGGAAGGAGAGATCACTGAGGGGATGCCAAACAAAACAAAGAAGTCTTCACGCACAAGCAGGAGATGGCAATAGAAGGGGACAAACAAGTCTCTTTGGGGAGAAAGTTCCAGAGTCTAGTCCATGACTGGGAAGGCCCTCACCCGAGTTACCATTCAGATAATCTGAGAAGGGAGCACCCCTCCAGGACAACTTAACACCCACTCAGAGTGGTTTACAAAGTATGTTATCATTTTTCCCATAACAATCACTTTATGGGGTGGGTGGGGCTGAGGGAGCTCTGAGAGAGCTGCCTGTGACTGACCCAAGGTCACCCAGCTGGCTTCAAGCAGAGGAGTCGGGAATCAAACCTGGTTCTCCTGGTGCGCTCTTAACCACTATACAAACGGAACTTTTCCAGATTAACTAGTAGAAAATTAAAAACCATTTTTTACCTTGGTGCTTAGGAGTGTCATCGAATAAATCTGCCATTTCCTCGTCCACAGTCCTCTCGTCTTTCATTTTTGCAGCCTCTTCCATGTTCTGGATTCTTCTCTAGGATAAGTTCAGGGAGGGTTCTGTATTGGTTGCCTCTTCTGTGGTTGCAGTTCAAATCCTGTGAGGAGCTGTTAAAAGAGGATGTCGTCTTAGGCCCGAACTACGCATTACAATTTCTAGAGCGAAGGGAAGGGGTCTCCCTGACCTGACTTTCACACCAGCAGTCAGATGTCAGGCAGGAGGAAACTTGTTTTCTAAAAGCCCCAGACCCTGATTTGGAATGGAACCATGGCACGAAGAGAGAAGGGATTTCAGCCTTCCTCCTTGCGCTGGTGTTGCCGTATTGGAGAGCTGCTTATGTACCGATGGGCGATAAAAGCACGGTTCCCCCATCCCTAATGTGTATTTCAGGCCAAAGTGCAAAATTATTGTATGTTTGACAGCATCCAAGGCTGACAGTTTGTCAGTCTTCCCCTCATGAGCGGGCAGATAGACTAGCACAGGAGCAGGCAGCCTCCAGCACAAGTGCCAAGCGATAGCAGGCTGGGCTACTTTGCTTGGAGTGTAGGGCTGTTCTTCCCAAGGGACTGACGGAAGCTTTTGAGGTGCTGGCAACACTGCTAGCTCACAGCTTGTTCCCAATCCCTCTGGCCAAGTCCAACCCTCTCACACACACACTTTTGTTTGCTGGCATACCATCATTTTCCTTAAGATACAGTTATTGGAAATGGAACCTTTGTGCCCTTACAATCTCTAAAGGACTAATAAAATTTGTGGTAGGGTATGAGCTTTCACAAGTCACAGCTCATTTCTTCAGATACCGAAGTGAGCTGTGACTCACAGAAGCTCATACCCTACCAGGAATTTTGTTAGTCTTACAGGTGCTACTGGACTCTTGCTCTTTTCTACTGCTACAGACAGACTAACACGGCTACCCATCTTAATCAGTCTCTAAAAGACTTTGGAAAGACACAAGCATTCGAAAAACAAAAGCCTGTTTCCCATAATACATTAGCTTGAGGAACTTATATCAGCATTTGAACGTCTTGCATATAGACAACTGCATATAACTTATGTATAAATTTGCCAGTATTGTCTCACTGTGTTTTTGTTGTTTCTTTCCTTTTTTTGCCTTGCACAAATAAAAATAAAAAACCCATCATCTTCACAGGGAGAAGGTGCAATTTTTTTTTTGCATTCCTGCCCAAAAAGGATGCCTACCTCTGCTCTACCACAAAGAAAGTAAAGTCCAGAAAGGTAACAGGAAGCTGAGGAGACGGTACCTGGACTGAATGGCAAGTCTTGTACAGTCTGTCCGTGGGCTGAAGGTCCTCTCTCTATCCTTTCCTTTCGTGGTTGTACAACACTTTATTAGCTACCCAGAGGGAGTGACTTCCCACTTGGGGAGGGAAATTTTTCTAGATCAGGAACATGATACGCCCCATTACAGGCTGCTCTCTAAAGGAAAAGCACATTGGATTTCTTAAGCTTTCGAGGCACTGGGACTTTGGACTGATTCACCACAGATATTGATCAGTTAAGTGATGTCAGCATGATTTGTCTGGAAGGGTTATTCCAGCAAGTTGTAGAAACCTTTTCAAGGCCCAGTGCGTTACCATCAAAATTAATGCTGTTTCATGTACCAAAAGAACAGGCCTTTGCTGAGAAATATTTCTGCCTCTGAATCTTTCTTGACTACTGAGATAAAATCTTTTCCATTCAAAATATTTTAAGTGGCTGAATCTCCCATTCAAGAAGTCCATCTCTAATTTAAGCTCTTTGGGTTATTTGTTTATTTATATTCTGCCTTTCTCACTGGGACTCAATACACAGTGTAAGTCAATATGATGAATGTATTGGGCTGGATTCAGACAGCTTTTTCAAGCTCTTCTTTGCTACTAGAGTTGCCAACTCTAGGTTGGAAAATCCTGGAGATTTGGGAATGGAGCCAGGAGAAGTCAGAGTTTGGGGAGGGACTTCAACAATGTATAAAACCATAGGGTCCATTCTACAAAGCAGCCATTTTCTCCAGGGGAACTGTTGCTGGAGATCTTACAATACTGGAAGATCTCCATTCTCCCCCCCCCCCCGCACCTGGAGGTTGGCAACCATACTTACTATACGCCCCCACATGGTTTTTGTCCATGTAGGTCCCATGATCCCCAGCAGAACAGGCAACTCAGCTGGGACCCATCCCTTTCACCAGCAGAACATTTTATTGGATCCAACCAAATGAATTTCTGAACACCTCAAAGTTCCAGACCCACAGAGACATCAACCCCACAGTTACATCTTTCTGCAATGCCGGCTGCATGGAAATGTCTTCGATGTGCAACTTACCTGCAAGTTTGCATATGAATCGTAGTTAAGAAAGACTCAACTTGGTTTCACTGATCAGACATCACCATAAATCTCATGCATAACATGGATTGAAAGCCACTGTTCCTTTTGTATCTACAGCCAAGAACTGATTGCTAGCAATCTGGAAATTAACTGACGATTACCTTGTGGCATATCATGCCAACAACTGGGGGCATTTCTTCAAGCAGTTGTATCTTGCTCTTTTGAAACCAAGCCAGATTGCCATGAAAGATCTTTTTAGTGATGTCAAACATTCCACTATAGCCACTTCCCAAATACTTTCATGACTTCCTTCTTCAGCTTCATTCCTTTTCATTCACAGCACCTAACTACAACATGCTAGCTTAAAGGTAGTCAGCGAGTTAAAGCTGTTTTAAAATGCATGTGACCTTGCAATAGCATTTAAATGTTTACAAATCACTTATGTGCTTCAAATTCTTTCCAGAGGGCAAAATTTCTTGCTAGAAATAATTTAGGTAGGTAGAAATTCTCTATCCACTGCAAAACTGGGCCAGACTTTTGGTAGGGAGATGCTGCCAAAGGAAAGGAAGGATGGAAAGCTGCAGGTGTGAGGGGAGTTGATAAAAGTTGGTTGGCTGGTGGGTGGGAAGAAGAGAAGGAAACATGAAAAGGGGTTATGGGAACTTTTTAGACAGGGTGAGAGGAAATAGTGGCATGCAAGAAAATGAGATGCTTCCTGTAAATCCTTGTGGGTCCCACTTGCACTATCTAATGTTTTCTTTTCCATTTGGAACAGTAACATTTTCAGAGTAATAGATAAGAAATGAAATATTGGCTTTATGAGAGGCTCAGCGAAGTTAGCAGGCCAAGCAGAGAGGCAAAACCTCTTATGGACTCTGTGCATACAGTTTAAGCACAGTGCAGTGTATTCAGCCACAGAATACCACCAAGATAGCTGGGGAGATGATTAACTGAAGACATGTTACTCTGGTCAGCGACTGCTTATCTGTACAAAAGCAAAAGCTAACAGGATTTTTAAAATTCTTGTTTTTGAACAGCAGCTCCACTGCACAGCATCAAGAGTAGCCTGTATAAGTAGCAAGACCTTGAGAAATTAGTTGCAACACGCTTAAAGCAAAGAACCCTTCAGCTGACAAGGGTCAACCAGGAATAACTCTTTTTATACATTCTAATTTTCTTATAAGGTGCATGGACTTTTTGAATTTGTGTGGTGCAAGGGCTCAAGGATGGAGAAATGATAAGAAGAGGATGTGTAAATACTACTTATGTTTGTTCCTGGATACTACACTGAGGAAAAACCCCACTTCTCTTTAGCAATGGTCCTTCTCAGAAGGAATTATATTATTCATGGCAATGAATTACATTACATAAGTGACTTATCCTATCCCATAGTGATTCAGCTAAGTGAGAATGATGAAAGAGGGCTTGGATGCATTTTTTCCCAGTCCAATTACTGTGGAATCACATGTACCTCTACCCCAGCCAGGGGTGTGCAAGCTGGAAATATTTGGATTTCCTGCTTCGGGTTTACCTGAAGCAGGAAAAACATTCGGAAATACCCAAAACCCAAAGCGGCAAGCTGCTTTGGATGCGGGTATTTGAATTGCTTTGGAATGCTCCGTAAAGATTTGGAGCATTCCAAAGTGATTTAGGGGGCTGGGTTTTCCAGCACCCCCCCACTCCCAACCCCTCCACTTAGCCCCCTCCCTATCAGCTGGCAGGCGGCAGGGGGGGTCCCCCTGCTGCCTGCCAGCTGATAATTTAAAGGGCCCTGTCCTGCCAACAAGCAGCAGGGCCCTTTAAAACCCCCACAATACCCAGCTGCCCCACTTGCCTTTGCTTGGCTGCAGAGCGCCCGGCGGGGAGGTGAAGGCTTATGCCTGCATCCCCCTGCCTCCTTCACCCACTGGTGTCGGGGCCGAGGAGCTCCTCGACCCCGACATCGGTGAGCGAACGGAGTGCTTGGCGTGTGTGTGTGTGTGTGTGTGCAAGCTTAAACCTACAGCCTCCCCACTGCCTCACCCACCCACCGGTGTCAGGGTCGAGGAGCTCCTCGACCCTGGTATCGGCGGGCGAATGGAGCACCCGGCCAGGGGAGGTGCAGGCTTAAGCTTGAAGCCTCCCTGACACCTTGCTCGCCCGCCAGTGTCGGGGTTGAGGAGCTCCTCGACCCTGACATCAGCAGGGCGAACAGAGCACCCGGTGGGGGGGGGTGCAGGCTTAAGCCTGCAGCCTCCCCGCCGCCTCACTCGCCCACCAGTGTCAGTGTCGGTGTTGAGGAGCTCCTCAACCCCAACATCAGCGGGTGAACGGAGCGCCGCCTCCTTCACCACTGATAGGACCGAGGATTTTCCTGGCCCTGACAACAGCAGCTCATTGGGGAAGCCCCTGATGAGCAGCTGATTCAGGGCTTTAAATGCTCCTTTCGCTGCTCTTCACAGAGGCAGGGAAATGGGCATTTAAACCCAAAGCTTCCTGAAGCATTACAAATGCTTTGGGAAGCTTTGCTTCGGGATTTCCGAATCCCAGAGTGTTCTGGATCGGGTCCAATTCAGGTATTTTACCCAAATTGGATTCCCAAAGCACACACCCCTAACCCCAGCACGGCCCGTATGTCCTTGCTCACAGTTGTAAGATTTTACCAAACTTCTTAATCCTCCAAATTCTTGCACAGAGATTCTGTAGAAGAGCATCCAAAATCAATTCTGCGTACAATTCCAAGAACAACTGTTCTGCATCAGACCAAAGGTTCATTTAGTCCAGCATTCTGTTTTACACCAAGGCCAACCAGATGACCTTAGAAGGCCTACAGCAGTACATGGAAGTCCAAGCCACCTCATTACTGATCCCAACCATGATATTCAGTTAACACAAAGGTTCTGTTTAGAAATTGGGGCAACTGGCTAATACTACTGATGGATGTGTCCTCCATACGTTCACCTAACTCCCTTCTAAAGCCCATTAAACTGATGGTAACCACATTCCATAGCAGCAAATTCTATAAGCCAATCACTCTTTGAGTGGCAAAGTCCTTCCTTTTCTCAGTTCTGAATCTACTGCCCATCAGTTTCATTGGGTGTTTGTGAGTTCTACTAATAGAGGAGATGGAAAGTTCTGTCTATCCATTTTCGCCACCCCATGCATAAATTTATAAACAATTAAATCCCCTTGTTAGTTGTCTGTTCTGTAATCTAAAAGGCCTTGGAATCCCTAGATTTTCCTAGTAGGGATGGTGCTCCGACCTCGGAGGCTGCCCTTTTTTGTACCTTTTCCACTGTTACAATATCCTTTTTAAGATTCAGTAACCAGAACTCTACACAGGATTCCAAATGAGCCATACCATAAATCTGTGTAAAGGCATTACAATACCAGCTATCTTGTTATCAGTTCCTTTCCTAATAATCTCTAGTTCAGAATTTGCATTTTTCACAGTTGCCACCAATCTGTTTCATTGAATGTTTTCACCATTACCTGAATCAGTCAAAGCCAATTTATACCCCATCAACATATAAAGATACGATTTTTTGCTCCAATATAATCTAAAACTTGGCCACTTTTCTGCAGACCCAATTCCATGTCTTTCATGAACATATTAAATAGTACTGCTACTGATTCCAATAGTAATCTCCATGGAACCTGACTTCGCTATTGTGAGAACTTTCCATTTACGCCTACTCTCTGCTTTCTGTCGTTTAACCATTTTCTAATTCATCATGACAGGACCAGTCCTCTAATGCCACAAAGTTTACTCAGGAATCTTTGGTGAGCAGCTAGGTCAAAAGCTTTTTGGAAGTCCAAACAATATTGTCTACTAGATCACCCTTATCCAGTTGTTTATTATAACCCTCCCAAAGACCTTCAAAATGACCATGAATTAGGGCTTCGATGGGCCATGCTGATTCTCCCTCAAAAGGACTAATTCCTCAACACACTTCATAATTCTATCTTTAATAAAAGTTTCCACTAATTCACCTGGAACAGTAATTAAGCTAGCCATACTATAATTTCCTGGAACTCCTCTAGATTCTGTTTTTGCTGCTCTCTCCTCCTCTGAATGGTAGGTGATTTTTTTATTTTACTTCATTTATATCCCACCTTTCTCCCCAATAGAGATCCAAAGTGGCTTACATCATTCTCCTTTTCTCCATTTTTTCCACACAACAAACCCTGTGAGGTAAGTTAGACTAAAATAGTGACTGGCTCAAGTTTACCCAGCAAGCTTCCAGGGGAATCAAACCTGGATCTCTCAGATATAGTCACACTATCCACTATACCACACTGGTCCAATAAGTTGAGTATTTTGGCTAGGTGTTCAGCAATTTCATATTTGAGCTCCATATTTACAAAGTCTTGGGTGTATGCCATCTGGATCCACTGGCTTATTATTTTTAAATTTGTCCACCAGCCCTTATCTATTTAACTCAGTTCTTTTGAAACTTTTCATGAAAATAGTAGCTCCATACACTTCTGCAGAGAAAACCAACAAAAGATTTCATTAGATTTCTCTGCACACACCCTATCACCCCTTTGTGATATAAATGCCTTCTGATGTATTTTACAAAATTCTTATTGGAAGTCTTAATGTTTTTAACACCATCTTAGATTAATATTGCCAGAAACTGGTGCTCTTTTTCATTCACCTGAGTTAGGCAAGACTTAATTTTTATGGCTTCCTTGACTTTGTTCATTAAACATGATAACAGTTTACTAACATTTGATTGTACCTTTCCTAATCTGTGGTATGCTTTCTATCTGAACTTCTGTTACTGTGGATTTAAACAATTTCTAAGCATATCAAAAGAATATGAACATCTTATCCTTGTGTTCAGCTTTCTTTTGACCAGTCCTCTTATTTTTTAGAAGTTTCCTCTTCTAAAATCAAAATCTTCCAGCAAATTTGAACAACTCTCCATGGCCCACATTTCTGTAATTTCCAAGTGACTGATCTCATGATGGAGCACAATAATCAGCAAGGAAAAAAAAGAAAAGAAGTTCTGATAACAATGAAAAATTGGTGCCTAGAATGTACAGAAGATTCCTGTATCTGTCACCTTGTGGTACCAGTGTTTGAAAGCATCATTTGGGGAGCTTTTTTTCTGTGACTTATATACACGTTTCCTCATAAATACTGCACTGAAGATGATGAATTAACACTTGAAATGGTAGAATACTCTCCAATAATGGTAGAAGCCAAAGCACAAAGCACAAATTTGACAATTTTAATTGGACTGACTTAATTTTTACACTTGGATTACTTGGGACTGTCTGTTAGATTTGAAGATTTCTGCTTTAAGCTCAAAGACACTAGGAAATCCATTCATGGAACTCCCAATATCTCATTGGGTTTTCCCCTAGGATTTATTCATAATCAGAATAACATGCTTTTAATACTCCATTAAAGATAGCTGGTGAAAGTATTTTAAGTTTTTATAATTAGAGCAACCAGTTTATGAGTATTCATCTCCAAATGATATTGCAACAGTCAGGAAATGGGAAGCAGTTGTCTTGGGTGTAGATTTCCGAGCACAGAAAATTTCCATAAGGGATAATTTCCATAAGGCAACAGCCCTGGAGCATGGGAAGTAAAACTAGACTGGTTTGCCTTCCCCTTGAGCACATCAAGAGAGTTTTTTCCTTCAACAGTGAACAACTACAACTATTTATCTGCAGCCCAGCATTAGCAGGATGTAGCTGTTTTTGAAAGGTAAATAGAGAGAAGGACTGTTTGGATTGGGGTCACAGTGCAGGAGAAGAGGTTAACCTTTTCCACTCCTTGCACCAGTTTTACTAATTTAGCACTTTCCTCCCCTTCCACAGGGTTGCTCTGCAACGGAAAACATATGTGCTCCTATAGGATGTCTATATATATCGCGAATGAGGCAGACAGAAGCCCCAAGAGGGTAACTGGGATTGTGAATATGAGGAAACAATTAATTTACTTCTCTTGTTCTGGCCCTGGTCTGATATCCTCTGCCTCTCCCCTCCAGCATTCACAGCTCTTTATCTTTTAGTCTCTTCAGGCATCATCAATTGGTACATCCTAAGATTAAAGAAAATCAGTACCAAAGGGAGGCTTTCTAGAGAGGATTGAGCACCTGGAACCACAGATCCATTAAAGGTGAGGGTCCTTCCACTTATTCCCCACAATGGATCTAGCTGATATGGCTAAGCAATGACAAGGTTGGACCCAGCCAGCTTTCCCACTCAATCTAATCCACTTCCCCTCCATACTACAGATACCATCCTACATAGCTTTTGTATGTATAAGGTCCCATGATTGTCACCATAGCTTTTTTGATTGGTCAAAGAAGACTTCCCCTTCCCTTTTTCCCAGCAGAGAAACTGGCTGGGTCCAACCCATAATTTACGTGAACCACTTTGAATATGGAAAGCGCCATACAAATTAGTTTAATGAATCATCCATTCAAAATGTTAGCCATGTCTAGTGCAAAATTTCTCAGACTTTTTGAAGCGGAACCTACTTCTAAACTTAAGTCAACTTTTCAGGACCTACTTACAAAGTAGAACCACACTCCTTACCACTTCCCTGACATAAAAAACTCAACTCTTACACAAGTTAATGCACAAGGTTTTTTTTTTACCTTTTAAAAAGTATATAGCACCATTGAGCAATAAGATATTTTTGCACATTCTGCAGAAGCAAATCCAGGTTTGCCATTGGGTCTCCCCAGACCTCCTTTCCCAGCTCGCTCTGTTCTACCTCTTCCCTTACAACTGATCAGCAAAAGAGTCACAACTCACTTTGGGGTCCTAACCTGAAGTTTGAGAACTACTGAGGTAGTAGTTAAGATCTACAATCCAACACAGTGTTAAGCCTGCAGAAACCCACTGATTACAGTGGGCCTAAATGCACTTAACATGGTGGTTCCCAGCCTTTTTGATATGGTGACCCACAAATTCAACTTTACTTCGTATAGTGAACCATCCAGGGCTGGCCCAAGAGACTGAGAAGGCCCTGGGGTGGTGGTGGAGCTGGACTGAGAAGATGCAGACGATGGCAGATGTCAAAGAGGTGGGTGGCCAAGAGCTCGATGTGGTACATCTCCCAGAGCAGGTAAAGGGTAGTGAGGCAGTGCAGGGAAAGAAGTTGGGCAGCTGAAGAAGCAGTGCCAAGACAGAACCTATGCTCACACACACCTCTTTCTCTCTCCTCTTGCTTTTCCATGCACTGAACAGTTCCCTCCTACTCTGCAGCCTTTTTCTCTTCTTCCACCTACTATCAAAAGTTACTAGTTGCCAGACAGCTCCCCACCCCATTGTTGTTGCAAAAGAGAAGGGCAAGGCAAGAATGTGGTAAGTTAGAAAGGAAGCAGAGGAGAGAAAGAAAAGGGCATGTAGGGCAGGAGCTACCATTAGGGATGGCTGGCCTGCGACACACTTTCAGAGGCTTCAGGACCCACTTTTGGGTCCCGCCCCACAGGTTGAGAAACACTGCACTAGTATATTGCAGCCTCCATCTTAAAAAAAAAACCCTGCATATAGCAGCGATGGTGAACCTACGGCAGGTGTGCCACAGCTGGCACGCAGAGCCCTCTCTGTGGGCACGTGAGCCAAGTCGCCGATCGCTAGGTCCAGGGCTCATTTGGAAGGGGAACACCTGCAACAGCGTTCCAGTAGCTCTGAGCAGAGATCACATGGGTTTTGGCCCTGCCCACGTGATTCCTTTTCCTCAAGGCTGCCTACCTGCTGCCAGTCTCTTCAGCAGCAGGAAGCGGAGGCAGCAGCCAGGCTGCTAGGGCTGGCTTTCTAAAGAAGAGTAAGCTGCTTTGATTTAACTTGCTTTACTTTCAGTCGTGGCTTTTGAGTGAGTGAGTGAGAGAGAGAGATGCTAATTAGTTGGGACACCTGTATGAGTTGTTTTTTCTTAACTAAAACCTCAGTATTCAGGTTAAATTGCAGTGCTGGCACTTTAAAATAAATAAGTTGGTTTTGTGTTGCAATTTGGGCACTCAGGCTCAAAAAGGTTCACCATCACTGGTCTAGTCAGTCCCTTGGGAATTCACCAACTTGTAGTTCTGCTCTGTGTTGTGTTCTGGTTTTTACAGGAGTTTCTAAAATATTAATATAGGATGTCCATAGAAAAACGGCTTCTGAGGTGACAGCGCTTCTCTCTGCAGCTTCAGGTTCTCCAGTCTCTCAGGGGAAAATATACATATAACTTCAATTTCAAATACTCTTAACAATAATCGAATTACAAACTAATAGGCAATTAATATAAATACAATCATCCCTTGCAGTAATTAGTATAAGAAATTCTCATAACTAAAATATTAATAGTTCATAGAAAGGAGTGTTTCTGAGGTGAGAGTGCTTCTCCCTGCAACTTCAGGCCCTCCAATCTCAGGGAAAATTGCGCCTTTTTTCTTACAAAGAATACCCAACTGTTTATCTCCCTCTAGTGGACCAAGGGTTACATCTCTATTACGACATCATGGCAAATTGGGGGTTTTGAACCCAGAAAGCCTTTGATTGTGCTGCACCCACGAGTGGAGGGAGGAGACAGCATATGAGAACAGCAAAATCCAGGTTCGTATCCTTTGCAGACAGGGTTTATTTGGTTTGACATCAACCAATCTCTGTCAGCTTTTAACAAATATTTTTCTGAACTAACTCAAAGAAAGGGATTAGATGGATCTACAGTTACAAGACTGAATTAGGCCTTAACTATAATTATGTTGCAGCCAGCATTGACTTTAAATGTTTACTAATATCAGTTGTTAGAATTTGCTAAATAGGAAAGACATAATAGATAATGTCTCCAAGATGGCTTCTTTGTAAATCTTCCAGTAAAGGAGAATTGTGCCATGTTTTGAACTCACCATCTCCACCTAAGATTGATAAGGAGGCTACAATATATAGTGTTAGAATTTTGTTTTGTTTCATTTATATCCTGACTTTCTCCCCACAGGAGACCCAAAGCAATTTACGACGTTTTCTCCTTTCCATTTCATCATCACAACAATTCTGTGAGATGGGTTAGGCTAAGGGTACGTACGTGCATCCAATTTTGAGCTACTTTGACATTTTCGACTTCTACAAAAATTAGAGTATTTAACTGTAGGAAACTCCAGTTTTATCAAGAAGAAAGGGCAAAGGTATTAAATTAGCAGTTGGTTGAAGTATACTTTTGGCTATTCCAGTATTCCATGTTCCTTAGCATACTTTGAATTGAAGAATGGTTTGGAAAAGTTTCTACTGAAGTTGATTTCCCAGAGTGTGATATTTTAATAACTCTGCTGGTTTAGGCAGGGAATGGTGGAATTGTATGGATACGCACAGTGACTAAATTGACAGTTCTTTGATGGGAAGATTTAGATTTAGATTAGTGTGGTGAGAAGTTGGGTGAAGAAAAGGCAACATTCATTGGAAACAAATACAGAAGCTAACATGGTCGTACCATGCAACAATGATACAATGCACAAAAGTACTGAGTAATGATACAATGCACAAAAGTACAATGCATAAAAGTACTGAGTTCAGTTTCTGGCAACTCAAGTTAAGGGAATCCTAGACTAATGTCTGCCTACAACATAGAAGTGCTGCCAGTGGGACCATAGGAGTCAATACCTCTGATTTATGGTTGGGGAGACACGTGATTGGCCCCCCTTAGAAATACCGTGCTGAACTCGGTCTGATCCTGTAGGATTCTTTTCATATTGTACTTGGGCAACATTTGCCACAGTTTATTTCAGAAGCTCCTGATTAAAGTTCAGACATCCACGCTTCAGTTGCGTATTTCTGCAAGGAAGACTGTGTGCTTTGAAGTTTATGTGTTTGATGTGCAACTGACTTGCCTAGTTGCATAGGAAAGATTAGTTTGTTTTCATTGACTGGGACACACCTTATGACTTAACCTTTTTGTGAACCCTGTATGCTTCATTCCTGAATAGCACAAAAGTTGCAGCAAAATGGAGAGCTTTGTTACTGTAATGCCCTCTCTCACTTTCTGGACTGAATTTAACCAAAGGAGAGATTTCATTAATGTGTAGGGAATTAAGATCCTAGTCCATATGATTGCATCAACATTCATCAACATATGAAGTCTTTTAAAAAGTACTTAAAATTTAGTAACAGGAAAGGAAACATTTCTTTCTGAGAGAACGAACTGTTCCTGTGCCTCTGATGTACCAGACAACTATTGTAGGGCTTGCTAGCAACAAGTGATATAATAATAATAATAATAATAATAATAATAATAATAATAATAATAATAATAATAATCTTATATACTACTATTCTGGACACATTAGTGCCCAACTCAGAGCAGTGAACAAAGTCAGTGTGTTATTATTATCCCCACAATATAGCTGGGGAGCTGGGGCTGAGAGGAGTGGCTTACCCAAGGCCACCTGCTGAGCTGATGACAGAGTTGAAGTAGAGTGTTGACTCACAGCTCAGCCACTTAGAGCCAAGCTACAAGTGACGCCTGACACTGGTTGGACACTTGTCAGCTTCCCTCAAGTTTTGATGGGAAATGTAGGCATCCTGGTCTTGCAGCTGTAATGGAGAGCCAAGCTGGAAGACCAGGGCCGTTTCCAGACGGCCCCCCGCCTCGCGAAAAGTCGCGCGTCGTCGCGCGTCGTTGCGCAGAAAACGCGAAATATCGCGTTTTCTCGCGCGAGTTTTGCGCGACGTCGCGCAAAACTCGTGCGAGAAAACGCGATATTTCGCGTTTTCTGCGCAACGACGCGCGACGACGCGCGACGTTTCGCGAGGCGGGGGGCCGTCTGGAAACGGCCCAGGATGCCAACATTTCCCATCAAAACTTGAGGGAAGCTGACAAGTGTCCAACCTGTGTCAGGCATCACTTGTAGCTTGGCTCTCAATCACTGTGCTACAGCAGCTTTCTGTGAGATCATTCCATGGTGCACATGATTCCTTGATCAGCTGGTCACAGCAGGTGACATAGTTTAGTCAAAGCATTCCCACTCATTGCAAATGTAGGTGGGTTTTTTCCCAAGGTGTGACAAGGTGTGCTAGTACCCACTGCCATGCACTCTGGCTCACGACCAAATTACAGTTCTTTACCAATACTCAGTAGATAGTGTTAGCCTATCTCCCATTATCGTCAGAGGAAAGAATCCTCAACGACTATCAAATAATTGAAAAAAAAATGCTAGTTGTCTTTGTTTTAACTATATTGGCATGACGTCTATTATCTAATTTCCTTATTCCTGTATAAAAACTAAAGCATTTCACAAATTTCACATCTATGCATATAATTGTATATAGTTCACTAAGACTTTGTTGTTGTTCTATTTTACTTCTGTACACTGTTTTTGTTTGTTTGTTTGTTTGGTTTTTTAAAAAAATAAAAAAATGGGGGAAAAGTTAGATAAGTATTATATTGATATAGTTAATACAATTAAATAGACTAGATTAGTATGTATTATATAGATATATATTATTCATATTATTATAGATTTTAAGAATTTATAGTATATATTCTTTAGGTTAAGTTGGGTATGGAAAACTGTTGGGAGTCACTAGTTAAGGGAGGGGGGAAAGGATGGGGAAAATGTAATGGGGTGGAAAATGATAATGATTATCATGTTTATGTTTGTTAACCCATCCAATAAAAAATTTTGAAAACCAAAAAAAAAAAAAAAGAGGAAAGAATCCTCTTATATACTAAAAAAAATTCTCACCCATCCTGGTTACCACAAGGCAAAGTTTGCTGGCCCAAAAGGCACAATTGATAGCAGAGATTTGCAATAGAGAAGTTCCACAATTAACAGCACTGGCTTCATTGTTGTATAAAATATTCAGCAGACAACAGGAAAGTTCCTGGCACGTAGTTAAGGCACTGGTTCCCTACCTTACTGAGATGAGTTTGAAAAAAAGAAAGAGTGAACCAGGAGGGAAAGGGAGGGGTGTGTTTTTGGTAATGCCATTAAGGAAATGGTTCTGTATTTGACTGTGAGACTGGAAGGATTTAAATGTCACATTCCCAAGTAAGCTCATGTTGAAGGCTGCAATGTCATAAAATAAGCATATTTGACATTGGGCTATTATGCCTGCAAACAGCAAAGGAGAAAATGAAGAACCACATGCCTGAAACAGAAAATGGGTGCATCTCCGTTGTGTTCCCAAATGGAGTGTTCACAGGTTGCCCAAACCAGGAAGAAGTAGAAGCAGACTATCCCACTGAGTCCATCTTGTGCAGCCTAGCAGCCCCTTAGGGGGGCATTTTCCTGTTGGTTATATTGAGTAAGCTCATCCATCCCAGGTTTATATAAAACTGGGAATCTTTTTGAGATCTGTACCTGGAGACAGTACAGGCCATGGTGTACGCTGCCAACGGTTTTCTGTGAACTGATTTGTTCTAGTAGGTGTGCAAAAGTTTGTTGCACAGGAGAAAATATGATCAGAACCAAGAGCCTTAGTGATCTGTGCAGGGGTGCATTGGCCCTGGAAAAGAGCTCTGTCCCCAGGACACCTTGGCCCCCCAGGCTATCAGCCCACCAGGACTCTTCCCTTGGCCCTTAATGGCCAATCTGACCCTGAATCTATGGGGTCCTCCATGCTGTAGCAGAAGGATTCCCTTATCTATGAGGTATAGACCAACTTGGCAAAAAGCACAAATAACACAGTTCTATATAGTTAAATACTGGTATTCCTTTATTAAACTTTTATGCATTGAATACATTATCCATTCCAGATTATTGCAGAAGTCTCTTCTCCTGGCCAGGTTTGAAGATCCCTGGGGTGGTATTATTCTCAACTCTCTTAGTAGTGATAATGAACCCTCTACAAAAACACCATTAATCAGATGTAAAGCTAAAAAATTATGTCATCATTTTCTTGGAATATTGTGGATGGGTTGTACATCCCTGATCCTTGCCTTATCTTGGCCCAAAATGCATCTCCGGTATCAGACTACAGAGCAAGTTACTTACTGTTCTTGCTTGGTTATGCGGGCAATAGTTTTGGTTTGGTTCTTTACCGCATTCAGACTGACAATGGACTTGGCTAAATCAGACCACCGTCTACATCTCCACTCACATCTTACCAGAAATCCAGCTTCCTCACCACTACCAGCTCCCAGATTTTTAAAACTAAAACTGCAAAGGTCTACACGCTTAATTCAGAAAAAAACCCACTGATGGGCATTAACAGCTTTCTCTTCCCCTTGAAAGCAATACCTCTGAGCTATTCTGATTTACTCTTTTCTTTCAATATAAAAAAGAGTGATATCAGAACCTCCTCCCTGACTCAAAGCAACAGGCTTGTTTGACTCAGAAGCTGTGCTGAGGAACCAACCGGGGGAAGCCGCTGATTCAAAACAGCAAGTGACTTCACTGCCTTTGGTCTGGTTGAAGAAAGTGAACGCCATGGATTCCTCCTTTTTATTATAAAGTTCCATAATGTCTCCTGCCTGAGAAAACATAAATGCTCAATTAGACACGTGCTGTTATATCAAAAGGATATCGTCATCGCAAGGAAAGTGTATGGGGGAGGGTTTTCTGACTATTGCCCATTCATCCTACTATATAAAAAGCAAGCCGTATTGGCGACAACCCACTTTTTAGTCTGTACTGTGTCTGTGCTGACTTTTTAGTCAGCACAGACATGTTGCTGACTACTCTGGCCTACAGCCTGCCTCGAAGCACCTGCTTGCTGCTGGCAAGGGGACTGGTAAATTGACAACCTGAGTACTCCTCCCAGCAGCAAGCGGGTGCTTCGTGGCAGGCTGTAGGCCAGAGCAGGGGAAGCATGGAGAGGAGTGCTTAGGCTGTCCATTTGGTGGGCCCCCACCCGACAGCAAGTGGGCACTTCGCAGCGGCCTGGAGGCCAGAGTGGGAGGATGCTGAGGGGAGGTGTGTGGAGGAGTCCTTATACTCGGGAACATAATAGTAATAATAACTGCACTTATATACCACTCTTCTAGACAGTTTAAAGCCTTACCCAGAAGGGTGAACAAGTTAGTGTTATTATTATCCCCACAATGCATCTGGGGCTGAGAGGAGTAGCTTACCCAAGGCCACCTACTGCGCTCATGGCAGTCGAGGGATTTGAACCAGTAGAGTGCTGATTTGCAGCTGAACAACTTAACCACTGTGCTACAGCAGTTCTATCCACCTCTCAAAGTATTTGCATGTTGGCCTCTAGATGGCAATCAATATGACTTTCCTTAAACTTTATAAATTAAAATATGTAACTGGACTGAAAGACTTCTCCTCTCGAGAAGAGTGAGAGTCACTTTGGCACATAATATAAAAGTCAATATAAAAATACACACAATCCCTAAGTATATGAGATGAAAAGTGAACAAGCATTTACCTTTGTCTGCCATCAAGTAGCAGCCAACTTATGGCAGCTCCATAGGGTTTTCTAGAGACATGCAGAGGCAGTTTGCCATTGCTTGCTTCTGCTTAGCGATTCTGGGTCAGGGAAGCATAAGCGTTTACTTAGGGAATTAAAAAGTATTTGGAAGCAAAAATGAAACTCACCACTAGCTGTAGCTGAGGTTGACCACCTGCCTTCACAGACAGAAGGTATTTCTTATCTTTAGTGCCCATAAAGAGCGGTCGCTTACTTGAATCTAGGGCTTGATTTGGAGTCACAGCAATTAACTGCACTGGAAAAAAATAGGCAAAAAACACAGTCAGTCATCTGACAAAGAGCAAAGACCTTCCTCAGACTCAGGAGTCTAAGTAAACAAGTCTATATTTATATAAAAGTAAATGCATGTCTATGTTTGTGATTATGGTCACGTGAAGTACCTCCACAAGAGCTAATTTTCCCATTTCTGGTTCTATTACACTGCTCCAGTCGTTTGCACAACTGACTAGCAGTACCAAGTCATTGTAGACATCATGGCAAACTTCAGTTTGTGCTCACCATGGCTTTGAACCCAACATTTTGGCTAAGTTTAGAACTACCTGTCTGTTCTATCGTGCAAGCCTAATGCTACACCCTTCTAAGCGCATTGACTTTAGTGGATTTAGAAGGGTGAAGCTGTATTTATGTTTGCTAGTCTCTCTTCCCCTCTTGATCAAACTACAAAAGATTTTTTTTTTAAAGTCATCCAACCCAACTCGCAAACCTCACAAACCCACAGCAGCTGTGGGGTACAGTGGTTTAAATGTCCAGGGAGGAGCCTGAATCCACTTGGAATTGTGATGCAGTAGGAAGGGGCTCCTGCCTTCCCTCACCCCATTCCCCCCACCCCGGTGAATAAAAATCTATGATTTTTTAAAAAAAATTAAAATCGGGTTCTTTTATTTAAATTGGATTTTTAAAATTTATATCAGATTTTTTTTAATAAATTTTTTTTAAGGAACAATCAATCTAAAGACAGTTTTCTATGTAAGATACATTATAATCCAAAGGTTATCATAATGAAATAAGGATTAGTTTTCAATTATGTAGCATGAGGCTTTATATTCATGCAACGTTTAATTTTTTTGTTAAATTCTATTAATCCATTCACCAACATCATGCTCTTCCAAAGGTTTCTGTAAGATTACTGGGCAATTTTTCTATTAAGAAGATATTATCACAGATGCTTGTTTTTACATATAAGTCCAACTGGTAAAGTTCAACAATCCATGAGCAATGCAGTCAACACATAAGGATGAAATTCCCAGTATATTGCACAAATGCCAAGGTAGTGACCTCCAAATCCAAAGATCCAGTGATGGTGCTGTAGCTGAGCATTTCTTCAGCCTACGGATTTCAGCTAGCAAATTTCCAATACCCGTTTCGTAATAACAACTTCCTCACAGGCAATAATATCTACTGGATGGTCACAAAGTTTTCACAAGCTCATGTCTCAGTTGATCAATACAGACGGAACAATGCCGGCATGGATTGCTCATGGATTGTTGAACTTTACCAGTTGGACTTATATGTATATAGTTGAACTTTACCAGTTGGATTGGTTTGCACATTGACTGTTTATTTGTATTGTTTATTGTATGCACAATATCAGCACTTTGCACTTTAAAAATACTCAAAAATATACAAAAAGTTTCTTAAGAGATTGTGGAACCTTGTAGTTCTTGTACACCAGAATTTATTTGTAGTTTCTGAATTCTTACCGGGAGATTGGCAACCCTAATCCTCATCCAAAGTGTGCCCCATGGGCCTGGGGAGTTTCAGCATAGAACCTCCAGTGCATGTCTGGCCAACAGGACCCAGAACAGACCCAGGGCTTTTTTTCAGCTGGAATGTGGTAGAATGGAGTTCCGGAACATCTTGAAAATGGTCACATGGTTGGTGGCCCCGCCCCCTGATCTCCAGACAGAGGGGAGTTGAGATTGCCCTCTGCGCTGCTGGAGCGGTGCGGAGGGCAATCTAAACTCCCCTCTGTCTGGAGATCAGGGGGCGGGGCCACCAACCATGTGACCATTTTCTCCGACGGCAACCCACTGAGTTCTACCACATCTTTCCCCAGAAAAAAAAGCCCTGAAGAGACCCATGAACAATGTAGCAGGAGAGGGAAATCGTGGGAGCATGCCTGCCAGCTGAAAAAGATCTGGGCTAATCTTCTGTTTCCCTTCCTGCTACAGATCAGGTGTTCAAGCCTAGGTGTCGCCAGAGGAAAGTTTCTGAGGTGAAATCAAGGATAAGAGCCAAAGGGATCTTGGACCTTGGCTTTTGGGCAATGGCGCAGCCCATGGCCCTAAGTAAGATGGCCCAGTAGCAGGGGAAGATTGACAGCAGGGTGAACAGCCACGGAAAACTTCCCAGCCCCCAGCCCCTCCTCCCCCCACTCCAAAGAAAGAATGGTTCACCTGCCTCATCAAATCCAAGTAGGAGGTGCTCGGCCACGCTGGGCCATGTAAGGTGAGCCCATCCCTTCCCTTGCGGTGGTAAGGCCAGGCTGGGCTCAGAAGGTGCATCCTTCACTGCAGCAATCCTTCCCGATTCCTGCCCTTGGCCTCTGGCTTGTGCCTGCCACTCTATTTGGCTAGGGTGGCTGAGGCAGAGGGGATGGCCCTGGGGGGGGGATGCAGTCCCCGAGGCCATCAGCCTTTCCGTTCTCTTCCCAGCAGACTTGTTGGCCCATCTGCCCCTAGCCAAGAGATCCAGGACAGCCCAGGAGCTCTTCCTGTGTGTTTTAATTGTAGTTGCATTGTTTGTAAGTTGCTTTGGGTTCCCACTGGGGACAAAAACAGGGTAAAAATACTTAAATACAGATGTACATATGTTGTGCAGTTAGGCCCTCAGAAGTGTGGACAGGCAGTGGAACTGCTAGGTTCTGATGCAAGCAGGGAGGAAGGGTAGCAGCTGAGAACAACAGCAGGAATGCAGAGTTAACCTGTTGCTCAAGCAACTAGCGGAAGGTGCTTCAGGAGTAGTTAGGGTCAGCAAAGCAAGTTGGCAAGGTGGGGGTGGGTAGTTAAGAAACAGAAGGTAGGGGAAAGAATGGGGCCTTCAGGAGGTCTCCTTCAGAGCTAAGGATTAGTTGCAGAAGCAAGGAAAAGCTCGCCATTTCCAAGGCAAGCTCCTGGGATATCTTGATTACCCAGATCCAGAATTTGGAGATGAGTTAAACTTGTAACTTTAGTGAGCACAGAGGTCAGGAACTGAGAAATGCCAGTGGAACTTTGGATTTTACCTTCTGAATTGGAATTTTGTTGTGGACCTGCTACTAACGTGCTGTCCTTCAGGAAGATGAATTTCTGGTTGGTATCCCAAATTTTGTAGATCCAGGGTTCACTTAGGCTCACAATAGAAGGCTCTGGGGGGGGGGGGAAATATATACACACAGATATACAACCACACAAACGTTTACACGCATGCAAAACAAGTAAAACCAAGCTAAAATACACATACAAAAAGATAAAAACAGCAATTAAATCACAGAGTGGGAAGGCAAGACCACGGAGGGGATGCCAAACAAAACAAAGAAGTCTTCATGCACAAGCGGAAGATGGCAATAGAAGGGGACAAACAAGTCTCTTTGGGGAGAAAGTTCCAGAGTCTTGGTCCATGACTGGGAAGGCCCTCACCCGAGTTACCACTCAGCTAATCTGAGAAGGTGGGGGCAACTGAAGCAGGTCCTTGGAAGATGACTGTAGCATTCAGGTAGGTTCATAAGGTATTAGGTGGCCCTTCAGGTATGCTTGTCCCAAGCCATATACTTTGCCTCCAGACATGATCATGTACAGCCAAGCATCTGCAGCAAACCTCTACATGAGTACATTTTCAGTGCTTTTTGCTATGTTGGAGCCTGTGAAGCAGCCCTGATTGTCCTAAATTTTCAGAATTAAGAGCTGAATTGATCTCTCCATTATTTAATCAGAATTCTCTTTCTCCAGAAGCGAAATCATCTTGGCTACTCAGAGACAAAGATAAACAAACTACTCTGTGTTTGGTGAAATTTTTGGCAGCTGTTGTTCAGTTACATGATAATTAATTTTTAGGTTTTCCTCCTGTGGGATGAGAGTTTGCTGTTTATGATTCAAGTTGTAAAAACAGTAAGAAGTAAGAGCTAAAAGATTTTGGTGATGCAAACATACATAACAGGAGCACGCCCTGTCTGTGATCTTCACCCAGCGATTGGCAGAAGGGAGCAAACTCCTGGAGCTTGCCCACCACCAGCAGGCACCTCAGGAGCACACACATGGCACACGCTTCCACCTGGTGTAGTGATGTCACTTCCATAAGTGATGTCACACTGGCTGCGGGAGTGTCCCCGTGCTCTGTTTAGGACCGATTTGGGCCCCAAACTAGCTGAATTGGAGCCGTGCGGAGCGCAGGAGCGGTCCCGTGGCCAGCGCGACAACATCACTTATGGAAGTGATGCCACTGCACACACTGTGTGGTTACGGAAGTGATGTCATCACACTGCTGTCAGAGTGCGCACAGATTTAGACCAGGCCAGAGAAAAGTAAGTGCCAGGTCTCAACCCTCCTGGCGAGAGGCGAGAGGAACCTGGCAACCCTAAATGCTCATATTGTATGAACAGGGGCAAAAGTCGTATTTTCCAGCTTGAGTAGATGCAAATAGAACTCCAGAGTTTTGAAGGACCGTGTTCATGTATACCAAAGCTTCCCATGCATGCAACTCTTGCTGCGCCCATTCATGCAAAATGGCTACTGACTGCATCTGAAGAACTGCAAGTAGCATGGTTGGAACACCAAAACAATGTCTGAACAGGGCTTGTGTAGGGGCTCAATGCAGATATTCAGCTATACATGCAGATAGCCAGGAACAGAGTTAGCATATGCAAACATGCACATACATAACATATGCCTGAACAGCACTATTGTTAACATATAATAATGAAGAATGTGGGCACTTACTGCCAAAGAGAGGTACATACTACATCTAGGTCATGATCCATGTAGTAATTAAGAGTAATTTGCGTGTCACCGCTTTTACAACCATTGCTCCACCTAACTAACAACTAGAGAGAAGACCAAATGTTGCAAGACTGCTGGTTTCGTTTGAGTATCCCTATTTCAATTTTGTTTCTCTCTCTTGAGTTTCCTTTTTCACAGCTTATTTCCTTGTGTGGAATGTTCTCCTGAAAAAGTGTCCATTTTCTAAGTTTGCATCTTTGCCTATGTAGATACTGCATAAAATGATACATACAAATAAACTGCATAAATATTGTATGGGCATGTACAAAGTTTATAATGTCACGAAAGAAACATCAGTGAGAAGAATGAAAATAGGGCACAGCAAAACTACCTGCAAGAGCATCTGAAATGTAAAAAGAATTTTTTTAAAAAGTAGCCATCTCAGCTCATCTCTGCTGGCAGCCTTGATTCAAGGGTGGGTGCTGTCACTCACATCCCAGGCTAGCAATGTGATGTCAGAGGGCTTGCACAGGAAACCACAGTGCCTTTGCTGGGGACATGCAAATGACTGGCTCCAGGGAAGCAGCACTGCTTCAGAGCAGGGTTCTGGTACCAGCAGCCAGAACACCCAAATATGCAACATCAACCCTCCAAAGAGCTCCCTTCCTGCCAGTAGCCCAAGACCACTTATTCTCTGTCACCAAAGACACCAACCCTCAAAGAGAAGGCAGAAAAGCAAAGGTGTTCTAGACTCCAGGTCACAAGGGAACTCTTTAGGAGATCCAGGCCTCACTGAGGGGACACCCCTGGATTGTCTTTGGAACTGTGACCAGGTGCTGCCCAGTCTGGCAGTGGCACCCCCACTAGAAGAGGGTTGCTGAAAACTGAGAATGACATTGGCAGCCAGTAAACGGGCTGGCATCATGCTTCTGGCTTGTGGAGAGAATAAAATACTCCTGTCCTGATTAATGCTGCATAAACCAGTGGGGCAGCGGAGATGGAGTCAAGCGGTCAGCCAGAGCTCATAGGAAAAGCTGCTGGGCGGAGATGACTTTTAGCCTAGGACCTCAAATAACTGACAAGGTCTGTGTGTGGTAAGAGGTCATCTGCACTCACTAGTGGAGCTCAATCCATCTTGTCCTCCTAAGGAAGGTTCACGCATGTGAAGTAACACAAAATTCCGCTCTGAGCCATGACATGGACTGGATATTATTTAAGGCTGTAAGAAGGTAAATATCCCAGCCCCATAGGTGCTCAGCAGAGTCCATGGCCATAGGCTGGGGCTATGGTTCTGAGGTTGGGGCTGAGGTTCTTTACAGGGAGGAGTCATCATAAACTAGGGCTGAAGTTCTTGAAGGGGAGGAGTCATTTCCTGTCCACAGTGGCCTATACCCATATCTGTTTCTCCACCGGAAAGGTGTCCACAGTCCTTGTAACTGACTGACTCCCAGATTTGCCTCTTGCTTTTGCTATTGAACAGCCACCAGTTTTAACTAAAACGTTGAGATTAGCTCTTTGCATCATCAGACAGAAGAGCAGGAAAAACACACTGAGCAAAGAAGCCTCAGGAAATGACAGTGGCAGACAATGCCTGAAACCATAGATATCAAGCATACAATAACCTCCCCATTGAGCCAGACTTCTCTGATTCTCAGTTTTAAGGTAGTTTTAGGTAGGTAGCCATTTTGGTCTGCAGTAGAACAGCTTTCGAGAATCAAAATTCCCTTCTTCCCTTCCCTTCCCTTCTATTTCATGACTCTTGAAAGCTTACGCCCAAATCATTTTGTTGGTCTTTAAGGTGCAACTGGACTTAAATCCTTCATTTTTAAGACTTTTCTTTGTATGTCTCAACCTCATGGTTTTCTGTTCAACTGGCAACTTACGCAGTAGCCAAAAGGATTTACTTGGCATACTTGTCCTTTGTAGGGATAATGGATACAAAGTCAAAACTTTGGACAGGGTCAGTATTAAAAAGGTCTTGTGAACTTTTCCAGGTTAATTACTAGAAAAATGAACCATTTCTTACCTTTACGTTCTCCAAAGTGTTGGAATAAATCTGCCATTTCCTGGTTCACAGTCTTCCTGTGCTTCATTCTTGCAGCCTCTTCCATTTTCTGGATTCTTCTCTAGGATTAGGTAAGTGTTCTGTTTTGTTTGCCTCTTTTGTGGTTGCAGCTGTTAAAAAAGGATGTCATCTTAGGCCCAAACAACACATTACAATTTGTAGAACGACCGGACAGGGATGGGTTTTCCCTGACCTGATTTTCACTCCAGCAGTCAAACATCAGGAGGGAGAGAACTTGTTTTCCAACTGCCCCAGACCCTGATTTGGAACCATGGCATGAAGAGAGAAGGGATTTCAGCCTTCCTCGAGCTGATGTTATTTGATGTTTTGGAGAGCTGCATATGTACAGATGGGCTACACAGGCAGGGGTTCCCTCGTCTCTAATGTGTATTTCCAGCCAAGCTACAAAATTGTTGTATGTTTGACAGCATCCAAGGCTGACAATTTGTTAGTCTTTTCCTCATGAGCAAGCAGATAGACTAGCACCGGAGCAGGCCACCCCCAGCACAAGTGCCAAGCAATAACAGGCCAGGCTACGATGCTTGGAGTGTAGGGCTGTTCCTCTGCCCAAGGGACTCAGGGAAGCTCTTGAGGTACTGGCAACACTGCTAGGTCTCAGCTTGCTCCCAGTCCCTCTGGCCAAGTTCAACCCTCTCACATACATACTTTTGTTTGCTGGCACACCATCATCTTCATTAACTGATGTTCAATGGAAATGGACCCTCCAAGCCCTTACAATCTCTAAAAGACTTTGGGAAGACAAAGGTATTGGAAAAACAAAAGCCTGATTCCCATAACACACTAGATTGAGGAATTTATAAACATATCAACATTTGAACATCTTGCATATTGACGACAACTGCATATGGACTTATTTTTAGATATTGGAAGTCCTTAGCTTACAAATAGATTCACCATTATTGTTTCACTGGGTTCTTGTTGTTGCTTCTTTCATTCTTTTTTGCCTTGCACAAATAAATAAATATAAAAAATAAACCCATCATCTTTATAGGTATACAGTGCAATTGTTTCTTACATTCCTGCCCAAAAAGGATGCCTACCTCTGCTCTACCACAAAGAAAGTAAAGTCCAGAAAGGTAACAGGAAGCCGAGGAGATGGTACCTGGGCGGAATAGCAAGTTGTGTGCTGTCTGTCCGTGGGCTGAAGTTTCTCTCTCTCTCTGCTTTCCTTTTGTGGTTGTACAGCACTTTATTAGCTACCCAGAGGGAGTGACTTCACACTGGGGGAGGGAAATTTTCTAGATCAAGAATGCGATAAGCCCTGTTACAGACTGCTCTCCAAAGGCAAAACACACTTGACTTTTTAAGCTTTCAAGGCACTGGGTCTTTGGACTGATTCACCACAGATATTGATGAATTAGGTGATGTCAGCTAGAACACCCCTTTCAGACAAATCATGCCGACATCACCTAATTCATGTTCTAATACTGGAAGAACTCCACCCCCCCCCACTTGGAGGTTGGCAATCATACTTACTACAGCCCCCCCCACACACACACATGATTTTTATCCATGCAGGGACCCATCCCTTTCACCAGCAGAACATTTGATTGGATCCAGCCATACGAATGTTGAACACCTCAAAGTTCCAAACCCACAGAGATATCAACCCCACAGTTACATCTTTCTGCAATGCAGGCTGCATGGAAAGTTTACTATGTGCAGGCTGCAGGGAAAGGTTACTATGTGCAACATACCTGCACATTTGCACAGGAGTAGTAGTTAAGACTCAACATAGTTTCACTGATCAGACCTCACCGTAAATATCATTCATAACATGGCTTGAAAGCCACTGTTCCTTTTGTATCTACAGCCGAGAATTAATAGCTAGCAATCTGACAATTAACCAACAATTACATTGTGGCACAATTAACACATGCCAACAACTGGGACATTAATGTTGACATTCATTTCTTCAAGTAATTGTATCTTGCTCTTTTGAAACCAAGCCAGATTTCCATGTTCTTTTCAGAGATGTCAAACATTCCACTGGAGCCACTTACAAAATACTTTCAACAAGACTTCCTCCCTCCTTTGATCAATTTCAGTATCATTCCAGCAGCATTCCTTTATATCCACACTTCGTCCTAACTAGTCATGCTAGCCTACAGGTAGTCAATGGTGAGTTGAAGCTAATTTAAAATGCAGCTGACCTTACAATATCATTTAAATGTTTACAGATTACTTATGTGCTTCGAATTCTTTTGACAGGGCAAAATATCCTGCTTTTAAAAACATAGTTTAGGTGGATAGAAATTCTCCATCCACCGCAAAACTGGGCCAGATTTTGCTGGGGAGAGGCTGCCAGTAGGAGGAAAGATAGAAAGCTGCAGATGGGAGGAAGTGCAGATAAAAGTAGGTTGGCTGATGGGTGGGAAGAAGAGAAAGAAACAGGAAAAGGGAAGAGGCTATAGGGTCTTTGAAGAAAGGAAAAGAGGAAGCAGTGGTATACAAGAAAATGAGATGCCCCCTGTAAATCCTTGTGGGTAGGGCTTTTTTTCTGCCAGAATGCTCAGGAACGGTGTTCTGGCAGTTCTCTGTGTGTGGTGGCCCCATCCCCTGATCTCCAGACAGAGATCAGTTCCCCTGGAGCAAAGGTAAGCCTGCTTGTGAGGGGAGGGGGAAGCACATGCGGCGGGAGGGTGGGGAAACAGCCTGGAACAGGCCACTGCCAAGCAAGGGACCACTCCCCTGCTCGGCAGCAGCCTGATCCAGGCTGAATTGGGCCCAATGCTTGTTTGGGGCCTGTTTGGGCTCAGTTTGGGCCCGAAACAGCCAGGATTGGGCCCCAAATAGCCAGGATTGGGCCGCTGCAGGGCAGGGGAGTGTTCTCCCGTGCAGCAGCAGCTTGTTCCAGGCCAATTTGGGCCTGATCCTGGCTGTTTCAGGCCCAAACTGGGCCAAAACAGGCCCCAAATGGCAAGGATCGGGCCTGAAACAGCCAGGATCTGGGCCGCTGCTGGGTGGAGGTGTGCTCTCCCATGCGGCAGCAGCTCATTCCGAAACAATTTGGGCCCAATCCTAGCCATTTTGGGCCCTTTTTGGCCCAAGCTGGGCCCTAAATGGCCAGGATTGGGTCACTGCTGAGCAGGGGAGTGCTCTCCCGTGTGGCAGCAGCCTGTTTCAGGCCGATTCAAGACAATTTGTGCCCTAAATGGTTGGGCCCGAAATGCGGCAGCAGCAGTTCCAGGCCAATTTGGGCCTGAAACGGCCCAGAGTGGGCCGCTTCTGGGCAGGAGAGTGCTCCCCTGTGCCGCAGCGGCCTGTTCCAGGCTGATTCAAGCCCCATCCAGGCAAAGTTTGGCCAGATCCAAGCCGAATTTGGCCCCCCATGGAGCACAGGAGCTCTCATGGGGCAGCCACAGCCTAGATGATGATGTCACTGCCCGGAAGTGACATCATCGCGCAGTCCCGGAAGCTCACATGTGCATGTAGTGACAGGGGTGCCCATCTTGTGGGTCCCCCATTAGTACTATCTTACGTTTTCTTTTCCATTTGGAACAGTCACGTTTTCAGAGTAATATATTAGAAACAACATATTGCCTTTATGAGAGGCTCAGTGAAGGTAACAGGCCAAGCAGAGAGGCTAAACTTCTTATGGAGTCTGTGCATCCAGTTTAGCACAATACAATGTATTCAGCCACAGAATACTGCTAAGGTATTCAGGGAAAAGATTAATGGAAGGCTTGTTACTCCAGTCAGCTACTGCTGATTTGAACAATAGCAAAAGCTAACAGGATTTTTTACATTCTTGTTTTTGCACAACAGCTCCAGTGGAGAGTATCAAGAGTAGCTTGCATAAGTAGTGAGATCTTGAGAAATCAGTAGCAACACCCTTCATCTGACAAGGGTCAAACCAGGAATAACTCTCTTTATATATTCTAATTTTCTTACAAGGTGCATGGACTTTTTGAATCTGTGTGGTGCAAGGGCTCAAGGATGGAGAAATGATAAGATGAGGACTTATAAGTACGACTTATGTTTGTCCCTGCATGCTATGCTGAGGAAAAAAACCACTTCTCTTTAGCAATGGTCCCTCTCAAAAGGAATTGTATTATTCATGGCAATTACACTATATTACACTAGAAACAGAGCCCGTTGTGCAAATAAATACAACGGGCTCTAGAAAGCTGGGGCTGGGGAGGGCTGGGGGGGCGTGGTTAGGAAGGGCTGGCAGGTGGGGGGCAAGGGGGGTCTGGGGAGAGATGAGAAGCAGAAGGGGTCTGGGGAGGGATGGCAGGTAGGGAGGCAATGGGGGTTTGGGGAGGGCTGAGGCAGGTGGGGTGTGGAGAGAAGCGGCAGATAGGGAGGCAATGGGGTTTGGGGAGGGCTCAGAGGCAAGTGGGGTGTAGAGAGGAATGGCAGGTAGGGAGGCAATGGGGTTTGGGGAGGGCTCAGAGGCAGGTGGGGTGTGGAGAGGAATGGCAGTTAGGGAGGCAATGGGGTTTGGGGAGGGCTCAGAGGCAGGTGGGGTGTGGAGAGGAATGGCAGTTAGGGAGGCAATGGGGTTGGGGGAGGGCTCTGCTCGCGCTGCCTTTCCCCAGGCCCCAGGAGAGCGGCGCGCTACGGCTCCAGGGGCCTCGCAGGCCGGCAGCGCTCCCCTTTCAATATAATCCACAAACTTGTCCACTTTGCTGCTGACTCAATTCCAGATCCTTCATGAATACATTAAATAGTACTGAGACTGACTCCAATAGGCTGTGGAACTTGACTTCCCTATTGTGAGAACTGTCCATTTTGGAGCCAGTTTGGTGTAGTAGTTAAGAGCGGCAGGACTCTAATCTGGAGAACCGGGTTTGATTCCCCACTCATCCACTTGAAGCCAGCTGGATGATCTTGGGTCAGTCACAGCTTCTAGGAGCTCTCTCAACCCTACCCACCTCACAGGGTGTTTGTTGTGGGGATAATAACATACTTTGAGTGGGCATTAAGTTGTCCTGAAGGGCAGTATTTAAATCAAATGTTATTGTTATAATGTTATGCCTACACTCTGCTTTCTGTAACCATTTTCTAATTCATGAGAGGACCAGTCCCCTGTTGCCATGAGTGCAAAATGTACTCAGGAATCGTTGATGAGCAGCTAGGTCAAAAGCTTTTTGGAAGTCCAAAAAAAATAATTCCTACTAGATCACCCTTATCCAGTTGTTTGTTATACCCTCCCAGAGACTTTCAAAAGGACTATGAACTGGGGCTTCAATGGGCCATGCCGATTCTCCCTCAGAAGAGCTAGTTCCTCAGTATACTTCATAATTCTATCTTTAATCAAAGTTTCCACTAATTCACCTGGAACAGTAATTAAGCTAACCATAGTATGATCTCCTGGAACTCCTCTAGACCCATTTTTAAAAATTGGCGTAATGTTTCCTGCTTTTTCATTCTCTGGATGGGAGGTGATTGTTTTATTTTACTTCATTTATACCCCACCTTTCTCCCCACTGGGGACCCCAAGCAGCTTATATCATTCCCCTTTCCTCCATTTTTTCCTCACAACAAACCCTGTGAGGTAAGTTAGGCTAAGACAGGGACTGGCCCACCAGCAAGCTTCCATGGCAGAGCAGGGAATCAAACCTGGGTCTCCCAGATCTAGTCTGTCACTCTATCAACTATACTATACTGGCTCAGTAAGCTGCGTATTTTTTTTAGGTGATCAGCAATTTTATATTTGAGCTCCATATTTATGAAGTCACGGGTGTATGCCATCTGGATCTAGTGATTTGTTATTTTTAAATTTGCCCACCAGCTCTTATTTATTTGACTCTGTTCTTCTGAATTTTTTCCTGAAAATAGTAGCTCCATACATTTCCTGCAGAGAAAACCAATGAAAGAATTCATTCCGTTTCTCTGCAATCACCGTCTTCCTGTTACCCCCTTTGTCAAATAAAAGCCTTCTGATATATTTGACAAAATTCTTATTGGAAGTCTTAATGTTTTTTGCGCCAACTTAGATTAATTTTGCCAGAAACTGGTGCTCTTTTTCATTCACCTTTGTTAGGCAAGACTTAATTTTTACGGCTTCCTTGACTTTCTTCATTAGACATGATGGCATTCTATTAACATCTGATGGTACCGTTCCTAATTTGTGGTATGCTTTCAATCTGAACTTCCGTTACTGTGGATTTTAAACCATTTCTAAGCATACCAAAAGAATATGAACCTCTTACCCTTGTATTCAGGTTTCTTTTGACCAGTCCGCTCATTTTTTAGAAGTTTCCTCTTCTAAAATCAAAATCTTCCAGCAAATTTGAACAACTCTCCATGGCCCACATTTCTGTAATTTCCAAGTGACTGATCTCATGATGGAGCACAATAATCAGCAAGGAAAAAAAGTTCTGATAACAATGAAGAATTGGGTCCCAGCATGTACAGAAGATTCCTATATCTGTCACCTCGTGGTACCAGTGTTTGAAAGCATCATTTACGGAGATGTTTTTTCCTGTGGCTGATATGCATGTCTCTTCATAAATACTGCACTAAAGATGATGAATTGACACTTGAAATGGTATAATACTCTCCAATAAAGGTAGAAGCCAAAGCACATTTGACAATTTTAATTAGATTGACTTGATTTTTACAGTTAGATAGATTTGAAGATTACAGCTTTAAGCATAAAGAGACCAGGAACTGTGAGTTCAATTAATGGATCTCTCCATGTTTTATGAGGAGAGTGGAATATAAATCTAACAAACAAACAAACATAAGGCCTGATTACATTCAGGACTGCAAAGTAGCCGGGAAGAGTGTAAAGCCTTGCCCTGATATATATATACACCTGTAAGTTTTCCCCAACGGGGGTTTATAGTGGGCCCTTGGAGCCATTTCAGGTTAAGAAAATGACAGGAGGGGGGAGCTAAACCTGCTGTCCCCCTTCGGCCTCTGCATACCTGGTTCTCAGAGCACAAAGACACTGAGGACTCCCTTCATGGAACTCCCAATGTCTCATCCTGTTGACGAGTATTTATTCATAATCGGGATGGTACATTTTTAATACTCCATTAAAGATTGCCGGTGAAGGTATTTTAAGTTTGTATAATTAGAGTGACCTATTTATGAGTATTCATCTCGAATGATATTGCAGCAACAGACAGGAAATGTGTCATCTGAATACATCCAAAGAGATGCAGTTCTCTTGGGTGTGGATTTCCAGCTCAGAAAATTTCCATAAGAGAGAACCGCTCTTTAAGATGAGAGCTCTTGAGCATGGGAAGTAAAACTAGACTGGTTTGCCTTCCCCTTGAGCACATCAAGAGAGTTTTTTCCTTCAACAGTGAACAACTACAACTATTTATCTGCAGCCCAGCATTAGCAGGATGTAGCTGTTTTTGAAAGGTAAATAGAGAGAAGGACTGTTTGGATTGGGGTCACAGTGCAGGAGAAGAGGTTAACCTTTTCCACTCCTTGCACCAGTTTTACTAATTTAGCCCTTTCCCCCCTTCTCCAGGGTTGCTCTGCAAAGGAAAACATATGTGCTCCTATAGGATGCCTATATATATTGCGAATGAGGCAGACATAAGCCCCAAGGGGGTAACTGGGATTGTGAATATGAGGAAACAATTAATTTCCTTCTCTTGTTCTGGCCCTGATCTGATATCCTCTGCCTCCCCGCTCCAGCATTCACAGCTCTTTATCCTTTAGTCTCTTCAGGCATCATCAGTTGGTGGACCCTAAGATTAAAGAGGCCCGAGCCTGAGCTCATCAGATCTCAGAAGCTAAGCAGGGTTGGTTAGTAATTGGATGGCAGATCTCCAACAAAGACCAGGGTTGCAGAGGCAGGAGATGGCAAACCACCTCTGTTCGTCTTTTGCCATGAAAACCCCACCAAGGGTCACCATAAGTCAACTCTGACTTGAGGGCCAGATTTCATTTTTCAAGATTAAAGAGAATCAGTACCAAAGGTAGGCATTTTAGAGAGGATTGAGCACCAAGAACCACAGATCCATTAACAATGAGGGTCCTTCCACTTATTCCCCATGATGGACCTAGCCAATATGGCTAAGCAGTGATAAAGTTGGCTCCAAGCAGCTTTCCCGCTCAATCTAATTCAATTCTCCTCCTTACTACAGCTACCATCCTGCATGGCTTTTGCATGTGTTGATCCCATGACTGTCACCATAGCTTTTCTGAGTGGTCAAAGAAGACTTCCCCTTCCCTTTTCTCCAGTGGAGAAACTGCCTGGGTCCAATGCATAATTTACATGAACCACTGTGAATATGGAGTGTGCTATACAAATTAGTTTAATGTGAGTCGTCCATTCAAAATGTTAGCCATATCTAGTGCAGAACTGCTCAAACTTTTAAAAGTGGAACGTACTTCTAAATTTAAGTTAACTTTTCAGGACTAACTTGCAAAGTTGAACCATGGTACTTTCCCCTTCCCTGACATAAAACACTAGACTCTTACACAAGTTAACGCTGGTCAATTTTTTTCATTTATATCTTTTAAAAAGTATATAGCATCATTGAGCAATTGCACATTCTGCAGATGCATACCCAGGTTTGCCATTGGGTCTCCCCAGACCTCCTCTCCCAGCTCACTCTCTTCCACCTCTTCCCTCCTGTTCTGTCACAACCAATCAGCAAGGGAGTCACGGCCCACTTTTGAGCCCCAATCTGCAGTTTGAGAACCACTGAGAGCAGAACCACAAGTGACAAAAGGCACAGATTGGACACTTGTCAGCTTCCCTCAAGTTTTGATGGGAAATGTAGGCAGCTTGGTGGAATGTTGGACAAGTGACAGTTGAAAAGTCCATTAGACAGCAGTCAGAGAGCGAAGCTGCGAGACCAGGATGCCTACATTTCCCATCAAAACTTGAGGGAAGCAGACAAGTGTCCAATCTGTGCCTTTTGTCACTTGTGGTTCTGCTCTGAGGTAGTAGTTAAGATCCACAATCCAACACAGTGTTAAGCCTGCAGAAACCCACTGATTACCGTGGGCCTAAATGCACTTAACATGGTGGTTCCCAGCCTTTTTGATATGGTGACCCACAAATTCAACTTTTCTTCGTATAGTGAACCATCCAGGGCTGGCCCAAGAGGCTGAGAAGGCCCTGGAGTGGTGGTGGAGCTGGACTGAGAAGATGCAGATGATGGCAGATTTCAAAGAGGTGGGTGGCCAAGAGCTCGATGTGGTACATCTCCCAGAGCAGGGTAGTGAGGCAGTGCAGGGGGCTGGGAAAGAGGTTGGGCAGCTGAAGGAGCAGCTGCCTAATTGCCAGACAGCCACCCCCCCCCCCCACCACACACATTACTGTTGCGAAAAGGGAGGGGAAGGCAAGAATGTGAGAAGCTAGAAAGTAAGGAAAGGAGAGGTAGCAAAGGGCGCCCAGGTCAGAAGCCACCATTAGGAATGGCTGGCCAGTTGCTTTCAGAGGCTTCAGGACACACTTTTGGGTTGCAACCCACAGGTTGAGATACACTGTAATAGTGTATTGCAACCTCCATATTTTAAAAAAAATCCTGCATGTAGGAATTTCTTCTCTGCAAAGTAAGCATAAAGATCAGCTGTTCTCCTATGTTTTATAATCTCACTTCGTTGATATAAGTGGCAATTATCACGATTCAGACAACCTCAAAGATCACTCAGCAACAGGGTTTTTTTTTTTGGTAGTCTGATCTCCACCCCCAACAAAATAAAGACGTTAACTGCTTAATTAAAATTGCCTCACTTACCACTTAGGACATATGGTTGCCATCCTCCAGGTGGTGGCTGAAGATCTCCCAGAATTACAACTGATTTCCAGGCCACAGAGATCAGTTCCCCTGGAGAAAATGGAAGGTCCGGGAATTGGACTCTATGGCATTGCACCCCAATGAGGTTCCTCCCCTCCCCAAAATCTGCTCTCTTCAGGCTCCCCCTCCCCCGCAAATCACCAGGAATTTCTAAATGAGAACTGGCAAAAATGCCATTCAAAAGAGTCAAATAACTTGCGTACAAGTGGACTTTTGCGCCCTCTAGAGGATCAAGGTGAAAACAAAAAGGAACTGTTTTCACACGTGATGCTAAAGTCCTTTCTGGATAGTGACAAAGACTTGGTACTCATCCTGATAAGTGTGATATCCTGTCTCCGTGTGGAGGATAGCATTGTCAGGGGAGGGAATCCTTGCTGCACTGAATAAGCCATACTAAGGTGCTGGAGAACACTTGTGTGCAGTAGCGTCCCCAAGGTGGCAAGCATCAAAATATTAAAAATGTTAACATTAAAGCGTTTAAAAGAAAGTATTTATAAAATTAACAATTCAGTATAAACAGACAAACACACTTAACAACACAATAAAGGAGGAAGGCCAATAGCAGTTACTAGAGGTATGCCAAACAAAACCAAAATCTTCACTTCCTGGTGGAAGTTAGAGGGATTAAACGTCCTGGGGAAGGAGCTCCACAGATTTGGGGCCATGACTGAGAAGGCTCTTTCTCAGGCTGTCACTCATCTAACCTCAGATGTTGAGAGGGCACCCAAAGCAGGGCCTCCAAACGTGGGACTTTTCGCAGGCAAAACGTACATAGTGTACCACTAAGCCAGGGCTTCTCCTTGAATATAGCATCTCTAACTCAAGAGACATATCCAAAATGGAGTGGGCTTATAAATTTTCAAGTATCTTAGGGTGGAGATTGGAGAGAAGGGCTAAGGAGAGAAGTGATACAAAGATTGGTTAAAGCTGGATGGAGATGGAAAGGTGTAGAAGCAATAGTAACTTCATTTATTTATTAATTATTTAAAACATTTAAATACCACATTTTCAGCCAAATAAGGTTCCCAAGAAGAGGAGCAGAAGACTGAAAAACGGGATCACACATCTGGCAATGTGGACTGGGACTCACAAAAGTTTAGGCCAAAATAATCTGTTAGTCTTGAAACTCTTTGTTATTTTGGCTAGTTTTTTGTTGTTGTTTATATTAGATGAGGTAAACAGGCATGATTTGTTTTTCCTGCTTTTAAATAAAATGTGTTTGTTCAAGTGTAGGTCTGTTGTCAGACTTGAAGATATCCATTCACATATTAGATTTACTCATGCTTACTTTGCTTGGATCACAATTCTTAAGAATGGTATAATCCCATAGGTTACAGTGATGGAACGTCAACTTTGACAGAGGGTGTTGGAAGTGAAGGGGGACTATAAGAGAGTCAGAGAAACATATATCTTTCCTTTCCACAGCTCTGATGCTATCCCTTGGAAGTGTAGATTGCTACTCTTAGGGAATCTTCCTTCCTTCTGGCTGACACCTTCTCTCCCTCTTCTGCCACTACACCATCTTGAAACTGTGAGGGCAGGTCATGGTTCCTGCAGCTCTCTCCATCCCAGGTTAGCTAGTTAGATTAGAATGCACTCTCTCCTCTTTCCTATCCTATATGGAGTTCCTTACAATAAAGGACACCTATTTCTTTACCAAAGGTAATTCAGGCTCCATGTGAATCTTGGATGATATACTCCTAGACAAGATTACAAATTTTTCAGAGACTGAATTTAGTTGTCATAGCAGATTTCAATTACCCTGATATCTGCTAGAAGTCAAACTCTGTTAAAAACATAAGATCTAATAAATTCATGACTGGTCTTGCTGACCATCTTCCAGGAAGGAGAGATGGAAACAAGTGGGTCTCTGCTATTTTGCACTTGATTCTCAACAACAGAGAAGAACTGGTTGATACGGTGAAAGTAGTGGTCAACCTGGGTAGTAGTATTAGTGACCACGTAATTTTGGAGTTTAAGATCTTGGATAAGGGAAAAACTGAACATAGTCAGGCATATAGGTTGGATTTTAAGACAGCTAAGTTTAACAAACTCAAAGTCATGCAGGGGAGAATCCCAGGGAAGTGGGTGGGAGTTTCTCAAAAGTGATATATTGAAGGCACAATCACAAACTATTCCAATAAGAAAGAAAAATGGGAGGTACCTAAAGAAATTTTGCTATATAGTCTGCTTACAACGGTACACTACATATTATTTAGTACTCCACATCAATAAACTGTGATAGTTGGGAGAGATTACATTACAGGGAATTATACATTTGTAATATATTTACAAAACAATGGTGCATGTGTCAGACAGACAGACAGACAGACAGACAGACAGAGAGGGTGAAGAGACACCATCAAGTTTCTGCTTCTGAATTATCTGGATTTCAGTAGCCCTTTACTAGCTGTGTGAAAGATAACAGAAAACTTGAGCTTAATCCTGGATCAATGTAGAGCTCACTGTTGTCCGAATACAGCATTCATCTTGGGTCCATTTCTTTTCTGATTTTAATTTTAAATTTGCATGGTTTTTAATTGGGGACACTGATCAAAAGATATACAGATTTAACTAAAATGGATAGGCGTAATTTTTCATAATGTAGGTACTTGGGCTGGAAAGGAAGAGAGAGGCTCTTCAGAAAAAGCTGGAATAAGGTTTCCAAGAACAGTACAGCAGCTTCTTCTAACTACTTTGAAGAGAATCATTAGGGCAAAGTGGCTGAGAGAGCAGTAGCTGACCAACTCCAGATCTTCTTGGGAAACTCTAGCACTCTAGACCCTTTCTAGTCTGGATTCAGACCAGGGCATGGGACAGAGACAGCACTTGCAGCGTTAGCGGATGATCTCCGTCTGAATATGGACAAGGGCCATGCTTCCTTATTGCTTCTCCTGGATCTGTCTACAGCCTTTGACACAGTAGACCATGCCATCCTGTTGAGGCATTTAGAAACAGAAGTGGGCATCAAAGGATGTGCCCTGAACTGGTTTAAATTGTTTCTCATGGAACAGACTCAAAGGGTTGCCATCGGAGATCAGCTATCTCCAGAATGGGAACTATCTTGTGGGGTCCCGCAGGGCGCAACCTTATCTCCCATGTTATTCAACCTCTACATAAAACCTTTAGGAGAACTGATTCACAACTATGGAGTTGGATGTCATCAAGATGCAGTTGATACCCAGCTCTATATCTCACTATCTAGGTCCCCACCAGATGCAGTAGAAATCTTAGATCGCTGCCTGACAGCCGTGGTGAAATAGCTGAAAAATAACAAATTAAAACTGAATCCAGACAAGACCGAAGTGATGCTTGTTGGGAAGTCAGAGATCATGAAAAACATTGTACTCCCCACTTTCGATGGAGTTCGTTTGACCCTTGCAGACTTGGTTAAGAGCCTAGGGGTTATACTGAATCCAGCACTACTACTAGAAAAACAAGTTAAGGCAGCTGCAAAAAATGCTTACTACAATCTCTCTCTAGCCTGGAAAATGGCCTTTTATCTCAACACGGCTAACCTGGCCACCTGGATCCATACTATGGTAACATCAAAACTTGACTATTGTAATGCACTATACATTGGTCTCCCATCTAAGTTAACTAGGAGGCTCCGATTGGTGTAAAATGCTGCGGCTCGGCTATTATCAGGAGCGAGCAGGAGCTTGAACATCACTCCCATCCTACAGTCACTCCATTGGCTACCTATCATTTACCATACTCAGTTCAAGGTATTGGTTATTACATACAAAACTCTTCACAGCCTTGGTCAGGCATACCTATGGGACCACCTCCCTCCCTATGTCCCTCCACAGCAGCTTCGCTCATCTGAACAGGGTCTCTTGCAGGTGCCAGCCTGTACATGGGTGAAATCAACAGCAGCCCATACACAGGCTTTCTCTGTGGTGGCCCCTACCCTACGGAATGGCCTGCCTGAGGAGGTCAGGACTGGACAGCCCCCACCTTCCTGGCTTTCTGCAAACAATGCAAAACTGAATTATTCAAAAAGTCCTTTTTTCCAGCTAAGAGGGCAGTATTGCAGGAAAGGGGTCCCAGATGTTTTGCTAATGAGTTAGAAACCATAGATTTCACCATTATGTTGCCTTACATATTGTTTTAAATACATACTCCTATATACTACCTGTGCTTTATGTTGTTTAATGTTGTCCTAGAATTATGTTGTTTCAGGAATTTCTCAACCCCATACTGTATCCTTGCTAATACTTTATCTTTGTAAACTTATATTCATTTACCCTATGACACTGTGTATGGAAATGTTCTTGACACTGTAGGGAAATGCCTGTCCTTGATCTTGCCACTAATTGTACTAATCTCACACTATGTAATCCTCGAGTCTCAGTGAGAAAGGCGGAATATAAATGACATAATTATGGATCAGTGAGATATATGGAATAGCATGTTAGATTAGGATCCAGGTGACCTTCAGCCAGCCACACCCTCTCAGCATAACCTACTTCACAGTCACTTTGGCCCCCCATTGGGGAGAAAACGCAAGGTATAAATCAATGGTACGTAATACATAATGTTGAACAAGGAAATTGAACTGCTGGGCAAGAGGCACTGCGCGGGATAAATGAATGTACAGCTATTGGCAGCAGCTAAGGGAATAAGCCCATTTTTCCCCTGCAGAGACTGGCACCTCGCCTGGAAGCTAACCAGGCTAAACAAGTGGCTGTGTAAACCAGCTCGGGATCAGTCGTTTGTACGCACGCGCGTCCCCAACCAACACATGAAAGGCAAAGCCCGGGCCTGAGGCCAGAACACTTCATCGCGCAGGCACAAGGCGCGATCACGTGAGGTGGAGGAGTGTGGAACAAATGGCGCGTCCCGGGACTGAAGCGTGTCACGTGGCTGCTCCAGCCCCTGCGAACAGAGGCCATAGAGCACCGGTTCTTTTGTCTGCAGTTGCGATTTCCAGGTTGCGTTTGAAGCCTTTGCCCTTTTCAGAGAGAAACCCAGAACTGCTGAAAGACAAAATGCTGCAATCCTCAAACACTTTCCTGGATGTAAGTCCCGTGGAATGAAATGGGATTTACAGCTGAGTAGACCCACTTAAGGGTTGTTCCCCAAATGTATGGGTTTTGTGTAGTGGTGATGTGGACCCCCCCCCCCCCAATAAAAGAGCCAGTAGTTTAATTTGTAACATAAGCTTTCAAGAACCACAGCTCTCTTCATCAGATGCATCTGACGAAGAGAGCTATGGTTCTTGAAAGCTTATGCTACAAATAAGTTAGTTAGTCTTAAAGGTGCTACTGGACTCTATCTACTATTTTGCAACTACAGACTAACACAGCTAACTCCTCTGGATCTCTGATCAGGGTATATACAGGCAAGTTTGCTAAGCTTTAGAACCAGCAGAAATCCAATACAACGCTGAGGAAATGCTGAAACACAGTGTAAGCAATTCTAAGCCTGACATATTAAACACCATAGAAACCACCCAGCAGGTTCACACCTGCAGTAACAGACAGTACGCAGTAGCAAAGTCTGCAGTCTCGATCCCTCTGCTGATGCATTTCCTTGAAGCCACTTTCTTACAGCACACCCCTCCCATCGGAGTAAAAAGCCCTCTAGAATAATTGTTTTGCATAGTTTGGGGGAAACCGGAAGAGTGGGTTTTCCATCTCATTATAGCTAGTCAAACCACCTTAACAAAACCCTGGCACTCCTCACCCCAGTGTGTGTTTGTTACATATTGTCCAGTTGCCTTTGACTTAGGGCGACGGGATGAATGAAAGACCTCCCAAGCGTCCGATGATTAACAGCCTTGCTTAGATCTTGCAAACGGGAGGCCGTGGCTTCCTTTATGGAGTCAAGCCAACTCACGTTGGATGCTTTCCTTGGTTTTTCCATTGAATACAATAGCCTCAGTTTTGTCACACGTGGTAAATTGTGAATGGTCGCCGCCTTTCCTTCTTCAATAAGATATTCCGTTACTTGCTGCCTCACACGATCCCTTGTCCCTGGCGTGCGGTTTTATTTCTTCCTTTCCGCACCGCCCTCCATAAAACCATGTGCTCTAAAAAAAAAAACAGGAAAGTGTACGCCGGGATGCCATTTTCCTTGGTCAAGAAGGTGCCATGAACTTTACCACTCTCCGTGCATGTTCAAATCATACCAGAAATCTAAAGAACGCCTTTTCCCCTATCTCTATGCGTTCCGCAAGGGGCGCGGCCCGTCTCTCGCTCACATGACGAGCCGAGAAGCGGTTAGGTTTGCGTGCGCGATGACGTCTCCGGAGACGCGAAGCGGGCGTGGTCAGCGGTTGGCGCTGTCAAGCTGAGCTCAGCGCCGGGAGAGGGAAGACCGTCAAGGCGCTGGCAGGTGAGCTGCTGGCCTGAGGGGAGGGCTGGGCGGGTCGCGGCCGAGGGTAGACGCGGCGTGGTGGGTAGGGGGAGCGGGCTCCGGCCTGGCTGGCGAACGTCTAGCACAGCAGCCGCTGATGGCCCCTCAGTGCTGACACCGGAGTGTCCTTGGGAGCGGCGTGACGGGGTGGGGGAGGCCAGAGCCAGGAGGGCGGCCGGAACACCCGCCCTGGGTTAGGGTTGCCATCCTCCAGGTGATGACGGGAGATCTTCCGGAATCACAACTAATCTCCGAGCTACAAAGGTTAGTTCCCCTGGAGAAAATGGCTGCTTTGGAGGGGGGGCTCTATAGAATGATACCCCATTGAGGTCTCTCACCTACTCGAATCCTGCTTTCCCAGGCTCCACCACCCAAAATCTCCAGGAATTTCCCGAACTGGAGTTTGGCAACTCTAGGTGAGGGAACTGGACCCTTTCCCATGTCTTTATTTATGCATTAGGCTTCTTTCACCCCATTTTCCAACTACAGATATTTTAAAAACCCGAATACAGTTGCCAATTAAAAGTGCTCTCCTCCAGGGACAGGTGTGATGAAAGGGTGCTATCTCCTTCTTCTGGTGGCTGTAACCAGTTTCCTCTAAAAGTTCCCCTCTGCCTAACTGCCATCGGCAAATGGTTCTTCGTCCCTTCTCCTCTCCTGTCGTCTTATTATGGCTTTTGATAACTGGGGGCAGGTTTCTGTGGCTCTCTATCTGTATAACTCTCAAGTTTTTAGGTCAAGTTAGCAGTTTTTAAAATATTTTATATAGCATCCTTAACTGCATGGTACTTTGAGGAGGAAATGACAAGCTATGGGCCCCCAGACCCAAGAACTTCACTGTAAAATTCTGTCCAGGTAGTGTGGGACTGAGATGGGCACAAGGGTCAGTAAGGAGAATGTGTGTTCAGTTGGAATGCAGCCAGTGCTGCTTGTTGGGCTTATTGCTAACTTGATGTTCAAATTGGGCTTAATTCTAGCAGGTGATGATAGCTAAAGTGGGTTCTTAATAAGACTTTACAGGAAATAGAAGTCACCTCACAATGTGTTCTTTTCTGTCCTGGCCAAGATCTAACGAGACTTCCTGCCAGGGAACAAGTAAATCTGAAAATTTTGCCACTCAGCATCTGGAGTGATAATTAATGTAACACAGACCTGCTCCTTAATATGCCAAAGATGGTGGTGGAAGGGGAAATCATCCTGTTCCCAAACCGATCGCCATGTGTATTTTTAAAAGTTAAAGTTCAACTAAATGAAACATTGAGAGGAAGAATGAAGATTTTCTTTAGGTGGCGAGGAAAGCTTTCAGGTACTGGTGTAATTGTCTGAGCTTGCTAATATTTACCCAGTCCATCAGTAGAAGGGCGGCAGGTCTCTGATAGAGGATCTGCTTTGCATATAAAGGATCACAGATTCAGTGTCTAGTTAAAAGGAACAGGTAGTAGGTAATGTGAAGGACCTCTACCTGAGACTCTGGAGACTGCTGACACTAAACATTGACAGTGCTGTCCTTAGTAGACCAATGGTCTGACTTGGTTTATGGCAGCTTCTAGTGTTCATCTGAAATACTTTATAGAATTGAGACCTGTGATACACAAATTCAGATGAACGTTGAGGAACTCACAAGCCTCTGTACGTTGGATTCTGCATGTGGCTGCTGCTAGAAAAGTAGGGTGAGTTCATGTGGCCAAGTGTAATACTTCCATTTTCCTTCTCATTCTCTGTTTCTTCTGATACTTGCTTTCATTTCTCAAAGTGAAGGTACTTCTGCCTTCCCTTTTACTTCTGTTGGTGGAGCTGTTGCTGGGGCTATTAAGCAAATAATGAAGAAAAATGGAGCCTCGAGTGCCTGTTGCCTAGCTGTGGCTATTTTGTGGAAAGCCACCGCCACTCCGCCCATTCCATTGCCTCCACTGCATTATTATATTGTCTTTAGTACATCTTGACTCCAACTTGAAAAATGAGGGAGAGGGGAGTTAGGATGAAGGGTACTGGGAATGAAAAAGGAGGTAAGAGGGAGTGTGAGTGAAAGACCAATAACTAGGGAACTTGAAAAGTCTAGAAGCAGTGCAGTACACGAATGCCAAGAATCATTTCATCACCTGCTATTTCACTCATGGGCGACACATTGGGGATTAGTTGTATAGCGTGGTAAGGTTTGTAAGTAATGGCACTGTTTTGAATTCAAGGTTCTGCTGGGTTGTAGCTGTTTATCCTGTCCATGTACTCTGTCCGTGTACTCTTGCAGCAGTAGAGAGAAAACTGCAAAGTGGCTATCTATTTGTCCAGGCTGTGATATTGTACAAGTTGCCAGCAAGTTTTCAAAATAGTTCATGTATAGTGAGACCCTTCGAGATCTTTCTCATGCAAGCCTATTAAGTAAGCTGCACTTTTCATCTTGGGCTGAAATATTTGTTCCATCTCTATGCTCATTCCTCTGCTTGAGTACATTGCGTAAATTTAGCAAGACCTGTCTTTGACTTCTGTTTTCTTCCTGTTATGTGACTTCAGTTATTGCGTATAAGCAAATATAGACCATTTAGGAATGTTTCCTGCTAACCTTACCAGACACCTTAAGAGTGGAATTGTTGATTATATAAAAGTAAATTAGGTTATAGCTTGCAGGTAATATCCACACTATATATAATTATTATTGTTAATAGTGTACAACAGGCCTATAATGACTCACTTTAATGTATACATCCTGCCTGAGCAGACGTACCTGGAAAAGGGAGTGCTTAACATGTGCCATAAGCAGTTACACCTCATGCTGCATACTAAACATAAATTTGCTCTAGATTATCATATTTAATGTGTCATTCTCCTCCCAAGTGACAGGGATGCATAACTGGAGCTCTGAGCTGCCTCATTTTCCTCTACTGGGGGGATCTCCCCACAGTTCATCTCTCCATCTGCAAATTTTTTAGGACCCTTGGCTCTTATTTTTAGCTATTACTTATATTTTTATGAGATAAATTTACATTCTTTATGGCCAAAGTTGTTGAAATCTCTCACAATTATTTTATCCATCCATGGAATAGTTTCATTGTAAGACGCGATAGAAAACCATTATTATTGCAGTACAATTCCTGCTTTTCTGTATGTGGAAAAGAACTTTGTTGCAGACTCAATTGGGTCCATCTGAAACCAAAACCATAGATGTTTTTTTATATTTGAAGCACTGGATTCTCTCTTTAGGAGTGGTGCCATACTTCATGTACTAATCACAGTCGGTGTGGGTCTATATGTGTTTGTGTTTACAGCAAACAGTAACATGTGATCAACCTATGTGTTTCTGAATGTTTACTTTTGCGTACTTTCTGCAGTATGCTCCAGTGTACCCATAACAATTGTACTTATTGAGCACATGAAGTTCGAAAGAGTCTCATGTCCTCTATGAAGTGAATTTTTTTTGAAGCACAAACCATTGAATTTGTATAGTTGACTTGTTCTTAAAAGGGAAAAATGTAGCTTATGTATGATGGCTCTAAAGAATGTTCCTTAAAGGCCTTCCTCGCCCCCTTTCTCGGGTGTTAATATAGTATTATTGATACTCAAATAGTTATTTTGGTGAATTGATTGCTGGTTATATGACCTCCTTGTCTAATAGCAGATAGTCCATGAAACCAAGGCAATCCTTATGTAAGTGCCTGACTACTTTTTAAATTGCATTGGGTATCATCTGCTAAAAATAACAAGAGTGACGACCTTTTCCTCCCCAGGCCAGTAGAAATCAGGTCACACATGACCCTTCACATTTTTGTTTAGGAGCAGTACAGGGTTCAGGAGAAAACCTGAAGCAAACAGGTTACAAGTGCCTGGAGTCAGGGTTGTCACCAAGTCAACTGAGTTCACAGGATGGAAAAAGGGTTTCCATGTGATATGGTGCTCTGTAGTAGCTTTTGCAGGATTGGAGGCTGAAGTTTTCTAGAAGATACAGAGTGTTTGCAACTGGATTCGTCCATTCAAAACCAATCCAAACAGTAGCCATGGCATAATGCTTTTATTATGATCAGTTAGAATTTGCAAGGTAACTAGCTAGCATTGGAGTTTCACCTGAGTGTTCCTCAGACTGGATATTAAACACATGAGGAATTAGGGAGAAACAAAAAAAATGTTGCCAGTAAAGGACACAATAAGAATCCTATCAGAAAGATGTGATAGTCCTAAGATGATGGTGTACAAAGCTATTTAGGAGCTAGTTAAATTATTTTTTGCCCAGTACAAAAAAATTCAGGCTGCATCACAGCATGCTGAGATAAAGAAGCAAGACTTGCTGTCTCTTTGGAAATATAAATACCAACAGTTATGTGGATCAGTCTCAGGTAACTTTATGCTGCATTATGCTGCATGGTTATGAACAAAACAGCACCTTTAAAGGAAGTTATTTTCGTATATCAAGAATGCCCAACTGGCAATTTGTGTTGCTGCGTTACCTCCCCCCTTCCCTTTCATTCTCCGTGCCACTTTCAGAGTCTAAGGCAGCACTTCTTACCAGTAGCAGCTGCTTTTTGGGGGGGAAAGTCATCTCTCTGCAGTGGTGATAGGAGGGTTGCTTGCCAGGTTCTTTGGCCAAGAGAAACAGTACATTGATGTCATGGGGTAGAGGTCCAGACTGAAGAAGGTGGCCACTGCTGTAGTAGATGAATCCGATCGTTCCAAAGACGCTCACGGCAGAGTCTTAGCCAGGAAAATTGCCATACAAGCAGTAATTATCAGATTGGGGAAGAAGAATTGTTTTATGTTGAGGCAATTTAAAGCAGTGTTTCCATTTTGGAATTCATAATTTCTACAACAAGCATGCTTGCTACCTAGTTGTTGGAACAGGAAACTAAATTGAACCTTTGCTACCTAGGACCATCATTCAAAATCTTGGTCATGCAGGACACATATCTTATGAAATACAGAATTGTATATGTAGCAAAGTGAAACAACAGTTGTGAAACAAATCAGTTTGTTGTGTATGCAGAGTTGCTAAGCGAGTTACATACCTAAGGCTGAGGTCAGATTTTAAGGGATCCTCCTGATACAAAGAGTTGGGTTATATATATGCACATATATAGAAAAAGTATAATATAATATTTGTGAAGCTCCTGAAGTGGCTTAATCATATGGGTTATGGATTCTACTTCACAAACTTTGTATTAAATGAAATCTAAATTTAAAGCAACATTATAGTTCAGAGAAAACACAATATTACAAAGTTAAAAATAAGACACTTTGGTTTCAAAATAGGTTATTTTTTGAGTTTTGTTCAATTGAACTGTAGTTTTTTTCAGACATGATGAAAATAACTACTGTATAGTAGCTAGATTCAGAAGACAGAGTCTCATGTTAACACTATTATGAGTAGCGATAGCAAATAAGTGCTGTTCAAACCAGTTAGTTATCACTGGTAGTTTTTGCTATTGCATAAACCGCTCTGACAGATGATCAAAGCTAAAGTGGTGGGATACAGTTGAAGAAACTTCATGGATTGAAACTCTCGGATTAAGGGTAGTAAAGTGGCCACTGATCTATCTGTGAAGTGTATTGAACTTGTAAATGACTAAACTGACTAATGCTTTTGTTTGCTTGTCTTTAATACTGCTTGGAAAAGCTCTAATTCTTTTTTCTTTTAGACTTTAAACGCCCTTGCTGACTTGATAAAGAACAAGTTCTTGCCACGCGCTAGTGGATCTTTGCACAGTATTGTATAAGATGCCGCAGTAATATTGTTCTAATATTACTAACAGTGCAATCCTAAACAGACTTACACCTCTTTGGGCTTAGAAGAGTGTAACTCTGGTTTGGGCTGCACTGTTAGTGGCATAATGTAGCTCATTTAATTAGGGTGGTATAGTGCTTAGATAAAAGAGAGGCAGCATGTATAGTGGTTAGAGCATTGGACTAGGATCTGGGAAACCCAGGTTCGAATCTCCACTCTGCCATTGAAGCTTGCTGGGTGATCTTGAGCTACTCACACATGCTCACCCTAACTTACCTCACAAGGTTGTTGTAAGGATAAAATAGAGAAAAACAAGATAAGCCACTTTGGTATGTTTTATAAAAAACATCATTCTCAGTTCTCAAGAACTTGAGGTAGTCTTGAATAATCCTCTTTTCTTTAATCTTTAAACTTCTTTCCTAAAGTTTAACTATCTCACTGACTGAAATCCTAACCATGCAGATTTTCTATCTCAGTGACTGATTTTCCAAACACTCTGCCTTTTTGGAAGCTATCATACAAAATGCCTCTTCCATATATGTAAGAAGGTGGAATTTAAAGCTTAGGCAAATTATCTGTTGGGGAAGTGAGTTGCAGGAGTAACTAGACAAGGGCTGAGGTGGGTGCCTGATGTCTTTGATCTGATGCCTTTCATTATGATGTTATCACAGGAATTTTGAAGCATGCTGATTATCTTTCCCCATTCTGTTTAAAGGAATACTCTGTCCTGTTCCAGTCACTCAGTTCTCACTTGGTCTCAGTCAAGTCTGTAGCTGTGTTCAAACTCAAACCTAATTTGCTGCTATGCTTGCTCACCTTGTCCTTTTTCTCATTACATGTGAAGCACAGTTAAAGGCTTCCTGGTTTGGGAAACATTAGTCAAACTCCACTTTCCTGGGCACCTGGACAAATTGGACCGGGTGCTTTAGAAAGCAAGTTTGTGAGGAGGAAGCAAATGCCAGTTTACCATGGTGCCTACATTAGGACATCGTGGCAAATTGGGGTTTCTGAAACCCCAGAAAGCCTTTGATTGTGCTGCACCCATGAGTGGAGGGAAGAGACAGCATATGAGAACAACAAAAGCCAGGTTCGTATTCTTTGCAGACAGGGATTGGTTGGTTTAACATCTGAAGGCAGCTTTTAACAAAGAGTTTTCTGAACTGATTCAAAGAAAGGGATTAGATGGATCTACAGTTACTAGGCTGAATTAGGCCTTAACTATAATTACTTTGCAGTTAGCATTGACTTTAAGGGGAGGGAAATGTTTACTATTACCACTTGTTAGGATTTGCTGAATAGGAAAGACATAATTGATAATGTCTCCAAGATGACTTTTTTGTAAATCTTCCAGTAACAGAGAATTGTGCAATGTTTTGAGCTCACCAGCTTCACTCAAGATCGGTCAGGAGGCTATGATTTATAGTGTGAGCATTTTGTTTTGTTTGATTTATACCCTGACTTTCTCCCCATTGGAGACCCAAAGCGATTTACAACATTTTCCCCTTTCCATTTTATCGTCGCAACAATTCCATGAGATGGGTTAGGATAAGGGTATGTGCATCCAATTTTGTGCTACTTTGACATTTTTGACCTCTACAAAAATTGGAGTATTTAACTGTAGGAAACTCCAGTTTTGTCAGGAAGAAAAGGCTGAGGTTTTAATTTAGCAGTCGGTTAAAGTATGCTTTTGGCTATTCCCATATACTATGTTCCTTAGCATACTTTGAATTGAAGAATGGTTTGGAAAACTCTACTGAAGTTAATTTCCCAGAGTGTGACATTTTAATGGCTCTGCACATTCAGGCAGGGAACGATGATGCTCATGTTATGGAATTGTATGATGCATACAGTGACTGGATTGATAGTTCTTTGATGGGAAGATTTAGATTATTGCGGTGAGGCATTGGGTGAAGAAAAGGCAACATTCATTGGAAACAAATACAGATGCTAACATGGTCCTACCATGCGACAGTGATATATTGCCTGCACAAAACTACTGAGTTCAGTTTCTGGCAACTCAGGTTATGGGTTATGTTATAAGCAGACTAATGTCTGCTTATAATATAGGAGAGCTGATGCCAGTGGGATCATACAGTACTGGGGCAGAGGAGTCAATACCTCTGATTTACATTTGTGGAGACAGATGATTGGCCCGTTAGAAATACCATGCTGAACTCGGTCTGATCCTGTAGCTTTTGCTACAGTTTATTTCAGACACTGGATTACTTTTATCATTTAGATTTGTCGTTTCCAACTGTCTGACCTTAGTCTTGGGACATTGACTTCAGTTAATTTCACCAACAGTGTCTTCTGTACAACCTAGTGGTCAAGCTACTGAAGTATTCGCTGCATCATCTATCAGACGCAATTCAGAGCAGCTCATTGGATCCATTGTGTTCAACTCTGCATTAAATTGTGGCCATCATTCCTCTTATTATAGCAACAGGTTTTGACTTGCTCCACTCAGTTGTTGGTGAGTTAAGTGAGAAATAGGAAAGAAATTTAATTATGAAGTTCCTCTGCAGATATGGAAACAAATGGTGGAAATCAGATACAATTACATCTTTGTATCCTATGAATTCTTCTTTAATGGCTAAGTCATTCTTTATTCTTTTCCCTACAGGAACCTGTCTGTGGCTGCAGAACAAAAATGTTTCACTTAAGGACTTGTGCTACTAAATTGAGGCCTCTAACGGCCTCACAGACTGTTAAGACAATTTCTCAAAACAAACCAGCAGCACCAAGGACGTTTCAACAAATCAGGTGCTATAGTGCGCCTGTTGCTGCTGAGCCATTTTTGAGTGGAACTAGTTCGAACTATGTGGAGGAAATGTACTATGCTTGGTTGGAAAATCCCAAAAGTGTACATAAGGTAAGGAGCAGCCTCTCTCGGATACAGCTTTCTCTCTCTTTACATGCTGGTGCACAGATATGAGCACTGATTTTTCAGGTAAGTACAGGTTATCTTGAAGTGGAATTCAGCTGGCCAAAGATCCTGGAGTTGTTTTGAATCCATTCCACTTTGCAAGAATGGAAAACGTTTGACTGCCAAAGGACAACAGCCATGAGATCGTCGACCTTGGAATGGATTTGGCAAGTTTATAGCTGCCTTCCCTGGAGGAATAATTTCCTGGCTCCAGCATGGATACAAACAAGGATAAGCTGCTTCCCTTGGGTGCCCATTGAAGAAATAATCATGATCCTGTTTGCAGTAGTTTGAGTAGAACCTTTCGGATAGGAAAGAGGCACTAAGATATGTTCTACCATTATGTTCAAGCTCTAGTAGTTTTGAGTCATGGACCTAAAATTTTGTGAATATTTTATCTTGGGTAATACTTGATTACTTGCTAGTTCTTAGTTTACTATAATCCGCAGGAGCTTATATTGCCAGATGGTACTTAAACTTAGGGGGTGACCTTGATGGTGCTGTCATTACTTTTTGCTGTGATAGTTGCATGTGACTGTTTATTCTACAGTGTGCTCAAAACCGCAGCAGTGTCCTGATTTCAAAGTCATTGTGCATTTAATCCCTTGGAAGTCATAACTCTTAATATAATATTTTTAGGGTTACCCTAACTATGTATGGGTAGTTTTCAAAGCAGTAGGGCATGATAGTAAAAATATAAATAAATGTAAAAAATGGACAGGATAATACTTACTGGTACTGAACTAGATTAGGTGCAGAATCTGCTTCTAAATAGACTTCCCATCCATCCATGCACTGGAGAGAGGCTAGTGATTAGTGTAGATTAGAAGTCTTTTAAAGGTGTATTTCCAGTTAACCAAAGAAGATTCTCTCCTCCTTGATGCATACTGGTCTTTTGCTTAACCGTCCCAATGGGCAAAAAGTAGCTGACGTTATGTTGGATTACTCAGTGGCCACTGCTTTTTACAATTTATTGTAAAGAACGTTGGACTAAGGTAAATCCTGGTCTAGATGAGCAAGGCAGGTTCTTAACTAGCAGGTCGATTTAACACAGGTTTGTCAAGTCTTAAGAGATTCTGGTGTTCTTTCTTGTTTTGTACATTTAAAGCCTTTCGGAAGACTGCATAGATCCTAGTGAGGGGGGGGATCATAGGTCATGCAGAACTGAAATTAACATACCCCTCCCTTATTGTACTTAAGTTTTAGTTATTTGTGTGTCCTGGGAGAGAGAGCTTCTGACTTGAGTTCAGTGAACCATAGTGCACAGAGCCATAAATAGACACTCCTTTTTTTTTAAAGGCATGTGTTTCCAGTAAGGGACACCACCATAACACTGCTGAAATGGTATCAATAAACTCCAGTACCTCATTCTAAATATGCTTAGGATTTATGAATATTTGGCAAAACAGAATTCTGGTTTACTTCAGTGATGTCACCGTATCAGGAGAAACGTGTTTGCTTAGAAGATTGCAAAGCCTTCCCCCTGGGGATTTTATCTGCATAGCATGGCCTCCCTTCACTAGTAGATATATGACAGCAACACCTGAAAATTCTTGTGGCCATTTCCTTGGATTAAATACTTCTTTTAAAATGCTGATGTGCAGCTTAAAATCAAGCCAGAAGTAGCCAAGAGCCCAATTGCTACAGAGTGGGGAAACAACAGAAAAGCAGCAAGCAAATAAAACCTTTGATCGCAACCAAACTCCTTGTTTGACAAAGACTTTGCCTAACACTCAAACAGAAGGTGCCAGACAGATCTCCCAGATCTCTCTTAAGGAGTTTGAAAAATGGGGCATACATCCTTTTCCTGGTTGCCACCTATCTTATCTCAGGAGCTGGGGCAACCAAAGAAGAATCTTGAAGGATAATCTTAGCACATAAGCAGGTTGGAGAAGGAGGTGGTAGCAGTTCTATAGCTATCCTCAGCCCAGGCCATTTAGCCCAGCTTTAGAGGTCAAAAACAGCACTTTGAATTTTTCTGGGAAACAAGCTAGAATCCAGTGAAGGTCTCATAATATAATAATATATCGTGTGTCATATGCTTATTAAAATATGTTCTGGTTAATAAGCTAAGTAATATATTTTTAACTTTTCAAAGACCTTGCCCTGTATATTACAATAATCAAGCCTGACTATTACTAGAGCGTGGGTAACTGAGGCAAGATCACTGAGGGCGTCCCTCAGTGGAATGTGGTTCAGGTAGGTAGTCAGTATGCAACACTAGTACCTACATAAGTTTTCTGAAGAAGTGGACAAGTGGATATTGGATGGTCATAGAATTTGCTCTTGTGAACTGAGCTTGTGTACTAGGTAAGTTTATATCAGCCAAGTCATCTTTTTCATCCAATAGGAACAAGCCTTCTGTTTGAGAAGGGGCGAACATGAAGTAATCCAAACTAATGCTTGGGGGATGTGTGGGCAGATCTGCTGATCTAAGCCAAAAATCTAGTGTGCAGACTTTTGAGAGCGTGAAATACGCAATGTTAGGGGAAAGTAATGTGGCAGTTGGATGTTTTGTTTGTTTTGGTGCAAAATTCAGATTATTCTACCTAGGGTTGATCTAGCAGAAAGTTAGGGGTCAATATCTGTTCAGGTGACAGTCAAGTAAGGGCTGAAAGTTAAGAGGAGCAAACAGCTGTGGAACACATTGTAATCCTCTCACCATTTAGAGACCATTCCCATATTCCCTTATCTACATTAAACATGACTGGATTGATACTTGCTTAAAGAACACACTGAGATTATCAGAAAGTAAAACTGTCTCTAGGTAAGATTCCACACACATTACTATAAATACAGTTTAAAGTGCAGAGCTGTATAAAGACCTTTGAAAGCCATGAACGTTTGTTTCTCAAGATGTATGCAATTAAATGCAGAACTAGACTACTATGGCTGTCATCATTACTGGTGTTTCCCACAAACATGTGAAGCATAACATGAACATAGATAAATAAGATGTGCGTACAATTATTTGGGAATCCTGTGTAGCGCCTGTTCTTCCTGCTGTAATTTCTATGCAGAGCTGTATCACGGATTCCTTTTGTTTATCAGAATTCTTCTATCCAAGGCAAGTGAGCAATATGGAGCCTTTTAAGAGGAGCTTGGCAGCAGTTTTCAGGAGTTATTAGTCAAGGTGCAGGCTGGAACTTACTGATTGTGCATTTAAACTCCAAATATAAAGTAGCCCACAGTTGCCTTTAAAAATAAATAAATCCTGAACTACTTGACGGCTGTACTTCCATGTAGCATTAAAAGTTGTTCTAGCCCTTGTCCTCAAACTACCTCAGACCTGGCCTTCTCCCAAACCTTCCTTCAACCTGATAAAGTGGTGTTGTTGTCTTGGTAACTGTCCTTCCATTGCTAGTTCTACCCTAAGCCTGCTGATCTGGTTTATATGCCAGTGCACGCTGACCTTCAAACAGTCCCTTGGCTTTCACTTTTGTCTTATCTCAACAGACTCGAGTTATTTCCCCTCAGAAAAGTTTAGAGGTCATACATGCTGGTGCAACTCTCCTGAGCTGTGAACTCTCAGCAGCTCAAAGTTCAGAACACTCTAGAGTCACCAGGATAATCTGATTTATGCCGTAACGTGCCAGGCTTTGTATCCAAAGGGCTTTCCTAAAGATATGTTTAATGTCAGAGATCCAAGACAGAATATATCTCCCCTTAAAGGAAAAAAAACAAATTCCACTGGAAATGGAACTGGTACATCTTTGGCAAGCACAGCATGGAAAACCAGGTTTAGCTATCAATTCTGAACTTGAGGCTGAATGTCCTTGATGTTTTAATGAAATACTGAAGTTGGGTAACCCATTTTAACACTATCTTGGAAGTGCTAGAGGCTGCCACAGCCCATTTTTACTAGCACACCTTGCTGCATATACCCATGGTAGCTGTTTTCTAATCTAGATAATTTTCCTATGGTTGCTTACAAGGTAATCTTATTATTTATTTACTTCATTCAGTTTGGCTGAATGTGGTTAGAGTGTTGGACTGGGGTGTGGAAGACTCTGGTTTGGATTCTGCACTCCCCGCCCCCCACAGCTATGAAAACTTGCTGGGTGACCATGGGCCAGTCACACACTCTCAGCCTAACTATTGTCATGAGGAGGATAGACTGGAGACAATGAGAATACAAGACAGAACCTTTATTGGCATAACCGTAGCAGTGTTGAAAACAGGCGGAGCCTGTTAATTGTTAAACATTCTAAACACACTTCTCCTCTTGTATACACGGTAAAGGAAGTTTGCCACCATTTCAGTGACTTCAACCTTGGTTGAGGCCAAAAAAACTCACTATCTTACTCTCAACAGATTTGCCCTCCAGCGATTGCAGTAGGTAATCCAAATAAAATGCACGTAAATCATCATAAAATCTGCACGATAAAAGTACGTGGGCTGTATCCTCGATTTCCAACATCCCACAGGGGCATAACCTTTCTCCAAATGGGATTTTTTTGAATCTCCCAAATAGTACAGCAGAAGGGAGCACAATAAAACGGGCCAACATAAATGCCCTTCGAATACAGGGATCGATTAAACAGGAAAAATACTCTGCCAGCGCATCACTAAATGGAATCCCCCATTGAATAGGAGAGCAATGTCCCGAAGCGAGGCTTCTAAGGTCTTGCATCTCCATGTCAATTAGCCTCTGTTTAATCCTAATAAAAGCATTCTTCTCAGATAAAAGGTACAGATCTTCTATGTTGAGCCCCATCAATGTAATTTTCCTTTCGATATAGTTCAACCAGTCACACGTGTTAGACTCGCGTAACATATACATTATGAGACTATTAGGCCCGCTTCGAAAATGTAGGCAAAGCCAGAATTTGAAGGTTGAGGTCCATGCCTTTGTAACTAAACATCTCTGGTTTGTCTCGAGGCAAATTGCCGCATAAAGTATGCAAGCTGGAAGCCCCAAGATTTTCCTAAGAAATTTAGATTGGACTCTTTCGATCGCTTCGTTGGAAGTGGAAATCCAAATAGGAGCTCCATAAAGTAGCTTAGTGCATATTTTATAGTTAAACACTTTAAGACATGGAGAATAATGTAAGCTGCTTTGGGTTTTCATTGGGGAGAAAGGCAGAGGTATAAATGTTGTAAATAAACACAATTCCTCTATTGCCTGTCTTTCTCCTTGAAACTCAAGGAGGATTACAAAGTATTTTTAAAAATTCAGTCAGGCAGCATAACCAATTAACAATGCAGTAGGGCTGCAATTACAGAATTGGAAAACAGTGCAATCAGAAAACTGCCGTAAGACATGGCATATAAGTCAGAAAATGGATTACAGAGACAGAACACAGTGCAGTAAAAACACAGCGATATGTACAATAAACATTGCTATAGTCTACAATCCTATGGCCTTATAAAAGCAACCTCCTCAGCTGTTTCATTATGCTACAGTTATTCAGGCAACCACACTTGTGGCTGTTTACAAGCTTGCCAATAAAATAGAATGCTAAACTGCCTCATTATCAATATATATATTCAGCTGTAATCTAAGCATGCAGATGACGAAGAGCAGAAGAGTTTATTTGGCAATGGCTTTTAATTTAAACTTAAGTGTCACTCAGCATTATAGCTCATCACATAAGGACCAAATGCAAGTCACTGTTAACAAGTTTAAGTAGACTGTTTGCAATTTAATGCTAGTTTCCTTCACTGATTGATCTTCATTCTGTACAGCCTGCACCGTGCAAAGTGGTTAGTGGAGAGGTAGTGAAAATGTGTTTCTGTACAACAGTGATAGAAAGAGATAAGACATGGAACTTTATTGAGCTCTACACGTATAGATAAAACAAATACACTAAGGTATCAGGATTGTATAGTATGACATTTTGAATAGAATTAAGTGCGTAGAAGTGTTTGAGATATCTACATAAAATGACTTAATTCCATTGCAGTGATACTAATCAAACATTACTGTGAATGAGATCTCCCAACTATTTACTGGAGAACAAAGAAGTAAATATTGAACTCCTGACACATCCTAAGAAGATTTTGGCAGGTCCAGTTGCTCTGGATGAAGTGCTAAGAATGCAACTGAAAAGGTTGCCTATGGCCATCAGCATTAAAAATGTGTAACTAAGAGGCTTTCTATTGGTTTTGTGCTTCTGCCACACAGCATAGAATCTTTTTATAAAGTGAAGTTTTATTTTCTGAAAATCTCCATGTATTCTTAAAGTAGATTTATTTCCAATCAAGATCAATGCAGCCAAAGCCTGCTGAAATAAACAAAAGGAATATGAGGATGATTTCTCAATGGTTAAGGAATGCTAAGAATGTGCATTCCTGTCATTTAGTCCTAATTTGGTTGTCAACCAGGTTAAAAAATTGCCCTGGCTGCTACTGCTTTCTAAGGACGAATAAATACTCCAGAAGCTATGTTGGTCAGACCAGCTGCTGCTTACATGGGATGAGAGAAAGGTATAAAAATTGGGGCTGAGGCGGGTCACCAGTTAGCCACCCTGAATTAAACATCCATGTCGATCATCACTGTAATGTCTACCCTTCTTTCCCCTTTAGCTTCATTACCACACTGTCACTTGGATCTTGTTTTCAGAACACAAGATCAACAGCATGGTTGTGACATTGGATGGGGAAGTCAGTCCAAAGGTGGATATCGACAGATAAGGTTAGGATAGGAAAATGTGAAAGGCGAGGGGAATGCCCCACTAAAAAGGTTGGGAAAGTATTTCTTGACCACTGAGATGGAAATTTCCCCCCCTCTTACTTGCAACTGCCTTAACTCTCTCACACCTCCCAGTCCCTTCAAGTCCTCCATGTTTCTTCCCTGAAATGCAGTTTATCTGTGCTTTGTGTTTCTCAGAAGGGTTGTTTTGGTCTTTCACTTCTGCTTACTCAGGATTTGTGTTTTCCACTCTTGGCTTTTTGACAGTGGTGTTCTGGATAAAAGAAAGAGGGCAGAGATGGGATAGTGGAAGGCCAAAGAGGACAAGGTGGCACCAGTTAAGACTGGGGACTACCAGAGTATGAACTAGGGATTTAGCCATGGGGCAAGGAGGGAGGAGTGGATTTTTCCAGTGTTGATCAGAGAGAGGTATCATAAGCTGACAATAGACTTAGAAAAACTGGTAGGGATTAAAGGCTTTGAGATGGAACATTAGGCAGATCTATCACAAATACTTTTTAAAGTTCCTATGTAGAAATTGAGGAAAAGGCAGCTTGGGAGGCAAGATGAGTCATGTGATTTGCCTCCTGCAATCCTTTCCAATCCCCTTCTGCATGCAGCGGAACCTCCTTATCGTTGAAGCTTGTCATGGCTTTGTCCTGCTCTGGTTTTGCCCTTTATTTCCCAGTCTATCCCTACTTGTGACCTTCACACTGTATCGTCTGCCCTTTACCATCAGAAGGACCCCTTCTCTCTTAAACAACTCCACTCATTCTCCCTTGGTGCCTGGCATTGGTCCCAGGACACTACTTTTCTTTCATACTTCAGCCCCCAGCTGCAAACATGCCTTAGTGAGCGAGTGACCCTTGGTCTCATCCCTTATTTTCCTTCCAAAAGAAGCTTAAATTTGTGATAACTCTATTCACCCTCATCCACCCCTTGTTACTCTTTCCTCGTTTTCCTTTGTCTTCTTCAGGATCGAAACTTACTTTGTAAGCTACTTCGGGTGGCACCTGTTGTGTATGTGCTGACAAAACTTTCCAAAACACCACGTGCTCCAATTGTGCTGCGCACACAGATGAAATTGGCTTGCTATCAGTAAATATAAGAAGCGTCCACATGATCAAACTCTGCTGCTTTGCAGTACTTTTCTCAGATGCTTATCTGAATCTGGTTAGCAGTATTTGAGAATGTTAGTTCTACTTAGGTCAGTTGCAGAAGGCTGTGATGAAGAAACAGCTTGCCATTAAGTTCGCTAGCTCAGCTCTCTGAGCTCCCTGCCTGCAGAGGTGAGGCAGGTGGCAACAAGGTGCAGGGCTTTTTCAGTGGTGGTGCCTCTCCTTCGGAATGCCCTCCCCCTTGAACCTCACCTGGCACCCACCTTACTTTCTTTTAGGCACCAGGACTAAATACTCCTTTTAACCCTGGTGAAGGAATTTCGTTTTTTTTTTAATTCAGTCTGATTCTAGCTCGAGGATGGTTTTATGATTATCATTTTACACAGCTCAATGTTTATTTTATGTTCATTTGGATTTATTGTATTGTTTTAGTTGTGAGCGGCCAGTGTTTAGAGAGGAGGCATTTAAATTTTCTAAGTAAATAGACAAAAGAAAGGAGCACAATAATAGTCAAGTGTTTCCTAGAGAATGCCTCTTAAATGCAGAGATGACTATATCCTGATGTTTGGGCTTTCATTTCTTCAGTGCCAATCCCAAGAGAAGTTCTGCAGCAGTTATTGTAGGGTATTTTCTTAACTCCAGCATGTCATCATCTGTTACCTGTTGTCAGGTGTCATATGCTTATAACACAGCACCACGTTTATTGGTTGCACATTTGCTTCTGAGTTCAACTCAGGGTGCTAGTTTTAAGCATTCATAGCCTGGGACTCTCATATCTGAAGCATTCTCCTCATATGTGTCCCACATAAATTGAAGTTAGGACAGCAAGTGCTTTTAACAGTTCCAAGAATCTGGCCGGTAAGCTCAGTGGTAGCAAGTAACAACATTTTAGTGACCCTTCTCTTTGTAATCACCTACCTCTTGTTTTGCAAAGGGCAGGGGGAGACATTTTTCTTTCTCCTGGCAAATATTTGGCAAATAGGGTGGTGGTTTATAATGACGTTGTTTTATTAGTTCCTGTGGTTTAGATGGTTATTATTGTTATGCAACTGTTATGAAATCTTGTAACATTTCATGAATTTTATTGTAAACCCACTTTGAACACAGGAAAGATGGCATACTCTTTTATTTAAATATATGGGTCAAACTGTTTCACAATAGTTCCTCAGAGTAGAACTTTAAGCTTACATGATTATCTGTTTAAAAAAAAAATGGGTCCGTGAGCTTTAGTATGTTTGAACAGAAATTTGTAGAGATCAATCCCAACAATTGACAGGCAATATTGCTGTTAAGTAGAAGGTGATAATTTTGTAACCCACACTTCACTGATGGCACATTTTTGTTTATAGTCCAAAGTGTGTTGCGGACATGAGTTTAGTACACAGATCCCTTTGAAATGCATTGGGAAAATGTCAGTTTACAAATGCTTACCAGCTGCCTCTTCCCACATGCATGTTGGTCTGTTACAGTGAAAATAAAGAGGTGTCTTACATATCATTAAGAACAAAATTTTTATTCCAGCATAAATTTGTGAACTGAGCCTAGAGTGGCTTGTTTTGCAATCAAAGGATGTGGCAGATGGTGGAATATGATCTCAAATATAAATTGATCTGCTTAATTATGAGAATTTGATACTGGATTATCAGTACTTGCTAAATCTTGCAGTGCAATGAATTGGTCAAACATTGACTAACAAAATGAAAAGCATTTCTTTTGGAAACTGATAATTTTGTGAACTGTGAGTGCAGAAAGACAGGGCTTTGCCTTGTTTGGCCACAGTGTCAGTAGAGTGGATGTGGACTTATGTATAATGGGTTGGAACCTACTAGCTTTTCTGCTAGAGGAAAAGGAAAGAGACATCCTCTTTGACCACTCAGAAAGGCTGTGCTGAGATTCATGGGACCTGCAGGCACAAAAGCCATGTGGAGCGGAAGGGAATGGGATGAGATGGAAAAGCTGGTTGGATCCAACCCACCGTTCACATGAAGTCAAGTATTGTCTGACTTCGCTCAAGCGAAAAACTTTTGAGTACATTTAATGCCACTGTAGTTGAAAGAGGCAGCTGTGTGGTATACGTTCAGTTGGTGGAAGACAAGAGTTTTTCATTTGGTTTCCAGGCACAGTCAAATTGGTATGAATTATCACACAACCGCCAGTCTTGATTTTTGTTGTTGTTTTTTTATTGATTTTTTTATAACAATAAACTATTAAACTATATACAATTATGAATTTGCAGCCATAATGACTGTAATGACTGTTTATGAGTGGAGGAACATTAGGAAAGCGGACTGTTCCATCTACTGAATGGAGCTGCCGTCAGGGAGCTTTGCCTTCTCTGTAAGTTGTAAGGAAAGGCATGCTCCTTTTTATAGCAAGTCACGAAATGAACCTAATCTGCATCTTCTAGTTTTATCTTGAGGTGTGTAGGAGTCAGCTCTGGCAAAGGAATCACTAAGTCTTTCTTTAGAAACTTCCTATTTTCAGCTGCGTTTGTTCATACAAGGCTTTCTCTCTCCTTCTACAAGCTTTATTAATACCAATTGCTTTACCTTTGTTGTCCTTGAGGGCTGATAAGGGAAATTAGATTTGAACTGCAATCCTAAACAGATTTACTCCAGACTCAGTGCATTGAAATCAGTGGCGTTAGACTGGAGTAACACTGCTTAGGACTGCATTGTTAAAGTCCATATCTGCTGATTTTCAGCTTCAGTTTTTGTAATTAGGTCTTTGTGTCAGCATTTTTAAACCCCAGAATAATCCTTCAGGAGTCTTTAAGTATAACTTTCCCAGAAGCATTCTGTGGAAATAGTGTGTCAAACGTATTTCCACAGGTTTCTGTGGAAATACATTTTTTCTTCCTTTGCAATATATTCTAAATTGGTTACAGATACCATGAACATTAACCCTTGCCAAGGATAAAGCCTTCATTAAATTAAAAGTAGGGTGGTAGTATCAGGAAAGATTTAGCCAAGCGTGTTAGAAGTATGGGCCAGGATCCAAGGAGCTGTGAAAGTATTTCCATGATCCAGAGAGACTTTATTTAGACTTGTCTGTTTTTGAACTATAGCCCCTCATGGAAAACTTGATTATTTTTCTAAACTTGAAAATTTGAAAAATATGGAATGGAGGGAGGATCTGCCATTCAGAGAAGAGCAGTTAGAAATTGTTTTTCTAGGACAAGCCCTCTGCATATGCCTGAGAAGGTGTCTGGATCTCTGCCACAATATACAATCTATTTGAACATTTCAATGCAAAATCTATAAGTAGTTTACTTTTGATACATCTGCAAAGCATCAGTAGTTGCAAGTGACCTTTAAAGAAAATTGCTGAGTGATTTCCTTGTATCACGCAGTCATTTTGCATTCCTGAGGTTTAAACTGGTAAGAACTAGGTTTGGTTATCCTCTGGATTTTACTCCTGCTGGAAATATAGCACATTTAGCATGCTATCTCAGGATTCCCAGTCCCATGTTGGCTTCCAATATTCAAAAAAAGGAGCAAAGGTGGCATTTACAGGTGGGAAGTAGAGGGTAAGGGGACTTCGTGCTTCCTCACTCATATTGCTTTTACATTGCAACTCCTTGCCACTTTTTCTCCAGTTGGGTTTTCTAGTCATGTGGGCTAGAAAATAGGGGGAAACAGATGGGAGGAAGATTGGCAAAGGAAAAGCAGTAGGTGAGATAAGACTAAAGTGATAAATGCCGTGATTAAAATGTTCAAAACTCCTTAGTACTTAAAAAAATAATAGGGTATGTACAGGACAGCTCATTGTTCTTCCTGCAAGAGGGTTTCCTCCTGCTCTCCCAGTCCATTACATGGGAATAGGACAGCAGCACTACTGCGACGGAATGAGGCTACTGTTTATGTAATGCTGAAAATCAAATTGTCTCAGATTGCTAGGAATCTAGTCTGATTTGGGAGCTTTTAGGGCACTGTGTAAATGTCTGTGTGGTAAAAATGCTAGTCCACTTGATATCACTTGTATTGAACAGAACACGGGTCATTCGTTTCTGGCTTTGATTTGCCGTATCCACTGTTGTTAACAACCGTGTTTTGCAATCTTTCAATTAACTAGTCAGAGGTGTTAGCATACAGCAGCTGTAAACTGCACATTGGCTGTGTTAAATGTCATTAATGGCAACTATGGAAAGTCTTGTCTTTGCATTCTAGACACAGGGAGTGGGTTTTTCTTGGGCTTTGGGGTGGGGTTTTTCATTTGATGGGTAGGGGGTTATTTTTTGTGAATGTTCTCCCAAGTGAGTCAGCTTTTCCCACAGCCTTTGAATATTTGGCAACAGTGTAGAGAACTCTCAGCTGATGACAAAGCAAGTTTTCAGTTGTCTTGATTTTTGTGTGATTAGTTGAAAACGTCCTTCCTTACCCTAGCATGCGTATTACCTTCAGGTTACTATATTTTATATTACCAAAAAAAGGCACAGTTCATACTTCCTCTGTCCTCATAAATACTGATTACCTGTATGTGGCCTTCTAGGTGTATTTCAGGTCAGCAATAAGAGCAAATACAAGCAAACTAGCTCTTTTATGCAGCACTGTAAGAGATAGGCATGGTTTGTAATAATAGGGTGCTCCATTAAGCGCTTTCCTTGCTTCAGAAATCTTTTGCATAGCACTACTGCAACCAGTTTATCAAACCAGAAAAGGCTGTCTTCTGTGCAAGCAAGCAGTGTCTTTTGAGTTGTCTTGTATAAAGGTGATAATGGTGTGCGCCTTCTAAACCAAGCGAGGAAAATATTAGGAGATGAGGGAAGAGGTTTATTGGCAGGTATGGGGAGAAACACAAAGTCTTTGTCCTCCCTCTGCTTATCAGTGCAGCTTATTGGATATTACTACATTAGCTATGTGCAATAGAAAAATATATATCAAAACAGAGCCGTAGTTGCTGTAGCCCTCTTGGGTCTTGGGTGCTCCAAATACCTGACAAAGAAGTAAGGTTTTTGTGTGTCATTTATTATTTTGGTAAATACTGTGAATTGCGAAAAAGTTGGCCATATGCAAGATCCAAAGTGTGAGTTAAAGACCTTGGGCATGCTCAGTAGAATGGTTAACTTCTTCCTTACCAGACCCAGTTTGGTGTAGTGGTTAAAAGCGCGGGACTCTAATCAGGAGAACTGGGTTTGATTCCCCACTCCTCCACTTGAAGCCAGCTGGGTGACCTTGGGTCAGTCACAGCTTCTAGTTCTCTCATCCCCACCCACCTCACAGGGTGTTTTGCTGTTATGGGGATAATAGTAACATACTAACCCGCTCTGAGTGGGTTAGTAACATACTAACCCGCTCTGAGTGGGTATTAAGTCATCCTGAAGGGTGGTATATAAATCGAATGTTATTATTATTATTATATTTCAATTTATAATGTTGTTATTCTTCCTGCCATATTGCAAACTGCCTCTGCTACAAAAGAAGTTTGGGGCAAGGCTGTGTTTGTTGACAGCAGCTTTTGAAATGCAAACTCAGAATTTCTCTGGGGCACAGAGTCCTTTGTGTCCAAGCCTTTTCCAAGGCATCCTTTCTCAGGTCTGTTGCTCAAACTTATCTTGTGGCTCACAATTGACACAAATAGGAAACGCTAGAAATAGCTACAATGGCATGTGACCAGGAATTATACTAGTCCAGGAGCACATGATGTGAGCTCACAAGGTGTACTTCCCAGGGAAGAATGACCTTTCTCCAGCTAATATGATCCGGTGTTCAAAGGCTTTTTGTTTCTCTATACAGCTGGAGAACTGGAGTAGTGTTTGTCCTATACTGACTTTTTCTATTCTTCAACTACACAGAGCATTTCACATACATTGACTTGTTATCTTTACAGCCTGTAAAGTTGGATTAAAAGTTTAAAACCCCAAACTGAAGATGTAAGGTGGGGAATGCTGTGAGATGTAGGTTGTCTAAGGCCATGGCAGAAACTAGCTTTAAACCAGGGACTTTCCTGATCCATAGCTCAGTCTGAAAATCACTATAGCAGACCTACTAGCACCTTGTAACAACTGCTATATCTTGTTGCATATGACCTTGTGTACATGTCTTTGGAAATAATGATATACTGTTCTAGCTTAGAGTGGATTCTCTGTAATTATGATGATGGAGTAAAAGTTCTGATAATTAATTCATTGAGAGATGCAATCTTGAAGGATGGAGAAGGTAATAGATTCCATGGTATGATGCCTTTGGCTTTTAGGTAACTTAAGCAAGGGGCACTAACTAAAGTACTAATGGTTCGGCAATTTTCCCCCCTGCAATCCTAAACAGAGTTATTCCAGTCTAAGCCCATTGAAATCAATGGGTTTAGAGTGGCATAACTCTGCTTAAGATTGCTGTGTTAGGCTCCTAGTTGCTTCTGCTTACTTATTTGTCCAGAGCTCCTGTATCTACTGCCAGGCATAGGTACAGTCTAGCCAATATTTCCATCAATATAGTTTTGAGAATTTAATTCTAAGTCATCATTAAGCCTAGCCTCAGACTTTTCCTTGTGGCTGGACATGACAAGGTTAACTCAATCCTGGGCTGTATTAGTTCAGTCCTGGAATGTATCAAAGGGGCCATAGCGTCGAAATCGCAGGAGGTCATAGCCCCTCTCTATACTGCCTTGGTCAGGCCACACCTGGAGTATTGTGTGCAGTTCTGGAGGCCTCACTTCAAAAAGGATGTGGACAAAATTGAGAGGGTGCAGAGGAGAGCAACGAGGATGATCAGGGGTCTGGAGACTGAGCCCTACAAGCAAAGGCTGAGGGCCTTGGGAATGTTTAGTATGGAGAAGAGGAGATTGAGGGGGGACATGATTGCTCTCTGTAAGTATTTGAAAGGCTATCATTTGGAGGAGGGCAGGGAGCTGTTCCAGTTGGCAGCAGAGGGTAGGACCCGAAACAATGGGCTTAAATTACATGCACAAAGGTACTGGCTGGATCTTAGGAAGAACTTTTTCACGGTCAGAGTAGTTCAAAAGTGGAATCAGCTGCCTAGGGAGGTGGTGAGCTCCCCCTCACTGGCAGTTTTCAAGAGGAGGCTGGATGAATATTTGTCAGAGATGCTTTAGGCTGATCCTGCACTGGGCAGGGGGTTGGACTAGATGGTCTGTATGGCCCCTTCCAATTCTATGATTCTAACTACAGGGTTAACTGGCTAATATTACAGTTAATTGCTTATTGAATACGTTTTAAGCTATATAGTGATAGTGGGGTAAGTTTTGCTAGAAATCCAATAACCCATGTCTGCAGCACTGCTGCTACTTCCTAAGTGGCCACAACTGGAACGGGATCAAAATCAAGTGGAAAACATTGTGTCGCCTTTGTTTCCTACCCATATATATACCTGTGCTTGGTGGCTTTGTTTCTGGGTACCCACTATTGCTAGTAAGTCAAAAGCAAACAGATTGTATTTGTTGTGGTGTATTTTCCTATTTCAGAAGCAGGACAGGGGCGGGGGGAGAAATCAAATATGCTCAACCACTAAAAAAACTTGATGCTGGTGCCTAGTAATTTGGAGAGCTTTTTTCACCAACATCACTACGAGGGTACCTGGATCTAAGGCAATGCTTGGATGTAGGGGATGAGAATACAAGACTTCATCTGTTGGAGCTTTTTCTACATTTTTAATCACTCTAGCATTTTGTATAGGAAAGCATGTAGTTGTGACAGAAGAAAATCTCAAGCTACTGTTGACAATGTGGAAAAGCAGATACTAAACTGTAATGACTTGGTGATTCCCGGTAAGCAAACATTTCTTCTTGGTTTGTTTGTTTTTTCCAGTCATGGGACATATTCTTTCGCAATGCCAATGCTGGAGCTGCTCCAGGTACTGCTTACCAAAGCCCCCCTCCATTAAGTACCAGTCTGTCGACTCTGACACACGCACAATCTTTGCTTCAAGCACAGCCAAATGTAGATAAACTGGTGGAAGATCATCTTGCAGTCCAGTCGCTTATCAGGGCATATCAGGTAAGGCTGCTTTTCTTCTGGTAGTGAATGTGATTACATTGCATTCATTTTGTCAATGGACTTGTGCTTTCTTTCCTTGCTCAGTGCAAGCCTAAACCAACTGTTAAAAAATTCAAAAATTGGTAATGGGGGGACAACGAGAATAAGATTATATTGTTTCCAGCATTAGCATCCAGCTCACTTGAGAGATGAGTTGAAATGCCTAGTGGAGTTCATCTGATATGTCTGATGGTTCCAAAAACTTACTGCTTGTGCTATTGCACAGGGTGAAGGGGGCATTATCAAGCTGGGGCTTAAACTACATGGGCATGGTGTCTGAAGAAGGGAGCTCTGACTCTCGAAAGCTTGCACCCTGAAAACTTTGTTGGTTTCTGAAATGCCACTGGACTCAAATTCTGCTGTTCTACATGGACCACTCGTAATCCAATATGGGGCATGCAAGATATCTCCCTCATTAGTGTGGTATTACTTGAATTCCAAACGTGTCTTTTACCTGCTACCAATTTTCAAAACTTAACAAAAGTGTTGAAACAGCTAGGAACATTTCTACCATTTTGGGGCATCTAACATGTTTGTCCAAAACTGAAAGTAGGTTTTGGCTTGCCAGAATCAAAATATACGTTATTTATTTATGTACGTTATTTTTAGTCCACCTTTCTCACTGACACTCAAGGCGGATAACATAGTGTAAGTCAATACAATCAATAGCTGGGATAGTCAATACACAGTACAATACGGAGTGGGGTTATGGAAACTTGAAAACAAGCAGAAATCAATACAGAGCTGTAACAAATCATAAGCAATTTGACGTGACATAGTAAACAATGTGGAAATGACACAGTAGGAGCAAACTTTAAAGCCTTGGCCTGGGGTACCTGAAGAAGTGCTTTATCCCATATATTTCTGTTTATTAAAACAATCAGACCTTGCCTTTTACCAAGGACTCAAGATAGCTTATGAGCGCAACCCTAGGTTGCCAAAACAGAACAAAAACAACTTAGGAATCCAACTACATATGTAATAAGCAGCCTTCAATGTTCACTCATCTGGAAAGGTAAAAACAATGCCTTTACATGCGTTTCAAGAAAGAGGAAGTGAAGATGCTCAGCACCTCATTACCAGGCAGATCATTACCAGGAAGCCCTATCACTAAAAACGCCCCTGCCAGAGCTGAAGAAGTGTGAACTGGCCCAAAGAGAGGGCACAGCAACAAGGCGATCATCTGAAGAGCACAGGAGTATATTCAGAGATATAGTCCATTAGGTATGAAAGTTTCAGGCCACAAAGAGCTTTAAAGGTAAAAACCAGCACCTTGAATTGGCCCTGGAAGCGAATTGGTGACCGTTGCAGATACTGAAGCACAGGAGTTCTATGTCCCAAATGGCCTGCCCCAGACAGAAGCCTGGTTGCTGCCTTTTGTACCCACTGAAGCTTCTGCATCTTCTTCAAGGGCAGCCCCAGACAGAAGCAGATAGAGTGCCTTACAATATTCTAACTTGTATATGCCTTCATGTGCCTTAAAATTTGCAGAAGATGCCCTGCTGCATATCTTCCTTTTCAGAGGTACAGTTTGCAGCAGTGGGATCTAAAGCTGTCTTTGTTGCTGTGACACAGTTATGATATTCACCCCCCAGGGAAGCCTGCCTTCCTGGTTCTTGCCCAGTCTTTAAAAGTGCGGTACAGCAGGTTTTGAGTCTAGTGGCACCTTAGAGACCAACAAGATTTTTAGAGTGTAAGCTGTCGAGAGAGTTCCCTTCTTCAGACACCTTTAAAACTGTGGTAAGAACTTTTTTGTAGGTTTACTGTGTATTTATTTATATTATCAGTATGGCTAGCTAAAAAGCTCACATAGTTTCAGATACAAAAATCAGCATAGTCTACAACACTCCATCTTGCTAGCAAATGAAATTGCAGTTTCTGAAACAATCCCATGCTGACTTGAAATGGTTTAATAGCTGGAGAATAAATTTCAATGATGTCTGTCATTTGTATAAACACAAACCAAGATTGATGAAGAGTTTGCTAATCTTATTTCAAAAAATTTCTACCAGACCTCTCCCCAGACAGCCAGTTTGAGGAATGGTGGAGGACAGCCCCCTGGCCTGTAGCCATCTCTGTATTCCTGTATTTTAATTTATGCTTCTTTTCAGATTTCTGCACAGCACACCCTGTTGCATTGTTTGTTGAATGTCCCAGCTGTTGATCACATGGACTTGCACTGTGTTTTATGCCTTGAGTCTCAATGAGAAAGGCATACTGTAAATAACAGAAATAAAAAATAAAAGCAAGGTTGGAAGTAAATTAAATTCCTTACAGTTACCATCTCTATGGGTAATCTCAAAGCAGAAGATGGGAGCTATGATCTCAGCCGCTTTCTTACAAGTGCTTTGTACCAGCCTGTACCAGCTTGCTTTCATCCCTGTAATTTTTGCCTCTACAGTGAAAATTGCATTCAGTCATCAGAGTAGGATTTAGCCCTCTTGGACCACTTGGAATATTGTCATTGTGCTGAAAACTTGGCAACCCCCTTTTTTATCACATAGAGTATCCACTTGCTGAAAATGGGCTTCCTGCTTTTGGGTTATCACAAAATTGTGTGTGCATGTTTGCTTACTGTTCCGCCTGAAGGAGAAGTAAATGCACCAGGGGAAAGAATCCAGTGACATTATTGTATCCTTCAGAGGGTTAAACCCCCACCCCTCTGTTGGATACCTTTGCCCATCGTAACCTCTTTATTTCAACCCTTTCCGTGTTTATAGTATTTCATCTGTAAGGCACAGTGGTAAGTCGCAATGTCTTCACTGTTACAGAGACGGTGGTTTTATTATTTTCTACCCAAGTTCATAATGCATCCCAGAGATTCTACTGGTTTGAAGGACGTATCACTGGGTGAACAATTAACTAAAGCTGCTGAGGAGAAATTAATAGGACTTTTTTTTAGTGTGCCATCTTGGACAGCTATTATGCAGAGGCCAAGCTTTTAAAAATAAAAGCATCTATATGTAGGTTAATGTATCTAACTGATGCTGAAGACTCCTCATCACAGCAAGGAATGATAACTTAACCTTAACAATAAATTGTCCTTTCACATGTTGATGCCATACTACAAGGACAATATGTCCATTGGCAACTGAGTTTAGCATGGCACAGAAAATATCAAAGCTGTAAGAAAATAAAAGAGAGTATAACGTAAAGAGAAGCTGCACGTGGCTGTTGACCAAATGCTTAAAAGACTGTGATGAATATGGCCAGAAATATAGGTGAAAAGTTGTTGGACTTGACCAAAAAGATCATGGAGGATGTTTCTGCACACAGAAATAGAGCTAGTCTGGCCTCACAGCTAGACCTGTCAGAAAGATAGTCTGGAAACCCAAAATAGGATAGCCTTGGAGAGGAGCAGGAAAGTGAAAAGTAATACAATTATATGGCCATGTATAGATTTAGGACCCATCTGACTCATATCAATAGATATTATATGTTGAAGCTCATGCGCAAAAGTGTCTGAGAGTGGCAGGAATGTCCAGCTTCACAGAAGTGAAGATATAGTTCAAAGATGGAGTGTATTGATTGAAGGCCAAAAGATGTATGAGACATGTATGAGAAATTGCAGCTACTATTTTTAAATAGACTTTGTTAAGATAAAAAGGTCGCAGGAATGAACTAGCAGTTTTTATATATTTTAAGAAGATATTTCAAGTATAGATGACTTCTGTAGTATTTAAAATTATAAGATAATTAGTTAGCCAGGAATATGCGGGCTTATCAAGTGGGACAGCTAGCTATTCTTAGGAGATGGAAAGCTGAATTAACTGGGAGCGTCTCAGAAGGGGCTCTTGTGAGTTTGCTTATCTTTGGGGTAAGGTATTTTTATGGGCTCATGTAATTGTTCTTCTTTAATGATCTCTGTAACAGTAATGGATGGCATAAATTTTTGTTGATTTATTCATTGTTATAAATGTGTAATAGATGCATTTTAATAAAAGATCAAAATGGAAGCAGAGATTCTCTAGTGGTATCACTAGTTTACTAGACTTGCAACTAACTTAAAATGTTGTTGAGGTGAACCTCTTGCCAGGAATTCAATGATCTGATACGGGAAAGCTAACTGTATGCCTAGGGTTTCTTCAGTGCATGCCTATATCTGAATTAAGACTGACCAGCCTCATCTAGGACAAGTTGTACTTGGGTACACAAATGCAGTTGGAAGACGCTGCTAGTGAGAAGCTCCACAAGCATAATGACTTGCTGGTGTCCTTGCCCCATTTCTGAATTCTTCATTTACAGTTAGTCTCATTTCTCCAAGAGTTTATAGTATTAAATATTTTTACTAAGATAACATGATCTGGATAGTAAAATAAATTAGTTTAGTTTCTAACTTGTAATGCAGAACAGTATTGGTATTTAGAGTGAAACAACACTGGTCAACAAGAACATGATACCCTGACCTTGCAGAAAGGCTGAGGAGTGAAGATGCTTGTTAACCAATTTTGCGTGACTAATTTTATTGTTACTTCTAGGTCAGGGGTCACCACCATGCCAAGCTTGATCCTCTCGGCATTAGTTGTGTAAATTTTGATGATTCCGCAGTATCCGATTCTCCAAACGTCGGTGAGAATTACTCTGCAAATTAATTCTAATGTAATTTTAACTTTTATATCCCTTTCCTTTCTGCCCCCTATCCACCCCTCCCTTCCTTCCTTTTGGTATTCTCTTTCCTCTTTCATTCCTGGCCCATTTCATAGATTCGAGGGCATCATGTAGCACAGCTCGATCCACTGGGCATCTTGGATGCTGATTTGGACTCTTCCGTTCCAGCCGATATTATCACTTCCACAGACAAACTGGGTGAGGGCTCCGAGAGCAGTTAGTGCCGCATTGCTTGAGCTCCTCTTTCACTTTCACAGCTTTTAGATAGATTGCTTCACTAAGTCCAAAGGGAAAGGTCTTAAGTTTCCTTCCTAATGATCACTTTTTAAAAAATGAAATGGCAGCAACTACAGCCTGTCCTTTCACCAGTGCAGCCACACGTTATTGTCACATATGTATACACACTAAGCAAGCTAGCTAGTCAGCCTATCCTTTCAGTTTTTGTTTATTTGAGTTCAGTTGTAAATGAATATAAGTAGGCTAGTAGAGTGAGTGATTTTCCTTCCTGAGGAAAATGTCTGGGTCTCCGAATGCTCAGACTTCCTTGCCTTGTAGTGTTCCTTCGCCACCCCCACCCCCCAACATCCTAAACATCAATGGGGCTCTTGCTTCGGGTGATGGTGATTTGCTTCACCAGCTTGGAGCTCTGCAATGATACCAGTGTTGGAGGGGGGGAATACAAATGCATTTCCTCAGTCAGTTCAGTTACATTCCTGAGTTATGGAGCTTACCTTACTATCCAAAGAGGAGTTGAATATCTAGTTTCAGCTCTAGCAAATGACAGTCGGTGATCATAACAAGGAAGCTTTGGAATACATTCCCACATCTAATCAAGAGGCTGAAATGACAGGGCCTTTGGCTGGAAGGTGCGTGCGTGTGTGTGTGCGTGCTAATGAGGGTGCATGTGGTTGCGTTTATAATTCAGTTTGCTAGTGTAGCCCAATCTCTTAATTGTGATCACTGTAGCATTTTGCTACTTTTCAAGTGTAGAACAGGTTATGGTGGCTGAGCTCTATCAACTGCTGGTGCTTTCCACAGGTTAATGAACCTGGCTCCGCAAGTGCTTCTAAGTAGCATGCTTCTAACTTAGAATAGAGCAATAATAATGACCACTAACAAGGTTGAAACGTGATTAGAATGTTTGTGCATGTAATGTATGCAAAAAAGGGTGTTTAGTATTGAAAAGCTCATAGAATGTATTTTGGGTGCAGGAAAAAAAGCATACAAAGAATGGAAAACAACAAAATAACTGTGATGGATCTTGCTCTTTGAAGTACCTGTCCCATTAAGTGCTTGAGAACACGCTCAGTGCACTTGTCACTTTTACACAATATGTTGTTAAAACTGTAATCTTCGATTCACAGCTGGAACTCTCAGTTTCTGCCCAGTCATCAGGGATCTGTTTGCAGAACAGAGCTGCCAAACATACAAGGCTAAGGATACCAGGCCCTTTAGGGATCCCCACTGGGGTCTGCAGAATCTTTTCCCCTTCTGTCATGGGTTGCATGTCAAATGTGCTTGGCAAACCATTCAGCCATCATCCCTGGTGATTTTATCAGGAATAGTACAATGTATTGAAATAGTGAGGCCGGTGATTAAAGCTAGAACGTTCCTCTGTGGCTTAAAAAAATGTGCAGAGAATCTAACTGTTTTATGGTAAATAGCGCCATTTTATAAAGACAGTATTTTCACCAATGAGAATTTGTGTCATCTGATACAGTATTTCATTATGGCTGTTTTTATTATATTTGATATGCTGTAATCTGCGTTGGTGGTAGGTTATACTGAAAAGTGGGGCCTAAATGTTTTCAATACCATTTAATCCAGTCTTGAGCTATATTCTGCTAAGTCACCTATGGTAATGGCAGTACTGATTCTGGAACATTTTGAGAGGTGATCTACAGCAGACAGGTGTTTGGCACATGCTGCCCTTGAACAACGGTGATGGATGTGCTTTATTGTATAAGATGCAGCAGTGTGTTTTTCCGTCTTGTGTGGAGGAACTGGGGCTTCGCATACAATGTGGCACTAAAAATAAATGAAATCATCATTCTTTATGAAAGTAACTGACATTCTGGAGTCTGTAACCTTTACAAATTACACCAATTTTAAAAATTCCAAATCTGTTGCAAAGCACATAAATGTATCTGTTCTTTTGCTTTGACAGTGAGTATCCAGGCCACTGTCCCACCATCTTTTCCTCTCCTCTGCTCAGTGTGCTGAATTAAAGCTGGCTATTACAGGGAACTCTCAGCTCTAACGTGAAAAAAGTCTCTTGCTGTTTCAGTTGTTTGAAGGGTTTTGTTGAATGCTTGTTAAAGTAGGCCTTTGATTTGGAAAACGTTAAAATGCAGTCCTGCTAGCCTTGAAGTAGGCACAGTTAAGGGTCTTGAATCTGTCATGCATATCAGGTTAGTTTTTAACACTGATGATAGAACCTGCCCTTGTGTTATCTAGGATGCTCTTACCACATTCAGTGTTAGTTTTTCTCAAATTCTGCAGATTTGTTGAAATACTAATGTTTATATGACTATCTTAGTAGGATGAATGTCTATAAGAATGTCTATGAATAATATCCCTCATACATTCCTGTAGGAAGCCCGTTTTTGGCTGTCTGCTTGGTTAGAATACAAACTATACATGTATTGTGCCACACAAGTGATTAACGTTCACCAATCTTTCATATACTTACTCTCTGCTGATGGTGTGTGTTTGGAGTAGAGAGGACAGCGAATAATATGATTGTATATGTCATTTATATTTGATGCAGTATGTGCACGTGTATGTATCCCCATCACAGAGTACAAAAAGTAAGCCATCCACAAAGACTAGGACTTGATTTGAAAGAGTTGTGCCGGTGATGAAGTTTCTCTTCTAACCAGGATTTTTGTGAGCAATCAGAATTTAGCAAACCAGCTTAGAGGCAGTCATTCCCAGTAGTTAATATGAAGTTTTTTTTTTTTAACCAAGGATCGTTTTGATTAGAGCAATGCATACATAGAGGTTTGATGCCTGCATTTTATAAACATGCAGCAAGCTAGTCACAGTGTATCTACACCAGCTAATTTTCCTGGAGCGTGCTGTGGGAATAGTTGATGCACTCTGTACCTCACCCAGTGTATTGGGGCTCTGCAAGTTGTACTTCATTTTCAGGAGACTGAATATTTTTGAATCATTGTCTGTTTTGGGTGTTTGGACAAGGACATACTGAAAGTAGATTTACTTGCAAGGAGCAGGGCTGAATCCTACCATTTTAAGTGAAAAGCTGAAATCCTATCTTCTTAGCCTTTTAGCTAAGATCATGTGTAGTATCTGCTGCCGCTACAGAGCTCTGTCAATTAGCCAATTCATCTGGAAATTGAAATACACCTTTTATAGACAGTACTTGTAGGCAAATGTAGTTCACATCTCTTGAGAGATCAGCCCAGCATCAAAATAAGTCTTAGAAGGCATGGTTTTCCTGAGATTTCCCTTGTAGCTAATTAGCTTCTTCCTCAGCAATGGGTTTAGAATAACGCTAACTAGATGTGAATTTTACATCAGGGTAAAGGTCAAATGTCCAATCTTATTGAGGAGTAATGCTGGAGTGAAGGAGCTTTTTATCTGTTGATTAGGAGTGCTAAAAGAATGAGTTAAAATTGCTTGAGTCCTCTGACATTGGGAAGTGCTGAGCCTGGGTGTATGTGTGTTATGCTGAATGTTGTGTTTTCTGGTGAAAGTTGGACAATATCCACTTGCTGATCTATCAGCTAATAGAGGCTTCAGTGAAAGGAGCTGTTGGGAAGTACAGCTTCATAATTTAGCAATTAATTCCAGGATATTTGCCACAAATATTCCCACAGTGTGGTTTACAGAGATAATTGTGGACTTGTTTTTGTGTTTGCCTTCCAAAATGTGAATTCAAATAGCTATAGACTCACTGAGATCCTAGATATAAAAATATTAATTCTGGATATTAGACAAGAGTCACATAGACAAGAGGCTAGATAATCAGCTGGAATACGGCTCATATTTCCCTGGGAAAGTGTTTACCTTTTATGTAATTAGCAGCTAGACTTTAATTGTGACTCTTTACCTTTTACCTAATTAGCAGCTAGACTTTAATTATGACTCTTTAACACAAACTATTTTTTAGCCTGTGCATACAAGTCTTTAAAATCAGCAAATCCATTTCTGTACATTTATGCCCAGTTAAAATAATTGCCTTAGCATGTGTTACTTCTCGTGTTCACATGGATTTTTTGTTCAGCAGCTTTTTTCATTAACACTGGCTATGCAGGGATCCTGATCAAAGTCATAAATCTTTGAGAACCCATTCCTGCTTCCACAAAAAAGCCTGAAATTGTTACACTCTCTAGATCAGTGGTACTCACTCCACAGTTCATGAACAACCACGTTCATAATTATCATCGGCCAAAAGGGCCAGATTTACTGCCATCCCTGTCATGATGCCCGCACTCTCAGCATACCTGTTCTTCCAGTAGTGGCTGTTTCAGTGTGGGAACCATCTGCCAGCCACAAGCCCTACCATGCAGTGGTCTCACTCACTTTTCTGGAACATGGGGCATGCACCACATTGGGGAACAGTGATCAAAAGAGCCACATGTGGCTTCTGAGCCCCTAAGTGAATATCGCTTAGAGAGTCACAAGTGTCACTCCACAAAATGTCCGTAGGAAGTTCACTTTATAAAAATTGTTGGGATACTTCCTAGGATAATTTTGTTGGGAGAAAAGGGTTAAAATAGCTTAAAATCAGAGGTGCAGTGGATCTTGAATCAATAGTGAAAACATCAGTTTGCTTTTAAAATCATTTACTTCTAAAGGAAAAAGGTACACAGGATTGCTACAAAACAATAAAACCTAGAGCTACATCTTGCTGACCACGTGTACAGCAAAAAGAGATAAATAAGAATGGAGAATCTTCCTCTGTCTTCTTGACCCTGAAAGAAAATCACCTGACCTATTGACCAATAACAGTTTACAAACACACTTCAGTTTCCTGAGCATCTAGGCTATTGGCTCTGTGCCAGGTCCTCTTCCAGGTCAATCTAAACAATGGCATGGTAGGTAAACACATTAACCCCATAATGACTGAATGTCAGACCTTGCAACACATACATTCCAACAGTTTCCTGCCACCATATAGATATTTCCATCTTTATGGAAGGCTTAGCAATTATCCTGCAGCTAGAGAACATACTCTGAGGTGCATTTTGGGAGAGTGAGGCCTTATTCCCCCGATGCAAGAGGTCTTGATCTTAAAATGCAGAGACAGCACCATGCAACCTCTACTGTAAATTCAGGTTTCCTTTCTCTAAATATTATAATAGTTAGCCTTCTATCTTCTATCCTGTCTCTCCAGTCCAGTTAAATTGAATTCATAAGAGTGTCCTTTGACTATACCTTGGCTTTTAAGCTTGAGGTAATTTGTTAGCTTAATCATTTCAAGATCTAGTGTTGCCATCATCCCTATTCTATGACTAGAAACAGAAGGGGGTCCCCCCTGCCTGGCAGGGGGCCCCCCTTCTGTTTCTAGTCATTGGTTTGTTCCAGAGTGGCCTCTCTTTTTTGGTATCATCCCTATTCTTGACTGTAGTCCATACCTTACGATGGGCAGCAGCCTTATAAGCCCTACAATCCAGGGCTTCATGGGAAGGTGGTTTCCAGAACAGGCACTGAGAATTATTCTTTTGTCAGGCTGTACAAGATAAAAACCCTCTCCTCCACTCAGGCAATATTTGGATCTAGGCTATTCTAAATTAAATCAATTGGTTCCTTTGGGAGTCCATTATGAAACTGTAATGGGTGCAATCCTTCTGTCAGTACAATTTGTCTGCGCTCATAGTGTATACGGCTTTGGTGCTGCCTATCTGATTGGGTGGCACCTGAGACAATCCAGAGAAAAGCCAACTAAAAAGTCACCTGTTAGTTGCTCATTTCATTTTCTCTCAGGTACCTCCCTAGCTTGACCATTTGCAGCAACCAGAAGAGTAGAATAAAAACAAACTATGCAGACCATGGTGTTGATGGATTGAGGTTTGCCTTAACTTGATAAAGCATTACCTGAGGATAATGTTTTGTCTCAGCGTTGTTTCTTTTGTGTTTGAATACGTTGCCTTTCTCTTGTTATTCCTTGCTTTGGGTCTGCCCATTCCAAAGATGTGTCCACAGATTATGTGATAAGAGGAAAATTCATCAACACTAATGATAGCAATCAAATATTTAAATGGCTGTCACATAGAGGATGGAGCGGAATTGTTTTCAGTTGCCCCAGAGGATCAGAGCAGTACCAGTGAGTTAAAATTAAACCAACAGAGTTTTCAGCTAAACATTAGGAAGAAGTTCCTGATGGTTATAGCATTTCCTCAGAGGAACAGGCTTTCCTGGGATGTGGCAAGCTCTCCTCCTTTGGAGGTTTTTAAGCAGAGGCTAGATGGCTATCTGTTAGCAGTGCTGATTTCTGTGACTCAGTATGAACTTGGGCCAGCCATGAGAGGGAGGGGAAGAAGAGATGAGCCAGTGCTTGGCTCTCGTGGCCTTTTCTTATGTACTCAGGCAAGGCTTTTTTCCTGAGAAAAGAGGTGGCGGAATTCAGTGGTACCATACGCACATGTGAAGCATGCGTGCACGTGCTCCTGGGACTGCGTGATGACATCACTTCCAGGAAGTGACATCATCATGCAGGGTGTAGCCCCCTGGGAGCACTCTTGGGATTCAAGTCTGCTCGCCTCCCCACCCCAGGCCGATTTGGGCCCAATCCTAGCCTTTTGGTGCCTGTTTTGGCCATTTTGGGCCCATTTCGGCCCAATTTGGGCCCAAAGCAGCCAGGATCGGGCAGCTGCCAAGTGGGGGAGTGTTCCCTTGCCTGGCAGTAGCCCAACCCTGGCTGTTTTGGGCCCAATCCTGGCCATTTCAGGCCCAATTCGGGCCCAAAGCAGCCAGGATTGGGCCCCTGTTGGGTGGGGGAGTGTTCCCTGATCCGGCAGTGGCCCAGTCCTGGCCATTTCAGGTCCGAAACAGCCAGGATCGAGTCCAAAATGGCCAGGAGTGTGGCGGGGGGGCAGTTTTGAGAATTGCTGGAATGGCATTCTGGAGTGTTCCGGCAGGAAAAAAGCCCTGTACCCAGGGTAATGCCAATCACCACTTTGGAATCAGGGAGGAATTTTCCTCCAGGCCAGATTAGCTGGGCATGCCAGAAGTTTTTTGCCTTCCTCTGGGCATTGAGCAAGGGTCAATGGGGAAGTGGGGTGGGTAGCTTTAAATTGTTTGCATTGTTCAGGGACCCTTGGGGTCCCTTCCAGCTCTATGATTCTATTATTCTGTTTGAGGTTCTCCATTTTTTCCCATTATTGATCTTGGTTTGTGAAGTTCATCATATGTAGGAAATAATGGTTAGCACAGGATGTTTTGGTAGTCCTTGGGGAGACTGCAGGGGGAGACTTGGTGTTCCTTGAGTCAGTCTCTAATCAGTTGTTGTTACAAAGGCAGCCTCCTGTTAATCTCAGGAGTAGAAAAATCATATGAAATTGCACCTGAGAGAATCTGAAAAGGACAGCTTACAGGTGAGTATCAGGTTGGCTGGTTTTGTTCTGTGCTGAGGCCTATAGTGGCAGTACTATTTCAGCTGAGAAAACGAAAAGGAGATCTCAAACCATGTAGAGTAACTGTTGTCCAGTGTCTGACCAAATCTTCCCAGTAAATTGACCCTCTTTAGTAATGTTATTAACCGAGCAAAAATCAAAGCAGAGCCAATGACAGAACAGTTTCCTGCCTTGATAAACTTAACTCTGAAGATAAGATCAGGAGAGCCAAATGGTTAGGTTATTGGCTTGTAGATTATGGGGAATAATTTGCTCAGCCATGAAGTACCCAGCCTCTGGACTATTCACATTCTTTCAGTCTAATCTGCTTCACAGGAAGGTAGTAAGGATACAAGGAGATAATCTTATTCATGTTACCTTTTGCTCTGTGGCGGAAGAATCTAATACAAATGTGATAAATAAAATTTTAAATGATGTCATTTGGAACTGGGATAAGAGACCAAAATATTAAGGCTTTCCTTTTATTTTCAACTGTGACTTTAATGTGGAAATTTGAGAGCTATAAGATGGTATATTACTTTCCATATGATTCTCTGTACTGTTTTCATTTGAATATTTCAGCTGAGGAAACAAAGAGGAGATTTCAAACCATGTAGCTTAACTGCTGTCCGGTGTGTAACCCTCCATGCGTTTTATTCTCGACACTGTTCATTTTGGCTGGCTGTGAACAATCCCCATAAGGATTTCTTCGCCCTGTAATAGTGCAGTCATCCTCCATTCTGACCCTCTGCCCTGTGGTGGTTTTGACTATGTGAGAATACTTTTTTCCTTTTCTTTGTTTTAAGTGGTATTTCTCTTTATATGACTACATTCAAAATACTTTGGGTTTTAAAAAAAAAACTAACTTTGACTGGGTCTCTCTGTCTTCTCCTTTCTGCATCCTGCCTTTCCCTCCTTCCCCAGATCTTGCAGTATTCAAGGAGCGGCTGAGAGTGCTAACGGTAGGAGGTATGCAAATAATGGCCTTTTAACCGTTCTGGAGATTAGGACTCTCTTCTGAATAGTTGACTCTGGGCATGTTAAGTATAGGTAAAGTTACAGCTTGCCCATGTTATGGACAATGGGTGTCATCATCCCCCCCCCGCCCCTGTTTTTCCCAGCATGATTTTAAATGTTATAAGTGAAATGGATGTGTGTGTTCAAAGTGTTTCATCAGTTGTGCCTCCCAAATTTTGTACCCTTACATTTGCGTTGAAAGTGGTAGCCGTTTTCCTTATTGTTTGCTTGCTCTGGTTTTGTTTGTAGAGATTTTGTTGTGTTGTATACTTAATTGGTTGCAAGCTGCTTTGAATAGCGTAGCTTGGAAAAGCTGGGAGGAAATATTTTGGGTGACTGAGTGAATAAGTATGATCATTGCGCTGAGCAGTTTTAAAAGTATGCTAATGCAACTGTTTATTGGATGTTCCTCAGAGCACACCTCTAGGTGCCAGTGAAAACTTGGGCCCAGTTGTGTGAGTTAACTTGTTTTATTGTGCACAAGTCAAAATGTTCCCTCTTGGATTCCTAACTATATTTAGGCAAAGGCATCCGTTATCAGTGGGTTGCAGTGCAATCCTAAGCAGAGATAGTCCACTGAAGTCGGTGGGCTCTGAAGGTGGTAACAGTGCCTCGGATTGAACAGTTGATGAAATTTCTACACTGCTGAGTAATTAACATCCCTGCCTAGTCTTACATAGAGCTGTTTCAGAAAAGCTATTTAATTCACAGCCAAAATTTTTTATACTGTCTTACCTGAGAAAGCTGGGGAGAGTTTAACTCTGTGATTGAAAGGGAGCAGTATTGAGGGGATATAATGCCAGTAGGAAACAAGGATCCTGAGCACAACTTGTAGTGCATGAAATTTAACGTCTCCCTCCTGTTAGTCTAGTTATGTTGTAATGGCAAGAGGAGAGTGAAGGATATTAAGATAATTCTTCCTTGATGCTCTCCTGACAATGAATATTCACATATAATATTGTCCTTGATCTGGTTTGGCCATGTGAGATCTCAGCAGCTAATCTGCTCATTTACCCAGAATGTGGGTTCTGATTACCACACTTCTGAAGATTATGACTGTAGCAAATGAACTTGGTTTTTAAACACCATCTGAAATAAAATCGTAAAGAGGACTCCTGTAGTCCAGCAGCTACCAGAAAATTCTGGAGTTAAAAAGAAGACTGCTGCTGCGGCCTCTCTTTTGTGCAGGATTTGCCTCCTCGCACTCTGCCTAATTTTACTAAGCTTTTATCATTTGATTTTAAAACAACTTGCAAACATTTTTTTCTCGCTGCCTTCCTTAGTATGGGGGAGGGGGGCTGGCACACTGTTGAGTGACAGCTACATTTGCCTTCACCTCAGCCCAGCCTTCCCTCTGTGGCGTTAGCAAAGTGATACTTGCTGAAAGGTTTGTTACTCTTGCTCAAGTGTGTTTAATGTGAATTAAATATACTTGAGCAAGAGTTTCAAGAGAAACAGCCAACCCTATGCTAGTCTGTGAGGCGGTAGAAAGAGGCCTACTGTTTGATTTGTTCATGCTAAGTTATTGCAAAGGAATCTGGCAAGAATTACACAAAAGGATTAAGTAGTTAATAAAGAGTTAATGTTGTAGGAGATGATGTCTGCCTCCTGGTGCAGTCTGAGAGGAAGAGCAATCGGGATGTTTGGAAAGATGGCTGCTGGAGATGTTGCTGTCAGTGTCTACAGAAAATGTTTGGTTTCCTTAATAAGAGGTTGGGTCAGTTCTTTGGGTCGCCTGGAGGACCTTTCTAAATTCCATTCTGAGTCCACCACAAGTTTCTTGCCTTCTTTTCTCCTTTCCTTCCTTTTTTCCTTCCTTCCTTTTTTCCTTCCTTTTTTCCTTCCTTCCTTCCTTCCTTCCTTCCTTCCTTCCTTCCTTCCTTTCTCCCTCCCTCCCTCCCTCCCTCCCTCCCTCCCTCCCTCTTCTGTCTAGGAACTCAAACTGTTTCACACTTAATTTTCCAATCAGGAGATTACAAAAAGCATATATTCCCCAACACCTTGTGAAGTGTAACATGAGCATGCTTTTGTCATGGGTCCATGTATAGACTGTTCTAAAGCATTAGGACTCATTTTAAGTAACAGTACTAATAGAGATATATCTTCCCATTAGGGTGAATTTGAAGTTACACTCACGTTTTTCTCATTTAAAATCTTACATTTTAAAGAGTGTAAACCTTGATAATAAAGTGGAAAGGAGGGCTGCAGAGCAATTAGCAGAAAATATTCCAAATCAAAAATGAACATGGAAAGGAATTGCTACAATTGAGTTTCTAACTATGTTTGATAGTTTGTTGCCCCAAACGTGCATCACGGCAGAGTTTGTACTCTGGATTAAAACTACAGATTTTAAAACTAGGAAGTGCCAAGTTTGCAGTTGAGCTCTGTGAATAAGGGTGTGGAAATTAACTACACCTTGGGTATTTTAATGCATAGGCAGCCTAAAAGTGTAAAATATATAAATAAGTTAGCCCATCACTTCTCATGAAACCAACAGTACAGTGCATACTGTGGGGCTTCTGGCCAAAATCTAGTTTCAAGCTGAATTTCCCCTATCCCCCACAATATTTATTCAGACTTTCTCCCATTTCTTTTTTTCTAACCCCCACCCCACCTCATTCTGCTGAGGGACAGTGGGAATTAAATGAAATATCTGACTAAAGAATATGGTTTAAATTGAACACATTGTGGGGTTGCAGTTTTTGACAGATGCTATGTGAAGCTCTGTCTGTGCCTGTTCCAAAAGTATACAATTGTCCACTTCAGTAACAAGCACGGTTTCTTGTGGAAAAAATATTTTTCGTGCAGTTGGCTTGCTGTAAGTAGCAGAATGCCATATGCCATTGGTTGCTGGGACTTGCTAGATGTCAAGTGAGTAACCGTCAAGGAGTCTGTCTGTCTTGAATGTTGCAAAGTTCTTGTCAAGGTGCTGTGTAGTTTCCCTACTCCTGTTAGCTGCAATAACAGTCTTTACAGAAACCATTTTTCCCCTCAGAACTATCTTCTTGCCTTAATTATTACTATACTTGAGTATCATCTGCTGGACCGTTGGTGGTAACATGAAGGTCCTGGGGTGTCATATTGCATAGTAAATGTGACCCCTGGAAAGTGATTTTTAGATGAACTGTTGGGCAGTTTCTATGAGAGAACCTTTTGAAAGGCCTGTAGAATGTGCTTTGTTGTTTGCAAGGAGTCTTGTTTTGCTGTGGATCTTAGTTCCCTAGGATGAGCTATTCAGGAGAGTCCTCTGCAGAACCCCAAAGCTCTGCCTGCTTTTCTGGCTTTGGATCTGGGAATTGGTCCTTCAACTCCTTATTTCCTGCTTCAGTTTTACTTTTAATTCTGAACATATGGGAAATGTGGTGAAATGTATGTTCTCTGTATCTTTTTTATTTGTTTGTTTCTGTTTTCTCATAATTCTGATTTGTATGTACATGGGTCTGAAATTTTTATTGATTCCTCCATCGGATTTAATTACCAGTTTTCATGGCAAGTATATTATTTGTGTTTGTATCCTGTGTGCCTCATAAATAACCCTTTTCGTTCTTGCTTTACCTATCCATTGTTTAATTGCTGCTTGGTTTTAATTCATAAAAAAACTTCCCCATGCTTATTTTGTGCTGCTTTCTCATCCCTTCCTCTCCTAAAAAAAAACCCTGGTTCCTCTGCTGCTGTCTGCATTCAACAACCTCCCCTGCTCCTTCTCTGCTTCTCCTACCCATGAAAATCCTGCAGGGTTTTATGGACTGGCTGAATCGGACCTCGACAAGGTTTTTCACTTGCCTACTACCACTTTCATTGGAGGAAATGAGTCTGCTCTTCCCCTGCGGGAAATCATCCACCGTTTAGAGGTAAGAGAACTGCAAAGAGTGCCGGAGACCTTAAGACTGTTAAGGCATTGTTCTTTCTTCTGTCTGTCCTCAACTTAGACATGGCAGGATGGGGAGCATCCATTGATTTTGAGGGGTGGGTCACATCAGCACTCAACCCAGGAGCTCCCTGTTTGGGCATCCTCTTCCACATGCTGGGAATGCTGAGAAGGATTGGAAGGAAGCTTCCCAGAAACTCACTCTCCATCTCATTATATGTAGAATTTGATTAGGTTACATCCATCCCCCAGTCAGAAAACATTGTTAAATCCTAAATCACCTTTTGTGCCACTGTTACTGATATTTTTTCTTTTAACATGGTATTAATAAGGTCAGAGAACTTTCAACAAAAGAACATAAGCTGTAAGTTCTTGTTCATAAAGAGATTTGAGGGAACTTTGAAACTGTAATGAGAGCTTTAAGAATGAAGGTCGGTCATGATACACAGTTTTTACTATATGGAACAATCTACACATAGGTCAAGAGTCCATTGCCGCTTGCACCTTACTTGCCAAGTTTTGCCACGCATACGTTTCCCACATAGATTATCTTTGAGGAAAACAAGTATGAAGCCGCTGTCACCAAAGGCGTATTCTGAAACAATGCTGCAATCATTAGAAACAAGATTGCCATCAGTTGCGATGACTAATTGTCTTTTGCCCTGTGAGTCCAGGCAAGTTGATGTACAAGCTGTTCCCAAAGCAGCTTCCTATGAGCCCTTGATAGGGGTTAAAACAGCCCAACTCACATTGGTGGCAATGTTGCTGCTGATGACAGATGCTGCATCTGAAGGCTGAGATCAGGGCGGATTCTGTAGAAGCAAGCTGTGCGGGAGATGTTGTGGAAGCCCACATATAGGTGCACCTCCTAGTTCTAACCTTGCACAGTCACTTAATCTGAAATACGAAGTTCACTTTCAAAGTGTGAGCTTCAAAACCTATGTGAATTCTTTTTAGGGAAGATAAGTAAGACACTGTCATGCATAAATCTCCTCAAACGCTCCTTCAAAGAAACATTGTGGTAGGGAATTGAGTCCCAGGGCCATCATCACTATTCAGCTATCTGAGCCAGTTTGGTGTAGTGGTTAAGAGTGCGGGACTGGAGAACCGGGTTTGATTCCCCACTCCTCCACTTGAAGCCAGCTGGGTGATCTTGGGTCAGTCACAGCATCTAGGAGCTCTCTCAGCCCCACCCACCTCACAGGGTGATTGTTGTTGTGGGGATGATGATAACATACTTTGTAAACCACTCTAAGTGGGTGTTAAGTCATCCTGAAGGGAGGTATATAAATCAAATGTTATTATAATATTATTAACGCCCTGTGACCTTGGGAAGGCCTGCCTCTCAGTGATTGCAGCCTGTGATTGGGTGGTAGCAATGGTGGCACAGGGCCACTTGGAAAAGCCCACCTGCCCGCCCTTTCTTGGTACACATGCCACCAATATGGTGGGCTCTTCTTGCCCCCTACTCAGAAGGCAAGGAATGGGCTGCTGCAGCTAATTACCCAAGCAGTAGTAATCAGGAGCCGCTGCCGCCTGCCTTTCTCTGTGCCAGATCTGTCTGGGAAGAGGCCCACTAGGCAGCTTTTTGCCAAGAGATTTTTGTTTCAGAAGGGAACCTAAACTAAAGGTAAAATACGGTTATCCAAACTCTCACAAAATGGGAAGAATAGAATAAATGACGCAATAACTGCTGAATTCTAGAAAGTACATAAATATAGAAGCTAAAGGGTTTTAGTGGCCATTCCTGACAGGAGCAGAAGTCCTCCTTTTCCTGGCAGCCCCATGGTTTCCCTTGCCAATGTGGTTGTGTCTTGCTCAGTGAAGCAAAAGAACAGGTGCTGTAGACTCAGAAGGGGGCGGGGAAGCAAAGCATGGAGACAAGACAAAATCTCAAGGACACGGGTAATGCTGTCCAAGCTTTGTTACTTAGACCAGAAGCAGAGGACCCACCAAACTGGAGATGACCCCCCCCCTCAGTTTATCTTGACATGTCAGCATTGTTTCCCCTTTATTCTATAGTCAGCTGTGCTTTAGGCTTGACCTCCCTTGTCAATGAATGGATTCTAATTCACATGCTTAATGCCACCTTCTTTCTGGTAAAGGAAAGGGAACTTTGTGTCCTCTGCCTTCCTCAGCTCTGAGTATCATGACTTATGTCTAAAAATAATTCCCAGCAAGGCTGTTTAAAGGCCAGCCTCGCCACCCCTTGCCAAATGTTCTTTTGCTGCTCCACTCACATCTGCTGCAATCCCCTCTTGTGGATTCAGAATCTGAACATGACTGATCTAAAAACACAGCTAGTATAATCACTCCTATGAGGTCTTAGCTCAGTGGCTTTTCCTTCAGAGAACGCTTTCCACATCAACCCTTCCCCCTGCGCACACACCATACACTGTAGAATATGTGATGTACACACAGTCAGGACACTGGTCAGCCCTGTTGGGTTCCATGTAAACTAGGTATGTTTCAAAACACACTCCTCCCCCATCGCTCTGCATTGAAGCAAGAGGTGGGTAGTGATGGTTAGGGTGTCTTTCAGGGAAGCTTGGCTGCCATTTCTTATCTTATTGAGGAACATCTGATAAATATCCAAAGAATGCCAGTATTCCCTAAAACGTGTTGGCCTTAACTGAAGACTTCAGAGATACAGAACTTTGTTTTCAGTCTCTGAATTGAATTCAGGTGCACTGAGAGATTTAAATTGACTGACAGCCTCAGTACAACCCCGTATTTATGTGGAAGTAAGCCTCAATTAGATTAGTGAGACTTCCTGGTAAACATGGTTATGATTAAGCAGCAAGTAACTGCAAGAGCCAGCATGATGCAGTAATGATAGTGGGTTGGGTGTGAATTGATGATCAAGATGTTTAAATCCTCGGACAGCCAAACCTTACTGGATGGCTTTTACAGAGGTAATAGGGGTATATTATGACAAAAGAGTTCAGGAGATCCCTTTTATAAAAGGAATGGGACTTTGAACTGTACCACGATGTAGTGTGTATTATCTGTTTGCTTGGATATATTATCCCATTCTCACATCTGTGTTTTTATACTTATGTAATACTGTTTTCTGCGTTGTTTAACATATCAGGTCTAATACTGCATGCTTTTTTTAAGGCTGCTATAATTGTTGTCCTATTACATTGCTTATTAGATGTCTTGTCCTGTTGATGGCATTGACTTGCTTTTTGTAATCCACCTTGAGTCTTAGTGAGAAAGGTGTCTATAAATAAATAAATGGCTTTGAGCCACTCTCTCTGCCTTATCTGTTTCTGGATACAGTGAGATCACCCAGTGTGTATTTCCCTGTAGTGCCTGGAGGAAGAGCATGATATATGGAGACAGAAAACACTTTTTTACTCTTGGCTCATGCAGTTACATATTTAATTTGTGTTTGGGTTTGATCAAATTTTTAGCCTCATATTTTGTCCTTCCTTTCTGTGTTTAAATAGATGGCTTACTGCCAGCACATAGGTGTAGAATTCATGTTTATCAACGACCTGGAACAGTGCCAGTGGATAAGACAGAAATTTGAGACCCCTGGCGTCATGCAGTTCACTAATGAGGAGAAGCGCACCCTGCTGGCTAGACTAGTCCGGTCAACCAGGTACTTTGTATTTCTTCAGCCCGGTCCAGTGGAGTTTGTTAACATTGTAAAGGGTGTGTATGGTTCTGATGTGTGTTAGTAGAGTATGGCTTTCTTAAGTATAGGGGCTCTTGACCCAAACCTCTTAGGCTTAAAGCTTCATAGCAACATATCTAAAAAGACACACACAAAGTGGAAGTAAGGATCCTAGGTTCATGGTCCCCAAAGTACCAGAAAGTGTGTAAGAGATGTGGTACACTAAACCAATTGAGATACATAGGAACAGGCGCAAACTATCCCTATTCACTCCCTGGTAGAACATCACTGCTTTGTACAGTATGTGTCTTTTTCTGCTTAAGCAGGGAACTGTGTGAGAGAGAGTGTGTGTTAAAGGAAACACAGATATGTCCCATGTTGCATAGAACCATGTGTGTGACTCATGGGTAATTGATGATTTTTTTCTGCACATTCATCATGTTAACTGATAGTTTCAGCTTTGCAAGCAGCCACTCCATTGTGGTTTTTTTTTCTGGTAGCTACTTTTTGCTGACTCCTTGAACTAACTGCAACTAGGACTTGTTAGAGTCTTCTATTTTAGTTATGCCGCCCTTGGTATATAATGAATGTGACAAAATAGTCCTAATCTTGTTCCACACAGAGGGAGTGAGGGGCGGGGGGTTGCAAAGAGGCCAAGTCAAAACCAGATCCAATCCAAAGAGTAATCAGTTCACTCAGAGAGTGCGTGAGACACTTCCAACTTTTAACAGACAAAGTGTGAAAACAGTTCAGGATGAAATAAATTAAGCAGATGCAATAGAGGCTCAGGGATCTCTGGGGTGTTTGCTTGAATAGGCTCTGCGCAGACATTTGGTATGGAAGGAGCAAGGTTAAGCTGTATTTTTACGTAATAGAATGGGAGATCATATAATTCACTGCTGCTCTGAATTTTGGCTAGTGTAAGTGGAAAGTCCACTTTTAAAAACATATTTAGGAAAGCCCTGAGATGTTGGCTCATTTCAGTTTATGCATGTGTGAATGTCAAAATCTTTTTACATGCCATCTCCTGTTTGTGTAATCTGCTTTTAGTCTCACTGAGAAAGGCAGACTATAAATAATGTAAATAAAAATTAAAAATCCTGTTCTTGTTCTGGCCTCCCTTGAGTCCTGGCCTCCCTTATGCTTCCTCCCGGATATGACTATGATTTATTGCTTGACTCTTTTTAAAAAATTCCCTCTCTTTTGAAAATGCAGCTTGCCGTGCCATGACTAGGTGTTCCTCCAAATCTTTTGAGATTGATGCTCTTTCATCTCTATCTAGCCAGTCTAGCAAATATTCTTCCTTGTCCTTCAGAATATGTTAAATATATATTGTATGTTCACATTCATAATGCTATGGTAAAGGTAAAGGTGGTCCCCTGTGCAAGCACCAAGTCATTACTGACCCATGGGGGGACGTCACATCATGGCGTTTTCTTGGCAGACTTTTTACGGTGTGGTTTGCCGTTGCCGTCCCCAGTCATCTACACTTTAACCCCAGGAAACTGGGTACTCATTTGACCAACCTTGGAAGGATGGAAGGCTGAGTCAGCCTTGAGCCGGCTACATAAACCCAGTTTCCGCCAGGATCAAACTCGGAGGAGAGGTTGGGCTGCAGTACTGCAGCTTACGACTCTGTGCCACGGCGCTCTTTACATAATGCTATGAGGCAATGGTTTCTGGTCCATAACAGACATGTATGTATTTCTCTCAGAAGTAGGAGACGGATTATGAAAACCTTGGCCTCACTATTGTCTCATGGGCTGTGATAGAAATAGGGGAAAGAGCGGGATTTGTGAATATAGCCTTCCACCCCAGACAGAGAGGGGATGGGTCACAACTGTCCATGGCATCAGATGCACTTCTCTTAAGGAGAACTCTGGAATAAATGCTTGGGCTGGGAGGGTAGAGGAATTTCAGTATAGCCCTGTATCTCTTGCAACTGATGTTGTGATGGGGAGGTGGATGTGGTATTCACCTGTCATCTTCTTTTTAATACAAATTTTTAAAATAGTGGCATCTGTAAAAGGTTTCCAAATATCTAAAAATAAGTCCATGCACAGTTGCTGTCTATATGCCACATGTTCAGATATTGATAAGGGTGTAAGGTCCTCAATCCATTGAATTACGGAAGGTAGGTGTTTCTCTCTCCAATATTGTAATGTAAGTCTTTTGGCTACAGTAAAAACACAAGAGGATCCATTTTTGTTGACCATTGGTTAACTTCCAAGAAACAGGCAAATAGCTTGCTGTCTGTTATATTAGACTTTTTTCCCTCTTTTTTCTTTTTATGCAAACAATATAGCAAAATCCTTTCTGGATTGATCTTTCAGGGTTCCAGGTTCCATCATGGCTCCTTACTTAGGTGGGTAGCCATGTTGGTTTGTGGTACAACAGCAGGATTTTAGTCCAGTGGCACCTTAGAAACCAACAAGATTTCCAGAGTGTAAGCTCTCAAGAGTCAGAGCTCCCTTCTTCAGACACGTGTCTAAAAATCTTATTGAACATGAATTCCTTTTGAAATCACTTCCACTATGATTATTTTGAAGTATGTAGTCAGCTTATATTAGTCACTTTAATACTGGAACGCCTGTTCTTATCTGCATGTTCCTGCGTTTCTGTGTTGTTGAATTAGGCATTTTACAGAGTTAGAGCCAAGCTACAAGAGATGAATTACACGAGGAGGAGCTCGTGAAGCGAGTCACAATGTTAGCCGGGAAGCGGAGTTTTAAAAGAGATCAGAAGGCTTTGTTAATTTCACCTCTCTACAGAGCCAGGGAGATTGCCGCTCAGAGGGTTTGTTAATTTCCTCTTTGCCTCAGGAAGGCTCTGTCAGTTTCACCTCCCTTCTAAGAGGTGAAGAGGAAATAAACAAACCTTCTGAGGGGCAGCTCCCTGGTTCTGTAGAGAGGGGAAATTGACAAAGCCTTCCGATTTCTTTAAAAACTCCGCTTCCCAGCTAACATTGCGACTCTGTCCACATGCTCCTCCTCGTGTATTTCATCTCTTGTAGCTCAGCTTTTAGTGTCCTTGGTATTGGTATATTTCTCTTCATAACTCATTTGGAATGCTTCAAGACCCTTGTGGGTTCTCTGATGCTTGTGGCTCTTCAAATGCCTTTTATACCTGCCTTCCAGATTTGAGGAGTTCCTACATAGGAAGTGGTCTTCTGAAAAACGATTTGGCTTGGAAGGCTGTGAGGTGCTGATACCTGCCTTGAAGACAATAATCGACAAGTCAAGCGAAAAAGGAGTGGATTATGTGATCATGGGGATGCCACACAGGTAACTTTGTTCTTGGGAAAAACTGATTAGTTAAGGTTTGCCAGTTGACTAAGAGCTATTGGCTAAAGAGCCGTACTTGAGTCTGAGTAGACCTGGGTAGAAGATTTGCCGCTACCGTAGACTTCTTACTATGCAACCTTAGCACATCCATTTTCTCTTAGAATCAGTACCCTGTTCTTAAATTAGGAAATGATAAGTCACTACCATGTAGTCACAAATACTGTGTAACGAATTATGTGGCTCCAGTTTTTAACAGAAAATGCTATAATCCTTCTTCCTGCAAAAGAGGAGTTAATTTTTTTTCCCCAGACTGGCCCAGAATGATATAAAATCTGTTTCTTGCTAATGTAATTGGTTTTCAGGGGGCGTCTGAATGTTCTTGCCAACGTAATCAGGAAGGAGTTAGAGCAAATTTTCTGCCAGTTTGATTCCAAGCTGGAGGCTGCAGATGAGGTGAGTTCTTTCATGTGTGTGTTGGGGGGTGGGGTTTACATTTTCCCATTCCATAGAATTATTGCTCACTGGATAGAAGTTACTCTGTGGTATTCTTCCTCAGCCCACTTGTCCACCTTTCAAACATACTATTAAGAACTCATCCTGTTTGGCTTAGAAGCTCACTTCCAGCATTTTTGGTTTCGTGTAACTAACTTGGTAGTTTTCTTAATGTTGTTCAGTACTCAGTAGCTTTTCCTTGAGGTCAAAGTTATAGCATGCTCTTGTTATTGTAACTGGCTTTGGAGTAAATGGCCAGTTCATACCTTTCATATGAACCTAAACTTAAGGAAAGAATAGAAATTAAGATACAATACTGCGTCTATTTCCATGTGGTGATGGCTTTAATCAAATCAGTTGCATGAGATTTTCAGCCATCTTTCAGTGGCTGAGAATAGCTGTTGAGTTCAACTGGTACGAAGTTACAGTGATTCTTTTCTGGGGTCATTTACACTTGGGATGGTGATGCTAGTACTGTGTGTTTTGAAATCTCAAATCTAGATTTATCCCTCCTAAAAGCCTGTGACATCCTTCTACATCGGTATGAATTAAGGTAGAAAAGGATGAAATAAAACAAGTTGTAAGCAGCAGTACCATTTTCTCTGCCTTCCGGTTTTGGAGTTTTGTTAACCCTGTATGTGCTTTGAATGTACATGCCATCTGTCTTTCTCTTCAGGTTCATTTCTCATTTACTTGGTTGTCTTGAGACTCTGAAAATCCACATTGTTGGAAACCAAACTTTCTGAAGTTAACTTTAATCCCTTTCCTCAGGGCTCAGGAGATGTAAAATACCATTTGGGAATGTACCACCGAAGGATAAATCGTGTCACTGACCGGACCATCACTCTCTCATTAGTTGCGAACCCATCTCACTTGGAGGCTGCTGATCCTGTGGTTCAGGGCAAGACGAAGGCTGAACAGTTTTATTGTGGAGATACTGAAGGGAAGAAAGTAAGTGGGCGTGCAGCGTGCCTCTAGATCACTGATCATCTTTCTCCACGGTTGATTGCACATGGTTAGTCAAAGGGAAAAGAGTATTGTTTGCTCCAGTGTCAAAAAGTACATCTAACACAAACTGCCTGTTCTTCCTCTGGCCAACAACCTGTCCTTCAGCAGCCTCTGCAGCCATTTCTGGGTCTCTGGTGCTGCAAGATTCCTGACAAGCATTTTGTGGTGTTGTTTTTGTTCCCCTTCAAGGTGATGTCCATTCTTTTGCACGGTGATGCTGCTTTTGCTGGGCAAGGCATAGTTTATGAGACTTTCCACTTGAGTGACCTGCCTTCCTATACGACACACGGGACTGTTCACGTGGTAGTGAACAACCAGGTAATACGTTGGATCCCTTTGCCACTATACAGATATTCCCTCTCTGTCCTTTTTCTCTTAATCTGCCAAGAGCACCTAACTGGAGTTTCATTTCTCACTTCTTGCAAGAATTTCAATACTATTTTGGTTATGAAGTTTTCAGTTGCATCTGAATGCTGTTCTTGACTCAGATTTCTTGGCTACTGTTCTTGGAAAAACACCTGGATGGGCAAATTTAAAGAATGTGCAGGCTCCACACTTAACGCTGTCTGCAGTGTAATAACTGAATTCCTATACTAACCTTTTAAATTGATAATTAAACGTTGAGCTCATTGAGATAATAGTCTGGTTTGTTAGTGTTATCTTGTTAGTATTGGCTGGACTAGTTTTTATGAGGGGCAACCAGGAAAAGGGAATTTCTGGAGATGTTGGCTGTCTAACTCAGGGCCAAGCTACAAGTGACGAATGACACTTGAACGGCAAGTGGAGCGCAAGTGAACAGGGAGAAATACACTTTCCGTTCAAGTGTCATTCGTCACTTGTAGCTTCGCCCTGAGCTTAGTCTGGTTTTGGTCTCATCTCTAACACGAACACTCTTCAAAAACTCTCCCCCCACCCCCAAAGGTCTTTATGTTGCTTGTTCCTTTTTGTTTCCCTCTCTGATTCTTCTGATGAAGGGTTGAAAGCCAAATCCAGAAATAATGCTAGACTAGTTGAATAGCTAGGATTCCTTTTAACACCTCTACCCATGTTATCATTAACATTAAACCCAAAGAAATTATTACATAGCTGGGGCTGAATAAAAAATTAAAGCAAATGCACCAAGACTTTGATCTAGTCTGGTGAAGGCTATTTTTCCAGTTTTTACAATAGGGAACAAATTGTGAATTAAATCCAGTTTATTCCTTCTTACCTCTGACTTAATGTCAGTGGTTCCAAAACACAATAGTAAATGGGCCTACTGCCTATTTCTGTGTTTATTTTTAAAATTCATTTATATTCTGCCTTTCTCACTGAGACTCAGGAAGGATTACAGATCTAGAAAGTGCATGTTGTGTTCTGTGTTCTACTGTTAGTTCTGGATCAGACTGTTGACAGTCTCTTAAGTGGTCCTGGCCTCTGTTTGAGTATCATTGCTTAAGCCATCTGCTATATATGTGTTCAGTCCAATGGCAAGAATGTATGAAGTCCTCATATAGCATCTTTATTTGTGGTCATTATTAAGTGGCTTCTAATTGTCTTCTCCAGATTGGATTCACTACTGATCCCCGTATGGCTCGTTCGTCTCCGTATCCAACAGATGTGGCCCGTGTGGTGAATGCACCCATTTTCCATGTCAATGCCGATGACCCAGAGGCAGTGGTTTATGTATGCAATGTGGCAGCTGAATGGCGAAGTACTTTCCACAAAGATGTAGTGGTGGACCTGGTAGGTGGTACTGGTTCTGTTGGGGATCCAGGTGTATCTCTACGATTGGAAAAGCATCAGAGGGTGTAGCTTATAGTCAACGCCATACTAAACTTGGCAGTCTGGAAGATGTTGCTACTGTTTTAATGTTCCCTGTTTTATCCCAGGATGCAAGAAAGTCAGTCGCTAGATTCCAATGAATCTTGCTTCTAGCTTATGCTGCTATGAGGTTCTAATTAGAACCTCTGAATTTCCTGAGCATCTTCTTATAGCAAGCATCTTGGAGGACCTTCCTCATTATATCTAGATCCAAATTTATCATTATTGTCTTGATTCATCTAATACCATGTTATAATTTATTTTTTATCTGCTGTTAACCAGCATGTCACTCGCATAGTATTTCTGTATGCTGCCAAGAAAATCCATGCTAATGGATTTTGCTTAATGTTTAATCTGTTGTTATTTTTACTGCGCTTATAGGGTTTGGAGATGTCAACTCAGTTCTTTTTAACTAGTTTTCTGTTAACATTTGCATTTCATGTATTATTTTTTAGTCGAAGATTGTAATGGCCTCTGGCCATTTGCTGTCCACTACAGCTGCTGCTGCTGCTACTGCAGCAAGCAACTTCAAATATTTCATAAGAGCTACTTAGAGGGTTGGGGGGAGGCTGTTTTTGCTGTAAAACATTGAATATATAGATTAACTTACTTGTGTTTTTCCCCTTCAAATGGGCAAGGTGTGCTACAGGCGAAATGGACACAATGAAATGGATGAGCCAATGTTCACTCAGCCCTTAATGTACAAGCAGATCCGAAAGCAGAAGCCCGTGTTGCAAAAGTATGCTGAGACGTTGGTTTCTCAAGGGGTGGTAAATCAGCCTGAGTATGAGGTACAATAATTTCTGCTTGACAGTCAATCTGTAGCCAGTGACCCTTTATAACCTACAGAAATGCCTTTATAAACCTTTTTTTTTTAATGATTTAATGTCGGAATTCAGGCCAGAAACCATGCAAGCTGGAAATTATGTCCAACTGCATAACATAGCAGGTACCTAATTCTGGTATGTGGCAAGATTGTCTCTCATTGAGTACAAGAGAGGAAGATGCAGCATGCAAAAGAACTGATACAGGATCGGGCATAACTAGAACCCAGTGGGCCAACTGAATAAACATTCAGATAACTGGGAAGAAGGAAGCAATGAGCAAACATTCCAGTGGTTTAAATGTTCTCTCTGGCTACTGTAAGAGCTGTCGAAAGCTTTTAGAGTCTTCTGTTCTTAAAGTTTCATCCCACTGATCTTCTGGCTGTTAAAAATCCAGAAGATCCTCTCCTCAAGAGTCCACAGTCTCCTCCCTGTCATCCCATGCAGTTAAATTTTAATTCAGTTTCATGTTGTGTAGTCTCATGTATAACTGCTACTGCCATTTGGGTGGGCTTCTTACTGAGAGAAGCACAATTCTGGCATTTTGTAATTGACGGAGAACAGTGCAGAGTGAAACATACAAAGAAAAGTTGTCATTATGGTCCTGGGAAGCAGTTGCCTTCATTTGTCATTTTAAAAATCCACATTTCAGCATCTTTCTCGGAATTTCTCTATAGCCTTAAGCTGGCTTCAGTGGTGGTTCCTTTTGTCTGAAAAATGGCTTTCTGGAGCAGAGCCTCTGTTAGTCAGCAGCAGCTTTTGGTTCAGTACACAAGTAGCATTGCCTCCGTCGGCAAGTGCAGTTGACAGACATATACCTGGGTAGGTTGGAGACAAGGCGGAATGATCCTTAGGATTCTGTTCACTTGGAATGAGCTAGTGCTAATACTTGTGCTTAGGCTCACCTGTTACAGCCGTTAAGTTGTCCTGGTACTCTGCCTTCCAGGAGGAAATTTCCAAGTATGATAAGATCTGTGAAGAGGCTCATGCCCGATCCAAGGATGAAAAAATCCTTCACATCAAGCACTGGTTGGATTCTCCCTGGCCTGGTAAGTTGGGATGGGGGCATGGCTGGCATGTCCAGCCATGACATTTTCAGTTAAATGGATCGGGTAGTAGGTGATGGGAAAGACCTCAACCTGAAGACCTTGAAGAGTCATTACCAGCCAGAGTAGATAATACTGACCTTGATAGACCAACGGTCTGACACAGTATAAGGCAGTTTCAGGTACAGTATTGGTGTGGACTGGCAGCTTCCCACTGGTCATGGCTAAGAAGCATTTCCATGGCCAGTGTATTACAGCTGCAGCTCCTGTTAGTAAAAGAGCCAATAAAAGTCACCCATTTGGCAGGTAAAATGCATTTGCAATTAAGAGAAAGGTGGTTGATAAATGAGGCATCTCATTGCTGCAGCTGCTCTGGCAGGGCATGTCCTTTCCAGTAGTTTTGTTTAGTCTTGTTTCTCTGCCAAGTTTCCTTCTTGCAAAGATGATGATGACGGGAGGGTCTATGTTACTTCTTATTCTATCAATTAAAGCCAACATTAGCAGTCACTCTCCTTTATTTCCCCAGGTTTCTTCACTCTGGATGGCCAACCTAGGAGCATGACCTGCCCTTCCACGGGTCTGAATGAAGAAGATTTGGTCCATATAGGAAAGGTGGCCAGCTCAGTACCTGTTGAGAACTTTACCATTCATGGCGGTATGATTTTCTAAATCAGCAGCTGAGTTCTTTCCTCTTAGTTCATTTTTAATGCAGTTGGCAGGCTTGCACTAGAAAAGGCAGCCCTGGACTTGTTGGGGTAATAAGTTTGATACCCCAGAATCTAGTTGGAATTGAACAGCAAGATTTGAGTCTACTGGCACCTTAGAAACCAACAAGATTTTCAGAGTGTGAGTTTTCAAGAATCGACGTTCCCTTCTTCAGATACCTTGGGCTTCAAGACGAATTGTGGAGAAAGCAACCTAGTAGGAATTTCCTGGTAGATGTCCCCTTGGGCTGACCAGCTCACATGAGAGACACTACTTTTATACTGTGAGAGCTCACTGAGGGAAACAAGTATTTATCAAAACATGGCCTGCAGTTTGCTCAATATTGAAATTATGATTGATTTCTGAGAACCCAAATCCACAATTTCCTTTGCTCAATTTATTGAAGTCCCTTCTTGATTCATAGTTTACAATTGTTTGAGCTCAGCAATTACTCCTTCTGTCAGTAAGCTTTCTTAAATATGGAGAGATTCCATGAAGAGTAGATCCCAATCCAGTTTTTTTTTTAAAGTCTAAAGAAATCTCTGAGCCCTTCAATTTCTCTCCTCCATGATTTGCTTCCTTCTGACACCTTGATCTTGGTTATGTTCTTCTTCCTCACCATCCCATGTATTCTCTGTACTTCAAGTCCTCTGAGTTTGAGTGTAATGCTGTCCCTGAGTGTGATGTGCATCCTTGAGTCATCTGGTATCAAACTGCATTCTGAAAGCAGTTTGAGGCAGGCTCTAAACTATGTTTCTCTCTGCAGGTTTAAGCCGGATTCTAAAAACTCGTGGAGAGTTGGTTAATAATCGGACAGTAGATTGGGCCCTAGCTGAGTACATGTCATTTGGCTCTCTCCTGAAAGAGGGAATCCACATCCGACTGAGTGGGCAGGATGTTGAGAGAGGAACATTCAGGTACACTTTCTTATTTATGGCAAGCATGTCTACACATGCCAAAAATGTACAAATTTACACACAACAAATCAAATCATAGTCTGCTGCTAGTACTAAGGAGACAGCATTCTAAAACTGCTAACGAAAATATCTCGATAAGAGTAGTGTAGACCTCTTAAAGCTGCGTTTCTATACAGGGTTAGCAGCATTGATTTCACTGGCCTTAGGCACACACAACTCATCCCAGGATCAGGCAGCACGTTTGCTTTGTCTAACCCAGTCTTGCAACAACCATTCATCTGGTCACCTGTGACAAGAGACAGGCCTCTTCATTTGACCAAGCACTGAAGCTGTTGTATGTTGGAAGGGAATTAGCTGTTTTCATTAGCATTAACAAATTAGCAGTTACTCAGTGTTCAACAAATGGCTTATGCAAGTATTTGTGGACAGATAGGGCTAGTAAAGGTGTTTTTTTTAAAGGATTAGTAACTTTTGGAGACTTACCTGCAAGGTTCTTCTGACCAATTCAAGTAACATTTATGGCTGTCATTCCTTTTCAGTCATCGGCACCATATCTTGCATGATCAGAATGTAGACAAAAGGACTTGTATCCCCATGAACCACCTGTGGCCAAACCAGGCTCCCTACACAGTCTGCAATAGCTCTCTCTCAGAGTATGGAGTCCTTGGTGAGTAGACTTCACTGTTCCCTGCAATTATTAAGGTGAGGATTACTTTGCTGTTTCATGCTAATAACATTCCAGAAGAGCACATGATCCCATTTGTGTCTTTGCAGGATTTGAGCTGGGCTTTGCTATGGCTAGCCCAAACGCATTAGTGCTGTGGGAAGCCCAGTTTGGTGACTTCCACAATACAGCTCAGTGCATTATCGACCAGTTCATCTGCTCTGGACAGGCCAAGTGGGTGAGACAAAATGGCATTGTCCTGCTACTTCCCCATGGTATGGAGGGCATGGTAAGGAAACTGATGTTTTCTCCTGCTGTTGGGGCTTACTGGGTGGAGGAGGGTGCATAGCCAAATTTATTTCTTTTTATTTGTTTGATTTTTAGCCCACCCTCCCTGCGAATGGGCTCAGGGCGGGGTACAATAAAATGCTCAATAAGCATTTAAAATATATATAAATATAAATAGATTTAAAATCCAAAGAACATAAATACATAAAACAGCGTATAAGATGGCAGCCCCCCAGAACATAATGAGCAGAACATCAAATTTGCTTCTAGCTTTGAAATTTAAAAGGCCGTCTGAGAGGGCTTGATGGGACTTGTCAAAATTGTGTTTTGAGACAACGTCTGGACTTTATATTGAAACTGGTGAATGGAAGTGCTGAAGCCTTTGTCATTCATAGATGAGCAGTCCCTATATTCTCAACTGCCCTTTAATGACTGTGATCCAAGCAAGGAAATATGTTTGGTTTTGGAATTTTGACCCCTTGGTCAGTCTTCATAATCAGAGCTGTGCCTGCTTAGTAGTGCAAATGTGTGTTCTGGAGAATCAAAGAACATCTGCCAGTATGCTTCTCGAGGGAATGCAGATTTGTTTCTCAGCTGCCCCCAGTCAAGACATAACACTGCCCAAGCACATGTGTTCCATGGCAATGAAATCCATGCTGACAGCTGGGACTGTATTTACTCTCCGTTGGGCTGTGTGCCTGCTGTGGTGGTGCAGGAGCATGGAAGAAGTACAGAAAAGTGCATTTAGGTATAGAATTCAGTTTCTTAGGAATCTCATCACTCTAAGAAGCAAGTTTCTAGTCCTTTATGTTTGTGTAGTTGTATGTTTGAATTTAGGCTGGGACATCCCAAACCCTTAAAGCAGGTCTTATTAGCATTTTATGCTTGTTTTTTGGTGTCCAGGGTGCCTCAGTGTCCTGGTTATGGCAGGTTTAAATACATTCTCTTGAGGATTGGGTCGTCATTCCCATTTATCTGTTTATTTATTTACTTCACTTGTACCCTGCCTTTGTCCCCAGTGGGGGGCCAAAAGCTGTTTACATTTTATCTTCACAACATTCATGTGACATTAGGCTTGAGAGTATGTGACTGGCCCAAGGGAACCCAGTAGGCTTCCATGACAAAGAGGGGATTTGAACCTAGATTGCCTAGATCCTACTCAGATATTCTAGCCAGTACACCACGTTGCCTTGTGTTTCTTTGGGATATAGTGAGCACACCTACTGTTGCAGATCTGGGTGCGGCCAATCAGAAAGTGAGGAGAAACAAAAGATGTTGGTGATCAGGGCTCCATGGGCAAGCTCCGAGTTGTACATTTGAAATTTGGGTTTCGTGTTTAATGTTTGAGGCTAAACATTCTCTATCAAGTTATATTCTCATATTGGGGACCCAGGTGCAAACTTTTTGTTCCTTAAAATGCTGGCTCCTAAATGCCTTTTACTTAATATACTATAATGTTCAGTTAAGGAAAAAAAGTTAATTCAGATCATTGAACAGTCTTGTTTGTTTGCAGGGCCCAGAGCATTCATCTGCCAGACCAGAGCGATTCCTACAGATGTGCAATGATGATCCAGATGTGTTCCCAGTGAGTTGTGTAGCTGTGAGAAAGGGCTTTCTGTCTTTCTGTATCCTCTTTCCACACCGCTTGGATTCCTGCCATTCCTCCAAATAATTGAAATGTATATTTATGATAAAAGCAGATGTGATGGACTGTACTTAACAGCAGACTCCTGCAGTGCAGCAAAATCAAACAGCTGGGAGGGGAAGGGTTAACTGTTCCCTAGAATGGAGAGCTTGAGTGACAAGCTACTTCCTCTTCTCCGAGTGGTCAGTTAAAACCAGTCTGAAGGCTGTCAGTTGGTTTCTGACTGGATTTTAGTGTGAGTATAACAAGAAAAGTCAGAGAGGTTCCCCTTTAGAGTGAAGGGAGAAAACTCTTTTGCCCTAACTGTAGTATTACAGTCTTGAGGAAGAATTCTATTTAAGAATTCAAAGTCTAAGCATCAGCATAAGCTGAAGCACACTTTACGCAGACATGCGAGAACTGTGAGTGTGTTTTGGCAAGAGTGATTAAGTAGTGGGTTGAGACTCCCTTTCAAGCCAAAAGAAGAAAGGTTATATCTTCTGAGGAGAAGATTAATTCCTGCCCAGTTTCTGAGGGAGGACCCCGTGTCTGTTGTGAAGTGAAAACGGTTTTAGACTAACTCCAGGAAACCTGAACTGTCATAGAAAACTTTCTGAAGAAACGTTATTGCTGTAACTAAATCACTAAGTAAAACACCTCTCGCTGTTAAGAATAGGGGTATGTGACTTGAGATTCCGATTCAGAAAAAACACCCAATTGGACCCAATTTGGAAAGATTCGGAATTCCCAAATCGGGCCCAGCATTGTTGGCCCAATTCTGAAATACTGAATCAAAGCTTTCTGAAGCAATTTGGATCGCTTTGGAAAGCTTCAAGTCAAGCAGGAACAGCCCCCAGCACTTTTCTGGCTGTTTGCATTTGCAAAAAGCCAGAAAAGTGCTGATTGCTTTTAAGCCTCCTGCCCTTAAATAAATATTTTTTTAAAAATTATTTATTTATAAATAAATTATATTATTTATAAATAAATAAATAAATGTTATATAAAGTTGTTATACAGTCTCTATTGCCATTTCCAACAAAAAAGGAAGAGGGCTCCCGCTTTTCCTGGGCTGGAACAGCTAAAATTATATCTGCGTTTCAGGGTGGGACAAACAGACTTTCAAAACCACAGATATTAACACGCTACTTGGGGCTGCTCAGTCAAAGTAGGGAAACTGAATTTTGGCAGGAAAATCTGTCTTACCATAGGGAAAATGAAAGAGGGTCTGTCATAGCAGAGGACACACAGACAAGGTATTTTTACTTACTCAGATTCCTCAGAACTCAGAAAAATATAACTATAGATTTAACCAAAATTGGCGAGGGGGGTTTGTTCAAGCCCACCCCACTCCCTTGCAGGCCCTTGTTTTCTTTCAGAGAAACATTGAGAGGGGGTTTCTGGAAACATGTTTATCAAAAGTGACAATAACTTGGAATGGCTGGGAAACATGAGATAAGCCATATTTGTAGCTGCCAGAGAGTTTCTCGATAAGGGAGGACTGTAGCTGGGCTGTGATTGACTCATCCAGCAGTCAAGGAATTATGTGGTCCAAGGTCCAAGTTGTTAGTACCCCTAAAAATGGGCTAATATGCTGTATCAGAAATGTCCTTAACACCGTATACTGCCATACTGGGCTAGTCCAAAGGTAGTAGGTTATATCAGTTCCCCCCTTTTTCTAACATGCTGAGGAGTGCTCCCAAAACCACCCTGCCAATTATTTATCTACCACATTTAGATCCTATCTTTCCTATAAGAAGCAGAGTATGGTGTAAGTCATCTCACATGACCTTCACACAACAACTCTAAGGCACATTAAGTTGAGATAGTGATATGTAGTAAGCTCCCAAACCTGTCAGACACCATGGGACTTGAATCCAGAACCCTGGGTCAGAAACTCCAAAGCCTTTTTCTGCATGTTATCAGAGCTGCCAGAATGCAGGGAGAACTATGGATCCAATCTCTTCTACCTCACAAAGTCACTCTCAAGATGTTCAGCAGAGGAACTACCATTGATTTTATGGGGTAGTTTGGCTGTCTGCTTTGATATATTCACTCTGCGCATATACATGCCTGTTTTCCAACTCTTTTGAAACTGGCTGCCTCCCCTTCTGCAGAAACTAGACGACTTTGACGTGCGCCAGCTGTATGACTGCAATTGGATTGTTGTGAACTGCTCCACTCCAGCAAACTTTTTCCATGTTATACGGAGGCAGATACTTCTCCCCTTCCGAAAGCCGGTCAGTATGAAGAATGACTTCCTCAGCACAAAATGAGTGTTTCCTTATCCCCACCCCACGCGCACACACTACAGCTTTAGTGAAGGACTGAAACCAGGCCAGAAGCAGCACATGAGCAAATGAAATGGCTCTCGACATGCTGGCCCTTTTTTCCTCCCTGGCACTACATTTTTATCCATGCTTCAAACAAACACTAAACTCTAGTATAGAAAAAATATATATAGGCAAGAAATGTCCACAGAACAATGGTATCCATTTATCAGTGATTGGAATCAAACGTACAGCAATTGTCAGCAAGAGATTTTTACTTTGAGCTCAATTCAGCCGATTGTCCTTTATAGCGGAGGGGTTTTTTTCTCTCCATCCTCATGGGAATAAGGTGACTGTATATTTTTGTATGTAGTTTGTATATTGGTAAACAAAAAATCTCTTTTAAAAATGTAGAATCAAACCTGGAGACAGAAGCAGAGTTTTAGTTGGCAGCGCAACACATGGAATATACTGGTCATTCTGTAAGGGCTCTTACTTGTTACTGTAGAGCATCCCATTCAGCAGGGGTTCCATTTCCAATTTGTTAAACAAATCCCTGTGGATAGAATTATGACTTCCTTTCCAAGCTGTGGGGCTTGAGCTGCTCCCTTTGGTAAATATTAGCGCAGCTCCTGCATGTTCCATTCCTGTGGAAAGGCCGAGTCAGCAGCTGAACCATGCAGTTCATGGAGAGAGGGCAGGCTGTGTCAAATCCAGCTGCCAGGTCAGCAGATCGAGGATTTCCTGACTACCTGAATTAAAGTCTCCCCTAGACTTATGGGCTAGCCATGCACTCCTATACACAAGGGTTATTGAGATGTAGCCTTCTGTTGACAGGTCTGGCCCCAAAACATTTACTATCCTACTTAGTTGCTCTGTGTCCCTTATAACATTGCAAGAGATGCAAAACTCAGCTTTCACACAGCCATACACCCCGCCCCAGGATTTTTATCCTCACATTGTCTGCAGTGTCATAAAAGACCCCAAGGTGCACCTCTCAAATCATGTGCCTTTTCACTGGCAGCCCTAAAAATATTGCCATCTGAAGAGAGCATTTGGATTGGTTTTGCAGTTGGTATTTCCGTGTTTTTCTTTTAGCCCTTCATATTTCATCGTTGCTGTTTTGTTATCTAAAAGATACTTATCCTGCCTTTCCATCAGTTAGGTCATAAACTTACAAGCATCTTCCAAACTGGGGGGGCGGGGCGGGTAGGAAACACCTATAAAACAAATCAAATTACCTAGTCTATCAAATATCACAGCCTAAAAAGCAAATATATAGACAGCAGCTAAGAGGAGAGCAAATAATTATTGTTAAAAAATTAGGTGAATAAGAAACTTTGCTGGGAGTTCAAGAACACGGGCGCTGCCATAGATAAGACCTGGTCTCGAGAAGCCATTTCCAAAGGCAGGGGCATCATTAAAAAAGAAACTGATAGAGAGGTTCATAGGTCATTCAGTAGGAACGATGCAGTTAATTCTGGCAAAATAATTGTGACTTGAACACCCCTATATTTACAAACTTGACCTGATCTCCACCCACCCACCCCCAACCTGATCTTCATGTGTACAGCATGTTTTTGTATAGACAGTGCCTTGGGTTTGTCTGCTTAAAATGCAACACTTGTGACTTTTTGGGGGCTTTGTTGAGTCATGAGTATCAATGATTCAGTACTTACACAAAAACTGTTTCCATTCCTTCTGGACTATAGCCCTGGGTGTATTTATTTTTACATCTTTTTATATTTAGCTGATTGTCTTCACTCCAAAGTCGCTGCTGCGTCACCCTGAAGCTCGATCCAGCTTTGACGAGATGTTGCCAGGTATGGTAAGCTTGGGACTGGGTTGGGGAGGAAGTTTGTATATAGCTACCAGGAGGAAAATATGTGACTTGATAGTCAGGGTTGCCAATGAACAGCTGTGCCCATTGACAGGACCTGACGGAGTTGCGAAGGTTCAGCATCCCCCCCCTGATGACACAAGAGAGCAGATTAGCTGACTGAAATTTTAACAGAATTCCCCCCCCCCCCCCGCATTTCCCATCTTCTGTTATCTGTTAGCTAGATACCCAGCAGGGCAAAATTTGTTCGTAAAAGGATCGTCTTTTAAGCCCATTATAAGACCTTCTGTTTTTTTCAGCTCTGTGTATCACAGTGGAAAAGACTTAACTCTACTTTCTGTTTCTCCTTGCTGAGAAGCTGAACTGATAGTAAATGTGATATTTGTATTTTGTATAAGAGTCAGATGACATGCTCCTTTGCACTCAACACTAATCTGAGTGGCAGCGTGCTTGACGGGCCCTGCACAGAATGGCAGTCACAGGAAGTAATTGCAGTGCTTGCGCAGCTCCAACCTCGGGAGCCTCTGCTTCAAGGAAGGGGATCGGTCACTGGGCTGAGTTCTTCCTCCTGAAGGCCAGAACGCTCAGGGCAAGTTCATTCTTGCAGCCCATCGTTTCTGGCTTGAAACTCTCTGAAGCACACCGACAAATGATCTGGGGATAGTAATTGTTCCATTAAGCTTTATTTGTAAGGCTGCTTATATTTTGCATCAGTGATGATGTTTTCTTAAAACTCAGTCATGTAATTCATGCAGCTGTGTTCCAGCCTTGAGGAAAGGTGTCAGCCAAGATCTGCTGGCCTTTTGAAAAAGCTGCATTTGCTTTAACCATAACGTGTGTTTTCCCGCAGGCACACATTTCCAACGCATCATCCCAGACAGCAGCCCTGCATCCCAGAATCCAGAGGGAGTCAAGCGAGTTCTCTTCTGCACTGGCAAAGTGTATTATGAACTTACTCGAGAGCGCAAGGCCCGGCAGATGGAAGCAGATGTAGCTATCACGAGGGTGGAGCAGGTAGGAGATGTGTGAGAACTGTTTCTGTGGCCTGACACTCTTAACTTGCATGTCTAACCTCACTCTCTAGTGACATCTAGATCCTCAGTAGTTCAGATCCAAGCTTTTAAACTAGAAGAGATTTTTAGAAGGAATCCTCCACCAGATTTAAAATACATACTCCAACCTCCTTAAAGCTAAGCAAAGACTAACCTTCCCATTACACCTCTGGGCAGACAGTGAAGGCACCACAGGGAATATTTTAGCACTTCAGCTGAACTTTGTGGACTGAGGTGGAACCACTTCTTATATGTGCATTCTGTAGACCTGGGCGAAAGAGCTGGTTCTGGTAACAGTCAATGCCCTGATTGTGCTGAGCAGCACTTTAAAGAATACTTAGGGCTCACGTCAGCCGAGATTGTTGCAGCAGTGAACAATTCCCATGAAGCTTCACAGGTCTACTGACCTCCTTGCTCATACACGAGGCAGGAATGTCAGGGACTAGCAATTTACCTTTACTTACAGAGGAATAGATTCCCGCCATGCAAACTGAAAAACCTCCTTTAGGCTTGGGAAGGGGCTCATATATTTAAACTGACCACATCAGGCCATTTGTCCATCTGGTTCAGCATTGTCTGACCCAGACACTCTCCAGGCAGGCAGAAGTAATACTGGTGGTGACCTGAGGTCCTTGATACCCGGGTCTGAAGCTGGGACTGCCTTCGTGCAAATTGTGTTTTCAGTCTGAGCTACACCCCCTCCCCATTTTGCGGCTGGATGCCTTAGTCTTCAAATCATGTCATAATACTGGGAACATAATGTTTCTTCTAGGTTGTGTAAGCTTTTTACTTGAGTAAAAAAAAACACTTCCCCATTTTCCATTACATGGAATTTAAGAACCAAAGTTACCATTTTTTTCCTCGCTGCAGTTTGTCTGCTGTCTGTTGTTCACGGGGCTAATTATGATTAATCTCAAGGGCCTTCTCCATTGTTTGTAGCTGTCTCCATTTCCTTTTGACCTCCTTCTAAAAGAATTCCATAAATATCCAAATGCTGACCTGGTTTGGTGTCAGGAGGAGCACAAAAACCAAGGATACTACGACTACGTGAAGCCTCGACTCCGCACAACGATCGACCGTGCAAAGCCTGTGTGGTAAGCTTCCCCTTCTGGTGGTTAGCAGGCAGAGAGTTTGTTTTGTATGCCTTGTTCTAGGGGGAGAGTGTAGATGCAGCAGTGTGTTATGAGCTGACATAACTTTTCTTGGGCTTCAGTTGCTGCTCAGTGTGGCATTCAGCAAAGAAGATCTCTGCTTTCTCTGGGGCATTTGACTGGGAGAATGGCTTAGCATCACAGATCACTGAGTGATCTTGGATCAGGCATTCTGTATCCAATCTGTCTCACAGGGTGCTTGTGGAGTTAACTCAGCCTGCTGTACTCTGAACTCTATGGAGGAAGGGTGGGTTGCAAATGTGATTCATGGTAATAGAAGAGGTGCACTGTCCTTCACCTCTCAGGATGGCAGTAAAATAGTAAAGAGTCCAGTAGCACCTTTAAGACTAACCAACTTTATAGTGGCATAAGCTTTCGAGAACCACAGTTCTCGAAAACTTATGCTACTATAAAGTTGGTTAGTCTTAAAGATGCTACCAGACTCTTTACTATTTTGCGACTACAGACTAACAGCTAACTCCTCTGGAGCATGACAGTAGTCAGTCTAGATTCTGTTGGTCAGATCAACACTGTAAGAACAGCTCTTGTTGCATCACAGTGAGTTTGCGTTTCTATTTGGGTAACAGGCCCAGCACCCTGGTGTAAGGGATGATTTTTTGAGAGACACCAAAATTAGGTAATTTCTCCAGGCTTGCTGTACCTCTGGCCTGAAATTAGCCTCAAATAGCACAAAGTTGCAGTGGAACTGGCCTTACCATGAAGGGGTGTGTGTGTGTGGCAGATTCCAGTCAGCAAGTGGCCAGTTTCTTCTTTATTTTAGTGGGTGTCATTTGAAACTCCTGCCTCAGGAACCTGTAGGTCTTGTGACCCTGAGTCACAGTCTGAATCTCCACTCTCCTGCATCCCTGCTTTTAGGTATGCTGGACGCGAACCTGCTGCCGCACCAGCAACAGGCAACAAAAAGAATCACCTGACCGAACTGCAGCGCTTCTTGGACACTGCCTTCAACCTCGACTCTTTCAAGGGCTTGTCTTAGATACACTTCGAACTGGTTCTGCAGCACACTGTGTGTGTGTTTGTGTGTTTGTCTGCTCACCTCCTTTCTGTGTCCTTAACTATACACCTTGTAATTCTAACTTAAGGTCCCTGTTATTAACTTCTTGTTTTGCTGCTGAGAAACTGCCTGTTCAATCACCCTTCTCCAGGATGCTGGTGTTTCCTTCCAAGTACTGCAGGCTCAGACCTTTGGAACAATGTGGTGTCACTCCAGCACAAACTTCACATCCTTTCCAAACTGTTCCCACCCATCCAACCCACCCAGCGTTAGCCATCTCCACTCTTTCAGAATTAAGGGCCTTGGAAGGACTGGTATTTGCCTTCCAAATGATTCTCTGCTCGAGACTGATGGTTCCAGGTAAAAGCACGTCTCATTTCCAGCTCCAAAATGTTGTGGGAAGCAGACACTACTTTTGAATCTCAAAACACGCACACATGCCCATCTTGAAGGGCATGGGGTATGTATGCCACATTCCCCTTGGCCTTTCTTTAAACATCACTGAAGATCCTCAGATAGCACTCTCAGTCATGTGCCCTGTCTTCTGCGGTTTTGCATTGCTCTTAGACAAGTTTACTGACTGCATGCACCTCAAATCCAGGCATTCTTTTTCAAAAGATTCTCAAATGAAAATGATGGACTGACTCCGCCAGGCAAGAATCTGGCTTCTTGTTTGATAAAAGCTGCATCCTTTTGTAGATCCTACAGCATCAGAGTTTACTTAGGAATCTTTTAACAGTCATCACATCCATATCTAAAAGGGCCTTTGAATGTGCTTAGCTGCCATTCTCTGATGCTGTGGCTAGGTAACACTGTCCTTGATCATTGTGAAGATTCACTGCGTTCACACCAATTAATATAATCTATGGGGGAACTACAACTCCCAGATCTTCCTCTGTTCTTGATTGTAATTCCACATCAGGAGCAACAGCCTCATTTGACTACCTTTGTTGTATCACTTGAGCAGGAATAGCTTTTTTTACAGGTCATCGTCTGGTTGCACATTTTTTTTCACTTAGTGCCAGGCAGATAGTACCCACCTTTGTCCCATTCTTCGTTTTATAAATTCCTTCTTCAATGATTATTCATAACATTTCATTGGATCAGCCATCCTTGGGAGGAATGGTTGTGCATACAAAATAAGGTTTTTAAAATAGCTGAAAATCCACTTTCTGGTCCATGGGAGACTTCCAAAGAGGCCAGGAAGAGATCCCCCCCCACACACACACACCGGTGGCTTCATGAAGACTGCAGCATGAGGCTGCCAGCCTCCCTCTTGTACTGCCTAGGAGATGGCTCACCTGGTGCTCCCACCTTCCTTGTTCCCAGGTGTTTTTTAATACTTCCTGGCCAGCAGTTCTACATTTAAAGATGCACGGGGAATGGAATAGAGCACTAAGTGTTCTAGGTCCTTGGCAAGGGGTGAAGTGATAGTGAAATAGAGGCTTGCCCAAAATCCACCCACTCACTTCACTGTGGTGCCAACAATTACTGAAATCATTATTAATCGTTAGCCCGCTAGAACTCTTCTGCCTCAGCACCCCTGACCCGTTCTGCCCAGATACATCCTCTGTTGCTGAGTAGAAGGGCAATTTGCTCTCCCTCTGTGGGCTCAGATGGTGAGTAGAAGTGAGGCTGTGTATGCACTCTGATTGCAGCAATTACTTGTACCTCCATCTCAGTGGCTTTCTCCTGAATTAGCGTGGCTTTGTAAAACACAGCCCTGAGTAGCCCAACACCAATTAGTGAAAGAGATTATATATGCTACTGTTGTTTTTAAGAAGAGTCGTTCCAGACCTCACCCTTTCTGTGAATGAGCCCTTCAAATCGTTGTGTAGCCCCCTGACCTTTTCAGGCTCGTCAGGGAGTGGTTGCCTTAATTCTGTACATCTTCCACCAGAAGAGTTCCCAGTCCTTTTTATGAGCACAGTTACTCTGTGGGTTGTCTCAACATTGAGTGTTCAAAGATTTGACCCTATGTGAGGCTCATTGTTCCTGCTTGATTGCTCACGTGCCCTCTGGAATTCATTTCCTGACCTTAGCCATGCTGATGTCCTGCCTATTCCACCCAGTCAATAGGCTGAAAGCGTTAACAGTCCCAAACTTTTATGCCAGGGGCAGATGCCGAACTTGGCTTCTTTTTCACATTGCTGATCACGGGTGATAGATTCTAATCGTAAGAGCTACTTGGCAAACTTGGAGTAACAAGGCTTAAGAGTGGACCTGGGTCCCTTCCCTTGCACTGAGCAGTCGATACAATGCTCTGGGCAGGGGGGTGCAGCAATGACTTAAGATTGGTTCCAGCGCCTGCCTTTCCCCAGAGAGAGCACAGCCCATGAAGAGATGCCTTCTACACAAGTCTACGTCTGTTCTGTGTCCGTCTGCTGCATTTCTGAATGAGGCCTGTCTGTGTTCCTGTTCCATATTGGAGCCTGCTGTCTCTTCGGAAAAAAAATCCCTGAAAGGCCCAGCTCTGGATCCATGTGCCCAGCTTCCAGACAGTAATGGGAGAAGTGCCACTTCCTTCTGTCCCCGAGCTTTCTTCTGCGTGTGCTGCTAGCCATACAAAAAGTGTGTGCCATCTTGTGAATAAAGATTTTTCTATAACATATGCATCTGTGCTGCTTCGATAGAGGGAACAGCACGCTCCAAAAGTGTTGCCTGTAGGAAGAGGGGATGGGCTGTTGTTAGATCTGGGGCTTTATTGGTGACTCCCAAGTGGTACTGATTTGTTTTTCTTCAGCTCTGCAGAGGAAGAATCCGGGTGTCTAACCTTTGCCAAAGCCAGGGGCCATTGAGAGAGGGAAATTGCCTATTCTGAGCTAGCACACTACCCTGGGGCTCTCTGCAAACTTACATATGGACTTATTTATTTTGGTTTTAATACACAGTCAAACTGAGATGTGTCTGGCTTAAACAATAAAGCCTGATCTTCTGGCCAAGTGTGTCTCGCTTGCTCAGTTGTCTGAGGTTGGTTCAGCTTGCAGTTTCCATACTACTGTGGGGACGTTTTATAAAAACAGCTTGAGCGGTGCCTGTGCTTGCAACAAATAACTCGGCAAGCTACTTCGCAGTAAGTATATACCATCATCCTCTAGACAGCATCACTACCAAAGGAATGAGAAGTCCTTTTAATCGCTGGTGGGGATGGGGTTTTGCAAAGTGTTCCACAGCTTTATCCTTGGTGAGAAAAGGCGGTGTTGCTGTTGCTCCGAAAGGAATCCTTGGCTCCGGTCCCCATAGATAATGTTCTTATTTGGGATGGTCTCTGAAAATCCAGAGGTTCGGGAATATCCTGAAGAACTGAACCATACCGTTTCTTGCAGGAGGGCATAGACTTTAGTTGCAAATACTTATATTTAGAAATTTCACAAACAGAACTGCCACACCAACAAGAGAAGGCACAGCACATTGCAAGATATGGACAATATCAACAACAGCGGCCTTCCTCCTCCCCATTGCAGCCTCGTTTAGCCCAACTTGTTCATGGCTGTCCATATCCATCACAGGATGCTTGGGAAATTGCTTCCAAGTTCCTCTTTCACTAGCCTTTGGTTAACAAGCATCTAGAATAACATTGCAGCTTTTAAAAGGCAGAGAGGGCCCATCAATGGCTACAGGCCATGATGACTCAACAGGAACCTCCACAGCCAGAGGCAGTAAACCTCCAAACGCCAGTGCTGAAAGACAACCGCAAGGGGGGGGTGCTGTAGCTCTCCAGGGCATCCAGCCTCTGCCTGGTGGACTAGAAGCAGGGGAACTCCTACGTAAGGGTCTATTTGCAACAACCAAGCCAAAAGAAGTCGCCTGCTTTGAGTGAGAGTTGAGAGTCCACGTAATATTCTTAAAAGATTTTGACCCATTAAGTATAATCGATACAATCTGTCATGGATTGGCCACACTATGGGGCCCAGTTTGAGTTAAATGATTGCTGGTCCAAGAGAATATAAAATACACAAAGAATTAGTTGGTAGTTCTTGCTATAGCAACCTCTGGTGTAAGGCAATAGTGCTCTACACATTGGAGGGAGGAAGTGAACAGTTGCCGTTGGGGGGTGGGGTGGGCAAAATCTCTAGCCTTGCCTAATATGTCCGTCAAGGTGAGGCCAACCCATTCCCATTTTCTGCCTACCAAAATGCTATTCTGAGGGTAGAACCACAACATGCTTGACATGTGCCAGGTTATGGGCATGTGATGGGACTTGCAGCCAGACATACATTAGGGGAACTCGTCTTAAAAAGCACTCCTTCACTCAGCACCTTGGGGTGGGGGAACTTCCCGTTTCCGCCCAAACCTCCTATTGTCAGTGGAAAGATGGAGCAGCTTTTCACCCTTTTTCTCTGGCTGCGTGTGCCCTAGGAAGGATTTGGGGAGCCAGAAAAGGGGGGCTAAAAGGCCCTGCTATGGCCTTTTTCAGCTGGTGAAAGCAGGGTGGGAGAGCAACTGGAAGTTCCTTCTTCCCCTCACAGTGCTAAGTGAACAAGCCCTTTTTAAGGCGAGTTCCCCTGATGTATGTTTGCCCGCAAGTCTAGACATGCCCTCGTGACCCAGCAGGTGTCAGGTATGTTGTGTAGCTTGACCCTGAGTCTTGTACATGACAAACATGAACCTGATGGCATCTTGAGGCAAATTGCTTTTGATGGAGCAGTTTAATGGTGGTTTCCTGGCAATATTTGTTATTTATGTGGTTTCTTAAATCCACCAACAAAGTTTGGGTACTACTACTAACTCTCTAGTTGCAAAGGGCCATTTTTGTGCAACAAATATTGTGATACATATACCACACCCTCATTAAGCAAATATTGTGACTAGGGGGAGGAGTACACAGAATAAAAATGTGCGTTGCTTCGTTTGTCAAATAACGCTATCTTATTAGTCTTGGCAGAGCCATAGGAGTAGGGCAAAAGGGGTGCTGACCCTCAGAATCCCCCCCCCCATTCCAGGGCCTGTTTTTAAAATTATAAAGGCTACCGAACGGGGAGATGCACAGAATAGAGACCAAATCTGTGACACCTCTTCTGTCTGATCTAAAGCCCAATATTTTATTTCAATGATTTCTCAATACAGTTCAGGGCCAGTTTATAGGTTAAGGGTCCCCAACCCTGTTGAATTTTTGGAATTTTGCAAAAAGGTGGTCAACATGGCAAGTCGCTGATGCCGTGGGCAGGAGTGCAGCCCATCACAAAATGGCTGCCATGGGAACGGGTCAATCAAAATGTTAGGAGATTCCAAGCTAAGCATCCTCCTACAGGCAGCTGTTGCTAACTGGGTGCTCCCTACAGGTGAGGGTTACCCAGAAACAAGTGATTTCTCTTGGACTCTAATAAAGCAACTCATATCCTAGTGAGGTAAAGAAAAACTCGAATTGGCTCTTTTGCTTTAGGGAAGAAGGAAGTGAGTATCTGAAACATTAGGAGGACATGGTGCCCCATGGGCACCATATTGGGGATCACTATTGTTGGTGAAAGAACTGAAACCAAATAAAGGCATGGATGACATCGGCTATGTTTCATGCTAGCCTTTTCCCACTTTGAAGGCCCCTAGTTGCTGTAAGTGTGCAGGCTCATTGACCTGGGAGAAGACCCTGGTTCAAACCTTTGCCTTACTAGGCAACCTTGGATAAGTCATAGCCTCAGCTGAATCCCCCAATACGGGAGCCGTAGTACTGGCCTTACAAGGTGGTTGGTACGCATTGCAAAGGTCATTATTAGCCCGTTGGTAGCAACAGACAGTAGCAACAGTCATCCCATAGGAGGATACAATAGAACAGGGTCAAGGATTCTGAAATTGGTCAATTCATGAAGAGCAGAACTCTCTTTTTAAAAGACAGTAGGAGGGAGGGAGGGAGGGAGAGCATGCAAAGTAAAAGAAAGAAAGAGTCATTATCTTGTTCTCTGTACTGGAACAAAACAGCAGCTGAAGCTTAATTGCCATTTCACTAGCAGGACAAATAGTACAGCAAGGAGTAGTACAGTACTCCTTAAGTTTTACTACTTGAGGAGTAGATGGATGAGTCTGTTTGGGGAAAAGTAAGCATGAATTCCCCTTTGGTCAGCATGCCATGATCTGTCAATCTATAGAACAAGAGAGTTACAGACCGAGACTTTTTGGATCTGCCTAATCACCCATGCAACCTTAGGGCTAAGGCACCATAATGCATTTTCCATGGATTCTACCAGGGTATTCTGTGCCTGTATAAGATATGTCCTTGGGGTGGTCTCATGGTTTTTGAGGTGTCCTGCTTCTAAATATGCAGGGCTTTTTTTCAGGGGGAACGCTGGGGAACGGAGTTCCGGAACCTCTTGAAAATGGTCACATGGCTGGTGGCCCCGCCCCCTGATCTCCAGACAGAGGGGAGTTTAGACTGGGCAATCTAAACTCCCCTCTGTCTGGAGATCAGGGGGCAGGGCTACCAGCCATGTGACCATTTTCTCAGAGGGCAACCCCCTGAGTTCCACCATCTCTTGTCCCAGAAAAAAAGCCCTGTAAATATGTATTGAGAATTTACAAGCCGTAGCTGGCTTTCTGGTGGAAATGGCACCCGCAGAACACACTGCTTTAATTTACCAGCAATTTCGCCATGGCAATACCCCACAGAAAGACTTAAAACAGCTTGAACTCATCTATATATGTGAAAGATCATCTCCCTTATATCCTATAATGGTCTTTCAAGTTGCCTGAGAGCCCTTTTCATTAACCTCCGAAGAGCTTTTGTGGCAGATGAGATATCCGAAATCTTAATGTAATGGCCCTCCAGATTATTAAAGATGCAACTGGATGTTTTTGTCACTGTTTTGTCACACAGAAACCACTAGATGGCAGCAAAATATTAGCATTGAGATGAGACCTTCTTGTGCCGAAGCATCCTTCAAAGAAGTTGCCAAGCTTCTGAGCTTTACAAAATTCTTCAGCAAAGATAAACATTTATGGTATCAAAAGGCCCTTGTGTGTGTGGTATGGTTGAAGCAGAGGAGACAAAAGGATTTTTTCCCCCTTTCCAAAGCTAGATCATAGAATCCGAGAGTTGGACTGGGTTTTACAGACCACCTAGTCCAACCCCCTGCCCAATGCAGGAACAGCCTAAAGGGTCCCCCCCCACAAGTATTTGTCCAGCCCCTCCTTGAAGACTGCCAGTGAGGGAGAACTCACCACATCCTAAGCAGCTGCTTCCACTGCTAAACTACTCTTAATGTGAAGTTTTTCCTAATGTCCATCTAGTACCTTCTCTCCTGTAGATTAAACCCATTGTTTCAAGTCCTATCCTCTGCTGCGAACAGGAACAGCTCCCTTCCCTCCTCTAAGTGGCAGCCTTTTAAATACTTAAAGAGATCAATCATGTCTCCCCTCAACCCTCTCTTCTCCAAACTGAACATTCCCAGGTCCCTCAGTCTTTCTTCATGAGGCTTGGACTCCAGGCCCTTGGTCTTCCTGATAGCTCTCCTCTGTGCCCATTCCAATTTGTCCACATCCTTTTTTGAGGCCTCCCGAACCGCACACTCCAGGTGGGGCCTGACTAATGCGGTATATAGTGGGATAATGACATCCAGTGACTTGCTACTGCATCACACGGAGTGCTCCTATTTAGCCTCCCATCCACCCATATCTCAAGATCTTGTTCACACACACTGCTGCCCAGAAGTGCAGACCTCAAACAGTAGGCATGCCTTGCATTTTTGTTACCCAAGTGGAGAATCTGGCTCTTATCCATGTTTAATTGCATCTTATTCAAATCTACCCACTTTTCCAGTGTGTTCAGATCTCATTGAATTCTATCCCTGTCTTCAAGAGTGTTTGCTTCTCCTCCCAGTTTGGTGTCATCTGCAGATTTAATGAGTAATCCCTTCACACACCCTCATCCAGATCATTTATAAAAATATTTAAAAGTACAGGGCCCAGGACCAAGCCCTGTGGCACTCCACTGGACACCCCCCCGATCAGACATCATGCCATTGACAACTTCTCTTTGGGTGCAGTTATCCAGTCAGTTCCCTATCCATCTAACCATCCTAAAGTCCAGTTCACAGTCCACCAGTTTACCCATCAGAACATCAGGGACCTTGTCAAAGCTTTACTGAAATCCAGATAAACTACATCAACAATATTCTTGCAATCCAGTAAGCCTGTCACTTGATCATAGAACAAGATGAAGTTGGTCTGGCAGGACCTGTTGGGGATAAATCCATGCGATCCACTTCCCAGTATCACCATGTTGGCCATTAAATGTTTGTAGACTGACACCTTTAATATCTGTTCCAGTATCTTCCCTGAGACAGAGGCCTGTGGGTTCCCAGAATTGTTCTTTTCCCCTTTCTCGAAGATTGGGGGTGACATTTGCCCTCCTCCAGTCTTCCGGCACATCACCTGTCCTCCAAGAGGCCTGCATGCAGCATTAGAGCACCAGCCTTGTGCTGCTGTGGGCTCTACATTTCTTTCTGGTGCAATTATTGCCCACATAGTGGCCTAATGCCCACTTTAAACAAGATAGTAGGTGAATGCAGAATCACACAGGTAATTCCTTTCCCACCGGCATTTGAGTCAGCTCTCAGACTAAGTCACCTCCACCAGTGTTATTTCAGAGACAACCAAGGGAGGGGAGCGCCTGATGAGGGCAAGGCAAGAGTTAAGGGCTGCTTTGCAGGCTGTACAGAAGTCGGGCTTTGTTCAGAATGAGCGGGGCAGACTAGCTGAAGATTATTCAGTGAGTGTTGTGCCCAAGTGAGGACTTAAATCCGTGTCTCCTTACTCCAACACTAACCTCTATATTACTATCAAATGTACAAGACCTGGCTATCCCATGAGAAAACAGAAGACAAGAGATTCTCAAGATGTCTTCTACTGAGCCTGGTGAAGTACGAACACTGTTTTAGTCCTATTGGGATGCCTGAGGTGGAGGCCCACTTCACACATTAAGGATATGGAAGGTGTCTGCATCTACCACATGATGTCTGAGGCAGATCAGATGGGTTTTATCCTACCACCTATGCAAATTCTCTGGAAAATTTTGTTGTGAGAAGCAATTATTTGCCTCTACTTTTCAACATATTTGGCTGAATAGGGCAGAAGTGGGTAACCTCTTGAGGGAAATTAGATGCTTTTAACTGAAGAACTGTTAAGACTGCCTCAAATATATACAATAAAAAAATTAAAGACAAAGCACTCTTTGGAAGACAGTGGGTCTTTGCTCTTAAAGTTAGAGAAAATAAACATGCATCCATGTTGGGAATTCTTCATATTGAGTTATCCTGGGTTATTATGGGTACTGTTTGTGTAGAAACTGGCTGCTACATTTTAGGGAAAGGGAGGGGGCCACCTAGCTAGTTTAAGCCAGCTTATTGGTTCTTCAATTGGCACTTGAAATAAAACCAAAAACTCAGCTGGAAACCCTTTTGAGAGTCCATATTCCCACCCCAGAGAGCGCTGGCCTCTGTTTCTATAGCAACCACTTTAATTGTCCACACGGTACCCATTCCTCTATAGTAAGATAATAAATGAGGATGCTGATTGCTGTTCCGGGGGATACTCACTTTACTTATCTCTCATGTTAAGCATTTCTCACTTGTAAAAGGGTAGCATCATAAATGGCTTCCTGGAACCAGTGCTGGAGTCCCTGAAACGCATAGAGGGGAATTTATAGTTCCACAGGCAGCTACTCCAATATATGGCTGTGCCCCAAGAAAGGTACTTTACGGCTGTCTCTGTCCAAGTCATTTTATAACTAGCAGATCCTATAGCTTTGGCAGAAGTGGGAGGAAAACAGATTCTCACTTTCCCCAAAGCTAAAGTTTGGCCCACCCCCGATCTAAATGTGTGGGTGCTGGCGAATGGGCAAACTGTACGAAGTAAGTTCCTTTCCAGGGAGAAGGAGGGGGTGGAGCTTCTGGGAAGGATGATTAAGAACTGAGCAGGTTGCACAATTCCTGGCCAAGAATGCATTTTCAGGGGGAAATGAGTTATTCTTAGTGGCTCCTCAAAGCTTCTTGTGCTGTACAGTTGGATAATCTGGGTGGTGGGCAGCCCTTGTGGCTTCGTGTGGATGTTGCAGTTTTAAATTCTTGAGTCAGCTGATGAGGGGACTGCAGCTTGGGCAATTCCCATTCTCCAGTCTGGTGGCAGAGAACTGAGGTGGCAGAATAGATTGTACCATTGCAGGTTTTAGTATCCACCTCCAAATGTTCCTTCATAGGCGGGGGACGCTTCCATACAAACAGAAGAAGGACCACACAGGAAGAAAGTCCCCCCCCCACCCCATGCTATGCTGTGGATTTCAGCCGGACGTTGCACAGTCCACCCTTGCATGTGTGAAGCTGACTTAATAGTGGGACAAAATGCCGTTCTGCTTCTGGATGAAAAGGTGGTGCCCATATCCATGTGCCATGCTCTCTTTCCCTCCCATTAAGACACTCATCCCTCTAATAACAAAATAGTAGTGATGTCTGAAAGGCAAAATGGGAGCCCTTTGTAGCACTATCAGTGATATTGCACTTCTGCTGGGAAGGGGGACTGTAAATGCAAGCACAATTAACCCTTCAACCCGGATTTAACAAACTCTAATACCTTTTATTAAGACCAACCCAAAATGATACAAAGCAAGTTGCAAGTTCTCCAGAACACTCCATCAGCTTGATTGTTAAAAAAAGGTGGTAGGAGAGAGGAAAATGAAACTTTCAGGCTATATGGTTTTTGGTGTATCCTGTAGGATGCTTAACTGCTCAGACCTGGGACCTCTTGCTTGCATGTGTGAACCTCTGCAATGACCAAGAATAGCGGTGGCCCATCTACTAGATGGCCCCAGGCAATTGCCTAGGGTGCCAGTGTAGGAGGGGTCCCATCCAGCCCTGTCCCCCCTCCCCAACCCAGTCGCTCACCAGCTCTTTTTGCTTCATTCCATTGAGGAGGCAGGTCAGCCCTGGCCTTCTTCCTCCACATCCTGCTGGAACATTGTCTGGGGACGAGTGCCCCAAGTGCTCTGGACTTGCCACAGACCCCTTACCTGAAGACCGACGGCACCCCGGCTGCAGGCACAGAGAGCCCAAAGAAGGCGACCCAGCTCCAGCCAGCAGAGAGGAAGGGGGGAAAGGAGCCAGCCGGGGAAGCTGGCCAGGCGCATGCTGCCCAACCAAGCCCCGAAGAGCAAGAAGAACTCACGCCTACATGGGACACCGATACCAGGACAGACAGGCTAGGAGCCCCTGCCCAAGCGCTAGGGGGAACCAGCAGCAATGCCCACCCTGGAGAACTAGCCAGAACCCAGGAGGCCAGGGTGGCGCCTCATGAGCAGAGGCGGAGGCAGCCAAGCCGCATTGCCTGGAAAGGCCCTGCCAGCCCCATCCTGCAGGAAAGAATGAGCAGGAAGGAATGAGAGGAGGGATCCCTGAGGGCAGACCCAGCCTGGCTACATCTAGCCCCACCCTGCAAGAATGAATAGGAGAGCAGGGAGAGCCTGGGATGAGAGAGGGAACGCCTGAGGGCAGACCCAGCTGGCGGGCATCAAGGATAGGACAGAGCCTGGGAGGAAGGGAGGGGGAAGTTGGGAGAAGCCCTATAAAGGCAGGCTCAGTAGGGCGCTCAGGGTGGGTTGTGTAGCAGTGGTGCTAGAGAGGTGGAGAGTGGTGAAGGAGTGGAGAGGATGCGAGTGAAGAGAGAGGATGCGAGAGGGAGGAGGATGAGGGTTGGAGGTAAGAAGCAGAGGCGGTAGGGAGCTTGACAGGTTGAGCAGGCCTGCGAGTGGTAGAGAGGGAGCAAGGGTGATGTATACCTCCTCTCCTTCCACAAAGCTGGAACCTGCATCTGGGAGCTGCAGTTCAGGCACACCGGCGCTCTGTGCAGCCATGCCCATGCCAAAGCCTGACAGCCACCTCACTGTGTATATATGTGTGTGGGGGGGAGAGGGGCAGCTTGGGCACCTGAAATAGTGGAGCTGGCCCTGACTATGAAACTGAGGGCCAAGCTACAAGTGACGAATGACACTTGAACGGCAAGTGAACAGACTCACATATATTCCTCGCTGTTCACTTGCGCGCTCCACTTGATCACTTTCACTTGCTGTTCGTGTCATTCGTCACTTGTAGCTTGGCCCTGAGTCAAATCATTGGTCCCTTTAGCCCAGTATTGACTATGCTGACTGGCCCTTTAACTTACTGGGAAAATCCACAGTGGTCCACTGCCAGAAGGAAGCCAAGACACAACCATGGTAGCAAGGAGCAGCACAGCCAGGGGCTGCAACGGGCATCATCCTTCACTTCTCCCCTGCTGGCACCAGCCTTGTCCCAGCCAAATGGCCCCTGCAGGGATGCCAGTCTCATAGGGAGTACTCTGGTCTGCTTGCTCCTCCACTTTTTAAAAAAGTCCCAATCCTCCTATAAAGATTGAAACTGAGTTTCCCTGAGCTTTGGAACCAGAGGCAGGAAGGATTGAAGCTTGGATCTTACTTGTGCCGAGCAGATATTCTGCCACTGAGCTGTGATCCAACCCCCCCCCCCCCGCTGCCCAGTTTTGGCTTCCTAGGGACCTCTGAATCACCTGGGACGTGAACTTGAGTTGTGAGAATGGGATTTGCAGATCCTTCCCCACTAGCCCCACTGGTACAGAAGCTTTCCTTGCCAGCCTTTTCCAAAAAGGGCATGCATCATTCTGACAAGTACGCTTTCCGAAGAGCCTGTTTAGCAGATGCAGACAATTGGGTCCCCGCATCATTTATTTTGTCAGAGGAGGGAGGCTGTACTTGTCAAATATCAAGGCTTTAACACCAAAGAATCCGAACATCTGCATTCAAGGGCCCAAAAGACAAATGATGCAGAAATTTCCAAAAACAGCTGTAGAGGGTTCTTGTATGACCCTGGAGAAAGGGAGTTTAGCTCTCTTCCTCTTTGGAATTCCTCCCTCCCTATCCCGGCACCTTTATACACCAGTAAAGCAAAAGGACAGATTACTTTGTTTTGTACATTTTTATCCTGCCACCCTCAAGGACCTCCGGGTCATGTACATTGTTCTGTGTTCCTCCCTTTTATCCTTACAACGAACCTGTCAGGTAGCACCTTCATGGCTCCTGTCACTGCACAGGCCACCTGTGGCAGAAAGAGGTGCACAGGAGATCACTCAATCAACAATTAGATGTCTGGGCAACCCTATTTCTCTTTACTTTGCCCATTTTAAGTCCCAGTAAGAGAGGAAAGCAGCAGAGGAGGCCGGATTTTTGACCCAAGAAATAGCACAGGACAGAACCATTAACCTTCTTCCTTCCCCCAACATTGTAGTCTCAATCCATACCACCCCGTTCTCCCCTCTGCCCTCCTGTGGTTGCTTTCTAGGGCCAAAGGAGACATCTGGTGTTCAAACCCAGAACTCTGGTTTGGCCCTAAGATACTCCAAGAATATTTGCCTTCCTCCGGGATTGATCAAACACCCGGCTGCTCCCACTGGCCTTTCTGTTGCCAGTTAAGAGAGTTTTATTTCAGCGATAACCTAAACTGGTCCTCTTTAGATGGCCCAGAGAAGAATGGTTCCTTGGGATGGCCCTGCTCTTCCCTTGATGGTTTGCTGCACATTGTGGCACAGCAGGCTGGGAGGCTCTTGAGATTGCCTGTGCCACTGCTTGTGCCCTTGGAGCCGTCTGGAACAGGAGTGCTTACGGGCAAGGCTCCAAGCAACATTCTTCCTCCCGCCGAGGGGCACAGACACAACTGTCTAGGACAGCCTGGCACCGCCTCTCCTGAACACTAAATAAACTGCAGCTGCCATCAGCTTGCAAGATGGCATCTGTCTTAATTACACCCTGGGATGTTTTAAGGTGGCACCAAGGCCTTTCCCATCCTTGCTGAGTTTTTTCTCCACCCAGGATTCCTCCCAGCATATTTAGGCAGCAGTCCTCCAATGGGAGCTGTTGTTATTTCTCCCAAATGAGGGGAAGCCTCTGCTCTCCCCACCAGCTGTGCTTTGGAGAACTTCTTTGTTTTAGCAAGGATCATGGCTGCCACTGATTCACAGTGGAACGTTCAGGAAACAGCGTGAGAAGGGTTTGCTCTGTGTCAAAGGGGGACAAATGTCCGGATCAAAAACTGAATATGATGCACAAAAGGTGCAGCGAAATCCCACCTGGCCCTCTTTTTAACTGCATTGTCCTGAAGTCTCCTAACAGACATGCGTAGACTGCCTCCCCACATCATTGGATGTCATGCTAGCAGTGTGCTGCTATCCTTCTCAACTGTTCCGTCCACACCAAGAAAATCCAACTGCAAATTAGTTCTAGGGGAGAGGGGAGTGGTGTTGCGTCAAACAGCATTGAACCAGCACACATCACATACAGTGCAAAACTGTATGCGTTTCAGGCAAATCCTAGAGTGTTACACCCATGTGGTGAAGTCACTTTGGGGTTTGTACCACAAGTAACATTGTGGTGTCAGCGCAATGCTGGTCTCCTCTCCTCTTTTGCTTCTGCTGCTCAACTAAGCAGCCAGGGCAGGAGGTTTCCCACCGAAGGGAGACCTGGGTCCCTAATTACTATAGTGCAATATCCAAATACGTGGGGATGTTGGCTTTATTATGGGATTCTGCCTTCCTGCATATCCCTGCTCTGCCTCTACCTGTCTCAGGTAACGTGGGTTGGTGTGCCCAGGAAAAACGAGTGAGACTAACTCATGCTGTCTCCCATTGGTATGCATATAATAAACCACTGCCGCCTTTAACTCTTCAGTTTGCCCATCCCAAATTGGATTATATTACATAGCTGTGGTCTAGTCCTTACAAACAACAAAATAGTGAACTTGTACTTGGACTATACCACTTTAACCTCCAGATGAGGGTCTTACCCGGATGAGTGCTTCATTAGGGAAACAAAATAGCCCATGCATATAGCCCCTAGAACCCTTCTTCCTGAAATCTAGTTTTCTGTGCATAAGGGAAAGGTTGTATCGTATTTGCATCTGCTTGCAGTGGTACAGTCCAGACATAGATGACTATCTCAGCTGCTGTTTGAAGGAAGTGAGCCTGCAATGTATAGGGAAAGGCTCAGACTCAGCTAGCGCCGTGCCGGGATCCTGCACGCTCGATCCTAAAAGCTGCCTGCATAACTCAGCTGTTTATGTCAGGTCAGATGACTGTTAAGCAGTTGACAGGATTGTGGCCTAAAAGGCAGTAAGTCATAAAAGGACCCGTGTTAAAAACACAAACAATTTAACTGCTAGAACACATTGTAAACTTTTTTTTAAGACTCGGACATAATGTACTACTATGGAGAAATAATTCTGAAAGGCTGGAAATTAGTTCTGAAAAAAGGCTTACATATGTTTTAGAAAAACAAAAGCCAGGCAGCTGTATTGGTCCACAGAGAAAATCTATAAACAACAGTATTTTTTTAATAGGGCCAATGAAAATATCACAAAATAGTGAGTGCAAACTTTCCAAATTCCTCAGAACTCTTCATCTGGCTGTTAAGCACAAAAATGGGGCAGGTCTAAAAAAGTTTGAGATGCCACATTTGAGTATGCCACATTTGGGATCCCTTTGGGGAGAAAACCCCAAATCTCAAATAGCCCAAAAAGGGCATTTTCAAATGGGGAAATGCTATGGTGGTAAGAATTGACTTCCTCTCTCCCCATGCCACATTCCTAATCCAGATGGCCTCTCTCTTGGCCATCCCCCCTCCCCATTGTATTTTAGGGTCCAATTACATGTCTGGAGTCCCAGGCATAGAACTCCAGCATCATGTAACCTGGCCCTTCAGTACAATTGGCCACGGCATCTGCCCACTGTTATCAGGTGCTCCTAGCAAGCTGGATCTATGCAAGCAGACCAGGCATCAGACACCCTTAAGGCTGCTTTGATAATGAGTGCAGCAGGGCCTAGGACAAGGAAAGGCCCTGCGGTAGCCCTGCTGTCGCCATAGCAACAGCATGCAGGAAGGGAAAGGGGAGGCAGACATGTTCTCAGAAGGAGCTCATCCTTGCTCCCTCCATTACCATCTCCTTCTAACAAAATCTGTGTGTGCTGGATAAGCCCAAGACAGGCAAATACCCTTTGAGGGCAAACACGATCTGTCATTGTGTATCAGCAATCTCATTATTATATTTATACGATATAGTATTTGAAAGGATGAAATGCTTTAATGCAGTCTCTATCTTGTTTGTTAAACCAATCTTTTGCAGGTGGGGGAACTGAGGCAGAATCCATATATCAAGATCCGAAATGGGTAAATTCAGGCTTCTACATTGGAGGTAATGCTTTATGGAAACATATACACTAATTATATATACATCTCAGCTTTGACAATGGTAATACTATATACTGCCAGAATATTGCTGATTGGGTTGCTTGCCTCCAAGTTTGAAGAATTTATTTGAAAGGTTTGTTGTGATCTTGTCTATCAATGTGTTGCTTGATGTGATAGCCTTAGAGCTGGTTTAATAAAATTATTTATATAAAATATTTATATCCTTGCCTTTCTCCTGAACACTCAAAATCCAAGGCAAGTAACAACAATAACATACAATAAAGACAACTGTACACAATTGTACAGTTAATAGCATTAAAACAATACATACATTAAAGCTACATTAAAACAACTTATCTAAAAGTTGGGGACACTGTTAGTTCAGTTTTTAAAGATCTGTGTTCATCCCAAATCAATGTAAGTGCTTTCGGAACATACATTAACTATACAACTTTATATGGGTTTTAATCACACAGTTCTGAGGGCCAAGCTACACATGATGAATGACACTTGAACAGCAAGTGTATTTCTCCCTGTTCACTTGCCCTCCACTCAATCCACTTGCCGTTCAAGTGTCATTCGTCATGTGTAGCTTGGCCCTAAGACTGTTCATATGTCAAGTAAGCTGAATGTATATGAAGCTCTACTTCAGAATTTCCTATTTTGCTCCAAGTCATTAAGCACGGAGAGATCTTTCTTCTCAACTACTACCTGAGACTCTTTCATCTGTTTATTTATTTACTTCAGTATTCTGGACTAGAGGCTGGGAGAGCCATGTTTGAAACTTGCCTATGGAAGCTTGCCAAGTGAACTTGGGCCAATCACACAGTCTCAGCCTAACCTACCTCAAAGGGTTTTTTTCTGAGGGTAAAATGAAAGAGAGGGGAACGATGGAAGCCACTTTGGGTCCTCATTAGAGAGGAAGGGGGAGTATAAATAATGTAAATAAATAAACTTATACTGCATTTTTGTTCCCAATGGAGACCCAAAGCAATTTACAACATTCCTCCCTTCTCTATTTATCCTTACAGTAACCCTGTGAGGTAGGTTAGGCTGAAAGAATGTGATTGACCAAAGGGCAACCAGCAAACTTCTGTGGCAGAGCAGGGATCCAAATGTGGCTCTCCCAGATCCTAGTCCAGCACTGTAACTATTACACCACACTGGTTTGGAGATGCCACGGTCCAAACCTGAGGATTTCTGCATGTACAGCATGGGTTCAGCCATTAGTTCCACTATCCCCTATCTTAAGTAAAAAAAGAAAAGAATATTTCAGGCTTCTGGTCCCACTTCTGAAGGCAAGGAAAAGAGTATCGCATCTAAGGCCCTTGAAAATACATCAGGACTCCCCGTGCTCAAATAGTACCGCTAATGTAAAGCTGGCCTGTTTCATTTATATTGTACTTTCCCTCCTCTTCTTCCCCCATCCTGCATCTCCTCCTCCATTTGCAGCAACTGAAGAGATGAGTCAGCATAAGATGCCGCTACAGCCTCCATCCTTTCCCCCTCCCTCTGAATCATGCGCCAATGTACACAACCCTGTCATTTCTCCCCCCATCAAGCTCCACAGCCTGTTCTGGCCCAAAGCCCTCTCTGAGGGCTGTGCGAATATCTTTCTTACCCCTGAGGGTAGATTAAGCCGAAAGTGTTATGGGAGGACTGAACAGATCCCTGTGCCCAGGAGAGAGAGCAGCTTCCCTCGTCCTTCCTTGTGCTGAAACTGGTGTCTGCAGCCGTCTCTGGGAAAAACAGCCCTAGCAGCCCATGATTTCAGGTTCTGCACCATATGTGCCCTGACTTGCACTACAGCTGTCATTGTTCTCCAGCGCACACTGTTACCATGCTCACCGCACATACACATCACTGTTCGTGAATGGCTGGGGTATGTCATTCCTTGCTCTACCTCTGTGAGCCAGCTGTGCTTAAAGGCAGACACAAACAAGCCCGTACATGTTCAGTACTCAGCAGCAGCCCATGTTTTCCTACTGCCACACCGCCACTGATTCTGTGGCACATTGCTGCTCTTTCATATAATAAGTCTGCTCTGAGATATTCCCTCCTCAGGAGCCTTTTTGGCCCCTCCCTTCTCCCACGGCTTTGATTCTCTCCTCTCCTTGCCACAGCAGTGAAAGCCATGGCTGCTTATTTTCCTGGAACCGCTGAATGAAAAAAAGATTTATCTTTCATTTGCCACCAGCAACAGTATTTGGAACAGTATGCAGCTTCTTTCTGGTGCAGCCATTGTGGTCAGAAGCTGGTTCTCCTTCCCACCCTCCCACCTTGGACAGCTAACTGGGTAACTGAAGTATGCACATTGCTAGTAAGTGCCTGGGATCAGCGGCAGAAGCCACGGGAGGCAGCCGGCAGCAGATTGCTCAACAGGCTTCACAAGATTAAAACCACAGGATTTGCCCTTTGGGTGAATCACCTCCTACCCAAGGAGCTGGCAGCATTTGCCAGGGGACGCAGAAGTTTTCTCTCTGAGCCTCCCACGGCCATTCTGTTGTCAAGTACAGCTAGCCACATCACCTTGGAGCCATTACATTGTGCGTGACTAAACGCTCCCCTCATCTGGCTCTTTCTGCGGTATGCCTTGTGCCTAATGTGTGGGATTCTGATTACCTTGTAATTCTTCCTTAGAAAACTTAACACATACACACACCCAAGGCTGCAATGTTCACTTTCCCCTTTTCTTTAAATGAAGCTATCTTTGCAATAAGAATTTGTTTTAATTATATTTGAGGAAGTTCGGGATTTTTTTAAAAAACGGATAGGGTACAGTCTATACATTACTGATACCATGCTTTTCTCCCCAAAGCAACTTACGTTGTTCTCTCCTCCTCTCTTTTATCTTCACAACAACAACCCTGTGAAGCAGGGGAAGCTGAGCGTGACTAGCCCAAGGTCACCCAGCAGGCTTTCGTGACAGAGTGTGGATTCGAACCTGAGTCTCTCAGATTCTAGTGTGACGCACTAATCCATTATACCACGCTGCTTCTCTTAAGAACTCTTATTTTGCAGGTGTGTCTGTCAGTGTGTCTCCTCCTTTCTGTCCTTGATGGGAAAATCTGTTAACAATACCTCTCCCAAGGGAAAACCTTCCATCAGTGAAGGGGCAGGACTTCGAAGGATAACCTTCAAAGCAGAGCAGCAGAGGCTGAATCAGTATGTGGATGGTAGGGAAGAAAGCTAATTCTTTATGGGTAAGGAGTGACTGTCTGGACGCTGACTTGCCTGGAGTATGAAGAATAATATTCAATTCAATTTATATACCACCCTTCAGGACAACTTAACGCCCACTCAGAGCGGTTCACTAAGTATGCTATTATTATCTCCACAACAAAACACCCTGCGAGGTGGGCAGGGCTGAGAGAGCTCCGGAGAGCTGTGACTGACCCAAGGTCCACCCAGATGGCTTCAAGTGGAGAATGTGCAACCCATGTGCAAATTATTGGGAGAGGAGTAAATGCGATTAGCGGGCACAGTAGGACAACTGTTTTGAGCTAATGCGGTATGATGGTTAGTGTTGCCTAAGATCTGGAGGACGGTTCAAATCCTTCCTCAGCTGTGATGTTCACTGGATGATCTCTGGCCAAGCACACTCTTAGTCTAAGCTGCCTTATGGGAGTTTTGTGGGGATAACATGGAGGAGGAGAGAACTATGCACATTGCCCCAAGCTCCTTGGAAGAAGAAGAGCATGATAAAAATGAGAAAGTATGCAAAGGCTGTTGTGCTGCTCCAGTAGGGAAAAACAAATCCCAAAACTGCAGCAATGTAAATAATCTTTTCTTCTTATTTTTTTAATGAAGTGATACTCCACTGCTCCAGAGATTTGCTCATGGTGGCTCGCAAAGTAAAAGCAATACCACAAAATCATCAAAATATGAGAATGTTCAGTTTTATAACAAACCATAAAATTATTTATTTACTTCACTTGGGAGTCAGGACCCAAAGTGGTTTTATACCATTCTCCCCTCCTCTATTTTATCCTTGCAACAACCCTTTGAGGTAGGTTAGGCTGAAACAAGCAGAAGTGTAGAAACAGCAAAAAAAAAACACCCAAACCCCCAATATTTAGACGTCTAAAGTGATATCTATAAAATTGTCCTCAAGCTACAAGACAATAAAAACTGCTAAGCAAGATAGAAGAACCACTGTGTTAAAAGTCTGTTTAAAAAATTTTCTGGCCTAGAGCCCAAGGACAGTAGGGTAAGCACCAAGTGAGCCTCAAGGAGCAGCCAAACTATTATGAAGCAGTAAACAAGCTTTTGTGTTCCCAGAACTCTTCATGAGAGTGGATGTTTAGCATAAAAAAGGGAGGGAGAAGAAGAGAAAATATTTCAGGATATGACAGAAAAGCCTCTAGGCTGCAGCTTGTAGAAGGGAGGCCAGAATAAGTTGCTGTGATGCCTAGTCTGTGCTTGTCTGGGTTTCTGACTAATTCTAAACTGATAGTCTTTTTGGACCCTACTGAGAGGCAGGCACATGACATCAGAGTCACATAATAGGAAAAGGAGGGGCAAGAGTTATGCCTTGCCACATTGCTAGTATCAGGGTCTGGATTGTGAGCAGCGGATCAAGAAAGCTGGGGACTGGAAGCAAAAGCTAAACAGCACCACGTGGGGAACTAGTCAAAGGTCAGGGCCGTGGGCCAGTTTCCTCCCACCATGCTTTGATGTCCTGCTGCTCCTATTGGCATGCTCGCAAAGATAGATAGGAGGGTGGCATTATTCAGGGCTATTTTATAGGAAAAGAGGTGGCGGAACTCACTGGGTGCCATATGTGCATGTACAAAGCCTAGTCTGAGCTTGTCTGGGTTTCTGACTAATTTGATGATGTCACTTCCGGGAAGTAGGGTTGCTAGCTCCAAGTCGGGAAATTCCTGGAGATCTGGGGTGTGAAACCTGGAGCGAGTGGGGCTTGTGGAGGGAAAAAACCTAGGCATGGCATAATTCCATAGAGTCCATTCCCCAAAGTAGCCATTTTCTCCAGGGCCGATTCCAGATGACTAACCTTAAGACGTTTCATGCCGCCCTCTTCCGGATCGCGATGGGGAAAATGTGAAATATCGCGTTTCCTCGCGCGAGTTTTGCGCGACGATGCGCAAAACTCGCGCGAGGAAACGCGATATTTCACATTTTCCCCGTCGCGATCCGGAAGAGGGCGGCATGAAACGCCTTAAGGTTAGTCATCTGGAATCGGCCCAGGTAAATTGATCTCTGTGGCCTGGAGACCAGTTGTAATTCCAGGAGATCTCCAGCCACTACCTGGAAGCTGGCAACCCTACCGGGAAGTGACGCCATCATGCAGGGCACAGCCATCCCTGGGAGCACTCCTGCAAGGGGGGGGGGTTAAATTGTCCTCCATGCTGGCAATTTAAACTCCCCCCTTGCTCCAGCTGACTGGCAATTTAAAGTTTAATGGTCACCGGCCAGGTGACCATTTTCTAGAGGTGCTAGAACACCATTCCACTGAAAAAAGCCCTGCTCCATACCCATGTATGCTATCCAAAGATACTTCTTAATAGACAGCCAAAATACAGGTGTATGGGAGCGTACAGCAAAGCAAGTGGGGCAACACAACCCACTTGAGGGTTCTGACCCCATAGGCTGAAGACTGCTGTTCTACACAAGGAAGGTGGTTGGCACTTGCCTAGATGAAATCTTTATTTTTAGATTACTTCTCCTGTTCCCACTGAAGGCTAAATTCCTGTGATCCCCATGGTTGCTCATCTTTTCCACCGTCCATCCTCCCTGCTTTCTAAAAAACCACTGCTACTTTTTTCTAGCAAAGTTCCTGTGTGTTTCCCGCAACTGCAGCATTACTCAGCAGATGTGCAATTTCCTATCACTGTAGGCTTGTGCTTTACCTGTTGAAATTCTAGCATCCAACCACTCATGACACAGGAATTCTACCAGAAAGAGAGGTAGCAGTACTATTTCTAAATCGCTTTCTCTCTTGAGTGCGCACAAACACTAGTTAGTTATTTAGTTATCTTGCCTTTTAGTAAACTTCATTGTTATAGATTTGGTTCCTGTAAGCAAAATAATGGAGGTGGGAACATGCTAGAGCAACAGATCGCAGGTGGTGGATTTCAGTTTTCCATGTTGTTTCTCACTGAAAACTCTCTGCAAACAGAAAACGAGCAGAGCCAGTAGAAAGGTTCTACATTCTCCCTTGGCTTGCTGTACTGTTTTTCAATTTGCAAGGAGTTTTTAATATAGAGGGAGCAGTCCAAAATGATCTGCCTTCTGTAGTGATGAAGTCTATTTTACTCCCTGCCCCCTCATTTTCCTGCATGTGTGAACGAATCCTTACCTAACTATAGATCCAGAGGAGTTAGTCGTGTTAGTCTGTAGTCGCAAAATAGTAGAGTCCAGTAGCATCTTTAAGACTAACCAACTTTATTGTAGCATAAGCTTTCGAGAACCACAGTTCTTTTCGTCAGGTGCATGTGGTTCTCGAAAGCTTATGCTACAATAAAGTTGGTTAGTCTTAAAGGTGCTACTGGACTCTTTACTAGCGCTGGGGGAGAGGGTGTCCACGCACCAGTCACTGGTATGTGGTGTCCCACAGGGGGTGATACTCTCCCTCCTGTTGTTCAGTCTTTATATGTGCCCCCTCGCCCAGCTGGTGCAGAGTTTTGGACTGGGTTGTCACCAGTATGCAGATGACACCCATCTGTTGATGGGCGGCCGACCTGGCTCTGCCCCGATGCCCTTCTGAGAGCTTTGGAGGCCGTGTCTGGTTGGGTGAAGCAGAGCAGACTGAAGTTGAACCTTGTGAAGACAGAGGTCCTGTACTTGGGCCTTGGGCTGTCGGATGTGAGGTTCTGTCTCCCAGCCTTTGGGAGGGCCCCGTTGGTGCCCATCTCATCAGTTAAAAGTCTTTGCGTGATCTTGGATTCTTCCCTGTCTATGGAGACCCAAGTAGCATCTGTTGCCCGGACTGCTTTTTTCCACCTGCGGCAAGCCAGGCAACTTGCCCCCTATCTCTCAGCCCAGGACCTAACGACAGTGATCCATGCAACGGTCACCTCCAGGCTGGACTACTGTAACTTACTCTATGTAGGGCTTCACTTGGGTTTAATCCGGAAACTACAACGGGTCCAAAACACTGCTGCTTGTGTCCTGATGGGTGTTCCATACAAGACACATATTACACCAATCCTACAGGAGCTTCTCTGGCTCCCCGTGGAATTCTGGATCCGTTTCAAGGTGTTGGTTTTAACCTTTAAAGCCCTAAACGGATTGGGACCAGCATACCTGAGGGATCGTCTCTCCCCGTATGTGCCCTTTGTTCAAGGGGGTAAGAACTTACTGGTGATCCCTAGCCCTAGGGAGGCTCATTTGGCCTCGACCAGGCCCAGGGCCTTTTCGGTCCTGGCCCCAACCTGATGGAACTCTCTGTCTGAGGACACTCGGGCCCACCAGGATCTTGTATCATTTCAGCAGGCCTGCAAGACGGAGATGTTCCACCGGGCTTACGGTTGAGGCCAGCGTCAGGAGGACCATCATTGAGCCTCCCACCAGTCTCCGGTATTCGAGTACAGCTCGTCTGTCTGTCTGTCTCCTCTTTGTATGCTGGGGGCAGGAATGTGTAGCCAACCATTGGAGGTTTTTGTATATATATGATTTTAATTGCTGGATTTTATTGTAAAATTTGTTATGCAATTGTATTTTATGACTGTTGGTCCCTGTCCTGAGCCCACTTGTGGGGAAGGCGGGTTAAACACCGAATAAACTAAAACTAAACTAAACTAATTTACCTAACTATGGCTGCACACAGAGATGCTGCCTGCAGCTTCTCTAGGATTTTGGCAGCACAACACAAAGGTGCTGAGACCCTTTAAGCAACTGCACATTTGGGACTCTTCCTTTCAGAGCCCAACCCCAGGGCATCCAGCATAAGTGCAGAATGTGTGGCTCCCCATGATCAGAGGCGAGGGGAGGTTGTCCTTTAGTGCCTGCCCCAGGGGGTCTTCCTTACTCCCTACTCCAGCCAAAAATCTTGCTTCCACTGCAGCCAGCAGAATCCTTTTTCTTACCCTCCTCTCCCCCGTTTGGTCTCTTCCCGCCCCTCGAAACAAAGGAAGGAATGGATCCATCGCTCTTTGTTCTCAGCTGAGCCCTGGAGGTTCTCCAGGAGATCTGCACTGGGGTGGAAGGTGTGGAATTATGGTAGCGTTCAGCGCAGTTAAGATAGTCTGAGTTCGGAGGGGAAGAATTTATTAGATTGCAGACAGGCCTGGAATTGTCTTGTATGGGAATTCCAGTTGTGCAAGGGTTGACTGTGTCTGAAATTGGCTCTTAAACACAAGGGTCTCGAACAGCTGGGTTGCAGCCAGAAATTCAACAGATAAGGATTATAATATTTTTTTTTGGCCAATATAAGGATGCAGTGAGATAGAAAGCTTCAGCTGCTGAATTCCTAGTTGTAAGGATGCACAAAAGGAAGAACTTCACACAAACCTTACGAAATTCACTTCTGGGTTTTGGCTGCTGGTTTAGATTATTTTAATTAGACAAATTGATACAAGATAGAACAATCAACGGCTATTAGCCATGCTAAGTGGAACCTCCAGATATGGAGGCAGTGTACCTTTAGACACCAGTTGTTTGGAGATGAAAAAAGAAGAGCCAATGCATTCATGACCTAGGCTTTGAATTTTTCTCTTACATGCCGCTTTTATACTGCTTCAGATTATTGCAGGCTTTAAAGAATACGCTGTTTAAGTTTTTAGTTTCTGCATTTGCAGTTTCTGTGAGGTGATTGTGGTTATTTTATTGTGTTATGCTTTTAATATTATAATAGTTGGTGCTAATTAGTCTCCTCCAGTATCTGTGGATTGCGAGTGAGATTACACATGTTCTAAATTGCTATATCTAATAGTTATGTGGGTGGCTCATGCCAATCATAAAAGCAGCAAAACAGGACCATCCGTGGACAATTGCTACATATTTTGGGAACTCTGCAGGTATTTAGGAAAATATACCTTTGCTAAAGCAAATGAAAATGTACACACAACAGTCTGATGAAGACGGAGTATGTTCCAGGAGAGACAGAATGTTGGAGAAGTTAAGAGCCATTTAAAGAAAAAGAGGAAGATGTGGAGAGGGCCCTGCTCAAGTCCCTGACAGTTTATAGAATCTTAGGGCCAAGCTACACATGACGAATGACACTTGAACGGCAAGTGGATTGAGTGGAGGGCAAGTGAACAGGGTGAAATACACTTGCCGTTCAAGTGTCATTCGTCATGTGTAGCTTGGCCCTTAGAGTAGTCTATACTGTGGGGGGATTTCCAATTAGATTCTTTGCAGGTCCCTCACTTTGTAATACTAAATTGGTAATCTGAAAGGCACAGGTTTTCAGCATTTGTAAATGCAGAAGTTGGGCTGTTTCATACACCAAGCCCTGGTGTGATGCAGTGGTTAGACTGTTGGCTGGTTTGTAACCATGCTTGCCATGAAATATACTGGGTGACCTTGGGTCAGTCATCCTCTCTGAGCTTAATTTACCTCAGGGGGTTGTGAACATGAAATGGAAGAGGAGAGATTCATGTATGTCACCTCAGCTGCTTGGCAGAAAGGTGGGATAAAATGAAGGAGATAAAATGACACTGGTTACATCTCCAGATTTCCCAAAAAAAGGCCAGTGAGGTACACCCCTCCCTCCCCACTGACCTGTAATCCATATACATTGCCAAATACTTCCATATAGGAAAATTTTTAAAAACGGTTCATTTGTTTACCAGGTTGATCTTGGAGGTGCTCTCAGGGCCCATTTAGATGTCATGTATAAGAGCTGTTATTGTTGAAGCTTCATGTGAGATATGTAAATAGAAGCTCCATATTGTATATGCAGCTCTCATACACAGTGTTTACATTTATTTATTATTTTATTTATGTCATTTATAGTCCACCTTTCTCACTGAGACTCAAGGAGGATTACACAGTGTGAGATTAGTACAGTCAACGTCTGGAACATTTTCATAAACAATGCCATAGAGTAAATAGATACAAGTTCACAAAGACATAGCATTACTAGGAATCTGGTACAGCATAGTGGAGAGGTCTATGGTTCCTAACTTATTAGCGGATCATCTGAGATCCCCTCCCTACAATACAGCCCTCCTATGGGAGTAAAAAGCCCTTTTGAATAATTTGGTTTTGCATCGTTTGCAGAAAGCCAGGAGAGTGGGGGCTTTCCTGACCTCCTCAAACAGGCCATTCTACGGAGTGGGGGCCACCACAGAGAAAGCCTTTCCACCCAAATAGGATCCCCAAGGCAACAAACATCAAACATTAAAATATTTCAACATTTACAAAACATTTAAAATACAGATACAGTAGTTTAATAAAAAACATACACGCATAATGCCAAAAATTAGGGAGGGGGGCAATGACAGTTATTTCCCACCATCATCGGGGCCACATAGCACTGGAAGACAGGCAGCCTTTTAGGTGCCCCTCTTCAGCATGAATAAGGTCTTTCCCACAGTCTGTCTGTAGCGTAACATCTAATACAGCCCTCAGAAGAGTGTTTGTTTTCTGCTTTCTCTGACAGAACTAGTTAAAGTGGCACTGCACTAGCTGGTACACAGGGCTGGTAATTAAAGACCCATCGAGCATATCATTTATTACCACATAAGAGCAGCTGTGCTGGATCAGACAAATGGTCCCTCTAGTCCGGCATCCCCTTTCATACAGCAGCCAGTCAGATGCCCCAAGAGGCCTACTAGCAGCACATGGAGATCAAAGCCTTTTTTCTGTTGTCACCTCTAGGGTTGCCAGCTCCAGGTTGTGAGATTCCTGGAGATTTCAGGGGTGGAGCCTGGAAAGGGTGGGGTTTGAGGATGGGAGGAACCTCAATAGGGTATAATGCCATAGAGTCCACCTTCCAAAACAGCCATTTTCTCCAGGGGAACTGATGTCTGTCGGCTGGAGATGTGTTGTAATCCCAGGAGATCTCCAGCTACCACCTGGAGGCTGCTGATACTTACAGGGTTACTGCCTCAGAACATGGAGGCGCCAAATTACCATGGATAGTAACTGCTGCTGGACCTATCCTCCATGAATCTGTCTAATCTCTTTTTAAAGGGATCCACTGGCAGTGAATTACCCAATTTAATTACTCCTTGAGTGAAGAAGTGTTTCCTTTTGTCCATCCTGAATCTACTGCCCTTGAGTGCCCCCAGGTTCTAGTATTTTGGAAGAGGGAGAAAAAAATTCTCTCTATCCAAATCCTTCTATCCCACATGTAATTTTGGAAGCTTCCTATCATGTGTGTCACCCCCACCCCCACCCCCCTTTTGATTTAAAAGTCTCACACACCCTTTCTCTGCAGGGAAAGCTTGCCATCACCTCAGTCATTTTGTAGGAGTTCCCTAACATCTTAAAGACTAGCATATTTATTCCAGCATAAAGTTTTCTTAGGAGTTTAAACAACAGAAGGGAGGCTGGAGTGAGGAGAAGTAACAAGGAACAAGGAAAGTAACAAGGAAAGGCCAGTATAAACCAAGAACCAATCAAAGAGTAATTAATTTTTTACTGGTAACTTCTCGTCACTTCACCCCCCATCTGTTGCTTCAACTATTAAATTTAACTGCTTGGGATTGGAGACTCCACATACCTGGGGAAGTGATCTCTGGCCTCACAAAAACAGATGCTGGGATAAATTGTAAGGTGCTACTGAGGTCCTGTTTAATTTTCCTATAACAGATTAACACTGCTGATTTTATTTATTTATTTGTTTACTTCATTTATAGTCCACCTTTCTTGTGGAGACTCAGACCAGCTACATGCTTTAAAACAATGCAATAGAAATGGTAGCATACATACAATAAATAATGCAACCCCTCCCCCCAGGTTAAAATCAAAGAATAAAAGTCATGGTAGCATGCGTGTGCGTGTGTGTAAAAAATGTTGTCAAGTCACAGCTGGCAACCCTATAAGGTTTTCAAGGCAAGAGACACTCAGATGTGGTTTGCATGTCTGCTTCTGTGTAGAAATCCTGTGTGGACTTCCTTGGTGGTCTCCCATCCAAGTACTAACCAGGGTGGACCTCATTTAGCTTCTAAGATCTGATGAGATCAGGCTAGCCTAGGCCCTTAAGGTCAGGACAGTCGTACCTTAGAGACCAATAAAATTTGCCAGGGTAGAAGCTGTCTTGAGTGTTGACTCATGAAAGCTTTTAACCTAGAAAATTCTGCTGGAGTCTAAGGTGCTACTGAACTCAAATTTTGTTTTGCTCTCACAGGCTAATACAGCTACCTACCTGAATCTAAAATTAGAGAATACACTATAAAAATGTATAATACATACAATAAAGTAGGATAACATTTTGATTGCCCTTTTCTGCACCTTTTTTAACACCACAGTTGCCTCTTTGAGGTGAGTCCCAAAGCTTCATATGGTATTCTAAATGTAATCCTAGTACCTTTAGGGCCACTGGCACATGAGCTTCTTTCAACATGGAAATCTTCCGTAATGCATTCTCAGGAGCACACTTTCAAGTAAACAGACAGTCTCTCCCTCCCTTATATTAGCAGTGTTGCAAGGACACTATCACAGCTACAGTTAATGATTGGGTACAAAGTACCAGAGAAACCCTGAAGAGCATGATGATAGAGATTTCAGATAGCTTCTGGCAGGAGAGCTGTCATGTGCTCAGGGCATGACTTAACTCAGGATTTCTATTTCACTGCAGGAAATCTGGAATAATCCAGGGCTCAGTAGTAAGACAGCAAAGAAATCGTAGCTGCATGGATTTATTGGAGCATAAATTGTGAGCCCCCCCCCCAACCCACTTTGTCAGATGATTTCTGTTGCGATAAACCTGTTCTTCAGGTGCTGCAAAATCACAGACAAATGCAGCAGTCCCTCTGAATTTAGCTTCTCCTTGTTTTGCAGTGTCCTCAGGTGAAAAATGGGCACACAGTTCCAGGACGCACCTGAAAACTCTGTAACCCAACACCACAAGAGCCCATCTCTAAATGGAGATTTTCTCAAGGCCTTGGTGACACACAGGGTTGCCAGCCTCCAGATGGTGACAAAAGGAGGCACCTCCACACACAAGCAACAGGAAAAAGGGGGCAAATAATCGCAGTGGGAGGAATCATTATCCACAAACAATTACCAAAATAAACACTATATTCAGAACAATAGTAATCAAGTTGCATCCAATGAAACAAGAATAGTCAGGTAATATCCAATAATTAGTCAACATGCATATGGAAAAACTTTCAAACAAAATTCATACACAAGCATAACGTGCAGGCAAGCCGCTCAAGAAAAACTGTGTTATTTGCAGTCCAACAGGTGAAGTCCACCAATTGTCTGGTCTCCATTCTGTCGAAGTTGAAGTTGAAGAATCCACGAACCCAATGTAGAATGAGGTGAAATTCCACAGGGTGCACGATAGTAAGGTATCTTCCTCGCTTGGGTATCTTCCTCAGGGCCGACAGTTGCCTGGTGTTTTGTGTTGCCACCATTTAGACTCATTGGTTCTTTGACTCTTGCCGGTAAAGTAATTGCCTTTGACTATGTGCATGGTATTGGGGATACTGTTGCCGCCCCTGAGGAGGTGTTTTCAACACGAAACACCAGGCAACTGCCGGCCCTGAGTGTTGGGCGGTGGAGTTTACACTCTGGAATCTTCTTTCCCCTGCTGTAACATTTGGACTAGACAGCGAGGAAGATACCTTACCATCGTGTACCCTCCCCTCCCCAAACCCCACCCTCTCTAGGCTCCTCTGCCAAAATCTCCAAGAATTTCCGAACCTGGACCTGGCAACTCTACATACAGTTTTAACTTTGTCCAGTAGAGGTCAGCATGTTTTTGAATCCACCTGATAGCTTAAAGCAGCATCCTCCACTTGAACCTTCCATATCTGTCAAATTTTGAAATCCCAAAGGAGGAGATTTAAGCTGCAAGCCTTATGCATACTTACTTTGGACTAAGCCCCATTTAAGTGAATGGGAGTGACTTCTTTGTAAGCCTACTTGTATTCCTGGCTCTTCGTCCCAATGTGAAGAAGAGCCTGGAATACAGGCGAAGATTTGAAATGTAATGACAACTAGACTATATATTGTACTATTTCTTTCTTATCACATCATATGCCATCTTTAAAGCTACATCCTAAATTTTATTTATTTAGGATATTTAGCTGCGTGCTTGGAAAGAAATGCTCAAAGTAGCATACATCTGTTAATATAATCAAAATAAAAGCATACAAACCATACTATAAAATCAATAAAGTCCATAAAATCAGAAAGCAACTAAAAGGCAGAATAAGGCCATTTCCACATGTCCTTAAAGGGACGGCCCACTCACCGAACACTGGCGATTTCCCCCCTTCACTTCAGATGTCTCCCTTTTAAAAATAGTTACAGGTTATTTGGCGCCTTTTCTGGGAACACACTTTCCCATAGTCCCTGAAAAGGCACCAAAAAAAGGAAGCCAAAGTCTGCAACTGTTTTGAAAACAGAGACGTCTGGAGTGAAGGGGAAAAGCTGCTAGCATTGGGTGAGTGGGCCATCCCTTAAAGGACGTGTGGAAATGGCCCAATACAGCAAGGTTAGAGATGCACTAAAAGCAGTTCAGTAAATGCAATTGATTTAAAAATAGGGTCCCTGCCTTGGAGACTCTGTTTTCCACCTTGGGGACCCTAGTTTGGGTGGAAAGGCAGCATAAATAAATAGCTGGTGGTCAAGCTCACACAGGTTTTTTCCCCTTATTTTTAGATATTTATACCCTCTTTGAAACCTTGTATGAAAGTGTTTGACTATTCCAAACACATGAAACTTTGGGGCAAGCATGTGTTATATGGTGCTGTCTTGGAAACGGACGGTCTGTTGTGTCAAAGTGATTCACATGGCGATCTGCTTTCAAACCATGTTACCTTAACACCCCTCACAGGGAGTTGCTGACTGTGCAAACGAGCTGTGCTAGGACGAGAATCTGCCCTTCAAAAGACAGAGCTCCCAGGTCCAGTGAATTGCTGTAGTCCTTCTGCTCTAAACATTACAGGCTCTCATCATGTCAAGGATGAATAAGACAAGGCAAGCCCCCATCTGTTTCTCCAAGCATTCGCGTTTCAGATCTCATTTTTCATAGGCCAGGTGTAATGCATCAGAAGGAATGTCAGCATTTGGCCCAAAGCTTGTTACATGCAAAAATATCTCTATGGGCAAAACTAGAAGGCCTTTTTTCTTCTTTTTTGCAAAATGCTGACCTTTATCTTGCTAGGATCAGGAAACAGAACTTCACTGCCTTGTTGTGACCATCATGGATGTTTCCTGCCTTCAGAAGAGGAGGCTGTATTCTGCCCTTACAAGGGGAAAGAGAGACATTCATGCTGTGTTTTGAAAGGCAGCATTCAAGTCTATCGGCAATGCCTTTTTCTTCCACCTTGTTGAGCTGAGAGAAAAATCCGATGCTAGAAGGGTGGGGTGCTGGGAAATACTTTTACCGTCAGCCTGCCCGTTTTCTGACCATGTTCCTGTTTGGGTTTATCAGCCAATTGTATCTTGTTAAGCTTTGTGGTTTGTTCTCTCTGAAGAACGAGGTTTGTACATCCATATTAAGGCTTCACACTTTTTTCTTTCCTGACAAAGGGGCTTTGCATGGAAAGAAAACATCCAGTCGGTACAATGCATACACGTGTGTGGTGGTACATTCTTCCTGAGGGATAAGTCTATTGAAAACTATTTGCCACGATAGCTAAATATAATTTATTTGAGATATTTATATTGTGCTGTTTCAAAACTTCATGAAGCAGTCTATAATAATAGAAGAAGACCACACTTCTGATAAGATCAGAGCAGCAGTATCGTACAGTTGTTTGGTTGCTGTTCAATGGCAGGATCCTTCTTCTGTGTCCCCTCTGCAAGATTGCTAGCCCATGATGGAGTATGAAAGGAGAAGAGGATGGTGAAAAGGAGCCTCTTCCTATTCCCATCTCTGGCTGACTGCTGCTACAGTCTCCAAGGGAGGGGCCAGAATGAACCTAAACAGGGCTTTTTTTTGCAAAAAGAGGTGGTAGAACTTAGTGGTGGAACTCAGGACCACACAATGACGTCACTTTGGGTCAGCTGGAACAAGGGGGGAGTTTTTTAAAGTTTAAATTGCCCTCAGCGAAAATGGTCACATGGCTGGTGGCCCCACCCCCTGATCTCCGGACAGAGGGGAGTTTAGATTGCCCTCCGTGCTCCCGTAGGTATGCCAGACCGTGACCGTGAAGAGCCTTGTATGTGATAGCCAATACCTTGAACTGAGCATAGTGGCAGGGCCGGATCGACGGGGGGGGCAGGGGGGGTAGTCTGCCCCCAGTGCCGCCAAAGAGGGGGCACCGGGCACAGTTGCCAGACCCAGGAGCGCGCTGCCAGCCCTGGGAGCGCGCTTGGGGAAAGGCGAACGCCGTGGGCGGCCTCCCAGCCACCTGTGCTGCCTTTTGCCTTTCCCCAGGACAAGGGGCGCACGGCAAGCTGGTCGCCCCTTGTCCTGAGGGGCAGGTGAACGGTGTGGGCAGCCTCCAAGCCACTTGCGCTGCCACCAGCTCTGCGGTGCACCGGGACAGCCGACTTGCTGTGGGGGCAGGGGGGCGCCCCAGCGTGATGACGTAACGGGAGTGACGTCATCATGCAGTGCCAGGAGCGCGCGTGCGCGCGTGCATAGCGCGCGCGTAGAGCCTGACTACAGTTGCCCTGGGCGCTGGGAACCATAGATCCGGCCCTGCATAGTGGTAACTGATAGGCCAATGATGTCTCTAGTTTGGCCTTTTCACTTCAGGACAGAAGATAGGCTAGAGTTACATGGCATTAATACAAGAAGAACTGTTGTTTTTTAAAAGTGAATGACAGGAATGCCGGTCTAACAATGCTACAATCTTATTTACGTTAATTTGTAATAGACTAGTACCAGTGTTAATAGCAGTAAAGTTTGCCTATGATTTTTAGCTGAAGTGGTCAATTTTTCCAACTCTTTTTTTCCCAGACAGATTCTTTTGCACCAGCTTTGTTTGCCTTTTTCTTTTGCACCACAAATTGTTTGCCTTGATTTGGTTACTGCTGAGATGCAGGATTATGCCATTCTTTCCCTACAGCATCACGGTGCTTTTGTGCATCTGCTGGGTTTCCCACCTCCATTCCTCAATCTTTGGGAGGGATCACAGCAAAACCAGACTGGATCCCATGTGGATGAGAAAGTCTGAATCTTCTTGGTCCTGCCACACGGGTACCATTTCCCCTGCCCCAGGCCCCTGCAGTGGCCATTTCCTCAGTCACCACTAGAAGGCATTATTTATTTTTTAAAAATCTACTTGTATATCATTATAACAATCTGTCTGCTGTTTCTCTGAATTCCCAGCTTTCGTTTTTAAAAAGTCTGTTACAGAGATAATGCCTTTCCTCTTGTATCTCCACAGTGGAAGAGGCTGGAGACTTCCTTTAAAAAAAAACACACTGGATTTAGTAACCATGATAGACCACTTGACATAGTGAGAAAGATTACTGGAAAGGCCAGAATGACACCCAGGGACAGCTTGCTACAAGACAAGGCCAAAGAAAATAACAACAGAACACCATTGATGGTCACCTACAGCCCACAACTCAAGCCAGTCCAATCCATTATTAATGACCTACAACCCATGTTGTATTGTGACACTTTCCTCACACAGGCACTGAGGGGTACCTTTTCTTGCTTACAGATAGCCTGCTAACCTGAAACAACTACTCATCTGCAATGATAAACTAACATGGACTCTGGTAACAAACCAAGATGCCAACTTTGCTCTCATATAATCTGAGCAACACCATCAGTGGACCCAACAACCGCAGTCATACCATCTCGCGTTGATATCCCTGCTCATCCTCCAATGTGATTTATGCCATCACGTGTCAGCAATGCCCCTCCACTCTCTACGTTGGTCAAATTGTTGTTGTTGTTGTTGTTGTTGTTGTTATTGTTAGATTTCTAGCCCGTCCTCCCCACAAGCAGGCTCAGGGCAGGTTACAGGGACTGGCTAGTCCCTTTGAAAAAGAATTAATGGACATAAGTCTGACATCAGAAAACAAAACATTCAAAAACCTGTGGGGCAACATTTTAACCTTCCAGAACATTCAGTTGCTGACCTAAAAGTAGCAGTTATCCTGCAAAGAGAGATTAGAAAGAGAGACTGCTGAATTGCAACTGATAACGAAGCTCAAGACAATGCATTCACCCGGACTGAATCAAGACATTGGCTTCCTGTTTTATTACCAATGCTGATTTCTTCACACCCACTACCCCTCTGCATACCCCACCCTATTCAATTATGCCTGCCATTGGCATTCCCTGGCTACTATCATTCGGCTTCTGCAATCGCTCTTCTCTCCAAGATAGAAGGACAGATGGACTCACATTCTAGCTGCGTCTGAAGAAGTGAGCTGTGGCTCACGAAAGCTCACACCCTACCACAAATTTTGTTAGTCTTATAGGTGCTACTGGACTCTTGCTGTTTTCTACTGCTACAGACAGACTAACACGGCTACCCATCTTGATCTATTAGACAGATCATGGTAAAGTTATAATGATAACAATATGTCAAATTGCCATTTTTTTAAAAAAAAGCCCTTTGGTGGTGCAAGGAATGGCTGCTGCAGGGAACTGGATGTAGAAAATGTGGGGAAACCTGCCATGTGGAAGCCCTGTTGTTGCTGTGCTATATTGTCAGCCACAGCAGCAACAGGGAACCTCATAAACCTCTCCCTGTGTAGGAAACACACCAAAGCTAAGTTGAGATCTTCAAGGAGCAAGACTGCTTAGAAGTGTTTTAATTAGCCTCAGTTCTGTTCCCCCCTCTGTTCTTGATATGTTTGCCACTGAGAGCCCCACTTAAGGTTTCCAACGAGCCTGGAGAAAAATATCATGCTCCTTTAAGAAAGGTTTAATGGAATGTTATTTATCAGGTGTTGTTGTTTACCTCTGTCCCATGAAAAGCTTCAGCTACCCCTTTCTGCACATTTTGCCTCTCTGAAGCAAATTAAGCTTCTTTTAAAGAAGGATGTTTTCCCCCAGGCCTCCTGGCAACCCTAGCTGGGCAATCTTCCTATAATGGCAGAAGCTGTTTCTGAATGGGTGCTCCCTGCAGAAACAAAGATGCCTCCTGGGGTCCTCGGAAGCTCCCCTGGTCCAATGAAGTGCAGGAAAACCAGGAGTGGTTCTTTGCTTTGGGGAAGGAACCAACAGTGTCAGGAAACCCACTGGCAGGTGCCACATTGGGGATCACTGTTCTAACTGCATGGAGGCCCCGGGCCAAAGCTGAACCCAGCCAACATAGGCCTTTGCTGGCATTTGCTACGGATATCTTGATCAGGCAACTGGTAATGGCATGGCCATGAGACAGAACCTGCCATCTTTTCTTTGTCTTCTGAGTCCTCTATCTTCTCTCTTCTCCAGCAGTTTGTTTCCATCAAATTTGTTTTTAAGCAAACTCAGATGAAGCACTCTTCTTTCCTCCTCTCTTCTCAGGCCTTCATGTTGGTCAGAGTGAAGAGTCTGTAATGCCACTGATCACAGACCAGAGCTCAATATTACATCCTCGTTGCTCCATTTTTGCACAGGGGGAGGGGAGAGTTTCACCTGTGGAATTTTTGCCTGCAATTCTTGCTTTCAAGACAAGAGAGCTGATGGTGAAATGCCTCTTCATTATGATTTAATCATGCTATTTAAGGTAGAAATTTGTATCAGGGTTGTCAAGCAAGGACATTGAGACTGAAGAATTAATTCAATTAATTCATTTCACTGGAGACCAAGGGATACATGCAAGAAATCCCCTTCTTTGCAGAGTTTAGCGTGGCAGAAATCTCTTGGGGGTTTTGCAGGAGTCTGTATTCATGTCTTCCATTTGACCCATCTCTCCTCTGCTCCCCCCCCCCCAACTAGGATGTTCTGATTGAAACCACGTCAGGCGAGGCTGCTGAGTAACATTCTCTGACACATGCAGGGGAAGGTCATCCAAGGTGAAAGCCACACACCTTGCTCAGCTTCCGGAGATGTTCGTCACATACATTCAGCAGCAGGAGGAAAGGAGCCTTCTTTGAAATCAAGTGCTGAACCCTCCACAGAATTGCCCTCTAGGCACCGGAGGGGTGGGGGGCTTCTGAAGTGTTGTGTGGGGTGTGGTTGTATTTGCAGGAACCGCCAGGGAACTAGAGAGCTGTAGTGTGGTTCCAAGGGCAATTTACGCAGCTCCACCTGGAGGCTGCCTGCCTTGCCATGAGAAAGCAGGATGGCTAAAAGCAGAGCAGCAGGGATGAGTAGATGAGGCCAGCAGCAGGGATTCTCCATTACTTTGCGAAAGGATTTGCAGCAGGGTTGAAGATTCTGTAACATCCTCATTCTATGACCAGAGCATTCTGCTATGTTCTTATTGCGACATCTTTTGTATTGGGGCAAAACTGCTTCTTTGGTTAAAAAGAACAAATGAAAAAAGTGCAAGGACTTCTTGACTCTAAAAACCAGGAGGTGGGACTTGGGAGGTTTTTTTGGTGGAGGGGGCTTGAAGCCAAATTATATGTTGCATTTTACAAGAGTCGCTGATGGGGAGGATTGGCAGTCACATTGCAGGTGTGAGTCTGAGGAGGCAACTCCTGTGTACAGTTGCAGTAAGGACCCAATTTGGGTCAAGACTGTGGGACACATATTTCTGATGTATACTATCCTAATAGATTCGAATAGCTTTAACTCGCTTCCCTTAGCATATCTGCATATTCATGCTTTCATGGGAATTAAATATAGTCTGCCTGTCACAGTAAGCGTATATAGTACAATAGTATAACACAAAGGGGTCTTTAGTAATTTCCTTAAGGGTCCTTTTAGAAGTTTGATCTGGCTCTAAAAGTGAAAGTAGTCTTGCTGTCTGAGTCCTGGTTGGTGTCAACTGATAACACGAAGCCCAAAGGGGCAAATTGTAACAACATTGGCATCAAGGTCGCAATAGATTAGGACCAAACCTGTCAAAGCAAAACATCCTCAGTAATTCACATTCAAATTATGGCCATGAGAGAAACTCCCCCTATGGTGCACAGACAGGTTTATGATGGGTAATCAGCTTTAGTTGTTTTGAGAACTGACATCTTATGGGCTTGATGGGGCCTGCATCTGCCAGAGAACTGGTATCAGAAGGTGCCAGGGAAAACAAGAATGTTCTTTGATATGATAAACAATTACCAATGTGTGAATGGACAGCCCAAAGTTTGATTGACCAATGGAATTATGCCAGATCATTGATATGTTTAAACTTTTTCAGCCAATTATGTATCTTTTATTGTAATTTTTGCGAATGAATCCGAAGGTATAAAAATTCATGTAATTGCTTTAGAGCTCTGAAGAAGTGCTTCTGGGGTACTTTTAGCCTTGACCTGTGCTTTCTTCCTTGTTTATATAAACAATATATTTTATCTCCCTCACTAGACTTCATCCCTGTGTTCATTTTTTTTTCAATTGGGCGAAATACACAGGAACACAAATCTGTGTATAACAAGATTGTGGTGTGGGGAGAGGAGGGGCTCCTGTCCCCCCCCCCATGTCATTTTCAGGAACTGAAACATCCCACAACCATAGAAGGTGTTATTTGCCCTGTTGAGCAAACCCCCAGCATGGCAATTCCCTCCCCCATCCCTGTTTTGACAGGGGCTATTTTGACTCCTGAAAATGGCATGGGGGGGATACAGGAGCCCCTCTTCCACATGCTGCAGTTCTGATCCAAGTTGGGCCCTGCTGCTCTTTTACACAGGAGTTGCCACCAGTCCTCACAGTGAAGTTGAACAAAGCGCAAGATATAACTTGGCCTTCAGCAAAAGTAGTATCCTCTATCCAGCAGGCAAAAATTCTGAACCTACAATAACACTGTTCTGTTCGCTCACTTCCAGAGCAACTCATCCAACTTCCCCAGTAGGCTGTATGGGAAAGTTTAGTATGGCGGATTAGGAATTGCTTGATCCCAGAGGCTCCTCAACAGGCCCTCGAAGCACCTTTGGGTGCCGGCACCAGCTATCCCAAGGCCTGCGCATATTTGATCTATCCGGGTCAAAGTCCTCTTTAAAGTCACACCCTGTGTGCCCTTATGCAATGCTCTGTATACTACTTCAGTTTTCTGGTCTGCATATATGTAAAATAACAAATTGCCTGTGAGACCTTACGGAGGCTGTGCATCTTGCAGCACAGTACTAAGCAGTCAATGGGCTTAGACAAGTGTAACTCTTCTTAGGACTGCACTGTTAGGCACCAATTAAATACCCCAACAAAGAGATGCATTTGTAGAGATGATTATATCACTCTGTGAAACGCTTTGCTGATGCTGCATGCTCCCTTGCACATTAGTAAAACAATCTTTGCCTCTGTCTTTTAATCCTTGCCTTGGTTGTTCCTTTACCTTGTCAGCATGGGTTATCAGCCCTGGGTTCAATGCTATTGGAAAGTGGGTGAGGGTCCTGCTTCCCTACAGCATCATGGTGCATTTATGCACCTCCTGGGGGGGTTCCAGAATTTCTCAGATCTTTCTCAAACCTGTTTTGCTACAAAGTTTTAAAAAGATCTCAGTAGAGCCTGGCTGGCTGCCGTATGGGTGGGAAAATCTGGATTTCCCTCTCCACATTATAGCCATTTTTCCTAATATAGTCATTGTAGCAAGTATCCCCCCCCCCACCGTAGGCTTCTTTTTAAAAAATAACACTGTTAACAGACCATTGTAACCACATGTGTAATCAGTTTTCTAAATTCCCAGGTTTTATTTTTTTTTTAAAAGGTAACTTTCTAGTCCCTTCCATTGTGGAGATATAAGGGGAAAGGCATATCTCTGCAACAGAAGAAGCTAGAGACTTTTTAAAAAATGAAAGCTGGGAATTCAGAGAGCCTGTTACAGATATTGTTGTAATATTATAGTATTATAATGTTGTATTAGTGCTGATTTTTAAAAAAGGAAAAGCCCTGGTGGCCCAGGGGAGAAGGGATTGCTGGGGCTGAAGGTGCAGGGAAACCTGTCATGTGGAAGCCCCATCCCACTGCACTTTATCAGCAGACGTACCAACAATTGGAACACTGCACATGCCTGTCCTGATGTGGGACCCAATTAAGTTTTTCCCACAACATTTGTCCTTTTGTGATCAGAACCCCTGAAGGGAGTGCAGTGTATTTTGCATAGCTTTCCTAATTTGATAAATGTAGATCTGTGTGGCCTCACCAAGATTGGATTGCACCAATGCAGAGTAGGAATAATGTAGGCGATGTTCCTACCCACATTGAGAAGTTTGCTCAGACTTGTCAATCATCCCTGGATTTGCTAATTTTGTTGCAATGAAAGCTCCAATTTTACATATGTTTCCATAGGGTAAATCTCATGGAATACAATGAGATTGACTTTGGGCAAACAAGCCTGAGGTTACACTGCATGGAAACTCATGGTTTGTTTTGTTTTTATTAAGAGTTGTTCTTTGCAATGCATGTGTGATCCACATCTGAAATTGCAGCTAGGTGTGGCTCCCAGAAACCAGTGTTGGCTCTCCCATGTACCTTAGGGATTAAGGAACACCCACCAAGTGTCCTCAGACAATCAGAATAAACCAGGCAAGGTGTCAATCTATCTTTCAGTAAAATCACGTAGAAATCTATGCCAAATTCGTAGGAAGTTCATCAGATCACTAAACAATCATCATTTTAAAAGTTCAGCAAGATTAACAGGTGCTTTTTAAAAAAAAAATACTTGACTCTCTTGGTAATCAGGAAAGTCCCAAGTTCAAAAGTTACCTTTGTCATGTTCATCAGGTTCCTTGAGGCAAGCCACTCTCTCTGAGGCTCAGCACTCCCAGCTCAATCTGCAACATGGGGATAAGAATACTCACCTGTTCTACAAGGTTATTGTAAGAATCACAAGTTAATTTATGGGAAGCATTGTGAAATGCTGTTCAAATGCTAAGGATGGCAATGACGTTGAAAGCATGCAAGGGCATTACCGAAAGCATAGTTTTTCTTAGGAGTGTATATCTCTGTGCAAGATGGTCTTTTGTTCTGTGTGCTGGATTGGATCCCTGATTATTGCTGCCCAAATCAATTGCTTTTGTTTGTCGGTTTCGTAAGAGAGAAAGTGTCACCAAGAAAACTTATAGATAACTCTAGCGTTTGGACTGCATTTTAGAATGTTTTAGTCAGGTGATCTCCTTCTTTCCAGACTTTATATATGCACTGACTTTACAATGTGCTAAAGAAACTTTATTTGCTTTGGGTCATTAACAGTGCAATCCTAAAGAGAGTTACTTCAGTCTAAGTTGATGGTCTCAGACTCCTTAAGATAGCACTATAAAACAACCTGCATCTGTATGAAACTGGAAGACTTGGAAAGGATCTTCATCTTAATAACAACAACAACAACAATCTATTTAAATACCACCCTTCACGACAACTTAACACCCACCCAGAGCAGTTTACAAAGTATGTTATTATTATCCCCACAACAATCTCCCTGCAAGGTGGGTGGAGCTGAGAGAGCTTTGAGAGAGCTGTGACTTACCCAGGGTCACCCAGCTGGCTTCAAGTGGAAGAGCGAGGAATCAAACCCAGTTCTCCAGATTAGAGTACTGCACTCTTAACCACTACACCAAACTGGCTCTGGTCAAGATTAATAGCTTTTCATACAATCCAATGGTCCTTATGAACCATGGACAGTTCTTATTTGTTGGTACCTATCTATGCTGAAATATTGTCACAACTTTGTCCCTTTTGTGGAGATTTTGGTACAGTGAAGAGAGTGGTTTAGTAGTTAGAATGGCAGACTAGCATCTTGGGAGATCCAGGCTGAATCCACACTCTGCTGTGGAAACTTCACTTGGGTAACTTTGGGCCTATCAGTGTCTCTCAGCCTAATGTACTCACAGGATTGTTGTTGTGGCAATAAAATGGAGGCGGGGAGAAGGATGCTGAAAACCACGGGTTCCCATTGGGGAGGAAAATGGAGTGTAAATAGCGATTTTTTAAAAAAAAAATTAAAAATTGCTTCTGCACCCAACTTTCTCCTCTTCCAAAGCTTCCTTTTGGGGTTCTATGAAATTTTCCAGCCTCCTACTTGGAGTGCTTTCCTGTTATCATTATTAATCAGCACAAATTTCTATCACTGAATTTAAATAAATTGTTGGTTTTTACTCTTTTTCTTTATGGGAGGGGACACGAAGAAGGGGTAGGGGTTACCCAAGGCATCATAATATTACAGTACTTTCTTTATCAAAAGAGGTTGGAAGCTAGTGTTCTAGAAGTGAAATCTGTGAATGGAGTTGATCTTCATGCACAGGCATGACAGTGTGCACGCATAAATGCTGAGGCATCATCTAGTGCACACCTGCCATATCACCTTCTGCAGCTGGTTCATCTGGAACTATTATGATCATCAATTACTTTATTTAAATATTATTTATATTGTTTTTCTCCCCCAAAGCAGCTTAAATAATTATTCTCCTCTCTTCCATTTTATCCTCCTAACAACCACCTTGTGAGGTAGGTTAAGATAAACATTATATGCTCAAAGCCACCCAGCATACTTCCATGGCAAAGCAGGAATTTGAACCTGGGTCTCTCACATTCGCATCTGACACTCTACCCACTATGCCACACTAGTTGTGCTATTGCAAAATGAATACTATACACAGCAGGCAGACAAGATCTTTCAGAAAGGTATACTGGGACGCAGGAAACCTCAAGCTGTGAAAATAGGGGTGTTACAAGTATACAGGACAAATGTCTCCAATTTCATTTGTGGAAGGTTGGGCGTAAGCCTGCATTTCCCCTTAATGGGTACCTGATCGTTTGTGTTAAGGCAGTGCAAATAGAAGGTTTGGGAAGAAGGGATCTCTGGACCAAAGAATTTTAAGATGTAATCTAGTGGAACTAGTCTCAAAGGGAGAAATATTTCAGGCAGCTGTAGACATTATTGTATGCAACCCAGAACAAGGAGTCGCTGCATTTCTTTTGCAAATGGCCAGATGAGCACTGCCTCCTGCCTGGAGCCGAGTCTACCTAGGGTGGGCCCCACCAGCTAAGAGAAGCGACTCATGTAGATTAAGAGGCCATCATGTTGAAGATCTTGTTGCAACCCGTTTTTCTGGAAAAGGAAAAACTGTCGTCTCACACCAGATTTCCAGTAGAGTCTGGAAATCCAGATCAACTGGAAAGGATTGGCTGATGGTTCTCTTTTGTAAAGAGCCGAGACCAGTTAGGTGGAGTCTTTTCTGTGACGTTCCTGGGTTAGAGAAGCCTGGCCTATAGGAAGTCTAAATTTTCTCCTGTAGTCAGACGTTCCATGAACAGAGATAGGAAACTGAGGGGTGTGTGTGTGTGTGTGTGTGGCTAGTTTGTATGTCTGAGTTTTGACTTGTGAGCTTTTACCCTGTTGTGAAATTTTAATAACTATTTTATAATTATCCACTTTAAAAGTGAGATAGACATTTCAGTAAAGAAAAATCAAGTTTGTCCTAGCTACACTAAGAAGAAGCTGTTTCATGGGTTACAGAGCCGCAATCCTAGGTATGCCACTGAATATGTGATGAGGAGGACCAGCTGGTTCCCTTACCCATGTACCTGTATTTGAAAACATAGGTTTGCCATAGTCACACATGGAAGTGCATGCTAATTAAGTACACACCTGAAAATGTAAATCTGAGAAGCAAATCTTAGTGTGCTCAGACTTTGTGAGACTCTGAGAGCAGAACCACAAGTGACAAAAGGCACAGATTGGACACTTGCCTGCTTCCCTCAAGTTTTGATGGGAAATGTAGGCAGTTTGGCGGAATGTTGGACAAGTGACAGTTGAAAAGTCCATTGGACAGCAGTCAGGGAGCGAAGCTGCGAGACCAGGATGCCTACATTTCCCATCAAAACTTGAGGGAAGCAGGCAAGTGTCCAATCTGTGCCTTTTGTCACTTGTGGTTCTGCTGTGAGTCCTATGTTATTTCTTTTGTGAGAAGCATTTCTTGACCTTGCTGCTGCCTCTCTTAATTTTCTTCTTAGTCTGTACATATAGTTTGTTTGTATGCATATAAATAAATAGTAAACAGTTGTGTGGCGATTTAAATAAAATCTAAGCTACAGAAATCTCGGGAGCGCTCTCTCGCTTAATTCATTCCTGTTCCCCCCCCACCCCGCTCGCTCCAAAGGAAACTGGGCAAATCCACACTCACTCATCTTCTGCTTATCTTGCGCTGTCGTGGCAATCGCCTTTATTCCACTACCAGTCTGTGCATCCTCACATCCACCCTTCCGGTGTGTCTTCATGGCGCAATCAGTTCTCCACACGCCACCGAGTACAGCGTTACCGTGGGCAGTTCCATCCTCTGCCGTCAGAATTGACGGCGCACGTCACTTCCCTTTTTTTTTTTTAAAAAAAGGGGTCAATTATCTGGTATACCGATATCTTGAATTTGTTTCCTGCACCTGCCGTTCACTGGAGACGACCGTTGTTGGAAATACAGGATTGCTCAGCTTAGCACCTTGCACTCTTGAAAATTGGGGAACTCAATAGGGAAACGTTCCCCATGCGACATGCACATGCTCCAGTGACCGTTTCTTTTTTCGCGCAAACCGCTGCTCACTAGGGTTGGTTAACCGGTATACCGACCATTATGCACTGTTAAAAAAAAGGAGAAGAAAACGGATTTCCACGAATATCACGTGGTTTGGAGGGAAGGCGCAATAGTGGTGCAGTGATAGCGGGGAACACGCGAAACGGGAAAGCGTGTGAGTATCTGTGTGAATAGCATGCCACTTGCGAAAAAGCCGTAGAATCAAATAGGTAGTGTGGATTCGGCCACTGATCTGCAAAAGGTGCGATGCCCTGGATTTTTACCATCTAGACAAATTTAAACAAAACAGTATCACAAGCAAGCCAGAACAATATTCTGCTTCTTTTTGTGCTGTTAAGTAGAACAGGAGAATACAATTTTCTCAATAGGAGACTTCCTGCCTGTTCCCAATATGCATTTATAAAGATAACTGTAACTTGTGAACTGGATAATCGGAGACATGGCTACAGCAATTTCCATGGTCACAATGCCTGGAAAACTGCTGCCTTAATCATCTGCATTGTCGCCAACCACAAACACACTGTCAGACCCTCCACTTTGGGAACAATCCTAAGCAGATCTACTTAGAATCCCAATCAGGTCTATTCAATGGAGTTTACTTCCAGGAAAGTGGTTTTAGGATTGCAATGCCTGTCTCCAGGTCCCAGGAGGAAGTCTTCCACATCAGCTATCACCAGATCTTTAACCAGAGATGGTAGGGGTTGAACCTGGGACCTTCTGTCCCATCAGTGAGCCACAGCCGTTCCCCTATCCCTTGTTAACCCGTTCACGTATGTTGTTAATGTCAGCATTTGCCCTTGGAAGATCAAAACTACCCAAGATACACGGGTGGTTTCCACAAAAGGGAGCCGGCTTGTATGATTTCTCTCTTGCCTATGCAGCTCAGTGGCAACAGGACTTCCACATGATAGATTTCCCTGCCGTTCCTTTTGCCCACTCCCTCAGCAGCATCTATCCCCTCTCCCTTGGACTTTTCAATTAAAAAAATTAGCAATTTCATATTATATCAATATACCATGGTAACAATAGATGTAACGGGTTCTGTGAATTCCCAGCTTTCATTTTTTTAAAAAGTGTATCACTAGCCTTTTTCATTGTGGAGTTATGCCTTTCCCCTTGTATCTCTGCAACAGTAGGGTCTAATAACTTGCTTGAAAAAAAAATGAAAGCTGGGAATTCGTAACACCTTATGCACACTGTTATAATGGTATATTGATACAACAATCTGAAACTGCAGATTTAAATCTCCCCCCCCCCCCCAATATAGTAGTAGGATAATGGCTGCTGAAGGACAGAATCAGGGAACATGGCTGCTATATGGGTGAGAAAGCTTAGATTTATTGCCCACGGGGAACCCACGGGAGGTGTATGAATGCCCCTATAATGCTGTGAGGAAGCAGGAAAAATTATTCCCCAAAGCATTAAACCTGTGCAGAGATGGCCCAAACACAGTGTTTGAATGAGCCCTTCTTGACAGAGAGGCTTGTTTCAACTTGTTCTACAGTTAGTAAGTTTTGGCAGCTTGGACGACAGTAGCCCATTTCTTGGAAATTCTATCAGCTTGGAGAACATCATTCACAAGGGAGTATGTCTCAGCATTTAGTGAAGTTAGGAAGAAAGGGGGGAAACCAGCTCCAGTAACTTTTGTAAACAATGGTCACAAACATGTAGCATACAGAAGGAAACTACCGCTATATTCAAGTCAATGCAATGTTAAGTCGTTCTGCATTACCAAGTAAAACTGAAGAATATTGTATAGCACCTTAAAGATTAATCGACTGTAGCAGAAGCTTTCAAGATTCAAAGCCCGCTGCATCAGATACATGAAGCTCTATGGTTCAGAAAGCTAGGCTAAAAGTAAAGCTAGAAGGGCAACCAATCAAAAGACATTTCATTCTGGCATCTTCCTCTCATATCCTTACCTGAATAGCCCAGGCAAGCCTGATCTTGTCAGATCTTGGAAGCTAAGCGGTGTTGGCCTTGGTTAATGATTGGATAGGAGACCTCCAAGGTAGACCAGGGTTGCTAAGCAGAACGAGGCAATGGCAAACCACCTCTGTCTCTTGCCTTGAAAACCCCCAGCAGGGGTTGCCATAACTCAGCTACGATTTGACAGCACTTTTCACTATCACCATCTTCATCTCATACTTTCTGGCTTTAATTTATAGTGTGTGTGTGTGTGTAATGTGTACACAACTGACTATTCTAGCACATCTCTAAATCTAAAAATTAACCTCTAATTTCATTAATATAAGGGCTACCAAGTTTTTCTTCCACTTCCTAAAAACAACAACAAAATTAATGTAATACCTTTTATTAGGATCAACCAAATGGACCCAAAACATTGTGCAAGCTTGTGAGCACGCCAGAACGCTTCACCAATGTTACAAAATTTTAAAAAGATAAAGGATGGAAAGCAGATTCTTCAGGCCATCTTCCTCTTTCTGCCTTACAAGGGACCTGTACATTTTGACTGGCGCTGAGGAGACATCTGAGTGATTGTTGGCTTTGTATCCTTGGGTATGTTTTGAAATCTGTTTTGCACTCAGTGCCATCTAAAATGGCAACATGCCTTTTATTCCATTTGAAGACTTGACAAATAGAAGCTTCATCAAACCCTGAAATTTCTCTTCCGTTTTTTAAATACTGAACATCCAACCAGACAAAGAGTTCTGGAAGACTCCGAAACTTGCTACTTTTTGTGCTATACGTAAAAAGATATTACACAACGGTTGGTCTAGAATTTTTCGAAATGTACAAATAAATAGAGCCCCCACTCTTTGAACATTTACCTCACAGAGGCAATTAAGGCAGTTACAAAGTTACGCGGTGGAAAAAAATGGCTGCCAACATTCCTTCCTTAATAAAGGCCTGGGAGCTTTACCTTCTTTGGCATCATCAGAGAGAAGAAAGGTGTATGTACGGAGTTTAAAGAAATAAAAAATGGGTTCTGTGTTGAGGTTAAAAGTGAATCATGCATCTCAAAAGGCTGAAGTCTTGCTGTGCAGAGGAATGACTCTGCCAGCAGCGATGGCTTTGGAGAACAACAACTTGGCTAGATATATTGTCGAAGGCTTTCACGGCCGGAGAACGATGGTTGTTGTGGATTTTCCAGGCTGTATAGCCGTAGTCTTGGCATTGTAGTTCCTGACGTTTCGCCAGCAGCTGTGACTGGCGAAACGTCAGGAACTACAATGCCAAGACAACGGCTATACAGCCTGGAAAATCCACAACAACCAAATTGGCTAGATGATTAGAAAGTCAGATGTATGAGGCCAGGTGCCCATGAACATCACCTTCTGAAGGTCTATGTTTCATTTATGTGGTGGTAACAGCAGAGAAGAAGCTATCTGCCCCAAAACAAGAGGTTTGGCTGTTGGCTCTTGACCACATACCTTCTCATTTGCTTCGCAGCAGAGAGAGGGATTGAGGTTCTGCAGTTAGGACTTACCAATGCAGCACCAAGAAGCTGTGGGTAAGAGAGTGTCGTTTCCTTCGAAAGCAGGGTGTCTCCCCCAAATGGCCTCTGGAAAAAATGGAAGGCCTCAAGGGAGTTCAAGTATGCTGAGGTCAGTGGGTTCTTGTATAGGATGAGGAGCCCATTTTGTCTTGGCCTTTCTGTGAAGACCTGTTTGTTCTGAAATGGGATAAGTTCTTGTTCTTGCATGGCTGTGTTGCTAGTTTCCTATTGTGTTTATAGTCTTTGGTGTAGTGTTGATTTTTACTTTTTGTAATGGACCTTGAGCATCTGTGAGAAAGGGGGATTATAAATGAATTCTTTTTTGGCTGCTAGCTGGATTTTGTATATATACTGGCTGTTTTTCTACTGCTTTGTTGATGTATCGTGCAATCCTATGCAAAGTTATTCCAGTCTAACTCAACTGAAATCAATGGGAGTAACAGGATTACATAGGAGTGCATAGGATTACAATGGTGGTGATTCACTTTTGCACTTTGCTTTCAAAATGCCCTCCCCCTTGAAACCTGCCTGACACCTTTCTTATTCTCATTTAAGTTCAACATCAAAATATTTCTCTTTACAGATCGGCTGTTTTATCAACACCATTTTAGAATACTGTTATAAGAGCTTTTATGCCCTGGCTTGCTTTTATTGGCATGTTTTTAATGAGGCCGATTTTATTGTGTTTTTATTTGTTCTCATTGGTATAATTTGCTTTGTATTGTTTTTACTGTTATTTGCAGCTGCTTCCACAGGTCTGGAAAGATAGCATACACATTTTCCAAATAAAGCAACAAATAGCAATACTACTTGTTTAGCGGTCTTGTGTACTTGCAGCCCAATCCTATGCATGGTTATGCCTGAACTCTGCTGAATTCAATAGGGCGTACCCCCAGGTAAAAAGTGCATAGGGCCAACACCATGATTTAACAGAAATATGGGCATATATGTCTGAAAGAAAGAATAAAGGATTTGAACCACTATGCAAGCTAGAAGGGAAGAAAAATTGGTTTGAGATACTGGGAAGTCTAATGACTGACAGGCCGGAGACATGATGGATTCAGTTACATGAGGAAAAGGAAAAGGTACAAGGGGGTCATGGCCACTGGGCATTACAATGTACTGGGTGCAATTGTGCATAAGCACGTTGATTGGAAGGAGTAGATCTCGTAAAATATGTCTACAGACAAAGCAAGTTTTAAGACATCAGCCGTAATTCTGAAACTTTACTTTAACTTTACTTTAATTGAATTTTTATACCGCCCATCTCCCGAAGGACTCAGGGCGGTGTACAGCAAAAGTAAAACATACAAATATAAAACACTAAGAATATAAAATAAACATATTAAATAATTTAACTCAAAACAGGACAGTTCAGTTAAAACACATTTAGGCCAGCCCCGCTTGTTGGAATAATAACGTCTTAAGGGCACGGCGAAAGGTGTGTAGGTCAGGGACCATACGTATCTCCGGGGGCAATTCATTCCAGAGGGCAGGTGCCCCGACAGATTTGGCTCTCCCCCCCACCATATTCCCCCCCCACCACCACATTTTCATTCTGTTAAGGCTGTGGTTTAAGAGATTTCTTTTAAAGCTGTTTTAAGGGTAGTTCAGATTCCCCCCCCCCCCCGCTAAATCAGCTGTATATTTTACAGTTGTTGCTTTCTCTCTTTGCTGCTGTTCTCTGTTTTTCTTTGATGTTTTAGTGGGTTTTGTCATTATACATAGGAAGGGTATAAATGTTGACTACCTGAATGCACCAAATATATATAAAGTCCAAACAATTTCTGTCTTTGTAGAATGGATGTGGGGGGGGTGGTGGAGTAACATTATCATTTATCGCTTTTAATTAGCAAGGTGTTAAAGTGCTTTGACCTCTGAAAAACTACATGAAGGTAAATAATTATTCCTGTGTTGCTGATGGAGAACAGTGGATGAAAGATAAGGTCAGTGGCGCATGTGCAGCCCCACGATGGAGCAAACAGTAAGTTCTCTGGGCTGCTTTTGGCCTGAGGAAAATGGTGTATGGAGGTGGGGGGAAGCTGAAGCCTCCTTTCCCCTAGTACCACAGTTCTGCTCCAAATCAGGCTCCAATATTGTTTGCAAATGTTGTTTCAAGACAGTAACATATGGATGTAAACTAATATAGGTCAGGAGACCCGCAGATCCGACTCAAGCCAAATGTCGCATCTACTTCAGTCTCAAGTTCAATGCAGAAAAATGAGTCAATTTTGGGTCTCCCGGATCAATCACGTTATTTTAGTCCTCAACCCTAAGACCTGTTCATTTTCCCCAGGGTTGTGAATCTGAACAGTGTTTTGAAACAGGATGTGACCCCTGTGGTTGCAGCTTGGCATTTTTGTTCTCAGGGATTGCTTTTTTGGGAGTCACACAACCACTATCCATTCATATAGAACAGAAGAGTTTTTGGAGGGTTCACAGTTAACCCAGAGTGCGTGGAGGGTATCATGTGTGTTTCTATTGTACGATAATAGCAGTGCTAATTTCTCAAGAATGTCCTTTAAAAATTATAAATATAATATCACTTTATAATTACTGAAGTCTTAACCGTCTGCTTTAAAATAGCATCTGGGAAACGGAGGCCTGCTCAGTTTCAAGAATGAATCCATCAGTCCACTTCCAAACCTCCAGCTCTCCCTGCTACTGAACTGCATTAATTGCCTGCCATGGTATCTGAGTGCAGTAATATGACCCACTTGGATATTAAAAGCCCTTCAAGGTTTGTGAGCAGATTACGCACACACACAAAGGGGGACTATCTATCACCTTTGTGTGGGTCCCGGGGTTTGAAGCAAAACCCTCCAGAAATTCTGCACCTGAAAGGAGCAGGAGCAGATACCCAGCATGGATATCCAAGAGCCAGCCTGTCACTGCAGAACATCAGTCCTGGGTTTGAATCCCCCTTCTGCTGTAAAGTTTGTTAGAGAATCACTGGCTCCAGAATACTTATCAGTCTACTCTGACTCACAGGGTTGTTGTGAGGCTAAACTGGAGTAGAGGCTAAACTGGAGGCTAAAATGCCGCCCTTAGCTCCTTGGAGGAAACACAGGACAAATAAATATACATAAACCATGAGGCTGCCTTATACTGAATTCTGTATATACACACATACATATGCTTTTGGAGCAGTTAAAACAGAGACAGGGTGTAGTGGAGGGATGAGTCTGTGTTACGCTCTCTCTGTGTATGATAATAATGTACATGATTATATACATGATATTGGGCACCACAGGTGAGCTGAAAAACAACAGTGCGGCTTTCACGTAGGCTCTGGATCCTAGTAGGATGCAATCATTTGACAGCACTTCTTTAGTGATCAAAGCTCTTCCCAGACTTATTCTCAACGATCCCTATAACAACCCTGTAAGGTAGGTCACTACTATTGTATATACTGGTGTGGTGTAATGGCGAAGACGTTCCCTGGTTCAAATCTCGCTTCAACCAGGAACTCACCAGGTGGCAAAGAAGCCACTCGTTGTCAGCCTATCTGTAATATAGAAATAATAATACTGGCCTACCTTACAGGGTTGTTTTGCAATAAGATAAATGCACTCAAAGCATTTTGAATACTGAAAACACTATATAAATGTTTGCAATCTGAGCCCTTTCCCTTTACAATAGGGGCATCACTTACCGGCCTACCTTACAAGGCTGTTTGGCAATAAAGATAATGTGGCTATTTTAAGCGCTATATAAATGCTGAGAGGAGGAAGACGTTGATGCCGGATGCCGCGGCCACGACTTGCTGCAATGTGTTCCTCGCTGCGGTTTCATCCCGCCCGGGGGAGTTCCAGGCTGGCACTCGCCCTGTCCTCAAACCCTCACGGGCGTCTCCGGCGGCTTCGCAGAAGGGCTGCAGTCTCTCTCTCTCCTGACTGTGATGCAACCTCTCTCTCCTCCCGAGCAAGCCTAGCCCAGGGTTGCCACCCTCCAGCTGGGGCCTGGAGAGCAACCGATTTTCAGTCTAGCGACATCAGTTCCCGTGAGGAAAGCGGCTGCTTTGGAGGGCAGGCTCTACGGCATTGTACTCCCAAGTCTCCAAGAATTTCCCAACCCGGAGTTGGCAACCCTGTCCCCCTCTTTCCCGGCTGCCTCCATCCCCCGTCCTCTGGCAAGACGCAGCAAACGCACCGCCTTGTAATCTTTGCAGCAGGGGAGCGCATGGAGACAAGAGAGGGCGCGCGAGCCTTCCCCTTTTGTCTGCCTCGCCCCCCTCCCCTCCCCTCCCCATCTCGGGATGGGCTGCAGCAGCAGCAGCAGCCAGCAGAGCCGAAGCCCCAGCAGAAGCATTAAATGCAGGGCTCGCCCCCCGCCCGACTCTCCTCCACCCCGGGCAGCCGCCTTCCCAGGCGCGCAGCGAGCCAAGGCAAGGCTCGGCCGGGCTCCTTCTCTCTCTCTCTCCACTTCCCCCCTCCCCAGCCAGGCGATAGGAGCTCCATTGCTCTCGCCTAACCGGCGGCGGGGGGAGGGCTCAGGCAATGAATATTGATAAGCCTGCCGGGGCTTCCATTGTGCAATCGGAGCTGCGAGGTGAAAGCGCAGGCAGGATGGAGGAGGTGGGGAGGCGCGCTGCGCTCGTAGGTTGGCGGCTTCAGTAGCGAGCGAGTGAGCCAGCAGCAGGCAGGCAGAGGGAGGAAGGAGGGGAGGGAAGGAAGCAGGGAGGGAGGCGGCGGCACGGGGCTTTGTTAGTTTGCACACGATCGCCACGATGGAGCAAGGGCAGACGGCTCTGTAAGGCGAGGGAGGAAGGGAGGAGGCGGCGCGCACGCAGCGAGCCCGAGGAGAAGCAGCCAGCCCGGGAGAGCGGCTCGCCGGAGCCCTCCCCACTCCGCCAGGCAGAGCCACCGAGAGGCAGAGCGAGGCAAGGGCCATCTTCGTCGCCTTGCGAAGGTACTGGGCAGGCTCGGGCTGGGGAGGAGGGCAGCGGGGCAGGGTGGCGCTTCGGGGGCCGGCAAGGTGGCCGATCGGCGCTTATTCGTAGGAGAAAGGGATCTTGCCCCAGAAGGGCAGCGGGAGAGAGATTTAAACCCCTCTTGCTTTTCCCCCCACTGAGACACCCGAACGGTGTCCTCAAACCTTCCTGGTTTCTCTCATTCTGTTCGCACCGCGGACGCAGCTCGCTGGGCTTTCCCAGTGCGGAGCGTTCTGGCCACTGGGAGAGTTGGTGGGCACCGGGAGGGAGCGAGCGAGCGAGCTGCCGGGTCGTGGGGGCATCCAGCCCAGCTAAGCTGCCATGTTTGATTGTTGCCGCTTGGGGAAGGGGGAAGAAAAGAGAGGGAATATTTTGGGGGGTGTTGACGATTGGCTCACTGTGTTTTTGGCTAAGCCGTGCCAAGGGAAAGTGGGTCTCTATGGCAACAGAAGCGGATGCCATGGGAGATGTGGGCACGATGTGGCACCTGCCATGGGAGATGTGGGCACTTGGGGGGAGGCGTAAGAGGCTTGGCGGGGTGTTTGCAACGAGCACCTGCTGGCCGGCCAGCTGTTTTCACATGTGCCCTCTGGAGGGAGGGTAGAAGCCTTGGGGCATTTTCCCAGGCAGTGTCATTCCTGGGTCAATTGTGAAGTTGGGAATGGGGGTGCCTGTATTGTTTTGGGAGGGACTCTTAACCCCACGATAGACAAAACCAGGCCCCAGGTTGTGCACTTCATGCACCTGAAGAAGTGAGCTCTGACTCAGGAAAGCTGATGCTGGAATAAATTTTGAAAGTCTTCAAGGTGCCTCTTCACTCCTGTATAATTTTGGTACTAGGGGAGCAATTCCCTGCCTTAGCTATACCAGTGTTTCGGGATGTCGGTTGACAAAACTTCAGTGCCAAGAAAGGGGGAAGGGGGTGTCTATCATTTTGTCCCCCTAAAATGACAGTGACGTTTATAAATGGGTGCCTGGAGGATGCTTCATCGGGTCACTTGTTTTTAAATAGCAGAGTGATCTTGTTTGTTGAAGATTCTTGTACCATATTTGACCCTGTGTTGGGGGCGGGGGGAGCTGAAGGTTGTTTGTCTGTGTTTATGTGTGTGTGTGTGAGAGAGAGAGAGAGAGAGAGAGACAGAGAGACTTTCCCATTTCAGACCCACCAATGTATTTTTAACTTTTAAAGACACTGTAGCTGATGGTCAGGAGGGTGAAGGCAGAATGGGAACAGGTCAGAGCATTCAAGGGAACTGTCCAGTGTCCAGAAAGCCTTGGCCGGTGATATTTGCACCGTTCCAATTAATTTCCACTAGCAAGTTCGGAGATGGGGGGGTTGTTTTTAGCTTCTTAAAGCAGAAAAAGTTCCTTTGGTTTCAAGAATGCCTCCCCCACGTTCTTGTGCACAGATTGCGGTCTGCTAGCGTGGAGGGTTTGTAGACCCACAGCAGGTGCCAGATGTTTTCTCCCACCATTCTAATTTCTGGCATTTGCTTTATTGCTCTTGAATGTTGAAAGCCACCAAGGGAAAGAGCATCTCTTCTTCGGGTTGCGAGCCACTTGAGACTCGCTTGGCTTCCGTAGGCACTGTTGGCCTGTCTGGGTTAGACTATTCCTCAGGGTTTCTTTTAACTTTATTGGAGAAGAACAGTCAGTAAGTCGGAACACCCAGGAAGAGAACTTCCCAGCTTATCTGAAAAGGACGGGTCTGTCTCTGATTGCTAAGTTGATTTGATGCTACCTTCGTCTTCTGGAGGTTTGCTAACCCATGATTTGACTGGAAGAAGAGAATGTGGCCCCCGGAAGTTGCTTGAATCTATAAATACAGAAGCACTGAGGCTTCATGAGAGTTTGAACGAAGACAGAAACCGCAGAGCAGGGAACAGGAGCCTGTGCGGCCGGTCCCGCTTGTTGCCCATTCTTGTACCTTAGCATTACGGTTTCTTTGGCCAAACTGCTTGTTTGTAAAGCTAGTGCATGTGTATGGCAAGGCAGCTGCGGTAATGCTGGGTTACCAGCATGTAGAAGGATCTGGAGAAAGCTTGTGAAGCATTTGCTTCCCCCCCCCAGTCCCTTGACTGGGTTGCATGTTGGGGGTAAGGGGAATTGTCCAGTCTTTGAGCAAAGGATCTTACTCTGTTTGCCGGTCAGCTTGGACATCCAAGACATTGGTCGAGTTCAGACCTTTGAAGCTGCCTTGGACCCCAGTCAAATCAGTGGCTCTTCAAGCTCCATATTCTCTACTCTAATAAGCAGCACTTCGCCAATGTCTCTGACTCTCCCATCAGCTAAAGAATCTCATCTGGTGGGTACAGGAGACAGGGCCTTTTCAGAGGCAGCCCCACAATTCTGGAACAGCATCCAGTGCTCCTAGCCCCCTTCACTACTGATTCTCAGGAGGCAGCTGAAGACACTTTTATTTAGGACTGCTTTAAATTAATATGCTTTTTATGTTGCTGGCAGTCCTAAACTGTGTTGTTTTTAAACTTTGTTTTTATCTGCAATTGTTTTTATTTATGTTGTAAGCCGCCTTAAGTTTCTGCATGGTAAAAAGGCAGCTAACAAAGGTTTTAAATAAATACTTTTAATGAGGTCCAGCCAAAAAATACAAAACTGCGCAAGTTTTGAAGTTCTTCCAGAACTTTTCATCTGCCTTAGTTTCATACACACATACATACACATTTATTTTTATTCATTTATATATACCCCCCTTTCTCCCCTATGAGGACCAAAGGAACCTTACAAAATTCTCCTATCCTCCATCTTATCTTCACAACAGCCCTGTGAGGTAGGTTATGTTGAGTGTGTGTGACAGGCCCAAGGTCACCCAGCAAGCTTCCATGGCAGAGTAGGGATTGAAACCTGGTTCTCCCAGATCCTAGTCCCAATATTATAGCCACTACACCATGTTAGTGTTTGTGCAATGCCTGCTGTTGCCAGTGTTGCCATATTCCATGTGACAGCAACTGCCTTGGTCAGTTCCATATTTGGAACCATATCCTGGTGCATGTTGTGTCTGGGAGCTGGATAAAGATGAAATCTGTGGTTCCTTTTTTATTTGTACGTATAGAGTGGGAAGAAAATGATGGAAGGCACAAGTGTTTACGGAAGAGCGAGATTCACAGATGTGATACATCAGCTTGGAGAACCTTTGCCAGTTGCATAACTTGCGAAGTTCCATCTCTTTGGCCATTTTTCTTTGCTTCCTTAACCAATAAAGACATATAAAGGGAAGATGAATATGGGCTCAGAGAGGGGATTTTTGTCCAAATGCTCTTTAGTATTTATCCTTTTACATTACATTGGTCTAAAACTACCAACTCCAAAACTGCAATGAATATAGAGAGAAACTCAGTAAAGGCTAAAGAAAGAAAGTTGTTACAGCCTGATGAAAGTAGATATTTAAGTATCCTGCTGGCCTTCAACTTAGGTACTTCCGCTGCTCTGCAAGTTTCTGTTCTGTTTGAGTCAGTTTTTAAAAGTTTTTTTTAAAAGAGGCTGTGTTGTTGGCTGGGTAGTAACCTCCAAGTTCATGGTTCCCGTAGGACCCTAAGGCTGAAATTGTATGCACACTTATCTTTGAGTGAGTTCTGTTTACAAAGAGGGCTGGTTTCTGTGCACAGGAGCTGGTTGCATGGATGCGACCATCATAACTTTTGTCTCCTAAATTTCAAAGAAGCTGATTCACATGTGCATAAGTTTCTCATGACGTTCAAGTGAAGCGATGAAGTACTTTCGTTGAAAAGTACTGTTATTGTGAGGAGGCGATATGAAGATTGTCCGATCTGTAGCGCTTGTAATGTTTGGTTTGTGAAGGTGGCTTCACACATGCAAACTGTTGCTTAGGGCAGAAATCTGGGATATTTTCTAAAAGGAAAACTTTCAGATCCAACACAAGCTGGCACCCACAAGATTCTTCTCTAATGATCTGGTAGGCAAGGATTAGTTAAGTCTGTTTTATTTTGTTTTAATTTTTTTGCTGGATAGAAATTCATGACTGTAGCATCCCTCTTTCATAGCTAGAATGTCAGCAGGGAAATCATTTGCAAAGGTTATCAGCACTGAATGAAGTTCAGGGTGAAGGGCAGATCAGAACCAAGGATACATTCTGTAGGAACTGTTAAATAATAAGCAAGGTTCATATTTCAGAAGTGGACTAGTGCAGTATTTCGCAACCTCTGCGTCCTAACCCAAGAGTGAGTCGTGGCGCCTGTGGAAGTGGGACCCTGGCTTATGCAGTTTTTTTCATTTGTGGATGATGTTTGGTTTATTTTAGGGAGTCACCATACCAAGTAAATTTGGACTTGTGGGTAACCATACTAAAAAAGGCTAGGAACTATTGGACTAGTGGATAAAAAAGTCATGCAGGATTAAATGTGTTACTAGTTAGTCCTGTGGTCATAGCATGGTTTGGGTTTTGGAGGACATTTTGGTGTTTGCCTGTATGGTGTAGTTGCTAGAACAGCAAACAAAGTATTTTGAGGGGGAGAGCCAAGAAAGAGGGTTACCTTTCTCCACCTAATGTACTCCACAGAATTGTTGCGAGAATAAAAAGGAAGGGAGAAGCAGCCCTGAATTTCTTGGAGGAAGGCTGGGATTAAAATGACATAAGCCATATTACCGCAAATGGAACATTATGGGTTGGATCCTACCACAGCATTTAACTAAGTGTGGAGCTTTTCTCTGGCAGAAAGGGCATGGCCTCCTACAGAAAGGTCCACGCTTAGCTGAGCAGAGAAATAGGATCAAGCCCAGGCCATAATCCATACAGTCTTTAAACAATTCTTTTTAACTGTCAGGCTGTGCTCAAGCCTTGTATATATGATCAACTACAGGGAACAGAGAAGTAGGACTTCTTTCCATTGGATGTTTTCAGAGATTGGGGAAGATGTATCCAACGAACATGAAAGTACGCTTGGACAGAAACACTCTCGTACAGTCAGACTCGGTAGGACCACCAACATATTTGGATACCGGGTTAAATTTTATAACGTTGAAAACCTTGAACTCTTTATAATTGGTAAGAATTCAGCAGATTTATAGCATATTAATTGTTGCCAGAATTATTTATATTTAAACAAAAATTCTTGAAAGTATGTTTGTTGTAAATGTCTACAGTATATTTAGGAATTATTATGATCTAACGCTGTAGGTTGTCTTACATAAACATTTGATACTATATATTTTGAGTAAAATCCTTGTCTTTTATTTCACCCATTCCAAAAGGGAACAAAAATAGTTTTTTCCCCCAAGCATGGCCCAAAATTTCCCATTGGAAAAACTAAAAGAATCCTCAAACTCTAGAATGAACAAAACTTTGTTTTAAAAAACATTCCACTATGAGCGGAACTACAAGTGACAAAAGGCACAGATTGGACACTTGTCAGCTTCCTTCAAGTTTTGATGGGAAATGTAGGCAGCTTGGCGGAATGTTTGACAAGTGACAGTTGAAAAGTCCATTGGACAGCAGTCAGAGAGCCAAGCTGCAAGACTAGGATGCCTACATTTCCCATCCAAACTTGAGGGAAGCTGACAAGTGTCCAATCTGTGCCTTTTGTCACATGTAGTTCCGCTCTAATTTCAAAAGAGAAAATATTTCAGGGTTTTTTTAGTGCGCCCCAGCATTTCCCATTTTTATTATTGGAATTTTTAAAAAGTTTGGTGGGCGCTGTTCCCCCCCATTCCCCAAAATGTTTGCAGGAGTTTTCTGGGTCTTCACATCTCTTGCAGTAGGAAAGTCAGGGTATACATATTGGCCTATATCCAGCCACATTCCAAAGATGGCAGCAACTGCTGCTCTCTAGGAACAAAATTTCCAATGAGGGGCTCAGCTGACTGCAACAGGAGGGGAACTGAGGCATTTACTGCTCCTTGAGTCTCAGCAATAAAGACACATTATAAAGAAAATAAATAAAGAATACCTAAGGGCAGTTAACATCTCGTGAACTGTGTAGTTGGATACCAGCCATTGTAATTAATAAATAAAATTGAAAATAAAGAACTGAAAAAATGGTAATGTGTAGGAGGCCCTAATTGGACATATGGAAATATTTTTGTGTCTTTTGTTAATTCTACGTAGTGTTGACTCTTTAATAGTAGGTGCAGAGGAATAGTCTGTGGAACATACAATGTTTTCTTTGAGCTAAATAATTGGCTGAAACGATATTCTTTAGACATAGGTGCTCAGAGCCTAAATAAATAGATAGATCTTGTTGCAACTGTTGGCTACCTGGTCAGCTCATCTGTTTATTTGTTTAAAATGTTGAATGCGTTGTCATAAGCATCCAACGAAACATTTTGTATTGGAGCCAATGAGCTTTTTCATTCAATCTCATTCAGTTCCCCTCCTTCCTACAACCTCCATCCTGTTAGATCTACTTCCTAGGAAGTAGGCGTCACTACAGTTAGGTTTCTCAGAACACAGGTAAGATGAGAGAGGTGCCGAATGATAATAGGACTTACCGTAGTGACTGGAAATAAATATGCAAAGCACACTAGACAGAAAGTTGGTTAAAACTTAGCAGAATTTTTTGCTGGAGGGTTTGGTATCCGGCCCTCCAGAACAAAGTTCTGTCTCTCAGATTTAGGAAGGGCTTGGAGATAGACTACACAATTGGCAGTCTTGTGTGATGTACCTGTTGTACAGTACACACTTCGGGCTACAGTAAGGAAATGAAATTTTTGAATTCTCACCTTCTCCCTTGTGTGTGAGTTCATGCAGGGAGTTTTGAATTTGGTAGTCGGCTGATCGTATAGTTTGGCTCTTACGGGGCGCTCATATCTGGCTTTTCTTCCTAGTGTTATATGTAGAAATGGGTGGTTTGCAGTAATACTTGACCGAGATATGGCAGAGGCGCAGGATGTAAGATTGTTAGCTGAGGGGAGAGCGAGTGACCCTGTTCTGACTGCTTTAACATCTGTTCAATCTACAGAAACAGGAATGTGAAACTTTTTGTGTGTGGTGAAAGCACAGTGGCAGCGTACAGTAAAAAACCTGGCAACTTTAGCAGGATGTATTCCATTACTTATATCCAGGGGTATCTGACTAATGGCCGTCATTTGGCACACAGCTACACAGAACCTCTTCTTCTTGTTCCTCAAGCAAAATAGTTCCAACAGATAGAAGAGATTTTCCCCCATAATAACCTGCTATGCCTGAAGCTGCTTTCCATGCTTCAGAACAGGTCCCTTTCCAGAGCTGTAGAAAACAAGTAACAGTCTCTTCAGTATTTTTGAGGTGAAAATTATCAATTTGCCCTGTAGCTGAAGGGGACAGTGTTATTAAGTCCTCAGCCCATGATAATGCCTGCATCTCTAAACACTTCAAGGCACCAAGAGAGGATGCACTTATCCTGTTTTCCATGGTCCTTTAACCCACCATCATCTTTCACGCCTGTAGAGCCCTCCTGAACACAACAGGCAGGAATTGCTGCATCTCTTGCTTGCATGATTGAAACATCACAGGCTCAGTTTCTCCTGCTATGGACCTCGGAGTTGGAAAAAGTTTCATCTCTTCGTTTTCTGTGTGTGAGTCAGTTGAAGACAAGGCCAGGGCCTAGTCCTGGGCTTGGAAGAATCTGGCAACTCTTAGGTGGCTTAAAAGAGTGGAAGACAACAGGTTTCTTTTTTTCTCACACTTCCAGCATGTCCTTTTTGGGCGTGGTGTGATTCATAACGAGGTTATAGATCCAGAGGAGTTAGCCGTGTTAGTCTGTGGTAGCAAAATAGTAAAGAGTCCCGTAGCACCTTTAAGACTAACCAACTTTACTGTAGCATAAGCTTTCGAGAAACGCAGTTCTCTTTGTCAGATCTGACGAAGAGAAGTGTGTTTCTCGAAAGTTTATGCTACAGTAAAGTTGGTTAGTCTTAAAGGTGCTACTGGACTCTTTACTATAATGAGGTTAGAGATTGTAAATATGGAATCAGGAGGTTGTTCTTATTATTCTGAAGTGGAGGGGAGAGAGACTGATTCTGAACCCAGTCTAAGACAGAAGAGGTACATCTCCAGTTGTTTGGTCACTTGTTTGCTTGACCAAAGTTGGATTATAGTTTTCTCTAAATATAATAGAGAAAACCAAATATAATTAAATATAAGAACCCTGACGTTGAAAATGTGGGAATTTCCCTTCCAAAACTAGAAAAGGCCCCATGTACAAGGCTAGCATCAAATTCCTTAGCTCTTTTACAATTTTCGCCTTCCAGACGGCATGAGTAAGTGTGTGGAGGGGAGAGATTTTCTGGGAAGTAAGCTCCATAGATTGAAATAGGGCTTGCTTCTAAATACATCTGCTTAGGTTCACTCTCAGTGAGTCGCATGTACCATCACACATTGTTTGCCAACAGCTTATATAATTTTACCCCCAATTCTGTCCTAGCCAATGATGTGCCTTCTGGAGGTAACCCTGTGTAGGTCTGTATATGGTATAATGTGTTTCTGTTAAAAGTTCGTCTCACTGACGAGGAGCTACTTTCAGGTGACCGTGACTCTTAAGACTGTTCATTTTCCATTCTTTGTTATTCCACTTACCAGGAAGTTAAGTACCTGTATTGTGAATAAAAGCCAGTAGAATGTACACATGGTTTGCGTGCCTTCAAGTCAAGATGCTTTTGTCTCTGCTGCACTGGTGGAACTTCCGACCAGGAAAGGCCTCCACTTGTACAAGGCCTTGGAAGCTCATTCTTGGGCTGTTGAGAAGCTTTTCCTGGAATGTTGATCAGTTGTGAGGCTTTTGAGACAGGTTATGAGGGTCTATAGCACCTGCTTTGCATTCGGGTTCAATAGGTAGCATCTCTAGTTAAAGGATTTCAAGTAGCCAGGATGGCAAAGACCTGAATCTTTGAGATTATTAGAGTAAGAAATGGAATAGATGAACCAACTGTCTGATCTGGTATGAAGATACAAATCATTCCGCAGTCAATTTTTTTTTACTTCCGTATCTGCTAAGTGATATATTTTTCCTCTCAAATACTGAAGGAGGGGAGGAGAGTTTGCCTATAATGGAACAGAGAAAAAAATTAGACATACTTCATATCCTTCAGAAATTAGAAATTTTCAACACAGAAACTTCACTTTGTAGCTGTTGTCCTTTTAAAATGGTGGCTATGAAAGGAACTGCCCTGACCTGGATAGCTCGATCTTATCAGATCTCGGAAGCTAAGCAGGATTGGCCCTGGTTCTTCTTTGGATGGGAGACCACCAAAGAAGTCCAGAGTTGCTAAGCAGAGGCAGGCAATAGCAAACTACCTCTGAACTTCTCTTGCCTTGAAAACCCAATGGGGCCGCCATAAGTTGGCTGCAGCTTGACAGCACTTTGTACACACATGTAAATGGAACTACACAACTAATAGGGATGAGAAGGGAGGGGCTGTGGCTTAGTGGAAGAGCATCTGCTTTGCTTGCAGAATGTCCCAGGTTCAATTCCCATCATGTAGCAAATTCAGTTAAAAGGATCAGGTAATAGGTGCTGTGAAAGACTTCCACCTGAGACCTTGGAGAACTGATGCCAGTCACAGTAGAATGTGCTGGTCTCAATAGACAAGTGATCTGATTCAGTGTAAGACAGCTTCATTTGTGTACGTGTACTAGGACATACCACAGCCTGTTTTCAAAGGACTTGGCTGCGACTTGTGAGAAGTGCCTTTTTTTCTGACCTTAGTACTTCTCGGTTCAGATATTAAGGCTTGCTTGGTTAATGTAGCAAGGACTATTTGCTCAAGCCTTATAAACCTCCTGCCAAACCCAGTTGCATAATGCTCTCTTCTCTTTTCTTGGGCAAACTGGGGTTGTCTCTTTTTTTACACCCTGGACAGGGTGCTCTCATACCCACTTCCCTGGGGAGATTGCTGGGTAGTCCTAGCATTGACTGAAATAGTTCACTAGGTAACTAGGTTAAGCATGGTGCCATCCACCCACTCATTTATATAATGCTGGGCGGGCTCTTGGCAGAGGCCTCTGAAGGTTGTGTGCTTTGCAGCAGTAACTACCTACGGTGGAGGTGGAACAGAAGTGGTACTGGTGGGTTGGTCCTGACAGCGGCATGCGTGTGCAGGAAAGAAATTTTGCACATTTTTTCTGGAGTTCTTTGCACGGGTCCTGCCCTATATTGTATTACTGGGTGTGAAGCAAACTTATTATTAACTTCACTACCTAGCAAATCAGGCCAGTTTGTAGAAGCTTAACAATCAAAGCTCTGGAAACAAACAGTCCCTACTATGCAGCATCTTGTCCTGTGAAAGGCTTACTCCCTGGGCCACGGCAATCCTTATTTTAGAGTTAATCCAGTCTAGGACCACTGATTTCAGTAGGCTTTGGCTGGAATAACTCTGTGCAGAATTGCACTGCTAGGCTTTCTCAGTCCAGTCTACCTCACTGGATTGTTGTGAGGATAAAATTGTGGAGGAGAGAACCACATATACTCCCCCAAGATCCTCAGAAGGAGACAAAAATGTAATTGATAGAAACAAATGCTCTGCACTAGTGACTTTGTTGGTTAATACTCTTAAAATTCACACATTGCTCAGAACAGGTTTGCAGTGGCATGTGGAAAGGAGAAAAAGAAGCAGTGTTGGATCCCCCAAAGTATAGGCTGCTCCTAGGGAAAAAAATCATTATATGCACATTGTATACCAAATTATTTTTTAAAAACCCTTTGTACACATTGCAAATACCTAGCATCAAAGTAACCCCCTCTCCCTCCCCTATACACATATCTAAAAAAACAACTCATGGTCAGGTTATCATTCAATTGGCTGCCCAAAGTACAGGCGGACAGCTCTTAGCATGTATTAATGGGCTGGTATCCCTGTCTGTTCTGTTCGGCATTCACTAAAAGCTTTTGCTTGCAGGCCTTAATTCTTAACTGTTCACCAGATGTTGATTGCCCAGTGACCACCTACATTACTTGGTACAAGAGCCCTTGTTCACAGTAGCCTTAGGGGTGAAAAAAGGCTGGAGTGCCTTCTTGTGATTACATCACAATTATTTTGTCCAGTCTTTCAGAGAACACCATGATCATACCATGATGTTTTCCTGCCCTCTTTGCAACCCAGCCCTGCACCTTGGCTGGGGCACCAGGACATTTGTCAGAGAGGCCTGTTGAGTAAGATCTGTATTAACTGTGTGAAATCATGACTGTTTGTAAGTTTTGTGTCAAATGTAACACAACTACATGTGAGTAGTGGATTCTCAGTTTCTTTGTCTGCAATAACCAGACACATTTATTTATATACTTAATTTATACCCCACCTTTCTCTCCAATGGGGACTCAATGCAGCTTGCATCATTCTCCTGCAATCCATTTTACCCTTACAACAGCCCTATGAGGTCAGTGTTTTTATCCCCAATAATTAGGCTTTTACTAACTTACTATTCTGCCTCTGTAGAGCAGGTTTTGCAGTTCTGCTCTTATGTTTTCATCTTCTCTGTTTCTAGCTCAGTGGATTGTGTACATGCTTTGGGGGAACTCTCCTCTCCAGCTGATGGTGACATTCTGTTAGCCAGAAAGTGTATGATTTCCTCATAAGCTTAATCTTAATTGGGGTCGCCATTTTCTTCAGTGGGGTTTGCCATAACTGAATACAGTCTAGTTTCTCTGATTCTTTGATGGGAGGGTGTCTGTTTTAGGATAACAGGAGAAAATGGCGTAACGTTCTAGAGGTGGAGAGGTTCTTGAAACAGCCTTCTTCTCTGCTAACTGTGTTTTGACAGTGAAGCCATCCTTTATCTTCCAAGGAACAGGTGAAACAGCTCTGAGGTGAGAATTTAGGAGGTATGAAGTTTCTAGTACGGAGAAGAGCCTGTGGGCTTTCTTCTACTCCTCACCACCTGCAGCAGATCTCCACATGTAGGAGGGCCTTCTGCATGTTCACCCCTATGGGACAGATAGTTGGTAGGTGGACTTGGGAAAACCTGAAGTGGATTGAGAAACCGGGGGTGGGGTGGGGTGGGGGGGAATCAACTTTTGAAGAGTTCGAGCAATCTCTTAACTTCTTTCACTGGTGGCCTGCATCTGTCTGTAATTATTTGACCTGATTTTGGCCTGTCTGAAGAAGCAGCAGACTTGAATTAATCCACTCTTCAGGCAGAATTAGATCGCTTTGGCAAGGTTTTGCTTGGCCTGATTTACAAGCTGCTCTGCACTGCTTACAATGCAACCCTAAGCATTCTTTCTTAGAGGTTCCATGGGACTTTCTCCCCAGTGAGTGAATTTAGGATTGCAGTCTTAGACCTGTGGACTTCTCTGGTGTCAAAGGTAGTTCTTAGTGCGGCATCTTGTAAACGGTGTTGGTTACTCTTCAGAGCAGTTTCTGTGATGGCCAAGCAACAGGGCCAAGCAACAAATAACCGATCTTGAGGTAGATGTTGGATCTGTCAACGTGGGGCGGGTGATCTTCAGGGTCCTGGCATACAGCCATTTGTAGGAGCCCGTTGTTTCAAGGACTGTATGAAGGATGTGCTTCCTTGACATGTTGGTGGTAGAGGTTAGCATTGTGATGACATTCTGAGGAGAATATTTAGCTCACCTGCCCAGAGGCTTTAAAAATGATGAATCATCAATAGACAACAGGTGTGTCAGTTTTGACGTATCTGTCCACTTATTCTTCCTCAAGGTGATTATCATGACATCAGTAGCCGTAAGAGAAACAGCTCTGGACCTTTGAACAACTGTTTCTAAAAGCTGCCGATTCAAATGTGTATTTTCTGACATGTTCCAGTTGCTCATAGACTATTCTGCCACCTCTAAATGAAGTGGGGTGTTTGCTTGTTTGAAAGCACCCATGAATCCATGTGGAAAGCTTAGCAAGAAGCCTTCTAAGAGAGAGCCAGCATGTTATGGTTGTTTGAGTGCCGGACTAGGGTCTGAGAGATTAAAGTTCAAAACCGCACTCTGCCATGGAAGCTGGCTGGGTGATCTTGGGCCAGTCACACACTCTCGGCCTAACCTACTCCACAGGGTTGTTGTGAGAATAAGAGAGAGGCGGGGAGAACGTTGTAAACTGCTTTGGGTCCCCATTGTTGAGAAAACGGTATAAATGAAGTAAATAAATAATAAATTATAGCCATCTGCCTTGTATGCTAGTTTGCTATATGCGGGGGGACTTTGGTGTGTATACACCAGTGGCATATGCCCCAGAAAGCCCACGAGGTGGGGCACAGAGGCCAAATCTTCTCCCTGCCAGCCCCACCCCCATAATTAGCATTGAGAGGTGTACTTGCCTCCTTGTAGAGGTTCCATTTAGTTATCTATTTTAGCCAGCTCTCCTGTTGGTCACCATTTGGTCCTTGCTTTAGGTTGCCCACTGAATATGGTGCTGTTGGATGTGTAGGTGGTTGGCCAGAAAGTGAAGAGTGAGGAGTTGGTTGCGCAAGTTGTTGCTCTGAGTTCCTAGTAACCTGCCAAGTTCTCTAGGAAATGAAAAAAACAGTGGGATAAGGAAAGCTCCATCTCTGAGTCAAAGATGCATTTAACGGCTGCCAGCTCTTCCCCTCTGTGCCCACTCACCACTGGAATTGCTACAGAGAAGCAGAGCAGAGTTTTTATACTGGTGAGGTGGAAAAATATATTTTATATGCATGGGAAATTAACTTATTTAATTCCAGAGACTGAATCTGTTAGATGCTGTTATTGAACACTGCTGTTTTATGCAAAATGATGCCCTTCCTAGTCCATTGACTTCAGTGGATTCCTAAGCGGATCTAATTAGAACCTACTTGGGTCTATTCGTTAAGACTTATTCTTGGGGAAGTCTTTTTAGTTAGAAGGGTAGAATTCTGCTTAGGATGTCACTGTAACATGCCTTTTCCAAGATTAACTGTAATAAACAGGCAGGGCGGCAAGGATGTGTTTGAAGAGAGCTTGCTGGCCAAGAGCGCCCATTAAGGCGTGTCAGTAATTTGGTATAGAGAATGTGCATCCCAGAAAGTTAAAAGTGCTTATTCAAGATTATTTTATGCAGAGTTGTGAATCCTTCAGCTGCCCTAGTTAACTCACAATCAAGGGAGGTTAAAGAATGGTAAAATTTAGAATTTGTGTGTGTGTGTGTGTGTGTATAAAATGGACGACTGTGTATTCTAATCCATGTTGTGAATGTGAAACGAAGAGTTGTCCCTCCACACTTTTTAGATTAGTACAGAGTGTCACTTTGACCCTGCATTTGTGATGTTAGAGAAATATTTTATTAGGCTAATTTTCTGTTAATGTGAAAGCCATACAAGCTCTTGATATAATGGCCTTTTTACAAAGCGGAATGGCAAAGATATTTTGCACCTTGAGACATACACCATGTCCAACTCGGAGAGGGGTGGGCAGGGCAGGATAGGAGAAGGGTTCCAATCATTATAACACCTCCCCCCAGTCTGAATAAGGATTATGAGAAGGGTTAAGCAACCTTCTATTTCCCACCTTTCCAAAAAAAACCTGGTAAAAGCCTGGGTGTTTGCATGTGAAGCCTCTGGCTAGAGGGAGCACCCTGCAGGCTAGCCTGAGTGGCTTGAGCCCGCGCTCCATTTGATTTCCTTTGTTCTGGGTCCAAACTGTCCTTGGAGGGCAAGTGGCAGGCATCCTCTTTGAAGTTGGAACCTTTAGGCAGCAAAATAGAATGCCTGGAAGTTCTCAGAGAAGCACATCAGTCACAGAGGGGTAGCCATTTCAGATGGGTAGCTGTGTTGGTCTGTCGTAGAACAATAAGATTTGGGTAAAGTAGTACCTTAAAGACCAAGTAGATTTCTGGGGTACGAGCTTTCAAGAGTCAAAACTCCCCTTGTCAGAAGGGAGGCAGCAGCAGAGCTGAATTAGAGCTAACCAGATCACCACCTCCTGCTAGGAGCAGAGGGAGCTGTAGTGGCCATCTCCAGAGCTCACCCAATGAAGTATGGCTGCTGACTTCCAGATGGAGTCAGGAGATCTCCTGGAATTACAGCTGATCTCCAGGCTGCATAGATCAGTTCCCCTGAGGAGAAAATGGCTGCTTCAGAGGGTGGATTCTGTGGCATTATATAATAATAATAATATTATAATAACATCCGATTTATATACCACCCTTCAGGATGACTTAACACCCACTCAGAGTGGTTTACAAAGTATGTTGTTGTTATCCCCACAACAAAACACCCTGTGAGGTGGGTGGGGCTGAGAGAGCTCCAGAGACCTGTGACTGACCTAAGGTCACCCAGCTGGCTTCAAGTGGAGGAGTGGGGAATCAAACCCAGTTCTCCAGATTAGAGTCCCGCACTCTTAACCACTACACCAAACTGGCTCTCCCCAAACCATGGCCTCCCAAGCCTCCACCGCCAGATATCCAGGAATTTTCCAGTCCCGAGTTGGCAATCCAGTAATGAAGTCAAGAGGTGTGGGTGAGGACTGGAGAGGGAGGATACCGGGCTGAGGAGAGAAACTGTTCTGCCTTTGCCCCCTTCCTTCTAGTTCCAACTTTCAGTGGCAAAGCGTAATGATTATTCCCGCAGTATATTCACCTTGGGTCTGCACAAGAGACACCTGAGTGTGGATTGTGGGTTGTGCCTACCTGCCAAGTTGATGGCTGTTGGGGTTGCCAAATCATCAGGGTAACCTTTTGAGTATGAATCCTTCTGCCTACCGGTTGGAACAGCTCATTCATCTGATGAAGTGAGCTCTGACTCATGAAAGCTTCTGCTTGAATAAATTTTGTGGGGCTCTGCAGGACTCTTGTTTTGTTCTGCTACTACGAATGAACTCAGCTGCACATCTGAAATATTCCAGTCTGGTGTTCTGTACACACACACAGGTTTAAATATTTCAGAAAAACATATTGTTCTGCATCTAAATATGGGTATTCTTCTTGACCAAGAAATAAGTTGCTCAGGGCTTTTTTTCAGGGGGAACGCGGGGGAACGGAGTTCCAGAACCTTTTGAAAATGGTCACATGGCTGGTGGCCCCGTCCCCTGATCTCCAGACAGAGGGGAGTTGAGATTGCCCTCCGTGCCACTCAGCGGCATGGAGGGCAGTCTCAACTCCCCTCTGTCTAGAGATCAGGGGAGGCACGGAGGGCAATCTCAACTCCCCTCTGTCTGGAGATCAGGGGGTGGGGCCACCAGCCATGTGACCATTTTCTCCAAGGGCAACCCACTGAGTTCCGCCACCTCTTTCCCCAGAAAAAAAGCCCTGAAGTTGCTTAATTTGTGCTTGAAAACCCACTATTGTCAACGGATAATATCTTCACCTGATAGACTTGTTTATTTCTGCTCAGGGGAGGGGGGCGTTATAAAGATTCTACATCAATTGGAATTAGCAGACATTCTCCCCAGACACTCCTGGCTAACTGTTGATCTCCAGCTAGAAAATTGCCCTGTTCCTTCTTCACTATGACTCCTGCATAAACCCATGTATTCTTTTCAGATGTAACCAAAATGCTTTTGATTGGCTGAACAACCTGTCTTAGGAAATCACAAAATACACTTATCTTCCCCTGCCCCCTATTAAAGACTTTTCTTTTTCCTACTAGCAACTTAGATAAAACCTGTTTTTATTCTGGGGAACAGAGGCAGTTGGGGAGGAGGGTAATGAAGATTTTAAAAATATATGTTACTCATACTATTATTTGTATCTGAGAATAATGGCAACTTTCTGAAATATTCTAGTAACATTTTTAAAATTCTAGCAGTTGAAGATCCTGCCCTGATTTTAATGTTTTCCTGTCTCTAACAAGGTTTTAAATTAAACAGCATGCAAATATCATCTGTTTGCTTTATATTGTTTTATAAGTTACATTTTTCTGTGGGTACCCCCCAGACCTTGACCTGGATAGCCCAGGTGAGCCTGATCTTGTCAGATCTCAGAAGCTAAGCAGGGTCGGCTTTGCCTAGTAGTTGGATGGGAGACCTCCAAGGAAGACCAGGGTTGCAGAGGCAGGCAATGGCAAACTACCTGTGTTAGTCTCTTGCCATGAAAACCCTACCAGGGGTTGCCATAAATCAGCTATGACTTGAGGGCAGTTTCCACCACCCCAGGGGTATCTATTTTGCCCTAGGTTGCTCAGAAGTTCTAGCCCATATCCACATATTATTCTGTCTGTTTAGTTTAAATCAATCCATTTAAAATCCTTTGAAATCAATGCAGTTAGACTGGAGTAACTTTGCACAGGATTGCATCATTAGATGATTGATATTCTTGAAGACTAGGGTTACCAGCCTCCAAGTAGTGGCTGGAGATCTCCCGGAATTACACTCGTCTCCAGGACATAGAGATCAGTTCACCTGGAGAAAATGGCTACTTTGGGGGGGTGGACTCTATGGAATTATGCCATGCCAAGGTCCTTTCCCTCCCCAAACCCCACTTTTTCCAGGTTTCTCCAGGTTTCACCCCCAGATCTCCAGGAATTTCCCAACTTGGAGCTGGCAACCCTGGTGAAAGACTGTGGAGTTGGATAAGCCCAGTGAGATCTCCATAAATGTTATAGCTACCATGAGCTAACTATGTTAACATCTTTTGGTGCTACACTTCTGAAGATGCCAGCCACAGCTGCTGGCGAAACATCAGGAACTACAATGCCAAGACCATGGCAATACAGCCCGGAAAACCCACAACAACCATCGTTCTCCGGCCGTGAAAGCCTTCGACAATACATATTAATATGTCTTGATATGGTGGCAGCTACACTCTTGATTGTTAAATCAGTACAGAGATGGATCTGATTATAAAGTTGGCTGAGGATAAAATAATTGCTTGGCTTCTGGGTGATCACACATTGATGCTGCCATATCAGTAGCTGCCTTGGAAAATGCAGCAGCTGCATTGCAACCAAATTATTTCGGCTTAAAGAGTAAATAGAAATTCATGTACAGCAACTGCCAGCAAATTATAGCTGTTTCTTCATCCTGAGTTATAGCAGCTCTTCTCCAGCATGTGGAGATGCCTGAGAATGTGTGTGGTCCACATATGCATCTACACACTTTAGTAGTACAAGGAAGGGAAGAGAAAGCACCGAGGCATGGAGGTGGGGAGAAGGCAGCTTAGTGTGGTTAGTCTCTCTATCGAAAGGTTCTCTCTAGCATTGTCCTCTTTCCTGGGGCCCTAATATTAAGCAGCTGGTCAGTTGGCCGCTAATGTGCTCGGTTGCAGAAAGGAACAGAGAGAGAGAGAGAGAGAGAGAGAGAGAGAGAGAGAGAACGGGCTGCTTCCGTTTTTCTCAACCTTTGCTTCCAAACTGGAATGGTATCAGCAGACACCTTCCTCTAATTGTCGGCTTTCCAAATTTCCCCCATCCTTTGTGCATTCTTAATCAAACCTGCTTGATTGTTGAGCTTTTTGGAAAGAACACAGTCCAAGAGCAGTAATATGCTTTCTGCTTAGGAAAGTTTGATTGTTTTGAAGGACCTGCCCATGGATTTGTGCCACACATTGGTAGTTGTAAGGATAAAACAAAGGTGGAGAGAACGCTCTTCTAAGTTGCTTTGGGTCTCCATTGGGGAGGAAAGCAGGATATAGCTATCTAAATACATAACCACACCAGTGAATGCCCCTGAATGTTAAAGGATTGGTGGGGGTGGTTAAAAGTCACACAGCCACTCTATAACCACTTACCTAAATAACCAGAAATGCAGAGTGACACTGGAAGAATGTGTAAAAGGGCCTCCAAAGTAGGTTCAAAGTAGGTTGTTTTTTAACTTGAATGTCCCCACCCTTTCATTGTTGTACAAAACAAAAACCCAGTGATATAGAGCCAAAACACACGTTAAGAAAAACCTAGGTTCAGCACGTGTTCTCTTACCTCAAGGTTTGCTGGGATCTGTAGGCGTCCTGGAAGCTTAAAGTTTAGCATTTGCAGAGCAGCAAAAAGGGAAAGGGAAATACAGGCGCCTGTATTTTAAGCTTTAAGCTTCCAGGACACCTTTAAGCTTCCAGGACGCTTGCAGATCCTTTAAGCTTCCAGGACTTTAAGCTTCCAGGACCCCTACAGATCTTTAAGCTTCCAGGACGCCTACTTTAAGCTTCCAGGACTCCTACAGATCCCGGCAAACCTTGAGGTAAGAGAACACGTGCTGAACCTAGGTTTTTCTTAACGTGTGTTTTGGCTCATAGTTTGGAACAAAATTGAAATCGGAGTCCTTGGTCTGTGATAGATTGTGAGGATATCAGCCTATCTGGGAGGGGATTTTGTCAGGGCATTAATATGGTGCACAGTACTGGGGGTGGTGGGGTGGGAGTTGCTTTGACAAGGTTTTAGTCCTTTTTCCATGACAAAGGCATCTCTGGTGACAAAGCTGGTCCTTTTGTGACAGGAGCTATGCTCCCAAGGCATTTAATGTCTCTCAAGGTTCTAAGAGACTGGGCCTTGGCAGGGAGAAGAGTATACTTGTCCTGAAGGCCAAGGCTCACTTAAACATTTTGTAGTCTAGTGTGAATACCAAAGTGCACGGGCCTTTTTGTCAAGTGCAAAGTGAATGCTTAGACATGCCACTCTTAAAATATGACGAAGGGCCATTGGGAAAGAGCAATTGATCTGCTGTGTCTTATATGCGACTTCTGTCACGCTCGTTTGTTTTGTACTAGGGTAACCCAAAGTACAACTAAAATACAAATTGGACTTTAGGATAGCTTGGGGTATTGGGGCGTGGGGGAGAAGTGGTGCTTCCTTTTCCTTATTTGGAGTGTCCAAAGCAATTGCTATGCGACTTGAGTGGCAGGGAGAAAGGTGAACTATCATTTATTTATTTACTTCATTTATACTCTGCTTTTCTCCCTGGTGGGGACCCAGAGCAGCTGACATTGTTCACCTCTCCATTTTATCCTTACAACAGCCCTGTGAGATAGGTTGAGAGTGTGTGATTGGCCCAAAAGCACCCAGCAAATTTCCATGGGGATTTGATCCTGGGTTCCCCTGATCCTAGTCTGACACTGTAACAAAAATAAAGCCTGTTTCGTCTGCATTTGTAGAGGCAGGGGCACACAGCCTGCTTCAGAATGATTTATGTGTGGAAAATGTTGTTAGTCTCTAAGATTCTACTGGAGATGAATTTTGTTTTGCTACTACAGACTACCACAGCCACCAGCTTGCCCGAAACCGTTTACGTGTACATGTCCATCAGTGCTGAGACATCCATCTTGTCAGAGGGAACATAGTGTTGGTTAAAACAAAACAAAAACGCTAATTCTGAAAACAGTGTTGAATGTTGCAGTGCTAAGAGAGGCCATTGCTGTTTTTATTTGTATATTTTAATGCGTGCATTTTGAAAAATGTCCATGGCCACTCCTTTCCAAGGAAAGGCAAATAAGTCAGACAAGAATAGCAAAAGAAAAAAAAAATCCCCTCTCAGAACAGGCCCTGTGGGCACCTAGTTTACCCTTACTTGTGGGAATCCCCATACATGGGGATTCCCAAAGACAGTGCTGTCTCATCACAGCAATCTGTTCCCCCACCCACCATCTCCTTCCCTCCCTAGCAATGACCCTTACTTCTTGTCATGTAGGGAAGTATGTTGTGGGGAACTTTTAAACCTTCCAACCGTGGGTTGATTAGGTGAGATCACTTCGTGGAGATTGGCTTCCCCCCAAAATATCTTTTTACCACGGCTGTTTGAAATAGCTTTCAAGCCATTGGTTTGTGAACAAACACCTTGAGTGTGGACCCATCTTGCATTTGATTTAACCATCCTGTTAGGGTGGTGGGACTTGGTTTAAGTGTGAGTTTTTCTCTTGCTCCTTGGGTGTACCCATAGCAGCAACGTGGAGATTCAAATCTGATTGTTGGTTTTATGGGGGAACTAGCATAGACCCGATTCATATTGCAAAATAGAAAAGAGTCCAGTAGCACCTTTAAGACTAACCAACTTTACTGTAGCAGATGTCTGTATTTGTGCCAGTTTCTTCGTGAGGTTGATGGATTTCCTCTCCATTCGGCTGAATGTGATGCTTGCTTTCCATGGTCATAGATCCAGAGGAGTTAGCCGTGTTAGTCGGTAGTAGCAAAAGAGAAAAGGTCCAGTAGCACTACAGTAAAGTTGGTTAGTCTTAAAGGTGCTACTGGACTCTTTTCTCTTTTGCTACTACAGACTAACACGGCTAACTCCTCTGGATCTATGACCATGGAAAGAGCCGCATTCATATTGCAGGTAGTGGGACAGGGCTGTTATCTCTTGGGCGACTTTCCCTTCCCGCTCCCACCCTTGTGTAGAAATGGCCTGGAGGGAGGGAGGGAGAGTGGGCTGAATGCTCCCTGGTGGGTGCTGCTTCTGCTCCTTTTAGCTCATTGGCTCAGGTGTTAAAATTACACAATAGTTTCAGAGAATGAGAAACAGAAGGGTAAGGCCGGGGGACTGCAAAAAAGCTGCAGAGAAAGAGATTCTCCAGCGCTTGGGGGGGCAGGGTGAGGAAGGGGGCTGGGATGAGAAAAAAGAGGCTGATATGCACATGAGCCAAGAGAGAAGAAGCTCTGCAGACAAGAGGCAGTGGGGGGGGGAGCAGTCATAGAGTGTCATTATCTGATCAGCTGTGGCCTGGGAGGCTTTTAGAAATCTGGGTCAGAGCAACTCCGGATTCCTTGTGCTGGGGGATGGGATGTGCAGTCTCTGAACCACCTCCCCGCTGAACAAATTGGGCTGTGTACCAAGCATGGGCCTGGCCAGGGTGCTCTAGCGGCCTCCAGCTCTTTGCCTCCTGGCCACAGAAAGAAACCTGAGAAGCAGCGGTGGGTACCCACAGCAATCTGGGTGTGCTCTAAACTCATGCTTGGGAGGCCCTCCCCATCAGAGGACGGACTCTTTCTGTTTTCGCTCACTTAGAACAATTGGATTTATCTACCCACTGTTTTGCAAGCGTTGATGGTGTGGCAAAAGAGCATTTGGAGGTTAGCTGTTGCAAGGGAGCCTCTTTGTGATTCAGGGCTCTGAAGGGGATTAGAAAAAAAGAAACTGGTTTGTCTAGCTGAGAAGGAAGATGCCAGCTAAAAAGGAGCCCTCTGCATCCTGCTTCCTTGTGCAACTGAGATTTCACAGCTCAGTTGAAAGGTTTCAGTTGTGAGCTCTACGTATCTTCTCCTAAGAATATCAGAATACCCATGCTGGATCAGACCAAAGCTCCATCTTGCCCACCAACCTATTTCAAACAGTGGCCAGTTAAATGCCATACAGCAGTCCACAAGCGGAATACACAGACAGCTCCTTCACCTGCTGATTGCTGACTGCTCCCCAGCATCTGATCTTCAGCTGGGATGAACTGTGTGCTGCCTGGCAGAGGAAGGCTGGGCAAGAGACCAGAACAGGTTGGACCTGCTCTGGGGTGCAGACTGGGACGTGCTTGGCGTACAATGCCATGCCCCCTTTTTCAGGTGGAATAAACAATGGCAACACAACTAAAGGTTGCCTCTTAGCTTGTATTTTGAAGTGTGCAAAATGCACTTAGTGCTGGGAAAGAAATGCTCAACACTGGAATGAGAAGCTGAGTCCTCTCTTCGCCTCTCAGGGCAACTCTGAGGCAACTTGGGTAAAGCCCAAGTTGTGAATTGACAGTATATGAAGAAGCTTGGAAGGAGCTCCCGCCTCTCTTTGTCTGCCTCAAGCCCTTTCCTGGTATTTGGCAAACTGTTGATTGTCTGTACATCCGAATTGGGAAAATACAGTTGCTCAACCAGGATTGCAAACCATGGTTTATTCTCATTTTGCAATTGTAGTTTGCAGGGCAAGTGGAAACTATTGGTTGTCAAGTTTGGTTCTAATGGCAAATTTTGGTTTGCCCAAACCCACGAAGTGCCTATATAGTTTGTGATGGGAAGGAGGTGCCTATATAGTAAGGATGGGAAGGAGGGCTCATGGAACTGAGAGCATTGCTCCTTCTGAGGTGTTTCACTGCAGCTTGCCATTCCCGCTGAAACATGCCTGAGATTAAAGAGCTTCTGATATACAGCTTCTTTAAATGTTGTTCACTCAACACCAGGAGGAATTCTGAATTGTTCCCATTTCCCACCATCTAGCAGTACAGTCCTAAACAGAATTATGCTGTTCTGAGTACACTGGAGTCATTGAGCTTAGAAGGGTGTAACTCTATTTAGATATGCATTGTAAATCTTCTGCAGTCTGGATTGCTGATGAATCTTGGTATTTATCAGCTGCTCAGAAGTTACAAAAATAACACTTTGGTTTCCTCCAAAATGTTTAATTTCATGTTTATTTTTAAGAATAAAAACAGAAATGTTGGCTTTTATTTACATAGAGAGGGTGTGTGTGTTTTAGGTGGGTAGCCGTGTGGGTCTGCAGTAGAACAGCAGAATTTGAGTCCGGTGGCACCTTAGAGACCATCAAGATTTTGGGGGTGTAAGCTTTTGAGAGTCAGAACTCCCTTCTTCAGACAAGAAAGGGAGAGAATTATCAATATCCTATTGTATGGATCCTTTTTAGTTGTTTGCGTGACTTTAGGAATGGTTTAAAAAAAGGGGGTTTTTTTCTTTATCACAAGAGCTAGAAACGTAAGTAAATTAAAAAAAAATCTCATGCAAGTTTCTTAAGAGACTCAAGACCAAAGAACAGTGTTGATCTTGGCAGGATTTCTTTGTTTTAATAAAGTCACTTTATGTGCATGCTAACAAATATTATAGTAACATTGCCTAAAATAATTTTGGAAAATAACTTAGGAAAACAATTCTAATAGTTTAATGATTTTTAAATAATGCTAAGAAATACACACACATTTTGGCTGTTTTATGCTGAATTTACATAGCCAAAACAGGAGGCCTCCCTCTACCACTACAAAAATATTAAAGGGAGGAGGGGAAGTCCTAATTACGCCATCTGGCTGCTTGTGCCCTCTGAGGTTTCAAATTTCCTTAACTCCACCTGGGCCCCATTGAGCCAATTCTGACCTGAGATCCCTTTTTGATTTCGAAAGCACAGCTGTGGTTTAGCATCAGAGAGTGCTCAGATCGCTGGTAGCTAAATAAATAGGATGTCCTGTCTCTGTCCAGTGTTAGCTCCTTCATTCATTCCTGTAGCAGGATGCAACTAATCTATGAGAGGTCTTAGGATGGAAAACCAGTTTGGAGGTTTGGACCAGTTAATGGATGATGCATACCCATCCCCTGACAGAAACAATAGACTGGTTTTTTGAGCAAGTGTTTGCCTGTGATCTCCGCTTTATCCTTGGGGCCTTTTGCATTGGGCTCATCCGGTGCCATTTTTGGATGATGTCTTAAAGGACCCCTTTGTTTTACGCTGACCCTCAAGAGCAAAGCCTGCATAGGGGATGGGCACGAGATTTCTGAGATGTATCATTGGTTCAAAGTAGACCCATATGGTATTATTATTCCCAATGTTGTAAACATGTTTATATGGTGTTTTTTCTCCTGTGTCCGCAGAGTTAAAAATGTTCTATATGAAGCAGGCCTGAAGGTGATCCAGCAATGGAGTATGATCTGTTTCTTACAACAGTGTGGTTCCTTGTATTGTCTCTTGTATCTAGGAAAACAGGTTCATATCTTACCTTTGTGACCGACTCTCTGTGTAGCTCCCAAAACAGGAAGCTCCCTTATACTTTACCAGACTATTAACCTATATAGGTCTGTATTGTCTGCTGAGACTGGCAGGGGCTCTCCAGGGTCTTGGAAACATAAGAACCTGCTTGCTGGTAGGGTTGCCAACTCTGGGTTGGGAAATTCCTGGAGATTTGGGAGTGAAGCCTGCAGAGGAATGGGTTTGGTATGGGGAGGGACCTCAGCGGGGTATAATGCCATAGTGTCCACCCTCCAAAGCAGCGGTATTATCTAGGGGCACTGATCACTGTAGTCTGGAGACCAGCCACAGTTTGGTCTCCAGGCCCCACCTGGAGGTTGGCAACCCTAATTGCTGAGTTAGACCAACAGCCTATCTAGTCCAGCATCCTGTTTTCCACCCATGTCACCCAGAAGACCCATAGAGGTCATAGCCTCTCTCTTTTAATGCCCCTCAGCAACATGTATTCAGGAATATATTATCCAGAAGTCCCAGTTAGCCATCATGGCTACAGCTACCTTGCTGGCTAGTAAAGCCTTTTCCAACTCCCGCTTCAGATCCTGACGGTACTGGGGGGCTGAACTAAGGACATTCTGCATGCAAGACAGTCGCTCTGCTACTAAGCCAGAGCTTCTCCCTTGGGAAACTCCCTTGGTCTCCATTTCTCCATTCATAAAATGAAAGTAACCACAACTCGACTGGAGTGTAATTGCCACTTATTGGAGAGCCAGCATCGTGTAGTGGTTAGAGTATTGGGTTTGGTTGGCCTGCCTTTGTATCCTCACTCTGCCACTGGAGTTTGCTGGGTGACCTTGGGCCAATCACGCTCGCTCGGCTTAACCTACCTCCCAGGGTGGTGGTTGTGAAGATCAAAGGAACAAGGTGAAGAACAGTGTAAGCTGCTTTTGGTTCCCTGTGGCAGAGAAGAAGCAGGGCATAAATACTTTTTTTAATTCACACAAACACAAAAGATTGTCAGGCAAATTAAAAGTGCTGTACGGATAATAGTAGCAATGTACATCTCCGTTCACCCAAAATTCCCTGTGGATTCTGTTCTTTCTTTCATAAGATATCTCCACCCCCTTGTGAAAGCGGAAATTGTTTCCCAGTGGCCCTCCAGGCCTTGCCAAACTTCCCTCTTAGTTTTTTTTTGTCTAACCCCCCTCCTCACACACCAGGGTGACTCATATATGAGAAACAAACCAAAGCACCTCTCCTCCCAACTAAGCTTTGATTGTAGAGGGAGTGACCTTAAAGGGAATGTTAGAAGCAGCGTGATTGACAGGGAAATGTTCGTTTTGAAAGAAGGTGCTGGATAGGCAAATTTCCCTTTGCCAGATGGGCCTCATCCTCCCTCATTTTCTTCTAAGCTTTATCCTTTGGGATATCTGGCCTATTCTTAGGTTTGCTTTTCCAGGCAGGCAGTCGTAAGAAGCTCATTCTTACAAGTTATATTCATCAAGTATTTACCCCCCTTTCCTGAAGGCCCTGTATCTGTTTGGTCTTTTGGGGATGCTTTATTCAAATATGATCAGTGTACATTTACTAGGGTTGCCTTTGGCCTCTAGCATCTGAGTAGTGGGGTAGATGCCTCTGTCAAAACCATTTTTATCTTGCCCTTCTTCCAAGGAGCTTGGCATAACGTACATGACCTTTTCCTTTAGAGGGGCCATAGCTCAGCGGTAGAACATCGGCTTGGCATGGGAAGGCCCTGTGTTCAAACTCTGGAATTTACAGGTAAGAGGATCAGGTTGTGGGCAATGTGAAAGGCTACTGCCAATCTAAATAGTGCTGACCTTGATGGACCAATGGTCTGAATCAGCATAAGGAAGCTTCATAGTTTTCTTCTCTACTCCGTTTTATCTTCTCAAGAAACCTGTGAGAAAGTTATTTATACCCTGCTTTCTCTTTGATGGGGACTCAAAATCATTCTTTCATCCTCCATTTTACCCTCTCAAAAATAACCCTATGAGGTAACTTAGGCTGAGAGAGAATGACTGGCCCAAAGTCACCCAGCGAGCTTCCCTGGCATGGTGGGTTCAGACCTGGGTCTCTCTGATCTTAATCTGGCACTTGTAGTTTTGGCTACGAGAATGTGAGAGGTCCAGGGGCATTTAAATTTGGGCCTTCCCTTGTAGTCTAATCATTATGACTCCCTGGCTATCTTGTCTCATGTACATGCATCTCATCTAGTCCACAACCAGCCATGCCACACACTGCAGCTGCTGAGATACATATTTTGAACTAATGGCAACACGTTGTGGGCTAAGTATGTGTTAAAAATGCACTGGGGGAAAGCATCCAATGCTGTGGTCCTTGAATCCTCTGAGGGCAGGTTGTTGTAGAGTGCCTTCAGCTCTGTGCAGTGGAGATGGTGCTTAGGAGGGGGGAAAGGTAGAGTTGCCAGCTTCCAGGTGGAGTCTGGAGATCTCCCAGACTTACAACTGATATCCAGATGACGGAGATCAGTTCCTGTGGAGAAAATGGTGGACTATGGCATTATAATCTGTTGATCTCCAGCCCCTCGTCAAACCCCACACTCCCCAGGCTCCTCCCCTAAAATCTCCAGGTATTTCCTAACCCAGACCTGGCAACACTAGCAAATGGAGAATTACAGGCGTTTCCCTGTTTTCATTAGTATAACAGAGGAGGAGATATTAGATGTATTTGGCCCATTTCAGAGGTAGGATAAATCAATACCTGAAATCAATTTAATAAAATAAAATATATAGGTTGGAGAAATTTGGCAAAATTTTGGCTGCTGCAGCTAAAGAATGCATGTTGGAAAAAGCGTGCATCCATTAGGATTTGGATTTCAGACCATCAGGGATGCAGACAAGAGGTTTTTGCTTCTGTTCAAGCCTCCCCTGAGCTCTGAGTTTGCACTGTTCCTGTTGACCTCACGGTCCGGGCTTCAGTATACAAACTCAGTTGGGGGTGGGGTGGGAGAGGGCAGGACCTGGTGACTTGGAGAATCTCCGTGGTGCAAAAGCCCAACTTGGTTTACAGAGCATGTATGCAACATACTGAAAATCAGTCTGCAGTCCTCCTCCTTACCTCCACTCCTTTTGTTTGTACAAATATTGTTCAAAAGGAGGTGGCCAAATTCCTGGGGGCGGGAGGGGTGGGGAAGCACACACATTCAATATTTTATTTCAGGCTCATCGTTTCTTAAAGGGAAAGTTCAGAATCACATAATCTGAACCTGTTCCCACCATACCTTTTAACTCTCTTGGGGATCCTGAATTCCATGGAAAGGCGGCCTAGAAATGTTTTAAATGAATAAAACAAATGCTACTTGCTGAGTAATGTGATGGGTTTGCTTCTCTCTTTCTGAGCTTATTAATGAGTGGAGATTGTTGCTTGTGTCGGTGGTTGTGAGGTCCAGCTCATGGCATGGTGCCACAGTAAGGGGGGAAAAGGAGTCTTGTGGCAATTCAAAGACAAAACGAATTTATTGTGGCACAAGTGGTTGTGGTCTCTAGTTCACAAACGTTTATGCCACAATAAATCAGTTTGCCTTTAAATTGCCATTTCTTTTTGTTATTATTATTCCGTTCACAGCATCCGTACCATTGCTGAATATGAAACCTCTGGGTGATAATTGTGCCATATTAATGGAGCTCTCATTGTCTTCAACTGCAAAGAAAGAGGGGTGTGTGAGAGAGAGACCCCTTCCCTGGTAATCAATTTGCAGACCCCAGTCTACAGCCATATCTGTTCCTCGGAAAACTCTCTACCCTTGCAACTAGCTCTCCCCCCCTCCCCCAACTGATTTTGCAAAATGTGTTTCTTGGCTGAAAGTCATGTGCTGGGGTGGGGGGGGGGAGAGTAATGTTTAACCCTCCAGGCGGACTCTCTATCAGAGGCATTAAACTTTCCAGCTGCCTTGGCCTGCAAGTTTATGTTGCAAAGGGCAAGAAGTATTTTGCTACTAGTGGAACAGCAGAAGGCAGGTTAGTCTGCTGTGGAGATGAGTTTAAAACAATAGAAGATCTTTCAGTCCTGTGAGCCTCCACCTTCAGTCAGGCATGGCACATTACAGACTACCTCAGTGCTCGTTGGACCTGAGCTAAGAAGTCCTGGATTCAAGTTCCCTCTCAGCTCTAACATTTGCTGGGGTGACCTTGGGCCAGCCTCAGCCTAAATTACCTCACAGGATTCTTAGGGAAAGAGGGGAATGAAATAGAGTAAATCCTATATTTGCTGCTTTGAGCTCCAGAAACAGTGAGGAGCGAGCATTACAAAATAAATAAGCTACATGTGTCAGGAAACAGCTATTTAATGGCTTTTTTAAAAAAAAGTTGTGGGTCAAAATTGTACATAATTTGCCACTTGAACACCATGTCTAACATCCATGTTCATGTGAAGTGATGCTGATCTTATTGATAGCTTGCTGTCCTCTTGCTGGGGCCTTGAGGCTCCGGCTGTATCTTGGATGTGCTCTTCATAAAGGCTGATGAAAACGTTCACCTCTTGCCTTCGGAGGGTGGGAGATTCTTAGGGCCTCCGGCCAATTCACTTTCCCTAGCTGAGAGATAAACGCATCTATAATGCATAATCGGAAATATGCAAGTCACTGTTGGCTGCCTGCTGCTGCTAGCGAGAGGGGATAGTCCCTTTTCTCAAAGGCCCTTCCCTCAGAGGTGAAATGGGGATACCGTGCTAGGGTGGGGATAGAAGGTAGCTTTGCTCACGCTTGACATTCTTAATACTGATTAGCCTTAGCCCACTGATCTGTGTCATCCTCCCCCAGTGCGAGGGCACAACGCACAGCAGTCACCATGACTGGGCTGAAGGATATAATAAGCTGCTCCGCTTTCTTCTTCGAATAGCTGAGTTGTGTTATTGAAAAGGTAGGTGGTAGGAGTCATGCCAGGCAGAGAAAATAAATGCCAACTGTTGGGCTTTAGGGATGTGTGTGTGTGTGCGTGTGCGTGCACAATTCCCTTTTAGTGTAAGAAGCCAAAAACAGGAAAAGCAATATTTGGCTTCTTACACTAAAATGTGTGTTAGGCTGTCCACGGCCCTGAAACTTGTTGCTCTTAAGTTCCGTGATGACGGGAAGGCTCTTAGCACATGCTCAGATGTGCTGGGTGAATACAGTTGGCTGCTTACCAGAGGGCTATTTGCCATTGTGTGTATGTAAGTCTCTTGATAAGATGGTTGGCTGTTTGTCCTGCCAAGCTGTGAGGGGAAACTACCACTTACCAGGTATCTGACAAAGGAAGCTTTGACTCTTGAAAGCTCATACCCTGGGAATCTAGTTGGTCTTTATGGTGAATTTTGCTCTTCTACCACTTATCTGGATTTTTGATTTGGTGCAGAAGTGTGGTAGGAGAAAGCTCATAAGTTTGTGCTTTGCTTGCAGAAGGGAACAAGGTTTTTTTGTTGCCTGGTAAGACAGCAACCGTGGGCTCTCAGGTAAGATTCCCCTTGGGCCACCTCTCATGCTACCGAGATCAAATCCAGACATTATATGAAAACAAGTTGCATGATTTCCCCATCTCCATGTGTTCCTGGGATGATCAGTGTCTCTAGAATTATGTCTCCTTAGCCCCCCTCCCATGGCTCTGTTTTCTGGCATATTCAGTGGTGGGTGTTGAGGGTAGTGCTTTTTCTGCCTGAAACTCTGAGGAGTCTGCCCTTCAATGTAAACAATACCAAACTAAGTGGACCAGCAATCCGATGTGGTATAAGGCAGCTTCGGAAGTGATAAGATTCTCTTTGCTGCTTTGCAAAATGATGTGGGTGACTAGCCTTGGGTACACACTTTGGAAAGTTACCACTTGATAACAGCTTTCCATGGTCAACCACTGACTTCTTTTTTCTTCATTCTCACTTGAATCCCCACGTAAATGAAAGCTCAGTCACTCTCTTGGCCTAACCTACCTCATAGGGTTATTGCAAGAATAACAGTGGAAGAGGAAAAGAGGATGTAAGCTGCCTGGGGGGGGGTCTCCCTTTGGGGAGAAAAGCAGGATATTGATATCTAGATAAATAATCAATAAATGCCACCTGTCTTCTCAGCGTGCATGATTACATCTTCTGGGCATCAGGATCTTTCAGAGGGAAGGTGGCATGGATATTATCAGATCTTGGAAGCTAAGCAGGGTCATAGTTGGATGGGAGACCACCGAGGAAGACTCTGCAGAGGAAGGCAATTGCAGGCCACCTCTGCTTCTCACTTGCCTTGAAAATGCCTTGCTGGGGTGCCATAAGTCTGTTGCGACTTGACAACCCATACATATGTGGTTGTTACAAATAATACCAGAAAAACTAATTTCACAAAAAATAAATAAAATGGGGTGCTGACACCAAGGCTGCCTAAAATTAGACCCTGGTTTTGAGGGAGTTTGGGAAGGGATGATACGATACTTGGTTAACTGGCACTTTAACACTGTTGGGGAGGTGGGGGGGGGGCTTGATGCTTTTCTCCCAGCCTTATTCACACATAGCATTTACTTGGTAAATTTTGCTGTGGGATTTTCTACAGGAAATATTCCTAATTGTTGGGGCTTTGCGAATCACTGGCTGGAGTGTTTTTAAAGCAGAGTGGGAGGTTTCTGCACTGCCTGGGGAGTATTTTTCATTAAACAGAGAGTGTGCAAAACAGGCCCTCAGCCTTACTGTCATAAACCCCAGCAGTGCTTTCGAACATTCCTTAGAGACGAGCATTCAAGAAAGGGTCCGAGAGTTCTGGAATTAAGAACAGTTGTGAGGGGAAATCAGAGCAGATGGGGACAAGTGACACTGGGAGTAATTAAAACATAAAGGCAGAATTGAGAAGTAATTTTGATAAAACTTTATTATAGGAGTAGCAGGTTTAGATGGGGAGGGGGGAACAGTTAGATGTGAATGCACCTGTTGAGACGATTTGTTCCCACAGCGAATGAGAAGATTTTTGGCAGTATATGCATCTTAATGCTAAAATGGTAAGCGTGCGTACAAAGATGTATATCTCAGTGCACAACGCAAATGTGCTTGTGGTTTTATTTCTAGGAAGCAAGGCTAATTTGCGACAAGGCTGAAGAATGGCTTTCTTCCTCCATCTCCAAGAAAAAAAAATGTTCCCGCTCCAGCTTCAGTTCTTGAAAACATTATACATGGCGTGGAGAAAGTAGAGGGACGAAATCTCCCTTGATACTAGAACTTGGGGGTCACCCATTGAAATTCATGGGCAGCTGATTCAAGACAGACAAAAGGAAGTACTTGTTCTTCACACAATGTGTAATTAATTTATGGAAATTGCTGCCGCAGGACACTGCGTGGGCCACAGCAAATCATGGAAGATGCAGGTCAATAAATGTCTTATCAGCCATGATAGCTCATGGGAATCTCCCAGTTCAGAGACAGTGTAACTCTGAATATTGAGTATTGGAGTGGGGTGAGGGTGGGGGACTGAGGAAGGGATCGGGTTGGCCATTGCAGGAAACAGGATGCTGGACTAGATAAGCCTGTGGCCTGACCCTATATTGCTGCATTTATGGTGCCCTGAGGCTCTTGGGCGAGGCAAGAGCTAGCACTTCCCACTGATGCTTTTCCTACCTGCATCACTGCAGGTCTCCATACAATGGCGATTGGACAAGTAGGGGTGTGTCACCTGAACCCCGCCCCCATCTACGAGCCAGAGCAGCAAATGTTCCTTTCCTCTTCCTCACCCACTTGTTATTAAAGACAGCATGGGACACTGTGCAGCATGCATCAAAAGATGCTTGAGGAAGGAAGAGGGAAGGTGCATGGGCTGCTCCAGAGCTTGGGATGGGTAGTGGGGCCGTATGTCATGGCTTGGTAAAGTGGCGAGGCAGTGGTTCCTGTCTCCCCAAATCTGCTTAGGCCACTGCCTTGCTTGGCCATGTCTTCACACTGAACAATGCACACAACAACATGGTTCAGCCTTATTGTTAGCACAGAAATGTTTGTATCACGCCCAAGCATTCTTTAGTAACTTCTACCAGTCCAGCTCCTGCTCTGGCAGCTTTAATGGACCTCAAGGACTTCCTGTCTCCCTTAGCCAGCTAATTCCTGTTGGGGCAGGTTGAGGCTTGTTTTGGGAAGGAGGGGGAGGATGAGATAGAGTTGGGATAGCTTGCCATGTTGCATTTGGACATTCTGCCAAGGATTGTCACCTGGCAGATATTTTTAAAGCAGACTTGACTCGTTTGGGTTTGTTCCACACCCCCCCCCCCACTCCTGACTATTTGTTTAATTGGAGTTTTTTTAAAAAAAAACCTGCAATTTGCAATTTCTATTATTGCAAAATTAAAATAATCACATTAGCATTAATCACCCTAGTGCTTAAAGAAAAAAATGTGGGGTGTGTGTGTTTTTTATTTAACAGACACCTTCTATGAAGCAAGCTACATGCTCACTTCGGCAATGGCTGCTAGTTTTAGGGTCTTTTTGGAGGCAAATGACAAGGCTAAGTTCTTTCTTTCTCTCCCACCCCCAACTCTTAAACCAAGGAAGGCTTGGAACAAAATTCTTAGGGCTGCAAGGCAGGTTCCCTTTCAGGTATCCAGACCTGTAATGATTATAGGTCAAAACCCATCCTACAACCACTTTACCTTGGGGTCGGTGGAAGGTATCTTCTTGGCAAATAGCTTTTGCAGGGTAGTAAAGAGTCAGTGTCACCGGGAAGTATGTCGTTCTTCTTCCCTTTCCAGCCCAAATAGATTCCAACTTTTTGGGAAATGGGCCTGTACCAAACATATAGCCCAGTTTGGTACATCAGCTATGAAGTTTGCTCAATTCAGTCTGGTTTTTTTTTCTTTTTCAATTAGGCAGCCAGTATTGGAGATCTTCTGTTCTGCATACTCACATGCTCACTTTTTTGAGTTCTTTTCTATTGTTGTTTGTAGACCTGCCTGTAGAACCAGATTTTCCCTGGCAGAATGAAGTGGTTTCCAGTCTGACTCATGCTTAATGTGAAGAATTGCACAAGAAGTGTTAGAAAAGGAGCGAGTCAGGTCTAGATACAAATTTAATTTATTGTTAAGACTTAATTGTCATGACAAATAAAAGATATACAAAGTTAGCACAACACAGGACCGGAAAAATGTGTTGTAATATCACACAATCAACTATATTATCAGAAAATCTTTGGCGTTGTCTTAATTTTTTGTGTGTGTCTTGGCCAATGATCCCTCTTGATCCCTGTTGCCACCAACTAACAAGTACACAGTTTCATGCTGGGCTAGCCAAAATCTGATTCACTGTAAAGACTGGACTAGGTATATATCTCTATATATGAGGCAGGAACAGTCAGACAAATAGCGAGGAAGATCTCCCATTGTTTTACTTTCTCAAATGCAATGTCTTGACTCATAACAAGTTTTTCTGGAATGACTATCCAGGAGCATTGAAGGAAACCTGAATCACTGAAGGAAACCTAAGTTGGAATTTGAATAAAGTGATTTTTTTTTAAACTGCGAGCTTCCCTGAGGTACAGCCTCATCCTGTGGATGGAAGTAGATGTGGCTCTTTTGATTGATAGTAATTGTGAAAGTGGCTCTCTGCATCCCACAGAGTGTGAGTACCACTGACTTAGGTCAATAACTTTCTGTATTTGAGTATACGTATGTAGGGATAGTGTAGCAGACGTTCCTTATCCCTGTGAGTAAAACAGTGGGGGTTAGAAAGACCTCAACCTCCTTCTGCTTCTCAAAAGAAGGAATCACATGCATATTCCCCTCAAACAATGACTGATTTCTGCCATCAGAGAGCAGGGCCCAGGTGCACGCCCTGGCTAAGGACTGGCCTGTAGATTTTTTTCTCTTCACATAATAAATATCTGTTCTGTTCATGACTAAGCCTCATACTCAATGGCTAAGATTACATCAGGTCTGGCAAGAAGGGAACACAGGTGTCCCTTTACCTTCTCCTCAAGCCCTCCATGTTCTCCCCTTTGCTCTCCTCAGTTTCAAAGAGCAGTGTTTGGGAGGTGGTAATTTGGGCTATCAGAAAGCATATTTTCTTTCATTTTACTCATTTATTTTCTTTGTTTATACCCTACCTTTCTCTCCAGTGGGGACCCAGAGCAGCTTGCATTGTTCTCTCCTCCATATTATCCTCACAACAATCTTGTGGGGTAGGTTAGGCGAAGTGGGTGTGACTGATCCAAGGTCACTCCGCAGGCTTCCATGGCAGAGCAAGGGTTTGAACCTGGCCCTTTCAGATGGTAGTCTGACACTCTTAACCACTACACCACAATGGCTCTCTTTCCTTCCTAGCAGTCTGATCCCTGAGCTGCACACCACTGAATCACTTTAGGAAAGCGAGGAGGAAAGCAAGAGGCGGCTATGGGGGTTTGGAGTCAGGCAACACCAGCGTATGGGGATGGGGGCTAGGACTGGGATACTGGCAGGAAAATGCAGCGGGATGTGAACCTTCTTGGCAGCTCAAGGAAAGGTCTCACTGCCATCCGCCGCACCCCAGGGAATGCGGGGATCACAGGTGGAGAGGGGATGTTTGTGTGTCTTGTTTTCTCTGGTGGCATGTATGTGTTTGTGTGCATGTACTCGAAGCTGTGTCCTCCTTGAATCCGCCAGCGCTCTCACGGTGGCGAGGAAGAGATCTTAGCTCTTTTCCTTCTGGATAGAGCAAATATATGTGAGTGTATGAGGTTTGGCAGCAGCTTCCACCCTGACCTACATATACTTACTGGAAGGTGTGCATAGAGCCAGTGGGTATGTTCATTCTTGCTCCATACAATTGGCAGTGCTGACGTTTGGTTTCAGGGTTCCTGATTGCACAGAGAGAACCATACACATCTAGGCTCCATGCTTACCTTCAAAACAATGGGTAGAAGACAGGCAGAGCCTGCCATAGTGATCATCCCCCCCCCTTCACATTCATTCTACCCACAATGTCTTCTGGAAAGAGTTGTAATCTCTTTTCATGTGAGTCTACTGAGAAAGGGCACAATTCTGTCTCATTGAAGTCCAGCAGTTATGCCCCAACCATTAACTGGATTTGCCAGAGGTCTAGGACAGGAAAGGTGAGATTGGTTACAGGTGCCGTGCAATGCATCCCTGAAGAACTTGGGCTGGGAGGAGAAATCTTGGTGTTGGGAAGGAGCAGTCACCCCAACAATGTGGACTTCTGAACAAGGCTCTTCCTTATCCATGCTTGTTGGTTATGATGATACACATGGCAAGTTTTCCCATGTGGTAACAGTCCATGGGTTGTTAGGCAGATGAACTTACAGACAATTTGCCCTCTGATAACAGAGACCTGAGCAAACAGGGTTTAAGGAATATTGCCTTTGTAAGGACTGCCTCTTCCATGACCTCCCCCATTTTAAGACTGGTGTGTGTGATTTTAATCCCTGTTTTATACTGAGTCGCCAAGCTGAACTCAGAACATCAGAGGCAAAACAGTTCTTTTAATTTTGAAGATAATTCAAAAAAGATGTCAGATCTCAGAACAGGGAAATGGTTTTTCCACTGCTTAGTAATTACTTTTCTTGTACTTTCTTAATGTAATTCATCCTATTGTCTTGAAAATGTAAAGGAAGTTGTGGGGAGAGATGTCAGAAGGGGAGAGAGGCAAGGGAATGTTGAACTATTAGACCATCAGAAGACACGATCTCTTCTGTAATAGCACAAGGCATATTCACTTATGCCTAAAAGACTGTGTGTGAATAACTATGCAGGAATGCATGAGCAACATTTGCCAGCTGATTCTATTATTAATAATTTCTGCAACACTTTGCATGGAAAGTGCTTTAACGCTCGTTTATGTGATGTGCGCTCTCTACAGACCCATTAAGGCAGGCTACTGTTACTCGCTTGTAAGCTGAGGTAGGGATCTAAGTTGACCAAGAAAATGGTTATGGTTGATTGTATCTAAGACAGCAAGGACCAGGGAAAGTAGAACAGTGATTGTGGTTGCCCAATCAAACCTTCCTCATGTGTGAAAAGGCTTTAGGGCACATGATATGAAAGCGTACCGTGCCAGGCACTCTTCTGTGCTGCCCCAGTTGTGTGTGTGTGGGGTGGGGGTGGGGGTTAGGGTGCTGCCCTGAGGGGAAAATTGGGGCAAATGAAATAGCTCACAGAGAGCCCTGCTGAATTTACACGGTTGCTTTGCTGATCCTATTCTGCTTTCAGAATTAGCCAGTGCCCACAAACTGCAGTTATGAGTCTTTCTCATTTTACTTTGGTTTTATTTCATATGGGAGGGTTTTTTTTGGCAGCCATTTCCTTGCTCTTGTGTGAGTTGGTGCCCATGTTTATGTCTCTCTAACCTTTCAGATGAATTCTGGGAGAACTGTAGATGATCAAATGGGAGACTGATGTGTTTCTCTCCCAAGTGTACCACCCAGCCTTCTTAACATTAGCAGAAATCGTTGCATGTTGGGACTTGTAGTTGCCAGGGCCAGCATCTCCATGTTAAACTCAAGGAGAACTGCCATCTGCTCTTCACGCAGGAGAGCCGCAACACAGCCCTTGCAGGCTTCTGGCAGACTGCCAGGCGAGCTCTCAGCTGGAACTGCGCTTGGGTGCATCTGTGCCAAGGCCAGGGTGTCTCGCTGTTCCTGGGATCAGGTGACCTGCTGCTGCTGCTTGCTGCACACAGAGGCGATGCTGCTGCTTTCTGGATGACAATCCACAACTGACAACCTCCCAGGGCCAGGCTGTACCTAGGAAGTATAGTGCTGTGACCAAGAGACTTGGCTGGAGATGAACATAGCTTTTTCTTCATTCCTTCCCTCTGCCAGGAATAAGCCAAACTGCCTTTCCCCACACCTCCTTGTCCTCAGTAGCAGTACACATCGGTAATAAAGCAGTATGACTTGCATATTATTTTTTCACAGTTCTGGGAAATGCCCAAAGGGGGGGGGACTAGTGCACCTGCTCTGTGAGAAAATTTGGGTGGTCTAGTCTGTGCATCTGCCCACTTTTATGCGATACCCAGGAGTGTCAGAAGAGAATGTCTGTGTCACCCATATCACCTCTGTGCCCGCTTCTTGTAATATGTGAAGCAGACCTCAGACTGGACTCTGAGTTCACTTCTTGAGCTACAGTCTGCTTTCTTGGTTACGGCCTCAAAGACTGAAAGACCCATCTGTTCTTGTTTCAGAGCCCTTCCTTTTCCTTCAAAGAGAAAGACCTGTATTTTGCTAGGACAACATAAACCAAAGATTATTGCTTCCACCCTTTGCCTTTCCCTTCTCCCAGCTCTTGCGATGCCCAACCCTACTAAGACTGCCAGCCTGTGCAAAGTACAATAAACATCATGAACCCTGGGGAATTGTCCCTCTCACCCCCCCCCCCCGCCGTTTTTTGTGAATAGGTAACTGATTCTTGATTACAACAGATTTCTTTATATTTTGGTAGTGCGTGTATTGATCCTGAGTTTAGCAAATTATCTAGATGGAGTGGATTTGATGGAGGCTGGAGGCCACTTGGTAGAATATTTCATGGCTCCATGGCTATCCAGATTGTTGCCCCTCTCAGCTTTCCCTTGTTCTGAAAGAGAGAGGGCGCAGGGAGGTAGTGGTCCCAAGTTCCTTGATTCCTGCCCCCCCCAGCCCAGTTACAGAATTACACCCACCACAGTTTCTATTGCTCTTCCCTCCCTCCTTCCATCCCTCGCTGGTGCATTCTTTCACAACCCTCACACAGCTTGCTTGCAGGGGCGGGAGACCACTGCAGCCAGCAACAGGAACTTAAGCCTGAAGGCACTTCCTGGCCTCTTAACCCTTTCTCTTCCCCTTCCCTCCAGGGGCCCAGCATGTAGTAAATGACATTTCATGCTCTCCCTTTCTGTGCTCAGATTTCGTAAGCTAGACTCAAACATGCCGGAAATTTAATGCCGCCTAACCTGGAATGCTAGATGTATGAAAGGCTGGTTGCAGTTACTTTCATGACAAGTAAATAATTGTTCTTTTGCATTATTAGCTGCTATATTCCAGGGTCAGGTTCTCACTGGAGAGGACTGAAGTTTCCTGTTTGTTTTAAAAAACGAACCTGTTGTTGCTAAAGGGTAGTCAAGGAAATTTAGAGATACAAAGTGAGAAATTAAAAAAAACACTTGCAGCATTGTAACAGCTAATGCAATTTATTGTAGCATTCGAGATTAGATCCCATGTTCTCTGCTGGCATACGTGTAAATAAAATTGTATATAGACACACACAGGCATACATATGGATATGGGGGAGGGGATTGTAAACAGGCGTAAAAGCCAATAAATAGAAGATACATTGCTAGCTAAATTCTATACAAATCTCAAATGTACTGAAGGCAAACACAGAGACCATCGACAATACTGGTATTGGACAATAACACAAACTTCCTTGCTTTGTGATATAAATTTAGCACATGTACTAGGAGAGAAATCCCTGGTCTGAAATTAGCCCTAATTAAACTTGCTGATAAATTCTAGTTTAGTAATTTCACACCAGAGTCTCCCTTTGAAGAGCGGTAGCTCTTGAGGCAGCAGTAAGGCTGCTGGGAGATTGAAATGTACTCCATTTGATTTCTGAATGTTTCCCCTTTTTATATCAGATTTCTGCCCTTTTGTGTAAAGGTTAACCTATTTGTCAGGTGATAGCATCTAACGTGTTGGAGAATGAATGAGTGTACACTCTGTGTATGAAACGGGGTATAGCTAGGAGATGAGAGGTTGCTAGTGCCACTCTAGCTAAGTGAAAGAGGAGGCACAGCTCCTCCTTGATCTGTAGCATGTGGCTTTGATGCTGGGGGGGGGAGGGTTGTTGGGGGGGGAATAGCAAAACCCAGTTTCCAGCAGAGAAAATGGCCGTAAATTTAGCAGATCTGGAAATGGATAAGAATGGGAAATTACCCCAACTTTGAAAGCCAAAGATGGCTATAGAGGACTGAATGCAAATTGCTGCTGCTGGTGGACAGCAGGGTATGTTTGTTTAGTTGTGATTGACATTCCAGAAATATCTGTTTCTGCAGAGTATCTCAGTTCTACCAAACTTCATGAATATTGTTTTATTTTTAGCCAGGCCAGGGCTAGAGAGAGCAGAGGCTCTCTCCCTCTCTCTTCTGTCCTGGAATCTTTTTATATATTTCCATTCCCATTTTGTAAGTCTTGGTAAAAGTCATGCAAATGTTCTACGTGACTTTAGTTGGATCTAGCCTGGAAAGGGGTGGTGGGTGGTGTGGATGAAGGCGAGAGGGCCGTTCTTTGCCCCCTGGGCACAAGGGCTGTGCCTGACTAGCTGGTCACCTCCTGCAGTGCCGTAGTTCCAGGCTGCAGTTATGGAATGGAACAGTCTGTTTTCCTTGTTCTCGGAACATGTTCTGCACAGAGGCACTTGGCGTTCAGAGAGAAAGCGTAAGGACTTGCTGTGTCACACGGAGTGGGGTGCCGTCAGGCAAGCAGGGGAGATATAGCTGGACCCTTCAGACTCAGCTCTACTATCGGAGACGTGCACTGCTCAAGTCAGCATTACTTTAACCACTCCAGAACGCTTCATTCCCACAAGCCTCTTGAAAAACCAAGGATATGAAATAAGCGTAGAAGGAGTTCTTGCCCAGATGTGTGATGGTGAGTGATAAGCATCTATAAACTGGCCATTGATATTTAAATGCTAAGGCCATAACACCTGGAATAACTATAAATGCAGTCTAAGGGAGTCAAATGCAGTTCAGTTGTCCCACCATACCTCTGTCTGGGAGTCAAATCTAAGTAAGTACTGCTTCTGCCGTCTTTCCTCCTCTGAAACTGGCCAGAAGCCGTCACTGCTGCCAGCATTCCTCCTTTCCACTCCCAATACAGTGCTTAGTTAATTTATTTACATGTTAATCTTGCCCTTCCTCTGGGAAGCTCAGAGTGGTGTACAGGGTTCTTCTCTCCCTATTTAATCCTTACAACAACAACAACAACATTTGATTTATATACTGCCCTTCAGGAAAACTTAATGCCCACTCAAAGCGGTTTACAATGTTGTTATTATCCCCACTACAAAACACCCTGTGGGGTGGGGCTGAGAGAGCTCCAAGAAGCTGTGACTGACCCAAGGTCACCCAGCTGGCTTCAAGTGGAGGAGTGGGGAATCAAACCTGGTTCTCCAGATTAGAGTCCTGCGCTCTTAAATACACCAAACTGGCTCTCAAAGTGAGAGAGTCACCGTAAAAGCATTATGGCTGACAAGGAATTGGAACGAAAATATCCCTTGTTCCAGTCCAGCACTCAAACTACTACACCTCAATAGATTATAGTAACAAGTGAGGAGAAAAGTACAGTTGTGAGTGCAAAATGGACAGAAACTGAAGAACTGCTGGTTTAGACTTCCAGAAATGGCAGAAATTCTGTTCTGTCCAGTGGCAGAGAAAGGCCCAGCCCCATGCAGAGAGGCCCACTAAGTTGGGTTGTTGGCTGACAGACCTAAAGGCTAGCCAAGTGGCTAACAGCATTTGATGATAGCTGGGCAGGTTCAGTCTTTCTTGGTCTGTACTTCCACAGAGTTTGGCTACGTTCACACAAACAAGTAGCAGTGCAAACCTTTGACACTTTAACTTCTCTACTGTTGACACTGAGAAAGGAAATAAACTACAAAGGATCAGAGGTGCAGATTTAAAATGTTTGGGGGTTATGTGTGTGAATGCTTCAGAAGAGTGCCCTGCTGTCCCCCACTCTCAGGTGCCTCTATCTGTTCCTAAGAGGAGAGTTACTTTTACTGTAGGAAACAGAGCCAAGAACAATTTTGGAGTAGCTGTGTGTGTCTTCACAGAACATGAACCTCTAGGACAAAAAGCAAACAAACTAGATCATGTACTCTACCATTTAATACATGCATGAGTCATATAGGCATTCCCTCCTAAATAACCCCTACAGCATTCTTGTTTACTTACTTTTAATATGTTTTTACTCTTCCGTCAAAGAGCTCAGAGTGACATATATGGTCTCTCCCTCCTCCATTTTATCTTCATAGCAACCCTGTGAGGTAGATCAGGTTGAGAACCAATGACTGGAATAAAATGACTGACTGAGTTTCATGAAGAGCAGGTAATTGATACAGGGTCTCTACTCACAAACCTAAACCAACACTATAACCACCACACTACTTTGAATAATAGAAACAGAGCTGGAAGGGACTCCCCCAGGGTCATCTAGTTCAACCCTCTGCACAATCCTGTTCCAGCTACCCACCCTACTTCCCCAGTGACCCCTGCTCAATGCCCAAAGGAAGGCAAAAAACCCTCCCGGATCCCCAGCCAATGTGGCCTGGAGGAAAATTCTTTCCTGACCCCAAAGTGGTGATCAGCATGACCCTGAGCACATAAGAAAGCACCACAAAAGCCAGGCATTGGCTCATCCCTTCCTGCCTTCCCTCTCACGATCTGCCTAAATTCATACTGAGTCGCAGAATCAGCATTGCTGACAGATGGCCATCTAGCCTCTGCTTAAAAACCTCCAAAGAAGGAGAGCCCACCATGCCCCAAGGAAGCCTGATCCACTGAGGAACTGCTCCGCCACGAAGTTCTTGGGTCATGTATGTTCTTGTAAATGCAGCCCTTGTTATCAGGGGTCTACAGAATGAGGGTATCATAACCCAGTGCCTGCAGTGGACCGGCAATTCTGTTCTCTTTAACATTTCTGCATGCTCTTCAGCAGGTCCTGACTAGTGACGCTGAGTTAGGTTCAAGTTATCTTTATGGTGAACAACTCATTGAAGATGCTGTGCTCCTTTTGAGGTGCTTTTTGGTTGTGTGAAAGATGATAATGAGAGATTCAGTGGATAAACATTTTTCTCTTTTCCGTAATGCTAGAATTTGAGGGTGGCAAGTGAAATTGATGGGCAACAGATTCAGGCGACCTCCCACCCCCCAAGAAAAGAGTACATTTTAGTGCGGTGTGTAACATGGAATTCTCTGCCACAAGATGGGCTTTTGTATAGTCTAAAAGAGGATTATGAAAATGGATTGGTCCATTCAATGGTTAGAGAGTGGAGTGGTAGTTAGTGTTGAACTAGGATCTGAGAGACTCAGGTTTGAATCCCCTCTCTGCCGTGGAAGCTTGCTGGGTGACATTAGGCCAATCACACACTCTTGGCCTAACCTACCTCACAGGGTTGTTGTGAAGATAACATGGAAGAGCAGAGAATGGTATAAGCTACCTTGGGTCCTCATTGGTAAGCGATATGGTGTATAAATGAACTAACTAAATAAAAATAAATAAATTGCTATTAGCCATGGACTAAGTGGTACTTCCAGTGACACCCTGTCTCTGAATGCAAGAGGGAGGATGCTTGTAGGCCTCTGACTGACGACGTTATGCGTCTAGATGGACCCTCTTACTGATTCAGTAGGATTGTTTTCGTGATGTTCACAGCTTAAGGCCAATATTACTGGCAATGCTTTGGCCGATAGAATAAAGCAAGAGGCAGTCTGTTGTCAGTACAGATCGCTCTCGTATGCTGAACTCTGCTCCGGATGATATGGGCCAGGTTGCAGGAACAAACATGGCACATGATATTATGCAGAAACCCAGGGAATGGAAGAAGGCTGGAGGATCTGCCTGTGTCTAGCCACGCAAGGACAACCTATGGCTTCATCTCCAGCATAGATGGAACTGAGCATCATGCAGCCTTCTGGCAGCCTCAGTCTCTCCATATCGGCCTGGCCCTTGAGGAACAGAAGCAGGAGTGGCTTAAACTCTCCTTTCCCCAAACCACATGCCACAGCCCTGCAGATCCAAGCAACCAGATACCCCTCTGTGCTGGATTTTAATGCTTCAGTGCAGCGATGTCCAGCATGGATCCATTCCAACTTGGGTTGGAAATGCTATATTGAAAGTGGCCTGGCATGCAAACCAGAGGGGAGTAGTAGGCGGGAGGATAGGTGCCAAGAGGTATCCAGCTGCTCCCTGAGCACTATTGTTTGTTATCTGGCAGTAACTAACTACTCTGTGTGATGTTCTTCCTTTGGTCTCCCTAGAATTGGGCACAGCTGGGTTCTCTGTTGTTCTGTCTCCAAGGCTGAATCATGTACTCCACAACAATATTGTGGCCCGAGGCAGAGGATGCTGGGGGAGGCAGCTGCTTCATATCTTTTATCCCTTTGCCCCTGTACCTTCCCTTAAGTGATGGGCAAAAGAGCCAGTGGGCTGTAATGGTTAGCCTGTCTGACTAGGACAGGGTGGAGTTCTGGGTTCAAATCCCAGTTTGGCAAGGAAGCACACTGGATGGCCTTGAGCCAGTTCCTTAGCAACTTTACAGGGGTTCTTGTGAAGATAAAAGCATACCTGCTACCCTGAGCTCCCAAATGGGATTAAAATGTGTCTAAATCAATCTCTGAAATCCATTCTGGGGTTTATGGGGTATGTTCTACTCCAACATGGGCAGGAATGGATGGCAGCTATTCTAATTCAAATGTTTTAGAAATATAAAGGATGCATAACATTTTAGGGTGAGAAAACAGAAGAGTCCCCAGTGCTTGAGGATCTTGAGAGAGGTGGAGAGAAGCATATCCTCCCCCCCCCCCGCCATAATCGAGTATCCCAGTGGAGGCAGAGCATGTCGTATTTTACTGTTGCCTTTAAAAAGTGGGTAGTATTTTCTCAAATTCCTTCCTGAGGACTAGTTTGCTGGAAATCAGTCACATCCTTACTGGAACCTTTCAGCCATATCCTATAATCCTATACATGTCTACTCAGAAGCAAGTCCTACTGATTTCTTTGGAACTAACAGTGCAATTGTAAACAAGAGTTGCGTCCTTCTAAGCTCGTTGACTTTAATAAAATGGTGTAAATTCTGTTTAGGATTGCCCTATTAATCTCAAGTGACTGTGTGTAGGATTGCAATCCTGAGTGAACCATCCCAGATGTTCTGGTCAAGGGACGGGTGGGGGGGAAGGCATGCAGTGCCTGCTGTCCCGTGAGCTGTACTAGCTTTACTGCTTAGCATCACTGCACTATGTATCTTGCATTTATGGTGGTAGATGTGCCTCGTGCCTCTGCACCCATCATTGCAGAATTTGGGCTGAGGTTTTATGGCAAAGGAATGGTGTTTTTCTGTCCTAATCATCTCTGGGATACTCCCTTGCAAAGGATGGGCTAGTCTGTCCTCTTTCGCCTACCCTGCTGCAAACCCCCTTCCCCCTCCCTCTCCACTTCCCTAGAAAACTCTGCATACCATGTCCAACTCTATTCCAAACTCCCAGCCTCCCACACCCAGCCTTGCCAGTTGGAACAGATCCGATTAACTCCTGCAGTGCCAGAGCTACCTCGCACCGCTCTATGGAAAGGCGGCTGGAAGCACTCGGAGGACCTCCACCGGGCCCCCTTTGTTCAGATGGGAGCCATTCCATCCAAACAAGTGGTCTCCCAAAACACATGGGAAAAAAGTCACAAACCAAGGGCATTGCAAACTTTTCTGCACTTCTGTGGATTAATGGCGATACTTCAAAGTACAAAAAGCTGACCTTATCTTGCAGCTGTTAAAAATATGCATAAAAACTACCATCTTAAAAAGTTTAGATAGCACATAATCTGCGTTTGGATGTATTCTTTTTGTTGTTTGTTTAGTGTGAACTACTACTCTTGACTCATTCTTTCTGCTGTATCCTTTCTGGAATTTTTTTTTCTCAACTAAGATGGCTCCTTTCCTTCTGGCAAGGGCCCTTTTCCTTAAATGGTTGCCTGACAGGTGGGAATTCACATGAACCCCTGAAGCTGCCCTGTGGTGAGTCAGGCCATTGGTCTGTCAGGCTTGTCTACTCTGACTGGCAGCAGCTCTCTAGGGTCTCAGGCAGATGTCTTCAGCGTCACCCAGCACTGAACCTGGGACCTCCTCCATGCAAAGCAGATGTTCTGCCACTGAGCCGTGGTTTCTCTCTAAATTGAACAAGTGCAGCCTTTCCTGACAGAGAAGTACAGTGGCGGGGAAAACTTTACCTGTTGGATTTCTGCCTATCCCATGTTTAAAGTATTTTATTCAGTATATACGTATCCTGCCCTTCCTCCAAGGAGTTTAGGGTGGTGTACATTATTCTTCCCTCCTTTTCATCCCTACAACAAGTACAGGTGTGTTTGGGTCAGGGGGTGGCTGGGGAGTGACCTTAAAATAGTCCTTGAAAGATGTATGTTTGCATGGGCAATAGTAATATTCCTGCACCACTGGCATCCATTGTTAGATGTAGGACTTATGGTGAAATATTGTGTGCTTTAAGCAATGAAGGGAGAGCACGATAAGGAACAGCTTAAGAAACAGGTGTGTACGGATGAATCCCGGTAGCATCTTGGCCTCCTGTGTTTGGGCCCTGCTGCAGTTTCCTGCTGCTCTTTAGGGGCAGCCTCTCATAGAGAACATTACAGTAATCCAGTCCCAAAGTTGCCATGCCATGTGGATTCAGGGTGCCAAAGTCCCCCTCTTCTACAAGAAGGTACAGCTGATGAACCATCCAAGGGGTACCAGCTGTACCTTTTTGCTAAGAGACAGGGACTTTGGTATCTTGAATACTACAGATAGCAGCTGTTGATCAAACTGTAGAACTGATCTAGAATCCGTGGACTGTGACTCTTATCCTTCAGGAGGAACGTGATCTCATGAGGAAGAAGATGGTTCACCAATTCAGTCCAACTGGTTATTCATCTTAATTGAGACTAATTTGTTTAATCTTCCAAGCCCATATTAATCCCAAGCATTGTTTCAAGCCATCCGGTCCATTCTTGAAGGAAAAAGAGAAACAAATCTGGGGGTTATCTATATGCTGAGGACAGCATAACTTCCCAGAACCTCCCCCTGAAGTTTCAGGGAGATAGATGTCAGCACAGGAGAGGAGGTGGAACCTTCTCCCTGGATGCCTCCCATGAAGTTGAGCAGAAGTCTGCCAACATCATCTTCTGAAAATTGACTGCCGTGTAGGATCAGAACCAGTGTAACGTGCTGCCTCTGCCTCTCAACCTAAACGGGCGATCCAGAAGGATCAGGTGATTACTGGAAGCCACTCTGAGAGGTTCAAGAGTATTGACGAGCTCATGTGCTCTGGCTATTACAAGCCAGGGCGACCAAAGCAGTGTCAATCACAAAACTTGTCCAAAGGCCAGATTTAAATGGGTCAAGATAATCCATCTCATCCAAGAGTTCCAGATTCAGGACACAGCTTGTGTGCCTGTAATAGCTGTGTTATGTTTAGAAGGGATAATTTTCCGCAAATGGAGGTTTGGGCACCAAATACTGCTCTGTAATGCAAGAAGCCAAAATACTACCTTTGTGCAGTAAGCAAGGGGAGCCTCCTCTCTTGTTTAACATGGTGACCCTGTCAAGGAAATTCACCTGTTGTTACGAGAGAGAGAGAGAGAGAGAGAGAGAGAGAGAGAGAGAGAGAGAGAGAGAGAGAGAGAGAGAGAGAGAGAGACTAGTTGTGTATTCACTCCTTGAGTAGCCCGTTAATTAGACAAAGTAAAGTATGTGAATTGGGGGAGTTCTTAAATAAGCATATTAACCTGAGCTGCGGAACTCATTGTCACAGGATTTCTGCAAGAGAAAAAATAGCAACACTGGAAGATGAAGAATATCGAGATTACCCCCCCCCCCCAGCTTGGGTAAACACTTAGACATATACCGGGGAGCAGTGATTGTATCATCTGCTGCCTTTCCCCAAAACAAACAAAACCTTGTACTCCAAAGTAGAGACAGAGACATTATCCACCCTCTGTGCATACAAAGCGGCTCAGCCTGTTTGCTGAATGAGTTTCAGATGCTTAGAATCTCAGACCCTTAACCCATTGGTGCCTGGTTCTAGCATCCCTATTAGTTAGCCTGTGAGAAGGATCCGCCTCTGATCTTGATCACCCCTCCCTCGGTGTGGCCCCCTCCAATTGGCAATGTTAAAATACCAGCTCAATGTCAGTAGCTCTTGGGGTGTTTGTCACCGATTCCCATCCTTAGTTCTCCATCTGTACAATATAAATAAAAATTGTATGCTCTTGAAGTTGCTTCAAGGATAAAGACTGTAAGAGTCTTTATACCTCATATGTTGAACTATGAAGTGACTGCCATTTTAATCAATTTCTGAGAAAATATGCATAAGATTTGCAACCTTAAAGTGATATTCCAACTGCAGATGTTTGGATAAACATATGCAAAGGAGAATGAGTGCCTGGTATCTTTCAAAAGGTATGTTAGAAGCAGGTGAGTCTTTACCTGTCTCTGCATGACAAATTATACCTGTAAAAATATCACACACCTATTTAAAGGTACAGAAGCCCTGTCCTCCTTTGCATCTCCTCACTGGCCACCTATTTCTGGACAAATTCTTTTGCGCTTTAAAAAGTTTTCTGACAGGCATAAATTTAGCAGTCATATCTTTACATTTCCTGCGGAGGGGTTGGGATGCTAAAAAGATGAGCTGGTGAATTTCTGCCTGCTGCTTTTCCCCCAGGTGTCTTGCCTGGGGGAAAGAGGAAACTCAGATCTAACAAAACAAACATTCCTTCAAGAGTAAATGGACTTTGTGTTAAAAGCCATTTAGACACTTTTCCCTGCAATAGTTCATAAGAGTTTAGGGCAGGTTTGACATGGTTGGAAGTCACATCACAGATAAAAGTCCACTGGGATAGCTTCCATATGTCCTTAAAACATGTTTTGCAATGAAGTTGGTTCACACATTCAGATACAAGAAGCCGAGAAGTATGTGCTCCTGTGTACCAATCTTTGGGGTTTCTGATAGGCTTTGTGATCGGACAGGTGAACTTATATTATGTAGTCCCAAACTATGGCAGAGTTGCTATTTTCTGATGGAAACTTGCTTGGCTGACTTTTCCTAGCTAATCTGTTTGGTCTGTACTCACCCACCCTTCAGTGTTTCTTCCAATGTGTCACTGCTTTTATGGCTGGGCATTTTAAAGGGAAAACCCCTCACAGATGATGGCTAACTTAGTACTCAGTAGACTGAAAATCACTAATTGGAAGCTGCTGATCTGGAGGGATAGGAGCTAAAGCCTCGCCTAGAATTAATTTAGGGTTTACCATACGATGGGATTGCGGTTTAATGGTGGAAATTCTAGGTCATCCCAGCAAAGCATAGGAAAAACACATCAGTTTTTGGTGTCCTAAAAGTACAAGTAAATGTCAGTTTATGGAGTCCTAAATGCTTATCTTCCAAAAAAAACCTCACATTCTCGGGGAGTGTTTCTTATGTTTAAAGGACCCACTTTACTTTAATGATGCACTATAACAACAGGAGGTAAGAATTACAAAGCATTCTGCGCACCAGAAAAATTGAAACACCCCAACCCACCCCAAATACCAGCCCCTATGAAGCTTTTATTTTCCTTCTCAGCTTCAGTAAGTAGGATGTGGGATGAGGTTGAAGTTGGCCAAAGCGAAACATTATCTCCAGGTTCTGGAAATGTATGGATTCAAGTGGCCCAGAGCTCATTTGGGAGGACAGCAGCTTCCTGGCCCTTTCCGTTGTTAGCAACCCTGTGGGATTCCTGGGGCACTCCACTTTGTAGCCCTTTGCGCACAATCCATGCTTTGGACTAGGTGCTGCTGTATGACAAATTCCAGAGCGCTGGCTCCTGATCCCAGGGGTATATGATTAACGTTGGTCCAAAACTTATTTTGGGGTTGCAGAATGGTTGTAAAATACATCTGTAGTTAGACTCGATAATAGGGAACCAGTACCTTCAAGCAGGAAACTGAGTGCCAAACTCTGCCTCAGTAATGTTTAAATACAAGTGCGTATGTGTTAACCCCCCCCCCCACACAAAATATGCGTATGAGTGAGTATTAGTTCATGTTAGTACAGGCCTTCTCATGGCTCTTTCCCTTTTTCATATTTTGAGACTAGTGACTTGGTAATTTAAGGCTGTAATGATGGGGGAGAGGGGAGGAATGTGGTTTTTGTTTCCTTCCCCTTACAGAAATGGAGGGTCCAGGCAGAACAACCCATCCAACACCTGCTTCTTCACTTGGGTGCAGCCCTTCATATACCAGCTGAGTACGAAACTTCTCACCCTTTCTTGGAGACTTAGATTAATTAAGCACAGGCAGTGTTTTGCCAATCGTTCATCCATATCACATTGCCTGGTGTACAAATCTCTAATCGGCTAGACTCTTAGTATCGGTGGTGGTTGTTTGACAAAAAGACCGGGTTTACCTCTTCAAAACTCCTCACATAAATACAGTACTTTACTAGCCTTCCATTTCTACTCCTGGGTTTTTTTTTTCTGCCTTACAGGTCATTTTTCAAGGAAGTAGACTCAATATTGCCAGACAGCTTCAGCCTTTCTCTGGTACGTGGACATTGCAAGGTATTCCTGCCAGCGCCACAGCTTTAAAGTGGAGATATAAAACTGCTTGCTATGCAACACAGCCTTTGGGGTTCTTACTGTCCTTAATTAATTTATGTAATGAAACACCAAAGGTATACCAATTATTGGAGGAATTTACTGAGTAAAGGTGTGGAAGATAGTGTCGGGGGGGGGGGGGAGAAGTGGCCTATATTGGGAGCAACTAGCTTGCATTTCTTCAAGGATACCTTGCAGATAACGAGTGTGCCTGTGCTCCAGGATATTTGTGTAGGTGTGGGTGCGATGCAGCTTTGCCACACAGGGGGAGAAGCAACTTGTCAAAATTCCCTCTTCTGCTCCTGTGTGGGAAACGACTCTTCTGCATCTGGTTGCATCTGCATCTGGTTCCACCAAGTGGAAGGATGTTTCAGCAAGGATGATTTGCTCCACCCTGGCTCTCAAATTGCAGCAGGATTTTTTGGGAAGCATCTGCACAATGTTGTCTCTCTTTTCCATGGTTCCTTCTCCTTTGCTGGATGTTCCCCAGCACCTGCTTCCTTGATCTGTTGCTTCCAGAAACATTCAAGTCCGAGCAGGTTAGCTCACAAGTGGACAGAAGGGTGTGGATTTCTAAACCTGGAACCCACATCTGGTGCCACTTTTCCTTCTCCATTTCTTTGCAGTCTCATTCCTCTTCTTCAGCTGCCAGCAGGCTTTTTTTTGGTAGTAAGTGGTGGGTGTATCAATGTGTCCTGACCTGGATGGCTCAGGCGAGTCTGATCTCATCAAATCTCGGAAGCTAGACATAGTTGGCCCTGGTCAATACTTGGAAGGGAGATCACCAAGGAAGTCCAGGGTTGCTACATAGAGGAAGGCAATGGCAAACCACCTCTGTTCATTTCTTGCCTTGAAAATCCCATGGGGTAGCCATAAATTGGCTGCAGCTTGACAGCACTTTACACACACATCACTGTAACCCTATAGGGATATACCTACTATTGATTTTCTTAAGACCTTGGGCAAAATGGGAGGTGGGGAATGGCAGGAGCAAAGGAATGGGGAGGGAATTCCAAGGATCCCCCAGGGTGGTGGCTTCGTTGCTACTGTGAGTGCTTTTGCATCCCCCACACAGAAGTATCTGAAATACCTACCTTGAAGGGCTTTACTCTTTCCTTCCCCTTTCCCCATCACCCTGTGAAATTTTGAATTTTTGAAAAAATACTAGCTTGTAATCTTGCCGAGAGAGAGAGAGTAAAGAAAATGATCTTTATGAAAGTGCCGCAGCAAGTGTATCTTTCAGCCCTTTTTGTCAGACTGAATATTATGAAGTAAGAATGAAAAACGGAGAGGAGGAGAGGAAGCAAAAAGGGTGTGATAAAACTCTCTGCTTTCTGATATTTGAAACCTCTTAAAATGGAACGAGAGAGGCACTTTCTAGACTTGAAGGGCAATACTATGCAGAATTGTCTGCTCAGGGCAATACTATGCAGAGTTGTCTACTCAGAATTATACCACACTGGGTTCAGTGGGGCTTACTCCTGGGTAAGTGTGCAAGGGATTTCAGCCCCAAATGCAAAAAGATTTTTGGTTGCAGCAAAGCTTGCTGGGATCAAGAAGCAATGACCATGCTCATGCCTGTTGAAAAATAAAAATATAATATACTCCAATTGAATCTTCTTTTGAACGCTTTGTATCATCTCCTCCCATGCTGTTGTTTGCAGCTTTTAGTATAAATGTGTCTATCTAATGGATGTACGTTTCACACATCTGATGAAGTGAGCGCTAACTCACAAAAGCATATGATGGAATAAATTTTGTTAGTCTTTAAATGTGCCCCTGGATTCCTGTTTTATTTTGCTACTGTTTATTATTCTATTTGTTTATTTAGGAAAATGTTCATCTCCTTCTCCGGAGGACCTGTTCAAGGGGGTTACAAGGAAAAACAATATAAAATTATCATCAGTTACCAATATTATGTTACTTGTAGTCTGCCTTTCTTACTCTGACTCAAGGCAGATTACACAGTGTCAGTCAGTACCATCAGTTTCAAATACATTTCAATAAACAATGTTAATAGGGTATATACATGTAAACTTGCAAATATTTAAAAACAGCCAAAATCCTATGCAGCCAGGGTCATTAAAACAGTGTGAAGATATCCATAAAATGGACCTCAGATCATAAAATAGCTTAAAAAAATTAAAACCCTTACTTAAAAGCCTGGGTGTAAAAAAATATTTTGGCTTGACGCCTAAAAGACAGCATGGGTAGACAGCAGATAGCGTCAAGGAGTAAGGCATTTCAAATGTGAGGTGCCAGTAGAGGAAAATGCCCTACCTCTAGTCACCACCAGCCTCACCTCTGAAGGCAGAAGCCCAGAAAGCAGATTTAGAGGTAGATCTTACAACAGACTAACATGCTTATTATCCATCTGGAATTCTAAACATCACTATTATTTGAATCTGGTGCCTAGATCTGATCCAGTCCCAGAGTCCCTTGTAAAGGCAAGCACACCTTTTATATTTTACATTTTATATTCAACATTATATTCAGTCTTATTATGTTCAGCATATTAGCTTGCTAACTTAACTATTTAGCTTAACAATTGATCTGTTTTAATATTACTTATATTTAAGTCTCCTTAGTTTACAGCTACATTTTTTTTTAAAAAATGATTTTTTCCCCCCTGAAATTCTTGGTTTGACCTGTTATGCATATAAGAAGTTAATGTTGCCACCCCCACTCTGCCATAAAACTTGCTTGATCTTGGGCCAGCCCCAGTGTCTGTCTTGCCTCTTACAGTTTGCTCATGAAGGTAAAATGGAGCAAGAGCAAATGCTGTTTATTGCCCTGAGCTCTGTAGAAGAAGAAGGGGATTTTTTAAAAAAAAGGTAATGTGCTAGGGTTGCCAGTTCCAGGTTGAGAAATTCCTGGAGATTTGGATGGTGGAACCTGGATAGAGGGAGATTTGGGGAGGGGAGGAGCCTCAGTGGTATATAATGCCTCAGAGTCCACTCCTCAGAGGAACATTTTCTCCTGATCAGTCTGGAGATCAGTTGTCATTCCAAGAGATCTCCAGCCACCAGTGGAAGTTGGCAACCCTAATGTACCAAATAAATAAATAAATGATACCTCAACAAACCCCTTATTAACGAAGCTGGAGATGAATTTTAAAAGAGGCAGTGTTGATGCGCAAAATGTATCTTTCTGTGTGTGTGTGTGTATTTGACAAAGGGAGCTTTAACTCTCAAAAGCTCATACTGTGAAAATCTTGTTGCTCTCTAAGGTGCCACTGGACTCCAATCCTGCTGTTCTCTCTCTGTCTCTCACATGACAGCACAAGGCATGTTGAGCCTGCAGAGTCATATTTCACTGCTGCTTGGGGGGAGGGGGGAACCCCATAGCCAAGGGTGGGAGTGCAAAGGCCTTGTTTCTTCTCTGGGCCGGCCTGCCTCTCTCGCTCTTTTTCTGGAATGTCAGGGACAGGGAGAGGCGTGCTGTGTTTTTGCCTGCCCGGCCTGGCTGGGGTGGGGGGCAGAGGAGAGGGCAGCCGGCTGCTGCTGGGTGCCGCTTCATTGCGGTCTCGCTGGCTGGCTCTCTGCAGCTGGAGGAGGCTGCATTGAGCGAGCAGGACGTGCTGTTCCAGAGGCCGCCTGACGCTGGGGCCTGGAGGGGGAGTGGACTGACACTGTCATTGCCTCCGAGAAACCAGCCTACCTTCCCAGCAGGGTGGCTAGGGATGCAAAGAGAGGAGAATCCCTTTGCTGGCTGTACCAGTGTGAGAGGTGTGGGCCCCCTGTCCTCTCTTCACTCTGGTTTCCCACAAAGCAGGGCCCTGCAGAGGACTTAGCTTTGTTTCAGAGACTCAATACCCAAATTTTAAAAAATAGCGACAACCTTTATTAGGCATTAGTTACAATCAATATTTTTTTAACAAAATGTCCAATTTCTACATAACTACAAGAATGGCACTATGAGATAATCAAAAACTTTACGAAGAGCAGAAAGAAGTTACCTAAAATCATTCACAATCAACTCACAACATCTCAGAGCAGCTGGAAGATACCAAGCGACTTGATTGGTAATCTAAGGGTTCCAGTCAGATAAAAGATTTAAAGACTAATCACTCATCAGAGTGACCCTTAAAATTATGTAAAAGAGGGCTGATTGTAGAGTTCGTCAACTCAGTATAAAAATTACAGTATAACAAAAGGGTAAGATTCAGGTCCAGTAGCACCTTAAGAGACCAACGTGTTCCACAATATGAGCTCATACCCTAGAAATCTAGTTGGTCTTTTAAGGTACTACTGGACCCGAATCTTGCTTTCAACTGTAGACCAATATGGCTATCCACCTGAAAATAAAACATGAGGTAGCTATTCAGGAACTTGAGCCCAACAGAGGCGGAATCTTTCCTGATGGGGAATTCTCAGAAATCTACCATGAAGAATTGCTGAAGGCAAAACATTTTAAAAATAGCAATTTTCAGTATTTTTTTAAATTTAGAGGCCCCTCGTAATTAGAGGCTCCAAACTGTAGCTTCTGCATAAATCCAGCACTGCCTCAGAGGAATAGGAAGCACTCTACGCACCCTCCACAATTCACTGGCTACTGTAGGAAAAGGTTTTAAGTCTAGATGTGGTTTTTAGGGTGCATTTCTCATGCATTCTGGTCATACTTGGAGTGGGGGGATAGAAGAAAGTGATACCTGTTAAAGTTCCTTGTATTTGAAAACAATGGTATAAAGTGGGGTGATGGTTTTCTCTCTAGTATATTTTTATCTTGCACCTTCTTCAAGGACCTCAAGGCTATGTAGATGCTTTTCTTTGTCTCATTTTATACCTTACAACAACTTTGTTGAGTAGATGAGTCTGAGACAGAGAAAGAGAGCAAACTGAGGATTTGAAGCTAGGTTTGACACTCAAAATTGCTATATGATATTTCTCAGATATTAATCTACTGCAAAAAACAGCAGAGCTATGTGGCACTTCAAAGGCTAAAAGAATTAATGGGGCATAAGCTACTTTTAGCAGGAACACTTTTTATCTGTCTACCCTGTACTGTTTGCCTCCATCCTGCCAAATTGCTGTTGTTTCAGTTTTTTTTAAAAAAAAAAATTAGGGCGAGATAGGAAACTCCTTTCCTGTCCCCAGGGTGTGGATGGTGGGGGTTTGGGTTGTGCCCTTATACAACTGAGTGATATGGAAAACCCAAGTGTCTCTTGTTCTCCTCACCACCACCACCGGCATTCTAGTTTTTCCTAGTATTGACTGGTTTTTTTGGTTAAAAACCAGACAGGCCCTTTCTTAAAGGAATAACAGTTCTACTGGGACAAAAAAATGGAAAATAATAAAGCTTCTTTTAATTGAATTAAATGGAAGAAGTGCCAGACTGGGAACTCAGAGATGCTGGGGGTGGGTCATAAACAGCTGTTATACTTTGGACTTTGGATATATTTGTCCTCAATTAACTCCTTGGCTTCAACCCCTGTCCCCTGGGAGTAGGCCAGTCTCTACCGGGAAAAGAATCTTATTATCTCAGTTAACAGGAGACAGCTTCAACTGTCTTCCACTAAGACTTTTGGAAGCCTGCTGGGTTATACAAGGGAAAAGGGCAGTCTTAAGAGATGCAATTTAATCAGGGCTTAATTTGGTCCAGGATTTTGACTGTTCAATCTGCTTTCAATTCCAAGGCGATGTAAAGTAATAGAAGAGAGTGCCAGAGAGCATGTGCAGAACATCTTTCCTGTTAACTGTATGGAAGGAAGGAACTGCATGACCTCCATCTTGAGTGCTGCTGTATTTCATTTTAAGGAACTGAACACGGAGTCTAGTAATGAGAAAACGTACAGCTGCAGTGTTTACTCCAATAAATTAATTGAAAACTTGGAGGGAGGGGGGTTCCTGTACAAAGGTGTACCTGATGAATCAAGCATCATTTAAAATGTTAATTTTAATACAAGTATGTACAAAAACTGCAGAAGACAAGCATCACCTTAGAAAAGATAACCTCCATCTCTTACAGGAACGCCTCCCGCATGCACATCATGCCATGGAAGCTTGGCTGGGTGACCATGGGTCAGTCACTCACTCTCAGTTTTACCTACCTCACAGGGTGGTTGTTGTGAGGATAAAATGGAGAAGGGGAGAACAACTTTGTAAGCTGCTTTGAGTCCCCATTGAGGAAAAATAAATATGATCTAGAAGCCATGGAATTCATGTGCCTTAGTGTTGTTAGATATTACCACCTTGTATTTATTCTCCCCCTTAAAGAAAGAATATTAATCCTACAGAGTAAATAGTAGCAATGTTTAGTGTTTGGTATGACTTCTTGCTTGAATTAAGCAGTATTTCCTTCCTGGATGTGCTATACTGGATAATTGATTGTCCACACATGCATTGATAAGTCACAGCCCTTCATATAGGCTGGAGCCTATATGAAGCCTGTAACTTTTTTTTATAGGCTGGAGCCTATAACTTTTTTTCAGTTGGATCCACTGACTGGTTTCTGCCACATCTTTCTCCAACAGCAAGGGAAGGCTTACTTACTCTGATACAGTGCAGCACGCCTACCATTTTCACATGAAATGTGATTGTGCTCCAAAGCATAAGGTTTCTGCATTGCCACCTGTGGTTTATTTGTTTCATTGAAAACATTTATATCTCACCTCAATTCTGAATTCAGCTTATGTTTTTTAAACATTTTTTTAAAAATGAAAAACAATAAATTGCCTATATTGAAAAGTACTGGTAAGAAACTCAGACAGCACATAGACTCAGACTCTTGGTCCATCAAGGTCAGTAGTATCTGCTCAAGAGTTGTAGAAGGTTTCCAGGGTCCCTAGAAGAGAATTTTCACATCATCTGCTGCCTGATCTTTTTCATTGGAGATGCCGAGGATTGAGCCCTGGGACATTCCAAGCAGATGCTCCACCACTGAACTGTGGCCCCTCTCCCAAATGGTAGCAGTAGTAGTTGTAATTATCACAATAGAAAAGAGGAGCAAGAACATAAACAAGAACTACCTATTTCCAAAAGTATTGAAAAGTAATGGATGCTATGCCTGATACCTAAAAATTGATGTGCAAAAGGCCCCACAGCAGAAAAAGACCTGTCTCACCCATCTCTCCTCCAAAGATGGGGGCACAAAGAGCAGGATCTCTAACCAAGATCTCTAGCAAGTTCATTCCAGGGCCATAGCCAGATTTAGCCAAACTAAGAGGAAAGGTGAAGTATTAAAAAAAAAAAGAAAACAGCCGGATTTTAAATTTGTAGCAATTCCACTTAACAAAAGAGAACTGCTTATTGGTACATTAGGTTTTTAAAATATTGTATTCTGCAGGTTGTATTCTGGACATATATTCTGCAAGTATGATTTTGCTAAAGATGCCTAAAAACTTCAAAGTATGCATAGATTGAAAGGTTGACAAGTGAATAGCTGTCTTGAGCACCTCTGGAGGAAAGGTGGCTAATAAATACTGAAATAAAATAAACACATTTTAGGTGATTCTGTAGATGGTGAGGATTTTTCTAGAGGTTCTTTGAAGCCCCTTCTGGAAATACGGAAACCTTCCTTAGAAAGGAAGGGTGGCTAGAGCTCTGGTTCACAGCAGTGGCTAACTTGTGGGGGCGTCCTTTAAAATGCCAGCATACTCAGAACTCAGTCATCATTTCCAGTGACTGCTACAGGGAGTGAATCTTAAGATAATCCTGTCCTCTAGTTTCTGTTTTCTGGTTTCAGTAAGGTGTGGACAGCAAAGCTTTCCCTTAGCATTTCCTTTTCTCAGCTATGCATTTCTTAAAATGTATATTGTTTTTCTGGTTCAAGATTGTGGTGTTATTGCAAATGGTGTGTTTTTAGCAGGGGAAAGAAGAGAATTAAGATTATCATTTATTTTAGCTAGCTTTGTTTTGGGGGGAAATCTGGGAGAGAGAGAGAAATAATGGTTTTTTTTCCCTGCAAGTTTGCACAGCTACTTTAAGATGGCAGATTCATCTTGAAACTACTTGTGGGCTACAGCTTCAGGAAATTCAGCTGGCTGAAAGAATTTGCAGAAGCAATGGTTTTTATCATGATGAAAAACCTTGGAAATGCCATTAAAAAAAACAAAAAGTACCCTGGTTAACTCAACCTTCATTTAGAGAACAAAGGACAGCAAAAATGTACATTTCCCTCAGAACTCGACTTGTTGCTTTTTTTTTCTCAGACCAATGACTTTCTTAATAAATGAAGCAATGTGTATATTATGCACGTGACACATATTTTTGCTGTTTAGAGAACAACCCTAAGCAGGTCTACTCAGAACCATACTCAAGTCTACTCAGTGGAGCCCTATTGAGTAGACTTGAGCATGATTTCCAGGAAAGTACCACGCTATTAAGTTGATTACTCTCACAGAGTTTCCACTGTGGTACACCCATCAGTAGATGGTGTGCACTGTGCTTTCTGTGACTTCTCCAGAGTCCTTGTTAATGTGGCCATGGTTCAGTGGCAGAGCACATGCCTTGCAAGCTGAAGGTCATAGGTTTAATCCCTGACAGCTCCAGTTAAAGTGGAGTCTTCAGAAAGACTTTTCTCTACCTGGGATCCCGCAGAACTGCTGTCAGTCAATAGTCAGCAGGGGGTACCAATGGTCTTCATATGTTTGCCGTGTTGGCTGGATCCTTGATTTTGCACCAGAGGGCTGATATCATGGAATGGTGGCGGCTGGGTCACAGCTGATAAAGATCCTACAGAAAAGGGAGGCAGCTGCCTTTGTGCCCCCGAAAGCCCTGTGTGAGTTGTGCCACCTGATGTGGATTCACATCACATTGTGCAACGCTATGCTAGTGAATAAATAAAAGCAAGATACACTGGGATGGGAACTTGTGTTTCCTGACATGTTCGCTGGTAGCCTTTTGTTTTATTTTTATTTATTTAGTGCCACCAAGGAGCTCAGGTCAATGGATGTGGTTCCTTCCATTTTATTCTTATAACAACAACCCTGTGGAGTAGGTGAGACAGAGAGAGAATGACTGGCCCAAGGTCTCCAGCAAGCTTCTTGAAAAAGAGGAGTTTGAACCAGGGGGCCCAGATCCTAGTTGGATTCCAAAGCCACTGCCCTGCACTGGCTCTCTCTTTAGTAATATTTTATCCTGCCTTTCCCCTTTCCCTTTAGGGGGGCAGGGGGGTGTTGCTTGCCCTGGCCACCACCAGTGAGAAGGTGCCAGGCATGGCTTCTGGCCAGGAGCGCACGGAACTGGCGGTGGCAGCATGGCTGGGAGGCCGCCTGCGCTGCCCTGGGCACTGGGCAGCTCGCTGGGTGCATGGAGCTGGCAGCGGCTGCGTTGGTGGCTGTGCAGAAGGGCTGGGAGGCTGCCTGTGCTGCCCTGGCCGCCTGCCATGCCGGCGGGAGAGCCACGGCCCAAGTTGTGGGAGCACTCCCGGGGGGTGGCCACACCCTATAAGGTGATGTCACTTCCTGGATGTGATGTCATCACGGTCCTGGGAGCATGCACGCACTTCGTGTGCACGCGTGTGTGGTGACGGGCGCCACCTGACAGGAGTTGCCCCAGGTGCTGGTGACCCAAGATGCTGTGCTGCTTTTCACTATGCTGTTGGCCTCTGAAGGGCTTGCTGCCAAAGTAGAGGGGAGATCTAGTCTGGTAAACTGGTTAGTGTTGGATTAGGATTTGGGAGACCCAAGTTCAAACCAAATACCTGCTCTGCCCCAAAGCTCATTTGGCCAGTCACACTCTCTCGCCTACTTCACAGGGTTGTTATGAGGACAAAACGAATATCAGAAGAATACGATATATAAGTAAGGTTGCCAATAGGCCAGGCTTGCCCCTGTGCCATTAGCAGCTTGGTATACAGAAACCGGTGGTGTCTCCTTTCATGGCATAGATAACAGACGGGAATGTTTGTGGATTAAGAAGTGAGTCAAGGCACAGGGACTGGTTTTAAAAGTTGGCAGTTGTATCTGGGGTAGAGGCAGCGGCAGAGCAATGATTGTTTTCCCAGGCAAGCAAGGGGCAGATTTGTAGAGTTTTCCTATCAGCTAAAGCAATAACAGCACAATCCTAAGCAGTTATACCCCTCAATTGAAATCAGTGGGGTTAGAAGGATGTATCTGTTTAGGATTACACTGTAAACCTCATGTTTCTTTTTCTTTAATTGGGGGGGGGGTTGGTGGGTTTGGGCTGCAACCTCAAACATCTGAATGCACCACTGTGTGTTCGAAATTTTGGGGAGGGGGCTGCTTCTTCCTCTGTTCTGTTGACCCTCTCCCGTGCCCCTGCCCCTGCCCCTCAAGATTGCTGCCACTCAGAATTCGGTAGCCACCTTGTTTCTGTGGGGTTACCAGGTGTCTGCTCGCCGCTGCGCTCTCCACCACCTGCAGAGAGGAGGCTTGGAGTTCCCTCTGAGCAGCATCCGTTGTACGTGCCCCCCCTCTCTCCCTCTCTGTTTGCAAGCTGCTTTGCAAAAAGGCCTGTTTGAGCATCCTTCTCATTTAATGGACAGAAAAAGCCGTTAGAGGGCTTGTGGTCACTCCCAGCTGAGGCAGTGGCTTTGGTTGGGGGAAATGGGGTTTTGAACTGACGGTTGGGAGCTGTGTCAGATTATATATTTGTTTAGCTCAAACGGAGAACTCCTTTCCATGTTCTGCTTTTTTTTTTTTTTGTTCATAGATATATTCATTCAAGGAGCTTCTGGCTATAAAATCATCACTTATGAATATAGATGGCTCATAAGGCAGTTTTGAGCATACGGAGCCATGGTTAGATTCCTGAAACAGGTGTATCCGCACCCCACCCAACCTGAAGCCCTGATATTCCCTACCTAGGAATTTGGGGGGAAACGGGCTCCTAAAATATGTGATATGGCAACTTCCCTTTAAAGAAGGAGCTGTGCTTTTGGGGAATGGGGGAAGAATAGGAATCATTCATTCTCGTGCTCCCTAAAAGTGGTTGTTTTCCAAATTTCACCCACCTGACCTGTCCCACTGTGCCCCCACCCATGATTACCCCTCACTCTGAGCATTATTACCCTTCTCATATGTGAGTCATCCTGAAAATAAAAATTCTCCCTTCAGCTGCTTATGACTGTAAATATAATAAGTGATAACAAAGTAGTCATCAGTTTTAAGGAAAATGTATAATATAACTTGATGCAAGCTTCTGGATTTCCTTTTAAATAAAAACAGTTATTTTACGGTTCTGACACTCATGCAGTGGACTCTAAACAGAGTTGTGTCCTTCTAAGCCCCTTAACTTCATTGGACTTTGAAGATCGTAGCTCTCTTTAGGATTGCATGTGGTTACTCAAATATACACGGGGATCGTTCAGATCGTGAGGGATGTGCACGCTCTGGTGTGCAAGCTGCTTTCTCAAGTTGCCAACTTTTAAACTAGTCCTTCCAGCTTTCTCTTTAATATCATTTTGAACTGCCAGCAATTATTAGGTTGTGCTATTTAACTTTGTCATAAAAAGCTTCAGCGGCCCATTTCCATTCATTAAACCTCTATTAAAGGGTCATGACATTTTTTCCTGGCCAGTTGGCAATCTTAGTTGGCTCCTAGATGTAAAATTACAACATAGGATGGTTCCCCCCCCCCGCCGCCATTAAGAGTCAGTTACAGTGTTCGAGTAGGGTCAGAGAGACCCAGGTTCAAATGTCCTCTCTGCTGCGGAAGCTTGCTAGGTACCCTTGGGCCAGTCACACACACTCTCAGCTTGGCCTATCTCATAGGGCTGTTGTGAGGATAAAATTGAAGAGAGGAGAAAGATGTAAGCCGCTTTGGATACCCATTGAGGAGAAAAGTAGGCTTGGTGATGAGATCAGGGAAAAATTGCTGGTTTTCCCATTCATTGTTTGAAAAATTAATCTGCTAATGTGGCAGCGCCATCCATCAAAGAAGGCTAGCGATAGCTCTGCAGAAGTGGCTCAGAGGAAGGCATGACTTGATTTATTAATTTATTTCTGCATCCTAGATAAGCCAAGGAAGGGCCACAGATTCAGCTGTCCTGTGTGTTTGTCCCGTATGCTCCTGCGCCACCAGCCTGATTAACTTCCTAATGGTTGCCATCAGCTTCTAGCATGCCACCTTGGTGCCAAAGGGTGTGGTTCAAAGGGACCTGTTACCCAGCTGATGAGAAGCAGCATGCAGGAAGCTAGTCGTAGGAAGCCAGTGGGGTAGAGTAGTAGCTTAGAGTGCTGGACTGACGAGTTTTGAGCCAAGCTACAAGTGATGCCTACCACAGGTTGGACACTTGTCAGCTTCCCTCAAGTTTTGATATAGGAGTCCTGGTTTTACAGCTTGGCTCTCTATTACAGCTGCAAGACCAGGATGCCTACATTTCCCATCAAAGCTTGAGGGAAGCTGACAAGTGTCCAACCTGTGTCAGGTGTCACTTGTAGCTTGGCTCTCAGGGTCAAATCCCCACTCAGCTCTGTGAAGCTCACTGAGTGATTTCAGGGCAATCTTTCTTTCAGCCTTGTTGTGAGAATAAAGCACTGCAGGGGAGAATCATACATGCCACCCTGAGCATGTTGGAAGAAGAGCAGTATATACTACTCATTTGAAACTTCATCTTTGAAGGGTGTGCATGTGTGTGGTCAATAAAAAAGAGAGAGCCAAGCAAATTAAAAAGAAAAGAGAAGAAAAAGCTATAGTGGTGTAAGCTGTTCATCCAGGTCACTGAGAGAGGGAAACTAAAAGGATAAAAGGATTCTGGAGGCCTGTGGGGGGGGGGGTGCGGTCCATGGAAATGGGGAAATCATATGGTTTGATCTCATATGAGATCAGCCTGTGTGGGGAGAACCTGGAGGGAATCATTACCTGGAAGCCATCATGGGACTGCTCTTTCTGATGAAAATTCAGAGGGTTTCCACCGGGCTGGTGATGGAAATGAAATCCATATACATGTCAAAGATACGTGAATTCATATCTCTTCTCCACGTTTCTGAAACTGAGGCCAACTGAGTTTTGTACCACAGCTTTTTACTGCTGCTTAGGGCTTTTCTACACAGAAGTTCTTCTTCCTCACCTCCATTGGACCTAGCATCTTGCCTTTCTTGTTTTGCTCAGGTTTTACCCTGCCGTTATATTCACAAGCTGGTTTACACAGTAATCAAACTATTCAAAACCATGAAAAACATCCCATCATTACACCAGATTAGCCAGCCAGAGTGCACAAAGCTACCAAGTCTACAATATCAGCAACTGGCCAGCCCCTCTCTAAAGCATTGCAAAATAAAAATGCTTGGGGAAAAAATCAGCCTCCGCAAAGCCAGGGGAGAGGGAGCTTGGCAGACTTCCTTGGGCAGCCCCCCTCCCCCTTACACGAGCAAATGAGGGGCCTGCCTTTGGGGCTATTCCAAGCCCTTCTTCCCTCCCCCCCCCTCCAATCCAGATTCCAGTGACTCCTCTTTCACCCAGCAGATGGAGGAATGGAATGTCCCCTCTGCCTTCTCACTGGTGGAATCTTTCCTTCCCCAGGAAAGGAGTATGCTCGGAAAGTTCCGACACTCCAGCACCAAGAGCATTGGGCCTCCGGTGCTGGGTCCATAGGAGTGTGTAGAATCTCCCAGCTGGGTCTTTCAGCCCCTCGGGTGTTATGTAGCAAAAAAACAGAAGGATGTGTGGTAAGAGGCCCCCTGGAAGTTGGCATATCTCTTTGGGGTCCCCTTTGCCCGCGTCCCAACCCCCTGCCCGCCCTACTGCAGAGGCCTCTGGGAGAAGGCTCCCTAATTGGTCATGCCTCAGACCCAGCATAGCCAAACATCCTTTTCTGTCTAGGAGTGGCATTTGACTTGCCATCCCTCCTCCTCACTCTCGTGGCCTAGATAATCTGGGAGGCGGACAAAACGGCAGCAGAAAGATATTCCTGCTTCCCCAGTTCTTAGCCAAAGGGCAATTGGCTCAGCTTGAGGTTTTTTGTTTAAAAAAAAAACAGGATCCAAGACCTTGTCAAAGCAGTTCTAGCCAGAGTTACTTTCCTATCTCACTCAAAGCTGAGACCTATGATCAAAGCAGGAGTGGGGGAAGCAGAAACAGAGGCAGCCAGGGATTTCAAGCAGAGTTACGTTTTGCAGCTCTACCAGAAGCTTCCTGTGTGGCCTGTCCTTGGGCAAGTCAGTTTAATACTAGGTGCATCTTCCTCCTGCCCCTCGAATTTGGGAAGTGGCAATTTTGATATTTCGTCACATAGATGGTAAGCAACAAAACTTGCAAAGGATTGTATTGAATACAATGGACAGTTCATCTACTTGTCGTCAGTACTACTTCTAATAATCTTCCTGGAGTGTTCCAGCTAGCAGCTTACAGCTTAGATCCCACTGCTGGCAACACGTGCTCCCAGTTGCCCCACCAGTATTCCTGCTTCATATCCAAACTTTGTTTGATCTATACTCCAGATTCAATTCTCAGTGCCTGGTTTAAGCCCCAGAATAGGAGAGAGACAGAGTGAGTTCTTCTGAGCCTTTGACACCTACCCTTGAGTAACCACTGAGACTGGATTTGGTGAGAGTCTGCCTTGGGTCTGCATATTCTGTGGTTTATTTTATTTACTTCATTTGTACCCTGACTTTCTCTCCAATGGGGACCAAAAGCAGCTTACATCATTCTCTTCTCCTCTGTCTAGAGCAAGATTCAGGTCCAGTAGCACCTTAAAGACCAACTAGGGTTCCAGGTATGAGCTTCCAAGTATGAGCTTCCAGGTATGAGCTTTTGTCAGATACCTGTATCTGACAAAGGGCGCTCTGACTCTCAAAAACTCATGGTCTTTAAGGTGCTACTGGATCCTAATCTTGCTCTTCTGCTACAGGCCAACATCGCTCAACAAGCTTCCATGGTATTCGAACCTGAATCCACCAGATCCTAGTCTGACACTCTGGGCATTGCACCACACAGGTTGTCAGGCATTCTTCCAATAAAAGTTTTGCTCAGGGATCTTGAATAGTCTGATCTCTTCTTCCTCTACTCCAGCCTTTTTACCGACCAGGCTTTTACTTGATGAATCAAAACCAGCCTTCATCATAACAGGGAATGGGAGAGAAATTATGCCCTGATTGTAATGGCATGTTTTTCAGCAGAGTTGAGTTCTGGGAACTCTCAAAGTAAAAATTAAAATTCATCATTAGTCTCTGCCGTAAAGGTCAGGCACTCCCTGTATTGTTACCCCAAATTATCTCAGGTTCCATCTTCTGAGTACCAAAGATGTACTCGTTTAAAGGACAGAGGCAATATATAGATTTTAGCATGTTTGGTAGTGTGTTGGCAATCATTACTATTTATTATTATTACTATTTACTATAATACCCCTCCTTCCTACAAAGAACATAAAATGTTATCACAACAATCCTGTGAGGTAGGCTAGAGAATGCTGGCCCAAGGGCAGCCACCAAGCTTCATGGCTGGGTGGGGGTTTGAACCTAGTCAAGCCAATACTCCATCCACAAGTCCAGCTGTCTAGCTGTAGTTCCATCTGTAAAGAGATCCATGGACAGTAAAGAGTTAATCTGGTGTAACTAGGCCAGGCCTTCCAGCCGGCTCCTGCCAGGACCTTGTTTTGCCAGATCTGGGCAGTACGCCAAGTTCCTTTTGGCCGCGGTATAAAGTTGACGTAGTCAGAGCAAAAGCCTCTGCTGAACAAATGTGACCACTTCCCCTCAGGAAAACTAGGGGCAAAGATGTCACTGGGGAGGGGGCAGAGGATGAATGCATTCTGGCCGGCTGGAGGTGTCTGGGGAGGGGCCATCGAAATGTAGAGCAGTGACCTGAGAGGCGGAGATGTGGGGAAGGGGCACAGTGGAGAAGGGAGTATCTCGGATCTGAAACAAAGGCTCAAAAAAGGCAGTTATGCGGAGTAGGCACCAGGTCTGCCACCCGCTCCTGTCCTTGACACGGTGCTAGAGGAGGGTATATGAGGACAGGGAGATCCAACCATATAATCAAGGCCTAGAGACAGAGCCTCTGCATTGTTCCTGTTGAAGGCAGTTGTCTCCGTTTGTGATTGTGCCTGTAGGGAGGGTTTTGTGTGGGGAGAGGTGGGGGAAGTTTAATAGCACCCAACTTCAGATTTGTAGCTGTTCTGCTGTTGTGACTGAGAAGCAGCCCCGTTTTGATGGTGCATACACCAGAAGGGAGCGGTGTGGATTAAAACTGCAGCTTGAGATGACACCAGAACAACACTAGATGTACTCCCATTTTGAAACGAAGAAGCCCACTGCCAGAAAGGAGTGGAGTGACCTCAGCCAGCGTAGGTACACTCAACTGGGGCAGAACAACTTTCCCACAGTTATACTTTGTAACGCATGACGACAGTCTCTTTCTTTGTGTATTTGTGTGTGCGTGATACAGAGAGTGATTTCAGGGTAAACCTGCAGCGCAATCCATGTTCTGACTAGTGAGAAGTAAGATGACCTACAAAGAGCTTGGAAAAGCATAAATTGATACAGGTTTGTTCTTTGGATATGCTGCACTAGCTGAGCTGTGTATTCTTCCTGTGCCTGGTGCTGCCTTTTGAGCCAGTGCCTGCACACTTGCTTCTTTCCAAGTAAAGAGATTTCTTGACTCAGCTTCCAGTTGGAAGATTGAATTTGGTGAGCGTCTGCTTTAGAGCTGCAAATTTTACAATTGTCAGACAGGATGTCAGTAGTTTTCTTCAGAGGTCTCTTCTGGTCTTTCATCTCCCCACCCCTATCCCTGGGAATTACTCATTTCTGTTTGAGCTCTTCATCCTGGTACTTTTGGGCAATGCTTTGTATTACTCCAAGTAAACGATAATTTAAAATGTGCCAGAGTTGCCAGCAAGAGTTGCCAAGGAAGGTGAAGACAGCAGGCTGGGGCCCGATGGGCAGAGATAGGAGATTCTGGAGGATGGCATTAGGAAGCATCTGTTGGGTGGAGCCTTGAGCATCAGCTGCCATTGGGCGATATTTTTAGAGAGCTTTATGTATGGTACATGTCGCTGTGTGTTTGTTTGCTGAGAGAGACTAAAACGTGTCCCCATCCACTGGTGGAGCATTAATACTCCTCTTGGTCAGTGCTAGCTTTTCCTTGCTTAAACGTTCAAGCAAAATTGCTTCTGAGTAACGTATGCTAAAATTCAGCCGGCTGTGCCTTGAGACACGACGCTCCACGATTCTCAGCCCTTCTCTGCATATCATGATTTTACTGTCTGTTTCCTTTGGAGCCTCCGGAGGTATTTGGGTGGGTGGGACTGAGAGCTCTGCGAGAGCCAGCGTTGGGCACGCTTCTGCTGCACACTTTCCAGATGAATGTGCTAGTGGATAGCTTTGCATTCTCTTCCTGCAACATGGCTGCTGTCATATGGCGGTTAATGTCTTGCTTTCTTTTTTGTCTCTTTCTCTAGCCCGGCTGGAGCTGACACTCGGAGGCTGCTGTTGCCGTTGTTGCCTGGGAAGATCCTGCACCCAACCCCTCCACTTCCCTGCAGCCAATGAACTCAATGAACCCAATGAAACCATCGCTCCCACCCACCCCGCATGGGTGAGTATGGCTGAGCCTACACTATCCCCACGCTCTGAACATCTTCTTACCTCTTTGTCATCCTTGGGAAGGATTTGGGCTGGGCATATTCTGTGGTTCTGCAGGAGAATTTGGTGCTGGGCACAGAATTGAACAGCCTGAGGACTGTAGGTTTCATTTAAAGGAAATCAGGTTTTCAGCACTTAAGGACTGCAAGGAAGCATGAAAGTGGATGCAAAATATGTAAAGTTTGCGGAGTGACCTTGGGCCAGTCACACATGCTCGGCCCAACCTACCTCACAAGGTTGTTGTGAGGATAAAACAGAGGAGAAGGCGGTAAGCAGCTTTGGGTCCCCATGAGAGAGAAAGATGGGGTATAAATGAAGTTAATTAATAATAAAAAGACAGAGGGGCTTTTCAATAGTCAGGGGCAAAGCTTCAAAGCTGCGCATGACTTCTTGCCATTCCCCTAAGATAAGCAGAAACAAAATAATTATACAAAGTAACAGTTTGATTTTGTCTGACATATGCAGGTTGCTGAATTCAGTTCTTGCTACCAAATTTGGATTGTCTTGAAGCCAAAGTTTTAAGAAGTGTGAAAAGCTGTAGGGATAGGCTCCTCGTATTGTAGGCAGGGGTCCAAAAGCTGGCCCAGACTCACCAGTAATGTGGAAATCTCACAGCTCAGTGCTGCCATTGTCTCGGACGGTATTGCATAGTCACTGGACTGGAGTTGGCAGAAGGCATGTGCTCCATCTCCCCTGCAGTTGCAAAATCCACAGCCGCTCCCCTCCATCTCTCAGGAGTGATCTGCAGCTGAGGATGGAGCGTGGCTATACACAGTCATGCAACTCTTTGGGCTCAGTTTCTGTTTTAGGTCTATACATGTGCATACACCATCCTTGGCTGCAGATCTTGTTCTGCAGCCATAAACTTCTGCCCTCCACGCTACCCTACTTTCCTGCCACAGTTCTTCCTCTTTGGCCATGGATTTGATACTCATGCTGCTTTGTCACCACTATGGCGCTCGTTTCTTTCCAGATTTGTATTCTGTCAAGTCCACACACTCACCAAACACTGATCTCTTACCTAATTAATCAATGTTTTCCCTGTGGTGCCTCTGCCCATCTAAGGAATTTCCCACCAGAAATTCAAGATTGAGCCATGTGTTCAGAAAAATCCCAGCCCAGATTCCTTCCAGGACTATACCACTTCAGAGCACAGGTGGACGATTACGTTTTTGCATACTCCCTTCACATACAAATCTCTCTTCCAACAGAAAACTTGAGTTAGGGACCTTTGCTCACTGGTAGAGCACATCCTTTTGTGTTCAGACAGCCTCAAGTTCAAACCTTGGCATCTTCAGTGATGAAGCTCTTGGGCAGCCAGTGTTGGGCAAGGACTTTCCTCTTCCTGCATACCAGGACAGCTGCTGGGAGAGCAGACCAGTGGTTTTCAACCTTTTCCTTTTGGTTGAGAAGCCTCTGTAATACCATGTTGTACACTTTGGACTCTTAGTCTTAGATCCTGTGACAGCATTCCCCTTGTGTTTCTCTCTGGCTGCTGCCGGAGGCTTTCCTCCTCTGTGGTACTTGCTTCTGCTGCTTTCACTTCCACATGTGTAAGGGCTCCTTAAATAACATTGATCTTGCTCACAGGGAAGTGCTAGCTGCAGAGGAAATTAGCGCCACAGCAGAGGAAAGCCTCCGCAGTGTCCGGAGAGAAGATCTGATACTGCCCCTTGCCCAAGTTTAAAAAAATAATAAAAACTGGTGATAAGTACCAACTCATGTAGGATGTTGTAAAATGTTGTGCAACGCTTGGTGGAATCCTTCCACATCACCTTGGTCATGGAACTCTAGTTCAAAAGCTCTGACCTAGAGGTAGTGCTGAGCAAGACAGGCCAAATGGTCCACTTCTGTGTAAGGCAGCTTTATATGTTCTTGTGCTCGACTTTTTACCTTGTAATGCAACCATCACAGGAGGAGCCTCTGGCAGGGGTGGAAATAATTGCCGTGAGAATTCCACATCATGTGGTAAGCTCTTAGAATTGGGGAACTTTCTCTTGGGACCTCTATAGCAGCCTCTCTATGCACGCATGTACGCGCGCACATGCGTGCGCCTGATCTAGGTCTTTTGTTAGAGTGAGTGGTTGGCTTGGGCGTTGGGTTTTTGACAGTTTCTGTTCTGCTGCCTAAGTAGTTCCTTTTATGCTAATTTGACATTGTGTCAAATGCTTTGTTACGAGTGGAATGAAGAGTTTTTTAAACTGTGTGTTTTATATATTATGGTAATCTGGCCTTTCTATGATATTCCTTGTGTTTTCTTAAGCTGTCCTGAGAGCCTTACTCTTTGGTTTGTTTATTTCCAATAAAGAAGTGGATGAAGGTTCTGTCAGTGATATCTGTTTCACATTTGCCAGTTTGGATATATTGCATCTTCTGAGCAATCAACTTCTATGTGTGAATTCTCTTTTCTCCTATCATCCTACTGCTCACCCACTCCTCCCCCCTGCCTGGCTATGAATCTCCTAGCCTTTCTTCTGCACTGCTTTCCTGTCACTTCCCCAAAGGCTCCTAATTAAATTGTGCTTGTGTTGTTGTTTTTCTCCCCTAGTGATGGTTCATATGCCTACGAGTCAGTACCTTGGCAACAGAATACCAATCAGCCTGCAGGATCTCTCTCAGTGGTAACCACGGTGTGGGGAGTCAGCAATACGTCCCAGAGTCAGGTAGCTTAGACGGCCTTCCAAACTGATGGGAGTGGGCAGGATGTGTGTGGATGTGTGTGAAAGAGACAAGGTGAGAGACCAGAGGGGAAGCGTGGCACCTGAGCGGCACATTCTTGACTACCCTGCAGAGTAGCTGCTAGAAATCCCATCTGCTGCCAGAAGACCCGGGCTCACAATTCAGAGATAATTCTTTATCTGGTCCACATTTGAAATGGGGCTGCAGCGGTTAGTCGCTTTTCTGTATTAAAAATCTAAGTTTTTAAACTCTGCCCCCCCACCCCACCCTTGATTAATAGGGCAGCAGATTTTTAAAAGTTGTTCATGGCTTTAATGTAAACAGGCACTTGGTTGGGAGGCACTCCTGCATCTCCCTCACACAGGACGGAATGCCTGTTCTGAGGGCCAAGCTACAAGTGACGAATGACACTTGAACGGCAAGTGCATTTCTCCCTGTTCACTTGCCCTCCACTCAATCCACTTGCCATTCAAGTGTCATTCGTCACTTATAGCTTGGCCCTTAGAGTGCCTGCAGCAACACACACTTGCAAAATCTGAAAACAAAGAGTACTTTTTTGCTTTTAGAACAATTCATGTCCAAATTCATGCAGCTTTGGTCCTATGTATTTTAATTGGGACTCAACTAGGATCTCCTTAACCGAGTCACAGCCTTATTTTTATCCTTCTTGTCGCAAAGCAGTTTTTATAATATCTGATCTCTGATGTACATGGTATGTAAAACTTGCGGGGAAGGTGTTTGCCTGGCTCTGGATAGTTCTTGCAGCACGGAGCTTTTTTTAAAAGGAAAATTTTGTTTAAGATCTACCCTGGATCAGGAAGTAAAGCCTTGTCACTTCCACATCAATTTGCCTTTCCCCCTCCAACAAAACCATTCCCTGAACTGGAGTAGCATAGTGGTTAACTGTGCAGTCTTAAGAAGAATCACACCCTTCTGTGCCCATTGACTTCGTATCTCTTCTTCGGATTGTATTGTAAGGATGAGCTGTGGTTTGGATGATACTCAGCTCAAATTTTTGTGTGGCCCTTAGGCAAGCAAGCCCCTCTCTCTGTCTCATCTGTCACATGGGGATAATAGTACAGGTCTACCTTATTGAAAGAGACAATGTACCTGATGCTCTTTAAACACTGAAAGTGAAATATACTTGCTAAGTACCTGTTGTTGGTGTTCTACTTACATAGCAGCCAATGTGGTTCTTACTCTTCTCTCATGCTGGCTCCAGCCCTATATATTCACTGCCTTTTTATTATTAATCTGAACCCCTCTTTTAAATCTTTTTTTTCTCCAGTGTGTATGTGTCATTGTTGATACCCCTATAAATCCTGCTTTCCCCCATGGAAGGAACTCTATATACCATTGTCAAAAAGAGTCCAGTAGCACCTTTAAGACTAATCAACTTTATTGTAGCATAAGCTTTCGAGAATCACAGTTCTCTTCGTCAGACGCAGAATCACAGAGAACTGTGATTCTCGAAAGCTTATGCTACAATAAAGTTGGTTAGTCTTAAAGGTGCTACTGGACTCTTTTTGATTTTGCTATTACAGACTAACACGGCTAACTCCTCTGCATCTATATACCATTGGTTGTCAAAGGTTTTGTAGTGGCAACCCCCATAGCAAAGGGGTTGTGTGTATAATGGGTGTTAGCTGCTGTGGCTGCCACCCCTCCCATGCTGCCTGTAGCTAGATCTGAAGCAGCCCCCACTCTGCTCTCGGATGGAAAGTTGCTCCTCTTTGGCTCCCTCTCTAAGGGAATGCGTGGGAGTGAAGGTTTCCGCCCTCTCTTCGTCTTTCCTGCTGCTGGGTAGAGATGATCCTGGCGGCTTAATGGGGACAGTAGTGTAGGCCACCCTGTTCCCCCACCCCCAGCCTGATTCAGTTGAGGGTTGTGAGAACTGCTGCCTTGTCCCCCTGTTCTTCAGGCAGTAATCTGCTGGGTGAGGAGGAGGGAAGGGGAATTCCCTTTCTTCTGCAAAGAATGTAAAAAATAAGATAAATGAACTTCCCACCAGGACCTGCTGCTTTCCTTCATCCGTGTACATAAACGGCAAGGAGGGCTTCCCATTCCTAGGAAGCCCTGCACCATCCCTTTCCCGCCTCCTGTTCCTAGACACATTTAAATAAAAGGATTTATTTACTTGCCGACTGCCAGACCTTCCCTTTTGGAAAAAAGGCACCTGATTTTTAAAATTCCTCCTACTTTTCCTATATTCATCTCCTTTAAAAAAAAAAAAAGGCTGGGCCTAGTCTATGCATGCATTAGACTGAAGCAGTGGAATCTGGGCTATAAAGTGGATGGTACCACTTTAGACTGTAGGTGAGGAATGCTATTTGTATAAACAACTCCCTCCTGGAAAAAAAGAGCTAGCATATCAGTAAGAGAGGCTCTAGCTTGGCCTGTTTCCTGCTGTGCTAGTTTTCTGTTTTCAGGGAGTTGTTTTTATAGGGAAGCACCCATAAATGTGATCCACATGTAGCTCCAGGTGATGAAGTCCGTTCTACCACCTCTCAACTTTTATCACATCATACTGCACATGTAGACTAGGTTTAAATTTCTTCCTGTTGCCGTGGAAATCTGTGGCCTGGAAGGCAGGGTAAAAACGCTTTGCATAAACAAATTAAGGAAGCCCAGAGTTAGAGGTAAGCAAATACATATACAGTCCACAGCTGAGCTCAGTTTGTCTGCAAGCTCCCAGATATCTTATATCAGTGGTGCTGTCCTATGCAGAGTTACTTCAGTCTGAGCCCATTGAAATAGAGCTGCATTGGTAATCCTTTGTTAGCCAACTAGGGTTTAGCAAAGTTTCCCTTCAGTTGGCTCCTTTTCCAAGCGAGTTAAGCAGGAGATGCCCCTTTGTCTCTCCAGGACTCTCTTGGTCCATTTTCTGTCCATCTTGGCCTTTGAACATTTCTACTTTTATTTGTTTGTTGAAAAGTTTAAAGGACTCAAAATGAGGTATGAACACAATCATCTCATGACAGTCTGAATGAATCCAATCATCTTGAGTATCTATTTTCCTTTTCTCAGGGCTTTTTTTCTGGGAAAAGAGGTGGTGGAACTCAGTGGGTTGCCCTTGGAGAAAATGGTCACATGGCCGGTGGCCCCACCCCCTGATCTCCAGACAGAGGGGAGGGCAATCTAAACTCCCCTCTATCTGGAGATCAGGGGGCGGGGCCACCAGCCATGTGACCATTTTCAAGAGGTTCCGGAACTCCATTCCACCATGTTCCAGCTGAAAAAAAGCCCTGCCTTTTCTAATCTTTAGTATCAGTTGATAAACTGAGGATAAGGCGGAAGGGAATGGCAAACATAGGGAGTGGTGCCTCAGCTCACGTGTCCATCATTTCATCTGTGCCATTCATTGTGTCATGTGCCCCATTCATCCGTCCTACTGATACTGGTCCCATTCCGCCTTAGCCACACTACTACGCTTGTCTCTTACTCCACCTAAGGTTGCCATTTTTTAAATTGCTATGGAAATGAGATAGATGAAGCTTTTTCTGGCCCGGGGAAAGCTTTGCCTGCTACATTTCTGTGACTTGGACTGCTATTTAAAGGCACTAAAGAAAAACTAGAGGGGAAAAAAAGATAACATTCCTAACTGCACCCTTCAGGTCACTGTTTGTATAGAATAAGGAGAATAATACCTGCCACTCCAGATGAATATGGGATTTGTCTACATAGTTTTAAAAAAATGTGAAAAGCTCTGCTGTGCTCCCTTGCTTTCTCACACGGCATCTCTTGGGCTATAAACCTCTTACAGGTTTTCGGAAACCCCATGGGCCCTGGGGGGAACACCTCTGGCAATCCCATGATGCCCAGCGTGGCCAGCAGCGGCTCTGGAATGAACTCTCCTCCGTTTATGGGACAGCAGCCTTTCCCAGAGGGCTCCACCGGCAAGGGCTATGTGCAGCCAGGGATGTACGGGCGCACCACTTACCCAGGAGGGCCAGGCTTTACCACAAGGTAAGATTAGAACCTCAGTTTTATTCAGTGAGGATTGTGTATTGTGTCTTTGTAGGAAATGTGTTCTCTTCCCACCACAGATACTTGAGTATGTTCCATGCCCATGAATTGTTAAGGATTAATTGATTTATGATGTCTCTCTCTCTCTCTCTCTCATACACACACAACACACACACACACATACCAGTGAGGCGTGCATTTCCTATGAGGCCTTGCTCATATGAGCTACTTTATATCATGGTATAGTGCTTACAGTGTGAGACAAGGATCTGGAAAACCCAGGTTTTAATCTCCACTTTGCCATGGAAGCTTGGTGGGTGACCTTGGACCAGTCAAAGACTCTCAGCCTAATTTACCTCAAGGGGTTGTTGTGAGGATAAGACAGATGAGGGGAGAATGGTGTTATAAGCTGCTTTGGGTCTCCATTGAGGAGAAAAGTAGCATATACATAGAAATAAATAATTGTTTGTTTGTTTGTTTGTTTGTTTGTTTGTTTGTTTGTTTGTTTGTTTGTTTGTTTGTTTGGCAATGCAGAGTTAAAGTCAGTAGCCCTAGAAGGGTACAACTCTGCGTAGGATTTCACTATATATTTCCAGTCTATCTCATCCCAACAAAGCTACTAAACATGATTAAAAATACAAAACTCTCTATTGCATTTTAAAATCCCTCATGCCTGCTTAACACAACCATTAAAACTCACTCTGAACAAAGAGACGTCGCAGCACTCCTGTCAAACATGAGTGTCTGGCAGGTTCACAACTGCAAGGCATCCATTAAGACTATCTCTTTATGTGTTCTTACGGGGTGGACTTGGCAGGTAAATGGCACAGGGAAGAGGCCAGTCGGGATCCATTAGACAGGTTTTGTTTGCTATGGTGTACTTGACCTCTAATAGAAAGCGGATCGCAGCTGCTACCAGTAGTAAATAAGGCAGTGAAAGTCTGAAACAGCCTTCTCTTCCTCTGGGAACCCAGTGAAAGGCAACAGGCAAGCTGATTCTGAGAGTTCCCTGTTGCCTGTTTATGCCAATTAGGAAGATGAGACATCAGTCATGCAGGACCAAACCAAAGGTGTATGGTTCTCACGGTGGCCAACCGAATGCCCTTGGGAAGCTTACAAGTAGGACAAGAAGTCCCCGTCTCTCCACACTGTCCCTATTACTGGTGTTCAGTAGCATAATCTCTTAGAAAATGTCTTTGGAGGCCCCACTCTGCTGTTCCTCTCTAGCAGCTGGTATTTTGAGATATACTGCCACCAAACATGGAGGTTCCATTTAGCCACCGTGGCTAATAACCGTTGTTGGGTCTGTCATCTAATCCCCTTTTTAAAACTATCTAAAACTAGCGGCCACGAGTTAGTAACACATTGTATGAGGCAATGCTGTCTTTTCTCTGTCCCAAATACGCACAAGTCAGTTTCAGTGAGTGCTTGCTTCTTTATTCAGGATCTGAAAACAAGCCAAGGCAAATCAGTGGATCTGTAGCCCTCATTTTTATGCACCTCTTCCTCAGGGCTATACATCTAGGCTGCTTCGGGTGCCCATTGGGGAGGAAGGTGGAGTGTAAATGAAGTAAATACAATAAAATGGTTCTCCTCTCCTCCATTTTATCTATTTGAAAAAGAAAAGGGGGGGAAAACACTGTCCCCTCATTAAGAGGATAATACACAGAGAGCTGTGAATCAGCTCTCTGTGTAAAGGAAGAACACGACTTAAGATGAGGTACACGCATGAAAAGCAAAGCCCTCAGACGCATCATACTAGCTGCAGAAAGAGTCATCCTGGTTGCATAATCTGCATCCTTGTAGCGTCATCTTTCCCTGTCTGGGCCTCTAATTACTGTACAGCAGGCCCCCTACACACACACATGTTTCTTCCTGAAATCTAAACGGTCAACAGGAATTGTTGCCTGTATCGGTGTTCCTTACTAAGATGCCAAAGCCCAGGCGCCAAGTAGCCGCTGGTGCCTAAAACGTTAGGCCTGGCAATGGTCACTTGGAGATTTGGATCCTCCTATCTGGCTCTTAAAAGTCCCACTGGTTCCTAAATTATTTTAAGACTTGGTACCCCCCGGCTCTTCATATAGGCTGATCCTCATCCATTCAGGACTTTAAAGATGAAAGCTCTCGGAACTGGTCCCAGAAACAAATTGGAAGCCAGTGAAGATGATACAGGTTCATAAGGACATAAGAGGAAACCTGCTGGATCAGACCGGTGGTCCGTCTAGTCCAGCGTCCTGTCTCACACAGTGGCCAACCAGCTGCCCTGCAGGGTGAACAAACAGGGCATAGAGGTCCTTCCTGATGTTGCCTCTCAGCACTGGTATCCAGTGCTGCCACTGGATGTGGAGGCTCTCTTTATCTGCCATGGCTAGTAGCCAGTGATAGACCTGTCTGCCATGAATCTCTCTACTTCGCTTTTTAAGCCGTCTATGCTAGTGGCCATCTCTGCATCACTCAGCCTGAAACATGGGAAACGTAGGATATAAATATTTTATTGATAACAATAATGCATCCACCGGCAGTGAATCCCATAGCTTAATTACTCATTAAATGACGAAGTGCATCCTTTTATACTTCCATCAACTTAATTGGGGGTTCCCAAACGGCAGTTCCCTGTTAGAACTCTCGCAGTCACGTCCTGTATCAATTGCAGTTTCCAAACATTTTTCAGAGAGAGGGCCCTGAGTAGATCATGTTACAGTCAGCTGATCTGGTTGAGAAAAGGTCCTGTGTCACTGTGGCCAGATTATCTTCGTTAATATCTTGTGGCTTCTGCTCTGACCACTACACTGGCTAGTGACTGGCTGAGCAATCTGACCTGTCCAACAGTCATCAGAAAAACAACGGGGAAGAGGTGAATTTGCTTGTAAAGTTTCCCAGCAGCAGACCTGCTTTATAACTAGGACTGTGCACCAAGAAAGCCCAAATTCATGCCTGCCTTTGCTTTAGCTATTATTTCATTTGTATAATTTGTTCTGATTGTACTGTTGGGATTTTAAGGAAATTAGGGGTATGTTGAACAAGGTCTAGGAAGATGTATTTTATTGACTTTTTGCTGCAGCCTTCCTCCAAAGAAATCAGGGTGGCTATACAAGATCTCCTTCCCTTTTATCCTCCTGACAACCCTGTGAGGTAGGTTATGCAGAGGGATAATGACTAGCCAGAAAGTTACTTAGTAAGCTTTGTGGCTGAATGGTTTAGATGCAGGTTTCTGTGGTCTAAACAGAACCATTGTGCCATGTTAGCTTTCGAGTAATACAGAAAATTGGGGAAAATCTACTGAGAGACCTAGAGCCATAAGGATGAATAGAGAGGGCAAGTGCCAGCTGCTGTATGATCCACCCCAAGCTCCTCTTTGGATTTGGAACTTCCTATGCATTTTCAAGCTGGTGATTATTAGATTGCCACAAAAGAAAGAAACTTGGTTTTCCAAAGCATGTTAGCGTTGTTCTTGCAAGGATATCAAGCTCCATTTCAGATGCTAGATTCCACCCCTTGTCTGAGTAGAAGGAATGTACATGGCCTTCTCTGTAACCTCCTTTTCGTTCCAGTTACGCAGGCAGCCCAAATGGCCCTGGGGGAATGGGCATCCCCTCACATACCGGGAGGCCTCCTGCAGACTTCACCCAAGCTGCTGCCGCTGCCGCTGTAGCCGCAGCGGCCGCCACGGCCACAGCCACAGCTACAGCCACAGTCGCTGCTCTGCAGGAGAAGCAGAGCCAGGAGCTAAGCCAATATGGAGCGGTAAGATTCGGGCTGTGATTCAATGTGCAGAGCTTCTCAGTGTTGGGTGTGTGTGTGTGTGAAGGAAAGAGCTCACAGGTTGTGACTTGATGCCTGAGGAGCAGCATGATATGGAAGAGACCGTAATAAATAATCCTGCACTGGGCAGGGGGTTGGACTGTATGACCCCTTCCAACTCTATGATTCTATGAAATGCTTTAATTTTATTTGTGTGAGTCATGTGTGTGTTGGCGGGGGGGGGGGTGAATTTGTTACGAATGTCATGACACCTCCCCAAAGAGCATCATTGGGTTAAGGACAAGGAGAGGCAGTCCTGTAGCATACAGATGCCAATACAAGCAGTCGTAGCTTTAGTGCGGTGAGGGGCCCAGCTTTGAACAGCAGATTGCGGGGTGCAATGAAATGGGCCTCGAGTCTGGAGGTTCATGTGACCTGCCCTCATCGCCTGCACACAGGCCTTCAGGGCAGGGGCAGAGGAAAAGGTGTCTTCTGTGTGGAGGTTCAGAGGGCAAGACGTCCAGGGCTGGTCCGAAATGCACACACTTTGGGGGCAGAGTTTGTTCTGTCTTCCTCTGTACTTGTGGAGACAGGATTTGTCGGTTTTTAAAGCTACTACGAGAATCAATGGGCTGAAGGCAAGGCTGGACAAATTCAAATTATCCACCAAGCACATCAGTTTCTTGTAGGAGCCCCGTGGCGCAGAGTGATGAGCTGCAGTACTGCAGCCCAAGCTCTGCTCATGACTTGAGTTCGATCCTGGCGGAAGCCAGGTTCAGGTAGCTGGCTTAATGTTGACTCGGCCTTCCATCCTTCTGAGGTCAGTAAAATGAGTATCCAGTTTCCTGGGGGGAAAGTATGGATGACTGGGGAAGGCAATGGCAAACCACCCTGTAACAAAAGTCTGCCAAGAAAACGTCGTGATGCGACGACCCCCCATGGGTCAGTGCTTGCACAGGGGACTACCTTTACCTTTTACCTTTATATCAGTGTCTGAGTAGTAGTGGACAGAGAATCTTATTCCAGTGGGTAGTTATATGACCTGCCATCGTAGTGTGCTGAGATATCCTTTTAAAAGAGATGCCTTAGGCAAATTTTGACTGCAGAGAGTCACAGCACCTGGGCTGCTCGATGGATCTCTTGGGCTGTAAAAACAATCAATTTCTAGCTGTTAACCAGGATTGGGAAACCCAAATATTTTCTGTGAGAATGAGCAGAAGCATTTTAATCCAGGTCAAACTATTAGAATTATTGATCATAGCGATTGGTCACTGGAGATAGAGCAAGCTTTGCAAGAGGATTTTCTGACCTGGCATGCATATTTACTTGTACACACCCCAAAGTCTCTCTGCTGGATTATTTGGCTATTCCTTTGTAGTCCTCTGGAACAATTACTATTGAGTTTGTAGCTAGGCCTGTAGTGTTGTTCAGAGACAGCAGGTTCCATATCATTTAAAAGCTTCTGCTGAAAATATTTTTATATCGTGATTTGTTACTGTGTTAGGTTGTGTTAGTTTATATTTGCAGTTTCCTTTTGTTTCACTTTTAGTTGCCATTCATGCAATTGGTGTATTTGTGACAAAGTTTTTTTTAAGAACGTAAATGTTCAGTTTCCATAATCAGTGAGAATGGAGGAGATGGCGCTGAGGCTTTACAGGTGCCATGGCAGATGTACGTATGTTAACAGCGAAGAGGCTGGCTGCCCATTAATAGGCCGGGATGGCGGTTTGCATGGGGTTCATTAGTATAAGGATTTGTGTTCTCTGGACACCTGGCTTCTACGTGGTCTTTTAAAATGTCCTGTTGTTTAAACTTATTTTTCTTTCTCGAGATGGGGGCTGGACAGCCCTTCAACAACCAGTTTCTTCCTCACTCGGGGCCCCGAGGACCAGCAGTACCCCCTGGGATGAATCCAGCCAACATGGGTGGCGTGATCGGTGCGTCTGGAATGTCTCCCATGAGCATGAATGCAGCCAGGGCTCCTGCCCTCAATGCCTTGTATGGTGGACAACGGATGCCCCAGCATGGATACCCCGGCCCACCACAAGGCCAGCAAATCCCCAGGCAGAGCGTCAAGAGAACCTACTCCAGTGAGGTAAGCACATGAAGCTGCCTTAGACTGAATCAGACCATTGGACCATCCTGGTCTGTATTGTCAGATGAACAGCATCTCTCCAGAGGCTCAGACCCAGAGGTGTTTCACTGCATTGTCTACTTGATATGCTTGGAACTGAATCTAAGACCTTCTGCATGCCAAGCAGAGGCTCCGCCGCTGAGTCACTGCCCCTCTCTATGTATGGGTTGTATACATGGTGAGGCTGTAGACCTGTGAGCTGTCTCTCTGCGGGAAATGTTCAAGTGGATTTTAGGAACTAAATGCTCTGTGCCTCCTGCTGAAAAAGTGTGGAGCCACGAAATTCGAATAGATTTCCCTCAGGCTTAGGAAATCTTTGAATTCTCTCCAGGTGTAGAAAGAAGTGCAGCAGTTGTGTTCTCCATCTGCCCTGGGTTCTATGAATACAGAGTGTTCTCTGACTCTTTTGGCAAGTGTTATCACTGATCTTGCCAAGCCTTCTAGGACGGTGCACTTATATATTTAAATGATTGAGACTAAAGGAAAAGCAGATGCCATAAGGAGTCCTGCACCAGCTTAGGGTTGCCAGCCTTCAGGTGGTGACTGGAGATCTCCTGGAATTACAACTGATCTCCAGGCCGTGGAGATACCCTGGAGAAAATGGCTGCTTTGGAGGGTAAACTGTATGGCATCGTACCCTGCTGATGTACCCTCTCCTGCCCGAACCCCGTCCTCTCCAGGATTTTCCCAGCCTGGAAAGGGCAACCCTGTCGACCTTAATTTCAACATTATTCCCCCCTCCTTTATTCAAATCCATAGTGGAAGTAGCTTCAAAGAATCCTCCGGAAAGAATGCCACAGCTTCGTCTTAACCTTCATTGAATTCAAGATGGCAGTGCAGCAGGCATATGTGGCACACGGGTGATGGCTCCTCCCCATAAGGAGGCTCCTTGTGTGTGTGTATATTCAGGGTCAAGATCATCTGGCAGGTGAAATCCATGGGACCTGAACAAGATAGTCCATGATGAACACAAATTTGGATTGTAGCTGTACTCACCTGCTTCCATCCTCTTCTCCTTGCATGCATCCTAGTTTAGAAACCCCAGTTTGTAAGAAAGAAGCTTCATTTTGTCCATTTTCCTACAGTTGGACATCATGCATATTGGGGTCAACTGAAGGATTCTAAAATCAAGAATGCACACTCTGTGCGTGGGCAGGGGCACGGTTCATAAACACAGCAACAGGCCACATTTGTGCTCATCATTAACAAACCTCTGTTCGCTTATGACCTTGGAATGCAGCCGGAAGTAAATGTCATAGAAAGTCATGTGTCAACTTCTTCCAGGAGTTAGAGAGGTTCTAGATCTTTTTAATAGTGGATTTCTGCCTTATACAATCTTAGAGGAAAATCACTCATGCTACAAAACTATGATAAAAACTAAAAGGGTGTTTTTAATCATCGGGTGATCTGTTTTATTGTATCATGTAATATTTCACCTTTTGAATTCACAATTCAATTTCACCATTCAAAAGGTGAATACCCTTTGATTGGTATTTTCAAGAAATACACATTTTTGTCTATTCTAATTAGGAAGTACAATGGCTATTGGAGAAAGATATTTGAAATTCTATTTGATAACAGCAGTAGTGCTGCAGAGTTTTATAATATGATTCTAGACAAGGAAAGACCTTACCTGAAGTTCATTGAAGAATGGAATCAGGCATTACATAAAGTTTAAAAATAATTAGAAATGGATTTGGATGAAGATAATGCTAAACTTGACTTCATCTGGCTTAAAAGAGATTTTTAAAAAAAATATTCATAGTTTGTACTTGACACTAGCACAGAAGGTTGGCACATTTATATCCTATATCCTAAGATAAATGCTGGAGATTAGTTTTTTGTTATGTTCCCAAATCCAGCTTTGCTGGAAGAAGGTTTTCAAGTTGATTTTTGTAACTTACTGGCCATGATATTCCACTAGATCCAATGGTTGTTCTACTGTGCTGTTTGATAACAACAACAACTGATAATAGATTTGGTATTACTAATCAGTTTGATTGTTGCAACTAAAATTCGTATAACAGCATTTTGGAAATCTAGAGAAGCGTTTGGTATGTCAGATTGGTTAAGCATTTGTCTGGAAAATAGCTCTTTTATCAAAACTTACTCGCATAGAGATCTCTGTGAAAAATTCTGATAGTTTTATTGAGAGATGGCCTCTTTTCTTACTTTTTGAAAAGATGAAGTTAAAGATGGAATGTGTTCTTATGTCTGTCTTGATGTTCTGTGCCTGTATATAGCTTACAATGGTATTTGTTGTAATGTAAAAAATAAGCATAGTGGGCAAGATTAGAAGAAAGCACTCTAGCTAGGGTTGCTAACCTCCAGATGGGGTCTGGAGATCTCCTGGAATTACAACTGATCTGATTTCCAGACTGCAGAGATCAGCTCCCCTGGAGAAAACGGCAGCTTTGGAGGGGGGAGACTATGGCATTATACCCCGCTGAGGCCCTCCCTAGCTCCACCCCCTCACCTCTCCAGGAATTTCCCAACCTGGAGTTGGCAGCCCAGACTCCAGCCATCAATTTTGTGATGACAACTCTGTTTGCCATGCTCACCTGGCCATTTGCTGATGGATTGTTTGCCAAGGCTGTATGTATACCAGGTCATTAGCCTGGGATCTGGTTGAAAAGGTTGTCTGCCTCCCATCCTATTTTTCTGACACGATTCCCCCTGATTAGCACTTCACTTCTTTTTCCCCTGCACATCAAAGAGGTGCTATCATTTCCCTGAGTTATTTAGGACCAAATGGTCTGTGATGCTATGCATCCTGTCCTTTGTGCCTCCCCACTTACCTCCATTAGCAGAGCCTCTTACCCTTTCAAAAGAACCAAGGCTGTTTTGCACATATCCAGCCATTCTCCATCAATGACCACGTTTTTAAGAGGCAGAGGAGAGGGTTGTGTCTTGACCTTGCACTACCCAGCTGTTTTACAAAACAACAGAGATGTCTCGAGGTGTTCTTCCCCTCCCAGCTCCTTCTTTTGTTGTGCATAGATCATCACAAACTTTGGTACAGATGCAATTGCACGTGATTTATGTTTTAGAGAAAAGAATGTTTGAAATCCTGAGAGGAGAAAAAGTGTATAGATGGGTGTGGCACACATGACAATAAACACTGAGAACACCATAGAATAAATGGAATTTAAAAAGAAATGGAAATAATACACAGATATGCACAGCACCCCTAGTCATAATGTTTCTTTGGTATGAGGCAGGTTGAAAAGAACTCCTGAAAATCCTTGGCTTGAACTTTACTGATCATATGCTTAAAACCTAATTTAGAGGACTGAATATTATAGATAGTAGACTGGTGGGAGGTTTACATTTGGCCACAATTAAAAGAGCATTTTTAAAAAGAGAGACCAGCCTGAGGAGGGGAAAGCAAGTGTGTCACCGTGATTGTGTAACCACGTGGCAAAACACAAAGCTGTAACTATGTGAGAGTGACAAGAAAACTTGGTGAAAGTCATTTTCACACACACACACACACACACACACACACACACACACACACACACACACACACACACACACACACACACAAAAATGTGGATTCTGTATTTATTAAATTGTTGTTCTCCCTCCAAAGTTGACAATGAGGAAATTGAAATCGTCCAAGATTTTCTGTTCCTTGGCTCAATCATGCAACAAGGAAATCAGAAGGAGATTAAGACTTGGAAGAGCAGCTGTGAGGGAGCTAGATAAGATCCTTAAAGATGTCTGTCTGGGGACCAAGATCAAGATAATCCAAACTATGGTATTCCCCATTATGATGTATGGATGTGAAAGTTGGACAGTGAAGAAAGGTGATAGGAAGAAAATGGATTCATTTGAAATGTGTTGCTGGAGGAGAGTTTTGTGGATACCTTGGATGGCCAAAAAGACAAATAAGTGGGTACTAAATCAAATCAAGCCTGAATTCTCTAGAAGCTAAAATGACAACACTGAGGCTATTGTACTTTGGTCACATGATGAGAAGACAAGGTTGTCTGGAAAAGTCAATAACGCTAGGAACAGTAGAAGGCAGTAGGAAAAGAGGAAGACCTAAAATGAGATGGCTTGACACTCAATAAAACAAGCCGTTTGCAAGATCTGAGCAAGTCTGTTAATGATAGGACGTTTTGGAGGTCTTTCATTCATAGGGTCGCTATAGGTCGGAGGCAACTTGACAGCATGTAACACACACACACCTGCCTCCATTTTTCTCCTCACAGTAGCCTTGTGATTGAGGTTAGTCACAAAGAAAATGACTGGCTCAAAGTTGCCCACTGAGTGTTCATGTCAAATAAGGACTTGAACTTGTGCCTCCCCAAATGTAGGCCAACAATCTAATGGTTACGCCACACTGGCCCACACACTTCACGCAAAACAGGTACATAAAACCTAGATTCTTGCAAAGACTTCTTAGCAATAGCTGCCCCTAAATTATAGGACTTCCTCCCCCAGAAGCAGCGCTTGGCTCCCTCACTGCAGGCCTTCTAGTAACAAAGGAAAACTTTATAAAAAATTTTTAAAAAATTCTTAAAGCGTTTGAGTAGGAATATTAGCCCTTACTTAGTTATCACTTTTCAGTTGTTATTTTAAAATGGAGTGTTATTGTTTCTTTTCCCCCTGTGAGCTGCTCTTGAGCATATTTTTTTATGGCAAGGGGGGCATAAAAATGTTCTAAATCACATTGGTCACCAGCTCTGTGTTTAGCTTACTGTTCTATTACTGAAATTATCTGTGTTAAGTGGTTCTGTGAAGGAATGCTTTTTCTTCTACCACCCCCATCCTTATAGTGGGGGACACTCATTTATCCCATTGATCACCCTGTACAAGTTCCAGTTAATCTCTGGAAGAGGTAACCACATTGGATGGTATATACAGTAGTTCCCAGGTTTTTACCCCTGGTATTTCAGGGACCAAACAGTGATGGAACATCAGAGACAACAGGAAGTAGCAGAAAAATGGGGTGGGGCTCAACTGAACATGCATTGGGACCTGTTTTGGAATTTGTGAAAAAAATTCCATGTTGTGCTATCCAGGGGAGTTTTTTTCAAATGGGAAGAAGCCCAGTACAGCTTGGTCTAAATACTGATCAGATTTCACTCTCAACCATTTTTTTGCCAAGGCATTTTGCAGATAAAATTACTTGCATCTGTGCTTAGATGCCAGATCAGGTGTAGGCCCAGTGCAGGAGGTGTCCCAGCCTGTGAGTGTTGCTGTGTTTTTCAATGAGTTTCTGTTGATGTTGAAGGGTTACCTTATAGTCACCCTGGTGTACAAGCCATTAGAATTCTGTCATGTCTTCTTTGTCTCTTCCAGGGCTATCCAGGACAGCAGTACATACAGGGTGGCCAGTACCCTTCCCAAGCTGGACAATATGCCCCCAGTGCACCTCAGCCATCAGCTCCGTCCCCCTCGTATCCTGGCCACAGGATGCCCATTCAACAGGGAATGAGCCAGTATCTTTCTGCCTCTGGCACTAGTGGCCAGTATTATAAGGTACCCAGTTACTATGGTAACAGCTTCCAAGATTCTCGGTGAATGTGAAAAAGAAATTTTACCGGTAAAAGGAGAAAGAGACTCCTTGGTAGGAATGATGAGTATAATATCACAAGAGAGGCTCCAGTCTTGTTATCAAGGGCCCAGACTGAGTCATTTTAATCTGTCTGTGAGATGGGCATGGGGTAGGGGTTATGGGTCTGACTGAGGGTTTAACTTGTAGTGAGGCAATTTTTTTGTTATTGTCAGCTCTGTTCTGTTTCCCCCTTCTCATCCATGTTTGTGATATCTGTCTATTTTAGATGTTTACCTTCTATCCAAAGACATCCTAAGAAATTAGCCTTCCATTCAGCCATCACTGTATAAGAGGATGGGAGGGGGCTCTTTCTTGTCCCCCCGTAACAGGAATTTTAAAAGGATCCAGCCCTTCATATTTGTTTAACACTCAAACAGACTTATTTTAGATAATGAAACCACTTAGATGGGTATAAGTCTATTGAAGTCAACAGGTTTAAAGCAGTATAACTCTGTTTAGGATTGCCCTGTGGGTCACTGACAGCCCAGAGATGTAGTATATTATCCACTCTAAAAAGCTGAGGAGAAAAATAGCATGGTTAAGAGAGAGCCATTTTCAGTCTTGGAAACTGGAGTGGTCTGGGAGGCATGGATCACTCTGCTAACTCTGGTCTTTGGAACTTTCTCTTTTTCAGCCTGCTGATCAGTTCAATGGTCAAAACGCCAACTTCAATGGAGGCAACTTCAACAGCTATGGGCAGGCTACCATGAATGGAGTGAGTTGTCTTGTGTTACTCGTGTGGTGGTGTGGTTAGAGAGTCGGAATAGGGCTCAGAAGATTGGGGGGTGGGGGTTTCAAATCTCCATCAAACAAGAAGGACGTTAGATGACCATGGCCTATCACTCTCTGAACCTTACGTGCCTCACAGAGTTGTTGTGAGGGTGAATAATGGAGATGGGGAGAACTGTGTACGCTACCCTGAACTGCTGTGACAGATGGATAGATATCCTGGGTGCTTAGCTGTAATGAAGGCACTAAATGAGTGCCTTGTAAGATAATGGTCCTCATTTCCTCTCTGAATTTCTGGTTCACGTGTATTGTGAAATGAAGCAGAAACTTGAGGAGACGGAATTGGTTCAGTTTTCAAATTACAGTGGGAGGTCGCGGAGAATGACATTTTGGAGTGCTCCCTTATATTAAAAGGATTCGTGGAGATCTAAGCACAGAAAGCAGAGTGTGTTGGAACCTTTTCCCCTCCTCTTTTCATTTTATGTTTGGACTGGTTTTTTTAACATGAAGAAACATTCAGAGCTGAAATCAAACACCTGCAAACTTACCTTAAGTCTGCAAGGCTTTATTGAACAGCAACTGTCATTCCCACAGTTTGAGGTTGCAGATCATCCATGCCATAGATTCATTACACACATACAGAAAGAGAGAGAGCTGTTGTTGTAGGACTAGTTTCTTCACTTTCTAAAATGGCATGTGGGAGCATTTGTGGATCACACACGCACAGGACCCATACCCTTGTGTTAATCAGTCCAGAATTACACCACCCCCAGCTTTCTGCATTCTGTCACTGACATGATTTAATCTTCTTTGAACACATGGAGCTGCCTTCTACCATTGGTCCATTGAAAACAGTACTGTCTGCTAAGACTGGCAGTAGCTTTCCAGGGTCTCAGGTGGAGGTCTTTCAAATCACCTACTCTCTGGTCCTTTTAACTGGAGATGCCAGAGAATGAACCCAGGACCTTTTGCTTGCCAAGCAGATGCACTGCCTCTGAACCACGGCCCTTCCCCTATTCCCTGATAGGAAAAAGAAAGCAAATTGTGGCTGTTCTGTGTTGTGTAATCTTGAGTAGGTGTCTGTCAGTCCCCCAACATCATCCTCCATTTTTGTTCACTAACTTCCTTGAGATGGAACTGCATCTATGCCTCCCCTCTTTCTCAAGCACAGAGCTTTCTTCAGAGATGTGTATTTAGTTGTTAGCCTAATGCTGGCTTCTCTTTTCAGCCTGGAAGATCCATGCCTGGCTACCCCAGCTCCCCACTACCTGGTAACCCCACACCTCCAATGACACCTGGAAGTAACATCCCTCCATACATGTCCCCCGGGCAAGATGTGAAGTCACCTTTCCTTCCAGACATCAAACCCAACATCAATTCCTTGCACCCCTCTCCCTCTGGTAAGTCTTAAGTAAAGGCCCCACAACTCTGACTGTATGTATGTATGTATGTATGTATGTATTTAAAAGTTTTGGATGCCACCTTTCTGCCCAAATAGGGTACTCAAGGCAGTGGAGGAACAGGGAGCCCTTATGGGTCCTCGAATGCACCATTTTCCCCTTCTTTTCTTCTCTAGATATAAGACAGTATCCAACCATGGCCCACGGGAAGTTCCTATGGCATAAGGAGCCTTCCTCCAGCTTCCTCACCCATTGGAGGAGGAGTAGTCTTCAGATTTCGCTTAGTGGAGTGATAAGATAGAAGCCTAATCAGGCTCAGAGAATCCTATTATTGTCCCTGGGCATGAGCACACATATGTGCGCGCACACATGCACACACGCACACTTGCTTTTTGAAGTTCAAAATCTGCTACTCCTATAGCATGGTGGCCAAATTTGGCTTTCTTCTTCCTCTCCTCCCTACACAACATCCCAAGAAAAGACTCCAAGTAATCTCTTTCTAGTAGGCTGATGACCTCTGTTGACCTTTGGAATTATTGGTCATAATTCAACAAGCCTTTTAAAAAGACAGCTTTGCATACAAAAAGAAACTTTCCTCAAAAAGTTAGTCTTTAGACGCCATATCTTTAAAACTGCTTCTTTTCCTGTGTGCCCTTTTACTGTCTCTTGAACTAAACCGAAAGGCCCTTTCAATGCCACCCTCACGTCAGAAAGGAAGAATACGGACTGTAAAAAGGCATTCGGGATCTGCCACACCTTTATGGAACACCCTACCTTGAGAGATCCCCCCCAGAGTCCTAACCCGGGTATATTTCATAGAAGCATTTCATAGAATCATAGAGTTGGAAGGGGTCATACAGACCATCTAGTCCAACCCCCTGCCCAGTGCAGGATTATTTATTACGGTCTCTTCCATATCATGCTGCTCCTGAGGCATCAAGTCACAACCTGTGAGCTCTTTCCTTCTCTCTCTCTCTCTCTCTCTCTCTCTCTCTCTCTCTCTCTCTCTCTCTCTCTCTCTCTCTCTCTCTCTCTCTCTCTCACACACACACACACACACACACACACACACACACACACACACACACACACACACACACACACACACACACACACACACACACACACACACACACACACACACACACACACACACACACACACACACACACACACACACACACACACACACACACACACACACACACACACACACACACACACACACACACACACACACACACACACACACACACCCCCAACACTGAGAAGCTCTGCACATTGAATCACAGCCCAAATCTTACCGCTCCATATTGGCTTAGCTCCTGGCTCTGCTTCTCCTGCAGAGCAGCGACTGTGCCTGTAGCTGTGGCCGTGGCCGCCACTGCGGCTACAGCGGCAGCAGCAGCAGCTTGGGTGAAGTCTGCAGGAGGCCTCCCGGTATGTGAGGGGATGCCCATTCCCCCAGGGCCATTTGGGCTGCCAGCGTAACTGGAAACACGACTAAAAGCACTTTTGTTTGTGCAGGCTCTGGTGCTGCTGAATAACAAATTTTAATATATATTTGCTTTAATGTTAACTTTAATAGACTATTCTTATCTGCTTGAAGCCTCTGAAGCTGTAATTAAATAGTCTCACCAAGCATTTATTAAGCAACTGTGGGAGCTCTGCTTTAAAAAAAACCCCACACAACTCATGTGATAGGCAAGAGCAACATTCCATTTGGAATCCTTTTATTGGAGTATATTTGAATTTGGTTTATGCATCCAACCATATCAAGTGATAAAATTCTCCCTGGGGATTGTCACTTCAGGCTCCTGGTGGGGGATGGGTTTTGCATGCTTGAAAATTTGCCCCCTCAAAACAGCCCTTCCTTTCCGCTTCCTCGGTGAAAACTATGTTTCATGCTTGTCTGATTATTCCCACCTCCTCATTCTCTTATCTTGGCCTCTCACCACTATTCATATCTTTACTGCCAAAACCAGTATTGGACTATGTGACACCCATCCTTATATCTTACACTGGCCTCCTAAGGCCACTCCCAGCTCCGTTACAAATTCCTTGCCCTTAAACTCCTCTCCATTCTCATATCAGGATATATTCCTGCCTGTGACCTTGGCTCCACAAGCTATCTCTTGCCCTCTCAAATGACTCCTCCCTTTCTCCCGTGCTTGTCCCTTATGCCTGGAATTGCCTACCTGCACAATGCCACTTTATCCACTTCATCTACATCCTTTCTCAAAACTCAGGCTTTACCCAAAATTTTTTTGACACAACCCCTTAGTCCACATTCCCTATGGAGCCCAGGGAATGAATGTACATTGTTCCCTTGTTTATTCCCACCTCCTTCTCGGCCTTTTGATGTCTTCCTTGTCTCAGATTTTAGATTGTAAGCTCTTTGGGACAGAGATCTGTCTTGTGCTCTGCAAGGCACCAGGTACATGGATGGCACTAAATAAATAAATAACCTCCTACCATGTAGAAAACAAATGTGTTATGAATTAGCTCAGCTCTCCTTTTAACAAATGTTTTAATGTGCGGAAAGTTGCTTGGTATTTGTTTTGTGACACACACCCCTGATGTCAAGAAAGGAACAGCTTTAGCACTTGATTCTACTGAAGGGAACCTTTCACTCTGGATTAGGTTGGGAAGCAATTTGGAGCATCACTGAATTTTAGTAGCTTGAGGAGCAATGGCTGGAAGGGACAGTTGGGTGAAGGGTTGGGTGCTGCGCCTTGGAGGGGGAGAGGGGCACCTAGGCGTCTTATTGCATTGCACGTAATCTGGAATAAAAGGAAGGTAGAAACTTCCCCCTATCCCCCAATGCATGGGAAATACTGTGTACTGAGGGAAAGGAGGCCTCTGGCACAACAAGGAAGCTGGGGGAGGGGAGGGGCCTGTGCTTTGTACAGTCTGCTGTTTGGCACAGAATGCAGGTCCCCAGATGCAAGCTGTGTGTTACTGCATCCCTGGTTGGGCCCAATGCCAGCTTTTGTGCCTCTGCGATGCCTCCCAGTGCCTGCAGCTCTGCCTCTGGTCAACCCATCCCATCACCAGTTTTTCCTCTCCTCTTACGCCATTAGGAAACCCTTGTGATGAATTGCGCCTGACCTTCCCTGTGCGAGATGGCGTGGTTTTGGAGCCCTTTCGCCTCCAGCACAACTTGGCGGTCAGCAACCATGTCTTCCAGCTCCGGGACTCCGTTTACAAGACCCTGATGCTCAGGTGAGAGCCGTCTCTCTCTCCCTTCCCCTTCTCTACCTGAGGCTGTCGATCCTGTGCAGGAGCTTCCTTTTCACCACCTCTAGCTCAGCAAGAGAATCGCAGCTGTTTCTCTCTTGCCCAGAAATGGCCTTGAAACTGAAGTAGGGCTACTTTTCATTAGAGATTGTGTAGCCAATACAGGGCCCAGTTTGCCTTAGTGAGGGGCAGAAGCTACTGGGAACTACATTGCAGCAGTTCGGAGTCCACACTGGAACAACTCACGATGCTGGTCATGAGTTGCACAGTACTTTACAGCATGGCCCTGCATCCTTCCTTCCTTCCTTTCCTCCTGAAGGAGCGTATCCTCTTTGCTCTGTCCGACGTGTATGGAGAGGCATTCTCAGAAACCGCTCCATATTTGTGTGGAACTCTCTTCTGCTGGAGGTTTGCTATAGCTCGAGCCTATTTCTGAAGCACTAACAGGAAGACATGAGTTACCATTTGGCATGTCTGACTATGTTCTTTAAAAGAACAAGCTGTCTGTCTGTGTCCTTCAGGATAGATATGAATATTTCTTAGCTTGCCAGAATATTTCATATTCTACAGAGGTAGCTGAGATGGCCTCTCTAATATGAAGTTTCCTGTACCATTCCAGGACTGGCTCCTTGGCTGTGACAAGATGTGCCATTTGGGCTGTATTTTCCTAGTATCCTTTCCTTTGGGGGGGAGAGTGGCATTGCTCAGCAGCAGGGCATGTGCTTTGAATGCAGAAGGGACCAAGTGGATTCCTGGATCTGAGATTGCTGGTGCTGGAAAAGACAAACACACCCCAGAAAGTCACTACTGGTCAGTAGATAAGGCTGAGGTAGATGAGCCAGTGGTCTGATTTGGTGCAAGGCAGCTGCACATGTATCACAAGACTAGTCACAGTGGTTTGAGAACTGGTATCACTGACTGAAACTGACATGGGTTTGGCATTTGAAGGATTAGAAACTTTCATCTTTTCCCTGCCTATCAGCCCTTGGCTCCTTACCTTTGGGGCATCCATCTTGTTTGTAAGACGTGGGATGTCCTTGCACAGATGCGTTTTGCTCCACTAGGGAATGCAGAGCAGGAATACTCCAGACATTTAACCTCTCCCACCCAGCCCTGAACCCTTGCTCTTTACTCCCTTCTCCTGCACCTAGGCCTCCTGATTTTTTTTAAAGAACAGCTATCCAATTGTCCTTTCTCTTGTCCTAGGCCTGACTTAGAGCTGCAATTTAAATGTTACCACCACGAGGATCGACAAATGAACACCAACTGGCCTGCCTCTGTCCAGGTCAGTGTGAATGCGACGCCCCTGACCATTGAGCGAGGAGACAACAAGACATCACACAAGCCGCTCTACCTAAAGCAGGTGTGCCAGCCTGGGAGGAACACCATCCAGATCACTGTCACCGCATGCTGCTGTGTAAGTCACCTCTTGGGCTCATCTGTTTTTGAACGATCTCTTATCTCATTGACCACAGCATGTCTCTGTCTGTCCCGAAGAAAGCCCAAAGTCATACCATCGTGTTGATTAGTTATGCTGATCTGCTTCCAGCTGCTTATTTTATGCCCCTTAGATATGATATGTATCCTCTGCCTTCCAGCCAAAATTGGCTCCTAAAGCAAAAGAGTTAAAATCTAACATACAGGTACAATATATTAAGGATACAAGGATATGTGTGTGCCTCTCTTTTGCTCCCTGGTAGTAGATAACCCAGTTACTTCCATATGGAGATGGTTTCCCATTGTGCTCTCATTGCCACAGCAGATGCAGAGGCGTTTGCAGTGGCAATGGAGCTTCCACACAGAGGCGTTCTTCATTCATACCTCTGTTTCCCCTTTGTGCCTGTCACCACCACCACCGCACCATCAGAGAGCTGTTTTCCCCTCTTTAAACAAATACAATATGTTGCTATAGCGTAGTACTTCTTACTGCTATGGCAATATATCTACTCCCAATAAAATCAACCAACAGAAAACCTGTCAGTAGGGGGATGAAAGAAGAAACTGAGAGCAGAACTACAAGTGACAAAAGGCACAGATTGGACACTTGTCAGCTTCCCTCAAGTTTTGATGGTAAATGTAGGCATCCTAGTCTTGCAGCTTGGCTCTCCGACTGCTGTCCAATGGACTTTTCAACTGTCACTTGTCCAACATTCCGCCAAGCTGCCTACATTTCCCATCAAAACTTGAGGGAAGCTGACAAGTGTCCAACCTGTGCCTTTTGTCACTTGTGGTTCCGCTCTGAGGCAAATGTGGGCAGGTAAGTGTGGAAATCTGCATGTTCTGATCCCATACACTCCCTAAACCTGCTTTGAGCATCATCTTTTGGGAAAAATTGAACCAAAGCAGGTTTGGAGGAAAATGCTGAAGCCAGGGAAAACTGGGAAGATAGGAGACTGCACAAAGATGTTGCATAGAAGTGCCCCTCCAGTCACTGAGGGAGATCAAAACCTCCATGTGGTGGTAGCATCTGCAGTCTGGGTTTCAGGCTCTTTCTTCCAGAGGGCAGAAGGAGCCAGGGCCATTGATGGAAAAGACCCAACAAGCCACAGAAACATCCCTGCTGTTCCGTTCCAGGGAGGAGCAGGGTCTGAAGCCCCTGATCACCTGGCTTGCTGAGAGTTCACCAAGCACATGCCAATGTTGCCTCAGCAGTTTGGAGAAAGGGCAGGATATAAATATTTTCACAACGTTTTAAAAACATGTCCTTATCGCTCTTATCTCTGCAGCTGTTAAGGGTTTGGAACTCAGATTCTCAGGAATTGGCACTGGAGACCCACTTCTCCACTGATGCTGCAGGTCCCTAAAAATGGAATAGACACTCTATTTACTACTCATTTGCAATGGGACCTTTCTCAGTTTGCATTGGGAGCATTCCTATAATGCTTTTCCTGAGCACCACACAAGCATTCTCTCAGTAATTCTGAGTCAGCTAGGTCAGTATTATCAACCCAGTACTGCAGATGGAGGGGCCGAAACGGCACGAGGGTGGTTTGCCAAGGGCCACTTGGCAAGTTTGCATTTCCAAGTGGGATTTGAATCAGGGACTTCCAAGCTCACACTTCTGGCTGCTGCACTAGCCCAGCTCTCACAGAAAGCAGGAAAGCTGACTTGATGGTTGACGCAGAGAAGCAGTAGCTCACCTGCACGCACGGGGTCTACCCAGCTAACCCCCTCTCTTTCTTTTTCATTTCAGTCTCACCTCTTTGTCCTGCAACTGGTGCACAGGCCTTCTGTGCGCTCTGTTTTGCAAGGCTTGATAAAAAAGCGTCTGCTGCCCGCTGAGCACTGCATCACCAAAAGTGAGTATGCTCCGATCCGCGGCATCTGTAAATGTTGGGTCAGGTGGTCAGTATTCTTCATCTGGATTCTTCAAGATTGTAAAGCCTTCTTTGCAGAGTAGGGGCTGTGAGCCCATTCTTTCAGGGCCTTCACAGCGCTAGGAAGAAGTGAAGTGCATTGACAGGATACCCCTGCAGCCCTTGAGTTCTTTCTGTTCCAGAGCGAATGACTGTGAGCAGTTTTGTTCCTGACTTTTTAATTTCTGCTTTATAGCATGAGGATGCTTTTGTGTTGGTGGTGTTTGATTTTATTTACAAATTCCCTGCCATTCAATCCAAGTTAGGGGTTCAGGGCTGCTTTTGAAACCATGAATTAAAAACCGCAAGCACAAAACATTTTAAAATGTAGTACAAAGAGAACAACTATAGGATACAGTAAAGCAGATTGGAAATGCAGCGGAGAATCAGTAGCAAAGAATTTCACAAATCAGTTTAGCCATCCCAAACCCCTGTTCAACAAAAAAGATTTGAGCCAGCAGCCTTTCCTAGCAAGAGCATTTCATGCTGGATACACCATCACTAAGAAAGTCCTGGATCTTTCTCTCTACAAAATTACCTCTGATGGCAATGGCAGGCATTTGGGGACCTGAACAAATGGGAGGGCGTATGGAGGGGAAGGATCATAATTACACATACTGAAACTTCTAGGTTCATCCTCCAGCGTTACCAGATGAACATATCCCTTGGTTGACATGTCTGCCCTTGACCCATTTCAGTCTGGCTGCTGGCCTGGATTTGGGACTGAGGTGGCATTGGTTGTTTGCTGCGATTTTTGTGATATTGGTTTGGCAAACAATTGTGGTGTTTTTTTAATAAACTATTATTGTTTTATTTGTCTGTCTGGCTGTAATATTCTAAATAAGTAAGGAAACAGATTTAGGGAACTTGAGACCCTGGAAAAGACTATCAGGCTAGCTGGACTATAGTATCAAGCTAGCTGGCAGCATCATTTGTTCATACGAAGTATGGCTCTGAAAAAGATGTGTTGTTTCCTTTGTCCACAGTGCTCCTCTGCATTTTAGGGAACACTGCATAGAGAGTGAATTAATATGTGCAGTCCATGTTGTCTTACACTATCAACTCAAACGGAGCTTGTTTAAGGTTTCAGATACTGGCTTTTTCCTTCCTCACTTCATGAGATCAAGTGCTGGAGAATGGACCTGAAGCCTTGTACATGCAAATTATCTCTTGGTCACTGAGCTACAAAACCTCTCATCCTTCCTCCACTTCAGAGCTAGGCAGGGATGATGTTCTTGAAATTGAATAATAATAGTAACAACATTTGATTTATATACTGCCCTTCAGGACAACTTAACACCCCCTCAGAGCAGTTTACAAAGTATGTCATTATTATCCCCACAACAATCACCCTGTGAGGTGGGTGGGACTGAGTGAGCTCTGAAAGAGCTGTGACTGACCCAAGGTCACCCATCTGGCTTCAAGTGGAAGAGTGGGGAATCAAACCGGGTTCTCCAGATTAGAGTCCCACTGCTCTTACCCACTGCAGCAAACTGGCTCTATAGGAAGCAAAGAGGCTGTGACAATTTATGTCTTTATTTTATTTTTAACCCGCCCTCCCTGCAAGCGGGCTCAGGGCGAGATACAACATTGATTAAAATACAGCTTAAAATCAATTATAAAAACAGATCAAATTCTGTGCCCCTTTCGGGGCAACCAGAGGGAGTGGACTCTCCATCCCCCTTGTAGGCTGGGAGAGCAAGTTTGTGTATTTGATGATCAGAACTTGGGTGGGAATGCAAAATAATGTCTAGAGCATAAGAAAACTGTTCAAGAGACCTGGGTTGCTTCTGCACATCCCCACCCCTGGACTGCAGCAGTTCTTTGGGGGGCTTCTATCAATGTAGTTGCTACAGGGGTGGTGGCAGGCACAAGGAAATACAGTGTGGAATATCCCTGTGCAGAAGTTCCATTGCTACTGTGAATATCATGGCAATGAGAACAGAGTATTCCCTCTCATCACCTAGTAAAGCGAAACTTCAGCAGTGGCACGATTCCTGGAACTCCAGGTCCAAATGGCGAAGATGGTGTGGAGCAGACAGCCATCAAGGTGTCTCTGAAGTGCCCCATCACTTTCCGGAGAATTCAGCTTCCTGCAAGGGGTCATGATTGCAGACACATACAGGTGAGTCTCCAGTTCTAGCTCCGCTTCCCCTTGTCTCTGGAGAGGTATAATTACAGACATGCCTTATTAAGCCCTGCCAGCCACACAGACATTTTATCTATCACTTCCACCCCAGTTGTTCTGTGATGAGCACAGAGTGGCATGTATGTTTCTCAGGCGATCTTCCATCCAGGTAGCTTATAGGGCTAAATCTGCTTAATTTCAGCAGCAGAACTGTGTCATCTGCCTTCAGATCATTCTTACTAAGCAGAAGCCTGCACTGAGGGGCATCTTCTCCTCTGATGCTCCAAGGCCAGATTTGCTGGCCCCATATCCAAATTCTTCCCGCCAGTGGGGGACCCCGAACTACTGATGTCCTCTCTCTAGCTATATTGTTCCACTTTCTGTCTTTGCTCAGTGCTTCGACTTGGAGTCCTACTTGCAGCTGAACTGTGAAAGAGGGACATGGAGGTGTCCTGTTTGCAAGTGAGTATTCAAAGTTCTCGTGCAGAAGGAGATGCAGGAGATGTTGAACAAACATAATGAAACTCACTGCCACAGGATGGTAGTGATGGCCACGAGCTCAGATGCCTTTGCAAACGGTTGAGACCCATTTGTGGATATCAATGGCTTTTAGCGGTAATGGCTAATAGAACCTCAGGATACCAGAAGCTAGTATCAGCAACAGAGGGAAGCTTTGGCTTCCATGCCTTGCTTGTAGATCTTCCAGGGGCCCTCTGGTTGGCCACTTATGGCCTTAAATAATACATCTAGCAGCATGGACCAGAGGTTCAGCCATCCATTTGCCAGCTGTGTAACTCTGGCAGGTGTCTCATACTCTTTGCCCTTTGTTGTGTTTGACAAACCTCAGGAACAGTGCAATAACCTCAAGGGCTTGTGTGCAGAGAGAGGGAAATGGAAAGAACTTGCTGGGAATCAATAGCTTTATGTAGCCAGACTCTCAAAGGGAGTCCCCGGCTGTAAATCTCTCTCTGTGTTAACTGACACCCCCCCCTTCCTCTTCTCTTCTTTATTCTCAGTAAAACAGCCTTGTTGGAGGGACTAGAGGTGGATCAGTACATGCTGGGGATTCTGATCTATATTCAGAAGTAAGTCTTGTGGTTTATCTCTTCCTTGGTTATTGTATGGAGTATGGGCTGTGGTCTTGCTCCAAGCCGTTGGGGACAGTGTGGACCAGAAAGACCAATTTTAGGACAGTGGATGGGACTGACAGGTGATTTCCCACCCACCCACCCCCACAAAAAAATTCAGTTTTAAAATGGTGAGAGGCAGCAGCATGGTGCAGTACAAGGGAAGATCCAGATCCCTATTAGAGGCGTCCACCATCCAGTTTTAAATTCGCAGATTGATTGCCTCCGATTAGTTGACTGTTGCTGCCTTGTATATTTTAACTTTTTTAATATGTAAGTTTTATTAGAAATGTTTTTACCTGATGTAATCCGCCCTGGGCCTGCTTGTGTGGGGAGGGCAGAATAAAAGTCAAATGTAATAAATAATAAATAGAATCTTGGATTTCACCATCTGGAATCAAATCACCCTTGAACTACACAGCCCTCTGGGCGTTATTTTCAGCCTAACCTCTCACAGGGTTCAGATATATGCCTTCTAATCAGACAAACGCCCTAGGCAGCCTACACACTTACATTGCAGTCCTATGCAGAGGTATTCCAGTTTGCACCCCTTGAAATCACGGGACTACAACTGGGGTGACTCTTCATAGGATTGCACTATTAAACACAATTGCACAAAACCTAAAGATCTCACCAAGTGAAAAAAAAATGGCTGTTGATGTATTCTAAACATGAATGCCATGTTCTCAGAATACTTTCAGAATATCAAGCAGGTAACATTTAACCACTGCCCCCCTTTTTTCTAAAAACTAGTTTTGTTGTGCTCCTTGCACTTTCCTGGGTGGTGAATTCTAAAGCAGTGGAGCCATGACTCGGAAGCTCATGCCATGTTGTGCCTTTTACTGGCTTTACAATTCATATTGAGAGTCCTCTGAGCAGGGCTTTTCAAGCTAAGCTTATAGTACAGGAAAGCTTGTAGGATTCATGTGATAATAACAATGATTTGGAAAGAATTTTGTATACCAAAAGATACTACCACATTCATATAATGGTTTCCCTGTTAGCAGTTCCTGCTGCCCATGCTTGCCAGTGAACGAGCGCAGCATCTTCATCCCATTCATTAACATGCTCAAGCCCACATCCTAGCGGTCCCCATCCCTCACCAATGCCACCCCACCCCCTTCCTTTGCCTGTCCGTTTGCCTCATAGTGAGGTAATTTTGAATTTTTCTTTCAGCCCCAAATATCCTGTTAGGTGATTACCAGCCTTGTCAGTCAGCACACATGAGCCTTCCTGTCCTAGAAAGCAGAGCAGTTCAGCTAACATGCAAAACTTCCCTTCCGCCATTTGAGGGCCTCCCGCTCCAATTTTCACTGCCTGAAAAAAGACAGCATTGCTTTACATAAACAACGAGGAACCAGATCAAACCTGCTGGGCATTGAGGCAACAGAGTTCTGGCCTTGGCGAGCAATCCACTGCAGCGTCCCCCCTAGATCTAACACTATCAAGGACAAACCTTTGAGCAGAGAAGACCCAGCCCCATGCAAGATCTCTGCAGAGAGAGAGAGAGAGAGAGAGAGAGAGAGAGAGAGAGAGAGAGAGAGAGAGAGAGAGAGAGAGAGAGAGAGCACTTGTTTACAGAAGGTCTTTACCTTGTGATGGAAATCCCTGACCTCACTTCAGCCTCTCCTTTAGATGATGGGGCCTCTCCTGAAGCTGAAAAGGGCTTATCGAAAGCTTTTGATACCCGTTGCTGTTCATCTCAGTTTAAGGAAACTTGTAAACAGGAGGGTGGTTGATGTCTGAAATGGAGTTTGCAGTATCCTAAAGAGTTACAGTGTTCCTAGATTGGCATTTCCAGTTTTAGAGCAAAACTGCTTGATCACAAATTTGGGCATCAAGAATGGCTCAGTTCCTCCCTTCTGTGGCTGCCCAAGCAACCTTGCAAGCATGCTTTCTCACTTATTTCTGATATAACACAAAACCCTGGTATAAATTAACTAACAGAAGTTAGTGCGATCTTGCAAATGTCAGACATTCCTCTATCTATGGTTAGTTATCAGCCATTCTACTATCAATGGTTAGTTATGGCTCATCCAACCAGAATTTAAATCAGTGGCTTGAGATTCATTAAACCACAGGTCAGTAATCACAGAGAGTGAAATGATGGCTTCACGTGGTGTACAAACTAGGGACTCATGACTCATTCTGCAGTGCCACCCTCCCTACCACAGAGGCACCTGGCCAGAGCTATGGCAATGAAACCAGCATTTGTTGAGGCCATTCATTATTCGAGTGATTGTCTGTGAGCCAAATCATGCTTTTGCAAACTCACCATTATTAAGAGAAACTGCGGTTTTGCCTTATGTCTGAACTGAGACCTCCCAACCAAGGCCTCCTGTTCCCCGCTCTTGCTTGACAAGTTGGCAGGGTGTGGTAGAGGTGGGCTTTTTGGCGTCACACCAGCACATTTGCATCACTTTTAGTGCAAAAATGGAAGTGACATCACTACCCTAGTATACCACTCTAGGATTTATTCAGAACTCTATGGTAGTGTTGGCACAACATCAAAGAAATTGCCCCCCTCCCATGCTCTTGCCAGGTTGCCAGCTACAGCTAGCAACCTTAGAACCAAGCCACGGCATCTTGAAATGACTGCCAAGTGTTAGTACACATGGGCACAACTCCATGAAGGTACCAGATTAAGGAAATCATGCCTGGTGGTTTTCCGCTGGCTCAAGCAACCTGAGTCCTCTCCTCTGACCTGCACCTGTCTTCTCTTCTAGCTCCGATTACGAAGAGATCACTATTGATCCAACATGCAGCTGGAAGCCAGTGCCCATCAAGCCTGACATCCATATCAAAGAGGAGCAGGATGGGCCTGTGCTGAAGCGCTGCCGCACCATGAGTCCCACCCACATGGTGATGCCGAATGTCATGGAGATGATTGCTGCCCTGGGACCCGGCCCTGCACCATTTGTACCCCTGCAGCCTCCATCTGCTGGCAGTGGAAGCAGTGACTACACCAGCCAAAGTAAGTCAGCCTCTGGGACGTAAAGACTTCTTTATCGGCCACAGGGGAAGGGCTCTTGTCCTCTAAGGGTGCAGCCCTCTCTTCAGAGGGAATGTTGCCTTCCTAGAATGAGGAGTCTTTAGCTTCTGGGTCTTTTGCAGCTCCTGGATGCGCCTTTTCTATGCCACACGGAGTTGGCTTTGCAACTACCACTGATGCAGCAAGCATCAATGCTGTTGTCATTTCCTTGTCGTCAGAAATTTGATGTATGTACAGTGTACTTTTTCCATCGCAAAACAGAGAAGACAAAGTATTAGGTACAGTCTCAGAATTGATATGATTTCAAACAACTCAGCAAATGCAGGAGCCTGTTTCTAGTAGCGATCCTGAACCCCCAGCCACTATGCACTAGAAATAAGTACTAATCAATTAGAAAGGTGTTCACTGCCTCCCATAAGGGGTTAAAATGTGGAGAAGCATCCATCAGTCAGCTTGAAGGAGTGTTTCACTAATGTCCCTTCCCCTCTCTCATGTCCAAAGACGCTTTCCATCTTCTACCTTTGTATCATGTACTAGGAAAATTACTTTTGCTGTGACCCACACTGTGGGCTGTTCTTGTTGCTCAGCTGATCTGGATTTATTTTGTAGGTTCAAGCTTTTCTGGCCCTGGAACATTCCCAGATTCATTCCCTTCTGTGAACCCCAGCACCCCAACGTTAAATGAATTCAACCCAGGACCTCCCCCGATTTCCTACCAATCAGACATTCCCAGCAGTATGCTGACTCCTGAAAAACCACCTGCTCCTTCTATCACTGGACAGGTCAGTAAGAATCTCTGTTAAGAGCAGAAGACAGGGTGGGGTGAGAAAAGCAGGCTTGTTTCTGCACCAGCTGTTCTTGCCAGAATCTCTGCCCAACCCTCTTGGGTTTCCAGATGTGCCTGCAACTTGCCAGTTTTTTTCCTGCATGACTGATGCTGCTGGATTTTTGGGAGTCGGTGAAGCTATAAGTTTTGCATTGTCTATCTGTGAAAGGTTCCCCTTTTAAAAAAAACAAGTTATGCATTGGTGGCTCTCCATGAATCGGATTTGAGCCCCTTGATCTGTTTTATATATGCATCAACTTTGTAATAAAGTTTACAACTTCAGAAATAGCTTTGGAATTGGAGAGTCCTTCTTAGGCCTGCTTTTCAGAGGTAATGAATATACAGCCATTTATTTTCATGCGACACCAATGCATTTGATTGTAGATTCCGTCCACAGTTGTGAATGAGAGGTTACAGGATTTTGCTTTTTGTTCTTTGGACTAGCCACCAGGGGACAGCACAGGGCTCCCTGAGCCGACGGTGAAATCCTATTCAAAATCTGGCTTGGGAGTCTTAGGAAGGGTCTTGAAATATTTGCCATGATTATTTTGCTACCACAGGGAAGTACATCATGTAGGAATCTGAGACATTTAAAGAATCCTCTCCCTTTAAAAAACTATGATTGGTTTGGAAGGGACATGAACAAATATTGAACATGTCCTGTTTTAGTGTTCCCCAGACTCCCCCAAAGCCATTACCTGGCAGTCCCAGGGGCACCCATCCTTCGTAATGATCAGTTGTTTCAGCCAGTAGTATAAGAAGATTCATCCACTGTCATCACTCTTTTATCCCTCCCTTTCTCCCAGGTCCTTAGGATGGCATGTATGGTTTTCCCTTAGTTAGATTGTGTAAGCAGTTGCTGATATTGTGTCATTATTTTGTTGTATTATCATGAAAAGCATTACCCACTATAGTTAATAGGGGCAACAGAAGCAGGTGGAGGGCAATACACGCCCATGATGCCTGATCCCCCTTATCAATGCCAGTGTGTCCTCAGCAGCTACCCAGATATCCTCTAGCATACTTCTCAGACATTCTTTTAAACAGCTTCTGCCTCTGGGAGTCCAAACATTAAGCAAGGTCCATGTCTTCCCCCCTCAGGATTTATGGATATATGTAAATTCAGTTACTGATTTTTTTCCATGGAATATTACGTTTTAGCATCTCTGTGAGCAACCCTGGCTCCCTTTGGTGGTGCTGCTGCTTCTCTGAAACATTGTACATGGCTTTACTTTGACACACGGCCGAATGATTTCAGCTGCTTATCCCAGCTCCTGCCAAACCGACCCTCATATGAAGCTTTCCTGACGCTTTGGTATAGAAATGTGGGAGAATGATAACATTTTCACATTTTGTCTCTCATTGCCAGCAGCATTCACAGTCTGTGTCAGCTATAAGGCCACCTGTATAGGATTTAAGGAGATGGGGAAATTGTAAAGCCCAAAATAATCAGGCTTAAAAATGACCTAAAATTTTAAAAGCCCAGGTTTTGAAATCTGTCCTTTCTGTGCCTCTCTCTGGGCCTTTTGTAAGAATGGATGTTTTGCCTCTCAGTAGCAGAGCATTAGGCAACAGTTTTTTTCCAAAAAATATGCAGAAGCTATCTGATGGCCGATAACACTGGAACAAGTCTTAGATGAGTAAAATTAAAAGGCAGAATTCTGGATGGCAACATTGCCATTTGCATGACAAAGATGCCATTCATCTCTGGAATACTCTGTGGTATGTGTGTTACGCTTTCCGTTGCTTCCATGTCTCCGGTGAAGAAGGAAAATGAATGTTTTTCTCAGTGCAGAGACAGAATATGCATCTTCCTGTCGTGGAGTACTGTAGACACAAGGCCTCCTTTGAGGCCCCATCCAGAAGCAGGGATCCATCCTAGATCTTACCTCTCTCATCATTTTTGGAGAGAAGAGTGTCTGCGTATCTGTGTTTAGGGCTGAATGTGTTTGACAAGGAATTAGGGGGCATGAAGGTACAAGAAAGTGGATATACTACCCAGTGCATTCACAACAATGCCCAGAAAATGACCTGTGCCCACAGTGTTGTGTCTTTCTGTTTTGTGCTTCTTTGCCATTAGATGCCTCCATCTAGCAGGATGGATCCTTCCCACAACCCTGTGCAGCAGGGGTTAAATAATCCCAACCTCAGCAGCCAACCAGGGCAGCAGCTGCATCATCGGAACCCTCCCCCACCACAGTCACGACAGCCCATTGGACAGTCAGGGTCAGGAGGTCAGGCGCACGGCGGGGACCTCTCCTTCAATCCTGGCCCAGGGATGGTGGGACAGCCAGGGATGCCCGGAGCTACGGAAGGCTCAGAGCCTTCCCTTGATGTAAGTAGTATGACTCTTGTTCCAAACGCCCTCATTTTTTTTACTGGTATATTATAAGCCTTGGGAAAGGCAATAAAGCCCTTATGACTAGATTGTAGGAATTAAAAAGGCCTTACTGTGGAGCCCAGGGCTGGAGGATCTGAAAAGTCAAGGCTGAAGTGATGGTGGAATCCAAGGACTGGCTACTGTCTTTTATATTCCAGCTGCATGAGCAGTTTGTGTAAATCATGGAGCAGAGAGCTAGAGTCAGCCACTGGTCCCTCAAGGGTTTGTTCCTATCCTAGCAAATGGACAGTGTAGAGCTTTTTTGCAGGGAAGTGCTTGCAAAGCCGACTTCTGGGTCGATCCCACAGCGTGGTACACAGGATGGGTGATTTGTTGTGCTTCCTGGAGAAAGGTTCAGCAATCCCCCTTGGCTCATCCTGTTGCATCAAAAGAGATGGGTTGAGAGATGGGTTGGGTTGTCAGAGAGCTGATTTACACCATGCCGCACAGTTCTTCTAGCAAGCTTCTGACCTTTTCGGGCAAGACTTTAGGAATCCCAAGAGTTCTGAGAAGGTAGGCTGATACAAGGGCAGCACACATTTCAGTCTCTCTGCATGGATCTTTTCTGCATCATACTATGCTTAAGGTCAGGTTCTATTCCCCATACGCAGGGATTGGAGACCACCTAACCTGAACACTGTTAACCAACTCTTCTCTTTTCCCATATTCACACCCACTGGAATCTGTCCCCTCAGTGATCAGCAATGCCTTACAAGTTGGTGCCCCCCACCCCACCCCGGCTGCCCAGTATTAGAGGCCTTGTTTATCCTCAAGCTGCCCTTTTCTTTCTTTATTAGAAACATTTCTATCCCATTCTCCAGCCCACTCATCCATCCAAATAAGGATCATTGGATGAATTACAGTCAATTTAAAACTGTAAAAATATACACAGCTGTTAACATGCTGTCAAGTTGTAGCCAACCCCTGCTGAGGTTTTCAAGGCAAGAGACTAATAATGGTGGTTTGCCATTGCTTGCCTCTGCATAGTGACCCTTATCTTCTTTAGTGGTCACCCATCCAGTTACTAACCAACGACGACCCTGCTTAGCTTCCAAAATCCAATGAGATCAGGCTAGTATTGGGTATGACAACCAGCTAAAAAGCCTGCTAAAAGACCAGAACAGATAAATGAGATGCAGGAAGCCCATGGGTTGAAATGGAATAAGAAGCATCACTAGAACCAATAAGAGCACGGTTGGTCAGCAGTAAAGGCAGTTTGCTAGTTCAACAGAACTGATAGCAGCAGCTGCTGAAAGGCCAGGAGAAATGGGGCAAAGTAGTCTTCCCTTGGGACGATGTTCCAAAATTGTAGTGCTGCGACCAGGAAGGTCTTTTTTATTGTTCCTCCTCTGCCCACCATATTAAAGATTGTGGATACACAAAGAGAATGGCCTCTGAAGATGAGACCTGGGCAGGACTATATGTACTGTGACCCCCAGGTCATAGAGGGCTCTAAAAGCAACGGCTAGCACTTTGAACTGGGCCCAGAAACTAACTGACAGCGGGCATAGGCCAAGCGCTCCCAAAAACCCAATCGAACCAGCAGTCTGGTAACCACATTTTGAACCAGCTGCTGTTTTTGAACACTTTTCAAAGGCAGCTCACATACGAGTGCCTTGCAGTAGTCTAGTCTGGATATTGCTACGACATGCGCAATCAGAATCCAATCCCCTGTCAAGGAAGAGGCACAGCTAGAAAAGCAGCCAAAACTGGTGCAAGGTGCATCCACAAAGGCATACATCCTGCAGGCATGGTGCTTTCAAGTGATGTAACCTTACATCGCTTGTGTTTCTGACCAAAAGTGTCTCTGTTTTGTCTGGATTAAGATTCAGCTCACTCACCCCCATCCACTCCATGACTGATCCAATGCAGAATTTTTACTGCCCTCCCAAGATTAGATGGGAAAGAGAGGGCTATCCTCTGCATGTTGCCAACAAAGCCCAAATCCTGGAATAACTTCTCCAGCTGTTTTACAGGCATGTTGAACAGCACTGATACTTGCAGTAAACCCACAAGCTAGAGGCCACGAGGGCAAGGACTGGTTTCCAACATCACCTTCTGAGTCCTAACATCCAGGAAAGAACAGAATCACCTTGACATGATGCCACCCAGACCCATGGTGGCAATCCAAAAGGATACCATGATAACTGAGAAGTCCAGGAGAACCCTATGTATGCACTTTCTCTCCATCTCCTTCAGAGCAATGAAGGCAATAGGTGGAGGAGACCACTTTGGAGTGTAATCACTATATCTCTCTGATCTTGCCTGAGAGCTGAGTGTTGACTGTTTGGCTATTGGGATTCTAAAAACATAGGAGGCGAGCCACCTGGCTGCATCAGTCTGCTGGGCAAGAGGAAGGGCTGCTCTGTCTCTAGTATCTAGCTAGCTGCTCGCTTTCTGCCTTTTCCAGCCAATTGTATCAGCACCTGCAACTGAAAATCTCTGTCTCACCCAGCCTTGGCTCACCGCTGGCTCACTCCTGTCAGCATGACATTACCTCAGCTTTTGACATTTTGAAGCATTAGGTAGAAGGATTCTCCAGATAGCTTTTAACTCATTCTCTCAGGTGGCCAATTCCTTTTTCTTCATATGTGTTTTTAATTGCTGTAATAGCACAGTACTATCTGTTTTGCTTAGAATTTCAGTATTTATTTTGTGATATGCCTTGATTTGGATAGCCCAGGTGAGCCTGATCTCATCAGATCTCAGAAGCTAAGCAGGATCACCCTTAGTTAGTAATTGAATGGGAGACCACTTATGAAGACCAGGGTTGGAGAGGCAGGCAATGGCAAACCACCTCTGTTGGTCAGTTGCCATGAAAACCCCATCAGGGGTTGCCATAAGTCAACTATGACTTGAGGGCACTCTCCACATTTTGTGATATAAAAAAGATTGCAATGCATTAAGACAATGCAGAATCCCACCTCCCATAAACACACATACATATCCTGATCTGGCTGGACAGTGATCATACCCTTTAGATTCCAGATTTCCTCACAACACTCTAGACACATGCACTCTAGTTGGGATAAAGGCTGGGATTGCAATAGTTTCATTGGTGCCTGCCAGAAGCCACTATTCCTTCTGTTGTGCAGGCATTCCTTTTCCACCAGGAAAGCCACACAAACAGTAAATACCTGTTTTTAAAACAGCATGAGGGTTGTACCCTAGCTTGGCTAGATCCCAGCACTGGTGAAACAAATTCCCCCTGCAAAACTAGACAGTTTCTCAGCTTATTGATGAAGACAGAATCTGCTGTGTGACTTGGCATGTAGAATCCCTCTCTCTCATTAAAAGCAAAGTTCATATAAACTGGCAGTGGTGAGGGGAAGATAGAACACTGTTCTGGGCTCAGTCGCAGCAGTCATGAAACTTCTTTCAGGAGGGAGAGTATTTTCTGTTCAAATCATACTGGTAAGACAGGACAAAAGGGCTTGGCTTGGCTGTTAGGCGGGAGATGCGGTGGCTCTTTCAAAAATGGTTGGAAAAACAGTTCTCTCTATGCATAAGATGCTTAGTGCCCCATTTTGGCCACCTAGCAAGGGCATCGCCTGTCCTTCCCCAGTTGATCTGGATGATGTGAGAATGTTTTTTTGTGTTGCTATGCAGCTCAAAGCTTTAATAGTAACTCCGTTCTCTGTGTGTCCTCTTCAGCTTCTTCCTGAACTGACAAATCCAGATGAGTTACTCTCCTACTTGGGACCTCCCGATCTCCCCAACAACAGCAACGATGACCTGCTTTCCTTGTTTGAGAACAACTGAAGCCACCACTTGTGGAACACAGTCACCAAGCTCCATGTACCATGTACACACACACACCTGCACATCTCTCTCTCTCTCTCTCACTCACACATGCTCACACAATCCATCCCGTAATCTCCCAGGCTCTCATCAAGAGAGAGATCTTGCCTTGAACAGTGGCAGTGCCCCCTGGGCCCTACCAGCAAATTAGAACAGTAATAAGGCAGCCCAGGAACTTTGGCCAGGTAGTAGCCCCATGTTGTCAGAATTGCCTCTACGCTACAGAAGGTGATCCTGTGGACACTGGGGCAACTTGCTCCAGCTGTTTTGGGAAGCCTTCTGACCCCTGGAGAAATGGTGGTGCTGGTGGTTGGGATTGTTCTTGAAGAATTTGGTATTATCAAGATGCTCAGACCAGGTTAAAGATCTGGTCGGTCACATGGCAGCTGTATTGTCCCTAATGATCTACCCAAGAGACATCCTGTAAACCTGCAGCCGGAGAAGGAAGGAATAAAGCTGAAGGTTTCTTCCACTGTTGGTAGCACTGACAGCTCCCACCTTCTTCCTGCACATCTTTCTGGGTCTTAGTCTTGGGAAGATCAGATCTGCCTGAGCGCGTAAAGCAGTACAGTAGAACTGGTACCTCTTGTTTATACGTTTCCTCATGTTCTGAAGCCACCAGCTGCCAGGAGGGGCAGAGATCTGTGGTGTCTGGGAGAAGTCGACAGAGCTTGCTTGCTTTGCTCTTGCATGTCTTTGGACCAGGAGTCCCCCAGGAGCCAGCTCTGCCTATCCAGATGTGGACATAGCAGCTAAAATGGTCTTAGCAGCATCCAGTGTCCTGGATGTGTCAGAATGAGCCAGAATCGGGATTCAGAAACCGGTCCACACTCCCTACTCCAAAGGGGTGGTTTCCATCAAAGAGCCACATGAGTGTTCATACTGGAAAACTTTTCCAGTGCTTCCCTCTGAACTACAGCGGCCCAGCAACGCATCTCTGCCTGAAAGAACAGACAGTTCCCTGGATACAACCTGACAGACTGTCTCCATCTGTCGATGGATCGTCTACAAGCACAACAATGTAAATAATGTAGAAACACTAAAGGAAACAAAAGTGAGGGTGGAAGGAAAGAAAGGGGGGAGGGAAGGGAGGGGGAAATATTTAAAAACAAGCGCATCACTCTGTTGTACAGTCTCTAGGGCTTCCCAGCCTTGGGGCAAGAGTCCTCTGTATAAATGTGCATAAGCTTCCTAGATTGTAATATAGACCATTCCACATGGGGCTGTGTGCACCATCCAGAGACTTGATGCATTTAGCCATAGCCAGGGCCTGTCCCTTGCATTTGACATTGTGCGTCCCACCAAAGTAGGATCTGGATGCTGAGTATTAACTCATTTTAATCTTGAGCCCCAGAAAAAAGTGCAACAAGTCAGTCCAAAACAGGTGTGTGTGTGTGCGTGCGAGTGTCTGTGTATGCGTGTGAGCCTGCAATTCCCCTCCATCCCACTCAGGAACATACTTGAGTTGAGGTTGCATTTGGGATGGTGGCAAAGAAATCCCAAAGGTTACCTGACTGTAAAGAACCAAACTATGGTTTGTGGCCAGGTTTCCTGAGCCAGGGAGTCCCTGTGTCCCAAGTGCTGACAGCTCTGTTGAGTTTTGTGTATCCTGTTTCATTATTACTATATATTAAAGGATTCTTTTTGGTGGGGCTCACCAAAAACCTGTGTACTGTTGGTTTAAAGCACCACTGCTTGGAAGGGTCAAGGGGCTAAAGTGCAGGGGTCATTCATCTTGAGGGGTTTTTCTTTTCCAGATGCCGTTGCTCTCACTTGTACCCATAGAAACATTTTTAAGTTCTAGCATCTGGATGCTGCGTCTGAATTACTCTGGCCATCCCTACAATACAAGACTGCTGATGGTTCAAGGTCTTTGATCTGAATTGAGGTCCCTCTCCTAGTCAAAGTGGTCTTAGAACCCTTTTTAAAAACCATATGGTGGTGAAAGAGATCAGAAAAAGAAGTGTTCAGTTGTCAGGGCTTTCCACTACCATCTTGTTACTATCCTAGGCTGAAACATGAGCTATTGAGTCTGCCATTCAGTAACTTGATGTTTTTCTGGGTAACTGTCAAGATGGCCCTCATCAAAGCTCCCTGGCTGATAGTTTTGTGATCCTAGAAAAGGCTAGAAGAGAATGTGTTCAGATCTGTTTCCGACTATAAGAGAACTGGGTGTAAATGCAAACTGACTGCAAACCAACAATTCAGAAATCCATACAAAGCCAGTTGACTGCCTAAAAGGGAATGGAGAGGAGCAAAAAAGGTCTAGGGAATACAGTACAGGAGAGATGAAGTGTGGAAATTTGCTAGTTTGTAGTAAGGTGCCAAAGGCAATTCTTTCTACTCAAACCAATAGGAAAACACCAGGAATCCAAATGCATTTTGATTTGCAGAGCAAAAGGTGAGCAAGCATATTAAGGAAGTTTTCCTACCAAAATGCTTCAGCAGGACCAAAGTTTTCTGTAGAGAAAACTGTGCTCTAGTAAAGTACTTTGGAGAAGATGGTGAAACCACTAAGGGTTAAAATGGCTTCATACTGATTGTTGAAATTGTTCACAACTGAGGAGAGGAATAATAAACTAACCGGTATTTAGAAGGAACCATGGAATAAGATGTGGCTCATGATTCCATCTGGGCCACTTCTTGTTCTGCATCCTGGAGTCTTTCAGGAGTGTGGAAGTTTTTTTGAAAACTGCGGGAGTGTTCTGGGAAGGAAGACATGCAAATGTGCCAAACTTCTAAAAGGTAAGCACAGCAGTCCTGGAACTGAGCTGGCAGCCAGGCAGTCTTACTGAGATACAGGAAATAAATGACAAGCAATAAAAGAGCTTATCACCTTGAAAAAGACATAAGAATTCCCAGACAGGAACAAGGACCAGATGATTCTGCCTCACAGAAGCATTCTGTTTGTCATAATCAAGTTAAGTGCATATTCCAAACATTCTGCTCTTTAATCGGACTAGTGGTCCCTCATTTACCCTGCCATATACCATTTTTTTCACACTCTTCAGCGCTTGTTTACTTTGACAGACAGCCCACGAGGGAGGAAAGAATGCACAGAGACCATTTGGCTGATGAGTCAACTTTGAGGTTCTAGATGATCTGTTTATCACTGAGAGAATTTCATCTAAATCCTGTTAAACAGCCCACCACATCAGCTGTTAACATACCAGTCCCCTTTATTTCAACCCATCTTTCCGAGATAAGGTTCCCTATTTCTTAATTCCATGCCCTTTTATTTGTGTTTTAACTGTTGACATTCACACCCCGCCCTCACAGACACACATGGAAGCTTCCAATGACTGTCATGAGTTGAAGGGCCAAGGGTATTACACCATTCCATGTCAAGAAGTCAGGTAACTGATCATCCATAACAGAAGAGGTGGAACCAAAATGTATCTGGCACCTTCTACAAGGCCCTGACCTGGATAGCCCAGGCAAGCCTGATCTCGCCGGATCTCATTAGCCTTGGTTAGTAATTGGATGGGAGACCTCCAGTGAAGACCAGGGTTGCAGAGGCAGGCAATGGCAAACCACCTCTGGTAGTCTCTTGCTGTAAAAACCCAGCAGGGTCGCCATGAGTCAGCTGTGACTTGACAACACTCTCCTTTTATAAGAATGGTAAATAGTTCCACGATACCTCAGTCTAAGTATCCCAGAAAAGGCCTGAGATTTCCTCTTCCAGCTTTGTCTAAAAGAGGCCCTTTGCACTGCTTCAGGCCTACACCAATATGAGATCAATCAAGAATCTTTTGTGATACATGCAAAAAGCTCTCTGTGTACTATGCACATCTCCAATGAAAATGATGGGACGTTTCAGTCCTTATTTTCCCAGGTTGTGTCAAGCCCAGTGAAGACTCCCACCGCCCACATCTCTGCAAAGCAGATGCAATTCTTATTAGGTCTGTCACAGTCTCAGCATCCCCATTTCTCTTGACCTGACAGCTAAGCACTGCCTGGATTTCCCCTGCATCATCTTGCCCATTCCCACTTTCATTGCTGTGTTCTGGCTCGTTCTTTCCTCCCCCCTCCCTTCTGGTAAAGAGCAGATCTGGGTCATTCGCTCCACGCAACACCCGGCCCTCGCACACACCTCAGGGCATGAGCCAATGCCTCACTGAGTGAGGGATTGTTTTCTTGTGGTCTCAGCATCCAGCAGCTTCCTACGAACAATGGAGAATTCCTATCAGCTGCCTATGGAGAATGGCGGACAATCCCCCCCTCCCCTGCAGTTCAGTTCGAGGTCTTTCAGTTGACAGAGAAGAGGAATTGCCCAGGCTTGCCAGAGTGGAAAAGGCAAAGGGGCAAGCCTTGGGTAGGTGTTCAGGATGAGAGAGAGGTGCCCAAGAGAAGACGGTCTTTGAAGATAATGCTCTATTGTATCATGTGCTTGGTTAAGTAGCAGTGATGTTTTCTTGCTTTCTCTGCTCATATCTGGGATGAGTTTCATTTAATAGGAAATTCAGTGTCTGGTAATCTGAAAGAAATTACGATGTTCAGATTTCTTTTGGGGGACATTGCCACACAATATGTTTCTGTGTTGTGGGTCTCTCTTGTGTCGCATCATACAGCCTCATGGGTCGTGCTTCGTGCTTCACATTTTCCAGTATTTGTTTGCAACATACAGACAGCTCAGTTTGCAGAAATGTCGTCAGTTGTACGGTGAGCTGGATCCAGAGACTGGTTAAATTTTGATTTTCTCTCTTTTAATTATTCAGCTGCATCAGGCTGGAGGATGCCAACTGTTCAGTGTTTTTAGTGGATAAAACTTAATAGTCTTCAAATACTAATTGGCAAATCATCATGCCAGGATTTGCCTAAGAGTGGTCTTTAGGCTTCTCACAATGTTTGTAAAGAATAGCACACCACATTTTTACTGCATTTTTTATTCCACCATTCCTCCAGAGTTCAGGGCAGCATACAAGAGTCTCCCTTCTTCACTTCATCCTTACAACAACCTTGTGAGGTATGCTAGCCTGAGAGAGAGAACTTGATCCAAAGTATCCCTTTGAGCTTTGTGGCCAATGGTAGATTTGAGCCCGAATGTCCTTGCTTCTCAGTCAGTGCTAACCATTACACCACACTGGTTTTCTTATAGGCTTCCACTTTTCAATCGTAACACTTGGAAATGAAAATCAAAGCTAAAACAAAGACAGTGTCATATTTGTAGGTTGAGGAGCAGTGCTTTAACACCTGAATGTTTCAAGGACTAAAGCTCTCTGTTGCAGAAGGGATATTGTTCAGATTCTCACACATGGCCCAATCCGACAGACATCTTGCCAGAGAGCCCGGTGATGAGGAGACTGAGCTGAGCAATTCACTTGTCTACTCATCAGTAGCAGCATAAAATCTTGGCAGCTGCTGGGTGGATTAAATCAGAAGCCTGCACACTGCATACTGGGGCTGCTTCGCATGCCTGGCTGCAATGACGCCCCCCCCCCCCGGCCCTCGGCAACAGATGGCCACAACTCAGGTTCAAGTGACCGGTATAGGACTGCTGCTTCTGCATGGTGAGGGGGAATTTGAGAGAACAGGTGGGGCCCAGATGCCCTTCTCACTTCCACCAGGTCTAATCTCTGGGGATTATTCTGCCTCTCTCCCAAAAAGCCATTTAGCGGGAGAATTTTCCAAGTTGCCAAAACCCAGAACATAAGATAGGCTTATGGAAGCACACCTTGCTGGAATGTTTTGTCTGTCCTGACCCTGCCTCACTTCTTCGGGGTGAAGATGCCCCAACTACTCCAAAAATACAAACAAGGGCCAGCCTAGAACTTTTTTTCTTGCTGTACTACTTTTTTTGTGTATGGCAGGGATTTGAGGAGAAGCTTTTAAATATCGTCCCCCTGCAATCTGAGGTGGAATAGCCTGAGGACTTTACCAGTCTGTTGTGTGGCGTGTGTAGAGCAGGCCTCAATCACATCAGCATTTCTCAGGACATTTTAGCAGGTGCAGCCTCTGTGGGGTGTTTCCTTCACTTGGATTAATAATCGATTCCATTGTTTGCTTACAGTATAACACAATGATGCTGTATCTGTGACACATGAATGGCTAGCTCTTAGGGACAGCTAATTCTCAGGGATATGGCTTGTGTGTGTCTCTCTCTCTTGAAAGAATAATCCATGTCATAAAGTATTGCTCGTATGAACAAGTTATCTTGGGATCTTCTGCAAAAGGAAAGGCTTTTTTTTCTTTAAAGACCATCATAACCTTCATCATATTTATCTTCTGTGGCATCTGACAGATGACAAAAGATCTGCTTATTTTATATTATGTGAGAAAGTGGCCACTCATGCGGGGGGCAGCTCTGCTGACTGAAGTTCCACACTAGAATTCTTAACTTTACCGTCTGCATTTCTCCCCTAGCTAAACTCCTGTTCACATTTGCATATATCAAATATTCCTAAATGCTATTTGGGGAGGATGATATGAAGTAACTAAAAAAGATTATTTTTAAAAATATCCTGCTTTTCCTTCCAAGGACTGACAATTATAATCCTAATACTAAGAACAGTTTTTTTAAAAGCTTTAAAAACAGCAATAGAATTTTTTTTTAAAAAAAAACAAGTAATAAAATGTTAGATGTGGTACCTAAACAGGGGTGTTATTTTACATGCCTGATACTCAAAGTTATACTGGGGAAGAGCCATGGTTTGGTGGTGGAGCAATTCCTTTGCAGGCAGAAGGTCCCAGGCGCCATCCCTGGCATCTTGGAGAATCTCAGCTAGCAAACTGGAAAGACCTTTCTCGGCTTGAAACCCCAGAAAGCCACTGCTGATCAGAAGAGACCACGCTAATCTAGATGGAGTGGTTCAGTCCAAAGCTGCTTCATGTGTCTGTAAAATGAGAGAACTGGAATTGGGGTGTCTTCCGTGCAAGAGCTTAGTAGTCAGATCTTTATTTTTTATTTATGTCATTTATAGTCTGCCTTTCTCGCTAAGACGCAAGGCGGATTACGGAGTGTGAGATTAGTGCAGTCAGTATCAAGGCAATTTCATTAACAATGCCATAGGGTAAATAAACACAAGTTTACAAAAACATAACAGCAAGAATCCAATACAGAGTTGAAGAAATGCTGAAGCAGAACAGAAGCAATTCTAACGCTGACATAGGAGCACATATTTAAAGCAACCAACAGTACCGTAGGCAACACAACAGTATGCAAGGCAAAATAGTGGTGAAGCCTATGGGTGAAGTCTATGGTCCCTAACTCATTAGTGGAGCAACTGAGACCCCTCCCTACAATCCAAAAGCCTTTTTGAATAATTGTGTTTTGCATTGTTTGCAGAAAGCTAGGAGAGTGGGAGCTCTCCTGACCTCCTCAGGCAAGCTGTTCCACAGGGAAGGGGCCACCACAGAGAAAGCCCATGTACGGGCTGCTGTTGATTTTGCCCACGTGCAGGGTGGCACCTGCAGGAGACCCTGTTCAGATGAGCGAAGTTGCCGTGGAGGGACATAGGGAGGGAGGTGGTCCCGTAGGTATGCCAGACCAAGGCTGTGAAGAGCTTTGTATGTGATAACTAATACCTTGAACAGAGCATGGTAACTGACAGGTAGCCAATACAGAGTGACTGCAGAATGGAGGTGATGTTCATGCTCCTGCTCGCTCCTGATAACAGTCGAGCTGCAGCATTTTGTATTAATTGGACCCTCCTAATTAACTTAGATGGGATACCTATGTATAGTGCATTATAGTAGTCAAGTTTTGATGTTACCATAGCATGGATCCAAGTGGCCAGGTCAGCCACGTCGAGGTAAGAAGCCATCTTCCAGGCTAGAGTGAGGTAGTAGAAAGCATTTTTTTGCGTCTGCCTTAACTTTTTTTTGTTTTTCTAGTAGCAGTATTGGATCCCCTAGGCTCTTAGCTGAGTTTGCAAGGGTCAAATAAACTCCATTGAAAGTGGGGTGGGCAATTTCTTTTAAGATTTCTGCCTTCCCAACAAGCATCACTTCCGTCTTGTCTGGGTTCAGTTTCAATTTGTTCATTTTCAGCCATTTCACCACATCAGGACTTGCCAATTCCTTCTCCCATCCTCTTTCGAAGGATCCGCTTCTTCCATCAGAAAAAAAAAAACCGAGTTTATCTTGCATCCTGATTCTTTGTTCAACTTCTGTTTCTGCTGGTACACAGCCTTCCCACCCACCTCCCACTACACCTACATAGTCTTAAAATGTTATTTAAGGACAACCACAGTTGAGAGGGAAGCGCTTCCTGGTAGCTTCTACCATTTGGCCCAAAGGACCCTGTACTGTTGAGAAAGGCTTTTAGCATTTCTCACATCCACCACTTCGGTTAATTAGATATGGGTCTCCCCAAGGCTTGACCAATCCCCATAAGTGCTCCAGTCCACCAGTATTTGTGGCAGACTTAATGCTGTTAATGCTTGCACTATAAAACCACAGTTGAGCATCCCCAGAGGACCTTCCAAACCTCTTTTGGTTTACTTCATTTTTTGTTAATCTCTTACTGATGATCTCCAAGGCAATGCAAAATTAAACACTGCTGTACCCCTCCCTGAAAGACACAGTCTTATTGCTAACAGACTTGGTAAAAAAAGCCTTAAGCCTGCCATAGCTTTGCAACACAATTTAAGAGTGAAAAAGGAAGGCCTCGTGATTTGTTAAGATTTCCCAGAGCGTCCTAGTGCTCACAACCAGTGATGATTTTGAATTTCTCATACCTTCCTTTCTGACCCAAAAAATCTAATATTTGTTCTACTTCTCCCTGGAGCAAATCAAATCCACATTTTTTTATTTGAGGGCCATATGTTTTCTCGTGCTATAAAAAGTACACATTTCACTGTTGTTTGCCAAATCAACATCATGCACATATTCTAAGTAATGACATGCACTATACATATGAGTATCACGTAAATTGTGTATAAATTCAGACATGTATACATAATACAAGTAAATCTATGAAGCCAGTCATGAGGAACAGGGAAAAGAGATAGTTGAGGAAAGTATTTTTAAAAATCTAAAAAGAAACTACTTAGGGAACATACTTTTATCTCTACTTTCTCTGTGACATTATTACTCTCTTTTGTCAGGTACAGAACTAACTAATAGAGAAACCAAGTGAGTTCATCCCTGAACCAGGATTTGAAGGATAGCCAGTGTGGTGTAGTGGTTAGAATGTCAGACTAGGATCTGGAAAACCCCAGTTCAAATCTCCACTTTGCAAAGGAGGCTTACTGGGTGACCTTGGGCCAGTCACACACTCTTAGCCCAAGTGACTTCACAGGGATGTAGTAGGGGAGAGGAGAATGACATAAGCTGCTCTGAGTTCCCACTGGGGGGGGGGGGGGAAGATGGGGTATAAATGAAGCGAATACATAAATACAGATCCACCGCCACACTGAATTATGCTATCTTCTATGGTGTTAACTGGCAAGTGAGCATGTAGTGGCATTTGCCAATCTCATCCCCTCTAAACAGGTTAATGGGCTTTAACCAAGAATGAGAATAGCATCATTAGCAATGTATAAAACGATTTAGCAGAGAACTATCAAGTGTTTAACAAAATATATGGATGGACATGGGACAGTCATAAGGATAGTATGATAAAGGATATGTCCCCTGTTCTTTGCCCCCCCCACCAAATATCTAGCACTTTGAAGTATGTCACCTCTGAATATGGAGGATACAGTTTTTTATAGTACTGAAAACCTTATAAGATCTTGAAAGTCTTATCTTTCATTAATTTGGCTCAGTGAACCCCAACATGTACGGTTGCCAACCTCTAGGTGGGGCCTGGATATCTCCTGGAATTACAAGTGATCTCCAGTCTATAGAGATTTATTCCTGTGCAGAAAATGGCTACTTTGGAGGGTGGACTCTATGACATTATATCCCATTGAGGCTGCTCCTCTCCCCAGGCTCCACCCCCAAATCTCCAGATTTCCCCAACCCTGCTGGTTAAGATGCCTGAATGCATCAGGGTGCCCACCAATATGTTTTCTGGAACCCATTTCCTTTTTCCCAAAGCAAAGCCATTCCTAGCATTTTTCTACTTCACCAGAGCAGGAGGTGTTTCTGAGGACCCCTGGAGCATCATCATCATGTCTGTAGAGAGCATCCATGCAGCAATAGCGGCTTACATCATTGGATTATGTTGGCTTGGAACCTCCTAATGTTTTATGAGACCTCCCAACATTTTATGATTGGTTCCACCCACTCCCATGGCAGCCATTTTGTGGTGGCCTCCAATATCTTTTCTCAAAATTCCAAAAAGATTCGTAGACTTGGCAATGTGGGGAACCCGATTTAGTTAATTCTTCTTTAAAGCCATATGTGCTTAAAGTCAGTGCAACACCGTGGTGCAATAACTCATAAATTGGTAGACTGGATGCCATTTATATTAGGGTATATATTCCAGAACTCCTTTTGCTTTAAGATCAATATTTAGGCTTAAATGGCTTGGGTCCTAGGTACCTGAAGGACTGCTCTCTCCCATATTGTTTAGCCTGCTGGTTAAGATCATCTTATCCAGACTTGCCCTTGGTGCCAACATCTGCAGAAGTAAGGCGGGTTTATGCAAAACAAGGGAATCTGCCCGGATAGTAAGGAACCACAACAAACAAACAATTCCGGGAATATGTGTATAACTATCAATTTTTATATTTTTATATGGTGCAAAAGTGCAAAGTGCAAAATATGGTGCATAAATATATACAATAGTAATAAATATACAATAAATACAATAAAATTCTGATCTCTCTGTCTCAACACGCAATAAATATAATAAATATAATAAAGATACAAAATGCCAATGGTTATGAAATATATTTTCCAAGGAAGCAATGTCCATAGGCTAATTAAGTTGAAAATGTAGCAGCATGCAGATTTCCTCAAATAGAGCTCCAATGCAGATGTGCGGGAGGCATAAGGTGGGGAGTTCCAGTCCAAACTGCAAATAAGTCCACAAGTGCCGACGGGATTATGCGTGCATATTTATACAATTCCCGTTTCGTATAACATACTTCTTCATGGACACAATAACTATGGACTGTGAACAAGAGTAAAACATAGTCAATTGCTAACTCGCCAAACATAGAGAACTCTGTATACACATTCCATCTACTCACCAGCCCCCACTTCACCGGTAGCTCCAGTACTGCTGCTTATGCCATTCTGATTCAATTTCAAAAAGCATGAATTGACAGACAGAAATCATACATAGGAGAGGACTCTCTTAATCCCAAAGCAATAATTGGATGATTGGCCAAATTACAATGAAACAAGCAACAATTACGTAACAGCACAAACCTCAACACCACTTAGATCCCTTTCCGGTTTTAAAGAGACAAGTAATGTAGAATGCACCCTCAGCAAGGCAATACAGTCTATAACCCCCAATGGGTAGGGCAACGCCGGGCATCCACTAACCCAAAAAGCATGAGTAATCCACTTCACTATTGAGACCTCCTGGTGCCAAACTCCGTATTTTAAAGATCCACCTAGACTCTAGTTGCAACAGTTTCCTGGGGCCATCCTGAACCCCCTCCCGAATCATATCAACCACTGTTACCCTAAGGTCTCTAGGGTTATGCTGAAAACTCAAGAAATGTTGGACTAATGGTGCCTCTCTTACCTGATTACGGATTCTAGATATATGTTCCTGCACTCTAATTTTAAGAGGACGTGTCGTGCTGCCAACATAAATTAAAGGGCACCCGCAGCGGATCGCATATATCACATTAGATGTCCGACATGTACTAAATCCACCTGGAACGTCACGGCGTTCAGGGAACAGGTCTTCAAACTTTGTCATCAGGGCACAGACGTTACATTCCCCGCAGGGGAAGTGTCCCCTCGGCGCTCGGTTAGCGGAGCTATGTGGTAAATTTTGCTGTTTGAATTCAGAGCGAGTGAGTATATCCTTAAGGCTGCGAGTTCTACGGAGACCGATCTTTGGACACATCTCGCACCCGGGAATATTATCAACAAGGTGCCAATGCTGTCGGACAATTCTGCAGATGGGGGTGGCTAGGGTGGTGTAATCAATAGCCCATTTTAAATGTGTATTCCCTTCCTTAACTTTGGGAACCAGTAATTGTTCACGCGATGTCCTCAATGCCCGGTTCCTGGCCGAATCAATGGCAGCCGAAGGGTATCCCCTGCTAGCCAGCGCCTTTCCTAATTTGGTGCCACTGTCCCTGAAATCCACATCCTGTGATGAATTCCGTTTCAATCTAAGGTATTGACTAATGGGAATATTATATTTTAGTCGCTGTGGATGAAACGATGAATAATGAAGGTATGAGCACCTATCCGTTTTTTTCTTAAAGGGGCGCACTCCTAGTCTCCTCTCACTACACTTGTAAATAGTCACGTCCAAATAGTTGATACATTGACCATTCCCCTGCCAAGTAAATTTAATGTCCATACTGATCGTGTTGATCCATTGACCAAACTGTTCTGCACTCTCCTGGTTTTCCATAATGGCTATGATGTCATCAATATATCGGCGGTAAAACCTAATGGTCGCCTTGAAAGGATTATTGGTATCATTCAGTATGTAATCCTTTTCTAGTTGTGACATGAATAAATTGGCGATGCTGGGGGCCGCCGCGCACCCCATCGCTACCCCCCTTTGTCTGGTAATAAAATTCCCCATTGAACTTGAAGTAGAACTCGCAGCCTTAAGGATATACTCACTCGCTCTGAATTCAAACAGCAAAATTTACCACATAGCTCCGCTAACTGAGCGCCGAGGGGACACTTCCCCTGCGGGGAATGTAACGTCTGTGCCCTGATGACAAAGTTTGAAGACCTGTTCCCTGAACGCCGTGACGTTCCAGGTGGATTTAGTACATGTCGGACATCTAATGTGATATATGCGATCCGCTGCGGGTGCCCTTTATGTTGGCAGCACGACACGTCCTCTTAAAATTAGAGTGCAGGAACATATATCTAGAATCCGTAATCAGGTAAGAGAGGCACCATTAGTCCAACATTATTTGAGTTTTCAGCATAACCCTAGAGACCTTAGGGTAACAGTGGTTGATATGATTCGGGAGGGGGTTCAGGATGGCCCCAGGAAACTGTTGCAACTAGAGTCTAGGTGGATCTTTAAAATACGGAGTTTGGCACCAGGAGGTCTCAATAGTGAAGTGGATTACTCATGCTTTTTGGGTTAGTGGATGCCCGGCGTTGCCCTACCCATTGGGGGTTATAGACTGTATTGCCTTGCTGAGGGTGCATTCTACATTACTTGTCTCTTTAAAACCGGAAAGGGATCTAAGTGGTGTTGAGGTTTGTGCTGTTACGTAATTGTTGCTTGTTTCATTGTAATTTGGCCAATCATCCAATTATTGCTTTGGGATTAAGAGAGTCCTCTCCTATGTATGATTTCTGTCTGTCAATTCATGCTTTTTGAAATTGAATCAGAATGGCATAAGCAGCAGTACTGGAGCTACCGGTGAAGTGGGGGCTGGTGAGTAGATGGAATGTGTATACAGAGTTCTCTATGTTTGGCGAGTTAGCAATTGACTATGTTTTACTCTTGTTCACAGTCCATAGTTATTGTGCCCATGAAGAAGAATGTTATACGAAACGGGAATTGTATAAATATGCACGCATAATCCCGTCGGCACTTGTGGACTTATTTGCAGTTTGGACTGGAACTCCCCACCTTATGCCTCCCGCACATCTGCATTGGAGCTCTATTTGAGGAAATCTGCATGCTGCTACATTTTCAACTTAATTAGCCTATGGACATTGCTTCCTTGGAAAATATATTTCATAACCATTGGCATTTTGTATCTTTATTATATTTATTATATTTATTGCGTGTTGAGACAGAGAGATCAGAATTTTATTGTATTTATTGTATATTTATTACTATTGTATATATTTATGCACCATATTTTGCACTTTGCACTTTTGCACCATATAAAAATATAAAAATTGATAGTTATATACATATTCCCGGAATTGTTTGTTTGTTGAAGTAAGGCGGATTGGCAACCAGAGACGGGGCTTTTTCAGTGGTGGCACCTTGCCTTAGAATGCCTTCCCTAGGGTTTCCAGGCCCATCCTGGCAACCAGTGGAAGACTGGGTAGGACAGGGAAATGGGGGAATGACTGTCAGCAATGGTGTGATGTCATTTCTGTCACACCTCTAGGAATTGCATGGAACTCTTTGGTAGAACCACAGAGTTTTCAACAATTCCTAGAGAAGACTGTCCTAGTTGTGAGCCATCTTAAGCAGGTCTGTACAGGCAGCATTAAAAAATTCTAAATAAATATATAATGGCATACCACTGTAAGAATAATATTGGTGTGCTTACCTGGCCACAGGACAATTCCCATACCACTGGCTATACATCCCAATGACAGAAGGCAATGCAACCTCCAAGCTTGACTTTTCCTGTTCAAGTACTTCCATAATGTATGCTGAGGCCATTGGAGAAAATCAAGCTGAGGTAATGCACCATGCTTTGAGGAAAACATGGGCCACAGAAGTACATGGGGCTGCCAACTTAAACATTGCATTGCCTTTTATCAGGTGGATATATATTTGTGACTTACTATCAGTAAGTGGTATAGAATTTGCATGTGGTCCCGTAAACACAACAAAACTCTTTTTTACAGTGATATGCTGTTATAAATAAAACAAAACCATTCTTGGTCTGGATGGGAAAGTTTCAGTCTGAATTATGGATTGCTTATCAACAAAGTAGCGGTTGTGGCTCAATGACAGAGTACCTGCTTTACATCTAGAGGATGCAAAAAACTTTCACCCAAGACCCTAGAGAGTGACTAGGAATCAGATCGAAGAATGCTGACCTTGATAATCTGGTTCAGTATATGGCATCATACACCCCTGCTCTTTTTGATTCACATGGTAATTTGTTGATATTCACAATACATTTTATTTCAGTCAGAACTGCTGGTGTTTGTGATTCTTCACAGAGAAATAAAAATAGGGCAACCCCCACGAATGCTGTCCTGAGCTCCTTGGAGGAAGGATAGGAACAGATGAACTAATGAATGGCAAGTTTCTTCCCTTCCAGTGCTAAATTAAACATCATGCAGAGTGGGCAGGTACCGACATCCATTGTACATTCACCAAATACAGGTTCTGACTCAGAGAAGCTGACAAAAAGACAACTCAAAGCAGGCTGATTTTCTAGCTAAGAAATGCCCCCCCGCAACCATATTACGTCAGAGGTATTGAGCTCAGATGCAATGCAAGCTTCACCCTAAACATATTCTCAACTACTACAACAAGGATACACTATGCAGAATTAAAATCCCTATACCTATAACTTGATTCCATGTATCAGATCCATAATTTTCAATGGGGGTTCATTCTAAATCAGCATACATAAAATTTCAGTCTTAAACTGTTGATAATACAGAAGGTCTATATTTTATATTGCTGTGGGGACTTGCCTAAATTCTGGAGTAAAATCTCAGCAGAATATTCATGACCCGGTAGAACTGTAAATTTCCATCACGTACTGTATGCAAAATGAGTCTGTGTCTGCAATGCTACTTGCATGTTGGTGGGATGACTGCTAGAAGGGGACTAACCACTGTAGGAATTATATTTAACTCCTCAGTAGCAACATGGTATTAAAGCTGACTGACAGTGGAATTCTATGCAGAGTTACTCCAGTCTAAGCTCACCTAAGTCAATGGGCTTAGACTGAAGCAACTCTTCATAGGACTGCACTGTTAGTTGCTAAGGTCATCAGCAATTCCAAACACCTCAAAGAAACTTGTTAACAGAGCTTTAAGATATAGGCTGATAGCCTATGCAGTTATGTGTGTAGTGGAGCTGACTCCCAAGTAAACATGCATGAAATTGGACCACAAGTAACAATAGAAAGAGATGGAAAACTTATTTTTTAACATAATTGCCAAACTTAACTTTCCTGGACCTGGGGCACATTTTTAGCCCAACCTGCAGCAGGACTCCAATTTTACTTGTTTATATTTCTGTTAATTCCTGTGGAGTTCAGGAGATACTCACATCTTACTAAACTAAACCCTCAATATTTAGGAGTGGGGTTAATGATGGGGACAGGAGAGACATCAGGAGAACAGCAGAACAGATATTTCAGAAAATCACCATGGAAGGTGATGGGAAGTTGGTTCTCTGCCCCTGTTAGCCAGTTCCTCAATCTTGAGAGAAGCTTCTTCAACACTAACACTCTGTAAGCAGGCCTGGTGCCAGGTTTTGTGGCGCCTGAGGCTGGGGGCAGCTTCAGCACTGTTGCTGCCCCCACGCACACATGTGCGTACACCTGGACTGCATGATGACGTTACGCGGCAGGCAGCTGGGACAGCGTGTGTGCGTCCTCCCAGCCGTCCAGCTCAGTTGCTCCGCACGCCGCCCTGGCCACCTGCTGCGCCTGGCCTGCAGCTGCTGTGCCCGGCCGGGAGTGTGTGCTGGTGGCAGCAGCAGCCTGGGGCGGCTGAATAGGAGGGCTTGGAGGCTGCAGCAGCTGTGGGCCAGGCGCAGCAGGCGTCCGGGGCGGCGCACAGGTGGCTTCCCAGCCCTCCAGTGCTGCTGCCGCCAGCTCTGCAGTGCATGCCCCCGCCCCGGCACCCCCTATGGCACCTCAGCACTCGAGGTGGCTGCCGGACCTGTCTCTATGGACGCGCCGGACCTGTCTGTAAGTAAGCTCCACTAATCAGCAATTGACAAGAGAGTGGATGTAGCAAGAGAGCCACATAAGAAGGGCAGAGAAATGGGGAGGCTGAGAAGAGTTTACAGCAAAGAGACTACTGAGGGATGGGATACTAGCATTTTGAACAACTGGTTATTTGTTACCTTTGACCAACTCACTCCTCTTCTCCTAGGTCATGATATTTTGCTGTGGTCTCTTTGTCATACATCTTAGGAAGGATGGAAGCCCTATATGATGTGGGACAATGCTTCTGTGCTTTCTGTAATGCTGTGGAGGATGCTACAGTGTGTTTCAGGGATTACATGCTATAAGCAGGAGACCTGCAAGAACTTGTGGGGGGCATCTAATTTTCCCCTTCTCTACTATTTCCTCTTTCCTTTCCCTGAAAACCCCCATATGCTCACCTTTCCCTGCTTCCTTCTCTCCTTCCCACCCACCTTTTTATCTGCCCCCCAGGATCTCCAACTATATTAATTATTTATTCCCCTCATTTATACCCCACCTTTTCCCCCAGTGGGGACTCAAAGTAGCGTATATCATTCTCTTCTCTTTCACTGCATCCTCACAACCACTCTGTAAGGTAGATTAGGCTGTGAGTGACTGGCCCAAAGTCACCCAGTGAACACCATGGCAGAATGGCGACTGAAACCTGAGTCTCCCAGAGCCTTGTCTAAAATGCTAACCCCTACACTCATTGGCTTTTATGGGGGAGAACTGCTGTTGAACAAGAGCAAGTAGCTGGGTAAATCATGCAAGTTGTGTGGTACTGAATAGAGATGGGCAGGAATCGAATTACGACCCAAAAAAACGCACGAATCAAGCTGGTTCGTGGTTTGCGAACCAGTGGTTCGTGGAAGGTCGTTTCCGGGAACTTCCAGGAACTGGTCTAGTGGTTCGTTTGGGTCATATTAAAGGGGCAGTTTAAATGGCCATTTCCCCAGGGAAATAGCCATATAAACTTTTCCTGCCTCTTGCAAGCGGCAGGGCCCTTTAAACTATCAGCTGGCAGGCAGCAGGGGGCGATCCCCCCTTGCCGCCTGCCAGCTGATAGTTTAAAGGGCCCTGCCACTTGCAAGGCAGGAAAGGGCCCCTTACACTGTCAAATGCTTCTTTCCCTGTTGCTGCTAAGCGGCCGGAAAGGGGCATTTAAACCCCACGAATCACAAACTGGTTCGTAAACTTGCCCCAGTTCATGGTTCCTGGTTCCTCGTGGTTCAGTTTTTTTGTGGTTCATGCCCATCTCTATTATTGAGTCACTCAGTAGTTGCCTGCCAGGCTGGCCCCCAATGAGTCTTCCCTCAAAGGCCAAACAGTGCTGGGTAGCAGTTGTAGCTGGGTATGTAGCTCAGTAAGCTTGGTCTTATTGAGTCTAAATCCAACACTAACCACTATACTCACAGTCTTCTACTAGGGAGCGGGTATAAACTAGAAAGTGTTAATGAGATGAAGGAGTAGAGAAAGATTATATCTAACTCAGAAGATCAGGAGTTGTGGGCCCTCTTCTCACTCCAAACATTACACAGCTATTGTTAACAGTACTGGGGACAAAACAAATTATCTGCAGACAGGAAGATGTGGGTGATGGGACCAAAACAGAATTGGGAAGGTGGAGTGTGGGGAGTAAATGGTATCCTCACATCCTGTTGCCACATAATTGACAGTCTGTGGATTGTTCTCTGGTAACTCTTCGTAATTCATATGCTTTCTGTACAATGCACTAAAGTTCAGGAGCTGTCTATCAAAGAACTTAATACTATTCACAAATCACAATACATACGAGATATTGATGAATTGGTATTCTAATGAAATGGGATAGTTTTAAAAGAAACCCTTACATAGTTCCTAAATTTCTTACAGAAAAGTGCAGTGGAGAGTACATGTTAAGTACACAATCTAAAGGCTTTTGCATATAACAAGATGGTGCATAGTGCATTGGTTGACTAGCTCCCAGATGCACATCATACTGCTGATACGCACTTACATCTACACGTTTCAACAAAAGTATACATATATGAAAGCTTGGGGCCATACGCACAAAATTACCCTTTCTCAGGCAGGGTAAATGTGAACAAGTACATGGTCACTAGTAAATTTCTAAGCCGCATATAAGTTAGGTTGATTACCACGGTCATCTATTTACATAAAAGAGAAGAGAAAACGGAGGTAATTTTAAGGGCCTATTTAAGTCTGTGAGTTATTCTGGCAAAACGCAAAGTCAAAGTGAGAGGTAGATCACTTCATTTATACTTACCTGAACTTGATATTAAACAAAAATGTTGGACTTGCTATTAGAAGCTTATAGATAAATACATTCCTCACAAAGAATTTGATTAATGCAAGGAACCAACCTTAAGAACTTGTTATACTGGCATGAATAAACCTCTGCCAGAAACCCATTTTAACAAAACTGTATTATCTGAAGCTACTTGTTAGCTGAATTTGTCATTGTAAAAATGGTATTAGCCATTTTTTAATAAATTCCAACCAACCTGCTGAACAAACAATAGTAATTCAGACAAAGTGGCAATATGGTTAGTCAAACACTGAGTTTTTTGTGGCTGGGTGCTCTAGTAATAATTTAGATTGAATATAGCTGTTAAACACTGGTCAACCAAAATAATGTTACAATGAAAAAAAATCAAGCTGGTTTCTCGGGTTATGATGAGATACAAAGCAGAACAGTGCTCTTGAATCTTGAAAAGTTGCACGCTAGGGAACTGCAGGTCAAAATCACACACACACTACATTGTGATTAAAATCCAACCTTCGTGCTTGGCCATCAATTGATTTAGAAACTTAATAAGAACACATTTAAAACCAGTTTTCTGTTTTTTACATGTGCACACCAACAGCAAGGGAAGGGCTCAAAAGTGCTTCAAATGGCATGAGTGAATTTGATATTAGGGAAGATACAGCTTCTCTGACCACCGTGTTGCAATTGTGGAAAAGGCTGCATCTATTCAGCAGTACAAATTCTTCCTCCAGAACTGAAAATCTGGCATGACTAATTATCACTCTTTTACTCAACATTACAGAAGCGGGATTTGAGCTCTCGCTATCACCTTGGCCAAAGCAGCCATCACCTTCTTCCCTGCAAAGCACCAAGTCACCTATATATAATTGCAGCATGTGCTAGAAAAATCCTTTGATCAGCAAGACATAGGGGAGGGGAGATCACAACCCCAAGATGTTCATACTGCTGGACCAGCAACTCAAACAGCAATAAAGTCATTGGGAAGAACAAGACAAAATGCAGTCTGTAGTCCTTCATTAGTGACTTCAGATGGATGTGTTGTGTTACTTATAGGCCTAGCCATTCTACTGGTCCTAGGCATAACTGCAAACATAACGATGTGTAAGGAGCTGCCATTGCTCCAATTTCTTCCAGAGGCAAGGAACTTTGGGCTGTTTTCTGTTCCCAGTGCATCCTGGTGGTTGCTGCCCAGGAGCACCAAGGAACAGCTTAATGGTAGAGACACAAGAAGATCAGGCAAGAAGAGAGAACTGACTGAAGCCTGGATATGAGACAAGTACAAATGAACAACAACCTGATGATTGAGGGACAGGAGCTCACTAGAGAAGGAGTGTAAGCCAGGGGGCCTCTCTCCCAGTACAGAGAGGCTCACTTGGATGTCTGTGGGAATATCTGAGTGGATGGAGATCTTGTTGAGGTCCCACAAACTAGTGGCTATGAGATTCCAGAGTTCCAGGATGGTTCCATCTTGATATTTTGTCTAGGTTACCAAGGTGCCCAGGGCCAGCCTCAGATGTCCCCAGAATTACATAATGAAAACTTCGCTGGAATCCAATTAATCAGGTTTGGTTCTTATCCTAAATAAATTGTGCAGAGCTCTACAAACATTAATGAAAGCAGATAGCATCTTTTGCCTGAGCACCTGTAACACTTTGCTGGTACTTTGGTCAGTGATGGGGGGTGGGGGTGCATGGAACTCCACAATTTTTTTCTCATCTGTATCCTTTGTCCTGAAGACAGATTGGTCATCAAGGCCACTGGGAAAAGTCCCAAGGGGTTGATTGCCTGAGATGGAAGCTGCCTCCCACACCAAGGCCATAGGGGCACCCCTCACTTTGTATGACGAGGAAGAACAGCTGCTAATGGCTAAGCCACACAGGCAAATAGCTAGCAGGCTTCCCAAGCCACCCATAAGCAGCCACTGCAATAAGTGAGCCAGTTGCCTAAGGGAGCTGTGGCTGTGAACAAACTCAAGCAGCCCACAAGCAGCTGTCTGCTTTTCCTCTCTCCCCTCCATTAGGAGGGGCAGGGGCAAACCAGGGCAGGGACAGGGTCCATTTTGTCCTCCCCATCTGCCCCTGCCTAGTCCACTTTCACTGCTGCTAGAACTATTGCATCCTGTTACAGAAGTAAAATAGAGGTACAACCCAGTCTCCAGAACAAGAGAATCTTTGTGTATAATGTGATATAGACTGAAGGTTCACTTACACTTCTGTTGCCTTCAGCCTTGATTCTGAAAACATGCTGTGAGTTTCTTTAAGGAGGTATGAACATTTGCTCCAGGATGCAACACTTACATGCAGTGCCAAGTATGTATACTGCGAAATAAATTCCACTGAGATCAATTGGACTTAATCCCTAGTAAGTGTATTTAGGATTGCTGCCTAAAACTGCCTCACTTTGCAAAAGACAGAATTCCTGAATGTTATAGCCTGAAAGTACATCTTGATGTCAGAACATAAGTGACCATGACAATTCAGAAGACTTTCACAAACAATACATTTATAGCACAACCAATCTGTAGTTGTTACTTTTTTCTTACAGATGGTTTTCTCCCCTTCCAAGCTGCTCCTCCAGTTTAGGGACGTCCTAGCACATGTCATAAACTGTTGCTGGACTAATGCAGTTCTTTTGAGTAGTTGGCAGTGCCCTGTATACTGGGAAGATTTCTCTCTAAACAATCAGTTCAGAATATACCCTTCTCCATCATTTTAGTCTTTGTGGGATTGTCCTACCATCCTGAGTTAAAGGCACTAGCAGATCTTCAGTCATACAAGTGCGGGGAGGGGGGGGGAGGTAGCTGTCCTGCAGCTTTCTCTCTCCCCATAGGTTCCCCAGCCCAGGAACCTGCTCCTAAAGACAGGACAGGTATGAAAATTGCAACTGCCTAGTTTGCAAAGCTGTTCATGATAGGATGTTTTGGAGGTCATTAATTCATAGGGTCGTCATAAGTCAAAGCAACTTAGAACCATGGAATCATAGGGTTGGAAGAGACCTCCAGGGTCATCTAGTCCAACTCCTTGCACAGGGAACTCCAGGCAGGAAATCCACAACTTCCCACTCACCCCCAGTCTCACACCCAGTGACCCCTGCTCCATGGCCAGAAGATGGCAAAACACTGTCAGGATCCCTAGCTAAACTGGCCTGGGGAAAATTGCTGCCTGACCCCAAGATGGCGATTGGCATTACCCTGGGCCACAAGAACTAAGCACTGATGTAACCTTTTCTGCCTCGTGATCTACCTAGATCCACAGAATCAGCATTGCTGTCAGGTGGCCATCTAGTCTCTGGTTGAAAACCTCCAAAGAAGTAGAGCCCACCACCTCCTGAGGAAGCCTGTTACACTCAGGGGCCACTATTAACTGTCAGGAAGTTCTTTCTAATGTTTATCTGAAAACTCTTTTAATTTCATTTTAATCCGTTGCTGAGAAAAGAACAGGCTGTTGGTTCTGGTCCGACCTTCTGCAGCAGTGGATAACAACTCCGCGCCATCCTCTATCTGCCCTGAGCCTGCTGATGCGGGGAGGGAGGAATATAAATCAAATCAAATCAAATAATTAAATAAATAAATAACAGCCCTTCAAGTACTTGAAGATGGTTATCATATCACCTCTCAGTCATCTCCTCTCCAGGCTAAACATTCCAAGCTCCTTCAACCTTTCCTCATAGAACTTAGTCTCTTGACCCCTCACCATCTTTGTTGCCCTCCTCTGGACACGTTCTAGCTTGTCTATATGCCTCTGAAATTGCGGTGCCCAAAACTGAACACAATATTCTAGATAAGGTCTAACCAGAACAGAGTAGAGCGATACCATCATTTCGCTTGATCTGGACACCGTGCTTCTGTTAATACAGACCAAAATAAAATTTGCCTTTTTAGCTACCACATCACACTCCGGACTCATGTTCAGTGTATGGTCTACTAAGACCCCTAGATCTTTTTTTGCACATACTACTGCCAAGACAAGTCTCCCCCATCCTATAATTATGCATTTGATTTTTCCTACCTAAATGCAGAACTTTCATTTTGTTTGTTTTAGCCCAGTTTTCCAGCCTGTCAAGATCATCCTGTATTCTGACTCTGTCTTCTACTATATTTGCTATCCCTCCCAATTTAGTATCATCTGCAAATTTAATAAGCATCCCCTCTATTCCTTCATCCAAATCATTTATAAAAATGTTGAACAGAACAGGTCCCAGGACTGATCCCTGAACCATTAACAAGCACTCTTTGGGTATGATCTGTCAACCAATTACAAATTTACCTAAAAGTAATAGGATCCAAACCACATTTTACCAACTTGTCAACAAGGATATTATGTGGATCCTTCTCAAAAACCTTACTGAAATTGAGATAAACTTTGTCTACAGCATTCCCCTGATCCAGCAAGGTAGTCTGACATGACTTGTTCTTGAGAAACCCATGCTGGCTCTTAGTAATCAGTCATATTTTCTAAATGCTCAAGAACTGACTGTTTGATGATTTGTTCTAGAACTTTTCCAGGTATAGACGTCAAGCTGATGGGTCAGTAGTTACCCAGATCCTCCTTTTTTCCTTGACAACATTTGCCCGCCTCCAATTTTCTGGCACCTCGCTTGTTCTCCAAGAATTCTCTAAAATAATGGACAGACCTCAGAAATTACATCTGCAAGTTCTTTTAATACCCTTGGATGCACTTGATGGCACATAACACACAGTTTTAAGGCAATGGGTGGAAAAGACCTTAGCTGCTTTACAACTCAGGAGCCATGTTAACCAAGACACTAAAAGTGCCAGTTTATAGTCATTAACATGTGATTAATGTGTTCTCATGCTGACCTTCACCTGCAGGTTTCACATGCCAGGGGACATGTGAACACCCTCAAATGTCTGACATTGAAGACATGATGTCAGATTTGAGACTGAAGACAGGCTGAGACACTGTAGATAGCTGAACACTCCCTGAAATTGAGAGGCCCAGTTTGTTACACACTCTTTAATATGAAACAAGCTGCTGCCCCTTTCAGTGCCTTTCACCACAGTAATCTCACCAAAACCAACAGGGCTCCTTGAGGAGCAAGTGAATCTGAGTCAAAAATGTGTGAGAAATTTATGACTTCATGCCAAAAATACCTCAGGAAGAACTAGTGCCTATTTTGGGGAGAGAAGAGAGACAGCACCAGGAATTCTGCTACTGTGAGCAGGGTAGCAGTCATAAACGTGCAATACATGTACTTATGATTTTTTAATACAGAATAGCTTGTGGGTTCAGACCTCTAAAACTGATCCACCTTGATTCCAATCATACCCTCATGGGCTGAAGGGAGAAGCTACCATCATATAAAAAGTGGCATCCATGATAAACGAGACAAAATAAACATAATTAAGCAACACAATCTTTAGTTATTCCAGTCTAAACCCACTTAATTCAACTGTTTTTGCAATTTCAATTGATTGGAGAAATCAATGGGTTTATACTGAAGTAATTCTGAATTTGAATGGCCCGTTAAAGCTGTCTCTCTCACCCTGACACATCCCTGCTTCTTTCCAGGTCTAATTACATTCTCTTCCCTTTTGCTTTCCTCAACCCCGTTATAGGAGCTCAGATCTCAAATACAGATTTATTTCACCCCTGACTCCCCTTTGCCCTAGGCCATTTTCCTATTTAGGCTGTCAGCGGCTTATTTCCCAATAAACACACATAGGATAAGATTGTGTAAGGGATACGCAAGGTCCAGTGGAGAGTTCCTAAAACCCCCGAGTCCATTCTCGCCCCCCCCCAGTAAAGAAACTCAGCCCGATTCCCCTCCCCCACCCCGTTCCTCCCCATCAACGGACAACCGCCCCACTACAGCGCATGCGCCAAATTACATACCTTTCCCGGTTCCCGCCTCTCACCGAGACCCCACCCTCACTGAAAGGCGCGGGAGGTTGAAGTACCGCCCTTGCCCACCAACTCCTGCGCTGATTGGTGAACGGGGCGCTTCACTCTGCAAACCCTTCAAGCCTTGATTGGCGAAAGGTCGCGTGAGGGAAGGTCGAGGAGGGGGTGGGGGAAAACGGATAGCGCTCCGGCTATATAAAGCCCGCGGCCGCCCGCTTTTCTTTTTGGGGTGCCGAGCTCGCTTTCGCCGAGTCGTTGCTGCTGGTGCTAAGGCCACCACTGCTTTTATTATTATTACTTTTATTTCGTATTCCCTCCCACGCCTCGCTGGACAAATTTCCGCCATGGCTAACCCCGTCGTGTTCTTCGACATGTGTGCCGACGGCGAGCCTCTGGGACGCGTCACTTTTGTGGTATAAACAACGGCGGGCGGCGAGGGAAGGAGGGTGGGAGGCGAGGAAGAAGCCTGGCTGAGGCGGCGAGCGCCATTTCCTGGTAGGGCGGACGGGAGGGAGCGAGGGCGGCGGGGCCATTTTGGGAAGCTGGCGAGAGCGAGCGGCGAGGAGCTTTGAGGAGAAGGGCGGAAGCGTTGAATGGAGGGAGGGAGGGCGGGGGAGGGGAGGCCGCCTTGCTGTGGGGTGGGGGGGGGGGAGAGCTGCGCGCGACCCTGGCTGGCGGGCGGGAGGAAAAGAAAAGGGGGAGCGTGGTCGGGACGGCGGGCGGCGCCTCCACGTGGCCTCCGCAGCATGCCCTGAGGGAGCTTGGACGGGCTGTCTGCCTTGCCGCCACCCCTTTGTATGCATGGCCATTCTCTCCCCCCCCCACACACACCATTGTCTTCCTTCTTCAAATCTGAAGCTCTTGACTGTCGAAAACTCTTGAGGATGGGATGGGTTTCTAAGGTGCCCTTGGACTCCAATCCTGCTGTAGGGGATCCGCAATCTTGAACGGAGTTTCACTCCACTTAAATTTCCTTTCTTGAGTCAATAGGGTTAGAAGGACAGAGTTCTGTTTGGCGTTGCACTGAAGAAGCGAGCTTTGACTCTGGGAGGTGTTGGTCTCTAAGGTGCCCTTGGAGCCCAGATTTGCTGCAGGCCGACTTGGCTATCAGCCTGAACAACCCTTCCCCCCCCCCCCCGAAAATGAGGCGTTATCCCTTGTAGGCCGTTGTACTGCATCCGGCGTAAAAACCTTTCCACCTTTTCTTTACCCCCCCTCTTTTACCCAGGCTGCCTGTGCCCCTCCCTTCCGTACTGCAATAAGGCGAATGGGGGGGGGGCGTCCACCTCCCCACGGCTAGAAGCAGCTCCGTTACCGAGCAGAACGGGAAGGAATGGCGGCAGACGGCCGGGCTGCGGGTGGAGGCGGCATGCCCGAGGCACCCAGAGATTCTTCTCCCCTCCCCACCCTTAACTTCTTAAATGCATCTTGGTGTTTTGTCGAACTCAAGATTTCTCGCCCAGACGAGCGGGGTGGGTTGGGGGCTCTCCAGCGGTTCACCGAAGCTGCTTAGCTTTTACGAGATTGTTGCCACCAAGCCTAAACCGCTCCCAGGTGTAGAGCTGTGTAGCTTTCTTTGCTTCCATTCCTGTTCCCTTTTTTAAACTGTGCTGCAAATGTTTGGGTACGTGCGCAGTGGGAGATAGGACAGTCACGGGTGCAGCTGCAATCTTCTTATGCGCCTTGTCTGAACAGTGATTCTTGGTTCTTTGCTGACCCTAAGCCAGGGGCCTTCTGAAACGGAACATTTTACCGTTACTGCCTGATGCTTTCTGCTTTCATAATAAAAGCTAGATCCCACAGTGTGCAGAATTTCAGGGTATTCCTAAGCTGTTGTGCCGCAGCTGGTTTGTGTAAGAAATTCGGTTGCAAGGCTTTCCTGATTTCCAGATACGGGATCTAGGGAAATTTGATATTGGAACTGAGGAACATGCTAGTTGTCAAGTTAATGTGTAGCTGATGTGCAATGTTAACTGCCTTTGCAGTATGCTTGGTGAAATGTCCACAGCAAGCAGTGTGAAGTCTGCAGCGACTGCTGCATATCTTGAAACCCAGAAATCAGGGAAGATGGTTAAGTCTTCTTGTGACAAAGGCATGGTCAGCTATACTAAACATAAGCAATAAACTTGGTGAGATAACAATTGAAATACAGAGAATAAATGGCTTCATTCCCAATTTAGATGATCTTCTCGGTTTCCTCCTAATAGGTGATAAGCCACCGAGCCATTTTTTAGCAGGAGTGTGCCTCACTCTCAAGTATTCTGTTTTCTTTAGAGCTCCCTCTAGGGCTGTTCACTGATCCACAAACATGCTCTGCCAGAATTCTGTAGCTTGATCCATTGATTGACACGTGCCTTGAACATTATAATTATTCGAGCTTTTTCAGCTGAATAAATTTGCTTGTAGGAAGTCAGCACTTGGATTAGTGCTTGCCCATGTTCTGAGTTGATCTTGGGACATGAGTGAGTTTACTCATTGTTTGGAATTACATTATTGAATGCTGGTGGCAGCATTTAAATTCCTCCACAACCCAAGTCTAGTTACTGGGAGAAGTGACTGTTCAATTGCTATATTTCATTCAGGCCATAATGTGCAAGTGTATATGTGCATCCAGGCCAAATGCAAAGTTCACTAACATCTCCTTTTCTCCTTCCTCACAGCTGTTTGCAGACAAAGTTCCAAAGACAGCAGGTTTGTAAACTTGATACCTTAATCACTGCTTATGTTGTCCTAGATACTGTTGTGCCAAAAGCTTGCTTGTCTAGTTGTGTTTGGTTAAATGATATTTTCAAATATTTAAGCACACATAAAAATGTACACTCAAATGCTTGTATCTTATTTCAGAGAACTTCCGTGCCTTGAGCACTGGAGAGAAAGGATTTGGTTACAAGGGGTCCTGCTTCCACAGAATCATTCCGGGTTTCATGTGCCAGGTATGTAGCAGTTTTATGTACGTTCTACAAGGTGTTGTGATCTGCTTAAAGCTTACATCTAAAGCATTAGCACATTTTGTATTGTGACTGGACATTAAAAGAGATGTGGCCAGTATCCTGATATAATGGCTCTTCTTCCCTAAGATTCCACAGTAGTTTCATCTTTTTATTTAAAACATTTCTATGCCACCTTTCCACCCAATGCAGAGACTCCCAAGGTGGTGAACATTAAAACATAATACTGTACTTCAGCTAAACATTGCTCTGCCTTTCAACAGGGTGGTGATTTTACCCGTCATAACGGAACAGGTGGCAAATCCATTTACGGTGAGAAATTTCCTGATGAGAACTTCCTCCTCAAGCACACAGGCCCCGGCATCTTGTCTATGGCAAATGCTGGACCCAATACAAATGGGTCTCAGTTCTTTATCTGCACTGCCAAGACTGACTGGTGAGTACATTTACCAACTCCTCTACTCGAATGGCCTGCTATCTAGTCAGTGGAGTATCCTTAGTGAGCAGTGAAGGGCACGTTTTGCCTAAAATTATTCAAAGAGGCGTGATCATCACTTTGTATTATCTGGATATTTTCTGCATCTGGCCTACTAAATGTTGACCACATGGTAGCTATAAGGAAGATGTGCTTTGAAATGGCTTCATGGAGAGTGGCAAGATTCATAAAAGATTCAACGATGGTTTTATCTTGTTTTTTTCCCCCTTAGGTTGGATGGGAAACACGTGGTCTTTGGGCAGGTGAAAGATGGAATGAATATTGTGGAGGCAATGGAGCGTTTTGGATCCAGGAACGGCAAGACAAGCAAGAAGATCACTGTCTCTGACTGTGGGCAGCTGTCATAAAATTCCTTTGTCTTAACAATCAACCATTCCTTCTGTAGCTGGGGTTAGCACACCACCTGGAGTGCTTTAGTCCCCTGTAACCCTTGTGCTCCTGACTTACTGCTGCTTTTTTATTGGGTTTCAATTTCTGCTCCCTCACAAGTCCAGCTGGACTGAAGACAAGTTTGTTTGCAAAATGAAATAAAACAAGTTAAACCACATGCTAGTTTTGTGTGTTCTGCCCTGGGGCAAGACTTGGAGGTATTCTGATGGTTAGATCTTACTTCTAAGAATGTTGCTTGTCTGGGAATGAGTTCTAAGTATTGAATGATCTTGGAATCACTGTTAGCCATTATAGTAGCGGCTCATCAGTACTTCCTGTTTGGGAAAGACTATAGTTTGATGGCAGGGTAACAAATTCAGTCCCTGACATTTCCAGTTCTTCAAAGGCAAATAACTATGCCTAGGTAGATACCACTGAGTATATATATTAGTGGTCTGACTTGACATAGAGTAACTTCATATTAGCCTCTATGATAACGTCAGATTAACTTGGTCACGCAGTGTGGCACAGCATTATTGTCAGCATAAAAGTGGTGAAAGGTAACCAGCATCTGTAAAGCAGTATTTGTCCGACAGTGGGGAAAACTCCAAAGGCGTCAAGTGATTTGAACTAGGAGAAGGCTACAAGAGACTTCGCCTCTTAATCTCACTTCAAGGCAAAATTTCAAAGTGATGTCTCTGTAAAGGCTTGTCCTTGTACACAAGTGGATGGATTAAAATCACGCCATCCAACCTGGTAGCTGTACATATGGGCAAGGCAACCTCTATTTTCTCAGCTCTGCAGGGTGGTTTTCCCTTTTATTAACAAAGGTATTGCTAACTAGCAGGTTGCTGCTTCCATGCAGTTGTGAATATAGTATTTCATGAGGCATTGTGAGTTGCTGGAGTCCTACAGGGGAAGCTCACTTAGGAGGTGGTCTAGTATATCCTGCCATGATGATCACTAGCTTCCTGCCTAGTCCTAATAGATGTAGCATTTTGTATGTTAAAATGTGCACACTTTCAACACTGTTAACTATGTCTAGCTTGCTCTTTGCTCCAGAACAACGTACGCATCTTAAATGGACTGACTTGGTTGCATATGTTCCTTTTACTGCCCGCAAAAGGGTATCCTTAAATTTAGGGCATAAAGCCTACCAGAGCACCACCTTTCCTGCATTGGCTTCTCACGTGTTTTAAATGCTTTCTGAATGCTCCTGAAAGGGAATTATCCCATGTTTAAGAGTAGATAGTACAAGTATTACTGAGCAGTTGTGGGCTCTTCTGCCTAGGTTAAACAATTAGTTGAAAGGAAAATCTAACTCCAAACATGCTGCATTTACAGGGTGAGGTAGTAATTGATCCATTTTTTAAAAAAAAGCCTGCAAAGTAGTAGTACAGACTTTAGAACCTGACTGGCTTTGTGGCAGTATTCCAAATGCATACTCTGCAACAGCTGTGAGCGTGAATCACAGGATTGGATTACTTGCTTTCCATTGAGATTATTTTACTGCCTCTGTCGATGCCTTGTAAAACATTCTTTGGGGAGGGGCGTAAGAGTTACTAGGTCAATTGGCATGCCTCTGTCCTAGGCCCCAAACATTTTTGGCTGCAACCATAATGGCACATTGTCATGGAGTTTGATACTGCAAAGTGAAGAAAGCACAGAATAGCTACTCCAGGACTCTGGGATCTCAAAGTCCATCCAGGCCTGTAGAAAAGGTGAGTTTTGAACCCTCTTGTGGGTCAAGTGGGAAACTTGGTGGCTACAGTGTGTAGCTCTTCAGTGCATTCTATCTGGCTAGGCTTCAAAAGTAGGGTGGGTTGAAGTCTGGGACCATACCTTAGTGTGAAATACTCCCCAGCCACTTGTATACAGGATTTTACTGTTCATTTGAAACTAGTAAGGAAAAAAGGTTTATTGTGATGACCTTTTGACAGAAATTCTGTTTTAAAAGTCAGGACTAATGAACTCAACCTGGCATAGCTACATAATTTTTACATGGATATTTAATAAGCTGACCCATTCCTAATGCTGCAAAACTGGAACTCTTCCTATTTTTATACCTTTGGATCCGTAGTTCCTGCAAAGCAATTTTATCTGCAGTGAAATGGTACAGGAGTAATAATGTGAGCCAACATGTCTGCAGCTTTTTCCTTTCCTTTTTGTCTCCATTAGCTGAGGAAAGGGGAGGTGCTGCAGACATTACACAACAGGGAGATTCCTGTCCATCTGTTGGCTGAAAATGAGATAGGAGGGAGGATACAGCAAAGGGAAGCCTGTGCTGTGGATTACATCATCTGCTGATCCTGCTACCCCTCTGAGCCAGGTTTGCAGAGGCAGCTTTGCTGACATGGGTTCCTTTTGCTGCAAAGCATCCTAAGGAAATGATGTGGCTAACTGTTAGGTATAAGCAGGGCTCTCCTATGCTTAACAACGAGCATTTGCCTTTGTGAACAGCTGCATGCAATTTATCATGCATTGCCTGCCCTACCATGTACAGGGAGGACAGCAGAACATGACAGCGCTATCACCTTGCTCTGCACTATATTCACCTACAGCAAGAATGGAAGGATTATCTTACCTACCTAGCCTGTCTTCAGCATCCAGAGAAAAGATTAGTGAAGGTGTGTGGGGTAAATAACTCCCAAACAGATAAAACTGCATTAGCCATTTTCAGAAAACATTTAGCCATGGTTGCTTTGGTTAAGGCTCTAGGTATCCTTCCAGGCAATGTCAGTACAATATACCTGAATGCATCAAAAGGTCAAAGTACCACAACGTTTTTACTTAACAGATAATGTAACAAGAAGTGAGTTGCCGTTAGCAGGCTGTTGTGGGACTCCAGTCTTGACTTCTGCTTTTTGTCAACTGAGGGCTACCCATTTTGCTGTAACAAGTGTACTGCACATGCTGTGCATAAAGATGGGGCAGGATCAACCCCTGGCTTTTCTTTAAAAGATCAAGGATAGAACCCAGGAAAAAGTGTCCAATCTTGAGCCACTGGCCACTCTCACAGAAGTGGAATAGCTAGGTCAAAGGACTGTCTCTTTGGAAAGTCTCATCCTTCCCAGGTTTCAAAGGGCCAAACTGCTAAAATCTTACTGTTTTTCTAATAGAAGAGTCTTTGCCGCAACCCAGTAAAGCATGTGACAGGTTGAAAGCTCAGCCATCTGCCTATGAAGTTTGCAACTCTGTGCCCATGTGTGACATGGCTTCTGGGGTGGCCTCACTGCATGTCTTCCCAGTGCCTGCTGCTGCCGTGTTTGTAGTGCTAAGCTAGCCAGTTTTGCAGCTGTATCTCATGCTCCTCTGCTAGGTGGAGTTGCCAGTACTATTTGCCCAGCTAGGAATTTATCTTTGTGGTCAGAATGAAAGGGACAGGGCGAAAATCTACAGTTTCGTAGTTTCCAGTTTAGGATGAAGTCAAAACGAGAGATCTGCTGAATGCTTCTATTCAAAAATAACATGCACAGTGAAAATCTGTCCTGTGATGCATTAAGAGGTGGTTCCATTCACACACAAAAAAGCTACTCCGGATCTATTGACTGCTTTTTTTATGCTGCTCCTCTGTCAAGCTCACAGTGGTGGACATGAAGAGCAAGAGTCCAGTAGCACCTATAAGACTTGACCAAATTTGAAGATATCTGAAGAAGTGAGCTGTGACTCACAAAAGCACATACCCTACCACAAATGTTGTTAATCTTACTGGTGCTACTGTACTCTTGCTCTTTTCTACTACTACTACCAGCAGACTAATACGGCTACTCATCTTGATCTGTCTCAGTGGTGGATATGGTTCTTTATTCTTACAACGACCCTGTGAGGTAGATTAGGCTAAGAGAAAAATATGGTCTGAGGCAGTCGAGTCCCACTCCCCCAGAAGAAATGATCATCTCTCAAGGGCACCCGGTTATCCAAGCCCTTCCCAGTAAGGTTCTGGTTCTCCTGGATTGAATCTGTATCTGCTTCACCGTTCCACAGCGCAGGGAAGGTCTTAGCTAATTGAATCTTCCACCTATGAAACTAGGGGCAAAGGTTACACGCCACCCTTAATCCTAGCAGAGTCTCCCCCCTCCCCGCGCTTGGCATTAGATCGCGCTAGTCTCAGCCTAAGGTCAGGAGCAATACGCCCCCGATCCAGGGTTACCGTCTCCGCGCAGAGCGTGGATCTCGCTATTGCATTGCGTAATTGCTCCTCTCTGCTCTCCGGGGCTGTGCCTTCGCCTCGCTCAGCTGGGGCGCCTGCTCTTTCGCTCCGCAACTTGCTGCAATGCAACACGGCGCGCTGCCCACGTGCGCCGTCTTGTTTTGCGCCCCTATCGCCCCCTCCCCCGCGCAGAGCAAGCCCCGCTCGCAGCCATGATTTCCACTTTCTATGCCAGCTTCATGCAGCAGAAAGACGCAGGGGGGAGCCTAGGCGGTGCAGCCCCGGTTAATCCTAGTTGCAAAACAGACGGGCCAGTGAGAAGGACGCGCATCTTACCATGCAAGGCAAGGTACGTCCTCAGCCCCGCAACAGTCCATTTCATTGCAACAATTTAACTGTAACAATCAAAGCCCTCCCCCCGGACAAAGCCCCCAGAGACTAAGGCACAGCCAGCGCCCTATGACTCATCCGGCTCCGTGGGCGGGCGGGGTTGACAAAGCTGGCGGCGGTAGCCCTGCCCAGTCCGCGCCAGTGGAAATCTACAGCTCCCTCCCTTTTTTTCTTTTCTTTTTTTTGTTGGCGATGGTTAACCTTCAGCCAGTTTCCCTTCTGCTGCCGCAGTTCCCCGGCTGCGAAAGCGGGACGGGGAAAGAGCGCCTTCCAGCGGCAAGTCGTAGCCGGTCTTAGCGAAGCACCAGGCGCGCGTCCGGATCGTTCGGGTGGGTTGAACGGACACCCCCGCAGGGTTTCATTCATTGCGGCTCACAGGTGGAAAGAATTCTTTGACTGTTCTGTCGCTTCCTCTTGGGAAAGTAGAAAATGTCCCACCCACCCTCGAGTCGGAGATGGTTTACTCTCGCGCAGTGCAATCCGGTGCGCGTTTACTCAAAAATAAGTGCCCCTGACTTCAGTGGGACTGACCTCCGAATAAGTGTGCTGCCATAATTGAAAGACGCTCAATAACTCTTGCTTTTATATTTGGATTTCCCCCTCTCCAGCCCCACGAGGTAGTACAGTTATGGATCACGGCTCTTGACTAGGCAATTTCTCATCCATTTATGTAATAGATTTGACCAAACCATGACCTGGTAAGCCAGATCTCAGAAACTAAACAGGGTCAGCCTTGGTCAGTAATTGGATGGGAGACCTCTAACAAAGACTAGGGTTGCAGAGGCAGGCAGGCAATGGCAAACCACCTCTGGTAGTCTCTTGCCTTGAAAACGCCACCAGGGGTCACCATAATTCAGCTGTGACTTGAGGGCACTCCTCCACCCCACCCCCCCAAGCCCAGAACCCTTCATTTAGGGGGGCAAGTAGGCACCTAAGAAAATACTCCCTAAGGAACCGCTAGAGCTTGTATTCAGGTAGTAATGTCATAGGTTTCCATTTTTAATATGTTTATGATTTATAAACTGGGGTGTGTGTGTGTTAATTCTTAGAGCTTAATGAGGTGTCCTATAGCCTTTGATCTCATTCCTTGCAAAACTGGAAGGTGGGAGCAGCCACCTTTCTAAGCATGTTGTTTTTCTTGTAGCTCTGCAAAGAAGGGGGCTAGGAACATTATTCAATAATGAACATAATCATTCAATATTTCATTATTGAATGAATGAAATGTTCAGGGAACCTTTCTAGAGAGGATCAGTCCCCTTAACAACTCTGGATTATATTTTAGCTGGGGAGGGGTGACGTTTCAAGGTATTCCCCAATTATAAAATGTATATTGGGGAAGAGGAGCAGACGAGCCCTTCTAAATCAGATGCCTCCTTCAGCTTTCTGTGCCCTAGAGTTGCCTGCCAGATGCTTCACTGAAGCCCATAAGCAGAGCAGGAAGACAAAAGCCCTCCCTGCTGTCCTCGCCCCCCCTCCCCGCAGCAAGCACTACAGGCTTGCTGTGGCGGGGGGGGGGGGACCTCTGAGCACAGAGGTTCTGATGGCTCAGCATGGCTAATAGCCATGGAAGGATCTATCAGCCCATTCAGACTTACAGAAATAAGCTCAGTAATAGAAGAGGGAGTGATCGAATCTACTGTCAATTATATACACACACATGGGGATCCAAATTCCATGTTTTCTCTCCTTTCTTTCATACTATTTGCACTTTAATTAAAAATGATTTGAGATCCTCCTATAAATTATGCAAAATTCATGGGTTTAATGAGAATCTTGGATGGGAATTTGTTGAAAGGTTGCTATCTCCCAGCTGAGCTCCAGCTGTTTTACATTTAAACTTTCCGGAACTGAAAACAGCTTGGTTTATTTCTGGGCTTTGAAAAATAATAATTGTGTTTTCCCCACCCTTTATGCCAGAAGCTTGAGGTGGTGTGCAGCAACCTTGCAAGGTATGTTAGGGTCACCCTTAGTAACAGGCCAAAGGTTAAAATGGTTAGCCAGGTTAGTCTGTCTGTAGTCAGAGATGTTCTGCCAGGCATATGGTTGAGGCTCGGCTAGGCCTCCACCGGCCTGGTTAGAGGAGGAGAAGGGAAGACCCGATCCCTCCCCATTAGAGCCGTCCACCGTCCAGTTTTAAAATAGCAGATAAACTCCCCCCAGTTCACTGACTGCTGCCGTATATTGTAACTGTTTTTTTAATTTTTATGCTGTTCATTGATTTTAACTGTTTTTAAGGTGTAAACTATTATAAATGTTTTTATTTGATGTAATCCGCCCTGGGCCTGCTTGTGCGGGGAGGGCGGAATAAAAATTGGAAAAAAAATAATGTAGTAGTGGAGAAGAGCAAGAGTCCCATAGCACCTATAAGGCCAAAGGTTATTCAGCAAGTTATGGGCTGAGTGGGAGATTTGAACCTGGGCCTCTCTAATCCTAATTCAATACTCAATAGACACTGTGCTATACATTCCTCCTGCTTTACTCTTAAGGCAGCTTATAACATTAATGAAGTCAATAAAACATAAAAAACAAAACTACAAAAAGCAGTAGTGGCTTATAGCTCCAGCAAGTCCTTCGCTTCTCTGTTGAATAGTGAGTGACACTATTTGGTTCTTTTTGCTTAAGTGGGAAAGCCTGCTTTGAACGCCCCTCCCCACCTCTGTTTTATCTCATTACATTCAGGATAATCTCCATGCAATAGAGGATGTTTCTGTACTCTGCGAGGTTTCAGAGGAGTGGAATAGCTAGTTAGAAACACTTTTTATTTATTAATGTTTTTATTTTATTCGATTTATACCGCACCATTCCCGCAAGGGGTCTCAGGACGGCTTCCAACAAAATACACTGTTAAAATATAATAAAACATTATTGCAAATAGCATAAAATCCAATATTAATCTACATTAATCCAATTAGCGTAAAAATCCAGGTGCCACCAAACAAATCAGGCTACTACAGAGTCACCATAAACCACGGGCGCCGCCATGATGTAACTTCAGGGCAGCTACAAAAGGAGGTTCTGGCAATCAGAAGGGGGGGACAAAATGCTAATCTTATCTTTCATGGATTTGAATCCCAAGAGCTGTTAGTGTGTGGAATGCACTTTAATTATTTTTTTAAACTTTATTTATAACCCCCCTTTCTCCCCAATGGGGACTCAAAGCAGCGTACATGGTTCTCCTCTCCTCCATTTTTTATTTTCATTATTTATATATTTAGGTCTTTCGCTTTCCTTTCTACCGAGGCCTCCAAAGTGACTTATAAGAAACGCAGAACAAATGTAATTTAAAAAAAACGAATGTGTCTTTCTGCTTATGAAAGAAAAGGGCTCTTTGGCCATTTCCACACACGTTGAATAATGCACTTTCAATGCACTTTTGCAATCCTTTTGAAGTGGATTTTTTGTTCCACACATGGAAAATCAGTTTCAAATGTTCACTAAAGAGTATTGAAAGTGGATTATCCAACATGTGTGGAAGCAGCCTTTGATTTTCCTGCCATCCCACCCCGCCATCCTTGTTGTTCTAGAGGGTCCCCCTATCTCTAATGAGCCTTTTATTAAAAAAAAAAAAAACAGTGGATCTTATTCCCGAAAAGTAGTGCTGTGAGATTGCTTCCTGGTGAATGTGAATGGGTTTGGCCTGAAGGGACGAAGCAGGGCCCATGACACAGGAATGTTAGTATTCCTTAATAACTGAGGATGCTCCTCTTTGGTCTTGTTCAAGTATGCATCAAAGCATGGAGAAAATGTCCCCTTTCAGCTGGGTGTGTGTGTGTGTGTTTGTGAGTGTAAGAGAGAGGACAAACAGCCATTTTTGAGTTTTGAAAGAGGTTGACTGCTGTGAGCTGGCTGAAGCACTTTGGATCTCTTTGGGAATCTCTTTGAAGATCTGCTGTTTGTAGGAGATCCACTTTGCTGGTACCCATGCTCTATTGAACATTTGCTTTATTTACAAATATATTTATTTTATTTGATTTATATTCTGCCCTCCCTTCAGGGCGAATTACATACAATATAAAACATGAAGATCTCTCTCTCTCTCTCTCTCTCTCTCTCTCTCTGTGTGTGTATACACACACACACACACACACACACACACAAAAACAGAATTAAAATCACGTAAGTATTATAAATATTTAAAACAGTGTGGCGGAACTCACAGCCACAAGATTTATGGAAGATGGGCCTCTTGGTGGTTATTGGTCATGAAAGCTGAATGGAGCCTACTGGGTTACAAGGAAGAATTCTTCTGATGGCCAGATGCTGGGGGGGACAGTCAGAAGGGGTGGGCTGTCATGTGTGGGCCATGCTTGTGGGCTTCCCCGTGGCATCTAACCAGCCACTGTTGAAAACCAGGTGCTAGACTGGTGTGCCTCTGATCTGATCCAGCACGGGTACTCTTTTGTAAGATTTCAAGGAACTAACAAAAATAATTGGACGGGGGATTAAATTATTTTTTTTATTATTCATCTCTACAAACAGAGGACCTGCAAGGAAGCAGTGAGAGAATTTGGAAATCCTGCCTTATTCTCAACATGATTCTATGAGCCCTCCACACATTTCTTAATCTCCCTGGGTTTGCCTTTTTCTTCCTTTAACTGACCTCTCAGCAGTTCTCATCATTTCAGGCCTCCTTGGGCATGCTCAGTCCATATCGTGCTGTTTTCTTTTGGGTTAATTTACAAAGACGGATATTTCTGTATGCCTGGTAAGTCACCTGAGTATGGCGAGGCCCTCTAGGTTGTCTTTGGGGACCCTAGTTTTGTTGCTTTTCTCATCTGCACAGAGGACTAGTCACTCTGCTATTCAATATAGTTTTATGTATGTATGTCATTTATATTCACCTTTCTCACTGAGACTCAAGGCGGATTACATAGTGTGTGAAATTAGTACAATTATTGGCAAGGACAAGGGCAGGCATTTCCATACAGCGTCAAGAACATTTCCATAAACCATGTCATAGGATAAATGAATACAAGTTTACAAGACATAGCATTAGCGAGGATCCAATATGGGGTTGAAGAATTGCTGAAGCAATTCATTTATTTATTCGTCTTCATATTTGATTTGCTGATCCTTTTAAAACTGGAGCTGGGAGAGTTCCAGCGCTGTTGCGTTATTATAGCTACGCCTGTCTCAGATTGGTCAGTCTTGCTGAGGACCCTACATAAGCGAGTCTGAGCTTCCCTATGGAAAGGTGAAATACAGATCTTTTAAATAGTAAAACAGTCCCTATGGAGTTTTGTGCCACTTTGGCTAAAACGGAAAGAGTTGAAAGAGATGTATTTATACAGATGAGGCTTGAATGTAAACCATCAACGCTGCGGCCTGCCAGGATACTACATTCTAGTTGTTCGCTGCTCTGTTGCCCGGAGTTTAGCATTGCCAGAAAGAATTTCTATTTGGTTTCTCCCATCCCAACACCTTGTTTGCAGTGCTAGTAACTTGCCAGAATTTTGCTTTGTCAGCTGACATTTTCCAGTCTTTCTCTCTGCTTCTTAGCCTTTGTTTTATTTCTGGTGGCAGCGTTCTTATCATCTGTCATGAGGGTGCAGGAAGAATGCTTGTGAGGCAAGGTGGAAATTTTTAGATCCAAGTTGTTTGAATCAAGCAAAGGGTCAAATTGCCCTTTGGCGGCCGGTGGGGGGTGGGGGTTGATCTGTGATTGATTTCCTGGCTTTTAAGTTAAATGCAGCCCAGGAGGGGGAGAGGAAGGACTGGGAAGGGAGTGTTTCACTGTTTTCCATGAGCCATTTCCCCCCTCAAATTCCTCCTCCTCCCAACTTCCATTTGCCCCCATGGTATTTTTGCTCCATATGGCAAACTCCAGCAAAAGCGAGGGTAGTTCTTGATGTAGGAGTAAGCAAGAAAGGAGAGTAGTATTGTTTGACATTAGTCCAAACGCAGTTTAGTTAGTGGTCCTTTGGCCATCTTTAGGCGTCTAACTGCTCAATATAAACTATTGCTAAGAAAACTTAAACTAGGAGTTCACACTTGGAAATCATTCTAGAGTCATAGGGTTGGATGGGACCTCCAGGGTCATCTAGTCCAACCCCATTATGGTCAGTTAGCAGTCCTTACCCTGAACAGAATAAATGAAATCAGGAATGTAAACCACCTAATTCTTGGCATAATTGGTGCGATCATGGCCCATCCCAGTGTGGTTTTAATCTGTTAGAAGGGAGTGGCATCCCACTCCACTTCTAGCACTTGGAGGCAGGCTCATGTAATGTGAGCCAGAGTGCTATAACAGTAGTCACAGGGCTTTTTTTCTGGGAAAAGAGGTGGTGGAACTCAGTGGGTTGCCTTCGGCGAAAACGGTCACATGACTGGTGGCCCCGCCCCCTGATCTCCAGACAGAGGGGAGTTTAGATTGCCCTCCGTGGAGGGCAATCTAAACTCCCCTCTGTCTGGAGATCAGGGGGCAGGGCCACCAGTCATGTGACCGTCTTCAAGAGGTTCTGGAACTCCGTTCCACCGCATTCCAGCTGAAAAAAAGCTCTGCGTAGTCAGAACGTCAGACCAGGATCTTGGAAACCCTGGTTCAAATCCCAACTCTGCTGCTGAAGCTTGCTCGGTGACCTTGGGACGGACACACACTCTCGGCCTAAACTACCCCACAGGATTGCTGTGAGGAGAAGCTGGAGGAGAAGAGAATAATGTAAGCCAATTGGGGAGAGAGGTAGAGTATAAATGAAGTACATAAATACATGAAATGGATGACAAGGACATTTTAAAGATCTGTTCAGTCTATTTTTTAAAAAATCTGGAAAACAATTGTCTCCGTGCGCCCTGTTCTTCAGCCCTTAGTGCATTAAATTGCTCTTGCATTAATTGAGGGCTATGCACAAGTATATGCTGTATTTGTAAGTTTCTAGACTTCACAAATGTAAACCATATAAAACATTAAGATTGGGACTGGTACCTTTTTTGTAGCAGAGGTTATATCCCTTTGCTAGCTTTGTGACAAGCAGAAATTCCACAGAGGTAGCTTTTAAAGGCATTGAGCTTTGTTAGAAACAAAAGGAGGCAGATACCTTAGAGTTGATAATCCTCTTCACTGGGCATTGATGGTGGGAGGAACTTCTCGAAGCCAGAAAAAGAAGGCAGAAAGTTCTTTTATGAGATCGTCCTGGGTCTGTAGTATATAACTGGTATCACTGGGAATTGTGATGAAACATAATTGTCTCCTAGGAATGCAGGAGGCCTTTGATCTTGCTTTAGGTTTAATTTGCATACTACAATATGATTGGCTACAAAGACAGCTGAGCAGGTAAGTGACCAATTCTTGTAAAGATATAGACTGCACCTGCTATCTGCTTCCTGTCAATCCAACGTTAATTCATGTCTTCTTTATCACATTGGCTCATCTATTTCTTCTTTATCACATTGGCTCCTTGTACCTCTCCCAACGTTCTAGGATGAAGTGATCATCCTACATGGACTTATTGGAAAGACTGTTGTATCCAAAGTGATCCAGTTACCATTCCTTCATGCCAAAGGTTTAGCATCTCTGACTGGGTACACAAAGGCGTAGGGTCCTTTCCAGAAATACTCTCCACAGCTGGAACAAAGCAGAATCCGTGAAAACAAGGGAGAGACAAACACTCAAGGTGAGATCTTTATCAAAACTGATATTATATTGACAGAAAAATTGACATCCATTTGGGTGACGCAGAATGCTTCATTAAAGAAAATGGACAGGAAGGCAGTTTTCACATCTAACTAGCCATCAGGGGTTACTAGTTTTTGGACTATGCATGTGTTTTGCACAAAAGGTTTTGTAGGTTAAATAAATTGATTTATTATTATATTACTGTATCTTGTGTACTCAGAGCAAGCTACAGTATTATTTAGAACAATGCACCGTGATCTGTGTGTGTGTGGTTGGACGGACTGCATGTGATACAGCAGCATTGTTAAACCGAAGCAGGTAAACATATCTAAATCTGGTCAGTGCCATGGAAGTCTTGGGACTTTTATACCAAGCCCCCTTGAGTTCCATCATGCAAGAAAGGTGAGATAGATTTATATAGAAAAAATGAAACCCTGCCCTCAAGTCATAGCTGACACAAGTCAACCCCTGGTGGGGTTTTCATGGCAAGAAACTAACAGTGGTAGTTTGCCATTGCCTGCCTCTGCAACCCTAGTCTTCATTGGAGGTCTCCTATCCAATTAATAACCAAGGCCGACCCTGCTTAGCTTCTGAGATCTGATAAGATTGGGCTCTTCTGTGCCATCCAGGTAAGAGCATATTTATGTATACATTTCAGTAAATATTCTACACTGGTGCCATATAATAAGCTGTTTTAATTAGTAATAATTCTGAAATACTGGAGTGGATAGGAAAAGACTTCTCTAAAGCTGTAATCTTTGTATTGTTTACAGTAGTTTGTTGCTTGTAGTTTGTTGTTTGCGTTCTCTGGTTCTGTCATCCTAGTCCTATTGTGTTATTCCTTGGCTGTCTTATGCTGTCTGATCACACATGTCCTGTAATCCACCTTGTGTTTCAACAAGGAAGGTGGACTGTAAATAAATAAGTTCTGATGAGTGTGAACCCAAGTTGTCAGATCTGAGACAGCACCTGCCCTTCTTAAGTGTTACATTGAGGAGAGAAGTAAGATTGGAGTCCAGTAGCACCTTAAAGACCAACAAGATCTCCAGTGTATAAGCCAGGGGTGGCCAAACTTTCTTAATGTAAGAGCCACATAGAATAAACGTCAGATGTTTGAGAGCCACAAGACATGATGCATTGAAGTGACTTCAGATGAAGAGGTGGGTTTGGGGGAGTGTCCTGAAAGTGACATCACAGGAAGGGGTGGGGTTTTGGTGCAGTATTCTGGAAGTGACATCAGAAGGGGTGGAGCTTGGGAAGAAACATCACCTGACCTTTGACTTGGAAGTAAAATCACAACAGTGATGTCACATCCTTGCTAGGTTTCACCCCCAAAGTCCCCAGGTATTTTCTGAGCCAGACCTGGCAATCTCAGCATTTTAATTGAAAATATGAAAGACATGGAAAGAAAGAAGGAAGGAAAGGAAAAGGGAGGGAAAGACATGGAAAGAAGGGAGGGAGGGAAAGACATGGAAAGAAAGGAGGAAAGCGAGGGAAAGGAGGAAATAAACTAAAATAAAATGTATGGCCATGGTGATACTCAGAGACCACCGGGAGCCACACAATATGTCTAGAAGAGCCACATGTGGCTCCCGAGCCAGTTTGGCCACCCCTGGTATAAGCTTTTGAGAGTCAAAGCTCTCTTCAGATAAAAGAGAGCTTTGACTCTTGAAAGCTTATACCCTGGAAATCTTGTTGGTCTTGAACGTGGTACTGGACTCAATTCTTGCTCTTCTATTGCAGACCAACTCAGCTACCCACCTAAAGTATTAAGGAGAGAAGAATTTCATTAGGTGCAATGCTGGCGCAAGAAAAAATTAGTGCCAGCTAAAATCCTCCTAAGTAATGTGCAATGTATGACTGGGCAATGTTGGGGTTTTTGGTCAATGAATAACCTTATCAGCCAATAAAGCGTTCCACTTCTTTTGTTACTTTTTTGAGCGTGTGTAATGGCGCCACCTGGTGGCACTTGCATAAATGAACCCTTTAGATCACTGCAGGCATTTGATTTTCTTAGAGAAATGGCTGCATGCATAAGTCACAGCAGAGAGCAAGGTACCACGAACCCCTTTTCTCTTTCCTCAGCTGCACACACTAACCAGCCAGCTTAATGCTGCTGGAGTAGTTAGTCCAGGGCTCATTTGGAGCCGGAACGCACAGGAACAGCGTTCCGGTAGGTCTAAAAAGAGGTCACATGGGTTTTGGCCCTGCCCACGTGATTTCCTCCGAGTGCAGGCCCAGTGGTGCTGGGCTCCAAAGGAACAGTAAGCTGCTTGGATTCATTCTGCCCTGCTCTGTTACTTTCATTTGTGAGGGGGGGGGGAGGGAGAGAGAGAGAGAGAGAATGCCGAGTGGTGCTGGCTTGGCTTCTGACTGGCCATTGGAGTATTGATTGGCGTGCAGATTTTTAAAAACATTGCTTTGGAAGAAACTGCTTCCACAGCATAAGGATCTTTACTGTGTGACTGAAGGTATGTTGCAGCGGCCATTTTATGGCTGGCTTCATCTTCTGCAGCAGGGTTGCCATCTCCAAGTTGGGAAACTCCTGGAGATTTGGGGGGGGGGTGAAGCCTGGAGATGGCAGGACCTGGGGAATGAAAGGACCTCAGCATGGTATAATTCCATAGATTCTACCCTCCAAAGCAGCCATTTTCTCCAGGTGAACTGACCTCTGTGGCCTGGCAACCAGTTGTAATTCCAGGGGATCTCCAGCCACCACCTGGAGGCTGGCAACCCTATGCAGCAGACATTTTGTGGCAGCCATTTTGTTGCTGCACCCACCACACTGTTTCAGAATTCCAAATGTGCCCACAGGCTCAAAACAGTTGGGACTCCTTCCTTAATCACTGTACCAGTGGCTCAGAACAGCTGTCGTTAGTCTTATCTGTAAAACAGCCCTTAATATGACTGTCTTAGGGTGGGCACCTGACAGGAAGATTCCTGTGTTGTTTGCAGCTGCATCGAGAGAAAATCAACAGGTGCAGCTTTTTGGATTGCTATACAGTTATCAGCGGGAAAACCTCCTGTTGGATTTTGCTCACTTAAAGTCACAGGGTTCTCCTTCTGAAAAGGAAAGTGGACACTCCAGCCTTTCAACCTAACTCTTTTGCAACAGGAAGGGAAGTGAAGGAACCTGGATCCCACCTGAGCAATGCTCTCTGTTTATTAAACCACACTTACTCTGCATGTCCCCTTCAGCCGTAAGAACATAAGCAGAACCTGACTTGATATCAGACAGATGTAGGCTAGCATTGTGTTTTCACAGCATCCAGCCAAATGCCCCCCAGAAGCTCAGAACCAGGACAGGAAGGTAATAGTATTCCCCGTCATGTTGCCCTCAGCAGCTTGTATTACTAAGTATACTATCTCTGAATATGGAGGTTCCATTTTTTCCACATGGCTGGTGGTTTCCCATAAAAGGAAAGAAGCTCTGAGATCTCCATGGTAATGCAGGGATACAGAGGTCAGCTCTTGTTTAAATATTTATACCTCACTTTCCTCTGCAGTGGAGACCCAAAGTATCCTTTCCTTGATTTTATCCTCCTAACAACAGCCTTGTGAGGCAGGCTAGGTGGAGAGTGTGACTGGCTCAAGGTCACCTGGAGAATTTTCTTAGCAGGGATTCAAACCTGGGTCTCCCAGATCCTAGTTCCACACTCTTAACCTCTACACCATACTGGCAAAGGCACGCACAATTCCATCCCAGCTTCCTGGGTTCCAGGAAGGCAGGGAGGGGAAATACACAATGCAACTAAATGAAATGACTGATGCTAGAACTAAGTGGAGGGCTGAAGTGATAAGGCATCACATGCCATTCTCCTGGGCCAGTGAAAGTGAAATGGACCCCTCAGATGCTTGTATTGCTATGGAGATCCAGCTCTATCACGTGCTTGCCCTCTTTGTCTGGTACAGCTCCTGTGCTTTTAATAGCTGCAGGTGAAGCAGAAATTCAGTGGAGGATTGTTTTCCCCCAGCATAGAAATGTAATAATGGGGAGAGCCTCCTATGCTGATTTTACTTCTCACCATCCTGGCAAGGCACAGCAGCCTTGCCAGAAAAATAGTTGGCAACTGTGCACATCCAGCAGGACATATATACTCAGGAAACCCTCAGACTGATTGCACGTTATAAAATGCTGCTTGAACCAAGGTGTGCTGTGTTTTGTAACCTGTAGACAAACACAGAAAAGTCAGGGCTTCAGCACAAAATAGCCAATAGGAAGCCACCTCTGAAGTCTTGAAAACTACGGGGGACGCCGTAAGTCAGCTATGACTTGGCAGCACTTTCTGCCACCATGTCAGTCGAACCTCACCAGACATTATTAGTGCAAGCTAGTTGGATAAAAAATGAGCGCTAGGACCCAAAAGCCACTTCCTCTTTTGGAGAGTAAGGCATTCTGGGAACTGTAGGAACAATCACAGTTTTGAATCATTTCCTGTGCCCCCTCCCCAGTCCAGTCCATTATAGCAAGTTCTAAAAGTAAAACAGCTGCTTAACTTTTTTTTTAAGTTGGCATAATAGAGATTGATCAGGTTTAGGGGGTGTGGAAGGGATGGGCTTTGGGGTAGGGCAAAAGACTGGGCATTGGGCTTGCTGTTGGCTAGCTTTCTAGGAGTGCCCAGGGGCTTCAAGAGAATCTGTGCAGGCTTTATGCCCAGCAGTACAAAACTCAAAAGATTGTCTTAAAAAATGCTATAAAGCATCTCTTCCTTTCCTTGCCTTTATACCAAAGGCTCTTAATTCCATGCACTTTTTGAAGGATTCCTTCGTATAGGCAGGGACATTGGAGGGACTGGCTGGATCCTTCATCTGCTGCAGCCCCACCCCACCTTCCATTGGTCTGCGTTACTCCCTCACTTTCCCAATCACCCTGGACCATCTGGCTTCCGTGTCTGTTCAGGAGATAGCAGCAGCATGAGAATCCAGTGCTGACCTCTTCTTCTTCCCCGGGCATTTTAAAGTCTGCAGTTTGAAACTGGAAGTTGCTTTCCATCTAGTATGACGAGATGGATCCCAGGAGCCTAAACCCAGACCCCCTTCCCTATCTCCTCCTCTTGCAACAGCCCCAGAGAGAAGGTCACAGCCCTGCCAAGCTCCAGGCTATTTCTGGACTTAGCTGCAAGGAACACTTCTCCCGATTGCTATTTTTGCCTGTAGACCATAGCCTGGAGGGAACGTGTGACTGGCTGTCAGCAGTTGTCTTTCTACTCCAAAGAGGGTGCTGATTGGCCAGAAGGGTTGAAAGGAGGGGGGAGAATCATATAAACAGTGGGAGCACATCCATTAAGGGTGCTGATGCTCAAGGCAGGGCTGGCGCTTCCTTTATTCGTGCTAGCCTTTTGCTGAGGCACTGTCTTTCTACCAGAGCAATGTCACCCCACCGCCTTGTGATCGTGCGGCATGGAGAGAGTACCTGGAACCAGGAGAACCGTTTCTGTGGCTGGTTCGACGCCGAACTGAGCGAGAAAGGGAGAGAGGAAGCCCAGCGTGGGGCTAAGGCTATAAAGGATGCTGCTTACGAGTTTGACATCTGCTACACCTCTGTGCTGAAGAGGGCTATCCGCACGCTCTGGTATATCCTGGATGGCATCGACCAGATGTGGCTGCCCGTGGTGCGCACCTGGCGCCTGAATGAACGCCACTACGGGGGCCTGACAGGCCTCAACAAGGCTGAGACAGCAGCCAAGCACGGTGAGGAGCAGGTCAAGATCTGGAGACGCTCCTACGACATCCCCCCACCTCCAATGGATGAGAAGCATGCGTATTATCAAATTATCAGCAAGGTGAGCGCTGACATAATCCAGTAAGGGAATTGGTCACCCAGAGAGGAACGGTGTTGCCAGCAAATTTGGCCATTGGATGGAGTCCAAAATGTAGCAGGAAAATATGCTGGGTGTCTAGGATTTTTGACTGGAGGTATATTTTAAAACTAGGGTGATGTGTGATCAAAATGGAGAGGGTTTATTTCTTTATTTAGATATTTATATCTTGGGTTTCTCCTCATTGGGGACCCAAAGTGGCTCTTCCGTTGTTCTCCCCTCCTCCATTTCTCTTACAACAACAGCCCTGTGAGGTAGGTTAGGCTGAGAGAGTGTGACTGGCCAAAGGTTGCCCACTGAGCTTTCATGACAGAGCGGGTATTCAAACCTCGGTCTCTCAGATCTAGTATGGCACTCTACCCGCTGTGCTATGCTGGCATTCTGCAGTGTTCCAAGGACAAAGGAAACTGTAATGAAAGGCAGAAGAGGAAAGGTAAAAAGAGCAGGGAGAAAAGATTTTGCAGGGAAAATTTGACCAAGCCGATAAAACTTATTTTGGACCTGCTTCCTCATCCACCAGCTGCAAAGGGCAGCTGGATGTTGAGAAATGGAACATGGTTCTTAATGCCTTGATGATAACCTGTTGCGGGCCGTGGTGGCAAGACACTCAACATCTGGTTGGTGGGGCAATTTCTATCATGGATTCATATATTTAGAAAATGGATATGCTGCCTCTCCAGAGATCTGCTCGGGGTGGTTCCTTTCTTTTGCACGCTTGGAACCTTGATTCTCCCAGCCAAGCAGCCTATAGCCAGAGGGTATATCTTGGGAAAGAGCCCACTTTTATGGGATGAGGTTGGTACAAAGTTTTAAGAGCCCAGAGGCTTTTCCTCATTGTCATATAGCATTCGTGGAATCTTGTCAAAGGCGTGAAGACGTGTCTGCCTCCTCGCCCCATGTGCTCCCTCCCCCTCCCCCCTCCTGCAGGACGTGTCAGTAGGTGGGTCCTTTTCCTTTCAAGTTGCAAAAGACCCTTTAACCTCTGTTCTCCTTCCTGCTTGCCGCACAGTTCCCCTCTTTGTTGCTCATACACCAAAGCTTTTATCATTCGCCTTTAAAGATATGGCCCCCGAAGCATCAAGTGGCACACCAGGATCTCTTTTGGGAAACCACTAGTGGTGATCTAAAAAGCTGTTGGGCCTTGCCTCCCAAAGGAATGTTGCTATGCCCTGCCTTTGTCACTCTCTGATAGCAGCTGCAGGAAGCTGCTGCGTTGTTAACAAAGGCCAGTCTAGTTTACCAACATGGGGGTGTGAGCAGTCTTGTATCCCATCTCTTTCCAGATCCCTTAACTGGCCTGCTGATGAATTCAGAGAAGAGGGGTGCCCTGCATAGTCACCATTTAAAAACCTGCCGCATGGCCTCTCTAACAGTAGGGAGGGGGGTGGCATTCAAGGCCAGCATTACTGACCTTCTAGGTCCTTAGATTTTTGACAGACTGCGGATGGCTGGGTTGCCAGATCCGAGTTGGGAAATTCCTGGAGGTTCGGGTGGTGAAGTCTTGGGAAGGCAGAGTTTGAGGAGGGGAGGGACCTCAGCTGCGTGCGATGCCGTAGAGTCCACCTTCCAAGGTAGCCATTTTCTGTAGAGGAATAGTTGCCTGGAGATGGTTGTAATTCTGGGAGATTGCCAGCTACCACCTGGAGGTTGGGAACCCTAGCTGAAACTGCTAGGTTTGACCTGAGGGTTAGAGACTGCAGACTGCGACGACTGTGGGGCTTATAGTTCTCTGACTTCACCCTGAAAGGGAATGTAAAACTTGGGGGGATCAGCAGAAGAAATCCTCTTGTTTCCAGCATTGGTGAGATCCGACCTTTGATTGTACGTTGCATCATTAAAATGACAGGAACACCTTTGCTCTTCCTATGACGTGTCCTGTCTGATTGGTGGATCCCAAACATCTAAGCCTCATCCCTCTTTCTAGGTATAACCTTTTGCCTCTTTGTTGCATTCTCCAGGCAAGGCGCTATGAAGGTTTGAAGGCTGGAGAGCTACCCACTTGTGAGAGCTTGAAGGATACCATTGCCCGTGCCCTGCCCTTTTGGAACGATGTGATTGCTCCCCAAATCAAAGCTGGCAAGAGGGTACTAATAGCTGCTCACGGCAACAGCCTTCGGGGGGTTGTCAAGCACTTGGAAGGTAAGGACCTCCTTGTGTCACCTTACCAATCATTCTGTGACTTGGTGGTTTTCTTGTGTTTCCCTGTCTGTCTTAAAATGGCACATTATCCAGTCCAGAGGGGGAAACTGCGGGGCATATGGGCTGCAGTGACTATCTGCACGGATCCTGTAACTGCATCTTGTGAATGCTGAGACTGACACAGCATTTGAGTTCACGCTTCTGAAAATCTCAGCCATTCTTCTTTAAAAAAAAGCAAGTTTGCAGTCCATAAGGCTGTGAAAATAGACTGCTTGATGAAATCTTAGGATCCAGAGAGGCTTCTGAGCAGGACTTCTTATAGTTGATGATTGGGCTTCAGTGACTTATCCTGCAAAACTTTTTAAATATAAACTGAAGCAGAATAAATTGTGCAGATAAGGCAGGTATATGCATATCCAATACATTTAAATCATTGATGCAGTTCACAGAGTTTTCCACTCCTGGAATTTGGGTTGCAGAATTGCACTCTTTTTAAAAATACATATTAAATGTACACAACCCTTCCTTCCTTGACATCTGCAATCTGAACTTTTGCAAAGAAGTAATTCGGTGACCCAACGGTCAGCAGTGTAGAATCTGTCGCTTAGGAGATCTAGTGCAGAGATGCATCTCAGATCCCGCAGCCTGCTTTGCACTGTAGTGGGTTTTTTCAGCTCCATAAAATGATCTTGCAGGGATGCTCATGGAATGCCGCTGAGACCAGGGTGCCCGAGTGGACATCTGGACCGTGGCCATGAGGATGAACTATCTCGCTTACAGGCGACCTTTAGCCGGGCAGAGTGCCAGGCCTGTGGCTTCCCAGCTATGCACCCAGCCTACTTCCTGCTCAGATCTCTATGGCTTCTGCTTGCTTCTTGAAATATACCCCAACCTTTCTGGAGCATTTTCTGAGGAAGCATTGTTCAGGAGCGTAGGGCATCCTTGCAGTATATAGAAATCAGCAGGTGAAGCGTCTGCCATTGCCAAAGCACCCACATTTCTCAGACATACCTGCGAGTGGCTGCAGCTAGGGGTGTGCAAGATACCAGGAGCTGTTCTCTTAATAAGGTTACCAGGTTGCTGCCCAGAGATCCCCTCTGTGCCTTTAGATCTACCGCGTAATCTGCGCTTTCTGTTCTTGCACCTGCCTCTCCCTTGCCTGTTACATGGAACACGGCAAGTCCTGCTCCGGCTTCCAACCTGGCAACTGCATCACATGGTGTTACTTCTGCATTAGGAGGCGCTCAGCCTCCAAGTGTGGTCTGAGCGGTTTTCTAGAGGCCTGCTCAGCTTGGCAGTGTTGCCATATATGAGCCCCAAAGAGCTAGTTTAGCTGTGTAACCAGCTGCTACCATGGACTGGACAGGGCATTGTTCCATGCTCTAACCTACAGACTTGCAGCCATTTACCGTCTCCCCTCGGCTCCCTTTTCATCCCAGTTGTGTAACGTGATGAGAACGGAGAGTGGGACTGGGGACATGTTTGCCTAGGTCAGACTTAGTAGAGATCTTGTTATGTGTGCTTGGAAAGTTTGGGTTGATTGGAGTGTTGTTGTTGATCTTCCCTCTTTCCCTTCCCAAGAATGCCAAAGTCATCCCCACCCATAGTAAGAACACTTTAAAAGCATCAGTCTGTTAAACAAATGCTATAAAAAAGGGCCCGCGTGCACGTTTAAAAACACACTTATCAAACAACAACAAAAAGCAGTCTCGAGATGGACCAAATGAAATAGTACTGCAAAGGAACTCACTTGTGGAACTCCTTGCTACTAGATGAGGTCACGGCTGCTGACTTAGATTTATTTTAAAATGGGTTGGATAGATCTGTGCAAGTTAGGTCTCTCATTGGCTGTTAGCCCTGATAGCTAAATGGGACCTCTGAGTTTGGAGGATGATACCTCGGCTTTGCCCACAGGCCCTGTTTGTGGGCTTCCAAGTGGCATCTGAGAGGCTGCTTTTGGAAACAGGATGGACTAGAAGGGTCATTGGTCTGATTCAGCAGGGCTGCTCTTATGTTCCATAAAATGGTGGCAGAAAACCAATAAAAGTAGTAAGAAGGAGTGGGAGAACTATCAAAAATAGAGTAGCACTAAAAAGCTTTAAAACTTGTTTAGTGGTCCCCTGGTCCTTTTCTCATGGTTTGCAATTTGATATTGCATCCGTTGCTGAACTTTCTGTAATGAAGGGGCCTGAGTGAAATAGGGGATCGAAGCAGAACAGCCAGAACTGAAATACTGGTAGTCTAACAAATGTCAAGTGACTTGGCTGTATTTCCATACTACTAACATTTAGCTTTATAATTTTATTAAATCAAGACCTAATGCATGTTGATCACCCATGTGCTATTTCTCCCCATTGGTCGCAAGTTGGCAACAACTTTGCTTAATGCATACAGAAGATACAGAAGCATGGACCCAAATGTACACAAATTGTATTGGGGTATATTTGCTACCCTAAGCCAAATTCCAGTATACCTTTTGGGTAGTGGTGGTGGTAGTAGTAGTAGTAATAACAACAACTACTTTCAGTTTATATACCACCCTTAAGGACAACTTAACACCCACTCAGAGTGGTTTACAAAGTATGTCATTATTATCCTTAGAACAATCACCCTGTGAGGTGGGTGGGGCTGAGAGAGCTCCTAGAAGCTGTGACTGACCCAAGGTCACCCAGCAAGCTTCAAGTGGGGGAATCAAACCTGGTTCTCCAGATTAGAGTCCCGTTACTCTTAACCACTACACCAAACCGGCTAGTAGAATGTCATCCCCAATAATTTGGGTTTGTGGTTGCAGAAGTCACTATGTTTTGCAATAGTCTGATCCTATTTCAAACATCTATTATTATTAATTCTTATTCATCTGGTATTTGAGGGTCTTTTTCTGCCGCTAGCCTTTGTTTCTGGTGAGGATAGATGTTGCCCAGGAAAACCCATTGTTTGCATCAACCTACAGACAACTTGTAGCACTTCACTTCAGGGCTTCCCTGGATCAGTTTTCATTTGCAAAAACGTATACAACCTTTTCATTCCAATACGATGAAAACATAAAGCTGCTTTACATTATATTATTGGATTTGTCTGTCAAGATTAGTATTGTCTCTTCTGACTGGAACTGGCTTTCTGGGGTGCCAGGCAGGGGTCTTTCATATCACCTGCTTCTTAATTCTTTAAACTGAGGGCTAGTGTGATGTAGTGGTTAGAGTGTTGAACTAGGATCAGGGAGACCCAGAAGTTTGCTGGGTGATCTTCAGCTGATTAGACATTCTTAGCTAAAGTTAGCTCAACGATGGTTGTTCTGAGGATAAGGTTGTTTTGAGGAGAGCCAGTTTGGTGTAGTGGTTAAGAGTGCGGGACTCTAATCTGGAGAACCGGGTTTGATTCCCCACACCTCCACTTGAAGCCAGCTGGGTGACCTTGGGTTAGTCACAGCTTCTCGGAGCTCTCTCAGCCCAACCCACCCTCACAGGGTGTTTTGTTGTGCGGATAATAATAACATACTTTGTAAATTGCTCTGAGTGGGTGTTAAGTTGTCTTGAAGGGTGGTGTATAAATTGAATGTTGTTGTTATTATTAAAATGGAGGAGAGAAGAATAATATAAACCGATATGGGTCCCCATTGGGGAAGAAGGCAGAGTATAAATGAAAATAAAACTGGAATGTCAGGGCTTGATCCTGGGACTCATTCTAAACAGATGCTCTACCACAGGGCCACAGCCTCTTCGTGTATTATATACACTGCAGCAAGGAAATTACCCCAATGGTGAAAAACAATTGATTTTTGAGGGGTTGTTTCATGCTGCACTGCTACTTATGCAGAGAAAGCTGTAGGGATTAAGTGGCTGTGCTTTGAGGACAATGTCCTGAACGGTTGACGTTGGCCCACTTCTCTATGTGTTTTGCCAAAGAAAGCATAACCCAGGGTGACTTTTTTATCCCAGATTTTTTAAATTGGGCGTAATAGTGTGTGTTTTCCTTATATATCCATGGATGGCAAGGCTAGAGGTGTCTTTTCTTTTAAACAAAACTTGAAAATTCAGAAAAAGGACTTGGCATGTTTGCTTGAATAGCTTCTAAACATATGGCCTGTAAGCCTTTTACTGCGCTGGAACTGCTCTCTGGGCTCCAGCACAGTGTTTGGGATTGCATAAGTTTATCGGTGGTGCCCTGGTGAGCGAACCAACCCTTCTTTTTGATGTTAGCTGGTGGTTTTGGGATTCTAAGACCTAAACCTCAGTCTCTCTGTCCGCATTCAGTGTGTTCTCCTCTGCACTGCTGGTGCTTCCAGACAGACGGCTGACAATTGGACGGACCGCTTTTGCTGGAGTGAATTCTATGCGTGTTGACTATTCCGTGGTTGATTTGAGTCCATCCAGGAGTGCAACTGGTTGGGAAACGATGGCTGAGCATGTGTATATTCAGACTTTTAGCACAGCGGGCCTAGGGTTGCTCCCAATCCAACCTGAACTCTCTGCCACTTGATACAAGAGCTGGGTGCTCTGTGACCTGTGGGCTGCTGAAGGTTGTGTTGCTATTTCCAGTCTGGAGTCACATTACAAGACTTGAGAGTTCTCGTTCCCATGCTTGGCTACCGGCATCTGACTCTCAGGCCTTGCCTATAGCCTTCTGTCTATCCCAGGATTCTGTTTCTTTGGCCTCTATGAATTGAGCCTGGTCCTGAAAGGTCATGGGCATTCCAAGGAGGTCTCTCACAATTCAAGAGGAAAAGACGGCAGTGTGCATTTTAAAAATGGAGGAAGCAGAGCCCTACAGCCTCAGGACTTCTACAGTGCCCTCTACTGGTCACTGTTGAGACTCTCTCTGTCTCTGTCTGTCTGTCTCTCTCTCTCATTGCTGCTTTGTACCATAACCATATTTGTGAGGGTATGCTGCTTGTGTTGTCTGTGCTGCCTGTTGGTGTACTTGCAATGAGCAGAACCCACATGCTATCTTTCGGACTTGACAGTGAACGTTTTTTATTTATAGAGATGGATTTACAAGTAGGAAATTGTACCTGCCTTAGTAGGTGGTTCTTGAAGGTAAATGAGTTTCTTGCAGGGTTTAAATTCTCTGTGTGTTCCAACATAATAGTTAGTTGAGGGGGAAAGCAGTTACTGGTATACTTCTTCCTCTATAGGGTTAGCATTTCAATAAATTTACCTCTGAAATTTCATCTGGTTTCATTTGATTACTTTTATATCAAAAATTATTCCAGCAGGTTACTTACGTAATTTTTTAAAAAAGGAGTCCAGTGGCATATTATGGATTTAACAACATTTATTTCAGTATAAGTTTTGCATTTCAGTATAAGTTATATATTTCAGTATAAGTTATGCATAGTGGCATAAATCCATCAGATCTAATTTACATACACAACAGAGGCGAGTTTAAAGCTAGATCCAGTCGAAAGAGTAAACTGTTCACTCAACAGGAACATGAGACACTTTCAGCTGTTGTTAGTAGAAATGTAAAATCCAGTGTAGGATGAAGTGAGATAAACGGATACAATAGAAAGTACAGAGGTATAGCTGATGTAATTGACATCTGTGTGGGATGGGAATGAAAGATAGTGAGTAAAGAATTACTTGTCCCTATTAAGACCTGGCGTAAAGATAGTGTTAAACCTTTTGATGAAGGTTTTCCTTTCAGGATCAGAATGCCTTGGAGAGCCACAAAGACAAAAGAGTCCTGCGGCACCTCATAAAATGTGAAGCACCTTAAAGACCAACAAGATTTTCATGGTTTAATTTTTGTCCCCTGGAAATCTTGTTATCTTTAAGATGCTACTGGACTTGAATCTTGTTCTACTGTAGACCAACACAGCTACACACCTGAAGCTAGGGTGTGTGAGCTATTTAGAATAATCCTTGGGGGTCAGATGGTCTTCTACACAGAATGAGTTGGCAATATCCAGGGATGTTAGAAAGGGTTACACCGCTTCAGGCTGCAGGTAGGAAATGCTATTTTTGATTGCTCCTCCAAGGAAAGGGAAAATAAACCTCCCTGCAAACAAAAACTAGTGTAAGAACAGTTTTGTGCAAATTATCAAAAATATTTTTTTATGGGAAAGCTAGAACAGGCTCAGGAGAGCTGGGTTGGAGGGGAGGGGTGGACGAGGGTCTCTGATATGTAGATGATCCAGCTGTGTGGCAGATGTGTGGGTTGCACTGAACTTCTAAAATGAACCTGCCGAAGTTCAAGAATTTTAACATGTCATGTGCCATGGAAGCCTCTTCCTGTCATGCCTAGTAGTGCCAAGTGATTGTGGTTGCTCAGCAGACAGAGCTACTCTTCATTTTCTCCGTGTTGAAGCCTGAGACCTCTTATTGCAAACAGAAACTGCAGATTGAGCAAAGTCTCAAATTCAGCCCTAGGTTTGAAACTTTTACTGGATTCTTTCCTGCTTTTCAATCCAGAAGGCTCATCAAATCAATTTGTGTAAATAATAAAATGCAATGGTTGTTGTGGGTTTTCCGGGCTGTATTGCCGTGGTCTTGGCATTGTAGTTCCTGACGTTTCGCCAGCAGCTGTGGCTGGCATCTTCTGAGGTGTAGCACCAAAAGACAGAGATCTCTCAGTGTCACAGACGTGACACTGTGACACTGAGAGATCTCTGTCTTTTGGTGCTACACCTCTGAAGATGCCAGCCACAGCTGCTGGCGAAACGTCAGGAACTACAACGCCAAGACCACGGCAATACAGCCCGGAAAACCCACAACAACCATCGTTTTCTGGCTGTGAAAGCCTTCGACAATACATCAATAAAATGCAACTGTAAGAAAAACTCAATTAAATTGGAGCAGTATCTGTCCTCTCCAGATATTGACCTAAAGTGATTCTCCTTCAACCCCAATTCTTACTAGGCTGCTGCAGGTTTTCCCATCCCTTTCTTCTCCAGGGCTGGGAGTTTGATCTATGCTAAGCTATCTTCAGCTCCCTTCCACCCCAGGACAGGATCTTTTCACTGCCTTGGGGTTGAGAAGATGTCCATTGAGGCAGTGAGTGATAGTTCTTGTTAGAAAATTGCTGGCTAGACATTCCATAGTCCCCTTAGTCCCCACGTGCAGTGCTGTTCCTTGCAGCCAGGTATATTCTCCAGAGCGCATATGATAATTGGACAGCATGGTGTAGTGTTTGGGATCTGGGAGGACCCGGCTTTGAAACCCCGTTTCTGCCATGGAAGCTCACTGGGTGTCTGTGGACCAGTTGCACTCTTCCAACCTTACCTACCTCACAGGGTGGTTGTTATGAGGATAAAATGATGCAGGAGAGAAGAATGCTGTTGTAAGTATTTTTGATTCCCCTCTGGAGAGAGAAGTGGGGTGTAAATATATAAAATAAACAAAATGGACTTCAGGAGTTTTAGAACCAGGTATTGACTGCCAGTTGCAGACGACCAATGAAGAAGGTGCTCTTGCAGGACCCATCTGAACCTGTTCCCTTTCCCCACCCAGGAATGTCCGACGCTGCCATCATGGAACTCAACCTCCCAACTGGGATTCCCATTGTGTATGAGTTGGATGACAACCTGAAGCCGACAAAGCCTATGCAGTTCCTGGGTGATGAAGAGACCGTGCGGAAGGCCATGGAGGCTGTGGCAGCCCAGGGCAAAGTCAAAAAATGAGAGGGAAGAACAGTGGGTTAAATAAATGGTTGAACCAAAAAAACACCCCTTGGAGTGAGTGAAATGTGTCCATTGGGAGCTCTTTGCTGCACAGCAAGGGTGGGCAGTGGGAGGAAAAGATCACTTTGGAAAATGGGTTATTATTAACAATCTTCTGCTAACTAGTTCTTGCAAAATATATTTTGCCTGAGGTCTGATTAACGCCATACACAATAAGGTCTTTGACCTTAGGATGATTAAAAAAATATAGAAGAATGTTTTCTAAAACCATTGACCAGGACCCACAGTTATTCTTGCTAAACTCCAAGTCTCTCTACACAAGACATTTGACATGTGAAGAACACGTGTCAAGAGATGCTGTGTTGGCCAGGAAAGGTAGTTTAAAAAGACAGAGCAGTCAGCAGGGCAAAAGCTTTGCTTTACGCTGGAGTTGTGTGAAGAGGCTGTGAAATGCCAGAAGGGAAACACCTCTCCAGGTCCAAGCCCTGCTCTGGAAGGCAGCTCCAGCCCATTTCCATTCCTTACTGCCCTCTGGTTGTGATCCCACACAGTTTTAGACTGGAGAGGTGAAATTGACACAGCCTTCCGAGAGGCAAAGTTGAAATTAAGAAACCCTCTAAGGAGCAATCTCTGCTGGCTCTGTCTTTTTAAACTATGCTTCCCGGCTAGCATTGCATCTCCCTACACTTGATAAACACATGTTGAGGCCTCTCATATAGAGTGACTCTTGAGTTGGGATCCCTGAAAGCATTCAGGAAATCCTGAAGATGCAATTGCTAATAGCTCAAGAAACTGAATGCATTAGACACCATTTAAAACACCCACGTATGATATTGTCACATGTCCCAGTTTCTAAAACTAATTGAAATGTTGTAGAGTGCAGCTGCCATAGGGGGTGGGGAGGGGGTTAATTTAGGATCTCTTGATTACAGACCCAAAGCAGATTTATTTAAAACATTTATAATACTGCCATTGCACCCAACTTAGGTCTCCAAACAAGGTAGCAAACAATCAAAACAATGTTAAAATACGGATAAATATATATAAAATATTTAAAACAAAACATGAGCACAGAGACAAATAGCTTATAAAAACAACTACTTTCAGGCCCTCATCGGCAATTTCCTGTGACTGACAGGGGACTGGAGAAGTTCTTTATATTTGCACATTGTTTTTTTTAAGCATGCTTGATTTACAAAATGGTATTTTTCAAGAAACTAGCTACAATCTTTCTCTGCTAATTGTTTCTTTCCTGTTCATGTTTGTCGTTTCATTAGTAAGTTCACACTACTTTGCATGATATTTATTATTTTATTTATTTAAAACATATCTATGCCCCCTTTTCCATTAAAAACATTTTAAACATTAAAACAGCATTTAAAATATTGAAGAATTCAATAAAAGCATACAAACACAACAGTATGTTGAGAAGCCACATGATATTTGGGCTTGCCATTTTTTTTGTGACAAGCTTAGAGCCCTTCCCAACACTGCATGCAGAAATTGAGTGCCCCCCCCCACACACACACACACTGGATATGGAGTGATTGTGAAAGCCACTCTTGAATTTCTGCCCGTCGTGCAACTGCTAAACACATAAGAGTTTGTGTTGCATAGAAAAAAGGGTTGTACACACACATGCTGGTACTAAATGTGCTTCCCTTTAAAAGAAATTCATTTTTTTTTCATATCTCAGGCTTGAAGTTTGTTCTCATGTATATTTGAAAACATTTTAGTACTGGATATAGGATTGTTGGTGTTAACAGTTGCCTGACAGACAAATGAACGAATTTCAGCAGGTGAACCGTTTACTGCAGAGGCAATGATGGGACAAGCTTTGTATATTATATTTCCGTTTGGGACACAGTTAAAAGCACAGGAATGTTACTGGGGAAATGTTGGTAACCTTATGAATAATATTTTTTCCAAATGTCGTCTCTCTCTCTCTCGCTCCACCACCAATGGTGATCCTGTGCAATGCTACATAAGATTAGAACAGCCCGGTTCTTGTGATTCAAAAAATACTAAACCATACAGTCTAGAGAGATTAGTTTCTTGGGAAAGGAACATGACAGCATGATACCAGATACATATATATTCAGATTTTTGCATTCTGTACTGGTTAATCAAGAATTGCTATTTTTTTAAAAAAAAACAGTTTTCTGTAGACTCAATTGTTAGTGTAGATTGGCACGCTCCCTTCCCTGATCATTTTGCAACCCTGCAAGCACCCTGATTGTATGACAGGTAGTTGAAGAGTGTAAACAGATGTCTAATCGGTATTAAGTTATAATAAGGTATGGAGAACTTTGAAAAGAGTCCAGTAGCACCTTTAAGACTAACCAACTTTACTGTAGCATAAGCTTTCGAAAATCACAGCTCTCTTGATCAGATGCATGGAGTCAGTTCTCTCTGACGAAGAGAGCTGTGATTCTCGAAAGCTTATGCTACTGGACTCTTTTCGATTTTGCTACTACAGACTAACATGGCTAACTCCTCTGGATCTATGGAGAACTTGACACTGAGGAAATCACCATTGTACAAGTTGCCCAACTGAGACTGAAACTCAAAATGCTTAGTTTAAAATAGATTCCACTGAAATCGGTGGAAACTTTCTCTGACTAAATATGCTTAGGATTGGGTTATGAGTTATCTTAATTCAGCCTTCTTGTAAAGATGCATTTTAATACCATTTTTAACTGTGTGATCCCATATTCATAGGAATATGAGAAGAACTTTGTTGGATCTGACCAATCTAGTCCAGCATTCTGTTTCCACTGGTGATTAGACATATTCGCTATGTGTCTTGCTTCATTCAGTACTCTGATGAGACTTCTGTGATGGTTGTAAAACAATGGGGGAGGGGGAATGTCATTTTTACAGGGCAGAAGTTTCATTTTGATTACAAATTAAGGCAGCCAGACATGAACAATTTCTCATACTGCACACGTATCTTCCCCGATGTTCTTGTGCAGTAACGCCAGCTGCTGCTTTGCAATAATGATGGTGCTGAGAAAAAGGTTTGCAATTTGTGATAGACCATAATTTGGAGGATCCTAAGCTATTCTTGTGAATTATGCAAGAAAATCAAACCAGCACAGAGTCAACAATGTCTTGGCCAGGCAGAAGATTGTGTTGTCACTACCAGAAGTGTAGCAGGGAAGGCTTTTCTGATGCAATGCAAGATCAAAGTCCTCTTCAGTTTGCCGTACCTGCCAAATCTGAGCACGTAAAACCATGGAGCCGTTCTGTTTTAGTCATTCTCAGTTTCTTGAATCCCCAAGCATTAAAATTAACAAAATGTTTATTTTAAAAGAAGTTGTCTATGCCTTCCAAGGCCATTGGGCTATTAAGGTTGGTATTGTCTACCCTGATGGGCAGGAGCTCTCGTTCTCCCACTAGGCCGCAGCTCAAACTGTTTACGTGTATATTATTCTCCAGATTTTATCTTCAGCTACAGCATTATGGGAAAGTTAGGTTGTCATCTAATCTAGAAGCAAATCCCAGTGTTTTCTTTTAAAGAATGACAGTCCATGTGAAAGTCTTAAACAGGTTGCCATGCTACACCCAGCTAGAAAGTTCTCCGAAATGGAAGCAAAACCTCATTTGCTTTTAGCTTATCCAAGAAGTCTGAAGGTAGGCAGTAAGTGTTAAAATTCTTCCCGTCTGTCCTCCAGCTTGCACCAAACAAATGATATATTGAGAGTTTAGTTGCACAAACTTGGAGTGTTCTTTGATCTTCCCAGGTGATAGCTTGTGAAAATATTTGAAGGTAACAAAAGAGCTGTCCCAAGGGCACCAAACAAGCAGAAAATACAAAGAGCCCTTAGGAAAATGCAGTCAACAATTATCCCAAATTCATATATTTAAGGTGCTAAAAGTGCTCAGTGCGAGTAAGTCCATCATATGAATTGTTCCATCATACAATTTGTCATATAACAAATATCAGCGATGGTATGAAATCACAAATTTCCTTCAGACATCAACAGTGGTAAACAAGTCACAAAATTTCTACAAGCAGTACATGTAAACAGTACATAAGGTGCTTGGAAGCCCTAATAGTCCCATATAAAGCCAGAATTTTCCACAAGAATGTAGCTTCCAGGTCACAGAAGTCTCTTGAGTAATGTACGCTGCCTACGGGGTTCGCCAGCATGCAAAACGTCCAGTCCTGTTTCTCCCCAAAGGCTTCTTCATAGGCAAGATATCAAGTAACAGTCAATCTCATTCCACCATTGCAATTCCTTCCAGTCAATCTAGTGTCGTCTCAAATACGAATTTGGGATAATTGTTGATTGCATTTTCCTAAGGGCTCTTTGTATTTTCTGTGAAAATATTTGAGCAGGTCAAGCTAAAATGTGGAAAACCCTGGGCAAACTGGATTATTATCTAGTACTGCATAAAATGTTTTTTACGTTCCTCTCACTATATTGCTTCATCAAATGCTCAGTTCACGGTTGAACCTACGGTCCTCAAACTCTGCATGGATCTGCTCCACACGCTTCCTCAACATACGATTTTGGCGTTATAAATTCCCTTTCACGGTTCTTCCGTTTTGCCTTCTTTTTCCCTTGCTTTTTCACGGACTTCCTTGGACTCTGAGGTTATTATGAACTTGGCCTCCTCACTAGATCGCATACTTAGGATGGCTCCAGCTCATATGCCCAGCTTTCTGCTACCTCTGTTCGCCAAGGTGTGAGAACTGTGCCTTCAGAGAACACTTGTAGTTCTGAGAGTTCAGTAGATTGGAAATGTAATCTCGATTGGCTGCTATTTCAGATGAAAATCACTTTGTTTTCAGTCTTGGTTTTCTTGTCTTTAAATTAGTTGACAATAATGCTTTCCTAGTCTGGGCTGTTTGTGTGCAGTGAATAGAAATGCATTAATTTGAACACATTAGCTTTTCTGAGTCACTGACACAAATTGTTGTGGTGACGGATGCCTCAGAAAATGTTAAATGGAAATGAATAATGTTAAATTTTGTGAGAGTTTGGGTGGTGTTTTACTATGTCAGCTACAAGGTCATGTATATACACTGTCTGCATAAGGTCCCATCAAGTCTCAGCTGGCTTATGGGGACCCCATAGGGCAGGGGTCCCCAACCTTTTTGAGTCTGTGGGCAGATTTGGAATTCTGATACAGGCGCAGCAAAAAAATGGTTGCCATAAAATGGCTGCTGCAGGAGATGGAGCCAGCCGGAAACGGCTACTACAGCTTATCTTCAGTCACACAGTGAAGATCCTCGTGCTGTGGAAGCAGCTTCTGCCAAAGCAATGTTTTTAAAAATCTGTACAGTCAATCTGATCTCCTGTGGTCAAAAGGGTTCCCAGGTGCCCGCCAGTGGCAGGCAAACTGCCCGGGGTTTGCTACCTTGCCTGTCGACCCGCCAGTGTTCAGTGGAAGTTGACAAGCTCCAGGAGGTTGGCAGGGTGTGCCCTGGGTGGCACGGCATGCTCTAGCATGGCGCAGCAGCCCAATTTGGGCCCGAATCTCTCCTGAACTGGGCCGCTGTGGAGCATAGCAATGCTCTACAGCGGCCCAATCTGGGCAGAATCGGCCCAAATTGGGACTGAATGAGCCCGGAATGGGCCCAAATCGGCCAGAATCAGGTTGCTGCAGAGAGCAGCAGTGCTCCTGCTCTCTGCAGCAGTCCGATCAGGGCTGGATCGGCCCCCTGTGGAGCTCAGGAGTTCTCCCAGGGTGGCACGTGCCCTGTACAATGATGCCGGGAGAACGTGAGTGCATGAGGAGATCATAATGGGAATTGCCAGGCCTTCCAGCTCCCGCCCAGGGGTTAGGAGGACCTGGCAACCCTAATGGTCAATCAAAAGCCATGCTCGGCAAAATCCCTACCTGTTCCACTCAGGGCTACCAGTCTCCCAGTGTGGGTGTGGCATCCCTCACTCCCAGCCTCTGCCCCCTGCCACCTCTCATCTGGCCAGCAGGGGAGAAAGGAGTGGAGAACGGGCCCAGGAGGCAAAATACCACCCTACCCCCACTCCGGGCAAGCCTGCAGCTGGCAAACTGTGAACGAGGGTGCGACAACGTAACTTCCGGAAGTGACATCGTTGTTTAGGCATCTCAAGTGTTCCAAAGGAGCTCAAGCAGGGCTTTTTTTCAGCTGGAACGTGGTGGAACGGAGTTCCGGAACCTCTTGAAAATGGTCACATGGCCGGTGGCCCCACCCCCCGATCTCCAGACAGAGGGGAGTTGAGATTGCCCTCCGCATCACTGAGCGGCATGGAGGGCAATCTCAACTCCCCTCTGTCTGGAGATCAGGAGCGGGGCCACCGGCCATGTGACTATTTTCTCCTAGGGCAACCCACCAAGTTCCATCACCTCTTTTCCCAGAAAAAAGCCCTGAACTCATGCATCTTGAAGCAACATGAAAATGTTTTCGCCAGCTTTACAGTATTAGAAAACAGTCTTTAATTCCTCTTACGGTGTCTGGCACTCCAGACAAGCACTCTGTAGGCGCCTAAAAAGCCTGAGGGTGTAGACCCACCACTAGTGGTGTTTTTGATCTCTTCCGTCTCTCCTTTAAACTCCCTTATTGTTGTTTTATTTTCTGCTTGCCACTGTTAAGAATTTACACTTGCTTTCTCTTCTTCACAGATTCAACAGTGATTAAAATATTGGAGGCATTTGTGGACATCTTGATGCATGTCAGCCATTGCGTTGGACAGCATAAGACTGGGGGGGGGGGACCCTTTTCTACCACCTCATCACACTTTGCTAGGTTTGTTTTCACCCTACAGCCTGTCTAATTTCACATACACACATCCGCCTCAGTAGGAGCTGAAAGGCTCTCAAATAATTGTTCTCTTGCCATTTTCCCCAAGCCAATCACAGCTATTTCTGTTGTCTCTTTCTGCCTTCTCCAACCGAGCATCAATTGCGAATTAAAAAGGACTGTGTGTTATATGATCAGTCCCCTTCCCCCTTCCACTTGATTAAGGAAGCATTTAATTAAGATGGGACTTTAGACTAATCTCTAATGCTCATCTCTCTCCCCAGGCTACCTCTCCATCAACAGCTTGTTTTTGTTTTTTTGTTTTTAATCCTAGGTGATTTGATTTTTTTTAAATCCTAGGTGATTTGATTTAATGCCCTCTGAGACTGGATCAAAAAGGCTTTGCTGAAGGCAGACGTATTCCCATGATGTTGCACTTGAATGCCTTTCTAAAATAGCATTGTTTGCTAGAGTATTAGATAGGAAGTAATTTTTAGAGGGGCAAACGACATGTTAGGATTTTAGGCTTCCACTGACCTGACTTTGATTCAGACAATCTCGAGTGTGGAGGAATTTGTTACCCGAGCTTGTGAGGCCACAAGTTGCGTCCAGAGCAAAGTGCAGTGGGAGGAGAGACTTCATTTTCTTCCCACCCCAACCCCTGTTCTTTCTTCCCAACCAAAATGCCCTGGGGGTGGGATTTATTTGCTCCTTTGGGGGAGGGACTGCACATGTACTGATGTTAGATTGAAGTCACTTGGATGATCTTGGGCCAGGCTGTTTTTGTCTCCCCCCCGCAACCTCTCATCCTAAGTTACCTTGCAAGATTGCTGTGAAAATACCAGGAATGCTGTCTTGAGCTCTGTGGGAAAAGGGAAGGATAAAAAAAGATAGCTAGACAGACAGGTACGTAGGTAGACACAGGATGTAATAGATCTGCCAGAAACTATCTCAAAAGCATCATGAGTCAGAGCTGCACAGAGAATGACAAGGTTTGGAAAATTATAAAGGGTTTTTTTAAAGCATCAAAAAAAATTATATTTTTTAAGAGCAGTAATTGCAAGATCTTTTAATGTTCCTTTCAGCATCACTGTATCGTGCCTCTTCCTGCATAATAGTGGTTCCAACTGTACGGCTTGTTAAAAAGTTTAATGGCCCTTGAAAATGAAAAATATCCACAAATTCTGCTTGGAGACTGGTAACAGTTTCAAGATATGATCTTGCATTGTACAATATTATGATTGTATCTTATAATACATATAAAGGACTTTATGTTTAAAGATCTGTTTTATAGTCTTTAAAAAAGTGTAATAATTAAAACATGTTCAAAAAGCCCCCTACTTTGTATAGCCAGTCAAAAATTTCTGACATCTTTTAGAAATTCTTGGCCAGAACAATTTTTTTCTAATGGAATTAAATGGCAACCAATGATTCTACTGCAAACAACATTTATTTCAGTGAAGCAGATTATGCAAGTAAAGTATAACGTATAGAGGGACTTGTTTTCCCTAATGTATTGTTTCTGGTAGCTATGGGGAAAGGAAAACAGCCCACTCAAAATCGTGCAAAACTCCTTTCAGGCTTCTAATACTTAAGCAGGCATTGTCTTTGAGCACCTTTCATCATATTTCCACTATCATAAGGGACTGAAACTTGCTCTACATGTTTCAAAATGCAGAATTATTTTTTAATTTCTATGCTTACATGGAATCATCAAGCTGTGGATATAAGATGGTATCATTGGTTCAACAAAATATTATTAAATGTAACTGGATTTCCCCACACTGAAAAGTCCAACAACAGCAAAGCAGGATTTCCTTTGGAAAGGGCACCATAGACTGATGGTGTCTTTGTAGTTTTTACTGATTTACAAATAAACAGGCAGAATATTTTCAGGAGCAGACAATACCACCTCTAACCCTGCATCAGTTTCCAGGAGACAGTGATTGCACTTCAAGATGCTTCACCATCAACCAACTCACAAGCTCTTGCTCTTTCCGTCCAAAATCCAAATTGCTTTCTTTCTAGCTGATTCTTTGTCCTTCCGCCAAACATTCTGAAGGTTTGCACCACCAGGAAACATTCAGCCGTTTTGTTAAATCCCTGATCACCTCTCAAGTTTGTGTGATGGCAATGCCTAGGTGACCAACCATTTATAGCAAGACTAACAGTTATTAGATCAAGATCAGCTCACTAATTCAGTTTAACAGTTATTAGAAAGTTATGAACAATTTCTGTGTTAATTTCAGCCAAGAGAAAATGTAATTAGAAGCCCTGAACAACCTTTTTATATGTAGAGACAACCCAAACAATAACTGAAAAATAGACATAAAAGGATGGATATGTAAGAGCCATACTCATTTTAATTTTTTTTCCAAACTCGAAAGGGTCTAATAAATCCAGATCACTTGCCAATTCCAGGATGAGTGCTTTAATATATTTATATACTATATTTTATACATTTTCTGTTTGTATTCAGTGTAGTGGCCTAAAGCTTTTGCTGCAGGAATCAAATCACTTATTAATTTACCCTCAATTTCCCGCTCATGCAGCCAATCCTGGGTGGTGAATATTGAATTGAGGTGGTGCGCCTGGAAGCTGGTGAGTGCACTGCGGAACACTAGAGCAGAGATGTGAGTCACGTGTGCAGGGACACTCTTTTGGATTGCATCGGGTAGGCCAGAGAAGTCACTTGGCACTGAACACAATCTCTGGATCTCACCCATTATTTCAATTAAACAGAGCTGTCGGCACAGTCCGGGGATGTTTCTACTCATGGAAAAGACAGACAATTGAAGGCCTTAGTAAATTGTTCCAAATAACCATCCCTGCCAGTTTGTTCCTGGAGCTGTTGAACTAACCCTCTATTTAGAGCTGCTTTTTTATTTTATTTTATTACTTCCCAGCCTCTCACCCACACAGGCAGGGAATGAGCCGTTAGATGTTTTTCCCCACCTCCTTCCTACCAGGGTGCCAGCAAGACAAAGGATGAATGGATGAGCTGGTCTGACTCCTCTCTCTCCTGCCACAGCTGGGTGGAGGCTGGGCTTCTGGTTTGCACTTCTGTTTCTAAGGCATGCCAGCGCTACTGTGTAAGCATTTGATAGAGTTGTTGTCCTAGAGGAGAGGGGGAAAAGGATGCTGCCTGGAGAGTGTGAACATGCCCTTTCCCCATGAGTAAGCAGTGCCCAATATGAAATGGTTCAGAGTTGAGAGCTATTCCTCTTTCCCAGGATGGTGCAATAAACACAGCAGGAGTGGTGCCCACAAAAATACCTGGCCTGTTCTTTGCCAAACTGGAGGAAATTTGGGCTGATTGTAATGACTTTGCTGGGAAAGTTGAGAATACTGAGAACATTTATTTAATAATAGCTTGATACCCATGCTTTGCTATACACATATACGGACTCCCAATATTTGTTTAAATAGCCTGCTCCTGGACTATTTTAATGACTTTTAAAAAATTATTATTGATTTTATGGTTTTATCACTTTTAATGTATTTTTTGAATGTTGTTAGCCGCCCTGAGCCCATCTGTGGGGAGGGCGGGGTATAAAGCAAATAAACAAACAAATGGTATTTAACTACTTTAAATCCAGTTATAATACTTATGGGCATGTAACATTTTTTAGTTTGTGGGGGGAGTTGTTGGCAACCCTAGTGAACTTTTAGGGGAAGACTGGGAGATGCATTGTACTTCAGGACACATTCAATGACTCTCAATAGCAACTGCATACTGTTTAGAATGTGGGGGGTGAGGACCAATCAGGCCACATATGCAAATGACTGCTGTGTTCCAACTGTCTCTGGGGGAGGGCATGGCATGAGGTGTGGAATGTGAGCCCCAATCAGCCCGCATATGCAAATAACCTTGAAAGGCTGGCACAATCAGGGAAGAGTAGCCAAGCTGACAGTGGGCGGGGGCGCAAACAGACAACAGCCTGCCAGCCACACAGGGAAGCTGTATCCCTTTGGGAAAACATATTTTACCCTCTTTTACCCCCTTGGGGGGCAAATTTCTTATAATCCCTTCTTAGTGGGTGTTTACATCATGAAAGGAATGTTCTCCCCAAATTTCATGTTTCTAGGTCCAGGGGTTTGGGCTGGGCGTTGATGAGTCAGTCAGGACACTTGTCTTTATATAGAGAGAGTTCTTTTAGGACAGTACAATAAAACAAAAGCTCTTAAGAAGTCACATTTCACTTCTCCTGATGAAATGCTCTCTGACTCACAAAAGCTTCTGCTGAGTTAAGTTCCCTTAGCTTCTAATGGACTCCTGTTTTATTTTGCTGCCACAGACTAACACATCTACTACCCATCTGGAATTACCTGTCAGAACAGGAATACTGACTTAGTTGGCAACTATTTTTAATGGTGGCCACAGTGACAAAAAAAGTTAAGAAATTCCATCCCTCGAGGTTGCCGGTTGCTGTTTTATTTCAAATCAGAATCCCCAAACCTTGTAGGCCATGTAATTTTCATTTGGAAAATCCAACATTACTTTAAGCTTTTAAGTTCTCCAGAACCCTTATCATGATGGATGTTATCAAAATAAAGGTGGGGAGATGCTCACAAAAAAAACCACTAGTATACTAAGCAATTAGTGTGGGTGACATATTTTGATGTCCTTAGCTGCCTATTTTTAATCACAAGGGGACCAAATCTCCCCCGCCCTCACACACACACACACCAGTGGCTTGCTCAGAATCCCACTTTGTCCCCACCTGTCTTTGATTATCTGAAATGGGAGACTGATAGAGACCAGAGCAGACCTCTAAGGAAGGAATTTTTCCTCTCACTGGGGTATCCAGGCCCATAGACTAAATCCTTCCCCCACAACTGGTATCTCAAATGCTGTGCTGCTGGAAAAGATCAGTCAAGCCTAGGAAGAGGAGAGTTCCTTCCTTTCCCAGTGCAATCTGGTCAATGCTGTCTTTCCTGAACATATTCCAGGGTATTGGTTTGCAACCCATTGGTCTTGACTATGGTGCCGCTCCAGTTTGGGAAATGCCTGGAAATTTGGGGGTAGGGCCTTTGGAGGATGGGATTTGAGGAGGGGAAGGATCTTAGCAGGCTATAATGCTATAATGGCCATCCTCTAAAGTAGCCATTTTTTCCAAGGGAACTGTCATCCGGAGGTCAGTTGTATTTCCAGGAAATCTCCAGGTTCCACCAGGAGGTTGGGAACCCTAGTTGCAATCCACAGGTGGGCTATTGAACTGTACCTGCCAGGCTGTGAGCTCCTAGATAAGTCACCTTTTTAAAATGGTTTCAGGTGGGTAGAACAGCAAGATTTGAGTCCAGTGGCATGTTGAAGACCTACAAGATTATCAGGGTGTAAGCTTTTGAGTGTCAACTCTCCCTTTGTCAAATACCACATATCTGAAGAAGCATGGAATCACAAAAGCTTACACTCTGAAAAACTTGTTTGTCTTTAAGGTGCCACTGGACTCAAATCTCACTTTTAAAAGCACTTTTTGGAAGGACCTTCTTGATAGGGTGCATGCATAGAGAGCAAGTACACCACACCTGCTGTCTTTGCACATATGTTAAGGAACTGAAGGACAATGAGGCAGGATCACGGATAGTTCCACGTTTCTGTAGAACCCCCCCCTTGTCCTTCCCCATTGGTATTGTCCTTTCCTCTTCTAAACATTCCTCCTTCTCAGATTGGCCTCTCACCTTTGGCTCCCTTCCTCCTTTCATCACACCCTGAAGACATGGCTGAGGGGACAAGCTATCACACCCCAGCAGCCTGCTCCATCCTCCCTGCGCCTTGAGCAGAGAGAAAGAACACCTACTGGCAGCTTGTTCAGTCCTTATTGTGGCTGCTACTCTTCTTAGGCCAGGGAAGAAAAAACAGAGTTGTTGCTAAATTAGCAATGCTCTATGGGTGGTGGCAGAATTGGGGGGCCCCAGGCAGCCCTCTGGTTCTGCTAACAGCCCTGCCTTTCCAACTACTGATGCTGGCCAGGGGCGTAGTCATTCTGAGCTGGAGAGGATTCCTCCAAGTCATTGACCCTTGGCTTGTTCCTCACAACAGTACTTCTCCTGGTACTCAACTTACTGTTCTTGGCTCTCTTAGTCCACCATCCATGGTTCCAGCCTTGACAATAGTAAGGTTGTCTCACTCCCCCTCTGATATCACATTACTATGATATCACATAACTTTTGGTCACATGCTCACAGCTCATTGAACCCCGTGTTGCCACCTGAGGAACGAAAGGTTGGTTCCAGTTTGGAAAGGTTGAAGACTGCTATACTAGAGAATCCATGCAGGGATGGATAGACCGGAGGGGGCACTTCTCCCAATATATACTTGTGTGTTTTATTCCTCCTAGCAATATATAATGTCTGCTCCTTCTTTGAGGGAAGTTAGATCAGCCACAGTCTGTGGTGGGGCCTTTTCTGTGGCAACTCAGCTTCCAATGAGGTGAGGGCAGCAGTGTCTATATTGACTTTTAGTAGAGCTGTTTTGGAGAATAAAGAAGGAGAGCCACCTTTAGGGTTTTTTTGTCAACTGTATGGGTTATAAACTTACCAATGGTGGTCTCAGGTTTTTAATTTTTTTAGAAATTAAATGGTTTTAATGGCAGATTGGATTCACGTTTGGAAACTGCTTTGCATTTTAAAGGCAAGGGCGGTATACAAATAAAGAAAAGAAAGCACGCCAACAAGCACTGCCCTATTGCACCACAAGTGTGAAAGCACTCAAGTAGCCCTTTGAAAAGCAAAGAGCTTCAGCAGGGTTTTATCTTTTCTCAAAGCAGTACTTTGTCATTTTGTGCGTTTTTTTGGTAAACGTTTTAATTCAGTTCTTCTCAGCACTCAAATTCACAGTCAGAATCCTGATGCCTAATGGTTGTCATATGCTCTTTCTGGTGTCACAGTGCTGCTTTTCACTTTTCAAAGCCCCAGTGATAATTGGCACATCAGTGCATCAGAGTCCCCTGTTTGTGTTCTTCCACTGCATCTTTGTCTCAGAGAAGAAGACTCGGCAGCATTTTGACCTTCTAAAAGCTGAAAGGAAAAAGACAAGGCAGGCATCCTTTTTCATCCATACTACTTGAAAATGCAATCAGCACACATGATGGAAATAATAGGTTTTGTTCCCTTATATGGCAGTTTCAAGTGTGCACAGCACTTCAGCATTTATACACAGTCAGAACAATCCTAGGAGGGCAATTAATACTCTCATTTTCCTAAAGGGAACTGACACACACACACACACACAAAGAGAACCAGTTTGGGGTAGGGGCTACCGTGTCGGACTAGGATCTGGCCAACCCAGATTTGATTCCTTGCTCTGCCATGGAAACTTGCTTGGGTGAACCTGGGCCAGGTACATAAAACTCTCAGCCTAACCTACCTCACAGGTTTTGTTGTGAGGAAAAAATTGAGCAGAATGACGTAAAGCTTCTTTGGGTCCCCATTGAGAAAAAAGACGGAGTAGATCAAGTAAAATAAAATAAAAAATAAAACAGACCTCTAGAGAACAGAGATGCAGAGGTTCACCATTGTAACATTCAAATGGCACTGATAAAATGGGAATAGGAGGCTCTCACTCAACTGAATCTCCATTTGAAATTTCTGTATATTTAGCATTTTTAAATGAATGGATGTTTACTGTCCTTTGCTTATTTTATTGTGTCATAACCACCCTGGGGGCTTTATAGTAGAAAGGATGTCTATAAGTGAACTAACTTGCTACTATATTTCATATATTTGTTAAAGCACAGGAACTTGAAGGGGGAAAGGGGTGGCAGCCCCACACTGCACATGGACTTCAGTAATGTGGCTGCAGCTAAGCAACCCCCCCCCCACACACACTTTTTTCTTATGCTTGGGTATTTCCTCTCCAGGACCACTTGCAACTTGATTTGATGCATGTTCACTCAAGCCATGCTTTGTTAAATGGGGCTTACTCCCAAACTATCATGTATTTGATTGCAGCTTTAAATTCCACTAGAGCTCATCAAAGCTTTTCTCTTGGACCTTTTTTCCCCCTGGACTGTGTGAAATTAGGTTAGGAATCAGCCAGTATCAGGCCATGTTGCTAATCCAAAAGTCAGAGTGATGTATGGGGGAGCAAAGAGGAAGAGCAGTCGGAAGAGGTAGCAGCTCAGCCACACAGAATGTTTTTTTAAGAGGACCATTGCTCAGCGGTACAGCACATGCTTTGTACACACAAAGTCCCAGGTTCAAGCCCAGACATTTCCACTCAAGCAACTCACGTGCTGAGAAAAACGTTTCTGTGCTTGAGACTTATAAACAGTTGCTGCTTACTCAGAGAAGGCAATGCCCAGCTAGATATACAAATGTTCTGATTCATGGTATGGTAGTCTGTATGTCCTGAAGTGCTCCTGGAAATACACTCACTGCATTCACTATTAAAAATCAGTATCACAGAAGACATTTTCATGGGAATGCACTCCTGGCAGGCACATCTTCAGAGCAGTACCCTAAACCAAAGTGGGCAACGGGACTTGGCATATGAAATACCCCTCCCAAAGCAAAAGTTGTGGAATTCTGTCTACAAGGACCGAGCAAAATATGACAAACCGATGTGCACCACAAAGCTGTGCAAGCTTTCAAGTCGCCCCAAACTCTTCATCCAATTGGACATGTAGTATAAAAAGTTTAAGAAAGGGATGGGCACAGGTGATTGATGGTTTGGAGGATGGTGAGTTATTGGGATGGTGGTGGCCTACAGTTAGAGCAGCCTGAAGATGGGATGGGGTGGCTGAATTTCAGATGTCAAGATCTGCAGGTGCAGAGATTATTCCATTATGTGCTTCACACACACTCTCTCTTTTTTGTGGTTGGTCTTAATAAAAGGTATGATTTGAGGAGGTGCTGTATCTCAGTGGGAGAGCACCTACTTTGTATGCAAAACGTCCCCGGTTCAATCTCTGGCATTTCCAGAGATCAGGTAGCAGGTGATGGGAGCGAGATCCAAGAGAACAGCTGCCAATTTGAGCACCAATGGCCCAATGACTGTTTCCCCTGTTCAAGGCTTTGCTTTTCGAAATTTCCACCAGACTTCCTACAATCTTTGCAGCGGGCTCCTCTCCGCATCAGGACTCAAGCAAACACATGTAGGAAAACAGGAAGAGATTGTTCTGAGCACGTGCAGAGCTCCCAGCAGGGAATAAACGGTAACCACGGCTCCTTTCTTACCGCTACATAGATATACTTCCAGGATTAGATATAATCCTTTCTTCCAGGGATATAACTTTTGTATCAGATTCCGTTCCAGCCTCTCTCATTTGGGGTGGGGTGGGGGGGTTCAGAAGAAGGGGGCGGGGGGCTTGTTTGTACAGCGGGTTTTTTATAAAAAAATCACAAACTCGTGGCTGCAGCCCCCTCCCCCCAACTCACACAAGAGGCGATCGCGCGCGCCATAGGGGCGCGCGTTCAGACGTCCACACGTGGCTGCAGCAGCACCGACTGCAACGCGGCGAATGGCTGAGGGAACACGCGGTGAGCTTCAGGGAGGGATGCCCAGATCGCAGCCCGACTGCATGCACGGAAGTCGTGGCTGGGAGCTCGGCGGGTGGGGAGAAGAAGGGTCTTGGCTACCCGCGGGACGCCGAGAAGGACGCCCCAGGCGAAACCGGAGCGGCGCTGCTTTAGGCGAGAGCCGAGAGGGAGGGTTATTCGGAGAGGCTCCCCCGGGGTCCCTCCCCCCCCAGGCCGCCTGCTCTCCGGGACCGTCCCTTTCTTTGCCGGGGGCAGAAGGGAGTGGGTGGCGTCTCCGCTGCTCAGCTTTTCCAGCCCAGCTGGAAGCATTAGAGCGCCCCGCTTGCCTGCGAAGGGCAGTTCTCTCTCTCCGTCCGCGGCCAGGCTAGCATCTGGGGACAGAGAGGGAAATAGGGACACGGCAAAGCGTCGTTTCCTTCAGAGGAGGCTGCGTTACCAGCTCCAGGTTGGGAAATTCCTGGAGATACGGGGGTGGGGTCAGAGCCTGGAGAGGGCAGGGTTTGGGGAGGGAGTTCAGCGGGGTATAATGCCACAGAAGAGCAAGATTCGAGTCCAGTTGCGCCTTTGAGACCAACTAGATTTCCAGGGTATGAGCTTTCGACAGCCAGAGCTCATAAGTTAAAATCTACTTGATCTCTAAGGTGCAACTGGCTCAGATCTTGCTCTTCTACTGCAGACCAACACGGCTACTTACCTGAAACTAATGCCACAGAGTCCATCTTCCAAGACAGCCATTTTCTCCAGGTGATTTGATCTCGGTGGCCTGGAAATACGTTGTAATTCTGAGAAATGTGCAGCCACCACCTGGAAGTTTAGACTAAAGAACAACAGGGATATGAAGTGCAGTCAAAAACGCTTCAATTAATATATTGAAGTTGGCAACTCTAGCAGGAGGGTGCACTCTGATTCCCATGGCATGCGTTATTAAGGAGCCCATACTGTATGGTAAAGGGGGAAAGCCCGGGATGTGTGAGTGAGTGAGAGAGAAAGACTTGCCCCTTGGGACGGAGTGACTGCTGGATGTGAGGAATGGACCTACATCCTACCTTGATCCAGGGTCCCAAGCCAGGCTTACAGAACATGGGCCTGAAAACCTGCTAAGGAGTGGCAATGGAGGGAGAGGGCAGGGGGGCTCATCATCAGCCCTGGTTGTTTCCATTTTCACGAGTGCCCGGTTGATCCTCTTCTCATCATGGCCGAGAGTTGGCTTGTGAGACTGTGAGTGGAGATTTCAATACTCTCTTCCCCCTTCAGGAGAGATACTCTAGGCGTATGATTTTAATTGTGGGCAGCAGTCAGGGTGGCGCTGTGGTTAGAGTGCTGGATTAAGACCTGGGAGACCTGGGTTTGACTCCCCACCTTGTCAGGGAAGCTTGCAGGGTGCCCTTGGACCAGTCACTTTCCCACAGCCTAACCTACCTCACAGAATAGCTGCTGTGAAGATGAAAGAGAGAACAGTGTTGCCAACGGTTTTGGGTTCCCCACTGGGGAGAAAAGCGGGTATAAATATTTAAATTATTTCTGAAAATGTGTGGCCGCTGCTGTTGAGATATTTGTGAATGAATATTGTAGACTGAGTGATTCCGCACACGTTGGATAATGCACTTCCAATCCTCTTTATAGATCATTTGGAATGGATTTTTTTGTGCGTGGAACAAAAAATCCACCTCAAACGATGGAAAAAGTGCATTGAAAGTGCATTGTCCTACGTGTGCGGAATCAACCTTAGATTAAGCAAACTGGATCCTAGAATAAAGGCAGCTGAAAACCTTGTTCAGTGGATTTCATGTCATTTTAGATTGCCCTATAGAATTGGATCCAGAATGTGCAGCTCGTTATTTTTTGGATCCCAGAATTTGGTTTAAAACCACGTAAAGTGCATGGCACGTTATCTTCAAGACAGGTTGCCTGCACAAATAGGTTACTTGTTCTTTTATTCCTCCAGTGCATAGACTTCTTCTGGTTGGTACCTTTGGCAGTGGGTTGACTTACATGGCTGAGTTCTGCAAACTAACCACATCCTTGATTTATCTCCCAGGACACAATATGGAAGGAGGAGACTAGGATGCAAATGGCATGTTTGTTCTATGGCGATAATGATTTAGAACAAGTATGTAGAGTGGACGGCAGCGCATACCACACAAGAAGAACCTCCAAACCATGGGGCTCAGCTGCTGAGTACATCCCATTTTAAAACAAATCTAGCTCTTCTGCCAAACCATCTCTGCGAGGGAATTTTTGTGCCTATCTGCACTAGCACCAAATCAGAAGGTCTCTGTTGAGGGAGAAAAAACCTCTGAAGAATCAGGATTTTAAACACAAAGATTGCGCTAGTGTCCACCTCTGACCTACAGAGGCCCTCTTACGCCCGTTTGTTCCTTTGGGTGGCCATGTTGGCATTTCCTTGGCTCCCAGGGCAGCTGCCCACCAACACCTCTCCTCCAGGGTCCATCATGGCTATTTGGCTGGACAGAATCCATAACTTCTCCGTTGATTTCAGCGTCTCACCAGGGACTCCTCATCCGTGTCTTCCAAATCAGTGTCAAAGAGATTGTGAGCTGGGTGTGTGGTGCTCTGAGGGGTCTCAGGCTGGCAGCTCCCTGGGCCCAGCCATCTCCTTAGTGCTGCCCATCATCTATGCCCTTATCTGTGCTACTGGTGTCCTGGCAAATGGACTGGTGATCTCCATAGTGCTGGGCTGCAAGCAGAAGATCGTGTCAGACATCTACATCCTGAACTTGGCAGTGGCCGACTTACTTTTTCTGGTTGGGATGCCATTCATCATTCATCAGCTTCTTCAGGAGCAAGGCTGGGTTTTTGGAGATTTCCTGTGTTGGGCGGCTACTACCATGGATCTCAATAACCAGTTCAGCAGTGTGGCCATTGTCACCTTGCTCTGCATAGACAGGTACGGGCTAGGAGAGTGGAGAAGTAAAGCGAGGTGGGGAAACTTGATTTCCTGGGTTCCTAGGAGGAGAAAGCAATGTAATTGGGGAGGAGGGCATTGAAGTTGCTGGAGAGAATAGGCTAATGTGTGGCGTCCCAGTTTGTGATGCCTCTCTGTCTGCTAGTTAAAAACCAGTATTGAAAGATCCCATCTCTAAAGGAAGAATCGGGAGGCCTTACATAGTTTTTTTATTCACAGTGGAGGGAGCTTGTAGAATTGAGAAAAAGGATTTCTCTCCTCATTCTTGTTTCCCCCCTTTGGATGGGTATTTGGTAGCATTGAAAGAATGTCCTTTTTCATATAATTTTGATAGTACAAGTGGGGGACTTGGAAGACTCACAGTGTGGGAGGACTCTCCTTTCCTTGCTTTCTCTCTTTCTTGTCTTTCCTCTTTCCCTTCCCTGGTAGTGCCTGCAGATTTTCTCCTTCTCTTCTTCCCACCTCTCTACTTTCTTACCCACCTCCATATTCAGCTTTCCCTCCCCCATGGCAGCCTTTCCTTTTTCCTTCTCTTCTTCCCACTTCTTTACCTACCTATTTCTCTCTGTTGAGCTGAAAATGAAATGTGGCCTTAGCAGACTATTACCAGGAGATGTGGGCTGTGATGGGGCACCTGAGGCCGTGTGTACCTACAAGAGGAGCCCCTGCTGCTTGGGACAAATGTTCCGTTTTGCAGAGGATTGAGACAGCTCTAATCCGTGCAACTTTTTGGTGATGCACAGTGACAAGGAGGAAGTAGGAAAAGTGCTTGCCAGGATGGAAACGCAAGCTGGGGGAGGTTTGCGTGTCTTTAAAAATATATATGGAAAAAGTGCTTACGGGATTATGAGGCGAGAATGGGAAACATTTGAGAGGGATAAGCTATCCAGAATAAGTGTATGTTTGCTGTGGTTGTTTGTATGTAGAGAGCATGATGGCCCCTTTGACTCCAATCTCTCTTCCCCCTCCCCAGATACGTGGCAGTGGTATACTCCTCTACCATCGGCCAGAAACGGACCTTGCGCTGTACAACTCTGATCAATGCTGGTGTATGGGCTGGAAGCCTAGCTCTGGCCACGCCTGCCATGCTGTATGCCCGAGTGCAATGGGATAACAAGACTGAGATCTGTCTCCTTGACTTACCAGGTCCTCACAGTATGTACTGGTACACCCTCTACCAATCACTGGTAGCCTTCCTATTGCCCTTGCTGGTGATTACCGTGCTGTATTCGTTGACTCTGCACCACCTCTTCCGTGCCATGCGACGTGTGCATAGGAAGGCATCTGCTCGCAGCCGGAAGGTGACCCGCATGGCACTTACAATCATTGCTGCCTTTTTTTTCTGCTGGACACCCTACCATGTGCTGCAGTTGGTCAACCTAACAGCCACACCTTCTGCTACCTTCTTCTACTTGTATCAGGCTACTATATGCCTCAGCTACGCCCACAGCTGTGTCAGTCCCATTCTGGTTATTTTCTGCACTGAGTTCTTCCGTGAGAGGATGGCGCAATCCAGGTAGGACTGAGAAAAAGAAAAGGTGTGGTGGGAGGAAGTTCAGTGGAAAGGAATGTCTATCATGACAGGATCTCTGTAAACTTACCATCATCCCTCTTTTCGGCTGTACTGTTCTTAGTAGACAAATCCAAAATAGGACCCGAGTTCAGATCTTCCTGGAACGTCCAGAACCCTGTCAACCTGAAAGGAAGGGCTCTGGCTCAGTGGTAGGAGTACATTCTTGGCATGAAGAAAGTCCAATGTTCAATCCCTGGACCCAAATCTTGCTCTTCTACTGCAGACCAACACAGCTACTGAAATTTTCGGATTGAGATTCTGTAGTGCAAGGATCTCCATTCTTGTTGAACTTGTGGATGCTTTGAAGATGGGGAGTGGGCACCACCACAAAATGGCTACCATGAAATAGTGGTGCCAATCAGAAAAGGCTAGGAAGTTGCAAACTTAGGTATGGAGGCAGCTCCTTCTGAATGGGTGCTTTTTGCAGACACAAAGGGTCTTCCTGGGTTCTTCTGAAGCACCTCCTGCTCCAGTGAGAAGTACAAAGAAAGCCAGGGCTGCCTTTTTGCCTTAGGGAAGTAATACATAGCAGAAGTAGCAGGCAGGTGCCAGGAAACCCATGGGTGGCTGTCAAGCCTCTTGAAAGTGAAGCAAAGATAGACCAGTGGTGGGATTCAGTAAAATTTCAGCTTCATAATTCAGATTTCCCAGCAAAGAATTACAGGACCTGGGAAGACTTACCAAGTGATCAAATACGCAGGAAATAGTGGAAAGGAATAGTGTGTAAGTTATAAGGGAGCAGTGCAAACCTGGTGATATATGGTGAAGAAGGAAAAATAGGGAAGGGGAACGGATGGGGTCAGAGTCCTGGAAAGGTGTGCAGGGCATTGTGATGACTTGTGGGGCAGTGGGGCATGGCAAGAGGGATCTTCCAGAGTTGGATCTGAGTGAATCCTAGCAATAGTCAATGCCTTAAGCTCTAAATCCAGTCATGCTCAGCAGCCCCTTTATCTCCTGTCTGAGTCCCTCTCTTTCTCTCTTTGCAGGTACTGCAGATTTCTCACCAGGTGGAGAAGGACAAGGGGAAGAACTTCCTTTTCTGTCCCAGAAATCACAGCCACGGTGTATAGCCCACAAGTCAGCCACGTTATGTCTCCATGCTATCACAATCCATTTGGGCCAGAAAAGCCTTTGTGTTCCCTCTCTGAGACCACTGGATTCAGTGATGTTGTCAGCGGGCATGAGGAAGGTGTTGAGGTTCAAGAGCCTGTGTGATTGCTGTATGGACGTGGTAATGAAATTTCTTCTGAAGCACATGGCTCAGGGCCTGTTGCAGTTCTGGAATGAGGTTTGGGAGGTGTTGAGGAAGCATATCCCAATCCAGGAGCCTCCTGGGAGCAAGAGGGATAGAAGGGCAGGATCAAATGGAAACCATCTAAGGACTCTTGTAGAAGAATTTAGATGAGGACATTATGAGTTGTGGGTGGGATGGCTTGTGACACAGCAAGGTTTTGGTGTTCTGTGCTGAATGAGGTAAAAACCCTTCATGGTCAGCACTCTTTTAAACATCCAGAAAAACTGGGAGAAAAGGTCTGGGCTAGTCCGTGTGTAGAAAATATTGAGAGGAAAAGAAAATGTGAGATTTCTGGATCCTTCCTGATGAGGGAGGAGAAGACTGAGGGAAAGGCTAAAAGGATATTGTAAGGACAAGTTATGTTTGTGGGCTCATGGTAAAGAACACAAGTGGGATTTTTTTTTAAACCAATCTGACAGAATAAATAGTGAATACAGTATTGTACTCTTGAAATTATGTGTGTATGTGCTATCAAAGCATACTTGACAGGAAGTAAGTCGGTTTGAACGTAGTGAATTTACATCTGAATAAACACAGGATTGGGCATTTAATTAAGATAATCAAAGGCAATGTGGATCATGTGTACATAGGCACATTCCTGGCACTTATACTTATTTTACATACAATTCAGATAATATACGGTCACAGCAGCATCCTAGACAGCCGTAGATTACTGTCCTCTAGTGTACATCTAGCTAATCTCTGATTATATTTTATCCTGATACATAAGTCAGGTGTTTCAGTGAGATGGGAAAAAAAACATTGCCTTCCCAAAAGAGTTTTTTAACACCTTAAAGACTCAGCATATTTTTTGCGATATACACTTTACTGTAATAGATCTCTCATCTGAAGTGAGTTGTTGTCCTTGAAAGCTTATGCCACAAATCTGTTTGTAAGGTATCACAAGGCAGTTCTGAGTATTGCTAAAACATGCTAGCATGGCACGCCTTCTGAAACATACTTGTCCTAAATACCATGATTTGAGAAACATTGTAAAAACAAAATTAATTTTTGAAGGGTAAAAAGAAGCTTTGGGTCCAGATAGTTTGTTTTAATAGCAGAACAGTTGTTTCTGTGTTTTAGAGTGGCTTTTAATAAATTTGAAGTGATTGGAACCGCAATGCTTAAGCACTGTAGCAATCCATATTTCTTTCTCTTTGATACTTTGTGGATTGTCAGCCTCAGAGTTGGTGGCATGTGACAACTAATGAAAGTCAAGACTATAAAAGAAGAGTGCAAACAAGGGTAGAAACTGTTTTTGCAAAACTCTGCAGTTTTTTTGTTACTGTTCCTGATTTTTCACAATAAGCAGTAGCAGTTTGCAAATTCTCAACTTCCATGGAATTCTTTTTCGTTAACTTGCCTACAGAGGGGGGAGGGAGATGCCTGAACATCTGTTGGGAATATTGCAGAGGATCCTGGAGCCTTTTTAAGGGTATATGCTTAGGGTGAAGACAGACATTCATTCTAAATTACATCTATAAGTCTAAAGACAGCTGTTCTGAGCCACTGGTACAGTGATTAAGGAAGGAGTCCCAACTGTTTTGAGCCTGTGGGCACATTTGGAATTCTGAAACAGTGTGGTGGGTGCAGCAACAAAATGGCTGCCACAAAATGTCTGCTGCATAGGGTTGCCAGCCTCCAGGTGGTGGCTGGAGATCCCCTGGAATTACAACTGGTTGCCAGGCCACAGAGGTCAGTTCACCTGGAGAAAATGGCTGCTTTGGAGGGTAGAATCTATGGAATTATACCATGCTGAGGTCCTTTCATTCCCCAGGTCCTGCCATCTCCAGGCTTCACCCCCACCCCCCGCCAAATCTCCAGGAGTTTCCTAACTTGGAGATGGCAACCCTGCTGCAGGAGATAAAGCCAGCCATAAAATGGCCGCTGCAGCATATCTTCAGTCACACAGTAAAGATCCTTATGTTGTGGAAATAAGATTCACATCCCGCTTCTTTCAGGAAAGCTTTGCAAATGATTCCTTTTATATCTGCTACTCTTGTTCACCCTATAGAACAGCCTACACTTTATAATCTGGAATCTGAAGCTCCCCTAGAAAACCAATTACTGTAGGACCTCCATCCCCACCCAATTTGACAGTGTGTGCATGTGGGAGGAGGGATGGGGTTAAAGATATCCAGCAATGGAAAGGGAGAGTCATTGGCTGTCCCAGTATACCATCCACCCTAACTTCCAATGTAAAACAAGGGGCTTTCATTTTCCCGGAGATGTCAAAGTAATAAATGGTGCCCATAGGGAATGATGGCCAACAGTGGATTTCCATTTTTACTGGCTCTAGCCTTTTAAAAAACCTCTATGATGGGAATTACCAAAAAGATGTCATGTTAACACACAAAACTGTTGAGTCAGACCATTGGACTACCAAAATCAACACTTGCTATTCAGACTGATAGTTGTCCTCCAGGGTCTCAAACTCAGGTAGATGTCTTTCACATACTTAATCCTTTTAATGGGAGATGCTGGGGATTGAACCTGAGACCTTCTGCACACAAAACAGATGTTCTCATTGATGAGGTAAGGCCCCACTCACAAATAAAAAGCAAGCTGCTTACATCCAAATAATGTTTAAAAAGGACAGCTGCTAGCCTTGTAGTGAAATAATTCAGTAACTTTTAAACCTCAAGATGGGTATCAGTGTTTGTAGCAGTAAAAGAGAGTCCAGCAATAGCTCCTATAAGACTAACAAAATTTGCGGTAGGGTATGAGCTTTCGTGAGTCACAGCTCTCTCCTTCAGCTCACTTCTTTTGAAGAAGAGAGCTGTGACATATGAAAGCTCATTATTACAAATTTTGTTAGTCTTATAGGAGCTACTGGACTATTGTTCTTTTCTACTATTTTAAACCTCAATCAGGCCTATCCAACAAGAAAAGACCGAGGGACCCTCTTATATCGACAGTTTCAGGTGGGTAGCTGTGTTGGTCTGCAGTAGAACAGCAGGATTTGAGTCCTTAGAGGATTTGGCACCTTAGAGACCAACATGATTTTCAAAGTTTAATCTTTCCAGAGTCAGAGCACCCTTCTTCAGATATGAGATATTTGGTACCTGAAGAAGAGAGCTCTGACTCTCGAAAACTCATATCCTGAAAATCTCGTTGAGTGTAACGGGAAGTTGGACGGAATGTTTTCTGTGTCGGACCGGAAGCGTTCGGAAGCGCCGGGACTCGGGGTTGCCGTGACAGCGGAAAACTCGAGGCTTCGGGGGCTCGTTGCCCGGGGAGGAGGCTTGGCAAGCGGGGGCGTCTCCACCACCACCGTCGCGCCCGTGGGCCTAGCTTCGGGGCGGCAGAAGCTGGCTCGTTTCCCGGAGCGTCGTCCCTCCTGGTGACCTCCGGCCATGGAGCGCGCCGCCGCTATGACGGACATGTACGACCAGGCGCTGCTGGGCATCTTGCAGCATGTGGGAAACGTCCAGGAGTTCCTCAACATCCTCTTCGGCTTCCTCTACCGCAAGACGGACTTCTACCGCCTCCTGCTGCAGCCAGGGGACCGGCTGGGCTTCCCCCCGGGGGTGGCGAAGACCATGGCTGTCAGGGTGGGTATAGAGGTGGGCTTGACCCTTCAGTCGGCCCTAGGGTGGCCGTCCCGCAGGTGGGGCCTGGAGATCTCCCGGAATACTAACTGATCTCCGGACAAGAGAGTTCAGTTCCTTTGGCTACTTTGGAGGGTGGACTCCATGGCATTATACCCCATTGATATCCATCCCGTCCCCAAACCCTGCCTTCCCTATGCTCCACCCCCCATATCTCCAGGAATTTCCCAACCCAGAGCTGACAACCTTAACTGGGCCTCTAGTCTGCTCTCCTCAAATCCAAGTCGAGAGACCTGTCTGGTCTTTTTCTCAGATCTCTAAATTATCCCAAGAAGTTATGCAGTCTCTTTTATTAGCACCTTTTTGCAGGCTTTGTTCAAGTTTTCCCTATTTGTTGTTTTATGAGTGTAAACATTTTCTTACTGTGACAGAGAATTACAGAAGAGTTTTAGAAGTCCTCATGGAGGTAACCTCTGAGATCTGTTTCCCAAATACTGTGGAAGTAGCTGCTTACTAGGAATCTTTGCTCAGATAAATGAGCTCTGAATGTTGAAATTATTTGGTGATTGATTGCAGAATCACATAATTGATAGCTATAGGTCCAAAATTCCTCCCCTGTTTCATAAAACATTGAAGCTCCTTGCTTTAATTATTAAAAATCTCAGCCTTTTCTTTTGGTATATTGTGAACTCCTAGTTCCAAAAGCTGTTTTGATTTGCTGGTGACAACAAGGTGGTGGTTGCAAGTCTCTCTTCTCTCAGCTCACAATGTTGACATATTTTAAAATTATGAGGATCAGCTAAGTGGAAAAAAATATCCAGTCAAAGTTGCCTAGAAAACCCTGGAAACAAACATGGAGCTGATGAATAATTTCACTGCCTTTCCTTTGTCATGAGGGCATTGTTGTTCAGTAGCCTGATCTAGAAACACTTTTTACTATAGAGTATAAAGAACAGATTGTAGAAATAGATTGTCATTTCCACTCTTATCTATGAACAGGCCTAGACTTGAAGTGGTGCTACCTGTACTGTATTTGGAGGAAGGGTGTATTGGTACCCCACACCCGCTAATGTGGTGTGGAGGTTAAAGCATTGCAGCAGGACCTGAACGACCAGTGTTCTGATCTCCATTGTACCATGAAACTCACTGGATGATCTTGGGCCTGCTTGATCTACCTTGCAGGATGATTGTGGGGATAAAATGGAGGGGCGAAAAGCTGTCCCAAGCTTCTTGGAGGAAGGCAGAATGAAAAGTGATAGGCAGAGATGGTGTCTGGTCTTAAGTCATCTAGTCACCTTCATAACAGAATAGGGATTTGGACATGGGTGTTATCAGTTCTATTCACCGCAACATCAGCTGTCTGATTTCATCTTATTAGAGCTTCTTTAGCAAAACTAAGAAAAACCAGATCTGAAATATTTTTATTATGCTTGTAAGCAAAACATTTCTCATATTTCCAAAATGCTCTTGTCCAAGGTCCTATCTCATATTCTTAGCTTTCCCAATGCTGTCACATCAGAGGCTCCCAGATCTGATGTAGAACAAGGAGGACTATTTTGATAGTTTGAATTAAAAGTTGTTTTCAAGACTTTATGTATGTCCAGAAAATGAAAAATAAGATTGTTACTCTTGTTTTTTAGCAAATCCTAAAATAGGTAGTTTTTAAAAGAGAAAGAAAACCTATGTTTATGAACAATAGAAGGGACAGGTGTCAAAATCTTGAATATGTAGCTAGCAGTATAATCCTAAACAGAGTAAGCCCATTTATTTCAGTGCACTTTGAAGGGTATAAACTTTGCTTAGGATGCATTGTAAATCCCCTACTTTGTTCCTGCTTTACCACTTATTGCCCTTTCTGCCTTAGCAACTGCTTTTGGGGATTATCCCACTGCACAAAGTTCCATTTTACTCTGTATATGTTTTGAAGAAATTACACAAGGCTCAGGCTATTTCTCTGGAAGATTTAAATGTTGGTATCAGGCTGTTTTGGTATCAGGCTAAACACTGGTGTGTACTGTGCCCCTTTCCTCCAGGCAGCACGTTCGCCTACATACCATGTTTTATGTACCTTAAATAATACACTTTGAGACATAAGTTTGGCCTCAGATTTATATGTACTGTAGCCTCTGTATCATTAGGTTATTTTTGGCATGGTTGGTACCTCTAGAATGGCTACTGAGTTATTTTTGACAGCAGCTTTTTAGAAACTGGGTATCATCAGTATGAATGGATCAGAATATGGCCATTGGTATGCGGTGGGGTGTTTGAGCTGCTGGTCTTATTTGCATGGGGGATGGATGCAAATAAATGGCAGTTATGAGAAAAACAAGCCTGCGGTTCTTACTAGTGGAATGCTGCTGGAGTATCTTCACTCCCACCCTGCATTGTACTTGGCTGCCATTAATTTCCTAAAAACCTACGGATTTCCAAATAGGAAACATTTCAATTGAATACTTCTCTGTCATGTGTTCAAGGCAGATGCCAGCTAATGCATAAATCAGTTTGTTTTGTGATAATGATCTTTGTCCCAGGTGTATACATTTACGTTTATTTTTGCTCCTGATTATTCTTCTTTTTGAGGGGGGACCATCTCTAATTTTGCATCTTAAGCTTTTTTTATGCAGCATCCCGCCAGGAGCTTTTATTTACCTGGTGACTGGCTCATTTGTTTTTGTTTTGTTTCTCCTTCCTGCTGTGGCTTCTCATTGATATGAATAATATACACTGACCCACCTTTACACATTTCACTATTGTATTATTTAGGGGTATAAACTGCAAGCTAATGCAAGGTGCAGGCAGGAGTGCAACTGTTGCTTTTCTGAAATGAGTGCCCTATTCCCCAGCATTCTATAGTTGGCTGTTGTATGATTTGCTGTCTCACTTTCAGGCATTCAAAAATTTTGAAGATTTGGCCCGTCAAGATGATGAGAGAAGACAGCGTGAACTTCAGGAGAAGCTGAAGAAAAGAGAAGAAGAAGCTACAGCTGTTGCAGCAGAGGGGATGAAGGTGCCTGTTGTAGCTGAGGAGGTTGAGATCAGCTCAGCAGCAGACCAGAACTCTGCATCAGGTGATGGAAAGGCTGCCGAAGCATCAGATTCTGTGACAGTGCAGGAGGAGGTAGAAGCAGAAGCCACGAGCACAGTGGCAACTCCACCAGTAGCTGCTTGTCCCGTAGAAGCTCAACCAACACAACCGCCAAAGTGAGTGGCTGCTACAGTGCTTGGTAGAATGTTTTGCCTAAGTGGAAATGAAGTGTTGAGGTCCAGCCAAGGATGTGGTTTAGTCTGCCATTCTGTAAGCTTCAGTGGAAGAGGTGTAGCATTGCTTAACGAGGTGGGACAACTCGAGAAATTTCAAACATGGGACAGTCTTTCTGCTCCAGTGAATTAACATAGCACAGCAGCATTCCAGTCTGCATATGCTGATGTATCTGTGAAAAGGTGGCTTAGGCAGTGCATTTGCCAATCTACCTGCCTAAGAATAAAGGAGAGGTGTCTACATGCATATGTAAGAGCATGTGTTCTGGAATGTCTTTAGTTATAGTAGTGTACCTGCTAAACTGGTTATGTTGATGTAATGAGTCAAGTGCTTTAGGGAGAGCCCCTGTAATTTGGAAGGTTCAGGGCACCTGCTCCCAACTGTTGAGTGCTTGGAGTTTTGAGGCAAATGGCATTTGAAACTTTCACATCTGTTTGATGAAGATGTAACCATAAAGTCAAACATATATTGCTTTTCTCCCCTCCTCCCACTCTGGTGGGACTTCCAGTTTTTCCTGTGGAGTGCCTCACAATTCTAGGTTGGGCCATGCGTGTATGTTGCGGAGCAAAGCTAACATTTGTTTTGCTAACTCATTTAAAAATATATTGGAAATTAGTTTAAAAATCTTCCCCCTTAACCTTCTTCATTTCTGTCACGCTGCTGATGTTTTCTGTTCCTGAGCTTCTGCTAATATAAAATGATATCAATGTTTGAAGATAACCTTGTAAAGATTCTTGTCACTAGAAATAATTTTGAGAAAAAGGCACTTTTGCTCTTTTATCTGGATCAGCTGATGCTGAAGGGCTGGGTCCAGCTCTGCCAACCAGCATGTCAGCTCCCTGCCTCTTGAGAGGAAGTAGTTCTCTCTTGAGAGAGCTGGGTCATCATAATGAGGCACAGGCAGGTTATAGCCCTGTCTTTAACAGGGACATAGAAGGGCAAGTGAGAGTTTCTGGCTTCCTACTCCAGACTGCTTAGGAGATGAACCAAGGAGTAGAAGAGGGAATCCTCACGTGTCTCCAGCTGAGGTCATGTGGGAAGTGGCCTGAGGCCCAGGGCTGCTCAGTGGGAGGCACCAAAATGTGCCCTTTGACAATAGTGTAGTCATTGGTTAGAGTGTTGGTCTGGGATCTGTGACACCCATGTTCAAATTACTGTTCTGCCATGAAGCCTGCAAGGTGACCTTGGGCCAATTGCACACTTTCAGTCTTATCTTCCTCACAGGGGTTTTGTGTAGATACAGTGAGGAAGAGAGAACCATGTATGTTGCCCTGAGTTCTGTGAAGGAGCAGCAAGATAAAAATACCACAGACAGAGTGACTGGCTAGATGATGATGTAGTAGTAGTAGTAGTAGTCATAGTAGTACATGAGTCACTCCAGTCAACTTTGTTGAGACTCTCTTTCCTGGTGATGTTTAAAGGTGAAACTATTGCTCTTGAAATCACTTCATACCCAGGATGTTTTGTAACGTTTTTTGGAAGTCTAGACTCTTTTGTTAAAATGAGCCGTATAAGTAATACTTGTTCATTCTAGCATGAAGAGCCACCATGGAATTGTCTGCATTGTTGCTTTTTGTCATTGGCCATGTGATTTGACATCTTCAGTTTAGAACCACTTGGGATGTCCTTTCTCTTAAATACATATGTATATTAGATGGATGGCTTCAGGTGGGTAGCCATGTTGGTCTGCAGTAGAACAGCAAGATTCAAGTCCAGTAGCACCTTAAAGACCAACCAGATTTCCATGGTATAAACTTTTGAGAGTCAAAGCTCCTTTTGTTAGATATAACATTCAATTTATAATAACATTCGATTTATATACTGCCCTTCAGGACAACTTAATATCTACTGAGAGTGGTGTACAAAGTATGTCATTATTATCCCCACAACAAAACACCCTGCGAGGTGGGTGGGGCTGAGAGAGCTCCAGAGAGCTGTAACTAGCCCAAGGTCACCCAGCTGGCTTCAAGTGGAGGAGTGGGGAATCAAACCCGGCTCTCCAGATTAGAGTCCCGCGCTCTTAACCACTACACCAAACTGGCCCTTTGTCAGTTATCTGATGAGGGGACTTCCGAAAGTTATACCCTAGAAATCTTGTTGGTCTTTAAGGTGTTACTGAACCTGAGCATTAGATGGAGAATTACACTGTCTGCTAATAGCATTCACTGAATATATTGATTTATGGTTAGTAAGGCCTTCGTGTTGTTTTGGCTTAATCAGCACATTTGGGAGGCTGCGTATGGGCTTGAATTATCAGGCTTCCTCTGTCAGATTTGCTGTCGTTGGTCTAGGTTTGCCACTGGGTGGTGGTGGTGTCCACTGAATGGATAACACTGGCTCAAATGCATATTGAAGAATCAGTAAGTTTCTTACTGAGCCACCCTTAGACAAAATCAGTTGACAAGATTGCATGAATAATGTACATTTTGAGCAACAAATGGATGCAAATGAAAACAGTTTCTTCCTTTTTTAACTGAAGACAAAAATATTTATTCATAGGGCAAATTTTACTGTAGATGGTTTGCAGTGCAAATCTTTGGGTTTAAATTGGAGTAACTCTGCATAGGCCTGCACTGTTCTGTTCTTCCCGGTCCATGTAAAATAAGGGGTTATTTTAGCTGTAGGTAGTATGATACCTTTCAAACTGTAGTTGCTGTTTATGTAGTGTATAGACAGCATGCCTCTGTTTCTTCAGTTCAATTTATACAAATGCATATCTTTGAATAAACCTAGTATGCATTTTTTCTGACTGCAGAAATGGGGCTTCTTACTCAAATTTGGGATGTTTTAAGGTGATTATATGGTAATGAGACAAGCAATTCACGAAATGTGCTCTGCCAAAGTAGAGGCACAGGTTACTGGGACTCAGGATCATCAGGCAGTTCAGAGGCTTTGGCTTCATAGAAGGAAAACTGTATCTCTAAATCTCTCCTGTTCCTTGACCATTGGGGAGAAGCAACTCCCTTAATTTTTATTTATATATTTATATTTGAAACCTGAAATTAGTCTCTTGTAGACAGTGCCACAATGGTGTTATTTTCATGCTTATTTTATCAAAAAGTCAGACAGACTTTTTGATAAAATAAGCATGAAAATAACACCACTGTCTCCTGTGAATTAATATGGACATAGACCTCCTTGCAGGACTGATGTTCAGCTAAACTTTCTGAGCATTCTTGCTATTTGAAAAGAGAGACAGACAGACTTTGAATAAATCTGCAGAACACTAGACAGTGATTGATATGTGTGCTGTCCCATGTGACACACTGATAAGATGGTGTTCATCTTGAAGTTGGCAAGAATGAGTGTGAGTTTCACTCTTGACCAAACCTCAAGAGCCCTGCCTGGGCCATCAAGGTAAGCATAACTTGTCAGGTGCATGACAGCCTCTCGTTAACTCAAGAGCTATATTATCCCGCCTTCTTTTCTTGCTTGTATGCAACACATCATATCTTTGCAAAACTCTATAACAAACCCCTAGTTTAGTGAATGTAAGGAGAAGGTGTATTCTTTTCCCCTAGTGATCCTGCCGAGGCCTACTAATTTGGTTTGCATCTGCACAACGTCTCTTGCAAGATGTGTCACCATCTGATCCTTGTGCCTCAAACTTCTGAAGGATCCAAGCAAGGGAAAAGAGTGCATATTTTGCTGCCATCTGTTTTGTTCAGGACTGTGAATTGCACCCCATTTTGTGCCCAGACGTTCCCATCTGCCTTGACAAGCGGTTTGTTCAATAATTTCGGATGTCTGAGCTCAGCTCCTTTTTTATTTTGAGAGCCTTCCTTCTCACTTGGCCCTCTTTTTAGATTTTACTGTGCATACATTTGCCTTTCAACATTTAAAATAGTGTCTTGTGTACCGCAGAGCAGTCTGCCTTCTTAGATCTATTTACATTGCTTGACTCTGATTCTCAGTTCCTCCTTCATACTTTTTTTTTCTGTGCAAAGCTTGAACTTCCATACTTTCCATTTTCTTTTGGAATTTCTGATGTTGACATTATTTCTTAGCAAGCTAGTAATTTTCAGATTTTTCGCAATGCTTTAGTATTGGTGTTTTTCTCTGCATCTGCAATCTGGAGCTGATGATGTTGAAACTGTATGAGGTCTGAGCATGGCAGTTAGATATGTCTTGTGTGAATAAGCCTGCTGCCCAGTCTGGAACTTGATATCAAGTAGGATGGCCCAGCATAGGGTAGAAATGTCTGCTCTTCCATCTCTTTGTTTGCTGTCTTAAACAGGAGCCACTGCCTTGGGTTTTCACTCCCAGCTAGAGAGGAGTTATTCCCAAAACCTGGGCTCGGATCACTATACTCTTTTGATGGTATTTTTGGAGCTATGCCATTGTGTCAATGCAAGGTTAGAATGAAGACAGAGGCAGGGATTTAGCAGAATAGTTGGAGAAAGCTTACTTAGAGAAATCAGAGTACTAGCATGCAGTCAGAAAAAAATTAAATATGTTGCAGTACAAAAATACTAAGGACCTTAAGGACACCTAGTCTTCAGTTCCAGTACTCACACAATATTTATCCATACTGCAATGCATATCTGAAAGACAATTAAAGAGGAGATCGGAAGAAAAGGATAGCAAGGAGAATAGACCTACAGCATTCCAAATACTAAGAATTTCTGGAGCGGGGGTGTCACTTGGCAAGCATGCCAGGCAGATGTCTAGCCAGCACATCAAGTAGTAATCAAAGAGTTCCAGAAGAGAGAATGGTAAGGAGCCTAGGAATGAAAAGCAAGTCAGGACCCTGGGTACACAGCTGAAGCAGAGATGAGCATGAGTTAGAAAGCAGCTTTTGTTATAGTGGCTGGGAACAATAGAAACAAAAGTTTGATTTTTGTACAGTTGATGGGAAATGGAGTTTTACTTCATTTCTAATCTAACTGGGACCCAAAGCAGCTTATATCATTCTCTCCTCCCTTCCTTCCTCACAATAACCCAGTGAGTTAGGTTAGGTTGAGTGTGTGTGAGACTGGCCCAAAGGTGCTCAGTAAGCTTCCATGACAGAGCTGGGATTCAAACCTGGGTCTCCCAGATCCTGGTTTGACATTCTAACTTCTATACTGCACTGGCTGCTGTTACCTGGAGGAAATCTCTGGCTTGACTGAATGGGAGGGATGGAGGAAGGCTTGAGGTCAGGAGAGGTTTTCAAAATACAAGTCTTTCTGAATAAAGGGGAGCTGGAACAAGACTTAGGTAATCACTGGGAATAGCCACTTTTAGTCACAGGCTGAGATCACTGGCGGTCTTTTTTTTTTGTGAGGCTAGGTTGAGTCCAGGCAAGAGGACTTTATACTTTGAATGCATTGAAATGTTTTTAGAATAATGCTCCTGGAGCTGACTGTACCTCATTGAGTCATCTCTCGAGGCTTCTCTTTTTGTTTCAGGGGCTTCGTCTTTCCATAGCCAAATTAGGTGGCCTTTATAATCCATGATTAAAACTCTGTTTTGCATATGTGGTCCACCCCTGCCTTTCTGCTAGTCAGTCTCACCTCCTTTTGTCTTGTACCCACGCACACTTTCTGATGGAGGCTCACAAATTATTCTAATAAACTACGAGGGCAGGCAAGATATCTCTTGGACAAGTGGGCTGGTCACAATCAAAAGAGGGCTAGAGGTGACAGCCACAAAATAATCATGGCAAAACTGTTGCAGCATCAAGCACATACTTTTGTGGAGAGGATTGTTGAGAGTGGTACAGAAACTCACTGGAAAGGGAATGTTAGGTAGGCAATAATGATGGGATGAATATGTACTTGAAAAATCTGTTGCTGTGATCTCACCAGACTGCTTGCAGAATTGTGCTAGCTACTTAGCTGTTGTAATTTGCCGGAGCAGAAAGATGCTTGGCAAATTCAGTTTTCTCAGTGTGAAAGTTGCTTGAACAAGAATGTAAGTAGAGGCTGGGTCTGTAACATATTATGTCTTAATCAAAACACAAAAAAACAAACAGGAATCACAGTGTAAATAACTAAAGAACAAACAACACTGTGATTTATGGCTACTATATTATATCATTAAATGACATCTGATCCTAACATATTACATTAATGGCAAAAAATCACAACAAATAATGTGAACCAGTATCACAAATTTAGAAAAGTCTCATTCTTGTGATATTATAAAAGAGCTTCTGTAATAAGTTGTAGTAGGACAAGCCAATGAGCATCTATATGTAAGGCCATTTTGTAGTTGACCTTCCTCAGAAGTTATTCTTAACAAACCTTCCTCAGAGGTTGTCTCCCTAAAATTAACCATAATCATCATAACATAAGGGACACCATGCTGCTTAATAGAATTTTAATATTATAAAGGAGAATGTGCTATATGACTTACCTATTGTTTACAATTCAACATTACCATAGGGTATAAGCCAGTCCAATACCCTTTCTTTAATCGGGTACAAAGCCTTCTGCTCTAATACTAGCAGGCAAAACACTCTAAACATATTAGCAACACACCCTTCTTAAGAAAAACTGTCCCCAGTTAATTCCATGCAGTCGCATGTGAAACTACCACATCCTTAAAGGTACAGATCACAATTATAGTAATGATCATTATCAACTATTAAAATATTTATAACATCAAAATACAGCCACTCGTTTCTTTCCTCTAAAACTTGACAAAAAGAGAAGTTCAAGCTGGATGAATATTTTTATATGGTGGTGATTGGCTGAGAAAGCAGTGGCCTCTGTTTTAGGGCAGTCACATTTGATTTATCTGATTACCACTGCAGTAGTACATGAGACAAAATGGAGAGCAGGAATCATGCTGCAGTGCTGCTTGTTGTGTTCTAAGGATTGTTTCCTTTAAAAGTATCCTAGAAAAGGAAATATTTTCCTTGGAGCTTCCAAACATTACACCTACTTTGACATTAGCCTGCACTTGGAAGATTCTCTCCTGGAAATAAAGAAGCATGGCATGACAAGAACCAGAACTTTACCAAGGGAAACTAGGCTGTTTTGATGAAATGAAAGCCACATAGAATGCACCCCAAGCTCAGCCCTCTCCACTTCAGGGGAGAGTAGTTGAAGCTGCTACATGGAGCAAAATTAGGTTACACAATAGGAACAGCAGAATTAATGCACCTGTGTGACCCTGTTTGTGGCTCGCTCCCTTTCCAAAAGTACTGCATGCCTGGAAGGTTCCCATGACCTAGAATTAGAGCAGTAAGTTTCAAAGGTCAGGGAAGCAGAGTAACCATGTCATGCCACTGGGCACCAACCGCTACTTTCGTAGCCAGGATTTTTAGTACAAGTGACACAGGACTACTGCACGTAATGAGCACTGCAGGAAGATTCTTTGTTGCTTTGGAAGATACCTCAGATACAGGAAGCTACAACAGAGGATCAGTTCACAGGTATCACACTGGAACATGCCTGTGTGTAGGTGGCTATCATAATGGGTTCCAGACATGTCATTAGCATCAGTAAATATGGATCATATCCCCAACTCTGCTGTAGCAGGAAACATTGGAGTTCTACCAGGGGGTGGGATGCTTTGACATTGACATAGCCCCTTAGTTGTATTAGAAGTCCGGAGGCAGCATAGCTTAATTGTCTGGGAACAGCTGGCATTTCTGCTTCAACTGAGTAAGAGACTGTACTAAGCATCCATGAGCCCCAGTATCCTGTTCCCTGACTGGCATCTCCAGTAGGTTGCCACAGAAGAGTTGTGGACGGTACTGAGGATTTGCAAGGATGTGGCTGCTTGCAGTGCATGGAGGAGTTTAGACTGATGTAGTGGAGAACTGCCCCTGATTGCATAGAATGTATGTATACAGACGTGGGTGCAAAGCATGCTTGAAAGAAGTCTTCCCGCAGCTAGTTCCTAAATGAGAGTCCCTTGAAGATGTGCCATTGGCTTAGACACTAAGATGGAAGAATCTGGGCATTTATGGGTCTCTGTATGGCTTTCATTTTCTTACAGGCATGATAGATCATATTCTGGAAGCAGAATGCAAGCACGATCATGCAAGATTACAGTCTGGTTCTTCTGATTTTTTTTTCTTGCTGTTTTCTTGATTGGCAGCTATGTAGATATGGTTCACATTTCAGTGTTGCTATGTTGTATGTCTCAGGAACAGCTGGAAAGCAAGCCAAGGAAACACAAGTGAGTTCTCTTTTGTGCAATTGCCTCTTGCTGTTCTTGTTGTGTATGGTACTGTGAAGGTTCAATTGATTGCCCAACAGTGGCTCTTGATGGATTTGTACAAAGCAAAATATTTCAGGGGTATTGCAGAGGGGAGATGTCTTACTAGTAGCAAACCTTTACAAGATGCTGGAGCTTTTTGTTCATATTTTATTATGGCAGGATGAGTATCTTGGCTGATGAAGGTGAATAACTTGGAATATTTGATAGCAGCAGGATTTTTGTTTAGTGCTCTGATACATGCCTTGGGCAACCCCCCCCCCCCCATCACTATTAATATATTATGAGGCTTCTACAATAATCAATGTATGTGTTTACCTTTCCTAAGGAGCTCCATTGGACCCTCTCAGTGCTATGTGGTAAATTAAACTGCAAATGATCTAGGCTCTTCCAGTGAGCTTCATGGATGGGCACATTTATACCAGGTCTCTTCACAATAAAAGAACAATGAATCTTTCTTGCTGCAAGAACAAGGTTTCCATCTGTTGCCTAAATTCTGTTATGGCTGGGACCTGACAGGCCATCTCGGTGCATATTCACCAGTCATAGTTCCTCAGCAGAGAATGTCCCACCACGAACTTCCATTGATTTGAGTTGTCAAAAATATGGTACCCAGAATGGAGCATCGTCACATGTTTTTGGAGGGATGAAGCATTGAACGTAGGAATCTGTCTTATATTGAATCAAAGGATTGGTTTATTTGGTTCAGTATTATGTATTCTGACTGGTTGTGGGTCTCCAGCAGAGAACAGTCTTCCCCGAGAGTCTTCCAGCACAGAATCCAGGGATTCAATCTAGGGCTTTCTGTGCACAAAGCCTTTACTGCTCCACTAAGCCATGCTGCCTCCCCATCCTATAGAAAATATTTTCTCAACTTTGGAGTTATGCACAACTCTTGTCATGCATAATCAAAAGGTAGCTTTCACTGATGGAGAAAGCACAGCTATTTATAAATGCATATATTCTTGGCCACAAAACATTTAGTGCCATCAAATGGTTTTTGTATGCAATATGCTGGCTTGTCAAGGAAATGACAGACAGTTGTAGTGACCAGAGATGCCCAAGATTTCTGTTTGGTATTGACCTACATATTTTAGAAGAGGCTGTTATTGTTTTTAATAAGCTTGGGCATCTAGAAGTTAGGCATAATTTTTTAAAAGCAAGGCAAAGTAATTAGAATAGGAACATTTGAATTTTTTTTAAAAAAAAACAACCACCACCAAATTCTCTCAGGTGCAGCTAACAAACGGTTCCATCCATAACCACTTTCCTCTTGTTCAAGGGAGAGTTAGGCTGGGCCCATGTAATTCGTACCGGGGGCCTTGAGTGTGTTCTGTCAAGTACACCACATGCTACTTTTGGCATGTGTAAGTAGGGCAGCTGTGACTAGTGCTAGGCAGATTCTGACAGTGTCTGCTGAGTCTGGCTTTCTGATAGGCTTGTCTTTTGTCACCTCTCACCATGGTCTTGAATTAGAGCGTCTTGGCTGCGGATTCTCAGCCAGCTGAGCAGGCTGGCGCATTTAAGGCACTTATGTTTAAGGATGTATGTTGGTACAGAAGAGCAAAGATGAAAAAAGGCCGAAACCTTCATTGTATTGTTAAACATAGCGTTACATACTAGGCTGTGGTACCGTGCCAAGTAGAGAGGGAGCTTTGCTTAAACTTAATTTGTTGCCATTTGACATCCTCTTGGTGCTTCCTATTTTGCGTATGGTGTAGAGTTGCAAATTCTAGATCTGCAGTTGAGGAAAAGTTATTTGAGGAAGGCATGGCCAATTGTAATAGTGTAAACACAAGTATTTTGCACATATTCACAGGTGTGTATATTCTCTTTTGCTGGCACACCCTTCTGCCTCCCCTTTTTAGAATTGTTTTGATTGGAAGCTCTTTCAAAGGAAGAGGTACTTGAGGAGTTTCAGGAGGAGGCATGCTTTTATGGCCCTGTTTTCACTTTCTTGGTGTGATGGTAATGAAGTAGTTTTTTTGCTCAACCATTGCTGCATTGGTCCTGAAACAGGTAAAAGAGAGGCTCTGGTGAGATGCTTCATTGCAGTTTCTTGGAGGCTCCTATGAAGAATGGTTCCGTAGATACAACAGGCTAAAGATTTGCAGTATGATACAAGGAGAATAGGGGGCAGTGGAGGTCTTCCAGAAATATGCCCCCGTCTGGTCTGTGGTCATATTGGGGAATGAGATTGTTGACAAGCAAACGAGAATGGCATTTGTTTGTCCCAATGAAACAAATATAATAAATGAGTTTGTTTCTGTCCCACATTCATTTCTGCAGTGGAACTTTAAGTGGCATTCGTAGGGATCCCAGGAGGCCTCTTCACAAGCACTGACCAGACCCTGACCTGCTTAGCTCCAGCAAAGTTGCTGCATTTTTGTCCTCCATCCATATACTGGGCTTACAGAAGATGCAGTCAGTTTTTTTGAACTTCATGGGCTGCTTGGGCAATTGCTCCTGATGCCCTTCCTTTCCGCTGTAATAATGAGACCTTGACTACAGTTGTAAAATCTCAACTAGGGCCAGACTGTCGAGAGCAGGAAGCTTAATCAGCTGTCAGAACTCTAAATGTGGCTGCTGAGCTCAAACGCACCAGCTTTTCCGTCTTGCGGTTATTTGCTTTGGGATCTGGGTGCCTCACTTTGGAAATGAGGCTGCAAAGCCCAACTTAAACATTGCTGGACCTACATTTTCTATTTCTCTCGCTGCTTCTGTTAATAAAGAAAAAGCTCCAGGGAGGAGGAGAACATGTGACAGGTTTAAATCAAACATGGCTGCTTTGCTAGAATCAGTGCTCCTCAAAATGGGGAAAAGCCAGTAAAGTCTTTTCCAAAACAGATTCTGCACCTGTTAATGCAGCATTGTGGCTTCAGAAGTGAGTCGTTCAAACTTGTTCAGCTTGTGTATTGTTTAGTTTTATACAGGTTTAAACTGGTATTGGAAAAAGTAAATATGTCCTGTTTAGCTGCTGGACAGCCCTATTATAATGTATTGTTTATCATCTTTTAAGAAGTCTCTTCTCAAAGTGCGTGCAGCAATGTAAGCATTTTGTGAAGTTCCCTGGAGCCATTTCTTTAAAAAGGCATGTCCTGCTACCCTTGGCCCAAATTTCAGTGGCAGTGGAGTCTAGCCTTCTGTCAGTGACTTCATGAAATGCTTCTGCCTGCCAGAAGCTGTGTTTTAACTTGGTAGTTGAGTCCTTGCTGCCTGCCCTGCCATAAATAACTTGCAATAGGTAGCTTTCATTCTGCTGCTGCTGCGGGTGACTGTGAACAGTAAGCATGTTTTCTGAGCAGAAGTATATACTTTGGAAGGCAAAATATTAGGTTTTGATTGAGTGACACATGAAACAAGTTCTCTTTAAAAAGCTTTTCTACCTTTCATTTGTGAGATGCCTACAAGTAAAAGCGTGCCTAGTAAAGATACACTTCTTTTATTTAGAAAATATGTATGCCCATTCTCAAGACCTGCTCAAAGCAGTTCACAACAGAATAAAATTAAGCATACAATAAAAACAAATCATAACAGTAAAACATAATAAAACAATCCCAGTCAATAATAAAACCTAGCAATAAAACCACCATTAAAAGCAAGCCAAGGCATAAAAGCTCATTAAAGGGAGCCATGTAAACTGATATTAACAAAACAGTCCTCAGGTTTTTAGATGGCAAGAGCTCACTGAACAGGCTATGAGGGCACAGTATGAGCAGCTGTGTTTTTTTAAATCCAGCTCTGGGCCCAGCTGTCTATGTAAGAGCATTTCTGGGCTTTGAGTTACTGCTGGCAAACAATTTAGCAGCTGTAATTAAATGTGCAGCAATGGCAACTGTGGGAGTATTCCTGGACGAGGCTTTAGGCTTGCAACTGAATATGAAAATGTCCTTGGCTCCTTGCAAGAGATGTGTAGCATTGGTCCATCCAGCCTCGTATTTAGTCACTGACCAGTGCTAGATTGAGCTGGAGAGCGATTGAAGGTTGATCGATCCATCCGCTAACTAATCTGTGCCCTGCTAGCTACCTCATCGTCTGTTCCTCATCTTGAATGAATTTCAGCTGTGTAGTTCATGCTTAACATTCTCGCAGGGATACCTTAGTGTTTCTGAAAGCTGGTGAGCGCAATAAGAATATGTTTAAGTAGTACAAGTGGTACAATCCAAGCCTTGAAGAAGGGCTGTTCATTTGAAATTCATGCTTGGCGGGATGTGCTGCTAAGTAAGGAGCGTGATAATTAACTCATCTGCACACAGTTGCATACTGTTAAACAAGATTGGGTGATTGAAATAATAACGATATCGACAACGTCATTAAAGGAGTTTTTCCATGGAGTTCTGCCATTGGCAAAAGGAGGGAAGGAACCAAGTATTCATAATTTCCCATACACCAAAGCTTGCTAGCATAATATCTGTACCTATATAACCTGTGGAGGATCACCAACAGTGGTTAAGTAGTTCGGCTACGAATCAGCACTCTACTGGTTCAGATCCCACTACTGCCATGAGCTCAGTAGGTGGCAGCCACTCTTCTCAGCACTGCTCTGGGTGAGGCACTAATCTGTCTAAAAGAGTGGTATATAAACGCTGTTGTTGTTATAATAGACCTTCTTCCACTAACAACAGCAATCAGACTGGGAAAGAGAATTCAATTGATGCAGAATGCTGCAGCTTGATCATTATCAAGAACTAGAAGGAGCATGAATATTACTCTCATTCTGCAGTCACTCCATTGGCTGCCTATCAGTTCCTGGGCTCAAGTTATTGGCTATCACATATAAAGCTCTTCATGGCCTTTGTCCATCATATCTATGGGACCACCTCTCTCTCTTTGTTCCGCCCTGGCAGCTTAGCTCATCTGAACAGGGCCTTCGGTAGGTGTCACCTTGCACATGGACAAAATCAGCAGCTGTTTGTATATGTGCGTTCTCTGTGTTGGTCTCCACCTTATGGAATGGCCTACCTGAAGAGATCAGGAAAGCTCCCACACTCCTGGCATTTCACAAACTATGCAAAACCGAATTACTTAAGACAGCTTTTTACTCAGATAGGGCTGTACTTTAAGGAAGTGGTCTCGAAAGAGATGCATTAGTAAAGGGGTAGGGAGGCTTTATAACTATGTACATAGATGCAGAGGAGTTAGCCATGTTAGTCTGTGGTAGCAAAATCAAAAAGAGTCCAGTAGCACCTTTAAGACTAACCAATTTTATTGTAGCATAAGCTTTCGAGAATCAAGTTCTCTTCGTCAGATGCATGTTACAGAGACTGGTCAAATATAGAAGAGGAGGAAGGAGAAGGGGAGGAGAGAGAAGAGGCAATTAGTCTTAAAGGTGCTACTGGACTCTTTTTGATTTTATAACTATGTACTGTCTGTTGCTGTATGATCCTGCTGGGTAGTGTTGTTTAATATATTGGGCTTAGAATTGCTTATGCTCTGATCCGGCATTTCTTTAGCTCTGTATTGAATTTCTGCTGGTTTTAAATCTTTGCAAATTTGCATGTATACCCCCTGTTACATTGTTACTGAAATGTCTTTAAAATGACTCTACTGATATACACTGTATAATCCGCCTTAAGTCTTTGTGAGAAAGGCAGAGTATAAATGTTTTAAAAACCCATTTCCTCATTTTGGTAGGTTCTGGTTATGATGTTATGAGCTTGTTATGAATGACTTTCTCCATTTGTTAAATTTCGGTCTATTCCCTGAAGCCGCTTTCTCATGTCATGGAGACCTGCATCTGGTATCTTGTTGGTATTTCACAGCAGCTTTTGCTGTGTTTTTTCCATCACTGTGACAACAACTTCTTCTGCTTTAGACAGCACCATAAAGATTTATTCCTAGGTAGAATGAAGAAAATGCTGAAATTCAGTGACTAAAAGTAATTATTGCTGAAATAATGTGAAATATAAAGCACTCTGATTCATTGAAACATTTGGCTTTATACTGGACACCTACTTTGGCTGACACATGGAACTGGCACTGAGATGTATCTGAGGTGCCAGTCAGTTGTGTGTAATGGATATGCCAGTTCCGGAGCAGAGGGAATATTTGTGGCAGGGTTGTAGTGAAAGATCTGAGAAGTTAAACATTTTATGCTGATTAGTATAGTATGCAGGAGACTTATAGGATATTGTTGGAGAGTAGATTAAAGCCCAGAGTGTAATAGCTGGAGCTCTAGTATCAATAAGGCTGTAGGGAGCTGTAAAGAGCAGAAAAATCTCACACTCGCACTGCAGCTGCTGGAAACCCTTCCTAGACCCTTTCTTTTAGCAGATGCTACTTTAACCTTTTGTGTAGCCCACGTATCTCTGATCCGTGTGTTCTGTGCCATGTGCTGAGTGAGTGTTGCTGGGCACTGGGGTAAACAGTTTTCCTTCTCTTGCTGCGAGGGATCATAGTCCACTCGCTTCTATCTGTGCTTTTATTTTCCCTACTGCACTTGCGCCTGAATTGTTAATTCATTATCTGGAGCCTTAGTTACTGCAGTGCAGGTGTGAAAGAGGTGATTTGGGATGAATTATATCAGGCTGTTGAATAGGGTTTTTTTTAGCTCACTACCTTGATTTGGGGAGTTGGTGGAACGCCCTACTATTTTTACTTGGGAGCTTTACAAACTTTTGCTTTCCTGTGGCCTGTAAAGTTCAAGGGCAAGCACTGAGATTCTGCCTAATCTGGTGTTTGCTTAATGATAAATAACAGAGGTAATGTGCATGTGATTCTTAAAGTATGGAAATAGCACAGCAGACAGTTGCAGAAATGCTTGTGTTCTAGAACTTTACCACAGCCATTATACAGCCTCATTACAAAAATGAAGCAGCAAGACTTATTACCAGCACAGATAGCCCCTGAAGTATCATATGGTTTTCAGGCAGGCACAGGACTAGGTATTGGAAGCAGTTGCTTAAAAGATGCAATTTTAGTTTCCCTCAAGCCAATTCACCAGTTGCAAATGGGAAATTTAAAAAAAATGTTTTGGGATCAAATTCCCAGGTCCTTTGTCTTGTTTAAAAGTGGCAAGTCTTGCAAAGGACGCTGAAGGTTAAAGAAGAGAGTATTTCTGAGACTACTGAGTTACCTTCCTGTCCAGTCTCTGTATCAGGCATCTGACGAAGAGAACTTGATTCTCGAAAGCTTATGCTAAAATAAAATTGGTTAGTCTTAAAGGTGCTACTGGACTCTTTTTGATTTTGCTACCACAGACTAACACGGCTAACTTCTCTGCTTCCTGTTCCTGTGACCTCAGGTGGGGGGAATGGGGCATGTGTGGTTTCATTGTTTCCAGACTGTTGCATGTCTTCCATGGCTCCATGCTGTTGAGTTTGAAAATTTCACCACCACTTATGTGCTCCAAGTCTTCATCTGAGAGGGGGGGCTTTGAGGTACAGGAATGAGGAATGCCTTGCTGCTATTTCTCATTGGCCTGTGGCCTACTGAAACTCCATAGCCTGCTGCTTCCACTGCTAACCGGTAGATGGTGCAAGCGTATCCTTTATAGTCAGAAGGGAGACTTCTGCCAACTACATTACTATTATTAATTTGCGTAATCCACCAGTCTCTTAAACAACTGCATAAGGATTTTATAGGGGTCGCTGCGTTGTGTTGCAGCAAAGACCACACAAAATCTTGCAGCACTTGGTATATCTATTGCAGCATAAGCTTTCGTGGTCCAGAGCTCATTTTGTTAGATGCATGAAATGGTCACCCAAGTGGATTTATGTACATAGACTGAAGGAAGAAAAACCCCCATGTTTTTTACAAAAGGAGAGGCTAGAAAGTCAGGTGGTATGTCACAGGATGGGATATATACTCTGCATCTAACAGAGTGGTCTCTGACCTTTGAAAGCTGAGGTCAAAGTAAGTTTGTTAGTCTTTAATGTATCACAGAACTGCTGTTTTTAATAACAAGTTTGAAGCTACATGGGATTTAAAAAAAAAAGATCATATGGCATATTTTGTTCTAAATGAAATCCTAGGGAAATAATATAAGGAAAACCTAAAGTTGAATGTGATTTCTGGTTCCAGAAATCAAAGGAGAGAGACTTTGTTTTCTAGCCCAAAGAAGAGCTATTGATATCAGATAAACAGAAAAGATGGCATTTCTGATATGTAATTCTGTGCTCAGGGAGAGGTGGGCTTGAAAATAGGGGTGAGTAAGAACGAACGTAAGTAGCCTCAAGCCTCAGCTCCCCAGGAGATACCATATATAGCTTTCAAAAACATACTTATTTGAACATCAAGGCTAGAAATGTGCTTTTTTTAAAAAAGAAACTGGTGGAAACTGGACTTTCTTGCACTTGGATGGATGAATTACATTAAGGCTGGAAGCCTAATTCTGGAATTTGTAGTGCATCTGTGGCAGTGTAATGAATCTAAGTGGTGTCTATTAGCATGAAGATGGGTATGCTGAGCCTTATACAACAAGGACTGAGGCTTCTGTTGCTTGGCAGAGTTATTCCTCCTTCCCCTCCCTCCCTGGAATTACACTGAATTTCTGGAAATGCTCTCTTCCTATTTTGATGCTTTCCATTGCCACTCATCTGTCAATAGAAGTATCTCATATAAAATCTTCCATGTCATCCTCAATGCACTCCTTTGTCATCACACTCCAGTGTTTCTGGCCTCACAGTTAATTACTTTGATGGACTCTTCTTGCTGTAGGCCATTGTCAGGAAGATGATTTGAATGCCTGACCATTGAAATAAAGGCAGGTCTATTTTTCCTGTAGATGGGTCATCTCTGTGAAATTCCATGCTTGCAAACGTGCTCATTTGGTGGAGTTTTAGGAAAGTCCCCTAACTGCATCTCATACAGTTTTTGTACTTGCTTGAAACTTGGTTATTTTAGCGAAATAGTTTTACATTTCACATGAATTTTCTCCCAAGTTTTTAGGGGCCCTGAACAAGGAAGTATCTGGGGTTCACCACTTTTTTCTGAAAGGATATGTAGTTATTTGTAGACTTTTCTTAACCCTGTTGTGATCAGCTAGGGTTTGATCTGAAGATGGGAAAACATTAGTAGTAGGGGCACATTTGGTTGCTTAGCAATAACTAGCGCTTCTTCATCGTCCTTTCTAAGGATAGATATCAGACTAGTTTTTGAGGATCTTGCTAAATTGTCGCAGGGTGTTAGGGAATAAATCTTTGTGAGTGAATGATGGGTTGATTCCATCTTGACCTTATTAAAGCACTAGGTGGATATTGAGATATTGCTTCCAATGTGTAGTTGTGGCCATCATTTTACATGGCTTCACCATATATTTGCTGTAGGTCCTTTTGGTTGTGCCATTCTCTGCTGTCTTGCATAGAAACTTCTGCATGTCATTTATCGCTCGTAAGCCACCACAGTGGGAGCCATTAACAGCTTTTGATCAACTTGTGACACGTTTTTGTTCTCAAAGAGCACAAAGTGACTGAAATAGAAACTTTTCCTAAGGCAGAAATCCATCAGACAGTTTAGGAAGTTGAGTGTCTTTTAAAAAAAATGAAAATTCTGTGCTAAAACACCCCAATTTTTGTGTTACATTTTGGCAGGAGAAGGTATGTTGATAAAGGAACATCATTTAAAGACGAAGATAGTTTGAGCCACACAGCAAGCACACTGCTGCCCGAGTGTTGAGATTACTGGAAAGCCTTTATTTAGTCTAGTTGTAGACTCCTTTTCTGATAAAGAAATCTCAAAGGCAGTTTACAACATGCTCAAGAAGATAAATAACATAATTTCAGATGTTTTTTCGAGTGGTCAATTTCCAACTCAGTGGCTGTTTGGACACGGCAGGTCTTCAAACTCATCCAGAAGGTCTTCACGGAAGAAGCAATTCTCAGCTCCTGAGAGAGGTCATTCCACAGTTGGGGGGGGGCAGTGGGAAGCAGCCAAAAAAGCCATCTTCTGGGTTCCCGCTGGACAAACCTCCACTACAGGTGGTTCTCAGAGAAAACCCTCTGGTCTGATCTCAGGTTGGTTGATATGGGTGGAGATGGACCTTCAGGTACTCAGGGCCTAAGCTATATAAGACTTTAAAGGTCAAAACTAGCACCTTTTGTTGAACCCAGAAGCAGTTTGGAAGCCAGTGTAGTCAGCATAATGCGATGATCACTCCAGAAAGTGCCTGTCAGGATTGTAGTTGCTGCATTTTTGGATCACTTGAACTTTCCAAACTGTCTTCAAATGCAGACACATGTAATAGAAATCAAGTCTGGATGTTAATAAGGTCTATGTGACTGTGGGCAGGTTGCAGCTGCTGAAGTGGCCTCAGATGTTGAAAGGTGTTCTGGGCTACTTCCAATGCTTGATTGTCTAAAGACAGTGATGAGCTTAGAAGCATCCTCAAACTGCATGCCTAGTCTGTTGAGGGAGTATAACCCAATATTGGGAGAACCTACATTTCTGATCAGTCTTAACTCCCCACCCCATGCAATTTATCCTCTACCGTTTCCAAAGATCAGTTTAACACTTCCATTCTCCCTGGATTTCTACGAAAAGGAGAGAGGAAAAGCTGTGCGTCATCTGTATGCTGGCACTGGGCCCTGAATCTTTGAATAATTGCTCAGGAGTTTCAGGGATGAGGTTGATCGTTGTGGTTCCCCGAAAGGCAATGACTATGTGGCTGAGCGTGGGTCTCCAAAGATCATCTTCTGGTGCCCACCTGCCGGGAAGGAATGAAACCAGTGTACTAATGTTCTCCCCAGTCTAACATGGTGGACCAAATAGATGAGGACCAGTGGTGCTGCACTCCCCCTGTCGGCTGTCTGACATAGATCATTTAGTAACTGGCTATGCATCCAGATTGAAAAAGATCTAGATACTCTGCTTCATCTATGAATGGTTGATGTTGCTTGGCCATCACTGTTTCCATTACCTTCCTGCCCCAAATGGAGACTGGATATTGTCCTATTATTTAAGTGTGACGTGTTGGACTACTGTCAACAATGTAGGCATTGCTCCTTTCTGTAATTCATGATTACTTCAGATCCTCTAATTCCACTGTGATACAGGCTCCAGTGCAAGGGAGAAGATGCTCAGGAGCAATTGAATTGAGCATCCCAGTTCTTGTCTCCACATGACTACCAGGGCAGCCATGTCAACAGGAAATCCCACAGAGCACTAAAAAAAAATCTCTTGGATCCTTCTTTGAAGGCAATTGGTCCTTTGTGCCTGCAGAGGCCTTGAATTACCTTTAGTTAAAATCCTACTGGATAATTATCTATAGCAGTAGAATAACACTGATTTACTCTAACCTCAGACTAGATGTTTCACCACCTGCACAAAACACCAAATTAAGGTAAGAACACCTGTATGGATGGAAGAAGATATTTTCTGAGACAGCTCCATAGTTGCCATGGCAGTTGTGAATTCCTTACCCACACCAGAAAGTGTCTTCTCAGCATTCATATTAAAATCCCTTGAGACTAATAGCAGGCAGTGGGATGGAAGAACCACAGAAGAATCTCACTTCTGTTTGAAGATTTCAACTTCATATACAGACCTTCAAAATTCACACGTTGATGTTTAGGATGCCTGGGAAGGGAGAATGTTATAATGGTCTTGATATGTATATGAATCATGAAAGCTTAGATTGTAGAAGTGGTGCTTGTTTTTTAAAAGTATTCTTAAAAATCCAAGCTCTAGTCATTCATCATATTTAGTAGGGAATCATGCATGACTGAAATTCTGGATCAAGATGAGTAGCCATGTTAGTTTGTCTGTAGCAGCAGAAAAGAGCAAGAGTCAAGTAGCACCTATTCTTCAGATACCTGAAGAAGTGAGCTGTGACTCACGAAAGCTCATACCCATCCACACATTTTGATAGTCTTATAGGTGCTACTGGACTCTTGAAATTCTGGAAAATCACTAGCCTACAGTTTCACCTTTTGAATAGTAGTAGTAATCTTGATCAGTATAAACATAGGAACGAAGATCAGATATGCTGTTAATAGGAACAAAGATCAGATATGCTGCTTCTCAGTGGTGCCTGGCTTTAAAGTTTTCACCTCCCCCCAAATGACACATTGAAGCAAAAAATAGAACAAGACAGAATGCACAGACCCACCCATCGTCCTGCTACCATCAGTGAAGCATGAGCAATGCTGAACCCTTTATTTAAAAGCTGATGCTTTCCCCACCCTCTACTCCCACAGTTTCAGTTTTCGGTTCTGATTAGCTGATTATGCCAGGTGGTTGAAATTAAAATGGATCTCTCTTCCTGTGGGCCAGCACAGATGCAGAGCTATAGCAGGCTATTTGCTATGGTCACGGGATTGGGATTGGTCCAAATAGAGGTCAGGTGTCTGCAGGGCAGGTATCTCTAGGTGATCTAAGCAAATACTTGACTGCATCTTCAGTTCTGCGTCTAGGTACAACACGGGGTCACTTTCCTGCATGAGACCACTGATGGCCTTAGCACTTCGTCACTAGGAACCAAAGGTCTCTTAGCAAAGAACATCGATTTTATCCACCTCTCAAAACTGGAACTAGCTTTGTACTGCTCGTTTGAGGTGGGCATATGCAGGGAGCTCAGCAGGTGGCATGGGCAGAGGTTTCCGAAACTGGATCCTCTTGAAATCTAATGAGATACCCGCCAGCCAGAGACAGCCAGGCATCTCAGAGGCTAGTGAGAATCAGGCTGAGATAAGTTAGGCTGCGTGTGTGTAACTGGCCCAAGGTCACCCAGCAAACTTCCATGGCAGAATGGGGATTCAAACCTGGGTGTCTCAGATCCTAGGATGGCATTCTAACCACTGTACAACATACCACTGCACCACACACACGCAACCTACCACTCCTTTAATATTTTCTTTCACATTTCCTTTTAAAACAGCATGCCAGGTGCCAAAGTAGCCTTTAGAAAATCCTAATATGTATTCTCACGTTTGTTTATTTCACTGGTTAAAAGAGACTCTCACTCCAATTAATCAGATAAAGACCTAGTTGATTATTGACTGAGGTTGACACCCTTAATTCTAAGCTATGCTTGTATTCAAGCATAGTCTCCCACCACTTGTGCTCTAAGAGTTCAACCCCCCCCCCCGACACTGCTTCACCCGTCACCTTGCTGCTAAGAAAGGGCAAGTATGGCTTTGACAGGCAAGTGGAGACACTGGAGTAAAGTTCTCACATCACTTCTCTTTTCCAGAACCGCCAGAGGTACTGGCAGAGAACTCACTTGAAGATGTCCTAGAAATTGCAGACTCTGTTGCAGGCTGGAAAATCTCTTAACTATGCCTCTGCAACTGTAAAAATTAGAAATCCCTCTAATTCGAACCTTTGGATGGTAAGATAAAAATTTATTATTGGTGGAGAAGCCCAAGGGATTAATTCAATGTTTTAAACATATAAATTAATGGGCATGCCTAACTTGTCCTCTGTGCATTAGAAAATGGTATTTAGTACCCACGTCATGTCAAGGTTTGTGGGTCAAAACTAAAAACTAAGATGATGCCTGAAAATCTACAGAAGGACAATGCAGATGACAGTAGAGAACTTCTGCACCTGCAGTGTGATCATGGTGACCTGTCAGGAGATGCGTTGCTTATATTCAGCAGTAGTAAAAACTTCTTAAAGTCATCAAGACTGAAGAATGTGAGCAAGTTTATCAAGAGAGTACATATTGTGAGGAACTGGATACTGTCTCTCTGTTTTCCTGTTCAATTTGTTCTCCAGCCCTTTTGGCTCCTGAAGTCTCCAGGCATTTTAGGAAGCTGGAATCAGCCAATGGGGAGGTTTGTTCTGTGCTGCCATAACAACTGTCTCCATGGAAATGGAGATCCAGTGAGAGAACTTTTGCAAAGTCAGTTTCAGCACCCGTCTTATCATTGCTCCATTTCAGAACCCATTTTTAAAAAAAGAACTAATGTCAGCCAGCCACGGAGCTAGCAGTCCATGTCTTTCGATTTTCCCATGTCTTTCTCTCTATCTGGAATTGCATTACGTGCCTGTGGAATGTGGCACTAGTTAACACAAACCCAGATTGTTTTCTTGCTTTCTGGGGTTGCCCTTTAATAACGCACATTTATATGTTGCTCTATAAATAGTAAGCCTCAGTATTTATGTGTGGACACAGAGGGTGGAAAACGAGGTTCAGCAGCATTGGTGAGGGTCCCACATTAGAGAACACCTATCCTTGCAGAAAAATATGAGCTTGGGCTTACCCCTGCCTACCCTTCTAAAGCCCTATTAACCCGGGCTTTCTGTGCACATTTCTCTTATCCTGTCAAGGAATACTCTCAGCTGCAGAGAGAAGCATGAAGGTACAAGACCTGGGAACGTTGTCCCTTTGTTCTTCAAGTTCCCGGAATGCATTGCAGGCCTCCTCAGAGTTATCTTGCCCGTTGGTTCCCTGTAGCCGTCAGATTAGAACTCCTTTTGGCAATGAATGGTGATGACTGTCTCTTTGCTGTTCCCAAGCAATGGTGGGATTGGGCTTCAAGGGCACCGTAACAATCTTTTGCACATTCTCAGACCTTACTTCATCCACTCTAATTCTTTTGGTAGAACCTCTGCTGCTAAATCCTGCGATGTGGAGGGGGAACCACGCACATGACTTCAGAGCCCAGTTCTTCCCTCTCCCTTTGACCTTTTTGGTGTTGCAGAGAGAGCCTCCTTCTGCAATGAAAATTTCACAGGTGCCTTCTTTATAAAACAATGATCCTTGGTCAGCTAACACTTCTTGGGTGGTTCAAAGTTTAGTGGTAGAATATAGCCTAGAATATAGCCAGTCTCTGAATTTTAGCTGTAATTTGAATTCGTTTTTGTTTCTGTGTGTCGCTTCAAAGAGTCAATTTTAGCCAAAAAGTAGAATAATAATATAAAGTAATGTAAAATAATAAATTAACTCTGTTCCTGAAACTGAAATATCAGTATTTCAGGGTATTCTTGGGCTTGTGTAATTTTTTTCTTTGTCTTGATTAGATATTTGCATAGGCCTGTGACCCATCCCCTGGTCAAGGCCGTGTGACCCGTCCTGTGTCGTGACCTTCCCTGTTACGGAGGGACCCTCAAGGCTTCAGACTGGAGATGGGAAAGGGTGGCACCACAAGATTCCTCCTTCCTGTACCCTCCCCTCTCACACTGTGCCTGAGCAGGGATACTCCATCCTCCCTCCATCCCCTGGCTGCAGATCCTCCTTAAACAGGCCAGCCTTCCAATCCCCTCCCTTAACTTGCTCGTCCCTTTCACCTTTTCACCCAACCAGAAGTGTTCTGGAGCCCTGCCTCAACTGCAGCTGCTTCTTGCTGTCTTTTCCAGGCAGGTATTGATGATGTGACTGGCCCCACCTGGCTGCCAAACACCTGCAGCCTGTCATGCCTGTTCTGTGCATGTCGTGCCCGGGCTGTTGTAGCTGCCAGTTGCCCCTGCAAGTCTGGGGCGGGTCCCATTGCCGGACAAGGCCACAACCTTTTTTGCTTCCAATTTTTTTGTGCCTAGAGTTAGATATACAAAAACTCATTTTTGAACATGTATTGCAGCAGTGTAATGCTGTAGTGACTGAACAAATGCAGTGTCATAGTTGATGGGAAAAGAGACTGAATGCTATAAGTGAAGAGATCGGGGCAAGAGGCATGGATTAGGAGGAGGGAATTACTTGTACAGTTTGAGAAAGGAATGAAGTCATCTTTTCTGTCTCTTCATATCTTGTCCGCCCCCTCCAGTACTTTACTGGGCTGTGTGGCCATTATTTCATACAGGTCCCAGACCCTCAAATCAACTTTCCTAGGGCAAGGACTGTGGATTCCTGGATCTGGTTTATTATATTAAAAGGTTTAGAAAAATAATCCCTGTGTTCCCTGGCTCAAAGACCAAAGAAACAGTGAATTCCAGTGTACTTTTTTTAAAAAATCTCTGTTGTAAACCAAGTTACTTTGGATGCTGGAATACTTCTAGCTTAGAGCACCAGGATTTTGATTACCTGAATTTGAGAGGAGGTAAGGGCAGACAGGAATGACAGATACACCGCCTAGTACTCAATCAAGTGTTGCACCCCTTGGTGTATGCAATCCGTGTAGTTGGCAACCTCATTAGGAGGATTAATCTCCCCAATTTGTCTCTTGTCTTGTAGACAATATCAAGATGCCTCTAATTCTGCAGCATGCTGATTTTTAACTAAAACATAGTGCACCCTGGTGTTGATTAAAGCTTGCTAATGGTCCAAAGAATGCAGGCTGCAATTTTGAGTTATCAGCAGTGTGAATCGTCTCTATTCATCAAACTGATTAGTGGCCCTTACTTGCATAATTCCGAAAATGCAAGCAGCCCATTTCTGTTCAGATAGATGTATTAAAATGCTCTTTTAAAAATAAAACTAAGCATCAGTGTTAGATCAAGCTCGAAGGCTTTAAACATATCCTGCTTGACAATGCGTGTCATCATCACTGGGTTGAAAGCCCTATATAGATCAAGGCAGTAAATATTTGTCTCAGTCCATAACTGTGGAAAAAAGAAATTAAAGGTGTGTGCCGAGAGGAATACAGGACACAGTGTGCTGCCTGGAATCTAATGCACAAGGTCTCCCCTACTTCTATCATGAGGGACCATTTGCAGATTCTTTCATATGGACTTCTCTCTTTAATAATGGCAATAGCTTCTGAGTAAAGCATTCTAGAGTATTTTGCACGAGCCTGTAAATGTTGAGAAGCTTTATCTATAAATCTTTAAGAGCGAAGCTGACTTCTAAGAATATAATAATTGCTTTGTGGAGAGAATGTGACAAGCAGCATGCAGTGACATTTTTCCAGCTTAAACTCCAGTCATGCACCCTCAGTCTGGCTCTTGAGCCCAACCAAGTACACAGAATTGGCTCATAAGAACATTTTAAGAGCTTCCCTTGGATATTCGGGTCTGATGAATAACTTATAATTCTTCCCACATAAGCTGCTAAGGCTAATTTGACTGTTGGTTTCTGGGCTCAGTTTAAGGTGAGCCCAGTTTAAAAGACCTTTGTGACCTGGGATCTACATATCCAGAGGACCATCTCTCCTTGTATGAACCCATGTGTCATTTGTGCTTTTTCTTACCAGTGCCTGTTTGTTACCTCTTAACACTGTATGAACCTCCTCTACACCGTTATTTGCTTTTTAAGTTATTCTGATATGATGGAATGATTTGCCGGAAGAGGTTAGGAGGGTTTCAGTGCTACTGGCTTTTAGGAAACTGGTTGTGTTCCAGTAGGGCTTTTTGTTTTAGTAGTGAAAGTAGCCTCTCTTCTAATTGGTCTTAGTCTGCTGATCTGATTTTTTCCTGTGTTGTTTTGAATTTGTTGCATTTTACTGGCAGCTATAGTACCTGTATCTGTAACTGTATGCTGTGTTTTTAAATTATTCATTTGTCTTTTTAATCTGTCATATGCCTTGTAGGCTCAGTAAACTGCCTTGTTTGGGAAAAATGGGGTGAAAAATATTCTCAACATATAATCAGCCAAAGAACAGCAAGAATAATTGAGGTGCAAACTTGAAAACAAAATTAGGTAGGCAGAGTGTATTATAGGGAATCCTGGGTGCAGAGTCTTAATTTGCAAGAGTTTAAATGGCATTAACAGGTAAACAGAAAGTTAAAATACAGGCTTCCCACACTGCCTGATGTGAGGACAAAGCCAAAAAGAGTAGAAAGGTTAAGTTACAAACTGCTCAAACTATTTCAAAATGGAGCCGTGTCATGTTTTCTTAGAAGGAAGAGGTCATCAAGAATCAGATAGTTCTTCCCAGGGGTCATTTCGTAGAAAAAGAGCTGGAGGAACTCATTAGCATAACTCATTAGCATATGCCACGCCTCTTGCCATCATCAGAAGTATGTCATTAGTATAACTGATTTGCATATGCCACACCCCCTGACATCACCTATTCTGGCTGTTTTGGACCCAATCCTGGCCATTCAGGGCCGAAATTGGGCCCAAAATGGCAAAAATGGGCTGAAAATGGCTGAAAAGGGGCACAAAATGGTCAGGATCGGGCCGCTGCTGAGTGGGAGAGTGATCTACCACCTGTCAGACACCCGATCCAGGCTGTTTCGGCCCCAATCCAGGCCGAAACGGGCCCCAAATGGCGGAGACTCAGGTGGGTGGGGCCACCTGACATGTGACCTCTTTGGGGAACTGCCGGAACTGCGTTCCTTTGCATCCCCCCTTGAAATGAGCCCTGGTTCTTCCCATGGTGGCCTGAGAATCAGCTCCTGCATACATGATAGCTTTGCTGCAAAGAGAAGCTGACAGTATGGGATCAAAACTAGAGTCAGGATTGGCATTTTCCTAGCCAATAACGGAGAAGATTAACGATTGCCTCCTGGTCAGCGGCACAGTATTCAAATCGGTGTTTGACTCTTGATATAAATGCACATTCCTCTGTTTGAACAGATTGGGCACATGTACACATACATGTGCTCAGCAGATATGTTGCTGATGGTGAGGGCTGTAGACATTAAGAAGCTGGTCAAGTTTAGCTGAACAGAATTTAAAATGTAGCCCAATAAAAGCTGGGTTTGTTACTCTCTGCTGGACCAGATCAGACCTTCTCACTGGTGCAGCACAAACCGGCCCGGTGACAGCTATCAGCTGTTCCAGAATCTGGTATCAGACCAGAGGAGCTTCTGAATCTGGAGGTTCCATTTAGCTGTCGTGGATAAAAAAGCCTGTATTTCTGTGGATATATCCAGCCTTCCCTCCCCAAGTTATTTATGCAGATATCTATCACATCATCCCATGATAATGTATTATATTGATTAGGTCTGTGTGGAATAAAAGAGTACTTCTCTCTGCTCTGAACCATCAGTTTCATAGAATGACATGGAGTTGTTTTAATATTATGACAGACAGATTATTTTTTGAATTGTCCAAGCATTTCATAATTGTATAAACCTCAGTTAATAGCCTTTTCCCTAAATTAAATAACCCAGTTTAAATAGCCTTTTCCTCCTAGGGGAGGATGATTCAATCCTGTGATAATTTTAGTTGCCCTTTTCAGACTCTGGTATATCTTCTGAGATGGGAATTGTACACAGAACTGTATACAGTATTCTAAATGGGTTTGCATCGTAATGGCAAGGTATTTGCTGCTATTTTCACTCCCTTTCTTAATGATTCCTAACATTGAATCTGCCCTTTTCACTGGTGCAGCACCAAGAGTTGACATTTGTAGTAGACTTTCCACTATGACCAAGATGTTCCCTGAATGGCTTAAGACAAGCAATCAGCCCTCATCTGCACAAAAGCATAATTTTTATGATAGTTGCAAGTCAACTGTTTACTATTACCTTGTCTTCTTTGCTACCCTGTTGGGATTTTTTTTGTACCCCAGTAGCACAGAGTCTTGGTTGGGAGGATTATTTTGTGCCCTTAGTATTAGATTGCATTTTTGGCATGGCATTTCTACCCGTAACAACTCTGAATAAATTTAGCTTCTTTCAATATTTATAATCTATTGGACTTAATGCTTTCCTTGAAACAGAACAATACTACCATGAGCACAATGTCTCCTGTCTTTTTTTATGAATGTGATTTCCAAGGATAACTATTTCCCATTCTGTGAATATCAAAAACAATCTCTATTTTCCATAACTATAAGACTCTAATTCTCCAATTTTGGCTTCTGAGTTTTTAGAATTGCCATGTAAATACATATCTATGTCTGTATTCTACCTGTGGATAGCAGGAGTCCCCAACATTGTTGAGAAATGGGCTCTTCTGGAATTTTGAGAAAGGGTGGTGGGTGACACCACAAAATGCCTGCTACCGGAGGATAATTATAAAAAAGGTAAGAGTTTCCAAGCCAAGCATCCTTTTATGATCAGGCAGCTATTTCCAAATGGGCACTTCCTGCAAACCCAAAGATACAATACCTTCGGGAGTCTTCTGAAGCATCTCCTGCTCCACTAAGATGGAGGAAAGCCAGGAGTGGCTCTTTGCTTGGAGGACAAGCTGTTTTAGGGTGGAAGCAAGTGGATACTGAGAAACAAATAGGTAGTACTATGGTGCCCACATGTTGAAGATCGCTGATACAGAGAGAGCCCCCCCCCCCCGTTTCTTATTTGTATGTAATTTTCTCTATTGTTTATTTTAAAATGCTGCATTTTCCCCAAGGACCTCAGGGCATCATGTCTCGACAACAGTCCTATAAAGTAGATTAAGTTTAGGAGAATAACTGACCTGGTATTGTCTAATTAGCTTTTGGGCTGAAACTATCCATATTGATCTTTTTATTGGCTCCAAGTTCAAGTGATTGTTTATTCAATGTTTATTCTACCCTCACTTTGAACATGAAGACAAATTAGAGCATAATCCCTAGTGACTAGCTGGAGCAAGATGCATTTATGAAAATGCTCTTTTGGAGGCCCCGGAATTTCAGCCACTTCCTAATCTAAATCTTACTTCAAAGACCCCTTGATTAGATTTTCTGAGGTCATTGGTACACTTGCGCATCATAACTACTGATATGCTGCATTTTGACACGTCTTTTTGGATAACCTCTCAATGACTGCATCAAGCAAGCAAATTGCCCTTTTTTGGCCTGCTAATCTCCTTCCCCATTTATTCACCTTTTTAAATAGATAGTGGATCCTGAGTGGATCCTTTTTATTGTATATTGTGTCTGCAGTAATTCTTGGGAAATTTTCCCCTTAAGTATAAACACTCCAATTCTTTATTAAATACCTATGCTTTCCTAAGGTTAAACATCTCAACACGACTTGATTATGTAAATTTTCCTTTAAAGGGTGCATTACATATGCTGCTTCCATACTGAGATAGTTCTCTGTGTAGCTTTCATAGTGATTGTGAATGCAGAGACAGAGAATCCACATGGCAGATTACCTTACACTTCCATTGCTTCAGCCACTCCATAGCCACTACCCTCCCTCCTGCACCTTTAAAAATCAGCACTTGATATGTCGCTATAGTGTTATAATAATCTTAGTTCCTCAGAATCCACAGATTTCATTTTGTTTAAAAAAAGTATATCTCTAGCCCCTAACTCTGAAGAGATAAAAGGGGAAAGGCATTTCTCCATAACAAAAAGAGCTAGAGACTAACTTATTTTTTAAATTAAAGCTGGGAATTCAGAAGAACTAGGAGACTTATTGTTCTGTTATGCTGTAGCAGTATGTCAGTTACCATTTTTTTTAAAAAACAAAACCCAAAACCCCTTCCATTGTGGGGAGGGGGAGGGGGAGACATGGGCGGCAAGAAAGGGACCTCCTATAGAATTGTACACCTTCTTGTTCACATGGCATACAAATGAGGCACCAAACATGGCATACAAAATAGCACCAGACTAAGCTTGTGAATGATTGCAGCAAAGGGGGGAGGCAGTGAAAGCAGATGACTAGGGCCAACACCATGTGGATGCTCCAAAAAACCTGCTCTGATTTGAATGTTGAGCCTCTGTGTGGAAACAGCCATAGATTAGTTTTGTGGGTCCCATTTAGTTAACAAAAATAATTCATGTTGTTTCTTATTAGCTGTTTTCTTTATACAATCCACTGCTGACGATGCTTTCACAAACACCCTGTGGGTTTGTGAGAGATGGGATTGGTATAGGGATGGAAAAGTGGCATTTTAAGTTGTCTAAATATACCTATTACTTGACACTTGGCATGAGAGAACTGTAGCAGTGTGTGAGGCAATACAAAGGAAATTATGCTCTGTTTTATTGTCTTTACTGATCTCCAGTTTTATGTGGTAGTTACAGCATTAGATTGAGATCAGGGACCCAAGTTCCAATACCCACCATGCCATAGAAGCTCATTGGATGACCTTGGGCCAGGCACTCTCTTTCACCCTAACCTACCTCACAGGGTTGTTGTGAGGATCCAAAGGAAGAAATGAGAGCCATGTTATTCCACTATGAACTCCTAAGAGGAAGAGCAGGATAAAAATGTGGTAGATTTCAAATTATCTGTGGCTTAGAGCCCATGTCAGAATACAGCCTTCTTGGTTTGGAGTAGGGGAAGGAGGCTTGTTCTTTATCTTGCCGCTGAGTGGCAGTAAGCCAAGCAGAATATCCTTCTAATTCCCAGTGACTCGGAAAGGGCAGCTCCAAGTGCTTGCTGTTCCATTACCATTTTCTGTCACTGTGGTCATATGTCACTCTATTCAGCTAATTTCAGTAGTACAAAATAAATCCAGGTAAAAAACATTGGAGGTGGGGTCAGAGAGTGAGTTGTTCTAGTCACCCATTTCACAAGGTTTGTTGTGCTGATTGTCTTTGCCATGTCTCTTGTTTTTCCATGTTACTGACCGCATCTACCCTTTTGCTTTGTCTATTTTTAACCTTTTCTTTGTCTGGAGGCTGCCAAATGTTCGAAAGACAGGAGGTCTGGGGTGAGGAGGAAGAGAAGGGTTTCATGTGATTTGACTGACATGATGACACACAACCCTCTAAACAGCGCCAGTGGCCCTTTTGGAACACTGGGTGTTTCCCTAGTGGCTTTGAACTTTTTGGCAGAAAGATTTAGCTGCCTGCTTTTAACCCTCTAAATCCCCCAACAGCCATTTTAACACAAAGCAGTCAGTGGTATGGCAGCAAGCAGTCTGATTTTTGAGATCTCTTGTCTTTATAGAATATTAGCACTTTAAGGGGAAGGGGCAACTCTGTAGCCAGATTCTGGTGTCTCCTGGGAAAGCTAAGTGTATCCTGGAGGTGACTCCAACATGTGGACTCACACACAGATGCTCCTGGAGTGGTCTTCCACGTGGACGATTGTAGCCAGAACATTGTGCCTCTGCTGCTTGTAGTTTGTAGGTTTCCTGGTTTTGTTTCCTGCTCTTCTTACATTTACCCATTATTATTTTTAGATAACTTAGCATCTTGTTCTCTTTTCACTCCCCTCCTCCAGGAAACAAGAGCAGTTCCAGGCGAATCCTGACAGTTACAATGGAGCTGTGCGAGAGAATTACGCCTGGTCCCAAGACTACAGCGACCTGGAGATCAAAGTGCCAGTGCCAAAGCATGTCCTGAAAGGCAGGCAGGTAATGAATGCCCAAGCTGTTGGTTGGCCTCTCATGGGTGATCAATGTCTCCAATACACTCCCTCTCAGCATGGCTCAATTGGTGCATAAAAGTGATGCTGGCTCATGATGGGACACAAATGCATGTGATACGTTTGTCTCAGATCTTCCAGCAGAGGGCCGCACCTCAACAGTGGTAGAAAGCAATGGCCCTCTGTAATATAGTCTTATAGGAATGGCTGTAGGACGGTTGCTCTACTCAGACATTGAATTCGCCTCCCGCTTGTGACCTGTCAGCAGAATGTATTACACATTTGCTCATTTCCCCCATGCCCTCTGCACAACTGCCCTAAATAAGCTCAGGGCCACGGATACGATGTTTCAATTATCCAGGGATAGCTACCCAATAACTCATTTTGATTTCAAACTTGCTTGCACATTGGAAGGATGAATCCAAGTGAAGTGGATTGAAACTCATTGTTCCCCCTGGCAAGGTCTTGACTTACTACTTTCATCCTAAGAAAAAGGGCAGTGTAAGCAATAGGAGAGCTATTATCTCAGCTGGGAAGAGGTCAGCTCCATTCATGGTGGCCTGAGAATGCCCCAGATAATCAGTAAGTGTTCCTTTTGCAGTAATTATAATTTCAGCATCGTTGTTCTGAGATGATAAACTCCAAACCATTATTGTATGGACAACTTCATTGGTTTCTAGCTGAATTTTTCCTGTGGGATGGTATTTACCAGGATTTCTTTTCTGCTGAATGTCGTGGGATCCTGCCTCATGGGCTGTGAAGTATTTTTAATTGTTGCTTGTTGAATAACAAGCAACACGCTCGGGTTTCTCTTCAGATCGCACAAATCTTTCGCATTAGTTTCATTCTTCTACATGGCTTTCTTCTACCCATTATGTGCCAAGAAAGAGGAGTGAATCTGATGAAACCATAAGTCAGGGCAAGCTGGCCAGCTGATTTCCTCATGACAGTTACCTTTGCCTCAACTGCTTCTTGGAAGCTTAAACAACTCTTCTGTGATTAGCCTGCTGTGGTCAAAGTTTAACATTTTTACATTTGTGTTGATGGTTGCTCAGAAGGAAATTTCCTTTTCCCTAACAGATATGTGACTTTAAACCTCTTTCCTCCATGTTAGCTTAATAGCTTGAAACCTACAAATTGCTCCTGGCTGATTAGCTTCCTTCTCCGTCTTTCTCCATTTCCATTTTAATATTTCTTTTTTCTGGACAGACAAAATAAACCATATCTGTCTTTGATAGGGTTGCTGTGGTGATTTGCCTATTAGCGAGAGGAAAGTTGAGGAGACAGAGAGATAAACTGATTGAAGTGGTTAGAAGGGAGGCTTTTCTTTTTTTGCTTCCTGCTATCAGGAAAGATGGGGGCCCAACGATTCCAAGTCTCCTTTCCATCTGGGAAATGGTTTTCTGTTTATGTGTATTCAGGGTGACTGAATTGAGCACAACTGGCTTTTTTACATCAGCTTCAACCTGCACAGCTTTACATCATGCCAAAATAGCTCTGTTGTTGTAGGAGCATTAATTGAAAGTACAGACCTAGAGATATGGGTTGATACCGCAGCTTATAGTAGCTATGGAGCCAGCAGAGGGAGCACAAAACGTACCTTTTAAAAAAGGAGCAAATATTCTTAGCATGTTAGGGAGCATATCAGAATAAACAATAAATTGTGTGTTTCCCCAGTCTTGATGCAGTTTTTGAAGAAGGTAAATTCTGAACAGGCATTCGTATAGCAAAATAGTCAGTTGGAACTCTGTGGCCCAGAAAGTGAAAGGTGCCAGTTACATGCGTTTATATATTGTCTTGCACTGATGCTCTATAAACCAGCCTGCGCTTCCCTAAACCTCTGCATCAGGCTATGCCCAAACTTAACAGAGCTTCACTCCAACAACTCCAACAACCGTAGCTCATCCAGTAGAGAGACACAAATCCAGGAACATAGATCCAGAGGAGTTAGCCATGTTAGTCTGTAGTAGCAAAATAGAAAAGAGTCCAGTAGCACCTTTAAGACTAACCAACTTTACTCTAGCATAAGCTTTCGAGAATCACAGTTCTCTTCGTCAGATGCACCCAGGAATCAAACCTTTCAACTGTTCTAGATGCCAACTTTGTCTACATATATGCTCAGGCAATAGTATTATGGGACCTAATAACATCAGCGACACCATCTTGGGCTCATTTGATTGCACATCGTATAATTTAATACATACCCTTGTATGCCAAAATGTCCGTATACTGGCTATATTGGACAAACGTTTTGGTCTCTGCATGAGAGGATCAATGAACACGAAGTGGATATAGACAATACCATTTTCTGCTTGTTTAACATGTCATGTTTAGTAGTTATGCTTTCTTCAGGTTGCTGCTTTTGTTTTAGATTTCTGAAGTTCTAGTCCTGTTACATTGCTTAGTAGAGATATCATCTTATTTAGTTGCATCAGCTTACTTACACATTGATTGCCAGTCAGTTTCCAAGATCAATTCACAGTGTTGGTTATGACCTTTAAAGCCCTTCAGTATCTGGGAGCCACATATTTGAAGCAAAATCAAAAAGAGTCCAGTAGCACCTTTAAGACTAACCAACTTTATTGTAGCATAAGCTTTTGAGAATCAGAGTTCTCTTCGTCAGATGCATGGAGGGCAAGAAGAAACTGGTCAGTTATATAGGTGGAGAGGGGAGGGAGGAGTAGATGCAAACAGTAGCTTCTGATATGGAGATCAGTTTGCTTCGTTAAGGAAGTCAGTTACTTCTGATAATGAGATAACCATTCATAGTCTCTATTCAATCCCAGCTTGACTGAGTCAAATTTACATATGAATTCCAATTCAGCAGCTTCCTGTTGGATTTTGTTTTTGAAAGGTTTCTGTTGAACTACAGTGACCTTTAAGTCCTTGATGGAATGTCCTGGTAGATTGAAGTGTTCTCCCACTGGTTTCTGGATGTTGTCACTGTAGTGGCAACATCTTGGTTTACTCGCTCTTGGTTTACTCCAGAAATGAAATCAGAAGAGCGAGTAAACCAAGGATAAATCAAACAACTAAGGAAAAACAGTCTCCTACAGGAAAAGTGTTTTTGCCATATATCAAAGGAATCACTGATCAGATGGGAAAGCTTATGAAAAAGCACAGCTTGCAAACGGTATTCAGACCCACCAGAAAAATACAACAGATGCTACGTTCAGCAAAAGACAGTAGAGACCCCCTTACCTCTGCAGGAGTATACCATATCCCCTGCAGCTGTGGACAAGTTTACATCGGGACCACAAAGCGTACCATCCAGACAAGAATAAAAGAACATGAAAGACACTGCAGACTTGGCCATCCTGAAAAATCAGTAGTGGCTGGACATAGCCTAACTCAAGCAGGACACAGTATCCTATTCCAGGACACTAAAATACTTGACAACACTTCCAACTACTTTGTCAGACTGCGCAGGGAAGCCATTGAAATTCACAAGTATAAGCACAATTTCAACAGGAAAGAAGAAACCTTAAGAATGAACTGAGCATGGTTTCCAGTCCTGAAAAACACCAGGCTAACAAAACACTCTATACCCGACAATAGCTCTGCAGAGAAGATTAGCACATCAAGCACCAATCCATATGCAAAAGAACCTCCTCAGGATACAGTGAAGCCTCCCACCATTAGCATTCCGCACCCTGGGAAACTCTTACAGGATGACTCAACCCAACCTCAACCCTCCTGAGTAGATATAAATGACCTGCCAACATCTTTTCCACACTGTGACACTGAGAGATCTCTGTCTTTTGGTGCTACACCTCTGAAGATGCCAGCCACAGCTGCTGGCGAAACGTCAGGAACTACAATGCCAAGACCACGGCTATACAGCCTGGAAAATCCACAACAACCATCGTTCTCTGGCTGTGAAAGCCTTCGGCAATATATAGAGCTTGTACCTTTTCTATTGTGGCCCCCGCTCTGTGGAATGGGCTCTCTGAGGAAGTGAAGGGAGCTCCAACTTTGGAGATCTTATGGAGGCACTGCAAGTCCTGTCTTGTTTGCCAGGGTTTTAAGGAGGTTTGAATGGCAGGCATCTTTTAAGGGGAGGAGGGAGGGATTTGGGGGTTGTTTTGGGTTTTCATTGTACATGTGTTTAATCTACTATTGTAAGCCATCTTTAACCACAAAAAGATGGGGTAAAAAGTTTTAATAAAAAATAAAATACTGAAATATTTTCAGTTGTCACTGGATTTCTGTTTTATTACGTGTAGACATGCCTTTATCCTTGGTGTTAAAGTCCAGAGGCACAGAACAGACAAGGCTGAAGTTCAAGTTAGCTTACCAAAAACTGGGCTACAGTAAATCAGTGGTGGCTTGCACTTTTTTTTTTAACCCTTGGTTTTAATGAGCAGTCCAGCTCAAGCAGTGACTACACCTCCTGTTCCTGAAAGCCATAGTGTGATGACTGATGCAGTCACTTCATATTATTTTCCTCTCATTTTGCTTTCTGTTTCCCTGAATCCATCTGCCAGGCAGCAGCCTGATTTCGCTGCAGGAAAAGCAAATCTTTGTATTCAGAAAATGGAATTAGCTTGAACCAGTCTTTTTTATCTTATAAATGTTATCATAATTACATTGATTTAACGCTGATAATATTATTTCAATTGTTCTTGTGTTTTGGGGGGGTATAGCAGGAGTGTGCTTAATTTATAGAAAAGGATCATAAAAAGTGCCTAGCGAGAAGTAAAGGGATTTTCCCTTTAATCAGCCTTCTTATCCCCATTGTCTTAATATCTTTGTTTTCTGAAAGCCTAAAGCTAGAAATGGTGGCCATCTTTCTCGGGTGGCCATTGAAGCCTTAACACCTCTGACACATAGACCTGAATTTTGAAAACCTGTACACCTGAAGCGCATATGACTGTTGGTTATTATCTGTTTGTGATAAATTGCCACCTGCTCCTCAGCCAGAAAATGGTGCTGTCTGCCCCCCAACCATTCTTCATGAATGGCGTTAATTTGTGTGGGGGCAAAAAGAGGCTGCAACTGCATTCTCCTTCACCCTCTCTGACTGCTCAGCAATTAATTGATCAGCTGAGAAAAGCTGTTACCTTTCTGAGCTCTGCGTGTGCCAAAGCTATGTGCGTGCTCTCTTCCCCCACCCTGTTTCAGGTTAATTTGTTGAAGCCCTTGATTCTTCATCTTCTGAGCACACACCGCCCCAGCTGCATAAGAAGTGAATCTATAAACCTGAGTGGAATATTACCAGTGTGTTCTGTCCCTAGCATTTATGTGTTTACCATTGCTGGTTGGTATAGCAATGATATCTATGCTAAGGGATCCTATTGTGATCTTGAAAATCAGGACTGTACGATTGTGTTGTGCATAGTGAGCCAGCAGAGCACTGCATTTGCCCAAGTGGTCAAAACTCTTCCTGGCTTGTAGATAAAATGAAAATATTTACCTGATTCTGGTGAGGTTTGAAAAAGGTTGTGGTGATGGACAGAGTTGAGTCCACCCCCTTTTATCTCACGCTGTGTATTCTGCCTTGAGTCTCCGTGAGAAAGGTGGACATAAGGATGACATAAATAATTTTACAATATCTGCCAATCCCATTTGAACCCTGTTAGCAAGGCGGAGAAACCAGCAATGAGCAGTTATTGCCTGTGGAACTCTTGAAGGGAGAGGGGAGGGAGGGAGGGGACAGAATAAAAAGGGTAGTTTAACTGATTTTTAGTTGAATATGGCATACCTGTTACCTAGGCAGGTTAGGGATTGCACTGTATCCTAGAGATTGAGTCATTGTGATAGCCTTGGGTGGGCCACACTATTAAGGTTTTCTGTTGTGAAGAAAAAGCTATGTGACAGGGTGCAGGCTGCAAGATGACAGCTTGGGTGTAGTTCCAGGGAAAATTAAGAAACCTGAGAGAAAAGTCTCTTTAACTTTCATTCTGAAGCTGGTGATAGTTGCTAGTAGTCTCTCTGCTTTGATACAAAATACTTAACTGCTGAAAGAAATTGTATCCTTGACTGTCGACCATTACAGAATGCTACAGTTGTTTAAAGTGTTATTTCCTTCCCAGTAAAATAAGCCTGTTCAGTTTGTGTTTAATTTTCTGTTTTCCTCCTTGGTTTATAAAACAGTGGGCAAGGTCTGGAGGGAGGTCTACCAAGGCAGGGCATAGGAGCCTCTATATCATGTAGGCTTTCCAGCTCTGAGTTGAGAAATCTCTGGAGATTTGTGGGTGGAACCTAAGCAGGGAGGGACTTTGGTTGGGTGTAATGCCATAGAGTCCACCCTCCAAAGCAGCCCTTTTCTCAAGGGAACTGATCTCTCTAGTCTGAAGATTAGTTGTAATTCCAGGAGATCTCCAGCCACCACCAGGAGGTTGGCAACCCTTGTAGCACCATCATAGATTTCTTCAGGAGTAGTTTTATTTTAAATATGTTCAGAGGCTGACAAGCCAGTAAATAAAATTCTTAGTGGCTTCTGTATCAGCTTGCCTTGGTGGCAAGCGGAGAAGTGTAGTGTTCGTTTTACTCTTCATTATACACAAGTTATTATTGTAATCAAACTGTCTTAAAGAGGATAGGGGCTCAGTGAGGTTGTGCTTTCCCACCAAAAGCACAAGAGAATAATTCCTTGTGTGTGCCACTCCAATAGCCCTTTAGGCTATCACAATTGTACAGCTGTACTGGACCATGCATATTCCAAAAGATCCTTGTTCGGGGTCATATTTGGTCATATGCAGCGCTGTGCTATTCTGTGTGTTTAAAGGCTGACAGATTCATGCTATCCCAAGCAGGTATTTGCAGAAGCAACATATAAATTTGGTGCTTTGGTGCTTCTTTTTCATTCTGCATGGTTACTAGTCCACAGCTCCTTTTTTAAAAATTGTTTTATCCATGGTCTTTGCCCAAAAAAATAAGCTAGGTACCTAAAATACAGTTATGCAACACAATCCCCCCCCCCAATCTCCTATCTCCTTCTAGTCTCTGCATAACATCCCATTCTTTCAGGTCTTTATGACATTTTTCAGTTCCTTATCGTGAAAGTAGAATAAAGTAGGGCTGCCACCCAAATCAAGAAATCTTAAAAAGCAGTCCTAAGTAGGTCTAGAATCCTGAGTAGGGGCTTATTTCCAGTAACTTGTTCTTAAGATCACAGTGTTAGGCTATTAATCATTTAGGTTTTAATAGATTTATCAGTTAACAGTGCATTGTTGTTCATTTGAATAAAACATTTTCAATGTCAACACAGTTTCCATATTTTTAAATGATGTGTAGCATCTTATTGCAGGTACCATCTTACAAGAGGCATTCCCTCTTGTGTGAAATAGAATGAGGAATGCCTCCTATAAGAATGTTTGGTATTGTGGTTTTTATAAGTCCTTGTATTCAGATATATATATTTATTATTAAAAATTCTGGTACCTGATTACTCAGAAATATCCTTGTAATCAAGACTCCTTACAACACGCCAATCAACTGAATAAACACTCCAGCCCTAAAATAAATCAATGAGCAAGAGGGAATTCCTTCTTGCATTTCCATTTGCTTTGCATACTCTTTTCAATTGCCTCACAAATCTTTTAGCTCCATATTTTTTATTCGTTTAGGTTTTAGTAGTCAAGTTTTTGGTTCCCTGCTTGGCTGCCTATTGTTTTGTAGGGTATTCACCTCGCCTCTTCTAAGCCTAGAGTCTAGACAATTATCTGTCATAAGTGTTTTTCTTTTGTTTTAGTTCTTTGGCATCTATCACAAGCACTTACGCACAGTTTCTTACTAAATCAGCTTCCCCCTCTGTTTACTTCCTACAATGAGTCACTAAATGTCACCAAGGTAATGGAGAATGCAAGAACAGTTTCAAGACAGGAGAGACTTGCTTTTCAGGATGTGTTGTATTAAAGAACTGGTCCCTGCTTGCTCTCCTTTTGTATCCAACTAAGCCTAAGTCTTGACATTATAAGCTGCAGCTGTTTTTAAAAAAGGCACTCTGAACAGAGTGTGCATGCTTCTACCTGCCTCTAGAGAAACGAAGCACACCACCTCAATCTAACCCACAGATATAAATAACCAGCCCATTGCAATGACAGTTTTACAGTTTACGTACTGCTAATCTTAGGTACTCTGCTATCATAGAACTCTGATCGAGTTGCTTGTATCCATGGGACAAGGAATACTATACTTGCTTCTTCTCAGTTTAAAGACTCTCATTTTGCGTGTTCTGAACTCTGTTTCATTGTGATATATTCCAATCATTGTTGGAAGGATGAATAAAAAGCACCCCTTGACTTTGGCTATCTCTATCAAATCAGAGCTGAAAGAGACCAAATGAGTCCTACTACAATCCATTCCTCTCCTCTGTTCTGAAGCTAATTATTCAATACTGAAATGTTCCCCACTCGATGCTTATCCAACTTTCTGGGTTTGCCTTTTATTCCACCCTTTTAGCTAAAATTTGCTACCCACTTACTCTCCAATAATGAACAAGAGTGCACAAATATCAAAGTTCATTTTTTTAAAAAATGTTTCTTAGAGAAAGAGGGGCCATGGCTCAGTGACAGAGTATATGCTTGGCATGCAGAAGGTCTCAGGTTCAATCCCAGCATCTCCAATAAACTGGATCAGGTGGTAGGTGATGTGAAAGTCCTTTTCTGGAGGCCCAGGAGAGCTCCTGCCTGTCCGAGTAGATGATATTGACTGTGATAAATCAGTAGTCTGACTCCTAAGGCAGCTTCATGTGCTTGTTCTCAGGGGATTCTGAAATAGGGCAGGGTTTAGGCACAGTGGAGGAGCACCTAACTGCAGCCTTCCTTTCATCCAATGGCACATTTGATGGCCCCTGGAAGCTAAAGGTAAGGGGACTCTCAACTGGAGCACAGTGTGATGAAGGTATGCTTCTGTCCCTCCCTACTTTCTGTTGTCACACACACACCTTTCTGTTGAAAGCCCCTAAGGAGAAAATTATTCTGCCACCTCTCAAAGAGGCAGTCTTCCTCTGAGCTGTCCACTTATCAGTTGTGTTGTCCTCCTGGTTTTAGAAGGGTTCCTTCTATTGCAGTAAGTAAAAATCCCATTCATCATCTTCAGTCCTAAACAATGATTGTATTCCAGCCCTGTGTCCTAAACCAGGAAACTTGTGCCTGTATATTCGTGTGGCGGCCCTGCTTATTTTCTTACCCATGTTTTTCAGGTTTCTGTGGATATAGGCAGTAGCTCAATCCGTGTAGCAGTGCTGGAAGGAAGCGGGCAGCGTGTACTCATGGAAGGCGCCCTCACCCATAAAATTAACACAGAGAACTCTGTCTGGAGCTTGGAACCAGGGAAGTGTGTCCTCGTAAGTATTGCTAACTTTGCTTCACTCTGAGTGTGTGTACCTGCACACTTGCACATTCCAGTGTATGGGTGCTTTTTGAGGAAGCCTGGATGCTGTAAGTTGCTTCTGGGCTGATCAGGAAAGGCAAATGTTTTCTCTTTGAAAATTATAGCCAAGATGCATTGCTCAGGCATGCTATCCAAAACCGATTGCCCAGATTGCTCCATCCTTGTTGTCCTTTTGCTTTTTTTCATCCGTCTCTGTTCCCTACTCCATCTTGTTCTCTGTGCATTTTTGCTGTCTTTGCTTTTGCCTTCTTTTATTTCTAAGGGCATGTTTATGGAAGTTTTTGTTGCCTTGCAACAATTTTGCACGTACGCCCAGAAAAGATAATAGCCCATCCTTAAATTTGGGTCATTTATGTCTTTGGGGACTGTGGTCATGTGTGGAGACAGAATCAACTATCTACCATTGTATAAAACCACCTCTTTTGGTCAATGAGAGCCACTTTTTGCTTGCAAAAAGCAAATTAGTAGCTGCTTTGGAAACCTGCCTTACTAGACAGTTGTTTTAGCCAGTCTGCAGACTTGGAGATTCCTGATCAATCCTTTAGTCCTGGGCCTGCCTTGGATTTGGAATTTCTCCTAAACTAAAAGTTATGTATTGTGATATCATATGATGGTATATGGAAGCTGCCAAACATCACAGGAAAAAGGATATCTATCCTGAAGTAGCTGTTCTGTCAGCAAACTTGCTAGCTAGGAAAGCTTGCACGGTTCTGCTATGTTAATATTTGATCTAGTGGCAACTGATGCAGCAATCACAATACATTGTTGCAGGGGGATCCGCATTGTTGCAGGGGGATCCGCTCTCCTCAAGTTTAAAGTAATTGCTGAAGTCTTGGCACACTGGCAGTATATTCTACATGCTACTCAAATGAAGGTCTTTACGTGTAACACAAATAATATAGTATCCTGAACAACAAACAGTGTTTGGTCCTCAGAGGCTGCTGTTCACCTGGCACTTGCTCAGATCTGAATATAACTTATGTTCAGTTTTCAGATTGGTTTCAAATAACAGATTAGTTTACAGGAAGAGCATTTTGCTATTCAGTTCCTCTTGAACACCCTGTTAGTCTGAAATAGTACTAGTGTAATACAAGTTTCATTTTAACTGCTAGCCTTTAAAAAATATCTTCTCATACTTATTTTCAGATCTGGGTACGCAGCATTGTGATCTGTTGGGCCAGCAGGCTCTATTTATATGAGGTGAAGTTTTTAATAATGCTCAATAATGAGTGTGTGTGTATGTGTGCGTGCGTGCGCACACTTTCCTACATTTATATTTATACTGTAGCAATGCATTGGCAAGAAGCCCTCTGGTGTTACAGTGATGTCACCCATTTATTCTTGGTAGCTGTTCAGGCATTCTTGTAATGTGCTGATAGCAGTGTGTTTCCCACTTAGTTAGGAGTCTACCCACCCATTTATTTCACATGCAAGACTTCCAAGGTAAATCCAGAAGTTGGCTTCTGATTTTGACTCTCCACTTCCATTGCTGTGGGGAAGGAAAATTGAAGATGTAATTTAAAACTCTGAAAATGCCCAACTCTGTACCTGGTACTTGAGTCCGTGCTCGAGAGTCAGCTTGCAGATGATAGGTATACACGCACCTGATTTCAGGATTAGCGTTAAGTGAGTGATGTGAAGAGACTGGAGGAGCAATTGAATAATATAAAAAAATGGAGAAACTCCTCTATCAACAGTTGTAAAATTGTTGGTTTTTTCTGACTTTACCATTAATTTAGAGTTGTGATACAGGCAGCAACAATTAATTTACTGGTGCTGATTCAGTGGCAGGATATTGTAAGCCTCAAAAATAATTTTAATGTTTCCTGGCACAATTCAAATCCCGTTATGACAGAAAGGAAGCAGTACAAGCCACAGAGTGTATCAAGGACATTTCTGGAGGAGCTTAAAAGAATACTGCTTTTCAAAGACGAAGCCAAAGGGAACAGTTTAAGCTCTTAGATCAAATCCAAGTTTTGGCGATACAGCACCCTACAGCCCTTCCACTGTTCATTGACCCAGTTCCCCTCTGCCCAGTTACCAACAGCCCTTCCCAAGGCCAAAGGAAAAGAGGAACAAGCCATGACTGGATCCAAGTCTCATTAAGCCCTGCTCCCTTAAACAGTGAAGGCCTGGGCGGAAGAAAGGTTTTCAAAGAAGTTTTCCCATGGGGCAGCGGGGGTGGGGGGATGGAAGCTTGAGGAATTATTTTTTTAAAAACTTAAATTAATATTGATTTTCTTTTGGAATGGATGGAATGCTTTTAAGACACTGTTTTAGAAGTTAGCAGTTACACAGTAAAATATCTGGAATAATATCCCCCATGGTTGTAATGGACAGTGCTCTTCTTAAACTTTGTATATGTGGCATATCTTTGTATCTTGAACATTTATAACTCTTTAATGAGGCACTATCACTTTATATTTATATGCACTGGTCACTTTTTCATTGTTATTTAGTACATCTTTATTGTATTTAAGGGCACTCAGCACTTTATTGTAGTACGTGTTACTACTTTAGTTTTGCTGTGAATATGTGACCTTGATTGCTATTGTGTACTGATTGATTGTATGTGACTGCCTCGGAGTTTTCTTGCTATACTTTTGGCAGTAACTGTTTTTGAAATTGACCAATAAGATTGAAGAAACTTACAAACAAGACAACTTTCATTGCAGTGTATTGGATAGTAAATGTTTTTGTAGTTAGTTGGTCACAGCGCTGTTTGCTCCGTAGTTTTGATTTTGTCCACAGACGAAATCAGACATACTGTGTGTATGATGATTATAATAGTTGAAGAGAGTATTCCAGTACTGTTTGATTCAATATTCTACATTCCCTAATACTGTCACTTTGTAAAGACTGTCTTAGGACAACTAATGAATACATTTTATTTGTTTGTTTGTTTGTTTGTTTGTTTAGTACATATTTATCCTACCATTTCTCCAGTGATCTAAAAGTGGCATGCTTTTGTCTCCCCTCCTTAATTTTACCTTCACAACAGCCCTGTGAGGTATATTGGGCCGACAGAGCACAAGAGACCCAAGGTCACCCAGTGAGCTATAGGACACATTGAGGAGTTGAACCTGATTCTCCTAGATCCATTCCTATGCTTTAAACCACTACACCATGCTTGCATTCTTCTGTTTACTAGCAAAACCTAAGAAATGTGATTAGAAAGACCTGTAGCAATTTACAGCTCTGTCTTTTATTTACTATTGGGTGAACTTGTAATGTTGTTTTTGTTTTTAACTTTAATAAATAATATCTAATCATAAAATTTAATCTACCAACAAAATTATGAAAGGTGTTTTTATATACTTCATGTCATAAGATCAAATTTCCTAAGAAAGTAATTATTGCCTATGTTTTTATTTTTCCTAAAATTTTCTGGTATGGGGGCAGCTTTGTTTTGTTCTAGCAGGGCATCAAAATTTGCAAAACATTTAAATCTATATCCCTGAACACATTTATCATACTTCTTTTTATATTTACATTTTAAATCGCCATGGGCTGTTTTGGAAGCCAATTGTCGGCTGAAAAGTGGAGTTTAAAATAAAATGCCTTTGTTTTTACCGAGAAAGCGTTATACACATTCCACTAGTACTTGGGAAAAGAAAATGACATAATGTGGAGTTCAGCATTTGAGTCAGATCCCTAGAAACAGCCTTTAAATAAAAATGACAAGCCCAGAGAAGCACTTTCAACATTCTCAATACTGAAATATGTTTTCATATGGGGAGAGCTCAGTTTGGTACATCTGGGTCATCCACAACAAACGTTTTGATAGAAATAGTGTGGTGAAAGAGTAGATTAAGCAAATTGATGTCTTCTTATGTTACCAGAGCTTGGTTGTTTGTTTGGCCATGTACCATAATCTTAGGCCATTGTGGATGGATTTCAAGGGCTGAAGCTAGTTTAGAAAAGAATCTTAGAATTATGAAAATTAAGCTCCATCCTCTTTAATTTGTTTAAAGTTGAACCCGCTAATTGACCTTCCTCCAAGGAGACGATAGGTTATCAGAAATAAAACAGAAAGATGTGTTTCATGAACTGTGACCCTCTTCTTTGGAGTGCTTTAGAAAAGATAAAGCTATATGAAGGAGTGTATTTTCCTCCTACTCTTCTCTCCCCCTTCTTTCTTTTTGTGTATGTTCTTTCTCTCTATGCATTTCTGGGATTCAGTAATGTATAGATAAATAATTTGCTGTTATATAAAGTGTCCTAAGGTGGCTTCCTTTGGGTTGATATTTGGTCTGTAAGTGGTATAATACTGCTGAAAAACACTCTTTAACATGACTCTTTTGAGGGTTTGTGACAATTTTGAATAAATTTTTAAAAATATGGAAATGCTTCTAAATCTGCATCAGAATGTTTAGCTATTTCCTTATTTTAAGTATTTGTTCCCTTTGACAAATCATTATTAATGTTTGCTGTTTCCCCAGTGATATTTGTGAGTATGCTGCTTAAAAGTGTGCACTAAAAAAAAGGTATTATATAGAATCGGGTATTTGGAATACCATATACATTCAGTATTCCTAATATTTGGATCCAAAAATACCAATATAGTATTTGGATTTGGGTTTTATTCAAAATTCCAAATATATTGGGCTCCATTATTCCCTATGGGGAAATATTTCTAGGGGGCTGTAGGAGCCATTTTTTTAATCAAATTACACCAACATTGTAGGGAACCTAATCCTGCCTGTGCACTAAAGACCCCTCCCCAAGTTTTGAGTGAATTGGGCAAAAGGGTCCAATTCTGCAGGTCCCTGAACAAGCTGCCCCCAGCCATTCTCCATTATTTCCTATGGGAGGGAAGACTCCAGGACATTCTCCAGAAAACAAGAAGCCATAGCCAAACACAGAACAGCAACCAATGACCAAACGCAGTTTGGACGCAGTTACAAATCCAACAGAACCAGTGTCACTCAAAAAATGCCAAGTAGAACCCAGGGCCAATACAAGTCCAACAGAACCAACATCAACCCAGAGAATCTCACTAGAACCAATGTTAAACTAGAGAATCCCGGCAGAGCCAAACTGAAGCAAGGGACACTATGACAAGTTCAAAAAACCCAACATCAAACCAGAGAATCCCAGCATCCAATCTAGTAAGCCAGTAATACCAAGGCAGTACCCAGACCTGGTGGTGGCATCTGGCAAACAAGCAACACTGACACAGACCGCATGCAGTGATGCTGCCTTACTTCCCCCTCCTCCTGTTGCTTGAGAAGCCTGCAAAGGTGTAGAAACAAGCTACTGAAGCTGAGAGCCAGTTTGGTGTAGTGGTTAATAGAGCTGCAGGACTCTAATCTGGAGAACTGGATTTGATTCCCCACTTCTCTACTTGAAGCCAGCTGGGTGACCTTGGGTCAGTCACAGCTCTCTCAGAGCTCTCTCAGCCCCACCCACCTGACAGCATGATTGTTGTGAGGATAATAATAACACACTTTGTAAACTGCTCTGAGTGTGGCATTAAGTTGTCCTGAAGGGCAATATATAAATTGAATGTTGTTGTTGTTATTTATTTTTATTTCATTTTTATTTTATTTTATCGTATTTATATTCCACCTTCCCTGCAAGCAGGCTCAGGGCAGATAAAATGCACTTAAAATGCATTTCCTGAATATTCCAAATATATATGGATAATTCGGTAATGTAAATACCAGTTTATTCAAATATATCCAATTATACCAGATATACCTGAATAATTCCAAGTATGTATTTTTGGCATATATTTGGTATTTCTGAGCACACCCCTAGTGCTAATTGTTTCCACACTTTGTTTCTCTTCTGATTTGGCAGGATGTTCCATATGAGGAAGTTTTCCAGGTTCCTGCTTCTGCATGTAATATCCTTCATGTGTTATTCTTCTCCGTTCACTAATTAATTTGTCAAAGAGTGAGATTAAAATATCCTGCATGTGTGATCCGTCTCTGTTCACTAATTAATTTCTCAAAGAGTGAGATTAAAATAGATTCACATGAACTGATTTTAGAAACCCGTGTTAGGTGTTGGGCAAAATGCTTTTAGTTTCCTCTTTCCAAGTTCTCAGTAATAAGTGGATTGCTCTTTGCTGTAGAGCTGATATGAAATTTCCCTGCACTTTGGCACCACAGTAGCTGCATCATGGCTAAGTTGTGCTACACGTTTCTACCATAACGAGCCATTCATCATCTTTTTTAAAGGTCTACTTGTCATGGCCCCCGTGCTCCACAAGAGGGCCGGGGGGGGCATCAGAAGCCAAACAGAACTGGGGAGTGAATCCTCACTGCCCAGGATAGCATACCACCATCAGTCTCACAGAGTCTCCAGCTCTACCATGTACTAAACAAGATGCCAACCCTGCATGGGAGGATAATTGTGGATTTTGTTCCACAGAACAGTTACTTGGGTAGCTGTAGCCCAAATGGACCAAATAACTGGACTCAGATTAAATCCCCCAAACCCAAATAACAATACAGCAGTATAATGAATAGAGTTTATTAAGAAGAGTGCAAAAGATTACAAATATGGACATGTGCAAACCGGAAAGAAAATAACAAAGCTACATAACTATCCTAAAACACTACACAGGGCTTTGGTCCTCTGACACAGATGTTACTTTGCCAGGCTAGAAGCACAAAATCCAGATAGAACTCCAAAAGTCCAAGAGCAAGAGTCCCGGACTGACAACTGTTCTGGTAATCATGTCGAGAGCACTAAAAGTGTGGAGCAGCAGGTATCCACTAGCAACCACACTGAACAGAGAACAAATTAGAATGAAGACTGTTGTGTTATGGCCAGGCTGTCTGCTGTGGTCCGATCTTAATTGACCAATCAAGGATCTTGCTAGACCTTGTGATGGCATGCCTCTGCAGCTAGCATGTATTCACACCTAGAGCAAGTTGCTCTTATCCAGAATTCCTTGCTAATGAGATAGAATGTACATGCTAAACTCCCTCTTAGCTTGGTCTTGAAGCTACGGTCTCATTTTGTACCTGTGTGCTTTAGTTCCACCTGTGAAAACTGCAGAGTCATAGCAACTATACTTTTCCAGAGAAAGGCCTTTGTATATTAACCAGGCCTCGAAACTTGAACCAAAGGTTTGATAAAGCCAAGAAACTAAGATATGCCAATTTCTTGACACTGTTGGAATGAGTGGAGAAGCAAATATAGCATGAAAGCATTGGATCCAGCCAAAGGATGGCAGATATTCCTAGCATTCCCTTCACCTCAGTAGCCATTTCCAACCCCACAAAAGTTCATTCCTGGGATCATAGGAGCAGCATGAAATAATAGTCGGTGGACTTCAGTGATGAGGAGGAATGAGATGAAATCACTCCCTTCTTCCTCTTCCGTCAGAGGAACTCCACTGACAGATGTGGAAAGAGTGCTTTTGTTCCTTTCCCTCTCTCCGCCGCAGCTTCCCAGTCTACTTAGCTGTTACTATGTGCCATGCAGGTCCCATTGTCCCAGGGTTGGAGAGGACTCCTAGGAGCAGAGGAAAATGAGGAAGATCTCTGACCATCAGTAACTTCTGCCAAATGTTGGATCCAACCCATTGAATGTTTCTTGATTTGGGGATGAAAAATTTAGCAAAGATCATTTAACATCTTTCCAAGCAGTCTTTTTGGAAAATTACGCACAATTTGTCATGTAACTGTCATCTTTTGGAAAGGATCTACAGAGTCCACTGTGCATATTATAACATTTGCTTGGAGAATAGAGATTTAAGAGGATGATTTTGCCCAGTACTGGGGGGAAGAAGATGTTACTGAACTTCTTAGTATTACATAAGCTTATGCATTGAGTGAAAAGCTGCTAAGCGGCAGGGTTGCTATACAGATTATTTTTCACAGTTCAAAGCCACGTAGTCAAGGAGATGTGAGAGAGGCATCCCATACTGCATTTGTGTAATGCGCACAGTTGATAGGATGCTGGGTCATGTGTTGCATGTTGAATGATCACAGTACAACTTTAACTTTTCACAGTGTCACATAATCAACATGTCCATTTTTGCTTTTGACAGTCTATTTAATTTGTGGATTAGTAGCACAGTTATTTTACACATAAAACCACTATATTACTCTCATTTTTGAAGGTACTGCAAACTGTCAGAGAGCAAACCAGTCTGAGGAATCTTAGACTAATCAGTCTAAGGGAGCAGTTTAATTCAAGGTACTGAATTGAGTTATAAATGCAAGGTCAGCAACATGTAAATCTTAGGAACGAAAACGTTAAAGGCATAGCAATAGTAGGACACCTTTGATGACTTCGGGTAGGACACTTCCATTTTATTTCACTGGTGCAAATTAGTTTATCTAGTGCAGGACGCGTTCCCCAATGCCAGATGCTGTTGCATCTGTGTAAGTGTCTTGCATCATCAGAGGACTCCTTTGTGTCAGAATGTGTTGGCACTGATATAACAAAATGGTATGGTATAATCTTTTTCACATTTCTTGACGTGTATGCGGTCTTGAGATGAATGAATGGTCTTGATCCCCCAAGTAAGTGGAGGAGGGCTCTGCTGCTGTTTTATCTAGACTTGTAAGTTATTCAGAACATCTCTTTATTTCTTGACTGTCTTCATTCTGCTGTTTCTTATCTTTGCTCTGAAGCTTCTCTGCCATCTGTTATCTGGACATACTTCTGTGTGTCTTCAGTGGATTTCTATTATATGTATGTACAATGCATAATAATGTTCAGGTCTAAGTGATTTTATATGCATACATGCACATGTGCCTTTTGCTCAGTCAGCTTCCCTCTCCACCTTAATCACAGATAATCAAAGAATGCTGCAAAAGCTACTGTGTCATAGTGGCTAAGACTATTCTCTGATCCTGGAATTTCCCAGTTCAAAATTCACCTCTACCGTGGAATTAATAGATGGGTTTAAGAAAGTCATTGCCCTTCAGCTCTTCTCCCCCCTGCAATATTGGGAAGATAATTCTCGTTAACTTTATGATTTATTTTAAGGATTATTGAGAGTTGCAGATAAAATATTATGAACACTTTAAAATGCTATATTTTAGTGTTGTGCTTGTAGTGGTGATGCTTATGGTGCTGATTGGCTGAGCTGAGAAGGTGGCATAGAATTCCTATGGATATTCCAACAATTCAGGGGGAGAAACTGTTACTGTTCACAGCCCAGCTTTTTGTGAAGGAAGGGACGGTTGTCACTTCTGGCTGAGCAGCCTCACACAGTTTGTAGGGACAGGAACAGCTTTGTTGGGTGGGCTTCAGACTGGAGAAGAGAACCAACAAAGTAGAGAAGCTACGGCATTCAGATACAAAGAAGCTGAAGGAAGGGTGTATTGTGAAATAGAAGTTGAAGAGAATTAAGGAGACGTGAGGAGAAAGGCAGAGTTGACAGACCACCATCACGAGAGGGCTGTGAAGATTCCTCACTATGATGATGGGGCTGAAGGCATGCCAGGGAGGCCAGCAGAGATGAGCTGGGCAGAAAAAATGGCTCTGGAGAAGGGCCCCATCTCTCCCCCTCATCTATTGGAAGGCCAGGGCCAGTCATACAAGGCTGTAGCTTCCTGCCTCCCTTGCCTGACCATCCCTGTCAGCAGTTTCCTTCGGCTGCCATGGCCAGGAGCAATTGTTGATGGAGCCAGATGAACAAAGACAAGATAAGAAGCTTTTGGTCTAGGTAGGTGATGGTGAAGACGGGCACTGCATTGTCCAGTGGCAGCAGCCTTACTGACCTGCTCACTTCCCACCCAGCCCAGCAGCAATGGGGCAAAGCAGGAGGTAATGAGGCCTGACGCTTCTCCGCCTGCCTATGCCCAGCAGTAGGTGTAACAGCATCCTCACTAGCTGTCTTGCTTCCTAAGTTGGGTCAAGAGAGCTCAGGAAAGATGGCACACCAGCCCACCAGCATTTTTTCCAGCGACTATAATGGCCAATTCACCATTATACAAGATAGGCAGTCATCTGAAAGGCTAGTGGGGACATGAAGAAAGGAGGAACTAAGGAGAAAGAAAATTGTAAGAACAAGAAATGAGTTAAGGTTAAGAGAAGTATGGGGAACTGGAGGCTATGGCCCAGGGGGGCTAAGGGAAAGGGAAAGAGAATTATTAGGTCAAGAGTATAAGTTTAAACAACTCAGTCTGTCCTTAGGAATTCTGTCACCATACTTCAACCCAGTAAGGAGCAAATGAGGCTCAAGAAGCAGAGAGAGGCTGAATTTCACATAAAGGTTTGAACTAGTCTGTTGTTCATGGTTGGTATGGGAATACAGAAAATGACAGCATCATTTTAAAGGGAAAGCATTTCTCTCCCTAAATCACTTCATTAGCTTAGGATATCTATATTGCATATGTGGAGCAAATTCTAAGAATTTCCTTTGAACAGGTTTAAAAACAATGGCTTCTTGTCTCATACACATTTTCAGGCTCTTTAAAAACCACAATAAAGGCCACAATTCGTACCAGTGATGAAATTCATAGGTTAATGGAACTATGCCTTTATTTGGGAACAAAGAGTGTTCACAGTACAGTGTGCCAGCTCTTGGGTACAAAGGATGCCTCCTTAGGCTGGATGTGAAAGAAAAGCCTCTTAAAAGGGAGGGAGAAAGGATGTTTTTGAATGAGGCCATAATGTTAAGGTTGTTTGCTGCATTGTCTCTCCACTGAACAAGCCCTTATGTTCTGTCTCAGATCTTTCCATAAGTCATTTCCATTGGGCATATTGTAAGCTACACCAGCGCAACAAATGTAGAAGGACTATGCCAGAAAACTGTCAAAGAAGTGAAGCTTCAGTTATGGCCATGTTGCCAACTCATTTCTACACTTTAAATGGCTCTAAATAAACAGGGCCGTTGCTTCTTCACTGTGGACAGAATTGCTAAGGTTTTGGTTGATTTGTGGGAACTACTGTGTGTTGCCTGTTCTGCTGCACTAAGGTCATGCTTGAGCATATTTAACTTCCATATGAACATCTCTGTGTGTGTGTGTGTGTGTGTGTTATGTGCTCTCAAGTCAACATGGTAACTTTATGAATTAATAACCTCAAAAACATGCAATCATTATGAGCATCACTGCCTTCCAAAATCATCTGGCTGGTGTCAAATTTAATTTTTTCCAATGAAAAAATTTGAAACAATTAGACTGAGGGGACACTTAACTATTTTTCTAACCCTGTTAGTTTTTGCGAGGGGTAGGGGTGGGGGGTGTCAAGGGAGAGTTGCTTGAGGACCTAATTTTTTTCTCGTCTTTAGTTTTCTCTTTTTCCTTTTAATTTTTGTTAAAGACATCAATTAACTTGTGAAATGTCTGCTTTAAGAAAGTGCTTTATTTTTTTAGCTTACACACTTCTTTTGCATGGGTTTTCCTTTCTACTTGTATCTTGTCAATAACTAGATCACAAGCCTTCTTATCTTTAATTTCTGTGAAGTGCTTAAAATAAATGAAGTTATCTAGTTGTGGGAAAAATTGTGTGTCCTGAGTTTTATGTTTTCATATTTTAAGAAGAATAATTTGTTAAAAAACTATATTGCCAAGGTTCCAAGAAGTGATGGGCCAGCTCTCCTTGCAAATGGCTCTCCCGTTGGAAGTGCTATCCGTGAATGTTTGAGAGGGGGAGAAATGTTTGCATTACAGCAAGATGCCAAAAGTTAGCTTGAAATTTTTTGTTGTTGGCAATCATAATAGACAAGCAGGGAATCCACAAGGACTTCTGGAGGGCATCTCATTTTCCCTTCCTCTGCTATTTTCCTTTTCCCTTCACTCAAATACCCAATAGTCTCTCCCCTTTTCCTGCTGCCTTCTCTCCTCAGCCACCAACCAACATATCTTTTATCTGCCCCCCACTTTCAACTGTAGTTATTATTTCCTTCACGCCCCACCTTTCTCAGATACTACTCTACAGATTCACAGATCTGGCCATGAGTGATTCCGCAAACGTTGGATAATGCACTTCCAATCCTCTTTATAGATCATTTGGAACAGATTTTTTTGTGTGCGGAGCAAAAAATCCACCTCAAACGATTGATAATGTGCATTGAAAGTGCATTATCCAACGTGTGCGGAATCAGCCCATGTTGAGAATTAGATTCATCGATGATGATTTAATAGCACATTACCTCAGCATTCCTATCTTTCGATGTATTGTCGAAGGCTTTCACGGCCGGAGAACGATGGTGGTTGTGGGTTTTCCGGGCTGTATTGCTGTGGTCTTGGCATTGTAGTTCCTGACGTTTCGCCAGCAGCTGTGGCTGGCATCTTCAGAGGTGTAGCACCAAAAGACAGGGATCTCTCTGTCTGACTGTGACACTGAGAGATCTCTGTCTTTTGGTGCTACACCTCTGAAGATGCCAGCCACAGCTGCTGGCGAAACGTCAGGAACTACAATGCCAAGACCACGGCAATACAGCCCGGAAAACCCACAACAACCATTCCTATCTTTCCTTTGTATAAAAACATTCTTCTCATACCAAAAAAGTTTAGAACCCTGCATCTTTAGTTTCTTCATAATTTAATTTTTTCCTTTGTATATGAGTGCATTGAAAATTTAGTGCCCTTTAAAAATTATTTTTTTTTTAATTCTCAATTTAAAATTTTACTGAATCGTATTGTGTTAAAACAAACAGCAGCTGATTTTATTTTTCATTTTGTGTTATTTACAACATATTACATAAGAGGCTTATGTCAAAAATTCAAAGTACAATTAAACAATCGAAAATGCTTTATAATTTTATAAATTTAAATTATACTTGATTACATGGACTTTGTAAAACATTGTCAATAGTATGTTTTCTTCTATCTGTAAGAGTGTGTTTCTTAACAGAATCACACCAGTCTAAACTCACTGATTTCAATGGACTTAGACAGGCGTAACTCTTTATAGAAGTTGTATATTTTGTCAGTGTGGCCATTTCTGCTGTTTTTCATAATATTGGCAGTCCATTCTTTATGTGAAGTTTGTTGAGATTTTCAGTTTTTTTCATTACATTTTCCTCAAATTAATCACCACTTGTATTGTCGAAGGCTTTCACGGCCGGAGAACGATGGTTGTTGGGGGCCTTCCGGGCTGTATTGCCGTGGTCCTGGCACTGCAGTTCCTGACGTTTCGCCAGCAGCTGTGGCTGGCATCTTCAGAGGTGTAGCACCAAAAGACAGAGATCTCTCAGTGTCACAGTGTGGAAAAGATGTAGGTCATTTGTATCTACTCAGGAGGGGTGGGGTTGAGCTGAGTCATTCTGTAAGAGTTTCCCAGGGTGTGGAATGCTAATGGCGGGAGGCTTCACTGTAACCCGAGGAGGTTCTTTTGCATATGGATTGGTGCTTGATGTGCTAATCTTCTCTGCAGGGCTATTGTCGGGTGTGGAGTGTTTTGTTGGCCTGGTGTTTTTCAGAACTGGAGCCCATGCTCTGTTCATTCTTAAGGTTTCTTCTTTCCTGTTGAAGTTTTGCTTATGCTTGTGAATTTCAATGGCTTCCCTGTGCAGTCTGACAAAGTAGTTGGAAGTGTTGTCCAGTATTTTGGTGTCCTGGAATAAGATACTGTGCCCTGTTTGAGTTAGGCTATGTTCAGCCACTGCTGATTTTTCAGGCTGTCCAAGTCTGCAGTGTCTTTCATGTTCTTTTATTCTTGTCTGGATGCTACGCTTTGTGGTCCCGATGTAAACTTGTCCACAGCTGCAGGGTATACGGTATACTCCTGCAGAGGTGAGGGGGCCTCTGCTGTCTTTTGCTGATCGTAGCATCTGTTGTATTTTTCGGGTGGGTCTGAATACTGCTTGAAGGTTATGTTTTTCCATAAGCTTTCCCATCTGATCAGTAATTCCTTTGATATATGGCAAAAACACTTTTCCTGTAGGTGACTGTTTTTCCTTGGTTGTTTGATTCATCCTGGGTTTGATTGCTCTTCGGATTTCATTTCTGGAGTAGCCATTTGCCTGAAGTGCGTGGTTTAGATGATTAATTTCCTCATTGAGAAAGCGCGGCTCACATATCCGTCTTGCACGATCCACTAATGTTTTCATTATGCCTCTTTTCTGTCGGGGGTGGTGATTGGAGTTTTTGTGTAAGTACCGATCAGTGTGAGTTGGTTTCCTGTAGACCTTGTGACCTAACTGAAAGTTTGCTTTGCGGATGACCAAGGTATCCAGGAATGAGAGTTTTCCCTCACTTTCTTTCTCCATTGTGAATTGTATGTTCAGGTGGATGTTGTTGAGATGATTCAAAAACTCCCTCAATTCTTCCTCCCCATGGCTCCAAATGATGAATGTATCATCCACAAACTGGAACCATACACTGGGTTTGTGGGGTGCTGATTCTAGAACTCCAATCACCACCCCCGACAGAAAAGAGGCATAATGAAAACATTAGTGGATCGTGCAAGACGGATATGTGAGCCGCGCTTTCTCAATGAGGAAATTAATCATCTAAACCACGCACTTCAGGCAAATGGCTACTCCAGAAATGAAATCCGAAGAGCAATCAAACCCAGGATGAATCAAACAACCAAGGAAAAACAGTCACCTACAGGAAAAGTGTTTTTGCCATATATCAAAGGAATTACTGATCAGATGGGAAAGCTTATGGAAAAGCATAACCTTCAAGCAGTATTCAGACCCACCCGAAAAATACAACAGATGCTACGATCAGCAAAAGACAGCAGAGACCCCCTCACCTCTGCAGGAGTATACCGTATACCCTGCAGCTGTGGACAAGTTTACATCGGGACCACAAAGCGTAGCATCCAGACAAGAATAAAAGAACATGAAAGACACTGCAGACTTGGACAGCCTGAAAAATCAGCAGTGGCTGAACATAGCCTAACTCTAACAGGGCACAGTATCTTATTCCAGGACACCAAAATACTGGACAACACTTCCAACTACTTTGTCAGACTGCACAGGGAAGCCATTGAAATTCACAAGCATAAGCAAAACTTCAACAGGAAAGAAGAAACCTTAAGAATGAACAGAGCATGGGCTCCAGTTCTGAAAAACACCAGGCCAACAAAACACTCCACACCCGACAATAGCCCTGCAGAGAAGATTAGCACATCAAGCACCAATCCATATGCAAAAGAACCTCCTCAGGTTACAGTGAAGCCTCCCGCCATTAGCATTCCACACCCTGGGAAACTCTTACAGAATGACTCAGCTCAACCCCACCCCTCCTGAGTAGATACAAATGACCTACATCTTTTCCACACTGTGACACTGAGAGATCTCTGTCTTTTGGTGCTACACCTCTGAAGATGCCAGCCACAGCTGCTGGCGAAACGTCAGGAACTGCAGTGCCAAGACCACGGCAATACAGCCCGGAAGGCCCCCAACAACCATAATCACCACTTGTTACCACTTTCAACTAAAGAAAATAAAATTTAACATTTAACATTTAAATAATACAAGCTTTATTAAAACTTTTTAAAGACCTTTTGCTTTATTTTTCTTTACATAAAACCTGCAAAGTTATAATTTCAACTCAGCTGGAATTCAAAAGGATATCCAACATTTATTAAAATACAGTTTCTACACTGGGTCATTTCTGCTGCTTTTTATAAATTTGGCAATTCATTCTGCATGTTAAGGTTGTTGGGATTTTTTTGTCATGTCATCTACAGTGAAATCTTAAGCAGAGTTACTCCAGTCTAAGCCCATTGAAATCAGTGGGCTTAGACTGGAGAAGCCCTGTTTAGGATTTCAGTGTTGCTGTGAAGATTTGAGCGGACATAAGCAAATTCCCTATCAGTTCAAGTTGACTTTCCTGGTCCCAAGTAAAACAGTTATCGGATCATAAGTTGTAATGTAACCAGCCAGCCAGCTGATCACATTCAGTCTCTTTCCCCAACACATTCTGTATTATAGCAATATTCTATTGTTTCCAACTGTCTCAAGAGTTGATTGCAGAGTCCTGCCTCGCCTTACTTTAACGTTGTCTTTTGCTGAAGAAAATTCATCCAGGAGTTCAGAATGGTTGTGCAGCTTAGCCTTTTCGGAGCTGTTAAGTATTCCTAAGGAGATGGCTTATCTGGGTTGAGAACATAGGAGCCTTGTTGGGTTAGACCAAGTGCCCATTTAGCTCAGGGCGATCCAGATACCTATAATAAGGGCATGCTACTGCCCACCCAATAGCACCTGGAGCTCACAAACCAAGGAGACTTTTGGTACTCTTGGTGAGATGTTATTTTGGGAGAGGGGATCTTTAAACTCAGCAAATCCTTCTCTCTGCCCATCTTCTTTTGGAGCTCCTCTTCCCATGCTGAACAGCCCTCCCTCAGGTTCTGTCCTCCTCCAGCTGGATCCTCTCGGCCTTAGCCCTTCGCGCTGTTGTCTGCTTCTAGGTGCTGTGATAGTGTGGGTGTCTTACCACAAGTTAGGTTCTCCCACATCTTCAGTGTCAGTGAAGAGTTTATTTTTCTTTTACCAAGCAAGTTTCTTAAGCAATGCGAATGTGACACTTCCCTCTGTTTTTCACCCTCTTCTTGCAGCATATTGAATTTGTGACTCTTGCTGTCTCCCCGGCAGCCACCCGAAGAGTTGCTTGCCAGACAACTCTTCCAAAATGACTTTTTTCCACTTATCAGGGAACAGATTCTTGCATGTATAGGCACACCCAGGCCAGACAGCCCCAGCAAGCAAAGGTGGTGGTGAAATGTGTGACCCATCTTGGCCTCCTTCCTTCCCATTCTTGTGCACATCAGATGTAACCTTCTGGAGTATGGGCAGGGGATACTTTCTGGATTACAGAAATATGAAATTGCAGTATTTACTTGTTCACCTAGTGGCGTAGTTAGTATTTGAATAGACTCTTCATTTCTGTTAGCCCTTTCTCATAGGGAAGAAGCTCCTACACACATTATTTTAATTGCCCTTTTCTATACTCTTTTCAATTGTAGGATATCCTTTTAGATGTTCCAAACATAAGAGAGAGAGACATGACTAGCTAAAGTTGCTGTATCCATTTGTAGTTCAGTAACAGCTTAAATGCTTGGCCTCCTGCCACTATAACTGCTGCATATGTTTATCTATGCAAATTAGTCAGGCCATGTTTTTTTCTGTGCTTTATAGAATTAGGGGGTGATGTCACTGCCAGCCAATCCTAGCACCTGCAACTACACCTGTTCAGATGTAGTGAACAGGCCAACTACACCTGCTTCGTGTTGTACTTCCTACAACAGAGACCCAAACATGGTCCTGCAAAAGAGACTCTGGCTTGTTTTCAGGTTCGATGAGTTAATGCTTCAGATTAATCTTGGAGGGATTTGACTCCCATAATTCTCCCTTTTAATTTCTTTCTGATTAGTCCCCTTGTTTTAGCAGAGGTCCATCTTTTGAAATCAAAAATGATTGTTTGAACTTCGGGGGCTATTTTCTGTTGACATGAATGCTGAACTTAGTAATATCGTAGTCACTATTCCCAGCTGGCACAACAATTACATCTCACACTAGATCTTGAGGCCCACTCAGAAGTTAAGTCCATAGTTGCCATACCTCTAGTTGGCTCTGTGACCAACTGCTCCAATGCACAGTCATTCATGAAGTCTAGAAAGCTTGCTTTCATGGCATGACTCGAGCACACATTGAACAAGGGGACTACCTTTACCTAAACAGGAATAACTCTGCATAGGATTGCATTGTAAATCTTTTAAAGGTGGGAATGGGCTAAGTGGCTGGGAAGATGTCAGAAATGCTCAGTGTCGACATTCCTCCAGTTTCTAAGACTGAACTCTTGAGTGATCAGACCCTGGCAAAGTGAATGTTGAGCTCTATTCATCCAGTTATGCTGTGAAAGGGGAATTTTGCCCAACTGAGCCTTGTGCCACTTTAACTCTCAGAGGAAATGTCCATTTTTGGAGGGGAAAGAAGAAACTTGCCTTGGTTACTTCTGGGGCACCAGCTGGAACTTGAAAAGGCAGAAATTGGGGTAAATTTGCAAATGAGTAGGATTGCAGTTTCATTATTAAACTTTATTATTCTGAAAGAGCTGATACCTTGAATTTACTTATTTTCCTTTCCCCATCCCATTCCTTTTGTATGCTCTCCCTGAGACCTTTTATATCTTGCCTCTTACCATTATGTTAAATCGTAAACTGCAATGAGTGCTTTGGCAGAAAAGGCAGTATCTAGTTTTATTTCTGTTATATTTTGATTCACTTGAAAGGTGACATGAGAACCTGTTCTGGTTGAGTCTGAAACCTTCTTCAAAAGTAGGAATTCTAGTTATTCACTTGGTAAATCCCTTTAAGAACTCTTATGGAGACTTCCATGACTTCCAAGGGCATCATTCTCTGGGCTTGTCTGGCTGATGCGGGTTGACTTCCTTTCTGAGTTAACACTACTTTGGTCTTGCTTTTGTTCCCAGATTAACCTAAGTAAAGTTGGTGAATACTGGTGGAGTGCCATCTTGGAAGGGGAAGAGCAGATTGATATTGAAAAAATCAACAAGGAGCGTTCAATGGCTACTGTGGATGAAGAGGAACACGCTGTGTTGGATAGACTGAGTTTTGACTACCACCAGAAGCTTCAGGGCAAGCCCCAAAGCCATGAGCTGGTATGCTGCTGTTTTTTAAAGCCCTTTTGCCTGTTGGGCCACAGATGGGAAATTGCTTTGTTTCTTGAGGGTATAGGCCTGATTTTTCTTTTTTCATATTCTGTGTGTTGATCTAACACTCTTCTTAGGTAAATTGTCAAGTAATAGGAATAATGGGGGGGGGGGTTTCTCTCCAGGAGAGTAGGTAGCTTTTAAAGAATTGGATACTTGGGACCTTTGAGGAGAAGAGCCCTCCATGGAAGGCTTCCACAATTCTACTCCAGTCTGTTTTGGGCAGACTGAGGCAGCGTGTCAAGTATACAGCTGCTTGCGGGGGGGGGGGGGAAGAGGAATAAATCTTGCCATGCTGGACGTGAAGTATGGAAAATTTGAGAATCATCCTACTGGTGCAAATAGGGAAGTTCCGTCAAGATAGTAACTGTGGATCTATTTACAAGGCAGATTTCAATACTTCCATTTTTGTGCTTCAAAATGGTATCCTGCCTTAAAAGTAGGAAGGCAGCATGTCAATCAAATGAATAAAGCAATGTAAATGCCTACTGTTCTGAGAGAGATGCCGGGTACAACTGTGTCTCAGTTGATGTGTTATGGCAGCTGGGTTATTAATTGCAATCCTTTTAGAGTGTGGACCTATTGTGAGTAAAATTTGCAGGGTTTATTATTGTTGTTGTTGTTGTTGTTAGCTTTGCTGGAAAACATCCAATTTTGTATCTGGCTCTGAATTTTTCTTCATTTACTGTCATTGGAAAAAGTCATCAGACAATAATAGTGTGTATCAGTACAGACCAGCTTGATCTTAGCATTTATATTACTTCGTATAAGTTCTTTCTTTCATTCTGATGTATGAAGTCTCTTATGACCATCTCTGGGGTTTTGGAAGCCATGCTTCAGCTGGTGTGGAACTAGCATAATAGTGCAGTCCTAAGAAGAATTATGCTGGTTTGTTGAAGTCAGTGGGCTTAGAAGGATGTAACTCTTCTTAGGATTGCATTTAAATGTCTGTGCCCCCTCACTTCTATTAGACTCAAGACAGATTGCAACAAGCACAAAATACACTCAAATCTGTGCACCTGTAATCCAGTATTAAACCTTATGCACATCAAAATGGTTGTATCAAGAAGTACCTTAGTGTATTTAGATCTCAGAGATGCACTGACAGCAGACAGTAATATACATCCAAAAACCCCTCCACTCTTCTGAATGAGAAAACGTTGCCCTGTTTTTCAAAATGATCGGAACTTCTTTGAATTTTAACTCTGTGAAGCTGAGAATCCAGAACCTCTGAATCTCAGATGTGAAAGATGTAATTGGGTAGAGATGCCCGAGGTTTCTGAGGCTGCTGGTTCCAGGATGTTCCTTTCATTGTTTCTTAGATGATTTACTGATGGGGAAAAACAGAGAAGGACCCCCTTTTATCTGGAAGCTAAAGGGACCAACTGGTTCCGATGGAGAAGCTTATCTCAAACTGCAACATCTCATCTTTTTTTTGCCAAAAAGAGATGTTTCTCTCCACTCCCAGTTGTGAAGATGAGCTTGAAAACATGCTGCTTAGTACTTTGGCAGTGGCACTTAATCACACTTTCCTTTTTTCTTTTGGTCTAAGCCAAACCAATTCAAAATCAGCAGTAACTCAGAAGGGCTGATGGAGAAGAAATCACAACTACTGAAACGATTCCATTAAAATGAGCAAATACTGCAATTAGTATCATCTGTGCATAATTCAGGGCACAGAATTTAAATTGTCTTGGAGCAGAGTTATGGATACCTAGCATAAACATCCCCACATATTGCATATAACAATCAGTTCACTTTCCAGCTGTTTCTGGGCTAAGGAAGGTACTTAGCATGTCACAGTCTATACTACCCAATATGCCAGGTGCTACTATACATAGTTGAAGCTCATAGTTTGAGTCACTTTGCAGTAGCACTCTTAAAGATAACGTTACTGCCAAGCTGTCATCTATCATGAGCACTGGGAAAACTAGGTGAGAAAGATGATCAAGCTTCCCAAATCAAACTTACTCAGTGATTTCATTTGGGGGGGGGATTCCTCAGATGTGTTGGTGGCAGCTAGGTAGGGAAGGTTTGATTGACAGGCATAGAGGTCGAAGGCCAGTGGGGTAGCAGCATTAACCAAGCTGGTGAGTGAGCTTGTTTCTCTCTTTCCATCCTCCCTCATGGTGTCCCAAAGCATCTTACATTGCTCTCCTTTCCTCCATCTTATTCTCATAACCACCCTGTGAGTTAGGTTAGGCTGAGAATGTGTCACTGGCCCAAGGTCTTCCAGCAAGTTTCCGTGGCAGAAAGGGGATTTGATCCAGATCTTCCCAGATCTGACACTCTATCCACTACAGCACACTGGTTCTGTACATTGCATGCATCTATGTATATTGCGTAAATTAACATGCCTCTGTTGCAATTTCAGAAAGTCCACGAGATGCTGAAGAAGGGCTGGGATGCTGAAGGCTCCCCTTTCCGTGGCCAGAAGTTTGATCCTTCCATGTTCAACATCTCTCCTGGGGCTGTGCAGTTTTGATGATGGGCAAATCACCAACATGTTGGGGATAGCAGGGACAAAGCAGGTGCCACTGCCATACTCCTGCTTGCCAGTGATGTCAAGAAGCCCCCCCCCCTTTTTTTGTCCCTGCGATTGTCATCTGGGCTTGTTTGCAAAATGACAGACTTGAAATGACTGGCGTTATGGGTTTGGTTTTGGGGAGGGGGCAGAAAGGGAACTGAAGTGTGAGTGTGGGTGAGTCCTTCCCTCTGGCACCAGGTTAGCATATTTGATATGCGTGTGGGGGAAGTCTAGCAAAAGCAGCATTACGTACTGCATCGCCATGGCAACCAGTGACTGCTGGTAGCGTCTCCCCTTCTCTCTTCTTGTTAATGGATTCATTTGCTACTTTTGTGAGGAGGGGTGGTGATGTTATACAGGAGTCAGTATCCCCAGCCCTGCTTTTTCAGGAATAAATGCAGTTTGGTGAAAGAATGGCAGCTTTTTTATCTTGCTTATTTGAAGCTGCATTTGGCCTCTGGTTCCATTATTTAGGAAACCCGATCTCCTTAAAGCATTGGGCAGTTCAGCTCTCTCTAAAACATGGGCAATCTGCAATCAGTGTCACTCAGCAGTCTCTAAAATGTTAGGTTTGAGCTTTGAGGCTCTAAAACTGGGAAATCGCTGTTGCAGGTTCCTGTGAATATCAGAAAAGGAGCCAGAGACTCTAGACAGCTCTGTCCTACCCGTGGTAGTGTGTAAAGCACACAGGCACGGGATTTTTAAAAGTGGGGAAACCTAAGGTCATCACTGCCCTTGTTATCCTGATTCTTAAAGTCTGAATTGTTTTGGTGGCCCAGAGAGCTGCGTTTCCGTGTTACAGACCTGACCTTGTTGTTAGTTAACAAAAGCATTTAGAATAAAAAACTTTTTCTCTCCCTCTGTTGCCCTTTAAATGCATGTGCTTAAGCTTGGACCCTGGCACACAGCTGATACTGAAAAGGAGGTAGTCTTCATGAGGTAATCTTCCAGCATGATGACCGTGTATTGGAGTGCTCTAAAACATCAGAGGCAAGTGGTGAGGCGGCTGCACAATACCACCCGGTTAGGTTTCGTACACTTTGCAACAAGGGAAGGGAACATTGATCTCATCGCTCATCGGATCATTCAGAAGACACGTTGCAATGCCAGAAGTCACGAGCAATGGCTTCTCTGCCTCAGCTGGCTGTATGACTCTGCCTGGAGCGTATCAACTTTCTCAGTAAGACGGTGGTCCGGCTTCAGTGTTCTGGAGGAGGGAAGGGTGCTAGGGAGTGCCATTTGTCTGTGGTAGTCCCCATATTGTTTGTTCTCATGTCAGCAGGTAATTTGATATCAAGGTAGGGAGAAAATGCATGGCCGAATCCACACGTCTCAAGTTTTCCGCTTTCCCCCCGCCCATTATTCGCTTCTCAGAGGGCTGTTCACATACTCTTACCTCAATCCCGCTATTCTCTTGCGTCTTTTGCGTTGCACCTCAGACTAATTTGTCATGCATTCAAACGCTTCTCTTGCGCGGTTCTCACTGTGGATGTGGACAAATAGAAGAATTTCACAAGGAGACCGCCCCCTTCAAACCACCCCACTTCCGTGTTTGCAGCCTTTCCAGAACACCATCCCTCTTTGCCATGCAATTATCAAGCTTTTCCACTCTCTCCGCAGCATGCCTTCCTGCCCCGCCCTTTCCCTTTTTTTTTTAAAAGGGGACTTTCCCAGCATTGTTGCACAATCCTGGCCATAAATCTTAATCGGGATGTTCCAAAATCCCCGCGGAGACATCGAGGGGTGGCGTCATTTCCGTGTCATTTTTAGGATGCCGAACAGTTGGAAATATCGGTGGCTGTTAAAATTAATTTTTTTTAACTGTTGAAATTACCGTTATAGCGGAAATCCATCATTCTAACATTATATTCAAGCATCAAATAATTAGTCTGCCCGTTTGGAGAGTTTGGATCACCCCCACCTTAAATATCAGTTCAAATTAGCCCGCCAGAATAATGGTCCAATGGATTTCAAAGAAGAAGTCATAGAATAACATTAACCAATCACAGGCATCATAGTGGTGTGGCCTCGCCATAGCAATTTAGCAAAAAAACACTATAGCGGAAATCTGATGAAAAAATGAAAAAAAAAAGGAACATGATGTTGTCATCGGCGACGTCAGATCTAAACCCACCCCGTATTGCGCGATTCTACCAGGGATGTGGACGAAGTATAGCGCAAGGCAGCGGCAGTAAGAGAAGGGATGTGAACACAGACTGGGACATTGCGGGATAGAATCCAGCGCGATTAATGCACATGAAAAGCGGAAGGTAGGGAAGTGTGGATTCAGCCCATGTTTGAAATTGAATGTCTGTTAACTCTTTGGAAGACCCCGCTCCCTTCTGTGGCGAGGTAGGCTGGATTATTGTAGGGAGTGCACACCTAGCCCTGTTGATCTGATGGTGCCAGACCATTTGTGCCAGGTGAATCAGCAACAAAAGCCATGTTTGAGGCAAAACTTCCCATTCCAGATTTGTTGCTGGTTAGAACTGCTGCATGAACTGCAGCTGGGCTAATAGACTTATTGGCACTGTCCTTTACTGAAGAAGGGAGCTGACAGTTATTGTGTGTGGTACAGGAAAGGGACGGGGCAGAACTCAAGGTTAAATGATAGAACATAATGTGTACAGCCAACCGAAGGGACAGTAAGAGCCCACAGAGAAACTAGAGATTCATTTTCTCTAAGGAGCAGACCTTCCGTTACGTGTTCTGCACTGGCAGCTGCCTTTCTAGAGTGCTTCTGTACAGCTCCATCAGCTGTTAGAGGCCAAAAATGGGCAAAGGCCTAACTGGCCAACACCTGGTCATACTTGTGTCTTCGAAGAAGTTGAGAGCAACCTGGAGAAAGCAGGCTGGTGTTCAGCTTCTCACAGACACTTAAAAAAAACTTTGCTAATAACAAATAAGTAAGATGTGCCAAATTTATAGTAATGGGTGTGTGTGTGTAATTGCCTTTAAAATTCAGGGGAGCGTAGAATAGGTGCTCTGCTCTCCCCATGTGGTAGTATAACTCACACAGTAGCTTGCCAGTAGAAGGAAGAAAATAGGCTGCAGAATACACTGTTTAGAACTGCAAGTGTCAAGGTGCACATGATCCAGAATTTTTTCTTTGCTTGTCCAATAAGTAGCAAATTTTCAGCCTGTGCAGAATTAATTCTTTGTAACTCTGAAGTTTATTGCCCCTTCTACACAGCTGAACCCCTGACACACTTCTATCGGTTGCATCATTTTAGTTCATATTTGGGTAGCATTTGGGTCAGCCTGTAGCTGCAATGGAAAGTGTATTATGGATCTGGTTTAGCTTTCTGTATTTTTAGCTCAGATCAGGCTCATAGGGGAGAAGTATCTCATTCTCTTTGCACCTGCTTGTCTTCCTTTGAGAAATACGTTGGGCATCTTTCCTCCTCTCTTGCCCGACTGCTAAAATAATCCCATGCTACTGTTGACTGTGCTTCGTTCAGGGTTGGCAGTGGAGAGGAAGCTGATGTGGCCACAACACAAGGCAAAGTTGTGTTGGGGGGTGGGGTTTCCCCATCACAGGAGTTCAGCATTTTACTTCTAAACTGTAGTTCAGCAAATGAGTGCTGTAGGGTGCAAATAGATGGTACATGCTCCTGATAACTTTGGCAAGGAATGGCCATGCTGTTATGTGATTACTAGCACATTCCATGCCAGTGGGCAGCAGCTGCATTGCCACAAAATCAGTCACTGAAGCAGGCACATTTTCAGCTGTGGTGTGATGGGTGGAGCACACATTCCAGTCCCACACAAGGAGTGTGCTAGGCTCCTTTTTATGAGGGACCTGAGCTGCCTTTTGGAGTTGGCGGTATCAGATTCTGCATTTTGCATACCTGAAGCTGTTGCCAGATGATCTGACCCTGAGGATGGACAAGGAATTTGCTGTGGAAAGGAAATCCAGGTGGACTTCCCCATCTGGGCGCTTTTGGTGTTCTTCCTGTTTTGGCTTTCTCCTTCTCCTTCTTAATTAGTAGTAGAAGCAGTGTTTGTTGTTTCTAAACCATCTAGGCAAGAATCATAGAGGATTTCCTAAAGTTTGGGAGATACGTAAACAACTGACTTGCTGTGAAGAGCTCTGTGAGACTTGGCAAGATCTAGCCTTCCTTCAGCTATGTGAAAAGAGCTCCCCATATAGCAGATTTTATGAATGGGCATCAGCATTGTAATCTACTGATTACACTGCATGTTTATGGACAGCTGCATCATTGAGATGGTGCCCTGAAGCCATAGGAAAATCTTTTATCTAGCAGAGAGAGACCCCTAACTATTGTCCACCTGGCCCTTGGCTTCTAGTTGCCAAGCTTCCTTTCTATTCTCATTTCCTTCAGAAGTTGCAACTTTGCCATTAAGCAAGGTAAGAGTCCATCTAGGGCAGGTTGCACTGTTTGTGACCCTGAGCACAGTTTTCTCCAGACTTGCTGCCTGCTTAGGAGTGCAAAAATGGAGGGGGGGGGAGTCAGGCACCTAGCAGACCCCCACAGTACAGTGGCTGCTGGGCTGCATTTTGGCTTGGTGGGTTGCAAGGTGCATGAGCCTGGTGTAGTTTTGCTTTTGGTTCTCTCTTGCTTCTCTTGTGTCTCTTTCCAGATGTTGCTGTGAGGGGCCTTTTCTGTTTCATGTTAACCATTTAGGTCTAGCACCTATATTTAGTATATGAAGTGAGTTTGTGTGGACATTGTCTGAGCCGAACAAAAATACAGTTCTCTATTCCTGGCATCAGCTGTATCTGTGGCAAGTTCTCTACATGCTTACAATAATAATAATAAAAAATATCTAAACAAATTTGCGTTTCTGCATCTTAACACAATGCAAACTTCCTCCATAACTTTTGGGTATGAATAGTTTATCTCTCACTGCATGTTGCTGCTTTGGTTCAGTGTTTGTTCTTTGGTTCTCTGAGGCAGTATTAATCACTTCAGTACCAGACAGGTATATTTTAAGCTTCAGCAGGCAATAGTTTAAAATCGTCATCTTAAGTATAGTGCCTTAAAATGGTTAAAAATAAACCAAGCTACTTAAATTCATCATGCACATGAACACACATTTCTGCTGTGTAACAAGAAATCCAATCCAGGAGACTGGTGGGAGAAGTAGCAAGTTGGTGTCTTTAGAAAGTAAACTTCCATCCGATCAAATGGCCAGAGAATACTTTCACATTCAACTCAGTCTAGTCCAAAGAAGGAATAAGCAAGAGGTGATGTTTTGAGTGCTCACTGTTCAAGCCTTTGGTTCTGAGACGCTCTGCTCCTCTTGGCAATCCCAAGTATCCTAAATGAGAAGCTTCTATATTTGGAATCAAAAGCTAAACAAGTCCAGTGGCACTTTAAAAACTTAACATTTATTCCAGCGTAAGCTTTCAGAGCTCACTTTGTCAGATGCATGGTTAGCATGGAATACATTTTGTTTAGTCTATAAGGTGCCACTTGACTCTTGTGTCAGTTTTGCCGTAGAAGGCTAACACGGCTACCCCAATGTGATTGGAGTGAGAAAGTACTCTTTACATTCCCTATTTTCTAATGGTGGTGAATGTAGAGGCTGTTGCAGATACTTCCGAGACCTGGGGAGCACATTTTCCTAGGATGCCAAAGACCAAGGAGAATGCAAAAGAGAGATGCTCTAAATGTTAAGAGCCTTTAGCTGATCTTTAATACAAAGGTCTTCAGGCTTGCTGTATTAGTCCTCTGGGTGTGTCCCTTGGAGACACTTAATGGTTTTTCACATGGTTCATTTTGGAATCAGTGGCAACAGTACAACAATGCTTTTATTAGAAACAACTGTGGCTCACAATGCTTTGAGCAGAAGATATTTGTGCCACACAACTTTTCTTATTCAAGACTCATCTAGTAAGAAACAGTGGATGATTCTGAACAAAGGCATAGTGTTAAAGTTTGCTTACCTGTGTTGTCATGGTGGAACTGAGTAAATAGTATTCTTGTGCAAATAATTGCATGGGGGAAGAAAAGGAAGAAGCCAGCTTTGTATTTTGAGAATTGCTAATCTATATAATAGTGATATGTATTTTAGGCAGCCATTATTACATCTGACTTTACAATTCTCATCCCATACTAGAAGGGATCAGAGAGAATTATAGAAATCAGTAACTTTTTTAGGTGTCTTACAGCCAGCTTCTTTACCACGGATCAGCTGAGTACTTGGTGATACATGCTCTGTACTGGAGGATGGGCTGGAAAAGGGGAAATATCTATAAGTGCAGCAAATTAATGTGTCTAAGCCACAACAGCTGGAGAGATGGATTACAAATGTTCTTTGTCATGTCTTCTGTGCGGTCTCAAATGGGAACTGCACGTGTAGGCCAGTCACAGACGTTCCAAAGTTCCTAGAATCTCAAGATGCTCGCCTAGCCTTTTTGCGTGCTTTCCTCCCCCCCCCCCCCAGGCACGACTATAAAAGATAGTTGAGTGGCTCCCTCCCTCAGTTCTTACTTTGCTACCACTGAAGAAGGATGTGTCTTCTCTCCGCTCCTCGGTTCCAACATTATAGATGCGAATTAGGGTCTTAGATTCCATAGAGTCCAGTGCCTATTTGATTCCAGTGCCTATCACCACTCAGAAGGACCAGTCAGTTCCAGCTGCACCTTCATCGGTTCCACCTAGGTGCTAGTCAGAGCCACCTACATAAAAGGCCAAGCTCAAGTCAAAGCATGCTGATAAGCCATTTCTCCATTGCCACCGTCACCAATATGACCTGTGAAAAGACAGAGGTTCCTCGGGTCTACCTAAAAATGACAATCATTTCAAACTGGCTTCTCCTCATTACAGACACCATTGGTTCCATTATTTTCCATATGGTTCCTCATACCATTACTATGCTTACGGGTTTGAAGGTTTGCCAGGCATGTACCTGCCCCCCATTACTTACTCCATGATGAAGACCCCTATGTTTTGGTTCACTCAGAACAAAGAGTTAAAACTAAATCTACATTGGGTCCGGCCACAGTTCTAGAAGACAACACTGTCCTGGAACCGATATTGAACTATACTATGCACTCTGGTGACAATTCCAATGTCAGCTCAGATCTTGCATCAGAACCTTGTCCACAGGAATTACTTACTGAGGATTCTGCTGCATCCCTGAGTGAGGATCTCCGCATGCACACCAAGCAGTCTTGATGGTGACATCTCTAGACATTGAGGTGACCTGCTATGCTCCCACCTCTTCGGATCCAGTCTTCAAGATCCTACACTCAGAAGTGGCTGGACCGGTGGTATTTCCATACGTAAGCCTAGTCCCAGATGATAAGTAACAACTTGCAAAAATTTTGCAAGAAGAAGATCTAAGGCTCTCCAAACAACAAATTAATATGGTTAGATATATTGGAGATTGCTCTTTGAGACCTATGGTCTCTGCTATTCTAATACGTAGGCATGCATGGCTCAGAACTGCAGCACTAGCCCCTCACCATAGGATAAGAGTAGAAGGCCTTCCCTTTGAAGATGCAGACCTATTTTCGTCCACCACAGATGTGGCACTCAAAAAGATTGCTGATATGGTGTCGGCAAGGTCATTTGGTGTCACAACCCAAATCCTTTTAGACAGAGTTTCTCCCAAGGTCATGTGGTGGTGGAGCATGTCCTCAAGTCATAGTTGACTTATGGTCACCCCTGGTGGGATTTTCATGGCAAGAGACTAACAGAGGTGGTTTGTCATTGCCTGCCTCTGAAACCCTGGTCTTCGTTGGAGGTCTCCCATCTAATTACTAACCAAGACTGACCCTGCTTAGCTTCTGAGATCTAACAAGATCAGGCTCACCTGGGCTATTCAGGTCAGGACCTTACAATAGTAAATACAATCGGTTCCATCCCCAGCTGATGCACACATTGCCCAGAAGCTCTTGAGCCTTCTCCCTCAGCATCTGTTCAACCTCAGAAGAACCAAATCAAAGGATGGTTCCCAATCCCCAAGAGATTAGTATGAGTCCAATAAGCAAGGCTTTTGACACCACACTCTCTTGTGCCATGTCACTCAACCACCCACTTCCTCTACAGGTTTGGGACTCAATCACCCAAGAGGCTTAGGTAATAGACATCGCTGCCCAACATTCCTTCTCTGTCCAACCCTCCACCTCCTCCTGCCTTACTCTTAGAGGAAGTGCAGACATTGCTGAAGAAACAGGCCATAGAACTGGTTCCGTTTGTACTGACGGGGTGTTTTCCCGGTATTTTATTGTGGACAGGTGCTCCCGCCCCATTTTAGACCTCCGTTCCCTAAACAAGTTTAAAGTTTTCAGAAAGTTTTGGATGTTGTTTTACCCCTGTTAAAAAGTCAAGTTTGGCTTGTTACTGTCGATTTTAATATTTTCATGTTCCAATAAATGTTCACTGCAGAAAGTTCCTTCACTTTCAATGTGTGTCAGAGAACTACCAATACAAGGTTCTTCTTTTTGGCCTCTCCTCTGCCCCCTGTACCTTTACTAAACTCATGGCGGTCGTAGTAGTAAGCCACCTCAGAGAAAAAGGGTGTACCGTTTTTCTTTATCTCGACAATTGGCTTCCAGTGGGCCAAACCAGAGAATCCCTGTCCCAGCACACATATCTGGTTCTTACTATTCTCCACCAGCTGGGACTGAGGGTCAATGTGGAGAAGTCATCCCTGGTTCCCCAACAAAAGGTGACATTTGTGGGGGCAGACTCAGACTCCTTGTTAGCCCATGCCTTCCCTACTCAAGAAAGGATAGGGAAATTTCTCCTCACTCTGAACAAGGTCCTTTCATACAGGCACCAAGGTGCAAAACAAATTCAAAGATTGTTAGGTTGTATGGCCTCTCTGACTCTAGTTCCATTTGCCAGGCTAAGGCGTTGTCCCCTGCAGAACTGGTCCATCAGAGTGTTCTATCTACACCATCAGAACCCATACTAGTGGTTCTCTAGCCTGAGGCTCCTCCACAGGTCTCTGAAGTGGTGGAACAACACACAGAACCTCTTAGTGGGGACCCCCTTTGGCTCCTCCCCAGTTCACATCTCGATCTATACAGATGCCTCTCTGTCAGGATGGGGGGCTTGTTCTGCGATCACCCAGGTAAAGGGAGCATGGTCCTCTCAAGAATCGTCTATGCACATCAGCCTCCTTGAGCCCAGGACAATACGGTATGCTGCGAAAACTCTGTTCTGCCTAATGGAAGGTAAGAAAGTTTAGACATGCACAGACAATACAATACAATACAATACAATACAATACAATACAATACAATACAATACAATACAATACAATACAATACAATACAATACAATACAATACAATACAATACAATACAATACAATACAATTGCCATGCATTACTTGAACACACAGGGGGGACGGCTTCCTTGGCTCTCTCCTGGGAATCCTCACTGATACGGGAATGGGCTATCCAATATCGAGTCTCTCTGTCTGCCATACAAATAGCCATACACATAGCGGGCAAGGACAATATTCTGGCAGATGCACTAAGTCAGTTCAGATCCCAAGGTCCATCCGCATGGACTTCCAACACTCTATTTTTGCAATGTGGGGGTATCCTACCATAGATCTGTTTGCCACAAACCTCAACAGGAGATATGCTCAATATTGCTCATGGGCAGGAAAAGGGAAAGCCTGTCTCAGGGATGCCTTTCAGATCCCTTAGACAGGCACCCTTCTGTATGCATTCCCCCCTCTTCCTCTTATGATGTTGACACTCAGCAAGATGATGAGGGAAAATTCCTTGATGATCGTAATAGCCCCTTATTGGCTGAGACAGTGATTTTTTATTAAAAATTAGCAACCTGTAAAATTTTGTTTTAATGGAAATATGGGGTAGAAATGTTTTAAGTATAGGAAACTGTCCCAGTGTCCACTGAAGAGCTTTGGAAGCAGTTGTGGTACGGCAAGACAGAAAAGGAAGTGCAGAGGCCCCAAAGACTTCAATGGTATTTTCTATCCCAAGGAATGTTATTAAATGGTTGAAGGCCATGTGAATAACTTCATTGGATCACTGGCTGTCAAGTGGTGCACATAAGCATTTTCTAAGCATTTAATAAAGGCTGAGCTTGGATGAAGATATTCACATATTTGATTGAGAGCCTGAGCTAGGATGGGTGGTAATGTTGCTGAAGCCAATGCATCTAATCCACCTAGAAGCCAATCCAATGTACAGGCTTACCAGAGGATCAGTGTGGAAAGCACGGAAGTCCAAGCATATCACAGCAGGGAGGAGTGTGTGCTCTTTTTAGCTTGTTCACAAGATGTCCACTGCCAGAAATAACACGCATGGGAGAGGGGAAAGGGTGGCATTCAGAGCTGGATTTTAAGGGCATTGTAACACCGTAAACATTTGAAAGCACTTTGTGTACTATTTACATTGGACAGTGTCTTCCATCCATGAAGGATCAAAGATACCACCTTCAGCATTCCCCTGGCAGTTTCTGTGGGGTTCCTTCACACCTTTTTAACATTCTGGCAGGTTCACCTATGGTGTCCAAAGTCTGTTATTAATGGCTGGCTTGCTGGGTCAGTGCCTAATTTTAAAAACTGACTGTTATTAAGCTAAAAGCTGAGATTCTCACGCATGTGCTCCTGGAACTGCCAAAACAGAACAAACGAGGAGAATTCAAGAGGGAGATGGAATTCCCATCTCTCGTGTGTGTGTGTGTTTTAGCTGGGGCATAGAATTGAGAGGCGGGTGGACTGCAGCTTATTCCAACAATCAGATGTGACGTTCCTGGAAGTCCAACTGAACACCCAGGATGACAGCTGCTGTCCCTTCTTACCGAAAAGGGGACAAACTGGCCATTAAGCTTACAGGGTAAGTTCCTGGTGCCTTGCTGTTCTGTCGGTCACTGACAACCATGAGAAATCAGAGTCAAGCCCCAATAAATCTGCCAGCACGACAGGGGCCACTTATCACAGATCTCTCAGCGACAGCCATTGGGGTCAGCTCAGCTGTTGCATCCTCCTGCACCACCACTGTTGTGTGTTGTTAGACATCACTGGCACTGCTGGTCAGGTCTGGACTGTGTGGCCCTCGCAGCACTGGCTTGTAAGTGCTGAAGGCGTCACTCGGCACGACTTGTGCCTGGGCCATTTGAACTTCCCAATCTGCCCTGATCGTGCTGCTTTATACTATATCATCTAGGAGGCAACTGTAGTGAGCTAATTTATTTGTCCAATACTCTATGAATAAACTCTGCCCTTCATCTGGATGGCAGAAATGTGGTGTGTAAGAAACTATTGCCGCTTATTTCCCCACCTCCTTAGTGCTAGAGCACTGTAAACCAATTACGGATTTTTAACAGCCGAGTTAGAAAGCAGCACTCAATGTTTTTGGAGAAGCAGGATTTTCTTTTTAAAATATCTATAATTTATATTTTTTCAGGGCTATAGATAGATTTAAAAAAAAAACTACTTTGGTCATGTGCCTAGCCACATGCAGCAATCCCAGCAACTGAGAAATCCCAAGACACACCAGACACCAAACTGCAGACAGGCCAGTAAATGCACACGCAAGGCTAAAAGTCCTTAAGACATTGTCCTAAGTCTGCCTTGTCATGGTTATAGGATATGAATGTAATTTGTACGATTGCAGCTAGTCATACTTATTGCTGCTTTAAAACTGGTTTTACAGATTTCCCTGCAGGCCCCTGGGGAAAGTGTAGAGTTTCTGGTAACGATCCCTGGCCGCCTTGATTTTTCTAAGTGTTCCTAGAGGGGTAAAAATGTATATTGTAAGGTTAGACATGACATTTCCATGGCTCTTTAGACAAGGCTGGCTTGTCCAAAGGACTAGGAGGGAGAAGCCTTTATCGGCATGTAACTAACGAACAAACCTGAGCCTTGCTTAATTCAGAGTTAATTTACAATTGGATTGATTCCCTCCCCCCTTCACTTTTATATCTCACATGTTCAGGAGATAAGTTCAAATGATTTGAAAGAAAATCAGCAGCTGCTGGTGAGATCAGGAGCTACTTGGCTCACCTCTCCATGCTAAAAAGTGGTCCAGGATGCTTTTTCTGAGGGGACTGCAGGTCCCAGAGCAATCTCCAAAAACAAAGCTATGGTTTTCATCTCTGAAGGGTGGAGCTTTTGCTTCTAAAGGGGAATGTAGGAACATCTCCTTATTGCCTAAGGAACACAAATTGCCTTTGCATTCACCCAAGACAGAAACTGTGTTTTGGGAAGACAGCAAACAGGGCAAAACCCACACTTACATACATAAAGATGCGGCTTTGTAAGGAATTTCATGTTACCCTTCAAAAAGATCCTCTCAAAGCACTCTGTGAGCCCTCAAGGGCTTCCATGAAGACAGTTTCAGGTGGGTAGCTGTGCTGGTTGGTAACAAAAGAGTAAGATTTGGGTCTAGTAGCACCAGATTTCCAGGGTATGAGCTTTTGAGAGTTAGAGCTTCCTTTGTCAGATATGAGGAATGGGAAAAGGAAGGATTCTTTATAATCCCCTCCAAGCAGAGGGTGGGAGGGGTATATTGTAAATTAGAGTGTCAGAAAGCTAGTTATAATGTGTTGTAATTAGCTTGATAGAACATGGGTGCAGTGCAGAAAATTAGCATCTGTAGTGCAAGAAAAATCCGGTGTTCCAATTCAACCCTGGGGGATCCATTGTGCCAAATTTGCAAATAAACTCATTTTCAGAAATCTCATGTTGCAATTTTCCTTTAAACCGTCTTTGCTTGCGAATTGCCTCTCTTATGTCAGCGATGGAATGTCCTGGCAAATTACAATGTTCTCCCACTGGTTTTTGTATGCTATGATTTTTGATATCAGATTTATGTCTGTTTATTCTTTTACAACTTTGAATATGTAGACACCATATTCTGTGTGTCATGCTTTTGCTGTTTTCATGATTCATATGGAAGCCAGTTGCTGTACTGATAGAGCTACCTTGTACCAGAGGTCTGCATTATCTCCTGATTTCCAGAAGCTCTTAAGTGAGGAGGGAGTCTTGGGTGGGCCAGTTTAACAGAAATCCCTTTAGCTGGTGATGCTGGGGAGTGAACCTGAATATGTATGCAAAGCATATGCTCTACCACTGGGTCAGCGTTGCAGCTAAACCTCACTGAATAGTAAGTACACTATTGTTGTATGATAACATTCATTTGCTTCTAAACTGGCTTGTGCACGCAGGATAATCTAGTTGCAAATGATTGCTATAGTCGTCGTGCAACAATCCAATTATATCTGGATGCAGCCGAGGTCTCCCTAGCAAAAAATAACATCATCAAATCTTAGCAGTGTGAATGTGTCCCTCACACTTGACTTTTCCTTGGTACCAATAAGGGGGTCATATTGGAAATCAGAAAGGCATTAACGGCTGCAGTTCTGTGCACACTTATCTAGGAAGAAGTTTCATAGCATGAAGTGGGACAGACTTCTGAGCAAGGAGGCATATAGGACCACACAATCAGGTTGTAAGCCTAGGCATGCTTGCTTGAGTAAGAGCCCCATAAAATTCAATGGGATTTTCTACAGGGTTGAACAGTCACTCCTCTGCAGAGTTACGAGCTTACTGCATGGTGGCAAAAACCTCTGGGCAGAGGGAAATCTCCTTGAGTCTAAGGAAAGAAACGGCAGGCTTGCAAAGATCCAACCCCTCCCAAGTATGAAAGGCTGGTTCTTTACTTTGTTGGAAGATGGGACTAGGGAAGTCCCCATCCCCTCCTTCATGCAGCAAGAAAAATTTCCACCACCACCCCTCCAATCTCTTCCTAGGAAAGGATTGGGGGATTGGATCCTTTATTAAGTCAAAGCTACCTCTACCCAGCTGCACTGTTGCTCCCCAGAAACCAAGTGATCGCTCCTCTCTGGTTAGTTAGAACAAAAATATCTGTCAGCAAATATCTGTCAGCAACATGCAGCCCCCACAGTCGCCCACGGTGCCCATGGCAACAGCAGCACCAGGCAGTCATGGGCAGGGATGCTGGGGGATTGTGTTTGCTCTGGCATAGAGGGGGTCTTCTCCTAACTGGAAGGATTCTGCGTTTCTTTAGACTTTCTTCCCTCCTGCCCAGTTTTGTGTTGTTAAGCCATGGTCCATGAGGAGGGGTGCCCCTTGATGTTTTGATGATAGCCTACTTGGAAAGCATGTCCATAAATAAACAGTTAACCCACCCACCCACCTCACACCTCTTAGACAATGTCACCACCTGAATGTTAAACAAGAGCTCCACGCCAGAATCTCTCAACCTAGGTGCCTTCATTGTACCATTTCTTTCTTTCCTACCAGTAACTGGTATAAAAATGCGTATTCTCCCAATATGATATTTTAAATTTTGTATTTATACTCTGCTGTTCTCCCTGATGGTCACCCAAAGCAGCCTATCCCATCATTCTCCCTTCCTCCATCCTCACAACAAGAATTCTGAAACAGCTGAGCAAGTGACAAGCCCGAGGTTCCCCCAGTAAACTTCTGTCACAGAGTGGGGATTCAAATTTAGCCCTCTTAGATTCTGACACGCTAGGCCACCCTGCCATGCTGGCTCTCTGAGAAAAGCAAGGAGATGCAGTGATGGGTTGTCATTGGCCCTGGCCTCATAATTACCAGTAAAGGGGGTTGGATGACACATTTGCAGGACTCTTCCAGAGCTGTGAACTCTGGGAGTGCTTTTCAGTAGATGACTTGCTATTAATTTGTGGAACGGTAGCCCGCACTATTTGCTGTGGTTCAGCCTCTCAGCAGGATGCAAACAATAACCATTTCTGGTGCAGACTCTGGTTTGGTACTTACTTACCATGGCCTTGTCAGCCTTTTACATCTAATCCAACTCTTATCAACCAATGATGACAAGGAGAGAACAGAGATGGCAGTCATAAAAATACTAGCAGGAGCCCCACAAGAACTTGCAGGGGGCGTCTCGTTTTCCCATCCACCCCATTCCCTCTTTCCATCCTTGAATGCTGCCCTAGCCTCCCCCCTTCTCCTGTTTCCTTCTGTCCTTCCCACCTACCAGCCAACCTACAATTATCTGCCCCCATCTTTAGCTTTCCCGTGTCTCTCTCCCGGCAGCTTCTACCTGGGAAATGTGGCCCAGTTGAGTAGTACCACCGTCCAAGCCAGGCCCACTTGTGCAGCAGAGAACCTGCAAGGATTTGCAGGGACTCCTCATTCCCCCCTGTATTGCCTTCCCTACACTATTTCCTCTTTAATCTTTCTCCCCATCTTCAGCTATATTTTATTATTTTATTTATACCCCACCTTTCTGCACAATGGGGACCCAAGGCAGCTTATATCATTCTCCTCTCCCCTTTTATCATCCTAACAAACCTATGAGGTTAGTCAGGTTGAGAATTTGTAACTGACTGAAAGTCATCCAGTGTGCTTCCATAGTAGAGTGGGGATTCAAACTCGGATCTCCCGGATCCTAGTCTGAAACTCTTGCTGATTCTGCACACGTTGGATAATGCACTTCCAATCCTCTTTATAGACCATTTGGAACTGAACTTTTCGTGTGTGAAACAAAAAATCCACTTCTAAACGATTGCTAAAGTGTACTGAAAGTGCATTATCCAACGTGTGCGGAATCAGCCTCTGTTACACCACACTGGCTTTTCTGAGGTTGCTGGTGTTGAACAGAAGGAAGCACTTGGGCGTCCTATCCTGTGGAAGCAAGTCAACCAGTGGTTGCTGCCCAACATAGCTTTGGTAAGTCCTCCCTCAAAAGCCAAAAGGGCCTTGCCCCTCCCTCTGTCTTTTACTGACAGAAACCATTGCTGGAACTTGCTGGCAATACTTTGAGGTTGCCTAGCAACAGGCTCTGAAAGCATTTGTTTCTTAAAGCTCCAGGTGCTGCTTTTATTATTGCGGGGGGGGGGGGGGGAGTTAACCATCCATTTTAAAAAAAAGATTTCAGATTTTCCTGCAAACCATCTTTCAGGTTTATAAAAAAGATTTGTCTTGTCTGTTCACGATGCCAATCTCCAAATTTATAGTTATCCATTGATCCGGCCATATTGATAATTAGACATATCAACATCCAGAGTAGAAAAAGTGAATAAAATTTTTCTCTCCCATCAGACTAGTTCTTCATGCAACACATAATGAATATACAGAATTCCTGACGGCTGTGGGATGTGGCAATATTTGTGACCTTAGATGACGATAAAAGGGGATTGAACAGATTGGCTTATTTTGCACGGGAGATTTTTGCCGCTTTTGGCCCCATACCTCTGCAGGTTTTCTTCCAAATTCTGGATGCTTAACTTCCTTTTCAGATTTCAATGCAGCATTCCAAGGGTTCTCTTCTGAATTTTCTGTCTGCACTGAACTAAAATCTTAAGCATCTGGAATTCAGAAGAAAACCTGAAGAGGTATGGGGCCCAAAGTGGCAAAAATCACCCATATAAAAAAGGCTATTGATTGATGGAGGACTATTGGTGGCTATTAGCTACAATAGTTAAACCACATTCTGGGGTAGCTTATCTTTGTATAATAGTTGCAATAGGAAGCCTTCCTGCCTTTGCTGATGAGTTTTCTGTTTAGCATCTGGATGGCCACTGTGGGTACTGGGCTCCTGGACTAGATGGATCTTTGGTGTGAATCAGCAAAGCCCTGCTTATGTTCTGAAGATTAAAAATAAATGGTCAGCTCACAGTGTGAACATCCTTTCAGGATTTGAAAGGAACAAAGAACGATCCTAGAAACACTGCTTTTTAAAACCATTGACGTATCTTTAATTCATGTAGAGGTAGTACAAATAGTTAATATTTTCCAATGTATTTTATGGTTGTCCCCTATCTTCCTTCTCCAGACAAATAGTGACAGCCCCCCTAACTGTCTAAACTGGTTCTCTACCACCACTTTTGGATAGAGGTAGAGATCAATTTTCTTCAACCCATCCTTAATCAAGAAAGGCTTTGCAGACACATTATTTCAATTCTAATTAAAGCACATACTCCTCCAGCAACATCTAAAAAAGAGGTTGACTTTTACCAGAAATTAAAAGCCGAAAGTTATTTCTGTAAATGTTCTTCCTCTCCAGCACTGGCTTTTCCATGGTGCATCCCGGAGTCTGGCAGCAGACTCCGCAACGAATCTAGATGTGCTGATGCTGACCATATCCACTCAGGCAATACAATTTACTGGTTCTAATAACATCAGCCATGCCATTAGGGGTCCATTCACATTCCCATCCTCTGATGTGATAGATGCAATCATCTGTTAACTGAACCTTTTGCGGTCTGCATAGGACAAACAGGTTAGTTTCTGCACAAAAGAATAAATGACTACAAATCTGACATTTAAAAAAGAAGCCAGCGGGAGAAAATTTCTATCTACCACAAACCACCTTGTTGATTTGAAAGTGATTGTTCCTTAACAAAGGAACGTCGAAGGAAGGCCCTGGCAAGAAATTACTAAATTACTATCAGACATATCAATACCCATAATTAACCAGACCTAAACAGAACACATGCCTTACGTAGCCTCTACAGACGTTAAATTAACACACTTAGACATGTATGTCTGTGCTATCCAACGGCAACTAACTTAGAGCAACCCCAGAAAGGGGCTTTCAAGGCAAGTGAGGAGCAGAGGTTGTTATTGCCTTCCTCTGAATCTAGGTAGAATGTGTTAATACCTCCAAGAATAGTCACTGTGTTTAGCTTGTACACATCTGAAGTTTCCATGAAAGTGTCACAAAAGTGTACATCTTGCTTTTCATAGCCTTTTAACCCACATGCATTATATCTGTATCCTTCTCTCTCTGTGTACATATACAATTCTAGAGGGGACTATATACATCACCTGACCAAAGATTCACTAAATGCATCTGATGAAGTGGGCTCTAGCCCATGAAACTTACATGCGTCAATAAACCTGTTTGTCTTTAAGATGCTATAAAATGGCTCTCTTTTTATATTTTTGTTGTAAGCAGATATGAGGACCCTACAACAGTGGAAAGTGACATACAAATATTTAAAATAATTTTTTGAAAGCCAGGCTGGAGTTTTGGCATCTGTACTATTACAAAAATCCAACTTCATGTGTCTCTGCTTCTATGCTATATGGCAAAGTTAACCTGGAAAATGATGAGATAGTGCAATGTTGTACTTCAGCCTAAGCCCGTTGCACTCAATCGGTTTAGGCTGGAATTACACAAGATTCCACTGTGATTGTGTCAGATTAGGAGAACCCAGTAAAAAAATCCAAGTATCAGGAAATGATCTTCTGAAGTTTAGTTTAATTCTGTGGCTTATTATTTTAATTGTTCGAGACTTTAAAGTTCTAAAACCATCAAGCCTCTCTGCCCTTCACAACCTAAGTAAGGGGATGTGTATGTTTGCACCAATTCAAATCCTAAAACCGTATTTCAAATACCAACCACCCCATAAAGATATTGTCAGGTGTGTTGCTGTGTTAGTCTGTAGTAAAAGCACAAAATTGGAGTCTAGTTGCACCTTAAGTACCAACAAAATGTTCAGAGTACGAGATTTCATGAACCCAAAGGTCGCTGGAAATGTTTGTTGGTATGTAAGGTGCTACTGGATTAGAATTGTGTTCAACCACTCCACAATCTTTTCAGCGGTAAACTTGTGGGTTTCCTTGCTCTTGAATTACCCTCCCTCCCCTGCTTTGGTCTTCCAGCAAGAAATGTCACTGCCCCTTATTCATTCTGAACCAGTGTGGCTTACTGTGTGCGTTTATCCCAGGAAAGGTGTTCGATCGTTAGTGGATTACATCACATACATATTTTGCATAGATCAGTGTGGTGTTGATCAGACATCAAGTAAGAGGGGAATATTTAGCCAATACTGTGTAATGGTGTTTCCAGTGGTATATGTCAAAGGGCGTACTACCACTGTTTATGGTCAACTGGTACATACAGTCTGTGATGTTTTGATGATCCCTTCTGCCTTTAATAAAGCAGGTCAGCAACTGGAAACAGTAGAATCAGAGACACTGGGAAAGAGAAAGGAAAATCCCTCCTAATCTTGGCTGCTTTTGGTTTCCACACTTTAAGAGTCTACTGCAGAGACAGATGCAAGAACGGGGTCAGACCCCCACCCTACACACGAGTGGTTACAGCCCGTCCCCAAACCGCCACCAGTGGACGACTGCAATGGCTCTGGGTCTTTGATACACCTGTCCGCAAAAGCGAAGCCCTTCACAGTTTGGCCTTTTTGGGAGAATGTGCAACCCCCGAAGCATTGCTATGTGGCTGTTTCAATGAACAGTTGTGGGGCTGGAGTGGCCTTGGATGGAGACGCTCCCGAGGGTGTCAGGCGGCCTGGGAGAGTTTGCCCGAAGAAGACGTGAATAAGGCAGCAGATGTTTGCAAAGGAGGAAGGGGAGCTCTGAGTCGCCGGGGTGGGTGTTCGGGCAGCGGGGGGGGGGGGGTCCGAATGGGCCGCTGGGCGCGAGCAGCCCGAGCCAGCGCCGCGAGCGAGGAAAGCCCCTGCGTTGCGTGTGGGCCTGGCACCCGGTACCCCCAAGCGAGGAGGGGAGGTGGGGCTCCAATCCCCCGGAGGGTGGGCGGCACGGCTGGCCCTCCTCTCCGCGCCGTCGAGCGTGCTGCAGGCTGCGAGCGTTGGAGCGCTTCCAGGCCTCCTCCTCTCCCGAAGCGAGGCGGCCTGGGGGCGGCTGGTGCGCAGCAGGGTTGCGCTCGCCCTCCCTGGAGGCTGAGCAGCGCCCCTCCCCTGGCAACCCTCCTGGGCTCTGCCCAGCACCGGGACCGCTCTCGCCAGGCGCTCGCTGTGCAGGCAGGCAGGCAGGCAGGCAGGGGCTGGGCGTCTCTTGCCCCCGATCGGAGCCTCGCCCCCTCCTCCTCCGCCTCTTCGCCTTCCCCGCCCGCCTGCCAGCCCCTCCTTCCCCCGCTGCCAGCCCGAGTCCAAGCCGGAGCGGAGCCCGGGCGGCTCATTGCGGAGCGAAGCTGCAGCCGCGATGGCCACCACCGTGACCTGCACCCGCTTCACCGACGAGTATCAGCTGTACGAGGAAATTGGCAAGTAAGGAGCCCGGCCGCGCCTGGCGAGAGCGGGGCTGGGGGGCGGGAAGGAGCCGGTGCCCAACGCGAAGGCCTCCGGAGGGCCGGCCGGGGGCCGAACTTGCCACCGGGGAGGCCCGGCTCGGGGCTGGGCTGCAGGAGGAGGAAGGGGCAGCCCTCGAGCCGCTCTGCCGCCTCTCCGTGCCCGCGGCCGTGCCCGCGCTTGCCCTCCCCTCCCTTGCCTGCCCTGGCCCGCCAGCGTCTCCGTGGGGCTGAGCGGTGGGTCCGGCCGCGAAGGGAAGGGGCGCCGTGGAGAGGCTCGCCCGCGCTGCGCAGACATGACGCACGTTGCAGAGCCGCGGACGGCCAAGAGCGTGGGGGGGAGGCGAGGCGAGCGCGGCGGCGGAGGTTCCCCTCGCCCGGCCGGCCGCAGCCCCGGCAGCCGAAGCCGGTCGAGACGCTTTTGCGCCACCGCCCTGGGCGCCAGCCTCGCCCGCCTGCTCTGCCTCGCGAGCGCGCCGGGACTGAGGGCCACGGCCGCCGCTGCGAGCCCTCCACTGCAGTCTTGCCCCCTCTCGCTCGCTTCCCCGGGCGTGCGGAGAAAGCACATGGCCGGGCGGGGCAGCGAGGGGAGGAGAGAGAGGAGGAGGAGCGGGGATGGCCGGCCGGCCTGCCTGTGCCGGGCGAGCGGGCGCCTGGGCGCGCTGCGGGGGAACACCCTCGCCCGGCTGCGAGCCCCGAGGAGACTCAGCCGCCGCCTGTGCGCGTCCGCCGCCCGGGCGGTGTGGAGCGCGTGGGCTGCTGCAGGCCGGGCTAGTCGGTTGCTTGGCGCCCCGCTGTTGCGCGGGGGCGTCAGCCGGGGCGGCTGCTTGGAGTGGGAGACGGCGAGGCTGCTGCTTGGCTGGGGAGGGCGACGCCTGTCTCGATAGCGGGAGGAAAGAATCCAAGCCCCTTTACCTCTTTGCTTGGTACTGCGGAACGAGTCTGGTTCGGCGCCCGCGATCCATCGGGGTGGCGCTGAATGGTTTCTCAAAAGGCTGAAGCCATCCTGTCGGTTCTGCCCCGCTCTTGAATGCCCGGGGACTGGGGGCAGGGGCTGGCCAGTGAGGTGCTCTGCACATGCTCCAGAGCACCCTTCAGTCGACTTGGATGGGGAAGGGGAGAAATAACAGTACAGGTTGATGCCAGAGAAGCCAGATCTGTTTCTCCAGAGGCTCGCTTTCCACCCCTCGTTGGTGCTGCCTCTGCTGAGAGGGTGCTGCCTGGGTGTGGAAGGAGCTGGACATCTTTTTTGCTGAGATGCAGCCCATGCTTACCCAGCAGTGTGGCTTCAAGCTTGTAGGCATGGCTTTTTACTGCAAGACTGTGCGGGCTTTCTTTGCTTTTTGCTGGTGAATAGCATTTATTCCCAGAGTGAAGGTGTCACAAGACACCAGACCACAGAGAATCGGCCTTAGGAAGAGGCACACCAGCCAAGAAGTGAGCATAAGTCTGTAAGCCTCCTTGCAGCTGAGTAAATGTGTAAAAGAAACCTGCCAGGTTGTTGCACACTACAGTTCCCCTCTCTTGAACTGTCACTGTGCAGGTGAAGCTCTGCTGCTGGCTGTAAATTAAAGCTGCTGTTGAAGTGGCAAGAGGAGATCAGACTGTCCTGGTCAGTCAGCAACCTCAGGCCAAAGCCACTAGTAAAAAAAGTACCTAAACCTGTTTCTAATGCTCAGCTTTGGGACTTGTAGAATAACGACAGAGCAGAGAGAGAGAGCTGTGCAGAGTGTTTTTCCATCACTACTACTGAGCCAACAAATGGCCTTTACAATACATCAATTGGTGAAAAGGGCTGGGGGAAGAGGTCGGTTGAAGGTAGATGTGAGTGCTGGCAGAGGGGTTTGGAACATCTCTTTTTGCTTCCTGTTGGATAAATAGTTTTTTTTTCCCCCTGGGGTTGCCTGTCGGGCACACATGCACATCATCAGACAGCTAGCCTTAGCAGAATGTAACTGTAGACCCAACTCAGACTGGACTGTCTCTAGTATCTCTTTGATGATACTCCCTTCTTCCTCCTAATGGATGCTTGCATTTTAACTTACTTATTATTTGTACTCTGCTGTTCTTACTGAGACTTAAGGCAGAGTAGTCAATCTGATCAATGGATTCAGCATTCAATAAACAATACAACAGAGTATGGATTGCAGAAATTTGAAAACAAGTATTGTTATGAATGACCTGACCTGGATAGTCCAGGTGAGCCTGATCTTGTCAGATCTCAGAAGCTAAGCAGGGTCGGTCTTGGTTAGTAATTGGATGAGAGACCACCTATGAAGACCATGGTTGGAGAGGCAGGCAATGGCAAACCACCTCTGATAGTCTGTTGCCAAGATAACCCCACCAGAGGTTGCCATAAGTCAGCTATGACTTGAGGGCACTATACACACACTGTTATGAATATAGAGATGAAGCATGGCTGAAACAGAACTTAAGTAATTTGACATGACATTAAATGACGTGGAAACTGCTCATATCTGCATCAACAGGCAGTACCCAGTAATATAGTCTACAGCCCCTGTCCCTTAACTAAAACATCTCTGAGCCATTTCTTAGATCACAGCCCTATTACCTGAGTGAAAAAGCCAACCTGAAGAATTCAGTTTGCATAATTTGCAGAAAGCCAAGAAAGTGGGACACCACAGAAAATCTGCATGTATGGGCAGCAGCCAATATTGCCCATTTGCAGGGAGATCTGCAGATGTTCAGATGAACAAAGCTGCATGGTATATAGCATAGGGAGAGAGGCGGTCCTGCAGATCTGACATACACAGTGATTAGAGTTTCAGGCGAGGAGCTAGGAGACAGATTTGACTGCTGCACTGCCATGCAGTCTTGCAGGATGACTTTGGACCAGAGTCTTATCCTAATCTACCTTACAGGATTGTTGTAAGGATAAAATGGAGGAGGAGAGAATGATGCTCTCAGCAATTTGGAGTCCCCATTAAGGAGAAAAGGGAGGGGGGGGTAAAAATATCTAAAACAAACATATAGGCCTTTCCTGTTATACAGTTTTAGTCTAGCTGTTTCATAAGTTCAGTATTTAATGCAGTATCATCAGCAGTAGTTTAAGATTTATATGTTAAAAGGATAGTAAAGCCAAATGCTCTTATTCAGTAATTGGATTCAAGTCAGGACTCATGAACTAATCCTTCTATCTGCCAGCATGCCCACAATTCCCACAATCACTTTTTAAAAATTCTACAGTGCAACTCTAGTACCAACTTTATCCATGCAAGGTAACACTGATTTGGCGTGACTTTGTATCTGATGAAGGGAGCTTGACTCTTGAAAGCTGATACCTGGGAAAGCTTGTTGGCCTTTAGGGTGCTACCGGACTTGAATCTTGCTGGTTTAGTGGTTTCACTATTTCCTCTTAAATCAGTCTGCTATTCTGCTTGGTTATTTTGCCATTACTCTTTGATTTCTAACCAACTTTTCTCCCCGGCTGCAGTTGTTGTAGTGTAAGATATAGGAGTTATAGATCTATTATTTCATCCCAGACAATTTTCAGACCCAGATTTCAAATAGGTTTCTGCTCATTCCTAGAGATGGAGGAAGAGGCAAAGCAAGTGATTTTTCATGACCACAATGAAGTATGAATCGGAGTGAAGGCACCTGCAACATTCAAAAGGGTGTGTAGCCTGCAGTGGCTTGAACTTCTTTTTCTGAAATGAAAGGTCTCGATGCTGTTCAGAAGATTATACTTTGGTCTTCAGAATTTTTCGCCCTTAGGCTATTTATTACTCTTTGCCTTTGGGAACAAGATTAATTTCCTTTCCATTTTTCTAAGAGGAAGAATCGAGACTCCCTTCTGCATTCCAAGGCCTGTTTCATAATTAGTTTGAAGGGTGGTTTGTGTGTGTGTCTGTGTGTGTGTCTGCAGGGGTGGGGAATAGAGCTATTCTGTGAAGTTCTAAAACGTGGCTGCCCTAGATGCCTGGAAGCAAACAATTTGTTGGTGAGAACAAACTGCGCTGAGAAGTTCAGGCCCCCCTCCCTGCACTTTTTATGCCCATGCGGTTCCCTTCGAGTTGCTGGGTCACAGTGCTGTAGGGACAGCAGACACCACAAGCAGTAGTAGTTTCCTTTAGAGGCCTAAACTAGCAACCCCTAACTCAGAGCTCTTCACCCTCCAAGTCTTAATTTCCTTGCGCAATCTGTCACTAGGCCTTATGTGAGTTCTGCCTGTGTACCATTTTCCCTGTGGCTCCTCTTCTCTTCAAGTCTAGGATTCTGCCCTCCATTGTAATCTTAGATGCAGGCTGCACCGCACTTTTCCTATATCTTTTTAGCCACCTTGCCACTTGACTAGGGTTGCCAGCTCCAAGTGGGGAAATTACTGGAGATCTGAGGAGTGAAACCTGGAGAAGCCAGGGTTTGGGGAGGGAAAGGATGTCAGCATGGCATAATTCAATAGAGTCCACCCCCCAAAGTAGCCATTTTCTCCAGGTGAACTGATCTCTGTGGCCTGGAGACGAGTGTAATTCCGGGAGATCTCCAGCCACTACTTGGAGGCTGGTAACCCTGCACTTGACCAACCTCCATCGCTCTTTCCGTGACAGTATGTATTCCCTTCTGATCTAGAATGCTTGGAAGGATGTGAGGAAATGACTTGTGCCCCTACCTAGCACGATCTGCCTCAGTGTGGCCTTCCCTTGGGTCCTAAATTAAAATTTTCTTTATTTTACTTCATTTATATTCTGTGTTTGTCCCCAGTGGGAACCCAAAGCAGTGTACGTCGTTCTCTTCTCCATTTTTCCCTTCATGACAAACCCTGTGAAGTAAGTTAGCCTGAGAGTATGTGACTGGTCCAAGGTAACCCAGCAAGCTTCCATGGCAGAGTGGGGAATCGAACCTGGGTCTCCCTAGTCTGATACTCTAGCCATTACACCACACTGGCATATGGAAAGACTTTTTCACAGACATTCAGTTTAACAAAGCATGGATTTATCCTTAACTCCTCTGTGAGCCATTTTTTGGTCTCTCTATGCTTGTGTATTCTCTCTGCATAGGGTTTGGGAACTTGAAAGCTGTTTTTGTTGCTGATTCATATAGTGGTAATAATGTGCCACACGTATCTCCCTTTTCTGTAATACTGGAACCGAGGGGCACCCAATGAAATTGAGGAGTGATAAAATCAGGAGGGACCAAAAGAAGTATTACTTTATTCAATGAGTAAGTAGCTGTGGAATTCACTGCCACATGGCATAGTGATGGCTTTAAAAGGGGATTTGACAGATTTGTGGAGGAGAGGTTTGTCTGTGGCTACTAGCCATGGTGACTCTACATCCAGAGGCACTAACAGTGCAATCCTAAGTAGCGTTACTCCAGTCCAAGCCCATTGATTTCAGCTCTTAGCACTGTAAACCTCCGAAACCAGTACTAGGAGCAGGGGTTTTTTTCAGCAGGAACGCGGGGGAACAGAGTTCCAGAACCTCTTGAAAATGGTCACATGGCTGGTGGTCCCGCCCCCTGATCTCCATACAGAGGGGAGTTTAGATTGCCCTCCACGCTGCTCGGTGGCGCAGAGGGCCATCTAAACTCCCCTCTGTATGGAGATCAGGGGGCGGGGCCACTAGCCATGTGACCATTTTCTCCGAGGGCAACCCACTGAGTTCCACCACCTCTTTTCCCAGAAAAAAGCCCTGGCTAGGAGGCAACATCAAGAGAAGGTTTTGTTGTCTATGCCTGTTTGTTGGCTCTCCAGGGCAACCTGTCAGCTGCTGTGCGAAGCAAGATTCTGGCCTAGATGGACCACTGGTCTGATCCAGCAGGGCTTCTCTTAAATTCTTATGCTGCTAAATATGAATTTACAAAGTTCAAGAAGAGTCTTATCATCTAAACTTTTGACATATGAGGGACGACAAATAGATGGCAGGGAGATGGAGATAATTGGGGGAAGAACGTGAGTCGACTTCAGTTCCATGTGTTTAAGCTTCGTTTCGAGGCTGCTGAGAACCAGTATGGGCGAAGATTCCCTCAGTCTTCACATTCAGAAGAAAATACGCGCAGTGACTGATGAGAACAGGGAGATTTCCGATGTCCCCCAGCAGTTCCTTGCCAAGCCCTCAAGGATTACCTTGTTCCTTAGCGTTTTGATCCCTAGCCCCACTACTTCAGTGACCCTGTTTGCTTTCAGTAGTGAAGGGGGATTCGGCGATTGTGCTATAGGCTTGTTTTGAGGAGGAAATCGAATGTCCAAATGAAAGTTGGTTTGGATTAGGGTTTTCTTTTTTCTTTTTAAAAACAAACTGCCTAGAATCATAGGGTTGGAAGAGATCTACGGGGTCATCTGGTCCAACCCCCAGTAACCCCTGTTCCATGCCCAGAAAAATGGCAAAACACCGTCAGGATCCCTAGCCAAACTGGCCTGGGGAAAATTGCTACCAGACCTCAAGGTGGTGATCAGCGTTACCCTGAGCATGTAAGAAGGGGCCTACATTACTGAGAATTTTAAGGTGCTTTCTGATAATGACTTATGCTAATTTAAACATTTAGGGCACTATCCAGCACTCTTAAACATTTCCAGTGATTTCAGCAGTTGAACTCTTCCATTGATTTGAGCCAAAATTCACCCTCACTGGATTGTGGCCTTTCTTTGCTTTCTGAAAGGAGGCTGTTGTGGTAGTCTAGCAAGAACCTCTGTACACTTGTGGAATCTAGAGCCAGTAATTGTCTTTACTGCAGAAACGGTTGACTAAGTGGAGTAGGAAAGATTTGGGGGTTGGAATTAAAGGCTTAAATTTGTTCTCATTGTTGAAAAGATCAAAATCCAGGTCAGGAATGGACAAATGTTTGCCTTAGAAGATGCGATCCTAAGCAGTTTTACATGGAAGCTAGTTCTAATGAAATCAGTTAGACTCGTAAGTGTGTGTGTAGGCTCAGTTTGTAATACTGAAATAGAAGAATGAAATATCATCTGTCGTTAGTACCGTAGGCTGCCATATACCTCTTCTCCTTGAATGATAGTGGTGGGAAATGATATAATGCATACTTGGCATCCTGAAGGGCCTTTTCTTTTTAAAAATGCAACTTGAATATGGATGGCAAGTTTATTCATCTCAATGTATGCTGTGTTATGCAAGCTACCTAATGGCATATTTTCAGATATGTATAGTACATCTCCCTCCTCCATATAAAAACACAGTGATGGGAAGCAATAAATTTGGCTGTCTGGGAGTGGTGTCTGGAAGAGGAGGAGGGAACACGCACACGCGCACACACACACACACACACACACACAAGAGTCTGTAGTAAGGCATGTGGAGAACTGGGAAGTTTCCAGATTAGAGGTCTATATAAGCAAGACCAGAAAGTTAAATGTAGAATAGCATAGTCTATTTAAAGCTCTGACAATATGGAGATGCTTGCTTGGGCCTTTGCAAAACCTGACTGTGGCTGATTCCGCACACGTTGGATAATGCACTTCCAATCCTCTTTAGAGATCATTTGGAACTGAATTTTTCATGTGTGAAACAAAAAATCCACTTCCAAACGATTGCTAAAGTGCATTGAAAGTGCATTATCCAATGTGTGCGGAATCAGCCATTGTGAGCATTTGAAGTTACATGAAGTTCCTGCTAAGGTATGGTTGAGGGGAATATGGAAGAATGGAATGTGTATGGGAGAGGGCTCTGTAGCAATAGTATGAAGTTCCTGCAGAGTGGAAGACTAGAGGAGGATCGGAGGCTTTTTTGAAGATGCAGTGTACAGGTGTTGAGTGAGTGTTCAGAGAGGGGTTGGACCCAGGAGGTGTTGAGAGATGTCCTTGTGGTGGAGGCTCAAAGAGAGGTTAAGATTGGGTGGGGAGGCTTAGGCATCATGTCTAGTTGACCAGTGAAGATGCAGAAAGTCATATGGCAGTCTTGGGACTATGACTGTTCTTTTCCTCGATCTACAGCGGTAGTGACTCAAGCTGGTGACCCAAGTGACCCAGACTAATTGCTGTAACCATTGAACCTCTGGGCTGTGAAAGTCTTCTCCCAGATTAGTTTTTAATCTGGTACGCACCAGTTACAGTTATGCATAATGAGGAAAAAATAGGTCTTGTACTTGTCAAATATAAAGGCAGTTGGGAAAGTAGCCTGGGACTGCAAGCCCTGGTGCACCGTGATTCTGTACGCTTGTGGCAGGGATTGTCCACTTATGTATTTTTAGGTGGCATTCTAGTTCAAGAGGTTAATGCAGGTGACAGAACTGTTCAAAACTCAGGGGTCCTGGATCGGTAATAAAACTTGGCATCACCTAGCAGAGAGCTTTGCAGGCACAGAGAGCACATGTGCTTGGAGGGTACGAGATCATTGATTTCCAGAGAACATATGCAATAGCAATGCAGTAACGTTTAGATGAAGTGCACATGTTGAGTGATTTAGAGCAAAAAAATTTAACACACTGCAGATTTTGTATATTTAGGACAGTTGTGTAATTTATATGTTATCTCTCATGGAATGTACATTTGATAGATAGTGAGCCCCTTGGCTACGGATGTGTGAACAGTTTGTATTCTGGTTGTTATTTATTGATGGGATTGTTTATTGACTGATTGGAGTGTTTATACATTGACTGAACATATTGAAATATTGTTGTACTGACTGTATTTATTATATTTATATTTATTAGGAGCACTTTGCACTTCGTTCACTGTTAGCACTTTATATTAAAAATTGCTTCTTATGTCTACAGGTTGCAAGATTGAGATTATAGAAGGGAGACATTTACTCTTCTGGTACAGTGATATCTCCCTAGTGTGCCTCTCGTTGGGTTGGGAGTGTTTAGAAGACCAGATTTGACCCAAGGGTCATCAGTTACTATGCTTGCTATAGGTGAACAGGACGGGGGAGAGTCTAGATTTGCAGTAGAGCGTGCTGGTAAAGTAGCCCTGCCCTTAATTCCTTTTTTAATCAGCTGGATAAAGCTTGCCAGCATGGTTCCATAAGCCAAACATGGATAACATGGAATTTTCCAACCATGGTTTAAGAATTGCTGTTCCCCGCAATCGTAGTGGTCTAGGGGCTGCTTCTCAAGAATGTTAACTGTGTTGTGGCATTGTTGCCGAGCTGTCCTCTTGAGCTGCACAACAACAAGACTCGTGGGTGGCCTGGCCTGCCTGTGGTAGCTTTGCTGCGCTGAAAAGAGTTGTTACACCACCTGCCCTCACATGTTGCACATTCACTGCGATTCATTCAGGGCATCATTCCAGCCCTTTGCTGTCTCTTTCTGGCTGGGTGTGTAATTAAGTCTTTGCACTGGCATAATAAGGAGGGTGAATGTTTCAGCAAAGATGGCTGAAGAAATGACAGGAGCATGCTTTGCGGTCAATTCTCCCCCTTTTGTGTGTCCTGTATGTGTGCTTGTGCCCATGGAAAGTTCCATTATGGGACGTAATGGAGGCAACCTTTCCTTTGAGGTGCGCGTGCTGTTCAGAAAAGCGATTAAAAAATGGAGGTACTGAAATAAAATGGAAGAATATTGCTGAAAACTTAATTCTCTCATGAAACCAAGGGTGTGTGTTTTCCTGGGAATAGCACATTGCTTTCTTGTCACAACACCTTAAGGCAGATGTAGAAACTGAAGGTTGTTTCAGAGTGAGGAAAGTGGATGAAGAAGCAGACTGAATGGATTCTCCCATCTCCAAGATACTGGAATAGCTTGTGTAGAGGGAATACAGGAAAGATACAGAGGCGGAAGACAGAAGAAGAAAAAAGGAAGGGGTGCTATTTTCTATCTTAATACGCGAACAGATGGAAGCTGACGCCAAAGGAATAGCACCTTTCACCCCCATTTTTAACAGTAAGCATAATTAACCATTGAAGCCTTTTTAAATAGGATGTCAGGCATTCACAATTCTTTGCAAATGGCTGTGCTGAGATCAAGGTTGTTATCCTTGTCCTGATTCCATGTAGAGCTAGGTGTGCCTACACCCACTGGAATCAAAGAGTTTAGGCATGCCTAGCTTAGCTTAGCCTAACCTAGCATTGAATTGCAGCTCTGGATGTAAAGCAAGCTACCCTCTGTATTTTTGGTGTAGTGGTTAAGAGCGGCAGGACTCTAATCTGGAGAGCTGAGTATGATTCCCCACTCCTCCACTTGAAGCCAGCTGGGTGACCTTGGATCAGTCACAGCTCTCCGGAGCTCTCTCAGCCCCACTCACCTCACAGGGTGATTGTTGTGGGGATAATAACAGCGTACTTTGTAAACCGCTCTGAGTGGGCGGTATATTAATAGAATCCTGCGCTGGATCCAGGCGCGCGGACGCCCGGGGCAAACCTTGCCTGGGTGCTCCGCACGCGCGCGTGCACTCCCAGCACTGCGTGATGACATCACTGTTGTGACATCATCACGCGGGGCGGGAGCCATGCGCGGCAAGCCAGCCTCTCCAGTGCCCGGTGAGCCATGGAACTGGCGGCAGCGCAGGCGTGCGCTGGGGCGGCTGGCTGGCTTGTCGCGCACACAGGACCTCCCAGCCCTGCGCTCAGCCACCCTGTGTGGCAAGCCAGCTGCCCCAGCGCACGCTCTCGCTGCTGCGGCTCACCGGGTGCTGGGGTGGCCAGCTTCCTGCGCGGCCAGCTGAGCGCAGGGCTAGGAGGCCTTCTGCGCAGTTAGTGTGCCCCGCTGCCCTGTGCTACCTGTGCAGCAAGCCGGCCGCCCCAGCACACGGTGAGCCACGGAGCTGGTGGCAGTGAGGGCGTGCGCTGGGGCAGCTGGCTTGCCGCACTGGTGGCTGAGCGCAGGGCTGGGAGGTCCTGCACGCGCAGCAAGCCAGCCAGCCGCCCCATCGGCGGGGCTGGCGAGGGTCTCCCAACCCTGCGCTCAGCCTCCTGGGCGGCTAGCAGCCGTGCCCGGCACCCCCTCTTTGGCGGCGCTGGGGGCAGGCTACCCCCCTGCCCCCCCTCGATCCGGCCCTGATAGAATATTATTATTATTATTACATGTGCAGTGCAATATTTTAACAAGTTTGCTTAGAAATCGGTCCTACAGACTTGGAACAGAACTTGTTGCTTCTGAGGACTGATGCCTGAAGACGTGTGCATAGTAGTGTGCTGTGCATGTTCTGACCCCCATGACATGGCTACTGTAGGGCTACATTTTTTTTTGCACCAGATGAGCCTAATTCCATTGATATTTTTTATTTGGTTGAGTCTCATTTGTTTCTATATAGGGTTGGGCTATGATGAAAGTTACAAACACCTTACTCGTTTCTCCATTGATTTTTTCCCTTTTATAAAAAGAGCATAACAGGCCTAGACTCATTTTTAAAGCCTGTGGTTATGGAAATGAAAATGTGAGTTGGCCATAATCAGTGCAATTACACTTACCCGCTGGTGTCTTTAGGCAATAGCTCTTACATTCTGTGCTGATTGAAAATTTAGGATTTAAGGGGCAGGCTGTGGAATTGCATGTTTGATTCTTTTCCCTTCTTTATATAAATCTGGCTCTCCCACTTAAGTGTTGCATGCAGTTGTTGCCAGTGAAGATAAACATGCTTGTAAACTCTCTTAGACCCTTTCCTAGGAGTAATCTCTATTGAATGAAATGGGACTTCCGAGGAGACCTCCTTAGGATTGCTGTCTTAGAGATGCAAATCTGGCAGAAACTAGTATTATGTTACATAATGCATTCTAATAATAATACTTGGCATTTATGTAATGCTTTCAGTGTTCAGAGCACATTGCACATTATCTTGTTGCAGTCTTAAGCACAGCCCCATAAGGTAAGCCAGAATTATTATCCCCATATTGCATGTGGAGGGAGTAAGTAAAAATGGCTTGCCTAAAGCTACTGAGTGAGCTTATAACAGTCACAAGATTTAAACCAGAGATCTTGCACTTCATTCTCTTCGCCATGGTGGATAGTTTGATTCACAGGTTTCATAGGGGATGCAAAATACTGTCACTGCTTCAGTATATATTAAGTAAGCAGATGTTTTGTATGGGAACATGGGTTTAAAGGAATTCCTGTTATGGAAGACAATGGCTCTTTTGGACTGAACCCGCTTGATGTTACTGTTCCAGTGCAAGGATCCTTCTCCAGCCTCAATGCAGCAGAAATTGCCTCTGACACATTACTTGGCAGCGTTTCCCCATTCCCCCCATTAATTTAGTACCTGGTGAATCTAATCCATCAAAGGGGGCGTGTGTCGTTTGTTCAGGATTAATTCATTTGGAACGAAAGAACGTAATCTTGTGAATGTGCCCCAGTTTGCGCTGTTTTATTATAATCACTTAATCACTGCATGGTTCTGTACTCGGAATCAGTAATGCGAATTAAAATAACCACTACACGCACGCACGCACGCACACACACAATCTGCAAGTTAAGGGGTGGTTAAGGCTGCCTTAAGTGATCTTAAATATGCAACTTTATTAAGTGTTTTAGGAATAAGACTACTGGCAAGTCAGACCAGTATTTTTGCATGCATTGCTGATGCTACAGATGTTGACAATATAGTTCAAAGTAGGTGGAAACTCCTGCGGTAAAATCCATTTTATGTTGGATGATTATCATAATGGTGGGAAATCGCACTAGAGATATCACTGCTTCTAAAACAGTGAAACAAGGAAGTTGTATGTTCTTCTGAAAGAGGTTAGAAAGATTTTGGCCAGTTGTATACCACTGGTGGTGGGGTGATCAGACGTTTTGGTTGTGGGTCCATTCTTTCTAATAAGTTAATATCAAAAGTGGCATAATGCCATTATTAACTGGTTGTGTGTATGGGGTTGCCTTCTTAGTTCTGTTGATCTTCCATGTGTTTTAGTTATTGGAGTGATAATGTAAGCAGTCCTTATTTCAAAAATGGCTGGGGATTTGATTCTTGGGTGACCAAGTACCATAGACGTTAAGGTTCCTTGTGTAGTTATGTGGAGAAGAGACTTTAGATAGGTAAGATTACTGTAACACTGGGATTCCACAAGATACACATGTGGAAACTCCCTCAGCTGTTCAGCCCTGTATTCTGCTTTGTTTGGACAACCCTGTGAAGTCAGACCTGGCTTTTAATTTGAGTAGAACTGGAGCATGAATGAAATTTCAGAAACTTTAAAAGTACAGCAACATGTTAAAGGTTTGTATTGAGCGATTACCTTCTGCTAAGAGGGGAGTCTTCTCCCTTAGAGGATGGGAGTAATTGGATCCAATCTAAAATTTAGATGTTGAAGTTGAATTTTTGCTTTGGCATATGTTGAAGGAAGTGTTAGTTATCAAGTATGTTCAAGTACTGTTGTGAGTCTGGTGCTCTCAGATATTGATACAAAATGTAAACCTTCATCCACCCAGTGTATCTGCCATCTCATGATTTGAGGAATCCTTTTGTCTGGAAAAATTTTTAAAGAAGACTGAGGAGAAAATAGAGAGCATTATTAGGGGAAAGAGGCTTGGATTGAGGAAATAAATTGGTCAAAGAGGGAACAAAGAGCAGAGGGTTTGAGAGGTGCCAGTAATCATCTACTTTCATTCAACAGTGGTCCTCTCTGTAGTTAGACAAGGTTCTCCTTACATAGTATATGAAATGTGAGTCAGGTTGGAGGTTCCCCTTACCAGACTTGCATTTCACATCAGACCTGGTGGTGGGAAATTGGCTGCAGAGGGAGTTCTGCCGTCCCTCCCTTCCATCCCATGCTACTTTGGCCAGAAAAAAATGGCTTTAGGGTTGTTTTGGTTTTTCTGTCGGCTGCTGGTTCCAAGTGTCTGGCCAGGATATGCGGGCAGAGATGTAAATTGGAGCAGGACAAATCTCCTTTTCCTAGTGAGAGTGGCATGAGATGGAAAGGAGGGAAGCCTGAAGTGCCTCCTGCCTAGGGTTGCCAGCCTCCAGGTGATACATTTCAGTAGTGCAAACGTGAAAAGTGCAAAGTGCAAATAAATAGTATGCAATGATTACAATAAATCATTGCCTGTGGATTTTACATCTATTTGGACTGGAGCCACCTCCCTAGGACTGTATTGTGACTCTCTCTTTAGTATGTTCCCCATTGTGGGCTTGTTTCGGACATTTACATAACGACTCGGACAACTGAATTGTATAAATTATATTTATTGTAATCATTGCATACTATTTATTTGCACTTTGCACATTTGCACTATTGAAATGTTTACATAAAAAGGAATAAGCATTTATTGTACATTCCCGGACTTGTTGTTTGCACCTTTTACTATCCGGGCTTTTCCCCTTGTTCTGCTTAGCCTCCAGGTGATGGCTGGAGATCTGGAATTACAGCTGATCTCCAGGCCACAGATATCAGTTCCCCTGTAGAAAATGGCTGCTTTGGAGGGTGAACTCTATGGAATTATACCACGTTGAAGTTCTTTCCCTCCCTAAACACTGCCATCTCCAGGAATTTCCCAACTTGGAATTTCAAGTATCATGTAAGGAGACTCTAAAAATGGAAGAACTTGGGAATCCTGTATCCAATCACAGAAAAAGTAGTATGCTATAAGCCAGGATTAGAAGGGCTGAGGCCCAGTCTCTAGCCTACGTTGTCCTGAGACACAGACTGCTAGAATGTCTGGGACTGTAGTGGTTATTTTAACTAGGCCTCAGTTGAATCCTGAAAGGATATTGTTTCATAGAATTGGAAGGAAGCTTATAGGCCCAATCATTCAACTTCTCTTCATAGGACTTGTTTTCTAGACCCCAATCATCATTGTTTCTCTCCTCTGAATCCGTTCCAGTTTATTAAGCATGACTTCCGAGTGGATGGGCTACAAATCAGCACTCTACTGGTTCGAATCCCACTATTGCCATGATCTCAGTAGGTGGCCTTGGGTAAGTCGTTCCTCTCAGCCCCAGCTGTATTGTGGGGATAATAACAACACTGACTTTGTTCACTGCTCTGAGTTGGACATTGATCTGTCTAAAAGAGTGGTATTATAAGCGCAGTTATTATTATTCCAGGTGAGGTTTGACTAGCACAGAATTGAGTGGAACTATTACTTCTTGTGACTTGTATTCTATACATTCAGTGAATTAACTGCCTTGTTATTACTGCTGTGCATCCCTGCCCTGTTAAATAAACTTAATTCTTTTCCCTTTTCCCTTGTATAACAGGAACATTAGGTTTAGTTTCTGGTCACTTTTCTGGGCTACCTTACTGTTTGCTCTCTGATTTTTTTTAGTAGTCTGGAGATATTAAACCATATGCTTAAGGCCTGTGGCATCCTGTCACTTCTGTCATCTCTTCTTGCAGTGGAGTTGTAAGACTAATAATGGAGGAAATGAGGTTGCAAAATTGGCAAAAAGATGACTGAGAGCCAAGCTACAGGTGACAAATTACACTTGCCTGGCAAGTGAACAGACTCACGTGTATTCCTCCCTGTTCACTTGCCATTCACTTGCTCTCCACTTGGTCAAGTGGAGCGCAAGTGAATGGCAAGTGAACAGGGAGGAATACACATGAGTCTGTTCACTTGCCAGGCAAGTGTAATTCGTCACTTGTCGCTTCGCTCTAATATTCAGATAATCTATATATCTGATTTTGAACCTGGACCCAGAATGCGGATCAAAAGCCCCCAGGTTTGCAGGAAATCTTAACTTTTTAATACATTTTAATACTTTTTTATAGGGGTAAATTGGTAAAAGAAAATTTTAAAAGATTTAAAATGCTGAAATCTCCCATGATTACCTCATAAGATCTTGGCATCCTTTTCAAATTGCCTAGGCATCTATGGATGACTAGATAATCCAGAATGGCTGCTACAGTTTCACTTCAGAAATTGGAGGTGATGCAGGGGGAGTGGGGGGAGTCAGCTGGCAAGAATGATGAAAAGGGTGGGGGAAGTGAAGCTAGAGATGGAAGAAGGAAAGAAAGATGGAGCAAGAGGGGAGGAAATGGCTGGAGGGAGGGAAGAAAGTGGGGAAAAGGAAGAAACTCAGGATCTGTGAGCTGGAAGAAAGGTTAAGATCACGTGGGGAGGAGGAAGACCAGATTCCACCCCCCCCCCAATGGTTCCCCTGCTTGTATTTGTCAAATTCGCAGAGTGCAGTTTTCAGAAGCAGTTCCAAGCAGATGCACAAGTAGTTCTAAAGCTTTCTAATCTGGATCCCAGTTTACATAAACCAGATCCCCAAATTCTTGATTTATAGACCTCCGATGGCTTGAAGCTGTGAGTCTTGAAACTTGTTTAAAGGCCTACCTTGAGCTTGAGCATTCACTGCTTGCATTGGGTCAACTTTCATTCCAAAATGCTTCCTTGGATGTAAGACAAAGAGAAGTGTGGTTCTTGAAATCTTATGCTACAATAAAATTGGTTAGTCTTAAAGGTGCTACTGGACTCTACTATTCTGCAACTACAGACTAACACGGCTAAGTCCTCTGGATCCTTGGATGTAGTGCCATTGCAGGCCCTGCTAGGAGATGGCAGTCTTCCTCTAACACTTATTTTATGCCAGCTCTATGGCAGATGGCTGCTGTATTAATCCTCCCTTTAGATTTCCGTTGCCTGTCTCTGAAAGGGGGCAGCTGTTGAGCAGAAACTGGTGTGTCTCGATTCTTTGGTGGCTACTGGAACGGCTGCCTGGGAGCCCCAAATGATTCCAGCAAGTATTCAAAGCAAGGCTTTATAAAATAATATGCTGCAATAGGCAATCTTACTCTCCTCTTGAACTTTTACTGCTTCTGCATTCAGAAAAAGGACGGTTAGTTAGTGTGTGCCTCCTGAAGCATATAGGCAGAAGTCGCAGACGTCACCTAATCTGCATGCACAAACATCCTGATATATTTGGGGAAAAAAGAGATTTTGGACTGTAGAGGGAAGAAACGGTAGAATGGATACGAAGACACGTGAGGATGGCTGCATAGCCACTACCTGGACTTGAAAGTGATATAGTAATAAGTTCTGCTGAAAAATGAAAATGATTTCTGTATTCAAAGCACCCCACTTTAGAACAAACTGCAGTGGATAGATAATTTGATATTAAATATTTGAGTTATGCTTTCTCCGTCAAAGTTCAAATGGTGTGCTGATTTTGAGGTGGGCAGCTGACTTTCAGATTGGTATTGGACAGCCTTGTTTGTCTAAATGGGAAAGGGTAGAGAGGCCAAAACAAATGTGCTCTAATTTGAGGTGTGATGTTTGGGAATCTGCCCCTTGCCTTGAACCCTGGCACAGGTATATTTCCAGCATTCTTGTTTCTCAAGTTGTAGCTATACTTTCTTGTGCGTAAGTCTGTCTGTCGTAGTTGCTTAAGTGTTATTCACTTCTATAGGAGGGGAAAAATTGGAGAGAGAGGAGAAATTGCTGAGGTAAAACATGCCTCCTGAATTCCTCCCAACACTGAATGGCCTAGCCTCTATCAAGAAGGATTTCCGTGGCGGAGTAATGTGTCCATGTGCCGATCATACAAATGTTACCACCCATCCTATCCCTGCAGTTCAAGGCCTTTCCCAGCCTGACAGTGATACGGGATTTTGGGACAAATATGACTTGGCAAGTTTTCTGATGTCCTAGAGCATGATCTAATTTTGCGTGCTTATTTTGTTTATTAAAAATAAAAAGTACCCATTGGTAACTTTATGCTCCAATAGGAACAGATACTTAAACTGAAATAATGGATCACGAAAGGAAACTAAAGTGTGGGTTGGTGTGAGCTAATGCTGACAGGGCATCTCCCCCCACTCCCCAGACTTGACTATTTTGTGTGTGTTTATATATGTTGGTACCCTCTGAAAGCTTATAACAATAACTGCACTTATATACCGCTCTTCTAGACAGATTAATGCCTCACCCAGAGCGGTGAACAAGTTAGTGTTATTATTATCCCCTCTATACAGCTGGGGAGCTGGGGCTGAGAGGAATGGCTTATGCAAGGCCATCTACTGAGCTCATGGCAGTAGTGGGATTCAAACCAGTAAAGTGCTGATTCACAGCCGAACTACTTACTCACTATGCAACAGCAGCAGTTATATATGCTAAAAATTGGCATGAATGAATGAATGAAAATGTCACATGCAGTGTTGGGCTAGGCCAAGAAATCCTGACTTTTGTTAAGATTGTATGTGACGTGGTGATGTTCATGCTAATAAATAATAACAGTTTAGGGTGTCCCTTAAATTGTTCTCAGTATTTTTCATATTTTGGAAGATACGGCATTAGCTTCGATTTGGAAGTGTCGTCTAAATCTTCTTTTGGGTTCTCATAAGGCAGCTTGTGGAAGATGGGGTTGATAAAGTCTATGTTGCTGGAGGAATGTACAATATAACTTGTTTAGGTTGTAGACCATCTGGGTGGTTTTTGCACAATGATTGGTAGATGGAGTCATGGATACTCAGGCAGGTAGGAACGGGGCTGGTAGGAGGGGAAGCAAAAGAGAGTCTAGTGCAGCTTTGGGGCTGATTCACACTATGAAGAAGGATTGTATGCTTGATTTCAATTGAGTATGAATGCAGTGATGTTTGACTGCAAGTTATGAACTTGTAAAATGGTGTGGAGGAATTTTGGGCAATAGCGAATGGCCATGTTGTGTATCCTGACTCTGAGGCACCCATCCCCTTTTTAGTGTGACAGCATGTATGGCAGGGTTGTGATGCAGCTGTATATGTAAAATATGAATCACATTTTGGGGGCAGGAGTATTTTCTGTATTCCAGTGCGTTGAATAAGACAAGGCAAAGACGCAGCAGCGCACTACAAATCTAGATATATTTACGCATGGATTATTTGGTACCTTATATGGAATGGTCATTGGTAGAGCAATTATAGATCCGGGCATCATGCACAACTGGATGTTTCTTGCATCCCCAGAGTGCAAACTACAATCAGTATCTGAATTACAGTTTTGGACTGGACTGTAAACCAAGCAGTTGGTTGCAGATCCTTTAAAGGGGTTGCGGAGTATTATTTAGCTCTCTAGAAAATGTGATTATGAGTGGCTGTGGTACATTTGCATTACTTGAGTGGAAATTTTAAACTTACTCATTTTAAAAGGCTTTGTCACGTTTAATACTTGTCAGCATGCTTCAGATCAGTGCACTTAGTCTGATCCCGAACGCAACGTTTAACTGAAATGGGTAGGGCTGGGTTTTTTTCAAGATAATATATTTAAAAATGGGTGCTATAAATACAGAGCCATGCACTGGACCTTGCTTGATTTCCTCAAGTACAGTTTGCAGGCAATGGCTTTGGGTGGGGCAGTGTGTTATGTGCGTTTTGACAGGCTGTGCTACAGAATAAAAATAATACGTCATTCTCCTCGGGAATTTCTGTGCATAATACTGATTGCACTAAGTGTGTGCTAACTGGGTGGGAGATGCACAATCCCTTTGACTTCTGGTGTGATATTACAAGTTGGGGGGCAAGGAGAAGGATGGAGAAAATGGGAAGTGTAGGTCTAATGGGAGAAACTGTTTTCTACTCCCTCTTCTCCCTTCTACTTTTTAACCCCCCACCACAAAAAAAGGAGACTGTCGCACTACAAATTTCCTCTGCATGAGAACATCAGGACTCGTACGTAAAAAAAGAGTGTCTGAACCCCCCCAAAATGTAACTGTGGCTTTTGGAGGGCCATGTCATAATTTCTCAAAATATCAATGTGAACACAAAAAGGAAAGCAAACAAATCTATTAGAAAACTTATGTCTCAAGATATTGTTCTGTGCTTCTTAATGCTAGTAACTGCCCTTTTATGTCACAAAAAGTGGCTGTGAGGGGAAATGTTTATTAATATTCTGGTCCTGTAGCAAAGAAAAGCTAAGTTATTGTTATTTCTAGCATCTTTCAGTGTACAGAGTGTCTTGCCTCCTTTATAATTTACCTCTGCAATGAACTCTCAAAATAGAGTAGGCTTGAGAGATTGTTGTGACACAGCCAGAACCACCCAGTGATCTTAGGGGTTGATTATTGATTTAACAACAACAACATTCAATTTATATACCGCCCTTCAGGATGACTTAACACTCACTCAGAGCGGTTTACAAAGTATGTTATTATTATCCCCACAACAAAACACCCTGTGAGGTGGGTGGGGCTGAGAGAGCTCCAAAGAGCTGTGACTGACCCAAGGTCACCCAGCTGGCTTCAAGTGGAGGAGTGGGGAATCAAACCCCATTCTCCAGATTAGAGTCCTGCACTCTTAACCACTGCGCCAAACTGGCTCAGAGATAGTGACACCCATATCATAGGCCAGGGTCCCCAATCTTGTCGAGCTTTGGGCCACTTTTAGCTTTTGAGGGCAGGGAGTTGGTGCCACCACAAAATGACTGCCGTGGAGGGCCAGGGACAATTAGAAAATGCCTGTGATGGGGTACACGATCACAAAACATTGGGAAGTTGCAAGCCAAGTGTCCTCCTCAGTTCTTTCTGAGTTTTGCTGCTCCAGTGAGGTGGAGGAAAGCCAGGATTAGTTCTTTGCTTTGGAGAAAGAGCAAATGGATGTCAGGAAAGCCATCACTGAGTGCCATTGTGCCCGTGGAAACCATGCTGGGGATCACTGTTGTATGCTTGTTTATCCAGCATCTTATCCATCCTTCCCTTTTAGAATGGTCTGTCAATTCCCTAGCTTTGCTATCCTTGCTGCTACTCTGGTTCACTCTTACCCTTCTCCACGATTCTCTAGTTCTTTACCATTACTTCATCCCGGTTTGTATTCCTTTTAATGCAAAGGGAGCAGTGGGTGTTAGGAATCCTGGAACGCCTCTTGTATTTCATAAGAATGTGCCAAAAATCATACATCTTAATGTCACCACTCAATGGTCACAGCTAAGGAATCGGAAACTGTTGTCGTTTGTAGTGCAGCCAGAGATTGCCTTATGGCCCAAAGCCAAAATTGGCTTTTAAGGGCGCGACTGTGCCCTTTTCTCTGTGGTTTTGTGGGTTCCATATTGTTTCCAGCTGAAGGAAACATTTTGTCTCTAGACATCAAGACGGCAGCTCATCTCAGCAGCACCCTCAGCCATGAGGTGGGCCAAGATAATAGATTTTTCGCTTCCTTTTCCTTTGTCTTGTGCTCTCCAGGCACCTTCCTGGCACAGGGCCTGGCCCAACTGGCAGCTCTGTAGAGTTTTCACTGAGTCCTCTGGCAAAGGTGCTGTGCTGGAGCTGCTTTGAGCTGAACCCGCAGTTCCTAGATTGCAGCTCAGTTTAAAAGCCAGGAGATGACTTGTGCATTTGCTGCTCAGAGGGCCCCCTTCCTTGCCTGTCTTCTGCATTTTAATCCATGCCCCAGGTCTTTCGTCGCCACCTCTCTTTATCCTCTGATTCTCTTGCTCATGACTGCCTTGCCCTCTTGATCCTGCCCTGCAATAATCAACCCCATTATCAATCCAGGATACCCATTGTTTCCATGGTAACGCCTTGCAGTGTCAGACCCAGGATCATGGCTTCCCCTATGCGCTTGGGAAGGAGAAGCCTTAGCCGGAAGGAGGCAGCTGCTCCTGTGGACATAATTTTAGAAATGTGAGGGATTTCAGATATCTCAGCAATAACTTTAATCAGCACCACCCAGCTTTGCTAGCCAGTCTTCCCACAACAGCCTGTCAAATCATTGCAACAGGAATAGTTGGGGGTGCATATGGGAGGGGGGCAGGATCACAGGCCTTTGCAACCAGAGCTTCTGGGAAATCAGTCTCTAGTTGGTATTTTTCACACAGAGTTTACAGCAAACCCCGTTGTGAAGCAAGGAGAGTTGGGGTTTTATGTCTGTTCAGGACATTCTTTGCCCTGGAAGTTGCTAGTCCCTGAGAATTTTGTTCAGACTCAAAATGTCAGACCTCCAATCCTGGAACATTTGATGATGAAAAAGTGGTTATCACTGAGTCCATGCAGAGGATGCTTCTTCTTTGTGGTTTCTGTGATGCTCATGTATGTGCAGAAGAAATTTGGGAATATTCTAGAATTCCAGCCAAGACATTAGCATGGAAATCCCCTCCCATGTGGGAGAGTTTTGATGTGGTGCATGCCTTGACTGGCTCTCTTATATTTGGGATTAGGGTGCAAGCCTTTATAAGTCAGTCAGTCTGTATTTCAGGCAATTACCCCTGCCTTCCTTTACAAGTTATGTTCTGTTTGGAATCCATGTGCAGGGCCAGTGTAGATCCAGATGATCTAGTGTGTGATACTAGCATGAGATTCTCACTATACGTTTTCTGTAAATGTACATCTTCTTGATCTGCATTACTGACCCAGTGTGCTGTGTAGCAATCACTGCTGATCTTCTGAGATTGAGTGAGTTATGGCATATAGCACCTCTGTTGCCATTGTAGGCTCTGTGTGGGCAATACCGACTAGAGATCACTCTCCCAGTAGGTCTGGTTGCAGAGGCCTGTGCCCGCGTTTGCCATTGTCCTCTGGGGTCTTGTGGTATAGAGTATTAGACAGATCCTGTGTATTCCTGGGAATTCTCTAGTGTGGCATGAAACTAAGGCATCCTGTGCAGCAAGTCCATGTGGTTGCATTCAGCAAAACAGCACATCCTGATCCCTTAGGGGCTGTAAACAGGGCTAAGTTAAAGTCACCATGCACTTAAAAAAAGAACAACAACAAAAATCAAAATTCTCCAACATGGTAAACTAATTTCTTCAAACGAGATAAATTGTTCACCTTTGCAGATCTTTGCTTCCAAGTCATAGGAAAAGGTAAGTGCAGAAGCACTATTGTCCACCCATAGGCTGTTCTGCTTTGTTTCTGCTCCCTGTTTTTCAGCTGGTAAGATTTCATTGTTCATTTCACGAATCTGGGTTGGTAGCACTGGTGATGCTTTTTCAAGCTTGTTGTATATATGCTGGGATCTTTCTTTATGCAAAAAAGAAGAGGAGGAAAGCTGAGTGTAGATGTGTGGCAGCGATCTGTGGCATCATTCCTCAGTGTCTGTGCTGTCAGAATTGTATTTCAGCTCTTCTAAGGATGCTCTGGAGACATTGTGGCATAAAAAGCATAGCATTCATTCAGGATACTTGGGCTGCCGTTGTGATTGCCCAGTTGTTGAACGGCGCTGATGAAGAGATGTGGGCTGCTTGGATGTTTTCCAGAGGGCCTAAAGCCATGTCATGAGGTGGATACTTGTACTCCTGGTTCAACACCACAGTACACAACCAGAAGCATGAGAAGCATCCTTGACCACGGCAGGTGCATCCCTAGACACCTCCATGATAAAAGCAGGCATTCTTGAAAAGATAACTAACAATTTACACACTCAGAGACATTGCTAGATAGCTCACAATTTTATGAGAAATGGATGCCCTTTTATGACTATATTACAGAGAAAGAATTGCAGGCACCTAACCAACTTTGCCGAACTATATTTGATTCATAACCTAACTAAAACAAATAAGAAAAGGAAATCAAAAGATTATGATGCCAAGCTTTATTTATTGCTGTACTGTTTTGATAGTAGCATATAATGAGGACAGAGTGTCTACTTACAACTCCTATACTTTGTACATAGTTCATATCGCTTTGCATTGCTTGTTATTATATATATTTTGTTACCTTTGTATCTTCAATATTTATTCAGTAAAATTTGGGGGGGGGGGAATAAAAGCCGGCATTCAACCATGAGGACTGCATAGCTTTGGTTGGTCCTATTCTGATCTGTGAGGATTTTTAGGAGGTAAGAAGGGCTGAAGCCACCTTCCCTTGTGTGTGAATCAGGAACAAGGGAGACCCGGCTTCTGTAACCGATCCTGTGTTTGATCATTTGAGAGCAAGATGAAATTTAGCAAACTGCCCTCTTCCTCTGTACAAGCAATTTATATAACCCTCATAACCTCTTAGGGTGGCACTCACTAGTTAATGCCCTTTTAAAACTTTTGGGTTTTGGTTAGCTTCCAGAATGAGTGCAGGTCATTTAGACTGTGGAAGGAGATTTCTTTTTAACCAGTGCTGTGTGTCTGGTTTATCTGTTGGTAGTTGGAAAGAGGAAAAGTTGGAAGAGGCATTGAAGGAGGGCAACACACGAGATGCGCAGCTGTGCCCTCTACGATCAGCTCCATATCTTGGGTTCATTGTACATTCCTGGCGGTGCTGCTTGTGTGTGTGAGATCTACTTTGCAAATGGGCACGATAGTGCTGTCCCCATCCTTGCTGTGTTAGGAGCATCATTAAAGTGCTGGATTCTCCTTCACCACAGTTTTCCTCTTTAAACAGGGGTGTTTAATTGCCAAATGGCTCATCACTCAGCGGTGCCAATACAGTCACACCAGCAATGTCACAGTGGGATAGATGTGATAGAAGAAGGATACAGTGATGGTGGTTGTGCAAAGGGTTGAGTTGGGGAGGGGCATTGCTGAAAGAAGATTGGACCTGCTCAAGAGAAAGTGTCATTGAAATTCTGAGTGCAGTCAAGGCAGCTGTGGGAGAGCCCTAACCATCCAGGAATCCAGGGGCAGCAGGGCATGGCTGATCACTTGGCAGGCGGAGGCGGTGTATACTTTATTATTAGAATGCAGTGGGAGGGGGGAAGCTAAGGCACAAAGTTAGGATGACTTCGCTGCCAAAAAGCAGAAACACACACAAACAAAATGCGAGCAAATGCTGATCTCCATGGCTAATGATGGAGCCTTAATTCTATGCTGTAACATGTTGCATAAAATTGCTGCTTTATTGGATGCCATATTTAAAATGAGTTATAGTTTCTATACAATATCACCCCTCCCTCCCAATATGGATTGTCTGTGGTCTAGTATGCATGTTTTTGGCAGTGGTCAAGCAGGTATGCTTGGATAGTTTTGTAGAGTTTGTATTTTTTGTATCTCATATTGCTGCTATCTGCTGAAGGGAAGAATGGTTACATTTCCAGGCTTTTATCATTTATTTACCAGGACATAATCACGTGCTCTATGTGCATGGTAACCAAAGTGCAGAGCAGCTCCTGTTTCCTTCTGATGGGCCATCTCTGTGCTTGGGGACTAGAAGCATAAAAAGAGTGACCTGGGAGAGCCAGGCCTGAGCCTCTATTTATCTGGTGCAGCAGAGCTAGCTTGGTGAAGGATTAAACGTCTATACTGGAGTCGTGAAAGCGACTCTACATCTTGCTTTCCATATGTACTGGAGACAGGGCTAACATTTTGCATCCATTTTGCTAGTTGCAAAGGAATGGTGTGGATAATAAACTATTTTTCCTTATAATAGTATTGGTTTCAGAATAAATTATGAATTGTTTGGCTCTTACAAGTAAGATCGTATGAATGTCTACTGAAAAGTAAGTCCCCTTATGCAGGAATGGCAATTAACAGTCTATAAACTGTTCAGAGTGAATCTTTTTCACCTGTTAAGATCCCATTCTCATATAACCTTATAGCTACTTACCTCTATTTTCCCTTTTGTTTTTCACTCTCCTCCTGTGGTTCCTCCAGCTATATCTAAATTCATATTGATGGCACATACTGGGATGGCATAACAGGCCTAGTCTGGCCTAGTGCTCCTAGAGGAAAATACTGATCACAGGCAGAGCCAGAAAACATGTGATCAACTTAAGTTGTTTAACACATGGCGCCTTGAATTTCATACTGCGCCATTGAAATAGGCCACTTAGCTTGGATTACCATATATGGAATAGACTGCTCTCAGGGTATAAAAGGGGTGGTAGCTTTGTTTTCTGTGAGGAACCTGAGGTAAGAGCCTGTTCCTCCCTTTATTGCAATGAAGACTTTCTGAACTCCTTCTACTCTGCCTGCCTTCTCAGTTGGATCAGGGGAGGATGTTTGGGCTAACTATCTCTATATATAAAGACATAGATGCAGAGGAGTTAGCCGTGTTAGTCTGTGGTAGCAAAATCAAAAAGAGTCCAGTAGCACCTTTAAGACTAACCAGTTTTATTGTAGCATAAGCTTTAGAGAATCAAGTTCTCTTCATCAGATGCATGTTACAGAAACTGGTCAAAAAATTTCTGTAATATGCATCTGACGAAGAGAACTTGATTCTCGAAAGCTTATGCTACAATAAAATTGGTTAGTCTTAAAGGTGCTACTGGACTCTTTTTGATTATATATAAAGACAAGTGTCCTGACTGACTCATCAACGCCCAGCCCGAACCCTTGGGCCTAGAAGTGTGAAATTTGGGCAGGACCTTCCTTTTGTCATGTAGAGGCTCACTAAGAAGGGATTTTAAGAAATTCGTCCCCTAAGGGGGGGTAAAAAGGAGTAAAATGTGTTTTCCCATAGGGATACAGCTACCCTGTGTGGCTGGCAGGGTGCTCTTCCCTGTTCCCGCCAACTGCCACTCTTCCCTGAGGTCATTTGCATATGCGGCCTTGATTGGTCATCATCCCAACATTCAAAACACTATACAGGACACATGCAGACCCTCAGGACACATTCAATTACTCCCAGTCATTGAAAGTGTCTTGAGGTAAAAATACACCTCCCCTCTAGGTTTGCCAATCTCCCTGTGGGGCCTGGCTTTCCTGTGTGGCTGGCAGGCTGATGGGTCAGCTGTAGAACTGTGTTCTGAGGTAAAAAGCAGGTAAAGGGAACTGGAGACAGTTGAAGAAAGGCAGTACAAGACTCCTGAAAAGGGATTTTATATAAAAGTCAGTATGGCAGCTGAGTTTTTAAATGTTCATGGGGAGATGGTGCATGACCTTTCTAGGGGCCATTTCAATGCGAACCTCTCACATGAACCTGTCGAAGTGCCCACCACACCACCCCTCCCTCAGTCCAACTCCACCACACACCTCTTGCCGCCATCACCTCTAAGTGCCCCCAAGAAGCCTCCTGCCAGACACTGTGTAAGATGTACTGATGCTAAAAGGAGGTAGCAACTTAGAGATGCGGCAAAAAAATATGCACATCATACTCCTACAGCGCAGTGAGCAGCAGTGACCAAGTACTAGCAAGTCCCAAGTCCAAGGGAAAGGTGACCATCCCTGCAGGTCTGGCCACAGTAGTGACAACCCTAGCAGATCTAACAGCCATGATACACCCTGATATCATCACTATCATGGAGAAGTCCATGGATGGGCTGTGCAAGCGTGCCATTCTGACCCCCAAGAATGACAAGGCTGCCATCATTAATAAAACACAACTCCCTCAAAGGGCAGAAATGGAGTACAAATCTGTGGACTCAGTGGTGCAAATGGATGATTCGGTCCACTACCCTGTGGAGTTCCGCAACATGCTCAACCCTCCTGGCTTTCCAGCCCACAAGCTTCTCAAAGTGACGGCTCCAGTTATTCTGCTCCAGAACCTCAGCCCACCCAAATTCTGCAAAGGCACCAGACTACGAGTGAAAGCCGTCCACAGGAACATCATCAAGGTCACATTGTTCACCGGCAGTGCTGGGGGGGTGGGGAGTCGGTGTTCATACCACGCATACCACTCATACGATCAGATAACCTCTTCAAGTTCAAGAGACTGCAGTTCCCGTCAAGGTCTGCTTTGCTATGACGATCAACAAGTCCCAGGGGTAGATACTGAAGGTGGCAGGAATTGACTTGAGGGAGGACTGCTTTTCACATGGGCAGTTCTACTTGGCCTGCTGCAGAGTGAGCTCACCCAGCAGCCTGGTGATCCTAGCACCTCAGGGGAAAACTACCAATAAGCTCTACAAAGAGGTCCTTCAGTAGAAAAAAAAAGATTTTACGTATTTTTCACTTTATTTATTGCACTACAATTTTTCCTTTTAAAATCTCTTCAATAAATATTACATTTCAAAATTCACTACATCAGTTTTTGACAACACGCTTCGCTTTATTCAAACACCTTTATGAAGCTCTGGTATTATGCTAGTATACTACAAAACCAACTAAAAAAAACCCCACAGACAAAAAAAATGTTACATACCCATAAGTATTATAACTGGATTTAAAGTAGTTAAATACCATAGCGAAGCATGGGTATCAAGCTAGTCTGTATATCAAGCTATGTCCTGACTGACTCATCAACGCCCAGCCGAAACCCCTGGACCTAGAGACATGAAATTTGAGGAGAACATTCCTTCCATGATGTAAACACCCACAAAGAAGGGATTTTAAGAAATTTGCCACCTAAGGGAGTAAAAAGGGGTAAAATGTGTTTTCCCAAAGGGATGCAGCAGGCTGCTGCCTGCTTGTGCCACCACTCACTGCCAGCTTGTCCATTCTTCCCTGATTGGGCCAACCTTACAAGGTCATTTGCTTTTGCAGCCTGATTTGTCCTCGCCCCAATTCTAAACAGTATGCAGTTGCTATTGGGGTCATTGAATGTGTCCTGAGGTCAAATGCACGTCCCAGTCTTCCCCTCAAAGTTCATTAGGGTTGCCAATCTCCCCGTGGGGCCTGGCTTTCCTGTGTGGCTGGCAGGCTCCTGCCTGCTTGCACCCCCCTCTCTCTGATTGGTCAGCTGTGGAACTCTGTGTTCTGAGGTAAAAAATCAGGTAAAGGAAACTGCAGACAGTTGAAGAAAGACGGCACAAGACTCCTGAATAGGGATAACACTTTTCACTTTATTCAAACACCTTTGTGAAGCTCGGGTACTATACTACAAAACCAACTAAAAAACACAAACCAAAAACATTTCATAGCCATAAGTATTATAACTGGATTTAAAGTAGTTAAATACTGTAGTGAAGCATGGATATGAAGCTAGTATGATATGTATTGTCGAAGGCTTTCACGGCCGGAGAACGATGGTTGTTGTGGGTTTTCCGGGCTGTATTGCCGTGGTCTTGGCATTGTAGTTCCTGACGTTTCGCCAGCAGCTGTGGCTGGCATCTTCAGAGGTGTAGCACCAAAAGACAGAGATCTCTCAGTGTCTCACAACAACCTAGTATGATATGTTCCTTGAGGTGGGAACTTTATTGCTTCAGTTACCTTGTAAAATACAACAGACACAGATGGTATTATATTCTTAAAAAACAGCTTTCTTCATAATTATCTGAACCACTGCTTAACAAAATATCTAGAATTAGATAGAAGTTCGACTTTTCTTGCCAAGGAATGCTGAGGACAATATGAGGTATATTAATAAGTATATTAGTTTCAGAATAAATTGAGTTATTTTGTTTGAAGTCTGATTTAAACCATCTAGAATCCTGGATCAAGTTCTGGTTTAGAAGCAAGAAAATAAACCAATGGTTTGCAATTTGGATGAACTAGGGTTTGCTGCTGAAGCCAGTAATTTCTGAGATGTGTGTAAGGGGAAGAGAGTAGGTTGGGAAGGAGGGTGAGAGTTGGAGGAATTCCAAGGCTCGTTTCTGTAATGGCAAACTGAGGCTAATCCTTGTGTGTAAATTGTGCCTATTTCGCAAAGTCATGCCTTCCTGCCTCTGTCCAGGTGCGAGACAGATCCTGGCCGCCTCTGCCATTTGTGGAATCCATGTGCTTGATGGTGGATCATGTCCCCTTCTCAAGGTGAATTCCAGCCTCTGAATTATTTGAATGACATGATCAGCATTGGGGAAAGCACAGGAGAATTCTAAACAGCGATTCCTCTGCAGATTTTTTTTCTTTTTCTTTGGTTTAGGTGAGTCTTCTTTTTCTGAAAGCATTTTCATTCAGCTGAGCAGGATAGTGGTAGGTCACTATGCCCCTCTGAGTGTCGTGCTCTGCTGCAAAGCTAACAAATGCTCTTGTTCAGTTTCTCTTGTTTCTTGTCACATTTTTTGGGTAAAGCCAGCTTGATGAGTTGAGTGCATTACTTCTGAGCACTGCAGCTTTCTGTTGCCTTGTGCTCTTGTTCCTGCCCCCTAAATAAAAGACAGAAGAAAAAGAAGCAGCCAATTAGAAAACCCCTGGGCCACAAGTATCCAAAGAAAGCTTGTTGGACTGATGTAACAGGTATGTCTTCACACATCTCAGCATGTCCTTTGTTTTACATAGGGAGTATCTTTTCTTTCTGGTCAGCACCATCATTTGTGAGAGCATCTCTCCTTTGCTACAGACAAAATAAGCTGAAATCCTTTGCTATATCATTTCTCTCCACCTTGAAAAACTGCCTGTGGAAGATAGGAAGCGGCAGGACCTCTGAAGGGGTGACGATGGGCTGTACTTCTCCCTCCCTCTTTGAGGGAAGAGGGACCCCGTCCATCACTTATTCATGTTTGGGGAGGGCTTCCCCCTCATTCTTTTCCGTCTTCAGTCTCCCTCTCTGCCACCTCATTGCTGGGTTGCTTAGCAACCGTCCAAATTTTCCTCTCTAATTCTTTCCTCCCTCTTTGCTCGCCATAGATCTCATGCTGGCCTAGGGCCTTTTTACACCATTTATTTGTGAGGTAGCCCCTGTAATGGAAGGTTGTCATAAGCTTTGAGTCACCAGCTCGGGTGGCCCATTGATGGATCCTTAATGTTGGGATGCGGATGCAGTAGCCGTTTGATAAGATTGGCTCCATGTTGTCTGTTTAGTGAACAATGAGCTTGGCATTTGCAGGGAAGACAGGCTTAGCTGCCCTCGCTCCATGGTTTCAGGTGTTTGATATTGAATGCAGCCAATGGGGGAGAATGATCTGAACGATTCCTTCCTAAAAGATAAGCATACACGCTTCCTTGAGCTCTGTGTGTGTGCGCGCATAAGGGTGGAACTTTTAGGAAGGTTCATGCTGCAAACCTGATATGGGGATCCTTTTTTTAGACCAGGCCTATGCGCTTGTTGTTTCTGCTTTAGCAGAACACGTACGATTCTGCCAGCGTTAAAGGTCTCTTGTTGGCACAATACCGAGTCATGCAGCTTCCAGATGCAGATATGGCTTAAGGGTTTGTGCTTTTGTCTCTGGTGTTTTTGTGATTGTTTGCTTTCTGGACAAATTGGGGAGGGGCTTTTTTGTGACAGTTTAATTTTTTTTAAAAAGATACAAATGCTGGTTTGGAAGTTGCAGAACTGTAAAGCTGGACAACAGTCAAAGGTCATGGTCAATGGCTTACACAGAGCAGAGAGTTCTGAGGGCTGAAAAATACTCTGTGGGCTGATTCATGCAATCTGTGGCTTCTCCTGCCTGTTCCTGGGCAATGCATTCTCCAGGAGAATATAAAACGCAATTTGGGCGCTTAATGGGTGCAGCTGCATATTCTCTGTGGCAGTTTTCAGGAACACAGTAGAATGTTCTTTGAACTTTATATTAACAGAAATAACTCCTGTGTAGCTGTATTTGCGAAGGGCCCAAGAGTTTGTTGCCTTATTCATGCAAATGCATCCCCGGAGAAAGTTGGGATGCCTAACACTTGAAAGAAGATTTAGTCTATGACTAATTTCAAACATGCCACTTAAAGCAATCTCCTCCACCCCCATGCAGAAAGGTGCTTTTATCAAGTTTCTCAAACAATTTGTGACTGTGCAGGGATGTTGATTTACAATTCACTTTTGGCTTTCCTGTGCTTTATAATGAATGTTTGATTCTAGTCAATGTGAACCAACTGGAGCACTGAGTACTACAAGCAAAAATCTGGAGGGGCGAAGTATACCAGTGACAATTTCAGAAGGAGACACCAATTTGAAATTGCTGAACTACTTATTTATTTTATTTAAAATATTTTATGTTCCCTTTCTACCCATCTGGAGGTCCACCCCAAAGCAGTGAACAATCAAAAACATTAAAACAAACTTGAAATACATAGTATTAAAAACAACGATAACACACACACACACAATTAAAACTATAATTTATCTGGAAGTTTGATCATATTCATCTAGGTCTTAATTGCTACCAATTTTCTTACCCATTACAGGTGTTGATACAGCGTTACTAATTTTGCTAAACTAACTAATCATCTGTGACTGCTGTTATGCATGGACACTGCACTGTGTATCTTACACACATCTGAGCTTTGCATAGAAATGTCATATGCTGTACACTGGAGGCCATTGGGGACCGCCATGAGCAGTTTTTCTCTCCCTATGTATGTTACCTGATTGTTTTGTGATCCATTCTGTTGTCAATGCTGCTCTTAAGCCGCTGAATTTAAAATATATTATTGTCAGGTAATTTATGCTGCTTATTTTTACCTCTCCGTTGCTGCTTTTAAAATTAGCATGCTGTTTTTGACCCTTTTAGGATTTTTGATAGTGGTTTTGCTGTTTGCCTCTCAATCTGTTTTGCTGTTTGTCTCCTAATCTTTTGGTGTTTGGTTCTGTTGTGAGATGCCCGAAAAAACCAACTTGATTGAGAGTTGTGGGATAGGAATATTTAAAATAAATACATACTTGCCAGCTTCATGCATCCTCTGAGAAATAGGCTGTAGTCTATAAAAGCTTATGCCATAATCAGTGTTAATCTTTAACGGGCTCTGAAGCTCCTTTTGGGTTTTGTTGACAGCTGTAACAGTAGAACAAGGAACAGAATTAACCCATACTGAAACATTTTGGGGTAGAAGGGCAGATTGACAGATGGGAAGCCGTGTTATAGCGGTTCCTTATGTTCTTTGATATGAATTGGTAGATGCCAAAAAAGATGATTCAGACTTGCAATAACAGGAACCCCTATCGCAGATCTGATATGATCTTTCCCCTGCTTCTCCCCCTTCCCCATCGAAATGTGAATGCACAATCAGTGCACACAGAGAATAGATGTCCAGGAGAATTCTGAAGATCCCCCTGACGAAGCTGAGGCGAAATGCGTATACAACATTAAAGAATTTTCTCTTTGCACCAATTTCTGTTACTTCTTCGTTTTGACTTGACTTGGTGTGGCCCCCCTTCTTCTTCATTGTTCACTCATTGCTATGCCACCATTTCTCCCAGGGCAGCTTACAACAAAATATTTTAAACTTGCAATAAAAAAAACTGGGTCACTGTAGAGATTAGAGCAGGGAAGCATGTAGACTTGAGTTCAAATCCCCACTCGACCATAAAGTTTACTGGGTGACCTTAAGCCCGTCACCCTGTTACCTGACCTCTCTCATGTGGTTGTGAGTATAAAATAAGGGGGTGAAGACACCCTTCTATGCTGCCCTAAACTCTTTGGAGGAAGAGGAGGATAAAAAAAAAATAGGTTGAATATCTGCCCCGTGGCATGCAAAGTAAAGCATTTTAAAGTCCCTTTAATTTTGCTGAAAAGACGTTTGAGCATTCATTACACCTCTTCCATTTTTATATATTTTGAATTTTATGTACAGCATAAAATATTTTGATTGCAAAAGACATCCCCTAACTCAAAGAAGCACAGATAAGATATGTAATCTAGTCTTCTTGACTAGGGGGTAATTTCTGGAGGGGGGAACATTGCAAACAGCCTATGAAGCAGTTGACTTCCTATTTAACGGGTCAGGAATCAAGGCTGAACAAAGCTTTTCTTGTCCAAGGCCATCCAATGAATTCAAGCACAGTGATGGAAAAGAAGCCCATGGATTAAGGCTTGGTTGTGAGCTTTAGTGGCCTGTGAATTGGGAATGTCTGTTTATGCTGCACGATTTTACAGGGCTGCAGTTACACGGCTTTGCATGTGGATATTACTGGCAGTGTTTTATGTTCCCAGGAGCAACCACTGCAGCTTTATTAATAAGGGGTTGTGATACCTACATTGACAATTAATTCTGATGTAGCATTTTTCACATATTTACCTCCATGGACATTCCAGAGGTACTCCTCTGGCCTTTGTTTCTGTGCCTCTGTGCATTGTGTGTGTCTTTTAGCAAAGGATCTGGGATCTTTCACATATTATAATAAGTAGCAGAAAATCAGCCACATGAGAGTCTTGAGCTTCTGCTTTTTGCTGCACATTCTTTTTTTCTAAAAAGGAAACAATCTTGTTTCCCTGCATGAAGACGCATGGGCTGTACACTAACTGCTGCCCTAAACTCTTTGGAGGAAGAGGAGGATAAAAAAAAAAAAGGTTGAATATCTGCCCCAAGCATGGGGCAACATGCAGGGACTTCTCATTTTGGATGAGGCAACATGCAGCAGAATGTAGAAATGCAAGATCTGCATCTGTCTTTCCTGCAGCTTGTTGTGATGTGCAAAAGAGTATCCTGATATTTCCCAACTGGGGAGATAAAGGATGCAGAGGAGGAAGCTAGGCATCAGCCTCCTCTGCATCAGCCAATGGTCAGCCAAAAGGGTTTATTACCTCTCTGAGTTGAACCAATAAGATCATGGCTCAAAAAGATGCTTATGAGACTTAGTGCTGCCCGCTGACTGTTCACTCTTGTAGAGCACTGAGATGGTCATCTTTGCATCCATGGCATCCATTGACACCTTTCATGGTGCCTGCAAAGTGTTTTTAAAAAGTGGGCGGGGCCAGGTAAGATTTTCGCCCAGAAGAGCTTCTGATTGGTTGTGCAGATTTTTAAATGTTGATTCGGCAGCAGCTGCCATCATAGCACAAGGATTTTCATTGTATGACCAAAGATGAGCTGTATATGTGCAAGAAAATGCTGTAACCTGGATAGCTCAAGCAAGCCCAAACTCATCAGATCTCAGAATATAAACAGGGTTAGCCTTGGTTAGTAATTGGATGGGAGACTTCCAACGAAGACCAGGATTGCAGAGGCAGGCAGTGGCAAACTATCTCTGTTAGTCTCTTCCAATGAGAGGTTGCCATAAATCAACTATGATGGGGCAAGGAGAGCACCATGCGAAATATGGCGGATGCTCCTTGCTGAAGCTTTGGTCCTCGACTGTGGCCAAAACAATCATAAACAGCCAGACTGCACATACAAATGATGGCAAAGACAGGAGCAGGTAAAGCAAAGCCTTCCCAGTCAAAATCTATGACAGTGAGAACTTACTCTGCGTTGGAAGAACAAAAAACTAGCAAAGATCTCTCTCCTGGTAAGGACTCTAAAATGGTGGGGCGGGGCTCCCATTCAGACAGGCTGATGAAGCAGGAACTTGCAGACTCTCTCCAAGAAGTGGAGAAGAGAATTATAAATGCAATCTCTGCAAATCTAGCTGAAAAAATAAACAGCTTTTTGGAGCCCATAATCAAACAATTGAAAGACATCAAAGTCTCTATATCTGCGGTTTCAAAAACAGCAGAGACAGCCCTAGAATTAGGGCTCACGTTACAGGAAGAAATAAAAGAAATCCAGACAGTGGAAGACAAGTTAACTGCTAAGATGATTGAATTAGAAACACAACTTAAAACGAAACATTTAAAATTTAGGGGTCTACCAGAGAAAGAGGAGAGTCTCTATCTTTATTAGTCTATCTTTATTTCTTCATGGCTGGCAGAACTTGTTTGATTACAAGCGGGCATTGCCCCTAGCATTGAGCAAGCCTATAGACTGGGTCCCTCCAAGCCAAAAGGAATGCAGATCCCAAGGGACATACTGGTGTGTTTTCAGGGCTGCAGATCTAAAGAAAAAACTTTGCAAGAAGCCTGTAAGCAAGGCTATTTAATGTACCATGATAAAGAAATACAAGTTTATCAAGACCTCCCATCAGAAACTTTGCAAGTGTGTCGCAATCTAAAGCCTATAACTAACATTTTATTGAGACCTAGTATCAAATACAGATGGGTTGGATGGATCGTGTGCAAAATTGTCTGTGCTTCACAAGGGAACCCTGTACTACGCTTGAGACCTGGCAGAAGGACAAACTCTATTAACTACACTCTGAAAACTTTACCTGACTTATCTGTGAAACTTGCAATAAAGGACTTGAAAATCTCTAAAATGATTGGCAAAGAGAGGAAATCTAATCCTAGAGTTCAGCAAAATGGCTGACTCCAAATTACTCTCAAACTATTTTTGAAGCTGTGCCTTTGGCAATCTTTAAATAATGTATCTGTTGGTGCTAGGGCGGGGGCTGTAGGTCTGTGGCTTTCAGTATTTCCCCCCTTTTAAGTGTCCCCCCCCCCCCAGGAATAGAGCCCATAGTCCTGTACATTTCCAACCTATTTTGTAAGGCTGGACCCAGGAGGAATGATTGTTTGTTTTATGTTATTTTCCATAGAGATAATAGTAATGCATATAACTGTAAGAGGGATAGAAGCAAGATGGTGACAGGGGAAGGGGGGATCGTTTGAACTTGACTTGTTGGAAGGACCAGAGAATTTAATAACATTTATTAGCTAGGGATATGGCTATTATAACTGCATAAAAGAAAATATCTATTCATTTTAGCAAGTGGACTTAATAATCTTTTATTCAACCTCTTGACAAGAGCAACTACAAACTTTTGAACTCTATGATCAGCCAGGAAACCAAATGGAGTAAACCATATCCAACAGACTCCTTAAATATCAGGGACTCTGCACTTGAGTGTAGGATACCCTTAAAGCTCTAATCCCCATAAATGCTTACTTTATTAATGAAAATATTGTAAGTACTTTCCCCCCTGTATATAGTACCTCTCTACTTGTTTTTATTTTATTATTATTTATTTTTCTTGTAACAAGCAGTTAAATTTGTAATCTAATAGTTAAAAGTTATCTGTTCTAAAAAAAATAAAAACTGTTTTCAAAAATAGAAAGTAAAAAAAAGCTATGACTTGACAGCACTCTTCACCGTGCAAGAAAATATTTTTAAACAATATGTTCATTTTATGCTTCACTTCCTGTGAATTTTGTGGTTGGTTCCACCTCTTGTAGCAGCCTTGTTGTTGTTGTTTTGTTGTTGTTGTTGCTGCATCCATCATACAGTGTCAGAATTCCAAAGGGGCCCTTAGGTCAAAAAGGTTGGGGACCCCTCCTCTACTCAGATTGGCAGCAGCTCTTCAGGGTCTCACATAGGGTCTCCAGGGTTGCACATCACCTACTTCAGACGCTCTGCCACTGAACCAGAGCCCCTCCCCGTCTTTGATTTCCAGACAGTTTGGGATTGGCAATGAAAAGCTATGTCTATAAAAACCCTCAATTTTTCTGCATAGGACTTGGGACGTTTCCCCCCAGTAGGCAAAAACGTTTTCTTGCTTGAACACTCATGCAAGAGACTCTACTTTATTATTATTATTATTATTATTATTATTATAGAGGATGATTTAAAATAAATGGCTGCCAGTAGCTCTATAGCTAAAGTGCTTTAATATTGCATACATTTATCACTTCATTTCAACATGGAGTAATATTGGGTAAGCTTTATCAATGTGTTTCAAATATATGTTAAAATATGGGATAATAGCAAGCAAGAAAAAAAGAGAAATGAGTTGGAACATCAGTTAATAAATGTTGAGAAAGTTGTATATCTCTTTCAATGCATTGTAAGCTGTTATGACCACCAAAGGCAAATCTTTGTGTGGTTTCAAAAAGGACCATTACAGTGTATTATAGTTTGACTTCATTTTGGAGCTAATTTTAAAATCAGAGCTGGGGTTCTAATAAGAACCTTGAGGCTGTACTGAAGTACCCAAGGAGCTGCGAGCAACCTACTTTCTAGGTAGAAATCTGTCTCATTGCCCTAGAAGATCTTCAAACATTTATTGTATATGAAATTCATATTCACTGCTGAGTCATATGCAGTGGTTTACTTGGGTTTCGGTAATCTTTGTCATTCTTCTTTTTTCCCTTGTGGAGTTTTATACAGCATTATAATTCTATGATATATAATTCTGGGCACATATAATCTTGCACTAATTTTTAGACAATCTTACACGTCATTCTGGGAAATGTCTCCAACCGATGCCCAAATTGGAAAGGGGCACTTGTCTTGAAGCAGGCTTATATTTGCCATGATTTCTAAATTACAGGCTTTTGCATTTTTCCAAGGCCCAAATTCTTTTGTAGGCATAAGATACGTTGTGGAAATGAGCACAGTGCCATTCATCTGGGGCTTTCTGTGTTCCATGTAAGGAAAAATCTTTGTTTGGAAGCAGCTGTCTTTGTCCATGGTACATATGTTAAATTTTGTTTCCAGGGCCGTTTCCAGACGGCTTACCTGGCTCCGGAACGTTGCGCCGTCTTGCGGGGAAAACGCGAAATATCGCATTTTCTCGCACGAGTTTTGCGCGACGTCGCATGACGTTGCGCAAAACTCGCGCAAACGCGGTATTTTGCGTTTTCCCCGCAAGATGGCGCAACGTTCCGGAGCCAGGTAAGCCGTCTGGAAACGGCCCTGCTATGCTATATCAAGTTTTAAAGATTTTTCTGTGACTGAAACTATAATCACAATCTATCCAGATGCAATAGGTTTGTGTAATCTAGATTAAATTACTGCAGTGCGCTCTGTGGTTGGGGGCTGCCCTTGAAATATGTTTGGAAATTCAATTGGTGCAGAATGCTGCAGCTGGGATGTTAACTGAAGTGGGTCAAAGGAACCATATCACTTTTGTGTGGTCCAATATATGCTTGGCCCCAATTTGTTTCCGGGCACAATTCAGGGTGCTGTTGTTAACCTCTTTAAAGGCCTACATGGCTTGAGACCAGCATAGGTGAAGGACCACCTATTCCCTTGTGAGCCTATATGACCTTTACGGTCGTCTTCTGAGACCCTGTTTCAGGTGCCCCAGTCTTCTTAGATTAGGTGGAACTCTCTCCCTAGGAAGACTTGCTTACCAGCAGCTATCACCAGCGGGTAAAGACTATTTCATCTTGCGTTCCCTCAGTGATCCCTCCTTCCTACCAGATGTTTTATTGTTTTTATGTTCCTATATTTGTATTTTAGCTTGCTTTTAATTGTTTTAAGGATGGGTTTTTTCGGTTTTAATGTTTTTTAAGATGTGTTTTCCTTATGTATGTTTTTTAATCTGTAGGCTAGTGTCGTGACCCTGATTAGGGAAGAAAGACAGGGTATAAATTTGTAAATAAGTAATAAGACATGAGATTTTTGCAATTGGATAGTGCTTGTGAGAAGTAATCTCATGCTCAGTTTGTGAATATTTTTTTTTACTGTGTGAAAGGATAGGCACACAATTATTGATGCATTCTTACAGCTTTTTAATGGAGGGGGGAAATGCAACCTTTTCTCCTTAGGAGTGAAATGGATCACTCCAGGTGCTGCTTGAGATCCAGTGTGGTCCATTTCACCACTCCATTGCTTTGAAACATCTGTGATTAGGAGTAAGAAACTGAAACTTTTTTTTCTCCCGTCTTCCTCCATCACAGTTGTACAGTCTTGAAGTTACCTGTGGCTCGTGGTAGTGTGGTGAAGTGTAGGAAGTAGTTCATATTGCTTGACAGAACAAGCCACCTGTATACAGGCTATGTTGGACTGCTGCAGCCATGTGGAAGGGGCTCCATGCCAGCACTTTATATTCCTGCAACTACTAACGTTTGTTTATGACTCACCAGGTGTTTAGGCCAATCCATGTTGCCAACAGCTTTAAAACACTGAATCATGTGGGAGGGGACACCTTCAGTGGTCTGTCTGACCTACGTGGGTTGAGATCCACCAAGCGCACATACCATGGCAAGAGTTTAAAAGAGCCCTTGCAGATGTGGTTAGAGTTTCAATGCATTGGTGAATGACAGTCCTCCAAAGATCACGTAACGGTATTCTGAGAGAACAGAGCTTTTCTTATAAGTATTGCTAAATCATTGGGAACAGTGTGTGCTTTCCAGAACCCTCATTTGTAATAGTGACAAAATTGACAGTTACACATGAGTCAGATATTTTGACGTTTGTAGATACTTCAGGTCCCATTTTTGTTTCCTTTTTTTTTTCTTTTACTTTTTCAAATGGAGGCAAATTTTTTTGGAGATATTTTTCTGTGTTGTGATTCTGAGAGGCTTGGGTGAACATGCACTTAGAAGTGTGCATATATATTGTTTAGCTGCTGGTTAAAGCCATAGCAGTTATATCATGATGAAGCATGGAATTTCTTTTTTATTTCATCTTGTTTTAGTGTATTTGATTGAATGCAGATTTGTGTGGTGTAGTCACAGAGCCCCTCCCTCCTCCAAGTAATTAAATCTGCAACCACTGCTGTAGTAACTAGTTTATACAGCATGTGGACAAAACAGATGTAATTTTTCCCCATATGTACTTATTTCTCCTTCTCCTGGGAGGGCTTATTCTTTTTCTCTAAACAAGGAAGGGTTGATGATGGCTACATCTGAGGAGGCCATAAACAGTTCTTTCTGGGATGTTGGATAGGGTTGCCAGGTCCCCCATCCATTGGACAGGAGGTAGGAGGCCTGGCACTTACCTTGCCTCACTTCCAGGAAGTGACATCATCGCATGGGCCACCCTGGCAGCACTCTCATGCTCCGCAGGGGCCTGAATGGGCCCCGGATCGGGCTGCTGCAGAGCATGGGAGCACAGCTGCACTCTGCAGCAGCCTGACCCAGGCCAATTCGGCCACGATTCAGGCCTGGGAGCATGCTGCGCGGCTCGAGAGCATACCCTGGGAGGTGTGTTCCTCCCCGCCAGCCAGGTAAGCGGGTGCAGGGGGTGGAGGGTGGGAGTGGGGGATTCCCTGCCCCTAGCAGGGGACTGGCAACCCTAATGCTGGAAGTTGTTATTCCGGAGACGTACACAATGCTGAATCTAGTGAGAGGTTTAACACTGTTAGCAGATTTTATTTATTTATTTATTTAATCACATTTCTAGACCGCCCTCCCCGTCAGACAGGCTCAGGGCGGTTTAACAACAGTTTAAAACAGTAAAAACATTAAAACATTATATCAACACTATTAAAATTGGCGGGTATAAAATATTAAAATACAGCATTTTCCTGCATGGGTGGTGGAAGGTGTTCAGTGGTATGGCCGGCGAGAGGACAGCCTAGCCCCCACCAAATGCCTGGCGGAACATCTCTGTCTTGCAGGCCTGGCGGAAAGATAACAAATTCAGTTTTCCCAACTGAACTGTTATTGGAGGGGAATGCAAACTACTAGTGTAAACACAGTATGTGTTGTTTGAATGTTGATCGGCACAGAGGAGTTTTTCAGTGTATACCTCTGTGATTGAGGGAGGGGGATTGACATTTTGAGACTAGGAAAGATCTAATTCCTCTTTACGTGTCACATTATTAATACTTTCCATTAGTGGGTGGAGCTTCCTACAACTCTTTGTCTCCATACTAGGATATGTTCCACGTGTTAGATTTCTACATGTCAAGCTTCTGTTAAAAGCACAGGATCAAGGATAGAAAAAAAGTTGACAATCCGGCTTCCAGTCAGAGCTGTAGTTATTACCTTTTTGCTGTATAAGAAGGAACCATTTCTGTTTCTAAGTGGTTTTTGTTGCCCAGAGCTGAATGAGGGTTGACCTAGTACCAGCTCTTCTTCAAGCGTTAGTGTAGAGTCTAGCACAGCAATTGCTAAAGCATTTGCTCTACTGTCCCATTTGAAGAGCTGTGAATGGCACCTAGATGATGCACAAGCAAGGTGCAGCAAGTAGCACTGGTTGGATACTCAGTACTGGAATATAATTGGCATGTAAATTGTTGAACACTTCCTTAACTGTTGAGGTCATTAATTCCAGCTTCTGCCTTGGAAAACAATTAAGAATGAATTATTTATTCGTATTACATTTTGCAAGTAAGTAAATAGACAGCTAGGCACACAGAATTAATAGGTGATGCAGTGATCTTACAGCACCATGCTAGGCAACTGCTTTTCAGATTTGAGTGAGTTCTTCGTTACCATGAAACCCTGCCCTTTAGTTTGTATTGAGCATAGAACTTGGGTTTCCTAATGTCCAGAGTTCATCCTGCCTTCTGGCATATAGACTTCAGATCTGCTACTTGGACCTTATAGCTCAAATAATAGGCGTTTAGCTATTACGGAAAAAAGGTGCAGTCTGAATGTGACAATAGTACTTGTAAATGATTTTTAAAAATCACTTTTTAAAAGAAATTTTAAATTTCTTTTAAAGTGATTTGCTGCTTTAATTTTCAAAATGAGGGAAAGGTGTGTGTAAGCAAACACTCATTTGTGGAATGAAAAAACATAGGAGGTATTCCATTCATACTTGGTTTTTTAATGTTAAAATGTTTTTTTGGACTTGATTCCCCCCCCCCCACCTGAGCTGTGTAATACAGTAAACTAACAACAATAGTAACCAGCAACACCAACCCTTTTTTGATAGACTGTATTCTCCCTTGCTTCCCCTAAAATCTATATATAGAAGAACATGGTCACATGTAATATCTTCTGTTTTCCTATTTTAGACACTGTTATCAACTTGCTTACTGTGCTTTGATTGACTTTCTGTTGGTTGGTTGTTCATTTATAGTCTCTGCCTTTCTCATTGAAACAAAAGGCGGGTTATAGAATTAGAAGACAGTGAAAGTAAAATAGTGTAATGCATACATAAAACAATGTAGTAAAAACACTATAACACTTGCAACACATTAAAAACTTGTTTGCAGCTCTGAATCTTTCTCTTGGAATATAAATCATATCCGAGGACCTCATGCCTTTGATAACAAGATGCTGAGGATAAACCATAGGGGATAAATATCACCTTTACATGCTTGGAAGTTTCCAGTGGCATCTGTCTGGCCTCTGTTAATATCACAGTACTGGAACTATATGAACCCTGGTCCAATCCAGTATGTCAGTTAGTACATTCTCCAAGGGTCCCACTTACACTTTCTTTTTATGTGTATCCAAGAGTATCCACAGCTTAATCAAATATGTCCTTTAGCTCCCAGCTTTACACTTGAAATCAATATAGATAGATCACGATGGGTAGCCGTGCTACTGTCTGTAGCAGTGGAAAAAGAGCAAGAGTCCAGTAGCGCCTATAAGACTTTGTTTGTCACAGTTCACTTCTTCAGATACCTGAAGAATCTGAAGAAGTGAGCTGTGGCTCACGAAAGCTCATACCCTACCACTAATTTTGTTAGTCTTATAGGTGCTACTGGACTCTTGCTCTTTTCCGCTTGAAATCAATACAGTTACGTCCAACAACCTCCCTACTGGCTGGAATTGTGGAATAAGTAAGACACAGCTCTTGGGGACTGAGGGCCAAATAGACCCTGAAGTCATTGCCACTCTTTGTGACTCCTAGAACAGCAGGAGGCGTCCAGCTTACTATCCTGCACCAGAGTAGGATTAAATATCCTGATAGTATCTTATGAAACCAATTTCATACGTCAGTTAAATGCATTGTTAGGAACTTTCTCTTCAAATTTGTGAGCTGTTGTAGAACAGAACAGAACCCCCTTTCTTTTCTTCTTTGTGTGTTTTTATGCTCTTCCCCACATGGTCACCTGTTTATGGTGCATAGATCCAGAGGAGTTAACCATGTTAGTCTGTAGTAGCAAAATAGAAAAGAGTCCAATAGTACATTTAAGGCTAACCAACTTTACTGTAGCATAAGCTATAGATGCATCTGACAAAGAGAACTGTGATTCTTGAAAGCTTATGCTACAGTAAAGTTGGTTAGTCAGATGCATCTGACAAAGAGAACTGTGATTCTTGAAAGCTCCAGAGTAGGATTAAGTATCCTGATAGTATCTTATGAAACCAATTTCCAAAGTCCTACATTTATGGGCTAGTTTATTGGGAGAACATGAATGCTGATTGCTAAAGCTTGTTTGTGCTGTCAGTGAGTTGGATCTTACCAGCTGCATCTCGGTGGTCTTTTCTAATGGGATTCTGTGCCTGTGCAGAGTCTTCTTCAGAACCTTCTAGAACTAAGCTTGGCACTGTTTTGGTAGCTGGCTCAACACACCCTGGGGGAGAAGGCATCTAATGTACATGCTGACTGGCGGTGGAGGCACGCTTCCTTCTTTCTTCTTTGACTACGTCAGTTAAATGCATTGCTAGGAACTTCTTCTTCAAATTTGTGAGCTGTTGTAGAACAGAACAGAATCCCCTTTTCTTCCTTGTGTGTTTTTATGCTCTTCCCCACATGGTCACCTGTTTATGGTGCATAGATCCAGAGGAATTAGCCATGTTAATCTGTAGTAGCAAAATAAAAAAGAGTCCAGTAGCACCTTTAGACTAACCAACTTTACTGTAGTATAAGCTTCCAAGAATCACAGTTCTCTTTGTCAGATGCATCTGACAAAGAGAACTGTGATTCTCGAAAGCTTATGCTACAGTAAAGTTGGTTAGTCTTAAAGGTGCTACTGGACTTTTTTCTGTTTATGGTGCACCAGCCTTCATTTTAAAAGTGGCTTGTATGAGTGGAGGCAAACTCCTCCAATTCAGATGACCCCTGGCTGCTGCATTCGGACCAGACTGTTTTCAAAGGCAGCCCCTGCGTAGAGTACATTACGGCAATCTAACCTAGCTGTAATCAGAGTATGGATCACTGTGGCCAGATGTAGTTGGTGCAGCAGCCAATGCTGATAAAAGGCACTATATGCCAAGACACAGACCTGGACCTCTGACCATAAGCCAGGATTCAGCAGCACCGTCAAGCCATGAACCTGCTCCTTCAGGGGTGTGCAGCCCTCTCCAGGTTGCACTCCTTAAGCAAGCAGCTTTGTCCTTTATCAACAGCACCTCAGTTTTGTCTAGAGTGAGCTTCAGTTCTTTGGTCTTCATCCATCCCATTGTCTTCTTCAAGCACCTATTCAGGGCTTCCACAGTCCCACCTGACTCAGCTGTTTAGAAGAAGTAGGGCTAGGTGGTGTCATCTGTGTATTAATGGCACCTTATTCCAGATCCCCAATGATCTCTCTCTCTCAGTGGTTTAATGTAGATGTTAAACCACATAGAGGAGGATCAAGACGGGTAGCCGTGTTAGTCTGACTATAGGAGTAGGAAAGAGCAAGAGTCCTGTAGCACCTATAAGACTAACAAAATTTGTGGTAGAGTATGAGCTTTCGTGAGTCACCGCTCACTTTTAAAAAAAAAAACTTTATTTTCCATTTTTAATATAATCAAACAGTACAAATGAACACATGCAACTGTAGAACAATATGTAACAACACCAAATTACAGTATATAATAAAGATACCTGATACAGAACAAAAAACAGAGATACTCATTTTGCAATACAATAGATTGCAACTAATATACACTATTCAAAAATAGACAAAATCGTATGAATCATGGGATCTGGAAACTGTGTTTGATCTGAATCAAGTATGTAATTGAGGTAAGGAAGCCACATGTTAGCAAAAGTAGATTGGAACTGAGAATTGTCCAAAGACTGAAGATGGTCAGCTAGCTTTTCCATAATAAAGAAGTCCCATATTTTATTATACCACGCTGTTAAAGGCGGCATAGTGGCTTTTTTCCATGACAGCTCACTTCTTCAGATACATGGAGGAGAAGATGGATCCCTGAGGGACACCATAGCACAAATGCCAAGGACCCAAGCAGCAGTCTTGCAGTGCCACCTTCCTGAGTTGGTTGGCCAAGTAAGAGTAGAACCACCAAAGCACGGTATCCCATATTCCCAACCCAGCCAACCTTTCAAAAACAATACTGTAGCTGATAATATCAAACGCTGTAGAGAGGTCCAGGAGAATCAACAGAGATGCCCACTCCCTGTCACTTCCCCAGCAAAGATCATCAGTTGGGGTGAATGGAGCTGTTTCCATCCCAGATCCAAGCTGTGCAGCCCTGCCCCTTGACTGCTCAGGCCTGAAAAGGAGATGCTCCCTGGGGCTGTCTGTGCTGCTGCTTGCCAGAGCAGACTGTTCCATCAGGGGCCGAGTTCTTCCAGCTGCTCAGCACCACCTTCTGGTTGCTGCTTCTGTTGTATAGTTGTATTGTGATTTTTTTTTAGATTGTTGTTTGTTTATTTAGGTTTTGTATTCTTCTCTGAGTCTTGTTTTGCAAGAGGAAGGTGGGATAAAAATATTCAAATGAATATCCAAATGAGTCTGAATTTGGATTGAAATGGGTCTAGATAATCTGTTTCCTCCAAGATTGCCTAAGTCCCAGAGCCACCAGCACCTGCTCAAGCACATTGCCCCCAAAAGGAATGTTGGCTACTAGGTGATAGTTGTTTAGGTCAGCAGGGTCCAAGGATGCCTTCTCCAGAAGGGCTTTCATGACCTCTTCTTTCAAGATGGTCAGAACTACTATGCCCTCCTGTAGAGGGGCTTTTATTACCTCCTTGACCCACTCAGCCAACCCAGCCTGGCTTGATAACAACAGCTATGATGGGGAAAGGTCAAGTCTAGACAGGGTGAGCCCCAAATTTCTAAACAGCTTGTCCACTTCATCAGGCCTCCTCAGCTGCCAGTCATCCATACAGCTAGGACCAGACTGCACTCCAGTGGTATCCTGAGATTGAAGAATCCCAACTGTGGAATCTAAGTCACTGCTGATGTGAGCAAATTTATCTGCAAAATGTTTTGTGAAAGCATCACAGTGGACTTGTATGTTTCCTGGATCTTCCCGTGTTGCACTGCCACCTGCTTTCTCATTCATAGATCAATGCAGACTAGAGTAGTGTCTTCACTCTGAATGTGACTTGTGATACCAGTTTGAGAAAAAGCTGTCTCCTTTTCCTGTAGATCCTTTCATAGGGTATTTGTAGTGAAGTGGGAGGGGAAGAAGCAGTGAAGGTTCACATCTATATTACTGAACCTCTGCTCTTCTCCTCCCGTCTCATTGCTAATGCACTCTGTACCTCTCTGCTCCCCTGATCTCTGAGGCTATGGTTTCCCCATTGCAGCACACACGTACAATACTTAAAATTAATAACATCAGCAAGTATAGTTGCATTTATGTAGGGGCGGCTTAAAAAAAACCCACTGCTGGTTCATTCAAGTACATTCATTTACATCAAAGAGAACTTGAATGTATGAGTGAGCCATCACAAATCACACACCATGGCTAAAGCTTTCCTGTCGCCTTGAAAGTGCACCGTGTTTTTCACTGGAGACCGTTCATTTATCTGACTGCAAGTCATCAAGTGCTAAGTAACCAGGTTATGAGAAGTTGTGGCCTGGTGAACCATCTGATATTAGCTGGTGCTATTTTTTTCCCTCTCTCCTGTAAATGAGTTATTTAGTCTTGTCTTACATATATTCACTGACGTGGTTTGGCAACAAGGGTTAAGACAAGTTGAGCATACAACTAAAAGTATGCCAGTAAGATTCTCCTAAAGTACAGACATTAATTTCTCTTCTCCCTTTTGTACCTCCTTCCCTCTTTTCTTTCTGATGCCCTTTCTTCAGAGGGGCTTTCTCAGTTGTACGACGCTGTGTCAAACTCTGCACTGGACACGAATATGCAGCAAAGATTATCAACACCAAGAAACTCTCCGCAAGAGGTAAGCCCTATATTTCTTGGTACTTCTGAGTGGACCTTTGAAACTTTTATTAACAGGACAGTTTTCTGGCAGTGGCCTACTAAAGATTAACTACAAACTTTCTGCATGAATTCGAAGAGGCAAGAGGTGCTGCAGTCAAGAATTGTGATGAAATTACTAGAAAAATAATTGCCACAGATACTGTACAAGATCATCTTTTGGAGAGGGTATAGAATAACTGAACAGTCGGAGTCCTGTTGTACTTCTCAGTGTTTTCAAAATGCAGCTGGAATTTTTTCTTTACATTGACAGAAGAGCTGGGGAGAGTTTGTCGTTTTCCAAACATTACTTTCACCCTTGGGTGTCTTGAAATTTACCACAAGTCCAAAGGATGGAACTTATACTTTATAGACTGGAACGAACAGGTTGGTAGTGGAAATTTATGTCTGGAAAGATATATCTACAGGATTAAGGAAAACAAAGTCAAGGAAATTGAGTTTGCTGAAGCAATAGTAGTGTGAGTGATTAACCCAGGCCTTGTGATAGTAGGACTGGGTACTAGGTGAGGATGGGACTAATTAAACCATGAAGTAGTAATTTGGAAAAGTCTTTTAGCACTAATGAAGCACCTCCTAGTGTGCTTTGTGCTTATACAGTTGCTCCTTTTTAAAAAGGCTGGAATGAAAACTTGGGTGTAACCTTATATGTATTTGATGATTTGAGTTATTGTTGACAAGCTTGTATAACTAATGTGTTTCCATGTGGATGGGAAACTTGGTAGCAAATTTAGATTATTCATGGATTTTGCTTAACAATCTTGCATTTTGAAATGTGCAGTGGACGAGCTGTGAGTTGGCCCTTAGCAAGTTGCCTCCGAACCTCATTTTATTTTCATGAATGATCTGCTGATAGCATGAAGACTGAAGACCTACTCATGCTTACTTGGGAGTGGCTCCCATTGATGTCACCGAGACTTACTTTTTGCATGAACGTGAATAGGATTGCCTCCATATCTACCCCAAATCTGGATGCATTCGTGTAAAGCTGTGCCAGCCCGCTCTCTGAATTGCAATAAGTTGAATCCTTTTTAGGTATTTCATTTGAGGGTACCCAACCATGCATGTTGGGCTCACGTGTGTACCTGCAGTCCTCCCATTTCATCTGGCGAGGTGCAGTGTGCAGATGAGATGATGACAGCGCATATTGGGAACATTGTGGGGTAGAATGTAGTCCCAATAGGCATGGTTAAATACCAGCATAGCATCCAAAAAGGACTACTGGCTCCATAGAATTATGGACAAGGGCTGGTTTTCACATTGCTTTGATATCTTATCAGTTCTTGTTGCAGACTTACCTGTCTGTTTCTTACTTTAATTCATAACATATTCTCATATAGGAGTGTGAAATCTCTGTGTTATGGAAAAAGAATATGAGGATTTACCTTCTACCCAATTTAGGAAAAACACTTGTGTGCAAGATTATCTCTGTGGCACTGCTATAATTAACCGTTAACCTCACTTCCCTAATGAAAATAGTCAAATATAGGAAATTACACTGAACAGAGTTGTTCAGAGTGAGAAGTTTCTCAGTGTGTTAAAGCCCCAATATAGTTTTAAATGAAATAACTAATAGATTAAACAGGAGGCATGCAGGGTACAATATCCCTGGTCCTTTTGAATGCTCTTGCTATGACTGTCAGTCATGTTCACACCACAGCTGATTGCTGGCATAGATTTAATGCTGTTTCTGGCCAATTGTAACTGTGTCATATGCAGCCATTATTTTTTTTCTATATACTTCTGAATATTGTTTCACAGAACTAGCCGTATTACAGCTTGGCATGTCTCACTTCACCACTTTGGGCTAGATCTTTTATCATATCTTTTGTTGCTCCCAGTTGTTTAAAACAGTACACAAAAAGGACATTTGGAGAGATGTTTATCAACTAATGCTAGGATGCTCCAACCATAAATGGGGAATTTGTAGGACTTGGTCCGAAAAGAAAATATAGATATAATGGCCGTATCAACAACCTGGTGGAAGGGATTTAAAATCTGGAGGAAGAAGGCACATTTCACTGTGGTGTTGCTTTGTATTTAAGCAGGCACATAGTTCTATAGACTAGAACACTTTAGAGGATCAAACCCCCTCCACGGAAACACTGTGACTGGGAATACTAGGCTTAAAGTAACAGAGTACTGAGCATTTACTGTTGCCATTCTACCCTTTTCTGATGATGATCGTAACTTGGAAAAGCACTCAAAAAGATGGCCAAAGGAGAAAATGTTGTAATAATGTGTGACTTCAGCTATCTTTGCATTGACTGGGTAAATGTACATGTACATGGCATTAAAAAGAAGAAAGGTCTAGACAAATAAAATGGGGTTTTGTGTGTGTGGGACTATTAGTCATGGATCTGACTAAAGGGAAATTAGCAGATAGATAAACATGCTCTGCATAAGTAACAGTTGACTGTGAAGGATCCGATCTTTGGTTCCTAGTTCAATCAGGACCAGACAGATGAACAGATGCACACATATGGATGTCTGGGCTGGCTGTGTGCATGTGTTTCAGAGAGAGTTTTTGTCTCTACCAGCCACTTCCAATTAGGCCTTTCACTCTAGGGACAGTTTACCCAGGAAAACTGAGTGCCAAAGTCTTAAGCAGGGTTACTAACTTTCTAATTGGATTAGTGTAGTTTAGCTGCAGGGAATGATGCAAAAGCCCTGTTCGACTGTTACAGTGAACACACATTCATGTACTTGTGTGCATCTGTTTGTAAGAAAGAGCCAAGATGGTCATGTTACAAATGAAACTGTGGACCTGTACCTAGATGAATGGGGTGTATGCATGCGTGCACACGCGCATGCATGTGTGCAAATCACACATTCAGCTGTACATGTGTTGAATGTAACATGAGAATGACTTGGCGCATATGTGAAAGAAAATCAAGTGTATGCAGATTATATGTGCATTCCCTCTAACTTGGGAACAGGGCTAGATTTTGGAAGGAAAGCTTATTAGAAAGTGACAGGAGAAGCATTTTTAAAAGGAGCTCAAGGTTATCATTAGGCTAAACTTGGTGATTTGTATGAGGACCCAGAGACTGGCAGAGTTAAGTTAATGAGGCATATAATGCTTATCGGTAGCATTTAAAGAAGGGCATTATGGTAGTAGTAGAGAATAGCTGTCAGGCTGACAGATAAAGTGTTGGAGTCAAGTAGCGTTAATGTACTTAAGCTGAAGTGGGAGGGCATTCTTGACAGCGAAAGCTGTGAATGGATCCGTATAGCCCTACTCAGGTTTGGGGAGGTGGGATTTGAAGAGGAGAGTTTTATTCCGTTCTCTTCTCCCCGCCAATACTGGATCAACACACTGGCCTGCTTCTTTCCTTCTGTTTTGTAGTTCTCAAATAATCTCGAAGACAGAGGTGCTAGTTAGCATGTGCAGGGCGGGGGGAGGGATACTGTTTTATGCTCCTTTCTGATCCATTCATATCAATTCACTAGGTGGCCATTGTACTAAGTGAATCAGGAACATATACTAAAGAAACATATTAAAAACGGAGATCCTTTTGTAAAGGGGAATTTTCTTGTATTTCTATGGATATTGATAATATAAAATAATCTCCACAATAGCTTTTCTTAAAATACTTGCATTTTCCTAATTTCGTTTTGGTTACATCCAAAAACGAGCACATGGACCTTTCCGTCTCTTGCTTCCTTGGGATATTGGAATATCTTAACATCTCTTAGATTTAAATTTGAAACTGAGTCCCTGATTGTGGGTTACAAAGACCAGATAGTTCTCAGACATCTTTTGGAAGATGATTTTATGTTCTAAAATTTTTTGCAAACAGACATTTTCTTGTGCTGCATAGGAATGCCGTTTTAGGATGGAGGGGATAGGAGGATGTATTGGGAAGTAAGGAGTCGGCTTATTCTAGCTGGAATTGCCCTCCCCCTTTGAAGGAATAGGCTCACCATTCGCGGTTTCTGTTAGACCTGCCCTGGCAGATGAATGCTCTGATAGCATCTGTGACTTGCGGCACCTTTAATGAACTTTGGTTTATGCCCCAGTTATCGCCGTCTTTGAAAAGCAAGACTTTGCTATAGTTAACCATGCTCAAATAATTTTCAAGTTAGATTACTGCCTTGCGCTCTACACAGGGGTGCCGTTGAAGACTGTTCTGAAATTTCAGTTGGTTCCGAGTGCAGCAGCAAGATTGTTGGCTGATGCGGTTTATGTTGACTGCACTTTGCCAGTGATTAAACTTGTTAAAGACTATTTAAAGAACTATCCTGGTTACTAGTTTGTTTTAGGGCGTCATTCAAACTTGATCCTTGGCCATTAGGGTTTTAAATGTACCTTAGATTGTCTACTCCCATAGGAACCTGCTCTTCAGGGTGCCTTTTCTAAATGCTACCTTAATTCTATCCCGGATGACACTTTTCTTCATTTACTGTCTCCTCACTCACCAGTAACTAATGTTCTACAAAATTTAATCCAGTCTCTTGTTGCTGACAATTTTTGTACATTTCCTGTGCATTAGTATAGACTCTGAGGGAAGGGATTCCTGGAAGGATCAGAAAATGGCTTGCTACGATTTTACTTGTTCAGTTGATGAAACACCGTATGTGCCTAACCCAGACAGGTGGAGCTGTGAATTCTTTCAAGAGACTTTGGGAAATGGGATGAGTGTAGATGCCAAAGCTTTTAATGTGTTCAACATACAATTAGGAATACGTGTGGGAGACTATGGGAAGAGGTTTGGCTAAGGAGCCGGAACATGAAACGTGTGACAACTTCTGAATACAAGATTTGGAAAGAGCCAGAGTGTGAAGTGTGGAAAATTTCAGCCCCTTAATTTTAAGTTTGAGTGGTTCATTGAAACAGGGTCCAAGTGAAGACATCCAATAATTATCTGCTGCTGATGGCTGAAAGAACTTTCTACTGACAGAAGGCTGTCCTTGCGTTAGCAGAGCAGAGTCCGTGGATATTATTTGTGACTGGATACTTTTGTGGTGTAGAATTAAGGCAATAGAATAGACAATATTTATTTATTAAAACATACCCCACCTTTCCACATAGTTCAAGGAGGCTTTCTATAACACAGTGTTATATATGTATATTCCCCGCCTCTCCCTCCGGTGATAAAAAAACTGGTACATAGGGAAAGGATGTCAGAAAATTCTGAGGAGCAAGAAAATGGCAGAAAGATGGAGTGAGGTGCTACAGACCATACTCTGATTGTTTTTTATCCTTTCATCTGATTCTAGAAAAACCCGTTTGAGTTTTTCTATACCGGAGTGGCCAAACTGCGGCTCGGGAGCCACATGAGGCTCTTCTAGACATATTGTGCGGCTCCCAGAGGTCTCTGAGCATCGCTGTAGCCATACATTTCATTTTATTTTAGTTTATTTCCCTCCCTTACCTTCTTTCTTTCCATGTCTTTCCCTCCCTCCCTCCCTTTCCTTCTTTCTTTCCATGTCTTTTCCTTCCTTCCTTCCTTCCTTCCTTCCTTCCTTCCTTCCTTCCTTCCTTCCTTCCTTCCTTCCTTCCTTCCTTCCTTCCGTGTCTTTCATATTTTCAATAAAAATGTTGGGGTTGCTAGGTCTGGCTCAGAAAATACCTGGGGACTTTGGGGATGAAGCCTAGCAAGGATGTGACATCACTTTTGTGTTGTCACTTCCAAGTCAAAGATCAGGTGATGGTTCTTCCCAAGCCCCACCCCTTCTGATGATGTCACTTCCAGCATACTGCACCCAAACCCACCTCTTCATCTGAAGTCACTTCAATGCATCATGTCTTGTGGCTCTCAAACATCTGACGTTTATTCTATGTGGCTCTTACATTAAGCAAGTTTGGCCACCCCTGTTCTATACTAAAGCAATGTCTAAAAATATGCTATTTTAAACAAAATCCTTAAAACTTAGTAAGTTACCAGAAAACAAATTCTACAGTTTGGCTTTCCACTTGTTTCCTTAGACTTTTCAAGTATTTTGCAGAATTGTGTGTTCTAAAGTGCCCTCAAGTCACATCAGACTTATGGCAGCCCCAGCAAAGGGCTTTCAAGGCAAATGAGAAGCAGAGGTGGTTTGACATTGCCTTCCTCTGAAAAGTCTTCCTTGGTGGTTGTCCATCCAAGTACTGACCATGCTTAGCTTCTGAGATCTGAGGCTATACCATGCCACCTTCCCTCCTGGTCCACATATTACACATACTGAAATTCTGTGTAATGCTGAAAACATTTGCTTATAGTTCAAAAAGAAAAAGGTAAGGCTGCCATCTTCTTGGGCTGGATTGTTCCTTCTTAAAAATATGTTCCTTGTATGAACTTTGCATTTTTCTAGTATCAGTTTCCACTTGGCCTTTTGTTTGTCTTTGAATTCAATAATTGCAGCCATTATAACTCCTTGGTGCAATCAAATTGCCTCATGACCTTCAGTCACACAAGCTAAATTGTTGTTGTCTATCACTGTGAGAGATATTTCTGTCACTGAAATAATCCTTAAATATTTTCTGGATCTTTTCCAGGACTTTTTTTTTGTCATTTCTACTTTTGAAACTTGAACCTGAGAGTTTTAACAAAGTTGGCGAATACTGGTTGGCACAACTAGGAAGCAAAGCTGATACTTTAGCTAAAGCTTTCAAAATAGCAAGCAGGACGCGCCTGGTAATTACCAGCCAGTTAGCAGGTTATTGATTCTGTTCAAAACCGTGGAAAATACTGATATAAAACTCAATCAATGGAAATTTAAAAAACAAATACACAACTAAGCCTAGCCACTAATGTCTGTGGTGGAAAAAATTGATATCGTCACACTAACCTGTTTTTTTTAATTATTATTTTTATGAAGATACAAGAAACACAAGGGGTCTAAGTTATTGGTAGCTATTGTCATGCAGTGGCTAGATCTGGAAGATCGAGCTTTGAATCCCTACTCTGCCATAGAAGCTCACTGGGTGACCCTGGGCCAGTCACATATTCTGAGCCTAACCTGCTTCACAAGGATGTTGTGAGGATAAAATGGAGGGGAGAATGATGTAAGCTGCTTGGGGCCCCCATTGAAGAGAAAGGAAGGCTATAAACAAAATAAATAAAATTAAAAAACAAATACACAACAAAAACTAAAATTTCGGGGTGGGGCACAATATCCTCAAGCAAATCTGACTTCATTTTTTAAAATAATGATGGTACAAGAAACACAGAGGAATAGAAGTGGGATTGCCAGGGACCTGGAGTCCCTCGACAGGGGATCCCCAGGTCCCTGTAGTCTCCCGGCGGGGGATTGGGAGCCGGCACTTACCCCAGCTTCCTTTCTTCACACATGCACATAGCACGCGTGCACTCCCAGCTCACACGATGACATCACTTCTGTGGGGTCAAAGGGTGCCCCCAGGTCAAAGGGGGCTCCTGTTACCGCCGCTGCCAGCTCTTGCTGTGAGCGTGGCTGCTGCTGCCGCTCGCTCTCATTTGGTGCACAGGGGCCACAGTGGCAAGAAGCAGCAGCGGCGGTGGCAAGAGCCAGTGGCAGCGGTGGTGGTGAGAGCGAGCGGCTGCACTCGCAGCAAGAGCCTGCTCTTGCTGCTGCTGCTGCCACCGCCCGTTCTTGTGGCGCGGAAGTGCGCCCCCTGCCTGGGGGTGCACCGCACTGCCCAGGGAGGGGGCTCCCCAGGGAGTGTGCCCACCCCTGCCAGCCACATAAGTGGGCGCAGGAGGGAAAGGGTGAGATATGGGGATCCTCCGCCCCCTGCAAGGGAATGGCAACCCTAAATAGAAGCGTTTGAGAGATTTTGGTTATTGATCACATTTCTCAATTTCACCATGTTTAGCAAGGCATTGTGTTCATATTAAAATATATTGGCTCATTGCTAAATGACCATCTCCCAGTATCTGAAGCAGAAACTTTGATTTGGTATCCAGAACTGAACTTCTGAGTAATTCCATGAAAATTCCTATTTTCAGATCTGGATGTAAATAAAACTTCCAAAAGCTGCTTTTTAGTGGTTATTGATAGAGGATGACGGTAGGAACGTGTTCGGTAGAAGTGGTTGAAATTGTACTGCTCTTTGCTATGCTGGCAACTTTTACAATTTCTCTCTGCTGTGAATGGACCTGCTTACTTCAAGGAAAAGGTATTGTGACATATTTGGACATATAAATTACTGTCTCAGTTCTATACTTTCAGAGCATTTCCCCCCCTGAGTTGCCTTACACTAATAACAAAAGTGCATGAGATAGCATAGATGTCCAAGAGGGATTTGTTGCTACTAATTACTTAATATTATTTATCACTTATTTCTTTACAAATATTTCAGCTACTTTCCTAACTTAGGTCAGCCCCCAAAGCAACATACAAATAAAAATTTAATTGCCAAATTTAAAAAAAATCCACTTAAACAATAGACGGTTAAAACAGTGGAACAGCAAATTGAAATGGCAGTCGTCAGCAGAAAATTGTAAAAACAGGGAGTCAGCAATAAGCAGTAAAGGCTTGTAAAAATAAAAAACATCTTAAGCTTCTGGCAAAAGCTGCACCTGGCCAATTTCACCAATGGTCTATCTGGGTCAGCATTGTCTAGTGTGACTGGCTGCCACTTTTCCGGATCCCAGACAGAAATCTTTCGCTTCACTTATTACCCGATCCTTATAACCGGGGATCGTCTACTCTGGAATAAGGCCCAGCCCCATCTGATATTACTAAATAATACATTCAGTGAAGTGAATGATAGGGGATCTCTGGAAACACCTCACCCTGTATTTGCTAAAAATGCTGCAAAGGGCTAGCATGGGTGGTTTTTGCGACTTCAAATGGCTGGATTAGTTCTGAGTGATTTTATTTGTTGGCTTGGCCTGACACTGAGTTTCTGTAGGTGCATCCTTGGGATGCCGCAGCATGGAATAGTTGAACACAAGAGACTGCCTTACACCAAACCGGGCCTTTTGGTCCATCCGGCTCAACACGATCTACTCAGGCCGGCAGCAGCCGTCCAGGATCGTTGGGAAAGTCTTTCACATTGCCTGCTACTGATCCTTTTAACTGAAGATGCTGGGAATTGAACCTCTTATGCAAACCAAGCAGATCCTGTAAGTTATTCCTTAACACCTTGGAAACCACCTTGTCATGGCCAGGGTTGTGAAAGGATGTGCCTTTTGTGCCCTTCTCGGTGCATCCTTGTGGATGAAGTGAAGTGACTTTGCTGACTGTGAGTACTAGTCAAGATGAGTGTCTGTGAGTTCAGTCTGGTGATGCACCACAATTTTAAAGAGTGAGTTCCCATGGGGGAGGAGGCATCCTGCCTTCCTGTGTCCCATTTTTCAAACCCAGTAGAGTGCCGGAGGGGCATTTTCTGCCCTGGCCTCGGTCTGGTGGAATGCTCTCTAAATGGAGATCCGGGCCCTGCGGGACCCCCTGCAGTTCTGCAGGGCCTTCAAGACAGAGATATTCCACCGGGCCTTTGACTGGGGCCAGCATTTTGTCCCCCCTACTGACCACCCTGCCTTCCTTTTGCAGCTGTGCTGGAGTTACATCATGGCGGTGCCCATGGTTTATGGTGACTTTGCAGTAGCTGATTTGCTTGGTGGTGCCTTTTCATATTATTTGGACCAATGTGGTTATAATGTTTTTATTGTATTTCTAACCTGTATATCCTGTTGGAAGCCTTCCTGAGCCTGCTTGCAGGAAGGGCAGGATATAAGCTGAGCAAAATACATACATACATACATACATACATACATACATACATACATACATACATACATACATACATACATACATACATACATACATCATACATACATACATACTGGGGAACTTGCAGCTGCTGTGTGACTGTGGTGACCACAAATTAGATGCCCCATCTAGTTTGGCATCTAGCAGATTGGGTCTTTAAACTGCAACCCTGTGCACACTTAGTTTGGAAAGAAGTACTGCCGTATGCAACGGCTCTTCTAAATACGTACAAGGTCAGGTTGCCCAGCCTGTTGTTGTTCAGGTGCCTTGTGGATTTTGTGAGTTTGTTGTTGTTTTTGTTGTTGGAGCACTGAAGTGCTGAGCGCCGAAAAATTGCAGCTGGAGCTGACGTAGTTATAAAAAATGCTGAGAACTAGGAGAATAAGACTTCAGGTGGCTGAAATTGGATACGAAAACGGAGTTAATTCTTGTACTTCTGTGTGTGTGTGTGTGTGTGTGTGTGTGTGTGTGTGTGTGTAATGCCTGTGCTTCAAACCATGGAAGGGTTTGCGCCCCCCCCCCAGTTTTCACATTCAGGATACATTAAGGGCCAAATGGCATATTATATTGGAGATCTCTGATTGCCCCCCTTCCCCAGCAAGTAGTTTAGCCCCCAAAATACTCGTGCCCCTTTCCTCCATCATGGCAGTGCTGCAGGAGAAGGGGTGAGATAACTTCCCTCTGTGCTGCCTCCTCGATCCAGCTTGGGTGCTGGCTATTATTTAAGGCTAAACTAAATGTGGAGGGATCTGATGATGACGCCCCAGCATGATGCAGTTTGGCCTTGAGATCCATTCAGATTTGAATGTTGTGTTCATGTTTGCCTATGCATTTGCTGTTTTTTAAAAAGAAAGTTCTCTGACTTTTCATCTCTTCATCTTGCTCCATGTATTGCCTCTGCAGGCAGGAGATTAATCACATTTGAAAGATAGACAGAAGGCACGTTACACGGCAGTTCCATTATATAGTCAGAGGCTGTTTGAATACATGTAACAGTAAATCACTGTTCCATTATTACACAGGTGGTTACCTGCAGAGATTAGTTGCAGAGGGAAGGTCAAGTTCAAAAGTAATGGTCACTTTCATAATCTGCAAGACAATCACAGCTGTAGAGACCTTCTAGGGAAGCCTAGCTTTGTAGGGGTTCCTACCTTTGAAGGTGAGGTGCAGTGCAGGGCTTTTTTTCTGGGAAAAGTCGTGATGGAACTCAGTGGTGGAACTCAAGACTGCACAATGACGTCACTTTGGGTCAGCTGGAACAAGGGGGGAGTTTTTTAAAGTTTAAATTGCCCTCGGCGAAAATAGTCACATGGCTGGTGGCTCCGCCCCCTGATCTCCAGACAGAAGGGAGTTTAGATTGCCCTCTGGAGATCAGGGGTCGGGGCCACCAGCCATGTGACCATTTTTAAGAGGTGTTGGAACTCCGTTCCACCATGTTCCCGCTGAAAAAAAGCCCTGGTGCAGTGGCAGTAGGAGGGGGGGTTGTCTGCCATAGCATCTTGCTTGTGTACCTTCCTCTCTGTATCTGATTATCAGGCACCTACTTTTACTAGCATTTAGGTGCTAGGCAGAAACTGTTCTTTTTTGCCCAGACTTCAGATTGAAGCCGACTGAATTCATACTGTTCTTTGCTGCCTCCTGCTTTGCCATCTGCTGCGTTTGAGCATTTTATTTCATTTGTTTGTTTTTATGACAGTTGCTTTAAACAATGAATTGTAAGCTTCCTGGTAGACTATAGCTGAAAGGTGGGGTGAAAATAGTTTAAGTGTACTATAACTAGTTTTTTTATTTTAAAGTACTCGCATACGAGAAAGTAGAGGGGAAATTCTCCTGCAACAGAGAGATCAAACTCGTACCATATTTGCTTGGAAGCAAAGCCCATTAATTTCAGTTGGGTTTTCTCAGTTTGTGCACTGAGGACTGCAACTGCTCTTGTCCAAGTTTGATCCCTCTAGCCCCATGTGTTTTATTGGAAGCAGGCTCAGCTGTCATCTCCTTCTCCCAATCAGTACACACAGGGTCATTGTGGTGTACATTCTTTCTTGCCTAACAATGCTGGAGGGGCTACAGATCAATGGAAGAGCCCACGCTTGGCATGCAGAAAGTCCCAGGTTATCTCCAGCATCTGCACTTAAAAGGATTTCAAGTGGTGGGGGCTGGGAAAGGCCTCTGCCTGGGTCCTTGGAGAACTCCTGCCAATCAGGAGAGAGATAACCAGCGGCCGTAGTCAGTATAAAGCAGAGTCATATGTTCAACCTGTCTTTGCTTCCCTGGCATCTTTTCCTTGTGCAGCGCACCTTAAAAGCCACCTCGTATGAATGGCAGGTAGCAATCGCTCTTGGCAGGATGTTGTTATTGCACACCAGGCCTTCTACTGGCAATTGTATTCACTTGTCTCCCCCACCCTCATTTTTGATTTTCCAAGATTGCCCCAGAAATGAATGTTCTGTTCCCTAAAGATTTACATCACTTAAAGATAATCCTCCATAATTTTTCCTTTTAACTTATTTTTTCTTCTCTTTAGAAGCACTTGTGGGACTGCTTATTTTCAGAATATAGCTCAATAATTATAATATTCATAGGGACGCCCCCCCCTTTCTGGAAGCTGATGTGTCCTTAGTCTAACAATCTAAGGGGTTTGTGATGTAAATACATATGTTCTCACATTGGAGTGTGTAACTAAGTGGCTGTAAAGGTACATAAGCGCATCTCACCATCAGGATTATGTTTGTTCTGGGTTAGTTTCTTCAGCATAAAGCTGGAATATCCTAACACCAGCCTTTCACATTTCACTTTTTCCCTCTTTAAAACTAATATTCATATGAATGATATTTGAAATCCCCAAAGTAAGTGTGTGCCCCTGAGATTCCTTAAGGCAAGACTCATTTATGGTCACTTCCACATGGGGATTTTTCCCCCCATGTTGGCAGCCAGATAGCTCTGCTTCTTTTGGGTATCTTCTCTGATTTTAAAGGATAAATGTGGAGTGGCTGCAAGTGGAGCTTCCGTGTTGATGCTCTGCCCTCAGCCAGTTGCGGGGAGGGCAGAACTGAGCTTGGCGTTCAAAATGATAGAGCTCAGCTCTGCATTCACCCTCTCCCTTTCCAGCCCTGTAACTCCCCCGCCCCGGCCAATTCATAGCTGAGTCGCAGCTCAGCTATCAAAGAAGAAGGGGGAGATTTCCAGTCCTCGAGGGACCCACTGTGATTGTCAGTGCTTCTGCACTGATTCAGTGGAGGGGTGGTAGGTACCAGCTTCGTATGGTACAGGGATATTGTGTAGAAACAACGTCCCTACCTGCCTCCTCCTTGTTACTGCTTTGATAGGGAGTGCTGTTTCAGGGCCCCATGTAGAAAAATCTTATGCCAAATGGTTGTGAGTGTGCACTCCTGAGAGTAGGTGTTAGGAAGTCTGTTGGAAACTGGCCTTCCATTGACCCTGTTGAGAGATCAAAAAGAAAACTCAGAATAATTTTAATTCCAAATGCCTTCATTAATATTTGAACCCTTTATACTAGTTGCTAATTGGAGAGGCCCGGTTCCAGACATATGTCTTTGGGCCTCATACAAACTTGTAACATGCTACCCTCTCCCTCACACACCTAATTCTACTCCAGAAGTATCACCTCATAAGTCATGAATGAAAGTCCCTATTTCTCCTTTCACTCCCATGGTTCACTCTTGTGTGCTTGGAGGGACAAGTATCAGATGAAGTTCTCACCAAAAAGATAATGTGCTGGACTTAGGGTTGCCAGCCTCCAGGTAGTGGCTGGAGATCTCCCAGAATTACAACTGGTCTCCAGGCCACAGAGATCAGTTCACCTGGAAAAAATGGCTACTTTGGGGGGTGGACTCCATGGTCCTTTCCCTCCCCAAACCCCTATTTCCCCAGGTTTCTCCAGGTTTCATCCCTCAGATCTCCAGGAATTTCCCAACTTGGAGCTGGCAACCCTAGCTGGACTTTGTATTCAGCTTTTCATGTAAACGGTTTTATTTTCGGAACAGCAGGGAGTAAAATTTTTCCTTATTACTGTCCAAACTGAAAAGCTGTCAGTTCTTTCTTGTGTGTGATTTGGTCCAGGCATTAATGAGAGAACTCAGGAAATTTATGTAAAATGGAATAGCAGAAGATAATGATAGTCTTTGGAATGTGATCCTCCCATCATAAATGGTATATAGATTAATAGAAACACGAGCAAACCCAGCCCGTAGGTGTTCGGGTGTAGCTTTCCTGGAAATGGGATCTTGGACTAGCCATGCAATAGCAACATTGTTGTGAGAGACAAGAACTCCACAGGCTGTTTTAGGTTGTACTAAAGGAAAAGGAAGTAATATGATCTCTCCAGCACTTTAAATTTTTTCAAGTGAGGTTATTTTATTGATGCCACACAGGGCAGAAGTTTGAGATCTCTTAAATATGAGTCAGACTGGTTTTACGATAAATTTTAAAGTTTCTTGTTACTTTTACCATAAGGCACTCTGATTGTAAGTATAAGAGCGGAGGTGCCGTCACCATCAGAAGTAACCGCACATGATACAAGCCAGTACCAAGATCATAGAACTCCCTTCTTCCCTCAGTTATATCTGGTTGCAAAGTGGTTAAAAATCAACAGATTATTGTTTTAAATTAATTGATGCTGAGCTGGGGATTATTCTGGCTGTTGGAGCTTTGGGATCTTGTTGAATATTTTATTTTTGTACTCTTGACTGCTTGATTTTACTTTTCTTTTTCTTTATAGTGCTTGTTACAACTTTAGCTACTGCTCCTCTTGTAAGCCACCTTTTGTTTGGTGTATGTATTTTACTGGAAGGTGGGGCAGTGTTTCAGAGAGAGGTACTGTCCTGCTATGGACCAAAAGTACAGAATTTAAGGGCTAAACTTGATGCAACTGCAGTGAGTACACTTTGTGTTTGTATGGGGGGCAGGGGAGCAAGTGGAAATCCTTCTATACCTGGCCCTTTTGGTCCCATAAGTCTTCTCATTGAGATTCTCTAACACTGGAAGTAATCCCTGGTGGAAGAAAAATTGTGTTTAGCAGTTTGAGGGTGTAAAGTTTGAATAAGTGGAGTGTTCAGTCTCCCCAAGTTATGCCCATCTCTGCTATATTTTCAGACTCTTCTTCTCTTTCTTCCCACCTTGTTTTATATAGATTTGGCAGGGCTAGGTCTGGGTCTTCTACCATTGCATCTAGTTAGACTCTAATAAGTATGGATCTTATATGGGCCTGAGTAGCAGCTAGAAGTAATTGGCTTTACAGCTAAGATATGACTTAGATATAGTTGTCTGCCTTTTCTCTTAAGTATTCTTGTGAAAAGTGAAATCCTGCCCTCAAGTCATAGTTGACTTACGCGACCTCTGATGGAGTTTTCATGGCAAGAGCCTAATAGAGGTGGTTTGCCATTGCTGGCCTTTGCAACCCTGGTCTTCATTGGAGGTCTCCCATCCAATTACCTAACCAAGGCCTACCCTGCTTAGCTTCTGAGATCTGACGAGGTCAGGCTCTCCTGGGCTAGTATGAGTCACATAATTCAGATAGGCCATTATTTTCAAATGCCTATGAATCGAAAGCTGTGCATATTTGGCTTTCAAATAAAAAAGATTGGCTCTTATTTATTATGCCCCTATGGGGAAGCTTTTCGTTTGTCTGCTGCCCAGATTATCAGATATGAACAGCCTTTTAAAAATGAAGATTGTTTTGACTAACCATTGCTTATTTGTTACCTTTAAGGCAATTCAGTTTGTTACAGCCTCATACAAATATGTGAAGTCAAGTGTCTTTGTAAAAGATAGTATGGCAATAAGAACTGTTTTGGACAGGGCATTTTTTCAGCTGGAACGTGGTGGAACGGAGTTCTGGAAGACCAGAACCTCTTGAAAATGGTCACATGGCTGGTGGCCGCACCCCCTGATCTCCAGACAGAGGGGAGTTTAGATTGCCCTCCATGCCTGCAGTACAGAGGGCAATCTAAACTCCCCGCTGTCTGGAGATCAGGGGGTGGGGCCACCAGCCATGTGACCATTTTCTCCGAGGGCAACCCACTGAGTTCCACCACCTCTTTTCCCAGAAAAAAAGCCCTGGTCTTGGAGATGGGTTTTACTGAAAAACACTGTGTGATTGCTAAGTTCTCCTGTTAAGTATTTATTTAATTTAATGTTTTTGTTGTAATGGCCTTTGATTAAACAATAAATTGTGTGCATGTCGATAATCTCTTAAATAGCCAGCCTTGGTTACTGTGGAGAAACCAGCATTCCTTAAGAAAATCAGATAAAGCTTGAACTTCGGTTGGCTAGCCAAAAGACTCCTTTTTTCGGTTGGCTAGCCAAAAGACTCCTTTTTTCGGTTGGCTAGCCAAAAGACTCCTTAAAGTGCCAGAAGACTCCATTTTTGTTTGTTTGTTTTGTTTCTCCAAATTCCTGTAAGTGTCAATGTTCTCCTATAGTATCTTTGTATCAGGACCCTTTAGAAGTCTACCATCCCCAAACAAGACAAGAGTTAGGTTTTTTTCACATGGGCAATTTTTGCCACGTTTGGCTCCATATTTCTTCAAATTTTCTTCTGAATTCCAGATGATTAAAAGAGCAGGCAGAACACTCAAAAGAGAACCCTTGAAACACCACATTGAAATCTGAAGAGGGAGCTAATCGTCCAGAATTCAGAAGAAAACCCAAAGCATTATGGGGCCAAACGATGCAAAAGGCCTTTGAATAACTGAACAATCTGGATGTACCAGAAAGGAAGGCTAGCTTTTCCCCCTCATGTGTGCTATCAAGAAAAAAAGCATCTTAACTTCACGTATAAGCTAGTTATATATTGTAACAAAAAAACCTCCTTTTATGGTAACTTTTTAAGGTGGGATTGACTTGCCTTTAGGGTAAGGTACGCTATTTTCATCCGCGCATAAAATGTCTCTGGCCTCTGGCAACAGGTTTCACAAGTCAGCCATAGTTGCAAAAACAACTGACTTCTCATACCTTTGAGTAATCTGTAGCCTATGGTCAGCTCTACAATCAGATAGACTGCAAGTGATGGCCTCAGGTAGTGGAAGGGGGGGCAGTTTTCCATCCCACCCACCCAAGGTCGACTTCATGTTCCACTCACCTCTCTCCCTCTTCTACCTACGGCTTCCTTACCCTCCACCAAGGAGCCAGAACAGAGCAACAAAAATGATGCTCAAATGTGTACAGGAGAGGAAGGAATCCGTTGAGGGTTTGTTAAGCTCTACAGGGAATGAGTACCTTGTTGTATTGTTTTAAAGGGGTCTGGGGGGTTGAGACCAAACAGAGTTAGCTATCGGCTTGTGTTTGTGTGTGTGTGGCTGGCCTCAAGTAGCAAAATGTATGGAATTGGAACTATTGTCATTTCAGATTACCACAACTTTTCACACTTAAAAGAAAACTGCCAGTCCTGAGGTGAGAAAAAACTTCTGGATGTAGGCTGAATGCTCTTAATAATGCCATGGCTTTTGTTTAGAGAACAATACACAAACTTTTACTTGTACCCTTTAATTCTTTTAATTCTATTTCATTTATACCCCACCTCCCCCCACCGCCCGCATAGGGACTCAAAACAACTTATGCTCTTGAATCCTCACAAAAAACCTGTGACGTAGGTTAAGCTGAGAGTGTGTAACAGACCCACAGTCATGCAGCCAGCTTCCATGGCAGAGTGGGGGTTTGAACATGGTATTCCTAGATGCTAGTCCAGTACCCTAACCAGTACACCACACTGGCTCTCAAGCATTTCTTGTACTCATGTCACCTCCTTGAGAATTCCCTCCATTAGCATTCAAAGAACCATCTCTTTGGCTGATGTGAAATATTGCAGACTGCAGAGGCCAAAATGTTTAATAAAACATTTCTCCCTGATATCTGGCCAGTCATTTATATACTCACCTTCTGCATCTCTCTGTTTATTTGTTTTATATATTCACATACACATAAACTTCCCACTGAGGCCTGCTTTGAGCCTCCTTTCTTTCTGCCCCCCCCCACCCAATTCGAAAGGTTTTTAAAATGTTCTCTGTGCTCCGTGCCATAAAACTTTTACTTGATCTGTCAGTTTTTCCATTACTTAGCACTTCAAGATTTTATTTTGAGTATTTTGTGATATTTATAAATGTGTTGACTCTAGATTGACAGATCTACCTGAAAATTGTGCTAAGACAGTTAAAAGTTGCCTTGTAACTTGAATGATTTTTTTTTCTGCAGTAAGTAGGGGAGAACAGCCAAAAAGAAAATTGTGTCGCTGGGTAGCAAATAAGCAAAGGTAGCATTGGGCCAGTCTTCGATCCATTCTTGTTATTTATTTGTCTTTGAGATTGTCTTTGTCTGAATGCTGAGGGGATCTTGTCTTTGACATTTAAGGCTGAGGGAAAATAAGAACCCTGTTTTGAAGATACCGTATTGATTAATCTTGGCATTTTTGAAACTAGCCGCCACTGAGGCAGAATGGAGGCCAGGGGTATAGGCAGTTATTCTCAGCCTGTTTCTGCAGAACCCAGCATTTCGGTATGTCCAAGCACTTGGATCCTCCTGCCACAGAAGTAGTTCTGTGTCTTGCTGCTATATAGCTATTCCAGTCACTTACATATAGTATTGTGAGTGTTATTGTGAATGGCAAGTGAAGCTTGATGAGGTCAGGTTCTTTGACAAAAAGAATATTAATGGTTTTTAACTTCTCTGGATGTCTTAGAGGAGAGGCTGTACCCCAGCTCTGTAGTGATGGAGCAGGGTTTGCTCAACTTGAGAACCATGGAGAACTGCTGTCAGCATAGATAGTATCAAGTTAGATGCGGGACTTGGAAGGATGACGTCTTCTCCAAGCTCTGATAGGTGTCTCGTTCAAAAGCTGACAGTTGGCTTCCATTTTTCCTGTGCAGAGGGATTTTTTGGATAAGGATCTAAAATTTTTCTTAGCTGACAAGAGTCCAGCAATAACCCTATCCGTTGCTGAATTCCTGGCTTATGTGTGGAAGTCAAGGGTAACATTTTATAAAGCCCCCTATGACTGTGCTGTATCCTGAGATAATTTTGCTGTCTGGGGACATGATTGTGCTGCCCTATGAATTTATTTCACAACATTTCTCCTGTTTTGTCTGTATTATTTATGCCAATAAAGGTTGCTGTGGCTGTGGCATAAAGCTACTTTATCCTCCTTCCAGCTGAGACGTGTGTGAGAGGTTTGAAGTGCTCCTTCTCCATTGGCCATTTTGGAAGAGTCATTGAGAATCAGATGTTAGCAAGCTACAGTATTTACTCAAATGCAAGAGTAGGGTTTTTTTCCAGGTATGTCATTTTTAAAAAAGAGGGGGGTCAATGTGCATACAAGCTACAGTTATGTCCAATACTACCTTCTGTGTGTAATGTTTTAGATTGGCTCATCTTACTTTCAGAATTTTCTTCCTTTTGAGTAAATATGGTATGCCAGCTGGCTTAAAGTGAAACATCTTCTTGGGGTTCAGGGATCTCAGGAACCTGAGGTCTGAAGAAGATCAGCTGCCCTGTAGGCGCCCCTCTTTGCCTTCACCTGTGTTCTGCGTGTATATTTTTGAATAAAGCAAATTATTAAAAAGGCAGCTTTCCTCTCCAGGGCACACTTATCCAAAGGAAATAAGAACCCTGCTCCGGGAACTTCTCTCTGCTTTGGGAAGTGGGGACTACACAATGGTATTATAATTTTCTAATGTGATGTTCTGTGCAATGCATTTTTCTTTATTTTTGTTCTCCTTATCAGTGTAGTTCTTTGAGCTGAGTGTGTATGTGGGAACCACATCATTTTCTGTACTCATCAAAAGTCCTCTAAAATCATAAATGGAAAAGCTAAGCTGTTTATGTACCTCAGAGGTATTCTGACTTTTCAGTTTAGTGCGTGCTTGTCCAAACTAAACCTGCCTGAGTTGAGCACATTAAAGTCACATTGATTTTAGTGCCGAACCAGGCCTGATGATCCCTGTGCATTTCATCTAGAAATGTTGTTTGAACAGTGTTTGTGGTATGAACGGTTATTTTGTAGGCTGTTACTAGAGGACATGAAATGATAGGTTAGGGTAAGAGAGCAGCATCTGTGACGTGACCAGATGTTTCATGCTGTGACTGTGTGTCTACATGAGATGTGGAATATCTGATTAATGTGGGATTCTGGATGCAGTGGAAAAAAAACCTTTGCAGTAATCCTATGCGCTTAGGGGTTTATATGAGATCATGCTGCCCTGGCCTGGACTTTACTGGACTTCCTGTTTGCGTGGGAGTCCCCACATGCAGCCTAATATGTCCAGGCCTTATCTTTGCAATCAGTGAGGGTTTCCAGGTCCCCTTACCTGTACACTGGGGCAGGGGGGAATCTGGTTTGGGGGGGGGGGCGGCTGCTGCTTCTTTTCTGTCTTTCTCTTTCTGATGATATTGCTTCCAGTTTCCAGCTTCCATATGCGCCAGCCAGCCTGCCCATACACACATGCACACACCTCGCCAGCCAAGTGAGCAGTGCTGGGGGGCAGCAGCTGGGAGCAAGGAATCCCCCACCCTAGCAGGGACAGGCAATCCTGATCTGTACTCTTTGATTTCATGCTATACAGGTTGTGCAGATAATCTGTATCTGCTGGGAACATGTGAGTCTCTATGCAAATGTGAAGTCACACATGTCAATACAGAATGGGGCATGGGCCAAAATAGCCATGAGCAAATGTTTGATCGTGTTTTTCTGCTGTGAGTTTTGTTCCTCTTTTTAGAGTCATCTTTCAGGATCCTGATGAATGCAGAAAGAAAAATTTCCCACAAAATCAAGAAGTAGGGGGCATAAAGGGGTAGTTCTCAAGGGCAAGCTTACATGTTGAGAAGTGGGTTTAGGAATCTGAGTGGGAACTGCTCATGCACCCAGGTGCTCCTGTGATGGTTGTGTCATGCAGCCAGCTTGAACGTTTGAGCCAAGCGACGCAAAGCAGCTGGTAACACTGCCAAAGTGTATGTTGCAGGCAGAAAACTTAATGGCTGAACTGCTCCCTGATTTGGTTGTGCTGTCTCAGAAAGAATAGTGTAGAGCTAGTGTAGAAGTAGAACCCAATAATATAGAGAGACTTTTAAAAATTTCTGACATTGCAGAAGGTACTGACTTGGCCACAGTAGTCGGAATTGACGGGATGGGCCGCTTCACAAAACACTATTTTCTTATAGGGATGTTGCTTCAGTGATGGAAACTGTGTCACTATGTGTATGCATAATATGTGATATTTGCAAGTATGTGTTGTAATCACACACTAGGATTCCAGGTGAAGCTTTCCATGATGAATATTATGTATATTTCATCATAAAACATGATGAAATATACATACACATAAATCTGGGTCACATTTACAGCAATGACACAGGGGTGTATGTGTGTATGTTTCTTTCTACGAAATTATCTTGTGTGATGATAGGAATCCATCCCAGGTCAGAGATTCCCTGAAAAATGGAGGAAGGGGGCAAGGATCGGGTGTTGTCTTGAATGATGAGTGTGAGTTGAAACAATATTCCCTTTCTGAGTCCTGCTAGTACAATTATATGTGCAAACTGTGTAATGAGAGGGAAGCTGGAGTTGAAAATATCCAAATGTATAGGTCAAGGGATAGGCAAGGGAGGAAAGGCCTTGGTGTTGACAGTATGCCCAGGTTTGGAGTTGACTGGGAAGATTCATGTTGGGCTCCCAGCCAAACACAAACTTGAGTTGAAAGTCAAGTGAAGCCTGGGAGATCTTGCATATGGTACAGAAAGTAGGGAAAGTTCAACTCTTGCTGGATGTTTAAGAGCGGCAAGTTAGTTGAGGCTTGTGCATCAAAATCCCCAGGACTTGGTTCCACCTCCTCTGGGAACGCTTCTTGTATAGGTCCTGCCATCTTTGAGAGTTTAACCTGGTTTTATTTAGCATCTTCCTAATATTTTTGCATAAGGCTGCTGGTTGCCCAAAGCATGGGCTCAACAGGGGCCCGTTCACCTCAAAGCACAATCTCAGCTGTCCTGCTGCTTCACCTCCTTCTGTAAAGCAGCTTTCTCCCTTTGAATGTGTGAACCTCCACACAGTGTGTTTCCATGGAGACTTCTCTAGATGAACGTGCAACTTTCTTGCTGCTTCCCTCTCTCCCCCCCTCCGCCCCCCCGCCCCGCGTGCCTCTTTTTGATAGTCTCCCTCTCCAATCTTGCTTGCTTCTGCAGCTTCTCTTCCCTCTATCTCAACTCTGGCTGTGTCAGGGAGTCAGCTGGTAACTGTTGTGTTCTGCTAGCCAACTCTGTATTCAAGCAAAAACTACTCGTTGTCAGAAAGATTTCTGGAGAAGCACCCAGTGCCAATTGAATTTGCAGCACAGCACGGCAATCACTAGAAATAGAACTACCGAGGACCGTGAAATCCAGTTTGACTGGGTTTTTTTTTCATAGTTTGTGTTTTTCCAAATACCTAAATAAATACTTGCTTGTGTGTGTGAAGGTGGGGGGAAGACACATATATTCCCACATACCTTTTGTGAGAATTATCATTTACATTTCTGTTATGACACTCCATTCAGGAGCTAGGCAGACAGTTGCATGGCCTTTCAGAATATTAGGTATTTTCTGTACTTCTTCCAACACAGTACTGACTCCACTTTTGGAAAATAATCTGTAAAGCCTCCCTCAGATTGTCCCAATTGGCTCGACAAAATGCTAGCCAATAGGATAGAGCCTAGCCTCTGAGATACTGTATGACGTTTGGCTTTCCAGGACTCTCTTTCCAGTTGATTGGGAGCTCCAAATCCTCTGTTTTACTGTCTAAGGAAGAGGATCACTTTTTTTTTGATAGCAAGGCATTAGTTATGCTGCTGGTATAAAACTCCTGCACAAATCCTTGCCCCCCCTTCTCTCCTTCCCTCTCCTAGGCCCCTTCCCTTCCTTGTTCAGTTGGCTATCCTTCTGTATTCAGAGCAAAAACATTCCTCCTCTGGCTTCTGCCGCTGTGCTAATAAGTGTCCTGGATGGCATGATGGGATTAGCATACAGCTGGGTTAATAGAGGACACTCTGAGCCACTGCAATGCAGGTAGATTTGAGCATGCTCAGTCGCACAGTTCCACTCTGCCAGAGAGAACACGGCTCGGCATCTTTGACTGACAGCCCCAAGCCTTGCAAGAGTTGCCAGTGCCTGGCCTGTGTTCAGCAGCTATTGGCTCTAGAGTCTGCCTGTCAGTCATCTGACCTGCATGCTATCGGACCTCCTAATTTGTCTGGGCTGCTTGGAGATTCCCTAGGCTAGAGCCAGACTGACTCTTGCTGCTGGCAGGACAGAGCTGGCGAGGGTTGTGGATTTCTCTTTCATCTCTTCACTGCTTACTAGCCTTGGGGGATGGAATGGAGGAGTTGAACTCTTCTGCGGTTCTGTCCTGAGTGGTGGCAGTGCCTACAAAGCAGATCTAGGAAATGATGGCCCAGCAAACATTCCCAGGACCCAATAGGTTGATCTGAGATCATTCTTTTGATGGAGATAGTTCTGTCTATTGGAACAGCAGGTTATTGTGCTCAGTGATTGAATCTACAGGTATTTTTCCCAAGCACAGAGACTGCTGGGAGAAGGGAACAGGGTGGTTTATCTGAAGGAATGAATAGGAAACAACCACAGGGTTCGCTCCCATCTCTCTGGAGAACCAGGACAGTGCATGTCCTGGAGAGTATGCACATGGAAGGAACATTGTCTACATCTTTATCCAGAACATACAAATGCCAAGTTTCTGATAGGGAGGCAGATGCTAGAAGTATTCATTCCAAGCAGGGATTCCAGTGTGGTCCAAGGTTTTATCTCTGATGCATTAATGATACCTGATAGGAGCTAGTAAGGATTTTGCACTGTTTCCCAAGTTGGTGTTTTACCCTGTTTACAAAGATTTTGGCACCTAGGATGGATCCCCCCTAACACACACCAGTTAGAAGAAGTCTAACAAGCAAGGAAAAGAACCTAGGAATAAGCAGTCCAGAATATGTGTAGGGAGTTTTTCCTTTGTGAAAGGAACCCAGCTTCTCCTGTCCAGATTGGCTACCTTGGCTGTGAAATCTGGTTCACTTGCCTCAGCCTAGCTAGAATTTCAGTGTCCCTCTCAGATGTTACGCCATCTGATGGGATGAGATGTTAGGCGGTCACTTGACTGTTGGGGAGAGGTTTGGACTCTGCTGATGGCTGGCACATGCCAGATGCATCCGGCCATGACTGCAAACCTCTTACTTAGTGTGGAAGACATTATATGCATGCATTTACATTCATAACATCATGCATGTACCCTACACTACAATCGCACCCCCCATGCCTTAGTGTGCATGCCTACGCACTATTTGACAAGAGGGTGACCAATCTGCCAGTTGGTCCAAGAGGGTGAGATTCAGGTAGAGATGATAAAATCCTGACTGTGCGGCAGCCCCTAGTAAAGTAGGGGGAGAGGAAAACCCATAGAAAACAGAAGGGGAAGCCTAGTTATGTCACATAGAAAACAGAAGGGGAAGCCTAGTTATGTCACATGTAATGTCAAGATAATGTTTGTATTGCAGGCCAGACCTGCAAGTGTACCTGCAGTGCAAGAAAAACATCTTAGGCTAGGGATGGGAAGTTCCGGGAGGCAGAAAAGAAGAGAAAATGTGTAATCATGGCTCTTTGGGGGGGTGGGGGGGTGATTGGGAAGGAGGAATGCCATTGCAAATTCTTGACAGATATGAAAGCAGCTCTTTTAAGCCAAAGATGGAACAGTGACAAGAGAAGGTTGTGTAGGACCCAGGTCAGTTGGGTTCACCGGGAAGAACTGGCATGAGGTGTGTTTTGTGGTCTGAGTAGAGGTCAGTTAGGATAACAAAAAAGCAAGTTTAGAAGTGCATCAAATAAAATTAATCTCCAGTATTGTTTAGTATAATGAGTACCAGGTTTCCCTTTTGCTCTCATCATTTTAAGGGAGCCGTTTGTACGTCCTGATGGTATGGAAATATCTGATAAGCAACTGATTTTTGTATTTTCAAGCAGATGCTTCCATTTTTACTGCTGCTTCCCAGCAGGACAAAGGTGGCAGCTGACATTAATATGTTTGTCAACCTCCAGGTGGTAGCTGGAGACCTCCTGAATTATAACTGAGCTCCAGGCCACAGGGATCAGTTCCTCTGGAGAAAATGGCTGCTTTGGGGGTAGACTCTGTGGCATTAGACCCTGCTGAAGCCCCTCCCCTCCTAAATCCTGCCCTCCTCAGCCTCCACTCTCAAAATCTCCAAGAATTTCACAATCTGGAGCTGGCAGACTTAACTCCCAGCATCATTTTGGGGCCCAAAACAGCACTGAAGCAGCCTGAATAGGAGCCAAAACAGCCTGGATTGGGTCGCTGCCGGGTGGGGGAACCCTCCCCAGCCCAGCACTAGCCCAATCCTGGCCGTTTTGTCCCCGATCCTGGCTGTTTCGGCTACTTTGGGCCCATTTAGGGCCCCAAATGGCCCAGATTGGGCCCAAAACGGCCTGAATCAGGCCGGTACCAGGCGGGGGAACCCTTCCCCGCCCAGCAGCTGCCCGATCTGGGCTGTTTTGGGCCCGATCCTGGCCCAAAATGGCCAAAATAGGCCATTTTAAAAATACCGACATGACCCCAGTCATGTGCGCATTTTAAAGAGCTGCCGGAACACCATTCTAGGGCGTTCCAGCTCAGAAAAAGGCCTGCATGTAAAGAACTTGAACGCTCAAAGTACCATACAATGTAGAATATTAAGTTGGCTGTACTGAGATATGTGTTCTTAACACACAAGTATCATTGCATTATCCTTTCTGGATATCTGCATGATAACTTGCGTTGTTTTCTGTTTTTTACTTTTCAGGATATGGTTTTTCATGGCTGGCACCCATAAACTTTATTCGCAATAACAGTGTGTTTTCTGCTAGAGCACTGAGGAGCACCAAGCCTAAAAATCATTACTTAATGAAGCTTAATGGGTAATATCCTAATTGGGGGATAACAGGCACAAGATAACTTCAGAATTATGCAACAGCGGAGGATGGGCGGCTGTTTGTAAATCGGTCTGTCTCTAAATGGCAGCTTCTCCCAAGGTTGCTTTAACACCATAGTGCTAAACTGGGGTTGGGAGGAGCCACGTGCAAGGAAGAAGTGCCAACTCTTGTGGGCCGCTTGTGCTGCAGTTGCTATTTCAGAGTGTGTCACCCATGCTGATCCTGCTAGACCCGAGTCTGTTGTTTTTCATGATCAGCTATCAGCACCCAGGGATTGTCTCAGTCCCTGTGTAGCCTGTGGGTGTCAGACGAACTGATTCAGGATACTTGAAACTTAAAAAAAAAAACCTTAATAGGGAAACACATTCTGAAGTAGGCACTGCTCTGAAAGCTGTGTGGGAATACGAAAAAGAGCTTGCTGCAGGTACTTCCTTCCAATACTGTTTTAAAAGGGGAAAAAATTGAAAGTTTTGGGGTCTTTTTCCAAAACGTTTTTCCTCCTAGAGAGATTGAAGGTAGCCATGTTGGTCCAAAGCAAAAGCTATGTAATACCTTTTTATTTAGACCAACCACAAGAAAGCTTACACATTACTATACGTTAAAGTTTTCCAAGCTCTTCATTGGCCTGGATGTTTACTTCCTTCATTTATACCCCACTTTTCTCACCTATCGGGACCCAAAATGCCTTACATCATTCTCCTCTCCTCTTATTTTATCCTCACAACAGCCCTGTGAGGTAGATTAGATATAGAGTGCATGACTGGCCCAAGGTCACTTCCATGGCAGAGTAGGGATTTGAATCTGGGTCTCCCAAATTCTAGTCGAACATTCTGACCAGTACACCACATTGGCTCTGATTGTTAAATTAAACTCCAGTGCTGTTAATATAACTACCACATTTTCCCTCTGCTTTCAGATTTTCAAGGGAACCATAATCCATTTTATCATATACCGGTTTTTATATTTTCAGATGGATGTTTCCTTTTATCTCCCCCCCTCCTTCTTCCCAGAACACCAAAAGTGCTACTTGATATCTGCTGTAACTAGAACCATTTTTGCTAGTTAGATCTGGCTGCTTGAAACACCTACAGGCACCTTTCCCTTTTAACAGCTAGGCTGACTAAAAGTTCTGTAGAACTCGAAAGCTTGCATGCTGTTGATATATCTTTGGTTGATCTTAATAAAGAGGTATTACATAGGTTTTGCTTTCCCTTACAGACTAAAATTAAATTTGCATTGATTCTTTTAAGTTCTTAGAGTTGGAGGTCCAAAACAGCTGTCTTGCATTCATTGCGGCAATTCCATGTGCTCCTTTAAAATAAATGTGGCGGTGTCATTTCTTTCTATACAAGGCATTTCCCCCCAGGATCTTTGTAAAAGTGACGAATATTCTTCCCTAGCTCATTTAGAAACCTTTCATGCAAACAATTTGCAAGTTATCACATTTTCCTATCTAAATATTTTGTCTGAATCAATTTGCTCATTACATATTTCAAATGTGAAGTTCCTAGTTACTTGTATCTTTCATAGATTGGGACTCTCTTGCTCATTCTCTCATTTGCTTATCATAAATGAGATCACATCATGTTCTCCTGCAAGCTGTCAGTCACTGGTTTAAACTTGACAACAGATACCTTTGTCAGAGTGAACTTGAACAGTGGCATATGTGTACATATTGGATGCCTCTATTCAGTGTGTTTAGAACTTAATCCTACACTCAAACAATGTGGATGAAACCAGGGCCAGCACAAACTGCCTTGTTCATATGACCCTAGGAGTCTTGATAGCTTGATGTTCTTCCAGGACATAAGAAATTCTTAGCTTTTCCCCACCAGTTTGGTACATCATTCGTCCTATGAACTTGGAAGCCATTCTCAGTATTTTTCCCAACGTTTAATGTATAGGCAGGGTGGTTCATGTTTGCTGGTTTGTTTACTTGTTTGCCTTATCCAGAAGATTTATTTGCCGTGTCTCCAGAGAACTTGCATGGAGTGGTTTACAATGTAAAACATGATAAACTTGTGAAAAAACATATTAAACGTTAACTGTTAAAAACCAAGGAGATAGATCAAGATGGATAGCCATGTTAGTCTGTCTGTAGCAGTAGAAAAGAGCAGGAGTCCAGTAGCACCTATAAGACTAATAACATTTGTGGTAGGGTTTGAGCCACAGCTATCTGGTATCTGAAGAAGTGAGCTGTGGCTCATGAAAGCTCATACCCTCCCTCAATTTTTGTTAGTCTTATAGGTGCTACTGGACTCTTGTTCTTTTCTACTGTTAAAAACCAGGCCAGAGTATAAAAAAGTCATCAGCCTAAAGCAAGTCTCAAAACAGTCTTCAGTTTACAAGCAGCCCGTAAAAACAATTTTAAAAGATCAACTCCTTTAAAAGCCTAGGTAAAAAAGAAATCCTTTGGCCTGGCACCTAAAAGAGAGTAGGATATGCAACAGGCAAGCCTCATTTCATGGACTCATTGCCACCATGAATATTGACCGCATTCCCAGATCACAAATAGGCCTCAGATTATTTGTGTTGAGAATGAACCGGAAACTCCTTGGACTCTCACTCTTCAGACTCCTTGGTTTAGAACAAACTAAAGTTTGTTATAGCTCAGTCAGGCAAAAAAAACAAAACAAAAACTGGTTTGTTTTCTTTGACTAGAATTCCACTGCTCTGCACTGTGGGTTATTTGGAAAGTAGGCATAAAATGTTTCAGGTCTCACCAGCACTATTGGCAAGGGAAAAAAACAGTTGCCATAGATACTGGCAAATAATTCCATAGAATGCAATATGTAAATTCAAGAGCAAAAAAATGTGAGTTTCTAGAGTAGGCTATCAGTGTGATTCTACTCAGCACTTGGTACTGAAACTTCTTTCTAGATAAAAGGAACAAAGGAGATAATGGTTTCCTAACTTGCCAAATGATTTAGGCTTCATTAACGTGACTCTAGTAATGGAAAAGTCTACTAAATTGTAAGCTGTTCTGCAATTCCAAGTCTTTGGTTCTTTCCACCCAAATATCTATACTTCTCTGGATCTACCTTCCCATCTCTTAGGCTGTTCTTGCATTCTCATATTGCCACTCGGGACCATTGCTCAGTGACGAGACCCTGCTTTGTATGCAGAAGATCCTAGGTTTGACCCCTGACATCTTCCATAACAGGCTCTCAGCTAGGAGGTGTTGGTAACAGACTTTTCATTGCTGGAAATCCTGGAGAGCCACTGCCAGAGCTTATATACAGAGCTAGATGAACCAACCACCTGACTCAGTATAAGGCAAATATCCGTTCTTCTGTATTAGGAAGTGGGATGAGGGATTGTCTGTCTCATTTTTATCTCACCCTTCCTACACAAAATTCAGGCCAATGTACAGGCATCTGTTTTCACTCCTTTTGGTGTGAGAGAGAGGTTAGGCTGAAGTGCTTAGGCTACCCAATGCACTTCATAGCTGACTGGGGCTTTGAACTCGGGTTTTCCAGCTCCTAGACTGGCACTGACCATTACAGCACACTGGCTTTCAGTTCATTCGTAATGTATTATAGCCCTCTGAATAGTTAATTGCAACGTACAATGTAAGTCACGTAGCTCAGTAACCCTAATGCTACCTAGGTAACATTCTACCAGGCTAAATGCAGACACCAACTAAATCTAAAGGTAATGATTCTGCCTGTTCAATAGGGAGGTGTGAGGGGATTAGCAAATGCATTTCTCAGCAAAGGTTTTTCGAACTTTAATACTAACATTGACACCAGAACTAATCAATCTCTGTTGTCTATTAAGCATTTTTTAAAATCAATAACATTGTTAAATGGTACAACACAGACAGAAGCCACAGGAAGAGTCCAATACATCAGGTCAGCCACCCAGAGACACTGAGCTTTAATCTGTAACAGTCGTTCCATTCGTTCAGCATATTTCAAATTTCTGAAGGCTTCACATGATGGCTAGGAACACCTGTGGTAGGGAGATGCCCATGTCTGGAGGCACTATGCACAACCAGGTATAAATAACTTCTATTTGGGAAAAGGCTCGTGGCCTCATGTGCATAGGCTTCTTTTTAAAAAATGAAAATACGTGGAATAATCCTGGTGTTGTTTTCTCATATTTAAGAATTGCATTAGCATGATCATAGAGCCCTGGTTTGCTACTATCTCCTGGTGGAAAATGCCTGATCTTCTCTGATGTCACAATGAAGATGTGCAGGCAGAGGTAAATGGTGCTTTAGCTGCCACTGGTTTAAACTGCTCTGAAGTCACAGATTGACAGTCTAGGTCTAATGGATAACAGGAATGTAGAAGACCAAAAAAGAAATGCTAAAGTAGTAGAGATAGTTTTTTGAAGTTAAACCATGACCCTATTGCCTACACGCTAGGAGCTTTCAGATACTACCTTGCTGATGCAAGCCAACTGAATCATTCAATCGGAATCCATTTGCTACAGACTGAGGAGTATGCTTCTTGCAATACATGGATAGATATAACTACCATTTATGGTAAGAAAATGCACAACCAAATAGCACTAATACATCCACTTCCTGGGTCCATGATCCCTTCTTTTGTTTATCTCTAATGGTACACCCAAGAGGTGTTCATGCTGCTGTATGTCATGTAAAGTGCTGACCTATGATGTATGAAGCAATATTTCCAGTGGTATTAGCCTCAGATGCAGAAGCTCAACAGACACTCTCTACGATAGAAGAACAAGAGCGAACAATGTCGTATCAATGTGCAAACAAAAGCAGCCCCCTCGACATGAGGAAGCTTTTCTGTATTGGACTGGCATCCATATGTATGTGGGAACACACAGCTGTCAATCTGGATGCATTCATATAGCATAAATGAACCTGCTCGTTCATGAACAGTGCGAGCTAGGAAGTCCAGGGCAGCTCATAGACTCCCTTTCCCATTCTCCTCATGTGTGGTACTGAGAATGAAGGCTTTCAGGAACAAATCACAAGTCATGTGATAATGCCAAATGTTGGACAAAACTACAGTTGTTTATTGCTAAGCTATGGCTTAGGAGATCAAGTGAAGAATACTAGCAACTCTAGGCTGGCAGGTTAAAGTAGTTTCTCTGGGATTTTTGTACATTAGAGGTGAGTCAGTGGCTCCATGCAACGAACTACAGATAGCATGTGTGTGTATGTGCTGTCAAGTCACCTCTGACCTATCACTACCCTATGAACGAAAGACCTCTAAAAAATCTTTTCGGATTCCATATCCCCTGTCATATGCTCTTGGGGTACTGAGCTGTTCAAAGATCATAGCTTTTGTCATCATCTTGCTTTTTCCACATAATATATCTTCAGTGAGAATTGCTCTGTTGACATCTTTTATTCTCCTTGCTACCTTGGTCTTTATGATGATTATTAGAAAGAAAAGTTTGCATTTCTACAATAATACAGAAACATCTCTCACTTTTTTAGGGTGGGACATGGACATTTATTTATATGTTCGTTTGACACTTCTCCAAAGAATGTCTGAAGTGTATACAACTAAACCGGGACTCAAAATATATTGTAATCCATTAAAAAATAAGTAACAGCATATTCTAGACTTGATAGTTAGAAACAAAAATTTATCAGCTCAAAGTAAACATACTAAGCAGCCCACATGTACACATGTGCCCCAGGGCAGGATGATTGATGGGTCTGGCATGCTATTTGACTGGAAGGAAGAATGTCTAACGGGAAGGCTATGAGATGTAATCCATACATTATGGTTTTTGTTCAGTGTATAGCAGGTTGGCCGTCTTTGTAATCTACACCTTTCAGTGTAATATTGCCATGACTGGCATGGATTCCTATAACTTCTTGGATGGTATTTTATCGGATTGCTCAGATCAGCATATGTGTGCTAGGGGAGATTTGGCTAAGTACATTCTTGGGGAACAGTCCATGTTAGTCTGGGAGGAATGTAAAGAAGGAAGGATGGGATTTTTCTGTTTGTGTTGGCTTCACCTGGCAAAACATGGATGCATAATGCTGTAGGGGGGAAAAGAGCATGGGTGCACCTGAATCATGCTGGCATACTTTCTTAAGGGCAGAATCACACTTTGAAAAGCCGACATTGCATTTTTAATGCAAATGTCGGGGTGATAGTGTGGTATTTGTAGGGCAGAATCAGAATGCAAGGAGCTGGTATAGTGTACTGGTTAGACTGAATGTCAGACTAGGATCTGGGAGACCCGAATTCAAATCCTCACTCTGCCATGGAAGCTTGCTGGATGACCTTGGGCCAGTAGCATACTTTCAGCCTAACCTACCTCACAGGGGTTATTATAAGGACAAAATGGAGGAGAGGAGAACATTGTAAGCAGCTTTGGATAAATAATATATAATCCTTCCTGTACTTGCTCGTTCTTCACTGCAAAGGCCCTTCCCCACTGTTTCTTCTAGCTAAGCTCTAAGCCTGGCTGTGGGAAACACAGCCCTGGGGAGGGGCATTGGTAAGGAAGAATTAGCATATGTGGGAAGGGTCAAGCACCCACACCTGCCCACTGATTCTCCTCTGTAAATGTTCCAGCTCCACCTCTTCATTCACTTTTCTTCGCAGCAATTTGATAAATGCTTGATTAATGTGGCATTGATCAGATTGGGTGAGTGAAACTTAAAAAGTATCACAACAATCCAGCTTTGCCAGTTTGCACAGGATTTTTCCTTTGATAGCACTGGATATCTTTTTTTTAAAAAAAAATTATTACATCGTATTCCGCTGTCCCTGGGAACCAGGCTCAGAGCGGATCACAGAAAAAAATAAAACAGGCAGCATGATAATTAAAACACATTCAGTAAAAACATCGCAGCATTCTTATTGCACAATCCCTCTATATACAAGAAACCCCTCTTGCCCAATCACTCTGACTGCTAATAGTTTCTTCCTGAGATTTTGAATTAAAGCAGGAGGTTACTCTTTGTACCGCCATTCTCAAGATGAAATCTCCCCCATTTATTTAAATGTTTACCTTGAAGATATTTATTGGCTAAGATCATATCCCCAAGCCACCTTGCTTTTGTCTCTGTCTGTCTGTCTGTCTGTCTGTCTGTCTCTAAAATAGGATTGTCTCAGCTGCCAAAGAAGATAATAGCCTCTGTTTTGTGTATCAAGTTTTCAGCCTTGTTTGAAGTAGAGTTGACTTTGAAAGGCTGTGTGCGCTGTTAAGTATTCATGCAAGCATTAAGCACAGGGGAGTCAAGCGGGTGGGGAAACTTGGTTTCTTCTGAAGCTGCTCCAGCCAAAACAGTGCCCACGGGTGTTAGGTTCTTAGCAGTGGAACAAACCTCAATGATTCTCCAGCACTTAATGTATAACTCACAGCTCTGATTGCTGGTGCTTCATGCCTGTTTGGCAGGGTCCATTTCTTCCCTGGGACTGGCATCTTTTTCTTTGTTGGCATAATGCAGCTTGGGAGAAGAATTTTTGGTAGAAAAATGACAGGAGGGAAAGGAATCCAGAATCCTGTACCCACAGCCATATTGATTTTCTACTATTGCTTGCCGACTTGTCTCTCTACACAAGATGCCTCAGTGTATGTTCATCAAGTTTAGGGAGATGCAATATTAGCCGGGAAGCGTAGTTGTAAAAGACAGAGCCAGCTTCTTCTCAGAAGGTTTGTTAATTTCATTCTGGCCTAGGGGAAGGCTCTGTCAATTTCACTTCTCCAGTCTAAACTTCAATGCACAGCAAAGCCCTGCCACCAGCTCGCCGACACACTTTCTTTATGTGTCGGATATCTCATGTAGAAGAGACTCTTTGCAGCTGCATTATGCTAGACAAAACCTCAGCAACCTAGCAATTGGTGTTGAACTATATGTAGTCAAGCATCATATTTATTTGTTTGTTTGGGCAGTTAAAACCTGCTTTTCTCCGCCCAGTGCAGATCCGAAGCAACTTACAATGCCATCAACAGAAAACCACCAGTACCACAAATAATTGTAAGTGGGTTACTTAGCAACTGATTTACCAGCCTTCAACAGACTAATTCATGGGATGGGGAGAATCAGAGGAGGTGGGTAACAGTGCTGCCCTCGACAGCATTCTCTCCGCAGGCTCTTCATGAGTAATTTGGCCCCTTGTTTAAATTTCTGCCACTCTTGGCCCTTTCCCCTTCCTCTCCAATGAACCCACTTTTCCGATGTTTTCCTAGTTCATCAGATTACCCTGTTAAAAAAGACATTTTGAAAATATATAAAATACTTTTAAAATGGCATACGGAAGACAAGACAGTCAAAGTCCAGATGGTGAAATGGGCAATAAACTTTCACAAAGAAATAACAATGAAATCATGGGAATATTTGTGGAAAAACACTTTGAAGACTTCAACTTGTACCAATATTAAAGAGAATGTTTATAAAATGATGTATAGGTGGTATTTAACGCCTAAGAAGATTGCGCTTGGAAATGCAAATATGTCAGACAAATGCTGGAAATGTAAAAAGCATGAAGGTTCATTGTATCATATGTGGTGGACTTGTGAGGTAGCTAAGCAATACTGGGGAGATATAATAGAAATAATTAATGAGGTGTTGCAAACCCAAATAAATAAGAACCCAGAATTGTTGCTACTGAACTTGGGAATGGAAGATGTTCCAAAGCAGCATAGAACATTGCTATTTTACATGATTATAGCAGCAAGACTTTTGTATGCGCAGAAATGGAAAGTGCAAGAAATACCAACTATAGAAGATTGGATTTACAAATTGTTGTACATGGCAGAAATGGACAAAATGACAAGAAAACTGAAAGATCTTGATCCAGGAGAATACATTGCAGACTGGGGGAAACTGAAACAATATCTAGAAAAAAATGGGATGTGAAAGGAGGACTGTGGCAGTTTGAGAATTACTAATATGTGATACCACAAAGGGGAGAGAGAAGTAACTTTACCATTAATGGGGAAATTTAGCTATTAATTAATCTAAGCAAATATTAGTATTAAGAAGATTGTATTAAACATAGATAGATTAAACAGTGAGATGTAGATTGATACATTAGTAAATTGGAGATACAGAAGAATTTGAATATGCTTAGAATAAGTGACAATATATATATAAGATTTAGAAAAATTATAGTTAAGAGTAATTTAAATAATAAGATGGGCTAAGGGTTGGAAAGCTGTTGGAAGTCAATAAGGAGGGAGGGAAAGGGTGGGGGTTGCTATAATTTAGGTAAGACGGGGGATTTGTGTAATATGTTATGTACTCACCAATAAAATTTTTTATATATATATATTAAAAAAAAAAGATTACCCTGTTATTTCACCCATTTGTACTGCTCATTCTTGCACGCTTATCACATCTCCCTAAATAGAGATTTACTGTCTTAGGACTTTGAACTCTCTCCTTTCCTTATCATTGACGTAAGACCCCAAGCCATGCTTTCAGTTATTTATTTATTTACTGGATTGATCGCCTGCCTTTCTCACTGAGACTTAAAATGGATTACACAGTGTACATTGGTAACAGTTCATACAAAGAGACATCTAATAAGCAGAGTGTCAGTCAATACAATCAATATGAGGAGATGAAATCGCTCTGGAAATTTTGTTTCTTTCGTTGACATGCTGCCCTTGTTCCATGAAACGCAAGGCAATGTCCATAGGACTGCTGAGCAGTCTCCCATCCAGGCACTGACCAAGCCCAGTCCTGCCTAGCCAGGGCTTTTTTTCTGGGAAAAGAGGTGGTGGAACTCAGTGGGTTGCCCTCGGAGAAAATGGTCACATGGCTGGTGGCCCCGCCCCCTGATCTCCAGACAGAGGGGAGTTTAGATTGCCCTCCGCGCTGCTTGGTGGCGCATAGGACAATCTAAACTCCCCTCTGTCTGGAGATCAGGGGACGGGGCCATCAGCCATGTGACCATTTTCAAAAGGTTCCGGAACTCCGTTCCACCGCGTTCCTGCTGAAAAAAAGCCCTGTGCCTAGCTCTGGTGAACTTGCTGAGTGGTGTGCCTTTAGACTTTACCTTGGGAAAATGGCATGCCACATTAAAGATAAGGTGTGAATGGAGCAGCTTCTGAATTCAGCCTTCTAACACTTGTTTTGCATACCAGATTTCAAAGCAAAAATTCTTATTGTGAGGCAGAGCTGTATACTGATTGCTGTATATTATCTCTACCTGTAATTTTATGGCATCTGCCGGCTTTCAGAGTCTGGGGATGGGACTAGAGCGGTTTTAAGTATTTGTACTAAGTTGTTGTTTTATTGAACATATAATGTTTTGCATTGGTTTTGAACTGATGTATTTATTGATGATGTGAACCGCTTCGAGCTCTTAATTGAAGTGGTACAAAAATCAAATATATATTAGAAGTGTGTGGGAAGGCATGGCTGCCTTGCTGGGAGTAAAGAGGCAATAGAGCTGTCAGTGTACCGGTACTTTTAGATAGCTTTGTCGAAGCCAATCTTTCAGTGCATAGTTGTTTGTGGACTGGTGATTCTAAATGGTGTTTGCTTTAGTGTATCTGTATCAGGAGTGGTAGTTATTCTAGATTAGGCCAAACTTGGTCTTAATTTGTGCTTGACTTACTTGCTTTCATCCAGCTCTTCATACTCTGTGTGAGTACTTGGGTGTATGGTGGCTTTATCAGACATCTGGGTTTGCAGGAAATAGCAGCCTGATTATGTTCATAATAAACATGAGGTGAAGGAAATCAGGACCAGGGAGGCAGACTGGTGTCCCCTGCTTGAAGCCAAAGAATCAGTCTGAAGATGGAGGAGCTAGGGATAGCTGATGGAATCAATTGAGAAGGAGAAGGTGAACTAGATATTTGGAGTGGAGAGTCCAAAATCTCCATGCTAAGACGCCCAAGAGCAGCAACACGAATCTCCTCTGAACCAGCAAAGACAAAATGCCTACTTCTAAATGCATTTTCATCTTGACCAATCAGGAAATTTTTTACTAATTGCCTATCGAAGAGATTATACCCTAAATTTAGATAAGGATGTTAGGGATCTTGAAGAGGAACCCAGTTTTGCATTGTCTTGAATAATTTACTAGGAGAGATACTCCACTCTCATCCTCTATAAAGTCCCTAGGTCCAATCCTGCATCCTCCCTCTACTATGATGATTGTTAGTAGATTTTTCATGTTATTGTGTGGATCTGCCCTGTATCAAAAAGCTCTGAGGATAGAAGCATGCAACTTCACACCTGAAGTGTTCTAAAACCAGTGGTGTTCAAAAACCAATATGCAATAGCAAAGGTATGTATGAACATTCTTCCCTAACCTTTCGTAGTATGTGTTTTATTTCACAACATTTATATCTTACCTTTCCTCCTGAGAGCCCTAAGTTTTAATAACCCTTTCCAAAGGTTGTCAGCAATAGGATTCTATTTATCTCCAGAGGGAGCTGGTTATTTTTAAGGGCAGCCCCCAAAAGAACATGCCACAGTAGTCCAGTTTAGTGGTTGCAGAAACATGGATCACCACAGCCCTGTCCAGAAGGATTGACAGGCTACAAATGTGGTGTAGATGGGCAAAGATGTTCCTGACTAGCCTACAACTTGTTCTTGAAACAAGGCAGGATTTAACAAGTCCACATGGTCTTTTAACTGACAGTGAAATCCTAAGCAGAGTTATTCCAGTCTAAGCTCATCGAAATCAAACCATTACCATCTTCAGTATCTCTTCACTGTCAGCATCACTTCTGTCTTGTCTGGATTCACCTTCTGTTTGCTCATTCACATGATCACAGCATCTAGAGACACTGGTTTAGGAAGGAGACTGCAGCTTCTAGAGGCATACAGAGCAATCCTATGTAGAATTACTCCATTGAAGTCAATGGGTTTAGATTGCCTAGGATTACAGTTAATTAAGGAAATGTTTCCCTGGATGTCATCAGCATAAAACTTCAGATTATCTCAATCAGTGGCCAAACATAACTTTTAAAGAGCACAAGGGACATAAAGGAGCTACAGTGATGGAATGCCTTTAGAGTTCATCTGCTAGAGCAACTCAAGCAGTCTCCATCCTATAGGCAGGCCTGAAGTCAGATTGAAAGGGGACAAAGCCAAGGGAATGTGCTGTGATTGGTTGTTGAACTCCCAGCAGTTAATTAATGCTGAGGTTCAAGGGGCAATTCTATTTGTCATCATCATTTCAGGATGTAAAGTTTGAGCAGGCCTATAAGTTGAGTGTGTGGGTGAACGGCTGGGCTAGTTGGCAAGAAGTCCTTCAAAGCAATGTTAAAACCCCAGATAGAAGCAAAGAGATGGATTACTCCATTATCGCCTTGTGCTCTTGTGTTCTTTCTCTGTAGCATCCAAGGCTGCTCATTATGAAACTAGGACACTGTCCTAGATCATAGGTTGGCCGGCTTCAATTTTGCATGGTCTAATTTTTTTTCTTAAATAGAATCTCTGTGGCTCACTGATGGGTGATGCATTGTAAATTTAAGAATGCATGCTCAGGATTTTTTAACTGTTAAGATCTTGCTCCTAGGCGAGTTTGCTTAGGAACATAAGAAATGCCCTGCTGGATCAGAGAACTTGGTTCAGTTTATCTTTTCCAACATTCCCTGCAAGCATCTCAGCAGAAACTGGCCCGTGATCCTGCTGTGAAACGCAGATTACGTTCTGCCCACATCTGGCCTAGATGGATTATTTTACCCTAAAAAGCTTTGCTGATGTTCCCTCTAGTTGTGATATACTTGTGCTGTGGTCTTACCGTCTTACTGTGTGATTGCTTATACTGGAAGCAAATTGGTCATAGACAGCTGTGATTAATGGTTGTCTTCTGCCTTACTTTTAACAGATATGAGTATTTTGTTAGTGCATGAAAATCTCTGAACTGTAACACATCTATCTGCCCTAGGCAAATGTAAAATGAGCTTTTGGAAATCAGTTTGGCGTCTTTGCTTTTACATAGTTGTGTGTATTACTCTTTGATTATCGTATTTTGTTTCTGAAAATGTGACACGTTCTTTTAAAAATAACCTGGGAACTGGTCTTATGGTCTCCAGCTCTTAACATGAGGCATGCTGAGTTTGCACGAATCACTGTGAGAGGTACAGAAATCTCTTTTAATACATGGGTTCTGCTGAAGAGAAATGTTGGAGGTCTGGCTTTCCCAGACCTCCAACTTGAGAAAGGGGTGCACTTGAGAAAAGGGTGTTTATTCTGCTCTTCCTGCCGTGTCTTGGAATGCAAAGAGCTACTTCAGTTATACAAGCTGGAGAATAAGGTGGTAGGTAGAGTGTGGAGGGGGTAGAATAGACTTCAGTCTACAATTGGAGGACTGTGACAGATCACCTTTTGGAATGCTTCCCCACATTCAAAGCTGGCTCCTTGAAAACAGAATAGCAACACAATAAGTATGGAGAAGAGAGGAGAAGCTTTCTTCTTGCGGAGTTAGATTTCTGATTGCACATAGCTGCAGATTCAAGAGAACACTTAAAGTTGGAATTCATCAACTGCATCAGCCCCATCCTATAATTATGCATTTCGTTTTAGCTCTGTTTTCCAGCCTGTCGAGATTATCTTGATTCTGTCTTCTACCATGTTTGCTACCCCTCCCAATTTAGTATCATTGCAGTTTTAACGAGCATCTCCTCTGTTCCTTCATCCAAGTCATTTGTAAAATAATACAGGGCCCAGGACAGACATCTTGAGGTACTCCACTTGTCACTTCTCTCCTCTCTATTTACAAGCACTCTTTGGGTGCGATCTGTCAACCAGTTTCAAATCCGCCTAACAGTAGGATCCAAACTACATTTGTATCAACATGTCAACAAGAATATCATATGGGACCTTATCAAAAGCCTCACTGAAATGAACTATGTCCACTGCATTCCCCTGATCCAACAAAGTAGTAACGCTCTCAGAAAAGGAGATAACTTTGTCTGTATGACTTGTTCTTGAGGAACCTGTGCTGGCTGTTAGTAATCACAGTCTTCTTTTTGAAATGCTCAAGGACTGAATGACTGATGATTTGTTTCCCAATCAACCCTGTCTATGATATGACTGGCTAGAGACAGGCTAGTACAGCTTGATGATGATGATGTGTAAAGGCAGTGAAGTTTGTGGAGCATGAATTGAATTTACACATGCCCCAGTAGAGGAGCACCATGCAGGTATGCTCTTATAATATTTCATCTTCCAGGAATTCCCAGCCACGTTTCCAGCAGCTCAGGATTGTCATGTGGGAGCTGATTCTGAGACGATACAAAACAAAGGACTTGAACACCACCGCCCCCCACCCCAAAGAAAGGACACTGTTCATTGCCTGAAAGCTCTACTTCCCACAGCAGAGTGCTCCATGCTGGTAGGATTCTCTTCCAGCCTTCCAAGGAAACGGCCGCTTCACTGAACGCTCTGTTCAGGAGCAATTTGTTGCTGTGGAAATGCTCCTGACGTGCCAGATTGAGGGGGGATCCCTGTGCATCAGCAGAGATGGCTGTCTGCCTGTAAATGCCCCTCATTAGTAGGCAGCACAGCTAGGAGCATAAAGAGCCAGCCGCAGCAGCCGCGGCCGCTTCTCTGTGCTGTCAGCAAGGTCTGCGGGAATTGCGGGCTGCCTGATGCTTGTTCTAACGGGCAGCCTTACTGTTAATGAGCACTGAGGTGGGGCAGCCCTGGGTGTAGCAGAGAGAGAAGGGGCAAGAGGCATTCTTCTGGTGTTGCGCTGGATTACAGTCTCCATCTGATTTGAACATTCTCCTGCTAGCCCCTCCCTCAGCGTCAGAGATTAAAACTACCTGGTCAGAGGTGTGCACTGTAGGCATTTTTAAAAATGTTCTGCGCCAGATTGTTAATTTCTCCCCCCCCCCCTCCCGCCTTGTACTGTTCCGCACTGGGGATGGTGAAATACCAAAATGGGATGAAGTTTGTTTTTTTAATGCTATTATTGAAATGTAGGAAGGTTATAAACCCTGCTACTTTATGTATCTGCTAATGACACACAGTTGCATTTAGCCATCAGAAGTGGCAAAGTACTAAAATCCCAAGCATACTTTACATGGATCCATTTCTTTCCTAATCTGGGTCTTCCTTCCTTCCTTCCTATCCATGATAATCAACAGCCCACCAGCTTCTTAGTTTATCTTTTTTAAAAATAATCACATTTGTGTTTTGCTCTTCTTTCAGCAGGCTTTGGAGGGCAGATACAAGAATATCAGATACTCAGGGCTCTGTTCAAATCTTGTCAATGTTATTGTTTCTCTCATATCAGGCCTCATCTCACCTCTCTTGTGCAATTACATTTTGTTTATCCGTCTCTTTTGTGTGTGTATTGAACCATCTTGTTAGAATATTATCTTTAGATCTCACTCTTACATTTAGACTATATTTCGCTGTTGCCATTATTTTCTTGACTTTATAAATTGAAAAGATGGGTTTAAACATATTCAGCAAAATCACATAGTTAAGGTTTTCTTGGAATGGAAACATTTTGGATGGGAAGTAGAGAAAATCTTAATTTTGCTACTTAAAGAACAAGAAAACTCCCTGCAGGTAGAAAAATAGCTCATCAGGAGAAGAGGGCTTCTTGGTGTAGCCCTACTCCTGAACTCATCAGACTTGCTGGTTGGTATTTTAAATAAACAGGAGAGTAAGCTGCTAAACTGGAGACTGTTGCTGTGTAGAGGCTGGGGGCAGTGAGAGCATGTACTGGGAGTGCCCTGTCCAATTGCTTCCATGACAAGTGAAATTTTTGCATTAACTGAAGATGCCCCCCCCCCAGATAGATAGATGGAAGGAAGGAAGGAAGGGAAAAAAAGAAAGTATAGGACCAGTCCTGCCTGTTTGTTACAGCAGTGAAGAGAGGTGTGGACAGCAAGATCATTGATTTCTTTGTGGTAGATGACTCCATAGGTTTTTTTCCCCAAGTGTAAAGAGATCTTCCTTAAATAGGCCATCCTTCCAATCACCTCCTGGGGCTGGCTCCTGTCCTCCATCCTTTCACCCAACCAGGAAGAGTCCTGGAACCCTGTCTCAGCTGCAGCCACCTCCTGGGTTGCTTCTTCCCCTGGGTGGGGCTTGATGACCCGACAGGCTCTACCTGGCTGCCAAACCCGATTACTTAACCAGAATCTTCAACTGCCACCTTGCCTTTTTTGGACACGTCCTGGCAAGGCCGCAATATACGGTTTGCCTCAGTCAGGGTCAGTTGTGCCTTGAAGTCTGGGCAGGTCCCATCGCCAGATATACATCTACAAAGTGAGCTGTAATGTCTGGCTTGAAGCAAGCTGTTTTTTCGAAAGAAATGGTCATTCCTGGCTTGCGGTAAACTTTGTTAGGATGAGCGCTGGCTGTAGTAATATACACACCCAGGCTTCAGACCCCTGCAACTTACCTCTGCAAAATTTTTGTCCGGTATTGTCATGCCCGTAAATACAGAAACTCTGTGAAATGGACAGAACAATTACCATCCTTCTCCACGTGGCTTGGTTTGCTTGATTCCCCCTGCTGTTCTACTGTTCATTATCAACACAGATTCAGTACTGTTTATTATTGCACACATTCAGCCCTGTGAGAAAAGGTGTTGACTGAACAGAAGGAATTCTGTCTTGTCGTTCTGTCCATCCCCTTCCGGCTTGCGGCCAATGATCTGTTCCCCCTTGGGTTTCATTCTGATCATGGGCCGCTAATTGCAGCCAGCTGTCAGGTGGACAAATGTCTGCTGCGTATTAATTGCAAGGGCACCTTGTTTCATTGGTAGGTTTGCCAGATTAGAGACATTTTGGGGCTGTGGTATTTGAAACAGAGATATCCATTATGTTCTACGCAGGGCTTTTTTTCTGGGAAAAGAGGTGGTGGAACTCAGGACCGCACAATGATGTCACTTTGGGTCAGCTGGAACAAGGGGGGAGTTTTTAAAAGTTTAAATCGCCCTTGGCCAAAATGGTCACATGGCTGGTGCCCCCGCCCCCTGAGCTCCAGACAGAGGGGAGTTTAGATTGCCCTCCGTGCCGCTGGAAAAAAAAGCCCTGGTTCTATGGAAGTCTGATATAGTGGAAGAAAGGATGGTCCTTTGCAAGATGGACATCTGGTGACTCTCTTTATCGGTAACCTAATAGCATTCAAATCCAAGCTGTTAGGGCCTGAAAGGTTGTGCCAAGAAATGAGCAAGTCTGATCTTCCTTTTGATTCTTGGGGCTTCTGTGGTGTTAGGCATTTGGTTCTTTATCTTGCTGTTTTAGGTTCGACAGCAGGGAAATAGAACAAATTCCAAGCATAGAAACTTAAGTATAGCATTAAACAACATCAAGATTTCTTTTCTTCCTAATATAGGTTTAGTGTTTTGGTTTATATATGTCATTGCAGTGGAGAAATTTCCATAGAGAATGTAATTGCATCCCATTCAGAGTGGAGCTGGATGGTTGATTGTATTAAAGAGGTTAATTTGGGGGCTTCGAGGGAGTTATTTTCATTGTTCTCCTAGATATGAGCCATTTTCACTAGAGAAAAGATTGCTCTGGTACATGATGTGTTCTAATGGATATTCATTGAACATGGTGTTAGAACTGTGTGATTTTCTTTTATCCTCAGAGTGACAAAATTGGGGTGTCAGAAGTGACCTGGCTCATAGTGTTTCTGTGAGAATGAGGAAGGCAAACATTGCAAAGATATTTGAGGATATGAAATTAATTTGTAAAACAGAGAGCTGGTGTAGCATAGTGGTTAAGTGCTTGGGCTGCAAATCAGCACTCTGTTGGTTCAAATCCCACTACTACCATGAGCTCAGCTGGTAGCTTTGGGTAAGCCACTCCTCTCAGCCCAGCCTCCCCAGCTGTATTGTTGAGATACTAATAACACTGACTTTGTTTACGGCTCTGAATGGGGCACTAATCTGTCTGGAAAAGTAGTATATAAGCACAGTTTTTATTTGTTTAGAAAAGCTTGTTATTATTTATTTAATAAATACTGTATGTGCTTGCACATGTGCGCATGTGCGTATGTTATTTGTAAACTAGAAGAGAGGTACATGCATTTTTAATATGATCCCATGTGTCAGCCTGGAAAGAGGATCTCACCTGTCAGTTCTTAATTTGGGAACATTTGGAGAGCAGCTTCAGTTGTGACATTCAAATGAGCACGAATCGCAAGTACTTTAAGGAGGAGATTCATTCACAAGTACCATCAGCGTAAAGAACTCATGCTTTTCTCAAGTGCGAAAGATGCCCAAAATCCCATTCTGGATGTTAACGATGATGCATAGGGGCGCCATTCCCTCACCCAGGGTGGAGGATCCCCTGCCCTTCTTCTCCCACCCCCACTTACCAGACCAGCAGGAGAGGGCGCATCCTGGGGTGCCCCCCTGGGTGGCACGGCATATTCCCACACCCACAGCAGCCCAATTTGGGCTGAATTGTGCCCACAGCGGGCCCAATTCAGGCCAAATCACGCCTTGCAGTGAGCCAATTCATCCCCCTGGTGAGCGCTGGCTCACTCCCAGGCCGCCCTTTGACCCACACACGCGCGTGAAAACAAAAACAGGTAGGTAGGTGCTAGGCTCCTGGTCTCCCACCTGGGGAGTTGGGGGACCTGGCAACCCTAATGACCCACCAAGTACTTGCAGTTTCGGATCCCTCCAAGTTTACATAATGTTCCAAGATGTTATAATGGTCACATTACACATCACAGGAATGAAAACCTAAACCATTCCCCTTGTCTTAACTTTGGTAACTTTACATTTGGCAACTGTGCAAGGATGACTTCATTGTCTGTGGAGCAGAAGGCAGCAAACTGTGATCCAGATTGCTTGGGTTTACGGGTGTGGGCTGGTGCTGGCTGTCTTCTGTTGTGCCAAAGGCCTTTGTGTTTCATATGCAAGTTGTACAATTCCATGAACTGGGAAGGGAAGGCAGCTCCACTCACAGGAAGGAAAAGCATGTGTGTTTTCTTCTGCTGAAATACCTGACTGCGAGGTGGGATGGGGACTAAGGAATAAAAAAATCTGAAGGCAGAAGTTTGCCACATTCAGCGTTCCAGCTCTTTGCAGGAAGGGCCAGGCACCCCTTGCCAAGACATCCGTGGGCCTTCCCATTTTCTTCAAGGCCGTGATAGTTTTCACCCAAGTTCTGACTTTGATCAGGGTAACAGCGGCTCACAAACATAATATAGGCACTCCATGTACTCAGCAATGAGGAAGCTCCATCATCCTGCTTGGAACAAATTATGCAAATGTACATATTAACTCAAGTACGGTGGTTGTAATCATGGAGATTTTCACAGAAATTTGAATAATTGGGGTTTGCACAGGAGAAAGAAACTGTAGGGGGTGCACGCTGAGACAGGAGATCAAGATGGGACTGCGTTGTAAGGGAAAGCTGCTTTATTTAGTGGGGAGTTGCTGTGCCCTGGATTGTGAAACAGCCCTCCACGGTAAACTTCTGTTTTTGTCCCCAACATAATCTTGTCATAATCTTTTCGTGAATAATTTGTAATAGAACTGTTTTAGATCTGTGAACGATAGCTGCTTGCATGCTGTAACCACATTCTATACTTCTGAATAAACTTTCCTCTTTTTCTTCAATACTGTTCAACTCAGAATAATGTAACTTCATTTACTCCTCCAGTGTAGATAAGGTGCAACAGGAATGTCTACTGTAGTATAATTCTACAGGTGGGATACTGTAAAATGTGTTGCCTTACTCCACTGAGAAGAGAAGAAAATGCATAAAAAAGAGTCCATAAATGGAAATAAGAATGTGAAAAAACAGGAAAGCATTTATATGTATGTTTGGGAGTGATTTCAAGAGACTGTTACTGAGAATTGAACAAATAATCTAAATTTGCATAGAATCTCAGTCTTTTGGTTTTATTAAGGGTTAATGTGCTATCACCAAATCTTTGGGTACATGCAGACGGACATGTCTTGAGTGGAGAGATTTTGGAAATATATCCTCTACGTTTTTGTTCTTTTTTCCTTGATTGAGCTCGGCAAACACTAGTTCTCTGTGGTTTCATTCTATGCTTAGATTGGCAGCAGTCACTAATATCACTAAGTCATCTCCCACTTTCTTTAAGCAGTTTTAATTTTTTTAAAAAAAAATCTTACAAAAATATTTTTAAGGGAACAAACATACCTTTAATGGAATAAAAGTACATGCAGCTCTTTAATAGTGAAAAAACCATTGGACATCTTGCCTGAAGTGGAGTAATTGTGTTGGTGAGTGGATGAATCAGCATTCACATCTGCGCTACATACATTTGTCCTCCTCACAATAAATGTAATTGGAATCTGCTCTCACCTAGTGGAAGAGAAAACTTCTTTTCAAGATACATCTATATGCAGGCTTTGTTTATCACATGGGTGACTTAAGTGAGTTGCTAATGCAGATGATAGGATTTACCTGAATTGCTGGACAACCAAAGGATAACTCAGAATTGCTTTGCCACTCACTTGCCAGCTTAGAGAAAAAGACTCTTTTAAAACCAAGCAAACCAGTAAAACAATCTCCATTAGTGGCACAGTCCCTTGAATCCCATGACAAAACTAGTTGTAGTTTAAACAGAAAATATTCATTTACAAAGAAGCAAAAGAGTCAGTGTGCAGAATATGAAAAAAGCATAGAAATGAATATAATTCTGCTGTTTCAGTGCATGCATTTTCACTTTTAGGGTATCTGCAACAGATGCTATGTAAAGGCTCAACACACAGTCCCTTACCAATATCATGTAGTTGGAACAGTAGTCTGCAGAGATGATGACTAAAGCATTAATTTTTTTTATTTAGAGACAGATTTCTTGGTTTCTTTGTAGAAAGATAAAATCGTGTTTCTGCCTCAGAGGGCAATGGTCATCACAACATCCTATGACATAAATACCATATTCATTATGCGTTGATGAAGAACTTCCTACTGGACCTACTACCAATTGGATTTATCAGTCTAATGATACTGAGTTCTATTGTTTTGAGGAATAAGTATTCACTATTAACTTCTATTGGACTTCTTCACTATTAACTTCTTCTTCTTACCATTCATAATTTATAAATCTTTTTCATGTTCCCTTACACATCTGTTTTTTTTTCCCCTTAATGAACATATCGAACATCAGTCAGGAAAAAAAGACAGCCAAGTTGGTTGTGATAGAAACAGATTGAACAATGAAAGGTTTTCAGTATCTTTAGATTTTATGAGCAGGTCTTATTTTTGTTGTTATTTTGTTTTACCATGTGAGTGATTCACAAAAACAATATTATTTTGAGTTGGCTAAAGTTGCAAAGTGAAATCTGAAACCATCCTTCTTACCCTGGGATGCTGGAAAAGTTGCTGGGACTTTCAATGGTAACTAGGTCTTCAAATCTTACCTAGAAATAAATCCCATTGAAATCAATCAGATTATATTCGCAGTAAACTTGATGAAAACTGAGGTATTAATTAGATTTCACCTTAAACTAATCCTAGCCTTTCCTTTTGAGGTTTTAGCAGAAACCAAGAACTAAAGCAAGCAAACTCACACAACTGATTTACATGGCATGTGTTCTTTATTTTGTCTCTAGATCATCAGAAATTGGAGCGAGAAGCTCGAATTTGCCGTCTCTTGAAGCATTCCAACATTGGTAAGTATCTGCAGGGAGAGTGCTGGGAGGTATTTAAAGATGGTTTGGAAGGACTGAGGATACTTGCCTGCCATTAATATTTTCCTTAGTCAAAGAATTGCTTAAATGATGAGAAGGATGGGAAAATCTTTGTCCACTCCATTGAACTGATATTTTGATTATTACCCAAGCTGAGAAGGCATTTGTTCAGAATCTTTTCCAACTGATCTGTGTGTTTTTGCATACTTATGCATGTGGAGCATGCAATCCTTTGCCATCAATAAATCATATTCAGTAGACTAGATTTGCATTAATAGAATTTACTTCTAATCTCCTCGCATGCATATGTGCCAATGGCTCCAGTTGATGACATCATTTCCAACCCAACCCAGAAGTGATGGTGCCATAATGTTTTTGCTGTGTTTTGGCCAATTCTCAAAAGAGTCTGCCCTGGCACAATGCCATGATTTCCAAGGTGATGGAAACGACATCATCAAAAAGGGCTATGTGCATGTCATAAGACTCCCTTAGAAGGAGTCTTACCTTCTCTTAGTGTTACCTTTCTAGTTTAATTCAGATCTGTACATTTTCACATACATAGGCATGCTTTAGTCTGTGAGGTATTATCTGGAATGTCCTGAGGGCTCATTTCACATAGCCATTTTGATGTTGTAGTTGCAGTTATGGAGTACAATGTAGAGAACACAAGTTCTCTAGAACAATTATGGTTCTGTTACATATGATCTTGCAGTAAAGTTATTTCAAGTGGTTTTGGACAATGGGGGTCCTCCTGATTTCTAACCATTCCAGTGCCTGCCTTTTGTATATTTCATATGAAAGAGAGGAGAAAGCCCTTGTGGGGGTCGATATGTTGCAGATAGAAATTGATAGTAAGAACATCGCAAGAAAGGATAGCACGGTTTGTTCAACTTGTGAGTGATGTGCTGTGCACATCATCCATGGAAAGTATTTAATTGCTGGGGATTTTTTAAAAAAATTACCTTTGCTTCATTAATACAAAGTCTGATTACGGAATCTGGATTTTATAGAAACGGATGTTTTGTGTGGAACTCAGTAGAACTAAGCAAAGGGAGTGGTGGACCCACTTCTTAAATGGCATTCCAGTCAGTTGAGTTGCTTACTGGGGTCTTAAAGTTACAGGAGCCCCCGCGGTGTCTGGTTCTGAAATGCTAACCCCACTGAGACGTTAAAAAGATGCAAGTATGAGAGTCTAGCAGGGAGTTTCCTATAAAGGATGTGAACAATGGAATTGAATAGAAAGAGAGATAATTGGGGCATTGTCAAAGGAATGGAGAGAGTTAAGGGAAAGAAATACCATATCCCAGTATGTGTTACTATTTCTCATTTAGCATTGTGCACCTCCAAGAAATAATTTTGTATAATGCAAATTTCTAGTACCTGACTTTTAAAAGTATGGAAATGTTTAGAGGTATAACTTTAGGTAAACTGAAATAGCTATGAGCAAGGAAATGCAAAACTGGGAAATTTGGATTCTTTGTGGTCAGCACATTCCTCTTACTTCTTCACTGCAACTTGAGGGAATAAAATAAGATTGTTACAGCATGAGAAAAATTGGAGAGTGAATTGGACACTATATATATATATATATATATATATATATATATATATACATACATACATACATACATACATACATACATACATACATACATACACACACACACACACACACACACACACACACACACACACACACACACACACACACACACACACTGTATTCTCATAGCAAATTGCATGTCTTTAAACCATTATTTAATCATTTGAGAACTTGAAATGCATTGCTTAGTTAATGAATGGTTTATGGGACTGACCAAAGTGCTGCCTTTTGCCATCTGGTATTGTAGGACAGAGTTCAAGCTGCCACATTTAATTATTTATGTAATTATTTAAAATATTTGTATATCGTTTTCCTAAATTTGTCTGAAATGGTATCTAATAAAACTCATAAAACCTGCAGTACGCAATAAGTTTGCCAACTCCGGGTTGGAAATTCCTGGAGATTTCAGGGGTGGAGCCAGGAGAGGGCAGGATTTTGGGAGAGGCGAACCTCAGCGTGGTATAATGCCATAGAGTCAACCCTCCAAAGCAGCCATTTTCTCTAGGGGAGCTGGTCTCTGTCATCTGAAGATTAGTTGTGATTCCAGATGTCCAGGTCCCACCTGGAGGTTGGCAACCCTAGCACAATAAATAACATTAATATAAAACAAGCAACCTAAAGTCTCATCATAAAACAGTAGTGTTAAAAGTAAATCTATATTTAAAGCCAGTTCAATTAATGCAAGATCTAAAAAGCCTTAACAGTGCATTTCTAAACAGAAATACACCCTTCTAAGCCTCTTGACTTCAGTGGACTCAGAGAGGTGTAACTCTGTTTAGGACTGCACTGCAGATGACCTTAAAAACTCCAGATTAGCAATTACAAAATATTAAATAAATGAGAAAGATTTGGCCTGGTACCAAAAACATTAACAGATCTGATGCCTGGCAGAAAGTGAGGGGAAAGTATTCCAGAGACAAGGCACTACAACAGCACCTCCAATCTTTTCTGGCCTTTGATTTTGGCATTAAATTTTTCCTGACCTGTATTTGCCACCACCTTATTGACACTAATGAAAAGCTTGAAATGAGTGACACACTAGAGGTGAAGGAATTCCACTGCTGTTTACAGAGAACTTTCTGACTCAGGGAGCTTGCAAGTGCGTTAATCTACTCCGTAATTAATTTATTTGGTTTTATCCGGCTTTTCGACAAGAATTGCCTCCCAAGGAAGCTTACTTTAATTTGAATAAGTTTAATATGCAATGCTGGTGGCAGGTGCTTTTACAGAAATAAAAATAAAACATGGAGTCTGCCCTCAGACCTGGTTCATACATGCAGGTAGCAGATGTCAGAACGCCAAGGTGGTAGAATGAAGTGCGCTGCTTTAGACCGTTCCCTTCTGTTAAATGCGTCCTGCAAGTAGAAAATCAGCACAGGAAGAAAAAAGAGAGGGTGGAATCTTTCTTGCTGCTTTTCTGTTTGCATCATTTAATAATGATGCGAAGGGCTGTTCAAAACTGGAATTCGTCACCTACAATCTGAAGTAGCATTGCCCATTTTTTTACCTCAGGGTTCTTCTCCCTCATTCTGCTGAATATGTGAACCAGGCCTTGAAGCCCGGGCACCTGAGGGAGTGGGTGAGGAGGGCAAAGGCAGAAGATCAGTTTGACCATGCTGAAATTAAAGTGGTGAGTTGTTAATAGACATGTACATCCAGCTGGGGCTAGGCTGGTTTCCTGTTGCTGAGACAGAGCTAGCTTGACCCAGTGGCACTTAATCTTCTTTCTGGTGATGGCGGAGACTTCAGTGACATGCTGCAGTCACAGGGCAATGATTTAAATATCAGTGCTAGCCACAAAACCACAATAGGAGGGACACAAAAAAGACAAGGGGCATCAAAGCAACATAAAAATGGGAGAGGTGAGAATAGTGAGGGAAGGATAAGAGAAAATATGTTTTAGGTATGTTTGGGTGAAGAGGAGGAGGACTGAGGGTTAAGAAATTAAGCTAAAAGCTTTTCAGGGAGAAGTAGGTTTTATGACAGGATATCAAGAAAGAGAAGAAGGTGGCACAGCACTGGTGGTCAGGGAGGCATTTCCAGATTGAAAAAGAGGAAAAGCCACCACAGAAACACAGAAGAATAGGAATTGGATGAGCAGTCAACAACAGGTACTAGAATGTTGTGAGGACTACACCCTGTCTACATGCAACACATCTCACATGCAAAATTGCTGGTCTGGATGGACCCTAGAGAATGTTACGGCCCCATTGTATCTGGTAAAGTCATCAAGGATGATAAAAAAGGAGTTTTTAATAAGCAGCCTGTTTGGCAGGCCTTTTCTTCTCAAGCAACTGGCCAATTAAAACTTTATGACACCTCTCCCCCTCCCCTTGGCTCTGGTGTGCACAGTCTGTTTATGCCAGTTATTTTGTTTGAATCTCTCTCTCCCTCTCTGTCCTTTTTTAGTCTCCCTCTGTTTTCCCCCCTTTGAAGTACATTAGTTTCTATGGCAACAATGTCGTCATGGGTACCTTCTAGGTGGGTTTAGAGACAGCCACAAGTGCAGAAGAAAATCAGTTTATTATATAATGGAGCTGAAACAGATGCCACTAGCTTGGGAAATCTTGGTGAGGTATAAGAGAGGTATGGGGGCTCTCTTCAGCAGGGCATTTGTGAGAGGGAGATGTGTATGTCTGTATGTACATTTCTCTCAAGTGCACCATATGGTTTAAAGCTGAGATTATTCAAAGGGATTTATCAGAGTAAAGCATTTATCATGAGCTAAAACTCTGTAGTATCTTGCACCCTTAATTATTTAAAGTCTGTGGTTCTCAAGTGTGTGATGGGCCTCTTTAAGGAGGTTGTTGCTAGGAAAAGAGACTTCTCCTTCCTGATCCCTTCTGGATATTCCATGGCTTGACCAGATGGTAGAAACGTAATTTTAGAATTTATTCCAGATTTGGGGAGACCTGGTAATGATGCCCCTAATCTCCTGCACTAAAGAGTGCCACTACTTCATGCATGTATAGTATGTATATACACACACCCACACGCTCCTGGAGCAGACAATATTTTTTGCACTCCTTTAAGCGCCATTGGTGTCAGTGAGAGAACGAGATTCAAGGGACTCCAAAAAACACAAATAGAATCCCAAATAACCCCCACTGTCCCCAAAAGATGCCTGCAATCTATTCCCTGTTAAAAGCCCTGGCAAATAAAATGTCTTTAAAGACTCCTGAGGAAGCGAGAACAAATAAGTTGCTCTAGCTGCTAGTATTGTGGTGTCTGTGACTTTGATCTACAGTTGTAGACACATATTATTTTAAATAAAAAGAGTCCAGTAGCACCTTTAAGACTAACCAATTTTATTGTAGCATAAGCTTTCGAGAATCAAGTTCTCTTCGTCAGATGCATGGTACAGAAACTGGTCAAATATAGAAGAGGAGGGGGGAGGAGGGGAGGAGAGAGAAGAGGCAATTAGGGGGGGAGGGGGAGGGTGCAACCAAAACATTCCTTTGCTAGTATATGTAAACATCTCCTTTTGGTGTGTGGATCAGTTGGCTTCAAAGGAGTTTGCCCTGTTAGTTTGTAGCAGCCACACAGCTAGACCATCCAATTCCAATGCAGTACAATTCCAATGCAAACACCAAAAGGAGATGTTTACATATACTAGCAAAGGAATGTTTTGGTTGCACCCTCCCCCTCCCCCCTAATTGCCTCTTCTCTCTCCTCCCCTTATCCTCCCTCCTCTTCTATATTTGACCAGTCTCTGTATCATGCATCTGACGAAGAGAACTTGATTCTCGAAAGCTTATGCTACAATAAAATTGGTTAGTCTTAAAGGTGTTACTGGACTCTTTTTGATTTTGCTACCACAGACTAACACGGCTAACTCCTCTGCATATTATTTTAAATAGGTGTTTTAGGTTTTCTATATGTATGTTTAGGAAGGATACCGTTATTTGAAAGTGTAATATAATAGTCTGCTGGTTGAAAAAGAATAGGTATATGATTGGCTGAATGAGTAACTGCAGCCGATTAGGGAGACTCCTTTTAAAATCTTGGGGAGGAGATGGAGAAGCAGGAGTTAATGGTTGAGAAATATGACAGTTGGGGAATGACAGATGGGAAGTGGAGGGCTAAGGCTGAAGAAAAGGAAATGATGAAGTTTACGGAGCTACGAAAAGTTTTTTACTGCTAAAAGACTGTACAGAAAAAGAAGTTTACAGTTAACTGTTTAGAAGAGAGAAGCTTACAGTTAGCAGTTTAGAACCTGTTAGAACATTTAAATCTCTTACAATTAATCTAGATGGTTGAATAGCTAGGACAGAAATGTATGTTAATTTCTGAATCAGTCCACTTGATTCATGTTGGTAAAAGAGATTACGATTGTGATAAGTTTGAATATTCTTTTTTAATATTATTATTTTGTAAAAAAATAAACTTTGGTTTATAACTTTTTGTTACCCTTATTACCAAGGTGGTATAGTGGAAAAGGCTGACATCCGGGGATGATGGCCTCAAGAATCTCCCTTTGCTATATTGTCACTGATCTCAGTTTAGCTCAGCAGTCAGAGAATTTAGATGCTGAATGAGTTTATCCTCTGTCAGGAAGTTATACCATCCAGGCACGCTCTTGGAGCTGATTGAGGCATGCCTAAATGAAGCTCCTCCTGCAAGCTGTACTCAACCTCAGTTTTCCAATGTGAACGTTGAAAGCATCAACATAAAAATCAAGCCCCACAGGGCTCGCATCTTCCATTCTTTCCTCACATGAGGTGTGGCTATTATTTTCTTCTATACTTTTAGTCCCCAGCAGTCCCCATTATGTCATGTTGCAGATATTGAAAAATAACAATTCTAATTTTCTTGCCTGCAGATTAGGATTTCAAACCAACATTTAAATCTGGTTTGGTATCTTAATTTTTTAGAAAAGAGAACAAACCACCGTTAGCTTTTTTGTTTGATTCAGATGTCACAACAAATGGTAATTTCTGGGAATCAGAAAGTTTTCCATATGGAAGGGAAGGACATTAGCCTTGGGAGTTCCTAGACCATGTTTCTTCATTATGTCTGAAAGTAGCCACTGTGAGGAGGTTACAGAACAGTTCAGAATCTTTACCTTATGGCTTACAAAGGGAGAAGAGGACCATTTCTGACCACTCCGATATTTTATCAGATAGTAACAGTGTTACACACATGTATGTACATATACATACACATGTATGTTAAGAACAGGCAATATATGATTAGAGCAGTCTTTTAAAAGTGGGTCTGCCTCAGTCATATATCTAATTCCTTCCCATGGGTGGCTCCACCATGTGGATAACCCTCCCCTCCCCCTACACACACAATAGGGTTTTCTAGATGTTTCTGCAAACCTGGAGGACATTGTATAGAGGAAAAGCCAATGTTCAGGTGGTATTTTGGGTTGCTGTAGCAACCCAAAAGGGCACCTGATGTCATATGATGTAATGTGGTCCGTACAAGGAGGTGACAGGAACTGGAATAAGAAAAGGAGAAGAGGCTGTGAGGGCTATGAGGGGAAAGCAGAAGATACGGAGAATTTAAGGTGGGGAGGAGGAGATATGAGGAGAAGGGGAGGAAACAGCATCTGTCGAGTGTCAATATGGAACAGCAGGTGAGAGGTGTGGGTTGAAGGGAATCAGAGGAAGGGGTTGGGAAGAAAAGGATAATGCTGAGGTTGAGGTGTAGGAAAAAGGAAAGATGGTTATTTAGGGGACAAGAGCATTAGTGGGTGTATGGCTGATGAGAAATAACTAAAAAGTTGGGTGGGTAGGCAAGTAGAGTAGAGAAAAAACAAGTGGGTTGGGGGAGGAAGCATAGCCATGAGGGAGGGAACTAGGGAGAACGAGAGGCAAGTGATATGAACCAAAGACATTTCCTGTCCCCTGTGTGCCCTCTTGGATCTCCTGCTCCTGTATCTAAAGTACAGAATGAGGGCCTAATTTAAAGAGTACTAGTCATGCTTAATAAGTGTAGAATTCTCCCTTTGCCCATCTTTCCACAGTCTCTCTCCCAAGACATTTTTTTTGCCTTCTGGGCAATCATCTGGTTTTCGCTGAGGGGAAAAGTGATATTAGGAGACAAACTACAGAAAAGGAAAGGAAACTCTGTCTGTGTGTGTGTGTAGGGGAGGGGGTGCTTCAGCAGCCCTGTGTGCCCCCTTTGGTCTTTCTGTCAGGCTTGCCACCTCCTCTCTATTAGAAATTGGAGGAACAGAGCTGCATGTTGCTATGTCTTCTAGTTTGGCATTCAGTAGCCATGCTATTCTGCATTCACATTGAATCTGCTGCAGTTTTCAAAATTGGGAAAAGAGTAGTGAAATAATACAAATGAGGTTGATATGAGTAGGCAGGGGAAGCTATCTGGCCAGTTCCTCTGAATGGACAAAAATGGAGCAGAAGCTTAGCAGAGACTGAGGAAATTGGCATGGTTTGGGTAAGATGTTGAGTTAAAGGCTGATTCATCTCATCGCTCGAGATCTCAGTTTTGTTCCCAATGTAAATGATACTGCAGCCCTTGTTTCTGAAATGCTCTTTTGTCTCCTTTCTAGATATGTATTAGGTTCAGCGGAGTGTTCTCTCCCTTGTGTAGCTTCGGGGCATATCTGTATTACAAACATATATCAGTTTTATACCATTTTAACTATCATTATATCTTCTCCTGAAAATTGTAATTTGGAGAGGGAGCCGAGTGTTCTCAGTCAGAGATCCTCAGACCTTCTCATAGAAATGCAGCTCCCAGGGTTCCCAGCGAAGGGTAACCATTAAACAAGCTTAAGTCTGCGGTGCAGATATGCCTTCAGATGTTAGTGATAAGTGGGCGTTCATTGCAACCATGGTGATTTGGTAGCGTTCCATACTCTCTTGTTCTTAGGGGATGCATATGGTGTAGTGCTTGTTGGTGGATCTGGTCCCAGGAAGTGAGGCATCATCCAATGTGAATTTCAGCTCAAAGCATCAGAGCTAGTCATGTTTTTGGCAGCACAAACATCCTGTTTATAAGCACTATCCCCTCAATTGTGTTTCTTGCTAGACATTTTCTCCTCATCCGTGAAGAACTTTTAGAGATGTGATCATTCATTTTGCAAATAGGTTTTTCTTGTTCTTTAATTAGCCTTGCTCTGGTGAGCAGTATCACAATCTCTGAAAGCCTAGGAAAGAGAAGCAGAGCTCCGGAGTTCTTCAGTGGTTTTTTTGCGAGGAAGTTTGGCTCTTGACCCAACTCACAGATGTTCTCACACCAGTACCACTGTACTATCAACATAAATCTTCAGTCTATAGCAATGTTAAGGTGCTTCAGTCTGAAGAGATGTAAGTGCATTTTGAGAAGGAAAGGATTAATCATTTTATTCAGGATTTCTGCTTCCCCTGCCTCTTTGAAAGGAGTTAAGAGTATTTTGGATCCATGATTCGTTTCAGTGGGGTTTGGCATTTCCTTACCAGCTCCATGCTTGATGAAGAGAGTGTAAGTTGATTCAGACGTAATGCCAAACCGTGGTTTGGTAACTACAGAAACAAGCTTTCTACATATACACATTCCTACCTCCCCTACCATACTGCAGTTCAACTAGTTACTTTCTGCCATAGTAATGAAGGCCACGTGATCAAGCTGTTGTTTGTGCAGCCCTGGTTTGGAGGGCAAGCATATACCACAGTTTGACAGTTTATTTATTTATTTATTTATTTATTTATTTATTTATTTATTTATTTATTTATTTATTTATTCATTCAATTTATATACCGCCCATCCCCAGGGGCTCTGGGCGGTGAACAGTTAAAATTGATAAAAACAAAAACTAAAATCAATATACAAATAATAAAACAAATTAACAAGGTGCAGTGGTGGGGAGAATCTTCCCCACCCCAAAGGTGGGAGGACGACATGGCACCGCCCCCTTCAATCACCAAACGCCTGGCGGAACAGCTCTGTCTTACAGGCCCGGCGGAACGATAATATGTCCCGCTGGGCCCGGATTTCCATTGACAGAGCGTTCCACCAGGCTGGGGCCAGGACTGAAAAGGCCCTGGCCCTGGTTGAAGTGAGGCGGGTTTCCTTAGGGCCGGGGACCACAAGTAAATATTTATTCGCTGATCGGAGCGATCTCCGGGGAACGTACAGGGAGAGGCGGTCCCGAAGATATGCCGGTCCCAACCCACTCAGGGCTTTAAAGGTAAGAACCAACACTTTGAACCTGATTCGGAATTCAACTGGAAGCCAGTGCAGCTGGCGCAGGACAGGTGTGATGTGTGACTGGTAAGGTATACCAGTCAGGACCTGTGCCGCCGCATTCTGGACCAGTTGTAGTTTCCGGATCAGGCCCAGGGGTAGCCCAGCGTAGAGTGAGTTACAGTAATCTAGCCTGGAGGTGACCGTTGCATGGATCACTGTAGCCAGGTCCTGGGGCATCAGGTAGGGGGCAAGTTGCCTGATCTGACGAAGATGGAAAAATGCAGACTTGGCAACCGCCGTGACCTGGGCCTCCATCGATAGGGAGGCATCCAGGAACACACCCAGACTCTTTACCACTGGCAAAGTTGCCAGTGGTGTCCCATCCAGGGCAGGGAGCAGGATCCCAACATCTGGCAGCCCCCATCCCAGCTGCAGGACCTCCGTCTTCACTGGGTTCAATTTCAGCCTGCTCTGTTTCAACCATGCCGTCACAGCCTCCAAAGCTCTGGCCAGATTGTCTGGGGCCGTGTCTGGCCGGCTGTCCATCAACAGAAAAAGTTGGGTGTCATCCGCGTATTGATGACAACCCAGCCCAAACCTCCGCACCAACTGGGCGAGGGGGCGCATATAGATGTTAAATAACATCGGGGAGAGTATCGCCCCTTGGGGAACCCCGCACACCAAAGGGTGACGGGGCGATAGATCTCCCCCGAGCGCCACCCTCTGTCCCCGACCCTGGAGAAAGGAGACCAGCCACTGTAAGACTGTCCCCCTAATCCCCACATCGGCAAGGCGGCTGGCCAACAAATCATAGTCAACCGTGTCAAACGCTGCTGTGAGATCAAGTAACACAAGCAGCGCTGACCCGCCTCGATCCAGATGCCTGCGAAGGTCATATAGAAGGCAACTAGACAAAAGAGGAAGTATCAGATTATATAGTACCATACTAGGGGAAGAGGGGAGCATGCAAGTGCATGATGTGTGCATGTTGCACCAAACTGTAGTTTGGCTTTCTATCTGAACTTAGCCTCAGTTTACTGAGACTGTTTTGTTATCCAAGTTGTCCTCTACTGGTCTATTTTCTGGGACTTACCATCTCTGTGGCCCATACATCAGGACTGATCTTTTAGTGGTTCAGATGGTGCGTAGCACCCCGTCCCTAGTTTTGTGAGGGCAGCAAAAATATACAATTGATTATTAAAATGTTCAAGGTACGTCAGTGCTGGTGTTTTTACACAAGTTATTTTCCCACAGAGAAAACAGGTAAAACGTACTTGTGGTCTTAGAGAAGAAAAGAGATACAAGAGGCATTAGCTGATATAGGGCCTAGAAGAGATGGTTTCACCCCAGATCATAGACGATTAGATCTGTGCTGTGAGAGGGACCATTATTTATTCCCTAAAGTGGAGGCATTTCTTCTTCCTAACTATGTATTTCAGTTTATCAACTAGGGCCCTCAAACTTTTTTCAAGGTGTTGATCAAGCTACATTTTGCTGTTCTTCTTTTACGACAGGATTCTTCTTTCTCTGTAGCAGGAGGAAAAATGAATGATGGTCTAAAAACATAGCTCTAAAGTGCACTTGAACCCTGGTGTTTCCTCCAAAGTATTTTGCCTTGAGCTACAGGACTAAAGCTAGTCTTGGTTTAAAGAATGTGCCATCTGAGAAGGAATGGCTAACAGTGGTAGAAGTAAAATGGTACAGTCAGATACGCAACAAGACTTTATAATTCTTTCTCGTCAGCCATCCTCAAGCCATCTACTCGGTCAGAACGGAGGAGCTCCAAAACCATTTGCAGATTCCTGCACTTGCATTTGTTGCTGTGCTTTTCCGGTTTGATTTGCTCTGTAAGGAAAAAATAGAGAAAAAGTTGAAAGCCTAAGGAGGACATAATCCACAAGTGCACCTTAGCTAGGCATTCTAGTTAAGTTAACTCATCTTTGAACTTCATTTGCTGTACTATCAGGCATTTTCCTTATTAAAAAAAAAAAAACCCTAGACCCCGCTCAGTTGGAATGGACTGTAACTTTTTAAAGTAGATTTTACAAGTTGGGCCACATGAGAAATGGGGGTGGGTAGGGAAACAGTTAACCCTCCCCAGCACAGTAGTGCAAGACTGCTGAGTTCCTTTGCAAGGTAGGTAGTTTGCAGCTCACTTAATTCTCAGTCGGAGGAATCTATCACAATAGGGCAAATGAGCTGTAATTCTCTGACTGCTGAGGTCTGGGGCTATATGTGCAGGAAGCTGTTCATCTTTCTGAACTAAAACAATATAATGTGCAGAATATTTTTACCTTTTTCTTCCCTAAGTTACATGCATACCTCATTGTGTGCATCCCCTGACTTTAATGCTGTCCAGGATATTATGTTACAGCTGGAGAAAGCCAGTACTCTCCCCCCCCCCAGCATATCTGCAGCGTTCCCTGAGAAACTCCTACCTTGTCTTTGGATGATGTATGATCTAATTTCACTGCCCTACTGATAGGTAAAGGGCCATCAGGTTTGCTATTAGGAGAAGTGACTATTGGCCTCTATTCGCTGTCAGGAATGTTAATACTTCTAGATATTTGATTAGTATGCGAAGCCTTCTGTTGTATTTAACAGCAGGAGTCCTATTTCATATAATGTGTTTTCTTGCAGAAGTGTAGGGATAAGGACTCTTGTCCCACTTCAGCACATTACTTTAAGTACAGACCTGTTGCTCTTCTTAATTATTAAAGTTCAAACCTATTCAGATCAGCATATGGCCTATATACCATTAAAAAAACTGATGCAAATTAAATGGCATTATAGTGTTAAAATATGCATGCATTGATACCATGAAATGTTTTAATGCCCTTTCAATCACAGTTTATCACACACTTCTTTAGTGTTTAGGGGGAAAGCGTGGCTGTTTTCTAAAAGTTTGGAGTGTAAGAAAGGAAGATTTGAGGTTCCAGTCCTCAATTCTAGTTTTAATTTGCAACCTCATTATCTTTTTATGTTGCTTTATTTGTATTATAAGATAGCATTACCTAACTTGAAACTTTAATGGAGGTGGGGGGCGTGGTCATGAGTTAGACTCAAAGTTATGGAAGATAGAATTATTATTAAATATGGAGCCTTCATATTAAGGCAACAGATACAGGACTCAAACAAGTCTTCATTTCTTAATTCATAATCTACAGCAATGCAGTGCAATGAAGCAGGATGGCACTATGGCAGTGTATTTGGGAAAGTGTTGATGGAAAGGAGGAAGTTGCATTCAAAGTGGCCTAAAAACTGTTCCTCCTGATACACTGCCAGTATTTTAAAAGCAGGGCTCGATGGACACGTTGCTCCTTCTTTTCTGTATATAAATTCTGCTCCCATGATGTGCGATGTTTGCCAAGGATAATGGAGCTGTAGTTTGCAGAACTGCAGCCCAGAAGTTGGAGAATTTCTTGTTTAATATATCCTTTATGTTCCCTTGCAGTTCGCCTCCATGATAGCATATCTGAGGAAGGCTTCCACTACCTCGTCTTTGATCTGTAAGTAGGAAATCAGTTTTGACTGCATTGGCAAATGCACCACATTTTTGCACACCATATTGTTGCCCTATAGTTCAACAAAACTCTTCCTTCAGTTCTCTTGGAATTGCCTAACTTTTGAATACTTAAGTGCTTTTCTAAAAGAGCACCATGGCTGCAGTGTCCTGGCATGCTCTGGGTAACTTTCTTGCTCTTTTGAGTAAATGTTGTGTTCTGCTGGGGAGTTGAGCAGGCAGCGCTGTGGCATCCTCACTGATGTGGGTGGAAGAAGGCTGCAGCTGCAGTGATGCCTTTGACATGAAGGGGCGGATGGGGAGGAGGGGAAAGGAGGATACCAGCACGGTGGTGACTCAGTGCCCCTGATACTGCGCCCAGTGTAGCTGAACAGCTGTTTCGCCAAAGACATGCCCACTTAAGAAGGCTTAAAAACCCTCCAGTGGCTCAAGAACTCCAGACAGTGATTCTGACTGTCCTGCTTTCTCCCCTTTCCTTTTGTTGGTATGGCCGTGGGCCACGTCCTATACTGACTCTCCTTGCAAAGTGTCTGGGGGCTTTCGGGAGACATTGTGTGCTTTGCTTGGCTGCCTCTCACTTCATTCCAGATATAGAAGCTGGTGATCTCATATCTCCTCCTCTCTGACAGCTCCAGTTAAGCAGCGAGCTATATTTAGCTCTCCTCTGAGTCAGTGCCGCTCTGCTTTTACTGGAGTCACACAGACCTTGGCATGTCCCTGGCCCCGCAGCAGTAGGATTAAAAACAAAATGCATGGGTTTTGCCCTGAGGCCACATTGCAAAAAACACCTGAAGCTGGGTTGTGCCCCTTGCCATGTTATTGCTGTGGTTTTACTTGCATTTTGTGGGAGTAAGGGTCAAACTAGGCATGCAGGTTTGTAAAGAGTTACGTCCAGGTTCCCCAGACCCAACTCGAGTTCTCCACAGCCACACAGCAGCTGTGGGAAATGGCTGTTAAAAAATAAAGGACAGCCCAAATGGCCTCAGAATGCCACTGCAGGGGGGGAAAGAGCTCCTGCCTTCCCCCCTAAGCCATTTCCCCACGTCAAAATAGCCCAGGGGGAGGGTATTTCCCTGTTTTTACTACTCCATGTGCACAGAATACTCCACATGGAACAGCAGAAACAGAGACACCCCACCCCTCTATTTTGCAAAACAGCTTGAGGGGAGGGAGCCCCTTCCCCCTATGGTAGCATTCTGAAGCCATTTGGGCTCTCCTTTTTAAAAAAAACACAGCCATTCTCTACCGCTGCTGTGTGGCTGTGGGGAACCTGAGTTGGGTCTGGGGAACCTGGACCCAACTGTTGAAAAACCCGCACATCTAGTTTGACCCTAAGCCTCTTGATTCTTTGAAAATCCAGCAATTCCTAGTGCCTATAGGATGAAACTGGATGTTTGGAAAGTTAGGGAGTGCTGAACCTTCCCTGCTAAAAATAAAGAAGAGGCAGGTAGATAGTGATAGCGGTAATGGGGTGGTGTGGGGGGGGGATAACCAAATCCTTCACAACTCTCTGCTCTAACCTCTGCTAATATCTGCTCTGTTCTGTTTAATAATTTGTGTGTTTTCTTACTGAATATCATCATTTAAGTTTTTAGGTCATCAGGTTTCCTTAGAAATTTTTATAATATGTAAAAATCAGTAAACATAGGACAAGATGCCTCATGGAATAATGGTGCACATAGCTACTTATTTCCTGGAGTGAATTTAGCCAGTGTAGGACATCTCCATATTTTGGTTTCTTATGCTTGGTCACTTGTACAAGAAGTGGAAATGTTGGTGGGAAAAGTACTTATGAGTTACTATAGTGCTGTAAAATGCCTGGATCATTCTTGTTTGTACATACTTTCATATTGATGAGGGAGGGTGGATAAATGCACACTGAATACGCATCTGACTTTTCTAAAATTGTTGTCTGGACAAGGATGTTGAAAATCTGCCGAGCTTCCACCTGGCCTTATTTTTATTGATATATTCCATGTTGTTAAAAATCAGTCTCAACACTGACTGTGTTCATGCTATAATTTTCCTATAGCTCATGGACTTTAAAACTGCCTCACACCTCACTTCCATGTGGAAGAATCCATACTTTTAAGTTCCACCGTACCGGAGGTAGTACATGTTTCCCAAACTAAATTTCCTTGCTTAGAATGAAAGATACTTTTTAGCTAATGGTTTGCTGGCAATCCCTCATGTTAAGGGCCCTCCTGTATACGGAGTACATTAGAACTGATATCCATCATTAGGCCTCTCAAGCTTGTTCGTCTAAAGCCATCTGAAAAATATGACAAGTGCAGATGTTCAGCACATCTGGATATCAAATAGTGTGGCCTTCTGTCTCATCTGAGCACTTCCCAAATTACTGTTTTAAGTCACAGACCTATTCCTGCTATCCATCCCTATGCCAAAAATCTCAGGGTTGGAAGAATTTGTATATGTGTCTATTTATGAAATATCCACATATATGTAGAGTCGTTCCCAGATCCTCTTGAACAGACACATTGTAAGAGATCTTCCGTCAATACAATTGCTATCTCTAGTATGACTTTTCAGAACTTTACCATGACTTGATATTAGAATGTGGGGCATATCCCTGAGTTTCCTTCCATTAGAATTTGCAGTGTCAAATTTAAAGTAACTATAAAAAAATCTAGGAGAAAGTGGGAGGAGGAAGAGAATTTGAATTACCTTGGGAGTTCTGATTTGCAGACAGATTTGCTGCAGATATTTTCAGTGCAGGGAAAAACGGAATGGAAAGAGGTGGCTGTCGGAGAAGCAGCCATAACAAAAAATTTCTCTGCAGATGCATAAAGTTGTTCTCTTTGCTGTCACACCGGAGGCCATGCATTCTCTTCTTAGCCAGGCAATTGGCAGCACAGAGGGAAGAAGCGGGTTGCAGCAAGCATTACAGCTGTAGCCCTGTGTGGGTGGGTGAGAGAATAAGATTTAAAACGGCAGTGACAGTGTGAAAAAAGACAGTGCTCACGTTGGGAAGTCAGGCAACACATACTGTCCTATGCTTTGGACTGAGTGCACTTTTTGTGAAGTTGTCCAGTTGGCAGCATTCACAAGGTTCTTTGGTGACGATAAGGGAATATTTTTCCCAGTACTTAATTTCTAAAATAAGAGGAGCCAAGGTTTGAGCTTGTTCAAAAGCCTTTTCTCCAATTCCAAAAACAGTTACATAGTGGTGAGGGACATTTATGCTCATTTTCATCTTGACTGGTTCCAGAGCTGAACCAGGGCAAGTTCAGCAGCCTGGTGAACCATAGCTTAAATGAAAACAGGCCCCGTATGTATGAGTTTCCCCTTTGTACTTTGGGTTGGGTATGCCTTTCCTTCCTTTTGTTTGGTCCAAGGGCACCTCATGTGCCGCTCAAAGTCTGCCACTCTTCAGTCAAGGATGCTTCATAAGCATTTAAAGTAGGTGAGGCAGGAATTAATAAAACAAAGGAATAAAACAAAAGATATGATAAAGTATCTCTTCTATTGTTGTACAGAGAGTCAGTGAGCCCTCTCCATTCAAACATGGCATCCAAATGCTCCATGCGTGCTATCCTCCCATTTCACCTAATGGCTGTGGAGTGCTTTATATGTGGGTAAAGGAGAACAAGGCTCCCCTCTTGGCTCAGCAGTCTCTCTGCTGTCATGTGACGGTGACATTTCAAGAGTTTTCTGGCATAATAGAAAAATACAATAGAAAAAGAAAATCTTTCCCTTCCTAAGCCCTCAGTGACTTGCCTGTTCCCTGGTTTCTCAGATTGCCTCCTTCCCTTTAAATCCTTCAAGTACAACTTTTTTGGTAAGGCTCATGAAGGAAAATCAGTAACTGCAAGTGGAGGATTACATAAATTTGCAGATAGGTTGCCTGTATGTGTGTGTAATAACAACTTCTCTGTGTCCATTTCCTTTTTACTTACCGATATACTCCCGCATTCGCATACACAGCCGCAGCCAGTCACATGCCGCACTTGTGTAAACCCATCATTCACATATCACAGTTGTGCACATAGAACTTTCTCAGCCATACAATCAAACAACAGACCAATGCTTTATTCACGGTGCCAGCTCCATTCTGTTGCTAAACTTTTCACCAACACCACACTGTCCCATCATAATCCTTGTTATGTTGATCATTTTTGAAACTTCAGAAGAGCTAGAATATTCATTCACTTTTAAAGGAGGACTCATTTCATTCAACTGATGACAGCGCTTTGTCATCCAGTCACCGTGGAAATTTTGAAGACTGCAGCCTATGTTAAGCTGTACAACAACAAAAAGAAATTGAGTAAATCTGTTGTGGGAGACAAACTGACCAAGTCATTTCCCCCCCCCAATCTATTTGTTTTTTGTTCTAATCTAGTATTTTATTTGATTCAGATTATTCACAGCTGCTTTGGAATTTGCCAGTAGGTACCTCACTGACAAGAAAAACATAAACTGGTACAGATGTTGGTAGCTGTAGTTACTGAACAAGGCCATTCCCCAGCCATACAGATGATACCCCAATTTTTGAAAATATCCCTTTTGACTAAAATGATACCTCTTGTACGCATAAGCTTATTGCATGCATCAGAAAATGCTTGCATACTGGCAACATTTCTTGCTTGAAGCTCTAGAGACTTGCACCCCTCACCAGCAGCGCTATGTTCATTTGGTAGTATAGGTGCCTCTTTTATAGAATACCATTGTCTGCCATAAAATTCCATCTTATTTCATCATACTTCTTTTCTGGATTTTTCTCAGTGCCCCCAGTATGGCCAACTATCTATGTGTATTATAATGTTAGGCTTAGGCACATGATAGAATATGAGAAGAGCAGTTCTGTCGGGTATTTGCCAGTAACAAGCATATTCCTCGCAGGCGGGATGGGGAACTGCTACATCTTGGGCAGTTTGGGAACTGGCATAAGAAGGAGGTTGCAGTAAACTCCTCCACACTTTCAGCAATATCTGTGCTGCAGCAGTTCAGTCTCATGGGGGTGTTCTGAGCAAAATTTCAAATATAGGGCAAACCTGGGTCTTTGTTAACAAAATTTCTGGAGGTAGCAGTAAAAACAAACAGGAGTCTTATGGTCTTTAAACACCAGCAGATTTATTGTGGTCTAAGGTTTTGTGGATTAGAGCTTGCTTCCTGAGATGTATGGTCTGTGTTGTGTTTCAGCGTCACGGGTGGGGAGCTCTTTGAAGATATCGTTGCCAGGGAATACTACAGTGAAGCCGATGCAAGGTGAGTGGCAACTCCACCCGCACCTGTCCCACTCCGACCTTCTTCCTTACCCTCCCTCACCCCTTCTTTCTGTTCCCTGATCCCATGCCAGCTTGTACCTGTGCAACATTAACCCATCCATGACTGGGACAAGGGGTTGGACTCAAAGGTATCACAAGGCTGCAGCAAAAAATCTGTGTCCCTTTGGCACCAGTGGTTGCCATGATGTGCCCCGTTGCCATATCCGAAGCCCCTCCCTGGATCTTCAGGCTAATGAGCTGATTGCAGCAAAGGATAAGGCTTAAAAGAAAAATAAATTCTGGTAGGTGCTGCTTGTTAAGTTGCAGCAATGCCACACATTCAGAAATACTGAAATTCCTTCTTCTACACAAAGGGTGCAAGAGCTCCTTCCTCTGTTGAATCTGATGACCCTTACAGAAATCCCTTTCAAAATGGACCTTAACCACAGCTCCTTTATTCAAGGCAAGACTGGCAGGGAGGAGACATTTGGCTTAATAGCCTAGTGGGCCAGCTGGCTGGTTGACAGGCTGGCATGTGAAATGGACTTGAGGCCTAGTATCTAAGATCGGAAGGGACATAGCGCTTTCAGGGCACAAAATCACAGAAGCTAAAGTCAGCGGTTGTTTGGATCCCTGGACCTGGTTCAAGAAGACAGTTTTCATTTTTGCCTAGAATAAGTTTATGGGTAATCTCATGGATACTGTCCTGTTCACTTTAGTTGGGCTGTTTGGGGACAGTGAGTAAAAATGCAGGATATTCTGCAAGTCAATGGAAGAAGGAAAGATCAGATCAGACCTTAGTAGCTCAGCATCAGACTAAGGAGGACACTGGGAGATCTATGACAGGTTCTTAATAGCATTAACAGAAGCCATAAAGAGCCCTGATTCTAACTGGGGTAGTGCAAGGGAGGGGAGGTGAAATTCTCCCTTCATAGTTTGAAACCAACCCCCATGCTATTAAAATAGGGTCTGTCCATCTTTTTGCTATGATAAACACATGGAATTCGTTGCCACAGGAGGTGGTGGCAGCTACAAGCATTGCCAGCTTCAAGAGGGGACTGGACAAATATATGGAGCAGAGGTCCATCAGTGGCTATTAGCCACAGGAGATAGATGGTATTCTCTTTGTGGGGAGGTGGTGCTCTGTTGTCTTGGTGCTGGAAGGAAGGCAGTGGGAGGGCTTCTGGTGTCCTGGCCTCACTGACAGTCCTTTAGATGGCACTGGATTTCTAGCCACTGTGTGTGACAGAATGTTGGACTGGATGGGCCACTGGCCTGATCCAACATGGCTTTGCTTATGTAGGCATGATGGGGAGAGGGGCTTTGATTATCAAAATTACATAAAGGGGAGAATTAATCCAGCTCCCCCCATGATCCCAATGTAGATTGGACCCCTTGCATGGCTTCTGTTAGTATTTATAAATACTGGGAAGATCTGATCTTGGATCTCCTTGGTTCTCATGTGTTTTTGCTCTCAGAATTGTTGGCAAAGAGCTGCAGAGTGCAACAGTAGCCACGTTAAAGAGCAGCATCCATATCTAAGTGCAGCATTTGAAAAGAATCAAGGACTGGAAAGATAAGCAGTGGAGCTCATGCCTTGTCCTGGAAGAAGTTCACTGAATGACAAAGAACCAGTGGCTGTAGACTGGGGTTGAAGAGTATCAGCAAAGCTTGGGGACAGAACTAGCATCTCTCTCATAGCAAGAGACTGCTAGTGAGGGCCGAATTTCCTGGGCAGGAAATGCAGGCAGAGGTTTGATTCTCATGTGAAAGGATTTGATGTAGTTGCTGCTGTCTTGTGGCTCCTTCCTCAAGCTGTTCTGAAACTATTAAAATGGAGAAAAGTGGGATCATATCAAAGAACCATGCCAGTGTCAGAGATCATACTGAAGGGAGATTGCTGGCTTTGCTCTTCCCACTTGATCCTATCCTCTTCCCCTTCTATGTAGTTCCTGTCTTTCTGAAGTACTAAAGTGGCATGGAGACAGCAAGTGTTCTGTTCTTTTAACATAAGATCCTGCATTATGTCTTTATCTTTGAACCTGGCGGCAAGCCAGAGATCCCTCAACTAAAGCTGTCATCCCCTGTATGTGACTCTGCTGTTTTCACTGGAGCTGACCAAAGAGTCCTTGTTATAAGTCAGGGCATAATAGATAGGGAAACTTTACCTTTTGTTCATAGATCATCTAAGATGAATGGCATGGAATACCTGGTTGACTGGTTCCATGAAACACATTGCAGCTCTCTGTGGAAAAGGCAAAAGGAGGCAACTACTGTTGTTTGACCATGATACCATGCTAAAAAGTTGCCCCCCAACACAGTATGTGAATAAAATCTAAATAACATTCACTAATCAACTATGCCATATGAAAACTGACAGCTTTCCCTTCATCGCAGTAAGGAAACATGGCAACTTGCCTCAACCAATGATTTTCTTGTGGCACATTGCTTTTGAGGAATGAATGCAATTGTTTAGCAGTGTTATCTACAGAATTAGGTTTAGGTAGCTCTGAGCCAGCTAGAGAGACCAGAAACAGCTAGAACTAGTAGTAACCGCTAAATTAAATGAGAATAACCAAATGCAGTGTTTTGAAGGAATTAAGGAATTTACACAATCCTAAAAACTTCCATACTGAAAGAGTGTGGACAAAACTCAAGTTCTGCAGGGGCGTAAAGGATTGCTCAAGTGAGAGGATTATATATAGAAATGTGTTTGTTTTAGTGGATTGGGATGTGGGTGCTAAAAAGGGTAGTCTTTGATATCAGCATATGGGAAACATACGGACTTTTCTGTGATGGCAGTGGACACATGCTTGGAACGGTGTAAGAACTGGTGTAATTTCTCAATAACTTCAGAGCAAGAGACTTCAGGAATCCTTGGAGAGACAGTCCCATCAGTTTCCTGGGTTTCTTTCCACTTTCATTCCTTCTAGTCTGACTGATTTATGCTCTTCCACCTTTCTTTAGTTCTGTAGAGCATTACTTTGGCTTCCTAGTATTTATTTTAATCTTCCAAGTCTCCCTTAACCCCTGAAGTAACAATAAACATTGGATGGCTGAAGAAGCTTAATGCACTTTGGAGACAGACCTTATCCAGATATCTTTGTATGCTTCTCCCTGCCTTCAAGTTCAAATGGGCTCCAGGTGGCTTACCAGGTTGTTATTGATTCAGTTGTCCAACTCTTGTGGAACTCTGAGCTCCATCCATCTGGATAATAGGACTTTCCTCTGATGTTTGAATTTCTTTCTGGGATATGGGGCTAACATCCATCTAGGTTTTCATCCTGGGCACTACTGCGGAGACATGGACTCAAATTCTTTTTCTCATTTCCCTTTGCAGGGAACAAAAAAGTAAGCAAAGTGGCTTGTTTAACAAACTGCAACCTGTATTCTCAAAAGGCCTAGAGATCTGTGGGGAAGGAGGACATCAGTTTGGAAGCATTGCTGTGCCCAGGCCTAATGGCATCTGGATCATTTTGTGATAACCTGTATTTGTTAGAAGAAGGAACTAGAAAGTTGGACTTGGAGGGTGTCAGATGAGAGAGGTTAATGTAGCACTTGTCTGTGCTGTCTCCTCTGTTCTTCCTCCTCTTTAAAATAATAACACCAGCACACATTGCAGTGGATTCTTGCAATAGAGGCTGCAGTATCAGAGAACTTCCCTCCATTGGGGTTGCATTTTTCAATCCACTCCAGAAATGGATTCTTAAATGGAACTCAGAGCGAATGACAGGCCCTAAGATGTGTACATGGTGAGGGCTTCTCCTTTCCAAAGCCATTTTGGTGCCTGAGCATACCACCCCGGGGAGGGAGAGGCTGGAATATAACTCCATTGATAAATGAACTAATTGACAGTTGGCATCCCTTTTAAATGATACCCCAAAATACATCAGTTCACTTAGGGCACCTCAGTTTGTCTAATGATGGGCCGGCCCTACTTCTTTCCTGTAAGTAGGTGATATAGGAGGGGTCAGGAGGGAAGAATAGAGTTAGAGCCAAGCTACAAGTGACGCCTTACACAAGTTGGACTCTTGTCAGCTTACCTCAAGTTTTGATGGGAAATGTAGGCGTCCTGGTTTTACAGCTTGGCTCTCCATTACAGCTGCAAGACCAGGATGCCTACATTTAGGTTTCTTCAGAAATGGCTAAATGATGGCTACCAAGCAATTGTGAGCAAGGATTGGGAGTCAATAGAGCACTGGACTTCAGCCAGGGACCCTTGTGTTCCTTGCTCAACTCATGATTGTGTGATTATATTTTTTGCCTTCATCCAAGGAAATTGGGACCGTGATCACAATTGTATCCACATAACCTTATAAAGTGGCACAGCCTTAAAAATGGTAATTAGCCGGTTGCTATGCAGTTGTCACTGGTGTGTACCCAACTGTTCATGTACAGAAGGCACATGGAGTTTTCCTTTCTTCTCTGTTCCTACAGCCTATTCAACACCCAGAAAGATCAGTCCAGGAGTTGTGGGACCTATGCTGAGGAAAAGCTGTGTGGGTTATTGGGCAGCTATGAGGACAGCTGGATGAAATCAGCCATGTTCCTCAGTGAAGCTGTGTTTGTGGAAGAAGAAGGGGGACTGATTCCACTCCCTCTTTTCCTCCCCCCGCTCCAGTCCCTCAGCTGATACAGGGCTGTTCTACGAGACTCCCACAACCATAGGTGTGATCCTTCTGGAGGCTGGAAGGGGCAGCAGGAACAGAGAGCACAAACCTGAGCAGGGACTGATAGCATAAATGCCACTTTCTCTCAGATTACGCTTCTTCACAAGGTTGTTACTAGGATAAAGTTAGCATGACCCCATATGATGATTGCCCTGAGTTCCTAGGAGGAAGCTCAGGATGAACTATAATCTCAGCTTGACTAAATTTTAATTAAAGATTGATTTGTTAAAAATAATCTCCCCTTCCTTTCACTTATAAAGGAAAGAGAATCATTTCCAGATTTTGCAGGAGACAAATGGTGTAACTACACGATACATACAACACATGACAGGTCAAGGGTACATGACTGAACTTGCAGACAAATGCACGTCCCGGAATTCTCCTTTAAAAGCACCTGTTCGCTTGGCGCTGTGACAAAGCACTATTAAGGGGTAGAAGGAGCTTCCATTTCCATCCCACCCTGCTTTGTCCAGCAGAAAAGAAGGAAGGGATGGGACTTTTTGTCCTCCGTTCTCTGTCTCCACACATCCTTCAGGAAGCTTCTTCTCCCCCCAGCAGTGTTCCCTTCCATTGCCAAATGCGTGAGCACTTTTTAAATTGAGTTCCCCTGATGGACCTCTTTCTGCAAGTCTGATCATACACCTGTGACCTGGCATGTGTTGGGCGTATCTTGTCGCTTGGCCCTGAGATAATCTGTCTTTGGGTTTTGAATGTATTGCTTCAACCATGTTTAAGCACAGGTGTTCTACTGTGCTTTTAGGAGTCATTTATATAATGGTGACACTTAAGCTGTTTAGGTGATGCCAGCTTTGAGAAAAGGTTGGGTTTTTCCCTGACTTAGCTGCGCCCTTGTGTCCTATCAGCTAGAGAGAATCAGAACTAGAACCCTTGAGATCTGAATGCTTGGTTCCCATTCTAACTTACCAGTCACACACATTCAGAAATGTGATGTGGTATAGTCTTTCCTGGACTTGACTGTTTTAGAACCTAAGACCAGCCCTGCTCCATCTAGTTCAACATCCTGTTTCCCATGATGGCCAACTGGACACCTCCAGGAAGGCTGCAGAGAGGGGGCATGACAGCAGTAGCTTTCCCTTGCTGTGGTCTCCCGTGCAAATGGTGTTCAGAGGTATCCTACCTCTCAACCTGATGGTTCCATTTAGCCATTGATAGAACTATCCTTCATGTAATTGTCTTGTCCCCCTTTAGAGCTGTCTGAGGTACAGTTGCCACCACATCTTGTGATGGAAAATTTTATCTGCCAATTATGCGTGTTGTGAAGAAGTACTTCCGTTCATCAGTCTTGAATCTACACACCAATTTCGTTGGGTAACTCCCAAATTCTAGTGTTGTGACAGGGTGGAAAAAGTTCTGCCTTCTATTCTCCACATGTGTGTAATTTTATAAAACTCTCATGACCTTCCCCTTTTGTTGTATTTTTTTTCTTTAGAATTGAGGTGTAGGGATATCTGTCCCCCCATATCAGAAACTCCATATTTTGGGAAAGTTGCCACTGGGGTCAGACTGGCCTTTCTACAGCAAAGAAGAGAGGGCATTCCAATGTACAATTCCCCTTCTGTAGCTTGAACTGGTACCACACTGATTGTTCTGAATGTATAGTTTGACTCTTAAGATGTTTTTCATCAGGCGTGTTCCTTGTTCAATCCTCTGGGATTGCCAGCTGAAGTTCAGAATCCAGTGATGATTACAAAGTCCATCTTGATTTCCGAGCTCGTAGCTGAGTTTGCAGGGTAAGAAAATTGTTCCGGAGACATAATTGAGTAATAGCTGGATGAGGAAGGACAGAGGAGGCACGGTAGTCATAGCACTTCTGCAACATCAGTTTGCATGTGGGGTTCCACCTTTAAATACATATAATGCCCTTCTCTGGCTCCTCATACTTTGCATCGCTGTAATTCTTAGCCACCTTGGCTCCAAGACGCAATTTTGCTCCTTGTAGTGATGCCACATTTGGAACCTGTGGTCACATAAAAGAGGTGAAAGGAAAGCCGGTGCTGCTCGATCTTCCCTCTCTTCTTTCATTCTGCAGCAATGTCCAATTAATCAACCGTTAGGAAATCTGATGCCTCTTTTAGATCAAGGACCATGGCCTTCCACCTTCCTCTCATTTCTTTCTTTGGCTCCCTTGGAAGCCAAGACTATTTGGTTAAGTGGGTTCTTTATAGTCACATGTGTAGAATTCCCCTATAGATTTCATGAAATATCACACGTACCCATTTCTAGAATGGATTCTTGGAATCTGGAGAACTGTGTAGTTGTACTGTAATGGAGGGAGAGTTAGGATTGTGAAATACATAATCTGTTTATGCACATGAGACCAAATGCAAGTTCATTGGCCCGCAACACTGCTTGGAGTATGTCTACAAGAAAGTCAGTTTTTTTCCATGATTGATCTTTGCCAGTGTTAGTGCTTGTCCAGTCAACGCTTAATGCTGTAATGAATAAAAAGCACTAACAGAACATTCTGCAATTGGTTCTTTAGTTGGATGCCTCAGCACTAGTCATAGCTGTTGGGGGGAAGCCCTCGCCCCTCTTTAAATTCCTTTAATCTTTGTCATGATCTTAGCTCATCTGCCTATATCAGGGCTATTTTATTTTTTGAAAACTATGTTTTGAACCTGGTTTTAAGCACATGCATCAGTTCTCCAGTCTTAACAATTTTTTTCCGGTTTTATCTTTTCCCCCTGACTCTGCACATGCTTGTGTATTTCACAATCCTCCAGATGTTTTCTTTTTTTGCATTAGAATTTGTACACTCCCTGAAAAGTTATCTCTGTCCTTTATAGAAGCATACAGTATATTATTATTTTATTATTATTTATTATATTTCTAACCCTGTGAAGAGACTCAGAGCGGAATACAACATATATAAGGTAACATGAACATATTAGTTTAAAACCAGATAAAAACTTTAGTAAATACAATACAATTTTAAAAAGACAGTGGCATACATATTGCATGATCCAAGAATAACAGCAATCCATGGGGCTGGGTGGCCAACTCTTAGCTGTTAACAGAACAGGAGGCAAATCTGCCCTCCCCCCATGGCAAGAGGCCAGTTTCATGGCCCAATCACCTCAACCACCATACGCCTGGTGGAACATCTTTGTCTTACTGGCCCAGTGGAAAGATAACAATTCCTGCTGGGCCCAGGTCTCCACAGACAGAGAGTTCCACCAGGTGGGAACCAGGACCGAGAAGGCTCTGGTCATGGTTGAGGCAAGACAGACCTCTTTGGGGCTGTGGACCACCCAAAGATGTTTGTCCATTCATTGGAGTGCCCTCTGGGGAACATAGGGTGAGAGGTGGTCTTGTAGATAATGCTGATCCCAGTCCACTAAATACTTTAAAGGTTGGATACTGTGCATGGCTGGCACCAGAAAGTGACAACCATTTGAGGGTCAATAAATGTTTGAAGGGTCCTGTGAACTGACCTGGTGCCAGCCCCTAACCCATCAATTACTTGGGAGACTAGTAGGAAGGACAGTTTTAAAGACTGCCAAAGTGACGAGCAGCACACTCCTGGTGATGGTAGGGTAAGGTGAGCTCTGCCCATGCCTCAAACGAGAAAGCTGGTAACCATGAGAAAGTGTGTTCAGAATTATATACACAAGCCATAGGAAGCATGATTCAGATACCACACAATCCCATGAGTCAAGAAACAAAATATTAAAAAGATTTAAATGAAAGTATGTCTGTACAGGCATGGCCTTGGAGCCAACTGTGGTGCTTTTTTATTGTGCTGAATTCCATACAGCCTGAAAGGGAAATGTTGGGGATATGTCGTGGACACGTGTTAGAGGCTGTGGGCTGGTGGTGGCTTTCTGTTATATGTCTCTCCCCCTCCCCATGTGCCCTTGAATGTGTTTGGAAACGTAAGGCTCCCTTTCTCACTATGAAGCTTAGTGCTGCAAATACTAGTTATACATGCGGGAAATTCAACCTTTTAAAAGTTTAAAACTACTTTTAATCTGTATTGAAGGATAAAAGTTACAGTCTGAACCTAGAGGTTGTTTATTTATAGAAAACCTCCAACCTTTAGCATTATTAGTTGCATGTATTCAAATAAGGCTTAAGACTAGAATTATGGCACTAGAGTAGCAGGCATTGAAGTTGCATGGGGGGAAGTATGGCACAGATCTGGAAAGAAGAGGCATTGGCAGAGCAAAGGATTCTGAGAGCAGAGGCCAGGGCTGAGAAATGTTCAGTTGAGTGAATACCTTAAAAACTGCAGAATGCCAGTCTAAAACAGCAAGGCTCACATTAGAATAGGGTCGAAAGGAGCTGTGAGTAGGAGCCTAGATTTGGAGATTGAGATAGGCTGAAGATATGTTAGGCTCTTGTCCAAGAGGCTGCAGTTTTGGGGATCAAGAGTACTGGCCTTTCAGTCCAGATGTGCAAGTGTTTTTAATCTCATACTAATTCCTTTGGAGCAGATTTCTAGCACAGGCCCATCTTGGGTTAAGTGCTTTATACTAACTTCCTGTAGTGAGCATGATGTTATTCTGGGGGGAAAGACCTTTCTCCAAGATAGTTCCAGTGAACGTGGTTTAATACTGGATTACCTGAGCATGATCTGCCTGCCAGGTGAATCAAAGAATGCAGCAGCTGATGATTCTACAGGTCAGGAACACACCTTGTGAGAAAACGCTGATAATAAAAGCACCTGGCCATATCCATTGGTAGCATCCTCTTGTTTCCATGTTAACATCATGGACTTTTCCCCTTACCTGATCACTTGCAAGGGGATCTTTCCCCTCTGTTCTTTTTGTTTTCAGTTATGATTGAGCTTAATGACAGGACTCTTTTTGCCCACTCGACCCTTAGTGGAGCTCCTTTCCACCACTTCTGTAGCCCTGCATGATCTCTTGGAGGGGGCAGGGGGGAGGGAAGGGAAGGCTCCCTTTGGCTATGCTCACCCATTCTCAGACCCTGACTGTACACAGTTCCTGGTGCCATTAACCGCCATCTGCACACACCTTGTGATAACCCCCTGTGGTCTCTGAGCTTTCACAACATTGTTTCTCTCCTTCTCTTGTCCCCATATCCACCCTGCCCCCTGTCCCTTTCTGTCTGTCCATCTGTCTGTCCCTGTGGATCTTCCCCCTCCCTTGTTCCCTTTTTCCTTTTAATCTCTGGATTTTGTTTCCTGTCATGCGTATTTGGGTTGTCTTTTTCCACCACCCTTTTCTATAACTTCCCTGTGCTGCCCTTCTTCTTATACCTGTCCCACCTGTCTCTTGTGTATGATTTCTTCACTTCCCCCTAATCCTCGTCGTCTGCCCCTCCTCCCCAACCTGCCTTCTCTCTTCCTTCCTCCCTTCCCGTTTTGTTTTGCAGTCACTGTATCCATCAGATATTAGAAAGCGTAACTTACATTCACCACTATGCCATTGTGCACAGGGACTTGAAGGTCAGTATATATATATGCCTTTCACCCTCTCAGAATGTTGGGTGGGGAGTGTAGGTGTTTGCCATAATAGATTGAACCTGGACAGGTCCAACACTCAACCCTGCCAGTTTCCTTTTATTTTTGGCATATGGAGGGGAGGGAATATATTCAGAGTTGGTTTCTTCCCAGTCTTCTGAACTTGCATGATAAAATCCGTCTCCTCTGTACAAAACTCAAGCAAGACCAGTTGGGGCAGGCAGGTAGGTAGGGAAACCTGAGACCTCTCCCACACAAGGCAATGCCTGGCCCAGATGTTCCATCTGGTTCCAGCATACCTGGGACCAGCAATTATTCTTTTCACATCAAATAAAAAAAAGAAATGAAAGCAGTTGGCTTGATTCTGTTAGCAATCATCATTTCACCTTTCCCATCCCTCCCTCCTTGTGCTTGTGTGCACGTATTCTTTCCTTCCTTCTCCTTTCCCTTTTTGATCTGCATCTTTTAAAATCTTGTTTACCAAATTCTCTCCTTCCTGACTCTTGGCCCATTTCCTGTTTGGACCAAAGCATTTGCTTGTTGCCTTCAAGGTCAGAGGTGATTCAATCTAGGGAATGTGGTGCATGGCCATCAACCCAGACGAGGAGGTTGTTCAGGGCTCCACTTGGGGTCTTGACTGCTGAAGCCAGTCCTGGTAATGGCATTGCTCAGCATACGATAGAAATTGGGCTGATGCTTGATAAAACCCTCCTGATGCCATTCTCTTTGATGGCAGGAGGGATGCTCCTCTGGACTTGGGTGAAAAGACAGCATTTGAGAACGTGGCTGTCATTCTCATAGAGGCTGTGTGCTGATATCATGGCTTTTGATAGAGAATGCTGGTACATCTTAATTGAGAGCTTTGCATGCATGTCTGCTTACTTCACCAGACCAAGAGTATAGTGAAACTAAAGAGGCTGAAAAGGGGCAACCAAAAAAGTTGAAGAGGTCGGTCACCTTCCTTAAGAGAAAAGGCTTGAATTTAGAGCTAAGGACCAAATTACCCTTTGACTTTTGGAACGATTTGGCTGGAACTCCAGACATATATTTTGGCCCTAGAAAGCTGCAACTGGCAGTGGGAGAGGGAGCTGATACGGATCGGGGCCACAGCATTGAGGAAGGAAGCTTTTCAGGGCCAAAAGCCTGGTATTCCATTTCTGAAGCTCTAGCATCATGTGTTGTTTGGCTCTCTCGGTGGTTAAGACAGAGGTTTGTTATCGCAAGGGAGTAAATAGAGGAAACTCTTCACTCTGAAAATTAATAATGAGGGCTAGTAACTCTCTTGAATACTTGTTGGTAAGGCAGGATACAGGTTGAATAAACTAAAGGGTGAGAGTTTGGAGGTAATCCAATGAAACTGATCAACAGCAGTTTAAAGGCAAACAAGAATAAGTTACTGGCAGTTAACACAGGTAATTCATTGGCACAGAATGTTGTAGGAGCCTCTGGCATAAGAGCTTTTGCAAATTATCATACAGATTAATGAATATTAGATCTATTGCTGCCTAAAGCCAGTGAAGTCATAAATGGGGTATTCATATACATGATCCAAAAAGAGAATAAATAGTATTTCCACAGCAAGAGCATTTACAGTGTTCCACCCCTTTCTGATCTTTTAATTGCAATTTATGGATGTCAGCAGCACCCATTGGCAAGCATACACACAATATCACTGTTGACCCCCTTCCCTGCGCCTATAACATTTAGAAGCCATTGTTTCTTAGTTCAAAAAGTAATTTTATTTCCCTTGTCCACTAGAGAATAACTACTTCCTGCTCCTGCTACCAGAGGGACCTGCTTCAGACTTTTAAAAAAAATCTAGATAACAGCCAACAAGGATATCACGTTACCCACAGCACTGGTGATCCTTTCCTTGGTTTCCCCCCCAGATAAACTTTTTTTAGGCTGTACACTTCCCCTGTCCAGCAGTAAAGTATAGTAACTTTTTTTAATGCAGAAGTCTGGGGTGCCACCCTAGCATGACAGCTGCTTACCAGTAACAGCAAGGCTTCCATACCCTTATCAGTTGTGGGAACTAGAAAATTTTGCTGCTAGCCCAAATGGGACAGAAATGGTCCTCATGCTCTTATTCCTGTGATCTTTTGGCTCTAATTGCTGCCCTGTCTCTTAAGTAGTTCTCACCAACAGAAGTTCACTTTTTTCTGAACAGCTGGGTGGTGATGGTGAGACAGATTCACATGATTGAATGTGCCTAGTAAAAGTGTTCCTGGCACATAGAAAGCTGAGTTCTGGCCTACCCTTCTCCCTGACATGCTTTCTGTGGGCAAGAGGCATTTTTTGTATAGCGGAGCATTCTGTTACATGAGCTCCCACCTACCTTCTGAAATGGTACTAGCAGAAATAACAATAATGCTGTCTCAAGAGGGTTTGGAGTAGGGAAAACCTATGCTATGATATATGTAGCTACAGGGTAGGTAAAAGTTGATGTGGCTTAAGGCTTCATTCTTTGGCTGTGATTCATAGAAGCACACAGTGAAACCTCTCCAGGAAGATGAGGTCACACAAGACACTTCTCATGTATAGGAAATGGATGTTGTGATTGCTAGTACTCAGCGGCAGCTCTCCCTACCCTTTCGTAGTGTCAATTTTTTTTGTCTTGTGACAGTATCTGGAAGATAGGACGTTCTAGATACTCTTCACTTAGATCCCTTTCCCTTTCGCCAGTTCATCCTAGAACAATCTAGGGTAGGAAGTTAAGCTGATTAATGAATTTCCTCCCTAATTCCATCATAAATCATGGCTGTGAATGCTTACCCCGCTTTGATTTGGGACCAGCATCCAGCTTCCTACAGAGAAACTAATTGTTCTTTGTTTCCTTCAATAGAGTACATTCTCCCCCTTTTCCTAACCTGCCTGTGCATTATGGATTCTCAATCCAATACTTCATTTTAATAATTATGTCACATTGCTATGTGGTTTGGATATTGCTTTTAAGTATGTTGGGTTTTTAATTTCTCACTATAGAAATAACTTCCTTTCCCCCAAGTGGCTCAACATTTTGTTTGAAAACAAGAATGTAAAAACCTCCAAGTTGGAACCATGTGTTCCTGATAGTCCTTTGCACATGATTGACTCTGGATACATATCAATAGAAGGAGAGAGAGAGGAGGAGCAGCCACCAGTAAGAAACATTAACTTTTGCCTTTCCACTACTGGAGAGGCAGGTCCTCGGTGAGAGAGCCCCAGATCTCCAGTATCAGTTTTCAGTGAAGAGTAGTTTGTTTCCTTTCTCTCCTCTTCCTCTCAGGTATAACAGGCCCAAAATGTAGCACGAAGGGACCTAAGTTATCTCTCTCTTACGCTCAGAGACACAAAGGTTGCTATGATGTGCTATAATATGGCAAATATTAATTTGTTGTACTAAGCCTAGAAATAGTGTTTTAGTAGCGAAACCACCCATTTCAAATGCTGAAGCTAAAGAGAGCTCTTTGAGAGTAAGAGATTCTCCTATACTTACTAGAATCACTCACTCAGGGGGAGATTATCACATGTGCCGGGCAAAAAGCCAAAGTTCTTTTGGCACACTGAACTTGGCAACCTGCTCACAGTGCACAGGTGACTGCCAACTTAGCCCTGGGGAAAGGACAGGGCTATTTTTGGATCATGGCCATACTATGCTCTGGTTTCTTAAAGGAGAGGTCCCAATCTTGCCTTGAGATCCCACAGCTGACATTAAGGGACCTGTCTCTACAGACAGTTATATTGTGCAACATTGTTCTCACCATGCAGGTTGTTGCAATCTCACTTTGCCCCGGTGCTTCTGGTCTTGTATGCAATTTGGGGAATTCATTTGGGCAGTTTCACATAGGCCAGCTACAGACAATCTTTTGGGGTAAGAGGGCAAAGTCCTGTTCAGCCTTCCAAAAGGCGCTGCTTCCCCATAATCCCCAGCACCTGAGAGACTTTGATTCACTTTAATTGAATAATGGATTTGTAGTACGATCTTGAGTAAGCCAAATGCCGTATTAATTGGGATTAGGGAAGTCTATTGGCATATTCTGTGGAAGACATTTTCAGATTATCCCTTCTTTTTATGTATTATGTTTAGGATGTCAAAAGTAAATATTTTTAAACCTGGAGTACATCTCTGTTCCAAAACAGAATCTTCAGAATCTGATACATGCTGGCAACATCGTCAAATACAGTTCCCAAGTACGGAAGGTAGTACAGTGCCAGCCTCATGGTACAATGAGAAAATAAGGACTCTGCTTATATTAGAAATGGGTATTGGTGCAATGTGTATTTTCTATGCAAGCTTAGAGAATGTGTTCAAGTCCTTCGGTGACACTGCTGAAGATGAGCAAAATCAGCAGCACACTTACTGTTGGAGATAACCCAGGGTTTTTTTTTTATTTATTAGACTTACAGTCCCCTCTCCCTGCAATGCAGACTCAGAGCAGATCACATCCCAATCAAAGATAACCAGCTGCACTCATAATGAGAAGAAATAACCTAAAGAGGGGGAATAACCTTTAAATGTGTTGCTGCTCCTGTTGTCTCCTCTTGCTTCCCCTTCGATAGAGAGAAGTAAGCAGAAATAGAGAAATGTTATTCAGGCAACTGCAGCAAACAGGAAGACCAAGACCTTACGGAGGTGTCTGGTTGGCTCCTGAGGTCTGCCTTCTAAACTAGCCCAGTTACCAATTCAGTGACCTGAATTTCAGCAGAAAGAAGATCCTCCAGTCTATGCTTGCAGTATATATAAGTGTAGCCACTACATAGACAAAAATAATCTATGAGCCCCAGGACATAGAATTTCATTATTTCAACTAAGACGTTCTTGCCAGTCCTTTCCCATCACCGCAGCCATGTCACCACGCGTGTGCGCTCCCTGATGAAAACTCAGATACCTACAATCCTGTAAATCCCAGCACAGAGAGAATTGCTCTGAACACTTGTAGGGAGCCCCCTCCCCTTCCAGGCTTCTTAAAATGAAGTGAGGGGCGGTGTACATCAATATTGCAAATGTGTCAAAATAGACATTTGGATCCTAGACCAGCACACAGAACAATATAGCAACCAAGACAACAGCCTAGCAACAGGAGCAGCTGCACCAAGATACCTTAAAAATACTATTATAAAGAGATGGAGCCCTATGCTTTGTTCTGGAGCAGTCAAGAACCTACATCACGGGAAACTTCACAGACAGCATGTAACCAAGACTAAGCCAGTTTCTGCAGATTCATTCAAGCCAATGAAAGAATGAGGAAGAAAAAAACGGGTTTGCCACCTAGGAAAGTGGGTGGCGGTGGTGGTGGCAAAGCACAAGGATTTGCTTTCTACCACAGTAGATGTGTGAAAGTGGTGTCATTACTTATAATCAGATCGACTGTCAGTTATGCGGATTAGTGACTCTTTAGCCTCCTTTAACTACTTTGTGCCATGTTCATAGGGTAGTTAAAAAGTGATAAAAGGATGGACAAGCTGTTCTTTGGCCCTTTCTGCTCAGACTCCATCAACGCCAACCTTCCGGGAGAGGGAGGGAGGGCAAGGCTCTTCCAGTCAACCTGCCCAGCCAGTGGTCACCAGGGACCAGCCATCCTACAGAAGGAGTGGGAGAAAGAGCCGCTTCCATTGAGCAGCAGCCCGAACAGCCGTTGTATATTGCTGCTCTTATCTTGTCAGATGTTAATAGCCTAGTCGTAGTCTTTTATAGTTGTAAGCCTCCTTGTGAGTTTTTTTAATGGACAGCGTGGGATATAAATAATCATAATAAATAAATAATGACAGCAGCGATTCAAATCTGTGTTAACAGTAGCAAGAACTGAGATAGCAGAGACGGAATGAGTTGTCAATAGGGCCACTCTGTGCATCATCCTGGTTCCTCCAGTCATCATATATGTAGCATAGCATCTGTCTCTCAGGCAGCTGACATGATATTGTGGATACACGTTCAAACAAATTAATCTGCAGATTAGCATCCCTCAAGGTATCACTTCTGTGGATCTGATAACTAGTTTACGCACTGGCTTGGCCAGTGATATCGCTTGCATGCCAGAGGGGGTGTACTCTTTCTGTTTAGGATAATGTATGGAGTGGACGTGCCATATGGAGACCCAGGGCACATGGTATTTCATCTCTTTCTTTGAAGGGCAAATATTGGGCCTCTGAATATGTCTTGCACCTGCTTTGCATATTTGAGCAGTGCTCTCGTGTGTTTCTCCATTACGCTGGATGGGAATGATGGCTGAGTAGTTGTCTGAACCAGTTCTCCACCCTGACTCAGCAATTCCAGTTAGTGGGTTGGGTGCATGCTGAGTTGCAGTGTTTTAGGACTTTGATCCCCCTCTTTAAATTCATTACCAACGTATAAATGGCAACAAAGCTGTCTTGGTTGTGTGATGTTTTAACCATAGGCCAGTAGAGGAAACAAAAGCAGCTTATGCTGTTTGAGAGAGGAAAAGGTGGTAGGAACCAGATGAAGGGAGGGGATGTGGCTCAGTGGTAGGACACATGCTTTGCATGCAGAAGATCCCAGGTTCTGCCCCGGTAGCTCTGCTTAAAAGGATCAACGGTAAAAGGTGTTGAGAGAGATCTTTTCCTTACCTAAGACCCTGGAGAGCTGCTGCTGATCAGAGTAAGGTCAGTACTCACCTACATGGGTTGGGACTCAAGAGTCTCTCTCTACATGAGACATCTGACACGTGAAGAACACATGTCAGGAGATGCAATGTTAACTGGGAAGGGTAGTTTAAAAAGACAGAGCTGGCGGCAGGGCAATGGCTTTGCTATATACTGGAGCTGTGTGAAGGGGCTGTGAAATGCCAGAAGGGAAACTTCAGCCCATTATAACCTCTCCAAAGCCAAGCCCAGCTCTAGAAGGCAGCCCATTTCCATTCCTCGCTGCCCTCTGGTTGTGATCCCACACAGTTTTAGACTGGAGAAGTGAAATTGACAAAGCCTTCTAGGAGGCAAAGATGAAATTAACAAGCCCTCTGAGGAGCGATCTCCACAGGCTCTGTCTTTTTAAACTACGCTTCCTGCCTAACATTGCGTCTCCCTACACTTGACGGACACGCACAAAGGCATCTCGTGTAGAGAGACTCTCAGAACCCAGCAACTTCATATCTTAATTTTTTTAATATTCTCAGATTTGAAAAATATGCTCTCCTAGGATTGATCAAATATGGTATAAGAATGAGTGCCTTTTATAGGACTGCCCAGACTTCTTTGAAATCTCCTTTGGGGCCATGTGAGTGTTGCAGATAGAGGTTTAGATAAATGCCTCTCCTACTTTACATAACTTCCATTACATACAAAGATGCATTATCAGTTGTTATTTCTCAAGTGATCTTTTTCTCTTTCGGGTGACCATTCTCTTCCCGTGATAGAACTCTGTGGAGGCAGATGAACTGATGAAGGTCAACATGTGGGAGCTCAGCTATTCAGGATTCAAGAGCTCTCTGTCGAGAGGAGCTTCTTCATTCATATCTTAAGGATAATCATTTTCAGAGTATCAGTGATGCAAGGGACAGAACAGAGTAATCCCTTGTTCACAGGGTCCCAAAGAATTGGCATAGTACCTGAATGAGGGCAACTTCATTTTTAGGTGGAAATTTAAAATTGTTGCATTTAACTCACAATACATAATGTGAATATAGCAAATACATATATCATAATTTGTAAAGGAGCCAGGTATGGCTCTAGCTTCTTGGAAAGTGGTCTGCTTGGCAGCAAACCTGGTTTTCTGTTATCTCGGTTCACACATAATGCCAAACTATAAGTTGGCTTTATGTGAATGATCCTTAGAATCATCAACAACCAAGTTTATTATGTGGTCAACAGTCTGTTACAGTAATAGACCTTTTATTCATCATAGCATATATCAATTGTACAAGTTCGTTTAACAGATTTCTTTCAAAATTCAGGCTAATTCCAAATCCCCAACATCTAGGCGTATTGCCAGTTCAACCCCAGTAAGTCCAGTGGGGCCGCATCCCTTAATCCGGGGAAGTCTTCATCCACTCTCCTGTGGATCCCATTACTGACACCAAATATTAGGCGCAAAACAGCACTTGTGGCCCTTTGCCTTCTACTCCAGGGCTGATCAGACCCTAGAGCAAAGTTGTGGGCCTGTGGGTTTGAATACGGCAGTGAACAGACAGCCCCAGGTAAGGATCTTTTAAAATGAAATAAAGTTTTATTGAAACTTACTCATTCTAGGCTAGCCTCGTTCACACACACACTCTCCCCGAAGTTCAGGTTGACATCACCTGGTTGTTGTACAAGTTGACTGCTGGAGCAAGAAAGCTCTGATGAAATGGAGGGTGGACAGGCTGCCTAGCAAGAGCGATCCAATGATGATGGGAAATTGAACTCTGCCAGACCTGTCTTTGGCCCCCTTCTTTGTAGGACCCATGACGTTATGGTCTCTCCAGCCCTTCTTTGTTGTTTCTTCACTTCCTTAGTCCTCCCTCTTAGCCTCCAAACTGGGTATGTGCCTAGTTCTTGCTTGGCACTTTGTTGATATCTTTGTTGCCCTTTTGCCAGGCTCATCAGCTTTGTCTATCTTAGCTTTTCACAGTTGCTTCCCTTATCTCGCAACACCGGTTGGGGACGGGTGAAGGAAATGGCTGACTGCACTGAGATGTTCAAGCATGTATTACGTGTATCAAGATGGCACAAGACATTCTATTTCAGGGCCAGGAGGGGGTCATCTTTGGCCTGGATGTTGCTTATGCTTTTTGTACACACACACACAAACACACCCACCCACCCACACACTCTATTTCTAAACAGGCTAAAGTTGCTGAATTCACAGAAAGTTTTAAGGACAGTTGCAAATGCAAGTTCTTGATCCTGCAGAATTAGATGCAGACGTATGAGCATTTAATTAAGCATTTCATGGATAATAATCAATTAGCCACCATTATTAGTTAGGGAATCTGTGTTCTATATCTGACATACATTTTCCTCAGCAAGGAAAGGGGAGACTGGCTGGTATCCTGGGCAAGAATGGAGCAATCACATCATCTCTAATGCTAATTACTATAACTTGAATCAATAACTTGAACTCCTTTATAATAATTACAAAACAATAGCACATGGAATACCGTCTCAGTCAACCCTATGCTGCAAGGACAAAAATGGATCGGCACGCTAATACAAAAGCTCCTACATTTTGGTACACTTAAATGTTTTTAAATAACTTGCACATTTCTTGAGTACTGCAAAGTTAAGATTCAAGGTTAAAGGTGAACAAGGTCTACGTGCCACAGTATGCATATTCCGGTAATCTGTATCACATATCCTTTGCTCGACTAATGCCTGGGTCTTCTCCAGACTGAAAACAGTCAAGCTGGGGTAGAAAATCCAACAGTAATAATTTTTTTAACAGCAGTAGCTGTTAATGAACATAATCCCACTCTGAGGCTCACAAGTGCCCCTGTTGCACATCTAAGAAGTCCCAGAATAGCTCTGAAGAATTGAGCTTGTATCCTCTCTATGTTGAGATTGCATCTATCAGGCCAGATAGGAACCCCGTAAAGTAGCTGAGGCACCACTTTGGCCCTGAATACATTAACTGCAGCTAGGGTTACCAGGTCCCTTACCCTCCTGCTGTGAATGCGGGGGACCTGTCACTTACCTCTAATGTCTTCTTCGTGTGCATGCACTTCCGGTGCGGTGTGATAACGTCACTTCCGGGAGTGATGTCATTGCTCAGGCCCTGGAAGTGCTCCCAGGCTTTGTATCAGGTCAATTTGTGCTCCCAAACTGGCCGAATCGGGCCAGCAGGAAGCCCTGGAGCACTCCCAGGCCCTGTGTGATGACATCACTTCCAGGAGTGACGTCGCTGGGAGAGCACCCGGGCGGTCCATTCCCGTGCCTTTCTCCCCTGCTGACCAGCTGAGTGGTGGCGAGGGGAGGAGGCTGGGAGTGAGGATCCCCCGCTCCCACTGGGGGACCAGCAACCCTGACTGCAGCAGGAAAAAAATGTCTGCCTTTGATGTAATAGAATCTAGTAAATGCTCAAGAAGATTGTGCGGTCCGGTTACCAGAAGAATGAAATACAATGTGCCAATACCTATGGGCCTGTACTTGTTCCAGCAGCTGCCCGTCCCTAGGCCTGCTAAACTTAACTCTGCTGTTTGAGAAGACAGCCTTTAGTTTTGTTGTAATTAATTTGCAAGCACACATTTTTGCAGTACTGTGCAAATTCATTATGTTCATTCATATCATCAGCATACAATAAGGTATTAATTTTAGTGCCAGCTAATTTTGGAAGATGGGGATCAATTTTTTTTAGAATGAGATCAGATCATTTAAATAGAGATTAAACAGCAAACTTGAACAGAGGTAAAGACACTTTATAAGTTGTAGCAGTCTTCTTTCCAGTGAAGATTTTGCAAGCTTAATCCAGAGAAGTTCCCCTGAAATTGAGTTGATAGTTGACAAGATCAATAAAAGCTACAAACAGTTTCCATCATTTTAAGTGCTTATATTTCTCTACAAGATGTGCTCACACTTACAAGTATTCTAAGGTAGAGACGCCTGGGCTAACCCTTGGGCTCATGCATTCTGTCCTTTTTCTCCCTCTTCTACCATCCCTTCCTGGCTTGCATCCAAACTAGCAAACTATGATTTGTGCTTTCCCTGCAAACCAGGATTTTTTCCCCACATACTCACTTACACTGGCTTTTCTGGGTATTCCATCCACAAAGATCGGATCGTCTTTGGGCCTCTGTACTTCCACGCTTGAGGGAGTTGAACCAAAGCAGTGTCTATTTTTTCTGCGCTAGAAAAAACACCCGTTTCTGCTGCAGGCTTTCTGTTTCCTCAGTTGATCAGCTGAGGACTCGTCAGTGTCATCAGTTGATTGGCTGAGGAAACTTGCAAGATTTTTTTTGGTTTTGACGCACCAAACTTGCAACCTTGCTATTTTTTTAAAAAAAATTAAAAGAAAAAAACTGGATTGGTTGCTGTTCAGCCAATTGGAAAGCAGGAGGACAAAGGGACAGGTGAAAGCCAGGGCCAGGGCCAGGCCTTGCACTGAAGAAAACATTTTGTGCTTCAAAACAGCCCTGGTTTGTTTATTTATGTGATTTATAGTCCGCCTTTCTCACTGAGACTCAAGGCAGATTATACATGAGATTAGTACAATCAGTATCAAGGACATTTTTCATACAGTATCAAGGACATTTCCATAAACAATGCCATAGGGTAAATAGATACACATTTAAGAAGACATAGTAGCAAGAATCCAATACAGAGTAGAAGAAATACTGAAACAGAATATAATTCTAGGACTAACATTAGACAACATAAAGCATAGGTAGTATACAGGAGTACATATTTAAAGCAACAGATAATATGTAAGGCAACATAATGGTGAAGTCTACAGTCCCTCACTCATTAGTGAAGCATCTGAGACCCCCTCCCTACAATACAGCTTTCCCATTTGAGTAAAAAGTCTTTTTGAATAATTTGGTTTTGCATTGTTTGCGGAAAGCCAGGGAAGTTGTTCCACAGGGCAGAGTCCACCACAGAGAAAGCCTGTGTATGGGCTGTTGTTGATTTCACCCATGTGCAGCCTAGCACTTGCAGGAGACCCTGTTCAGATGAGTGAAGCTGCCATGGAGGAACATAGGGAGGGAGATGGTCCCATAGGTATAATAATAATAACAGCAACAACAACATTTGATTTATATACCGCCCTTCAGGACAACTTAATGCCCACTCAGAGTGGTTTACAAAGTGTTATTATTACCCCACAACAATCACCCTGTGAGGTGGGTGGGGCTGAGAGAGCTCCAGAGAACTGTGACTCGCCCAAGGTCACCCAGCTGGCTTTGTGGAGGAGTGGGGAATCAAACCTGGCTCTCCAGATTAGAGTCCCGTGCTCTTAACCACTACACCAAACTGGCTGGACCAAGGCCGTGAAGAGCTTTGTATGTAATAACCAATGCCTTATAATAATAAAAATAGCATTCAATTTATATACCACCCTTCAGGATGACTTAACACCCACTCAGAGCAGTTTACAAAGTATGTTACTATTAGCCCCACAACAACAAACACCCTGTGAGGTGGGTGGGGCTGAGAGAGCTCCTAGAAGCTGTGACTGACCCAAGGTCACCCAGCTGGCTTCAAGTGGAGGTGTGGGGAATCAAACCTGGTTCTCCAGGTTAGAGTTCTGCGCTCTTAACCTCGAACTGAGCACAGTAACTGATAGGTAGGACTGTAGGATGGGAGTGATGTTCATGCTCCTGCTTGCTCCTAATAACAGTCAAGCTGCAGCATTTTGTAGTAATTGGAGCCTCCTGGTTAACTTAGATGGGAGACCTATGTATAGTGCATTACAATAGTCAAGCCTTGATGTTACCATAGCGTGGATCCAGGTGGCCAGGTTGGCCGTATTGAGGTAAGAAGCCATCTTCCAGGCTAGAGTGAAGTTGTAAGCATTTTTTGCCTCTGCCTTAACTTGTTTTTCTAGTAGTAGCGCTGGATCCAGTATAACTCCTAGGCTCTTAACCAAGTCTGCAAGGGTCAGACAAACTCCATCGAAAGTAGGGAGAACAATATCCTTCAAGATCTCTGCCTTTCCAACAAGCATTACTTCAGTCTTGTCTGGGTTCATTTTCAGTTTGCTGTTTTTCAACCATTTCACCATGGCTGTCAGGCAGCGATCTCAGATTTCTACTGCATCCTGCGGGACCTAGATAGTGAGATATAGAGCTGAGTATCATCTGCATATTGGTGACATCCAACTCCATAGCTGTGAATGAGTTCTCCTAAAGGCTTTACGTAGAGGTTGAATAATATGGGAGATAAGATTGCGCCCTGCGGAACCCTGCAAGATAGTTCCCATTCTGAAGATAGCTGATCTCCATGGCAACCCTTTGACTTTATTGGAAAAAAATTGGGGTATTTGCACAGGGAGAACAACTTCAGGAACCCCAGGAAAAAACTGACTCTGCACCTGATGCAGCCTTTCACCATGTAAAATGCAAAAAACTCTGGGGAGCAGTTTGGAGGCTGAATTGGGGTATTTTGACCATGTGTGCAGATCTTTGGAGAGAAATTGATGCAGTATGGGGCCAGAACTGATGAAAAATCCCAGTGCAGAAAAGAACCAAGACTCAAATCATGGTTTAGTGGGGTTGCCAAGTCTTCTTACCCTCCTGGTGGGAGGGGGAAACCTGAGAGTGCTTCCAAGCTCCTGCTGGGCTATATGACATTATGCTGCCCCAACTTCTTTAGCTTCATCCCATGCTGCCTCAGTGCAACAGCAACACCATAACTGAGGGCCAGCCCGTACTCACTTTTCTACACACTGGACGATTAATGCATGACTATGTTCCTATACTTGGACTACTTCCTTGCTGACTTCCAATGTGATCCTATTTGAAACCTAAGTCCTTTGACTACAGTGGACTTAGAATAGTATCACTCTTCTTAGGACCACGCTCTTTGTAAGCCAATTCCAGATGCTTACATGTTAGAGCAGGGGTAGCCAAACTTGCTTAATGTAAGAGCCACATAGAATAAAAGTCAGATGTTTGAGAGCTGCAAGACATGATGCATTAAAGTGACTTCAGATAAAGAGGTGGGTTTGGGGGAGTGTCCTTAAGGTGACATCACAGGAAGGTGCGGGGTTTTGGTGCAGTATGCTGGAAGTGACATCAGAAGGGGTGGAGCTTGGGAAGAACCATCCTTTGACTTGGAAGTGACATCACTAAAGTGATGTCACATCCTTGCTAGGCTTCACCCCCAAAGTCCCCAAGTATTTCCTGAGTCAAACGTGGCAACCCCAACATTTTTATTGAAAATATGAAAGACATGGAAAGAAAGAAGGAAGGAAGGGGAAAAGGAAAAGGGAGGGAAAGACATGGAAAGAAGGGAGAGAGGGAAAGACATGGAAAGAAAAGAGGGAAGGGAGGGAGAGAAGTAAAATAAAATAAAATGTATGGCCATGGTGATACTCAGAGATCACTGGGAACCGCACAATATGTCTAGAAGAGCCACATGTGGCTCCCAAGCCACAGTTTGGCCACCGCTGTGTTAGAGTAAAGCTGTGGCTATCACACTGTGTGTGAGGACTCAAAAATGGGTGCTGCTCTTTTACAGGTAGGCTGCAAGGGCAGGAGGGAGGGGAAAGAACAAGCCGTACTGGAAGATGAGGCTCGGGGAGGTTGAATTGCAGGTGTGGGTTTGTATCTGCATAATATGAGAAATGGCCTATTGCTCAGAGCCAATTTGGTGTAGTTTTTAAGAATGACGGATGTTCCACTTCAAAATATTTAAAAACCACTCATATATTGTTTTCACTTCTAAAGCATTCACATATTGTTTCCTTAAGGCTTACCAAAAAATGTAATGTGCAAATAGGCAAGAATATCCAGTCTTTTCAGACCCAGGCCGCCTCCACCCCCTTTTCAGAGAACAGGAGTCTTTGTTGTCAGGAACATAGGTTGTCCTCATGAATTGTTATTGGCAAGAAATGCCTAAGTATTCACTGTGGCACCTCTTGGAAATTTATCAGCATATACAGGGCTGTTTTAGGCTGTCTCTGTACAGTAGTGGCCTATAAGCATCTTAGTGAGGTACGTGGCATATAATACCTGTTTTCTGCTTGTACTAGGTTCCTGGAGAACAGAACAGGTAGAGGCAAATGTTGTGTATGACTTTTACATACCATTTTGACATGACCCCTTATGCATTCGTCTCACTGCCAGTTCCTCCATCCCTTAGGAGTCATTAGACTAGAAATCTCTCCACCTTCTCTACTCACTTGGGTGATGTCTGCTTTCCTCAGATAAGTCTTAGAATAAAACAGGTGACGCTTAAGGAAGCAAAGTCTTATGGCGGGAAATTCAAGAAAGGGGCCAGAGGCTGTGGCTACATGCTCTCAGAAGTTGGGATTGTGTATGGCAGCAACCTAAAGGAGGTGGATGAGTGCTAGAAGACCTTTCTCAAGTAAATGTGCCCATCTTTGGGCCTCTGGGGGACTGAAGCCCCATCCCTTCCTCTAGAGGCCAGTAAAGGTACAGCTGGGGCTTTCTAAATATGGAGCTTCTTTGAGAGGAAAACCAGCATGGTGTAGTAGTTAGGGTGCCAGACTAGGGTCTGGGAGCCCCAGTTTGAAATCCCCACTTTGCCCTGAGGCTTTATGGGTGACCTTAGGCCTCTCATATTTTCTCCACCTAATCTAACTCACAGGGTTGCTGTGAGGGAAAAATGGAGAAGGTAGAATTATGCATGCTGTTCAGGGCTCCTTGAATGAAGATTTAAGCTAAAAATCTACCAATGATGAGGACAGAACCTAGCTTTAGGAGCTGCTGGCAATGTGGTCTGCTTCAAAGGATGCCTTGGGTACTGATAGCAGAGAAGCATGGCTGCCTTTTGGGGCTGTGCCAACAGCCCTGTGCTGTTGATTGGATCCAACCTGTCTGCGAATGAATGATGTGGAGACAATGGGAGAGAACAGCTTTCTGCAAGCACTGTATGGTTATGTTTAGCTTTCATTTCTTAGTATATGCATTGAGGAAATACAAGCCAATATGTTAACGAGATTTCCCCATGCTTCAGAAGGACAAAGAACTGTCACAGTGCGCTGCAACCGGCAGAGTCCTACCTAGCTGTTCGTAGCATAAACAGGAAGTGAGGGCTCCAAGAGTTTCTTGTGTGTTTACTTGGGGGGGGGGCGCGGAATTGGTATTGATGTATATATTTTTAACTTCTTAAAGGTGCTGTTGCTAGAGCAGGGCTCAGTTGTTTTCTTTCCTTCCTTGTGAGAATAGAAATAAAAGTACATAACTTTTTAGCTGGGCTTAGGTTTGCCATGGGGTGGAGGGAACTACTGGCTGCAGCCTCCATTAATGTATTGCCAATTTAAAACTGTCAATGGATGCTTGGAACCAAAGGGAAAACAAGCATATGAACAAAAGACATGGTCATATGAATGTAAATCTTGATCAGTCCTGTTTGAGCATAACAAGACTGGGTGACTGTCCAGGTCAGTAGCCCCTGAAGGGAGAGGGAAGCGATTTCAGACCTTCTCTGATACTCGCAGGTGATTCTGTTCGTGCACCTGTCCTCACCACAGCATCTACATTGGGGGATGCTCACCCCCTTCTGCTTTGTAGTTTGTAAGTTGGCTCTGAGGATTTCAGTCAGCTTTGCATTTTTCCTCTCCTGGGGGGAATGTAACTCCCCCTTCCTCAATTCCATTCTCAGCTTTTCAAGGGTTTGTGCCTGTATCTTGGGATGAGAGGGAGTCAGATTCCTTTATTTTTCCATTCTCCTTTTCCTCCTTTTCCTGTTCCTTCTCCTCCTCCTCTTCCCTTTCCTTATTTCCCCCCCATTATTCCCCTCCCACCAGCCTGTGTGGTTGTTACCACTCACCGTGAACTAACACGCCCCCTGGTGTTTGCATGCAGTCATTGCATCCAGCAGATCCTGGAGGCTGTTCTCCATTGCCACCAAATGGGGGTCGTCCACAGAGACCTCAAGGTGAGTTTTCTTCCCCACTGCTCTGTCCGTCTGTCCGTCTTTGTATCTTTGCATGTATTTTTTTCTGAAAAAGAAGTAAATCGTTTCTGTTCAGATCAATTTTTCTGAAAATCCTGATACAGGGTCCTCTGGGAAATTGTTGGTATAAAACCAACAAGGTACTGAGTTTGGACAAGGACGTTCCACAGACAGCCCAGTCAGAAATCAGCTTAATGATGCTAGCATACGTATTGTAGTTTTTGCAGTGATTATTTCTCTGGCATAGCTGACCAATGGGGAGCCATATCTTGATGCACCTGGTCAAACCTGTCATCCCACAAAGAAGAAACAGTCTATCTTCTAGGCCCTTCTGGAGGTGATTGCGGGGTCTGAGGCACTCACACAGTTTGTGCAGCTGATTGCACAGTTGTGACCACAGAACTGGTACTTACCACAGTCTTCCAGAGCTGAACTTTTACTGGGCTATTATTGTAGAGGTGACTATTTGGTTGGAGGGGTGGAATTCCCCTGGGCTTTGTTGCCACTCAGTGGTAAAATCACAAACTGCATCTTAAAATTTGAAGCCAGAGGTGAGGTTGAGCACTTAGATATGGAACGTAGTAATCACGCTTAAGAGGTCATCCAGAAGGTTCTGATTTCAGGGAGTAGGAAAGCTATTTCCTCACTCCAGTACAGTATTCGCTGGTCCTTGCCAATCCACTTGACCAAGAAGAGCCAAAGCAGATATAGTGTATGCTGTTCTTCTTTTGTTTGTCATGGGACCAGCCAGAGGGTTGGGGAGCTTGCATTTACTGAACGTTTCCTATGTTTCTAGCCACATGCTATTGCCAAAAAAAAACCCCCTTCCAAATGAACCCTAAAGCAAAGGATATTCCCCTTCATAGTGGACCTTGGTTGCATTAAAGCAGACTTTGAATGCAGCTGGGACCTAGCAATTCCATCCTTTCTGATAGCAAGGAAGGATTTTCTGCCTCTTACAAGCAGTATCAGCCATTCCTAGCTCTGTTACTCCCATGTCATCCATAATCCCAAGTATATCCCAATCATTCATTGCCTGAATGCTTTGGGGCTGCCCCACATCAGACAAGAGTCCAGTCTCTGTAACAAAGCCATTTTGCTTTTGCATGCTGCATGGTGAAGCATAGTCCACCCTTTTGGCTAATCTGAGCTGATTTCTGGGCAGCTGTCAGGTGACAGTCCAGGGGAGACATGGGATATTAGGGTTTGGGGCAGTGGAATTACTCTGCTTTCAATAAACAACTCATTCAGTTCCCCTCAACTGCTCCCTGCCGTTCCCACTTTCCTTTAGCCATTCCTCTTCCCACCCTCAACCATTTCCAATGTTTTCCTTCTCCACTGGTGGGTGTGTGGGGGAAAGGCTCCACACAGCCAATGTGGCTTGTAGATAAAAAATGGATGTAATCTCTCTGCAGACATTTGCATGCCTTATGTCCGGTTTCAGTGTGCGCTACTTATTCGTTTTCTGTCACTTACTGTATTGGATTCTTGTTATTTGTTTGTTTTTTTCTCTGTTTGGCCTCTTTACAACATTTGTTTAGTAGGCCCAGAGTCACTGAATATTATAAAGGTATTCTGTTTGATAAGTGTTACGGACGCTCAGCCATAAGCTAAGGTACAGCAATTGCCCATGTTTGTCTGAGTGGCAGTGGGATAAAGGGGAATCTTGTGGTGACAATTCTGTGTTTGTGTGTGTAAGATGTACTTTAAAACTGCTTTCGGGAGGGGGGGACTGTGATGTTTCTGTTGGCGTTTACAAAGATCTGGGGTTCCCCTCTCACTCCACCTCTACTGTAATTGCTGATATATTTTCTCTTTGGGCTGAACAATGGGAATTTGACCCTGAGGTAAAACATTTTAAAGTTGAAAAACAGCAACAACAAAGCTCTACTAATTTAACTTTCTGCTTAAAACAGACAATGCCTGGTTATTTTGTGCATCACACTAATAGGTAGGCTTACTTAGGGCTAGAAGTAACACTCAAGTCCCAGTACTTTTTTATATGAATCACTTCCATAGCTAATGGCCTTGCTTTCACAACTGCCAAATGAAGTTTTACATGAAGATCTGAAATTTGTGCATAAAAATGTCCCCAGACCCTTGGACAATGTTACTGAAGCAGTAAGGCTCATTTTGCTGTTTGCCACAGTGTGATATTTTTGAAATGACTTACTCAAACCTCCTGCATATGGCAGAATACTGGTAGTAACAGTGTTTGGAGATCTTGGGTCTCAATAACAGAATTTTCTTCTAAGAGATGTTGAAACAAAAGTTAAACAAGAATTCTCCTGCTTAGTCTAGGCCTGGCTCAGTGCTCTATTTTTGTACCGATTTGTACAACTAGAAACTGAACTTGTGCTATTCCAAGGAACGGAGCTCTTGCCTATAATACTTGCCTATAATGCAGCGGTAGTGCTCAGCTACCTATGGTAATCTGTAAGAAGATAGATGGCATGAAACATCCTCTATTGGTATAAAAATGTGATTTAATTTTGTACTAGCCCTTTGGTACAAAATGTATGTTCTCTCTCGTCAGCATAGCTACTGATGTGTGCTGATCTGATTTTTGCAAGTAAATGAAACCTTTGATTGAGATTTGGTGCTTCTTTTTGCTGCCAGCTTGTTAGCCTATTGGACAAACTAAATGTGGATATTTAGGTGGCAATTATGTCGTGCACGGACGTGTGGGGTGGGAGGAAGTAGCCTCAGTCATTCTAAGTGCCTTGTTTTTGTACAGCCGCTACGCTGGTCATAGCTGAGGACAAGACAGCCTTTCTACATTGGTGTATGTAGAAAATATGTTTTTAACATAGTTATGAATGCTTTTGAAACTCTGTAGCGGTAACTGTTGTTTAAAAAGTAATCTTTGGAAACTGTAGAGACAATCAGGTCAGTGTCCTATACATAGGAATAAATGGGACATATGCTACTGCAAGTAATCATTGAATTGCCATTTAGGTGTGAAATCCCCCTGTGTCAAACAAGCAGAATTAGATGGCATAACGTGCACAAAATGAATATGTTGATTCATTCCCCAGGCTCTTGCAAGATGGATTAATAAGTAAAAGGATGTATTAAGACAAAGAATACTTCTGCATATCACACCAAAAGTGGTTCTGTGGATGTGATTATCCAGTGACAGTTGGCCGCTCATCTTGACTGGGTAGGATATGTGTATTGGTCAAGGCAGTGGGCAAAGTTCCTAATATTGACCTTACATGAAGTATTAAATTGCCTCACAGAGTTGTACTGAGCGTACTCTCGGTTAGTCCTAGAGAGCTGATGGGGTGGAGATGAGCTTCAAGGCGCCTTGGGCCTAGGCCACCTGAGTTTTTTAGGCAGTAGTCTGCACCTTGCATGATGCCAAAGGCAGGATCTGATGCAGTTTCTATGCATGGAATTGTTCGGTGTGGATACCGGCACGGAGAGTCACTTTCGAATGTGTTGAATACTACAAATCAAACATAATAAAATATTTATGTGACAAAGGTATTCTCTTCCACATTTAATATGCCTTCCAGGATGCCTTCTTTCTGACTAGTATCCTCAATATCTGGACTCTTAAACATGAAGGTGGTGGAGTTGGTTTACTGTATGTGGGTATTCACTGTTAATGGGGATGCAGGTCTGCTTTGCCAAGCGACGGCATTTCCTGATGACCAAAATCCACATTCAGCACATACAGTAAACCAGTTATTTAAAATGGGACCAGTTGTGATGTGGCGTCATTACGACTAACTCTTGATGTTTCGTTTATGGTAGGCAGTGTGCCTTTTCATGCACATAAAATTTTGGCGTTGAAGTTGGAAGATTCCAAGTGGTAACGTAGTTCAGTGAAATCCCTGTAACTTCAGTATGTCCTATTGAGCAGCAGCGTAGCTTAGATAATCAAGCATAATAAACATAGCAGTGAGCTATAACATTTGTTATGTGCCTTGGGAAGCGGGGGGGGGGGGGTAGATCTTTCTGGTGGAAGCATTTCTTCCCTCTCTCTCTTTCCCCTCAATACAAAAACTGAAGGAGCTGCTAGAACCGGGTCTTTACGGGCAGAGTATCATGAAACTGATCAGCAAGTGTCAAACTGGTACCGAATCACAAAACCAAAATGTTGTTCTGCTTGACACATTATTGTTCTTTCACCTCTAGTTTCTGGTTCTAGGAGAGACCTTCAGTTTGGGATTTGACTTGTTCAGAAAGGAAAAGGACAGACTGCAGGGCTCTGCTTCTAATTTATCTTCTCACGTTGATTGGAAAAGATGAGTGAAATGAACGTAAAGCTGTGCAGCTTGATCCTAAGCATGTTGCCTGAGAAGTAAGTCCCACTGTGTTCAATGGGACTTACTCCCTGTGAATAATTACTCTGTTTATCATTGGAAAATTACCTTTGTGTGTGGAGTATTTTGGTAGAGTGAATGAGTTGGAGCTTGTAGGCGGCTTTTATCCTCTCGGGGTTCCTCACGGTGGTGTTCTCCTAAAGACATTAAGAAGAAATTTGCATGGCGTGCAGGACAGTGCCTTTGCACAAAGACGCATGTTCATATACTGGCAGCCACAGCTTGTCTCTAATCCATTGCTAGAACTGGCACACGCTCTCTTCTTAATATTGTAACATTGCCAAAGTTTCCGAGGGGATATTTTTAACTAGAGACTTCTTTGTCTCTGCTGATTCTTAGCAGATATATCTGGAAGTCTAGACAACATACTTGAGAACACGAGGGAAAGTGTGACACAAAGTATATCCGATTAATCTCACCTAATGGAGCGAAAGGTCCAGGCAAAGGCTGGAATGGAGGGGAGCCCTTTTTTGTGCATGCTTGGTGAATACAATGTTGTCTGCTGTGTTGTTGTCCATTTACAAGTTGAAAGCTGGAAATCCAAGGGAGCACGATTATGCTCTGCTTCCATCACGTTGGTGCTTGTTTAGCTTCATAAAGTGGTACAACTTAAAGGACATAAGATCACCAGGCCAACCCTCTGCCGCAAAACAGAGGGACTGACAAAGATACGAATTCTGCCACCAATGTATTGCAAGCATAGCAGAACAGTGCTTGTAGAGGAAATGGCTGCTGCACATTACTCAGGTGGACACAAGGGATTTTTAAAAAGCATATTAAATAGCAACCCAGAATCAGTAGCCAGTCTCAGTTGACTGGAAATTCCTTAGCCACTCCATATTTGGGCTTAGACTGGAGTAACTCTTCTTAGGATTTCACTGTTAATGGGGATGCAGGTCTACTTTGCCAAATAGCAGGACTTCAGCTACGGTACTTCCTGATGACCAAAATTCACATTCAGTACTCCTGGTATCTCCATTTTCTGTTTCAAATTAACATACTGGCACCTTGGTGGAATTTGGGGAGGTGCCACATGATATTTGCCAATCTTAGACCAAGAAAGGTAAAAGCTACTCCCCTGCTATGAAGTAACACCACATTAGCCAACAGGTTAAAAGAAAGTGTTTATTTGCCCTCTTTCCAGTCTAGACTGCTACTTTGGTGTGCAGGAATCTGTGACTACAGTACCAGACTTCCCACAGAGATCGAGCAGTTCTTCCTAACTCTTAACTGACTTTAAAACTAAAAGAGCCTGATTTAAATTTTCTGTCCTCTGCTGGATTGGCCTTGAGAACATTCCTTGTGAGTGAAAAAAGGAACTAAACTGTTTCTGTCTTCCCCTTTGCAATAGCCTTGGCGTGCCTAAATCTGTTGAGTACTTTCCCATAATCCCTGGGAAGTGCCAGATACAAGGGCAGTAATGCTGGTCTAGGGTGGAATTTGATGGGAGGCCTGTAAGTAGAGAGAGAGAATGATTCTGGGTCGCTAAGAGAAGCAGCAGATCAGCTTTTGTCTTTTAATCTAAATAAAACAAACTCAGGAACAGCAGACCAGTCTATCGCTGTGTCCCAATTTTCAGTCCTCAGGCAGCACTTTGCACAAGAGCAGACTGCCCTAAAATATTCTCCCGCTTATCCTGGCTATGGGACAGGGCTATCTCCAGAAAAATAGCTTTTCTCTTTTTTCTGTCTCTGTCATGCTTTTATGGGGTTGACAGCATATCTTTAACCCGCTTCTGCAAACTGTTTGTTGTTTTTTTATTCTGTTTCTTCTTCCTCCTCCTTACTTTAAACCAAACCAATACTGTACATGATTATGTTAAAATGGCATCCTATGTTAAATTGGGGCCCACCATGACAGCCGGAGAACCTGCTTCTGGCCAGCAAATGCAAAGGAGCGGCGGTGAAATTGGCAGATTTTGGCTTGGCGATAGAGGTGCAAGGAGACCAGCAGGCCTGGTTCGGTGAGTGATAGTCGGAATCTCTCCCTTCCCTTATTTCCCAGCATGATTTCCTGGCCCAATAATTGCACAAACCACATGTGTTGGCCACTCTTGTTTTCTCTCAGGCTTTGCAGGAACTCCCGGCTACCTATCTCCAGAAGTCCTACGCAAAGAAGCCTATGGCAAACCTGTGGATATCTGGGCATGTGGTAAGATCAAACTGTTTGGCTTCTTGCTGTGGCTCAGAGTAAGAAAGTTAAAAACGTCAAAGGGTTTTCTGAGGCCTGGGTCACACATGAAGGAATATGAAGTGGTGGAATGGACTGTGTTACTTCAGACTGCAGGCAGAAGATCATGGAGAAACACATTTTGGAATGCTCTCCTGTTGTGAAGCCCCCTGAAGATACAAAACCAGCACAGCAAGCAAAGAACTGTGTTAGAATGTGAGGAATAAAAGGTTTCTCAATGCCATGCTGGATTTCTGTTGGCATGGAGCTGGAATTTACCACCTACAGTCCATTCTTCCATCTTAGCATTCTACCACCTCATTCTCCAGCATGTGTAACCAGGGTTTTATTCCATTCACTGTCCACCAGTAATAGCAGGCTATGATTATTTGCTTCTCTCTTGGAACTATGGAAGGGATGGATCACTTTATGTTCACCCACAGTTAGGAACTAACAAGCTGCAACTTTGTTGAGACTTCCTGCAATTGAAGAGTGAGGCTCCAGATAAACGAAGAATACATTCCAAAGGAAAGGAAGGAAGAAGGCAACCAGAGACAGGCATTTTAGGAGAAGTCTCTCCCTAAAGGCTACTTAGAAAGAATAAGAAAGCGTCCTTGTTTGGCTTTTCCCCACTCTAGGAAGTGTCTGCATGTCCAAGGTCCGTTATAAGAACATAGTCCAGAGTTTACCTTGAGGTCCATCTAACTAATTCTCGTATGTCTTCCACACATGATCTATGAAGTCACTGATGAGAAGAGCAGAGAAGCAATTGTCAGCCCCCACCCCAGTCACATAGGCTTGTGCACAAAGATGGTCAAGATGAAGAACCAGGAATATATATCTTTGGTTAAGTGAAAGGAAAAAAATATATTACCAGCTTTCTTTTTTGACAAGCCTGAGTGGTAGAGTGAGAGAGATGAGGCCTTAGGTGTGTTTCTAAATTGCCGCCGCCCCGTTTTTTGCCATAGGTGTTATTCTTTACATCTTACTGGTTGGGTATCCTCCATTCTGGGATGAAGATCAGCACAAGCTGTACCAACAGATCAAGGCTGGAGCCTACGATGTGAGTAGTTGCTTCTTTCTCGGGTCTTTGCTACATTGTCCACATAACGTCTCTTTCTAGGCTTAGGAAAAACCTGGTCCTGATTATCGGCTTTTGTTTACACGGGAGCCAGTGTGGTGTATTGGTTACGTTGTCAGACTAGGAATGGGGAGACCTGGGTTCAAATCCCTCTTCAATCATGAAGTTCATTGGCTGACCTTGGGCCGGCCATGCTTTTTCATCCCAGCCTACCTGGCACTAAGGATAGAACAGAAGAGAGGAGTACTGTGGATGCTTCCCTGAGCTCCCTGGAGGAAGGGTGGGGTGAAAAAGTGATACATCTTTTGTGAGGAAGCCGAGGGGAGTGCTGCCTGCCTGGATTCACATTATGTTTTTAAAATATAGACTACAAGGTGGCTCCCATAAATATTAAAAATGTGTTTCAAAGTTTAAACAACACACACTAAAACAAATAAACAGCAGCAGCCCGTGCACCAAATAAATAGCAACAGTGGGAGGAGGTAGCAGAAGAACAACCCTAAAGACACTGACATTGAAAGTACTTTCAAATAAAATTTAACCTTGGCTCTGAAGCAAACAAAGAAGTGGGCACCAAGTGAATGTTTTTAGGGAGGCTATGCTATAGACTCTGCATCACAACAGAGAAGACCGTGGCCGATTCCAGACGACTAACCTGAAGGCGCTGCATGCCGCCATGTTCCGACGTCGCGCCAAACTCGCGCGAGAAAACGCGATATTTCGCATTTTCCCCGTCGCGATCCGGAACACGGCGGCATGCAGCGCCTTCAGGTTAGTCGTCTGGAATCGGCCCGTGTCTCTTGTAATTGCTCATTTCTGTAATGTGGGGGTACTAAGAGAAGGCCCTCAGAATAGACAGCGTTTATGGCAGGTGGTGGCCTTTCAGATACTGTTCGATGCTAACGTTGTGTGTCTCTAATGGAAGTCATGCTAGCCTGTATTCAGTTGCTGGGTTTGGGGGTGGGGGGGTTGCATGTGGAGGTCATTGGACTGATACTCTTTCAGCTCATGTCCTTCCCATGCACAAAGTGCACTTCTGCCCCTGATGCAGACAGGGTTGGGGGTAAAAACAAATCGCTATCTGTGTTCAGGTTCACAAAACCCGTCAAAATATGCTCCTCCCTAATTTGTGTATCTGCTCACTGACCATTAAACCGCATAATCTAGCATTCTCACAGTGGAGACTGCATCTCACATTTCATTTTTCAAAGACAGTGGAGAGACCAACTCCATGTCATCAAAATACATCCAGGCATCTGAAATTAAAGAAAAAAATATGCATTTGTGTCAATGTCGACAGAAGTCTTAGCAGTCTGTTGGAGTGAGGGTGGGAATAAGGTGGTCAATGGATTTGAGATGAAAACTGCTTTGGAGCTGGCCTACCTTGTACAGCACACCAGACCTGGTCTGTGTCAGGTTCAGAATGGAGTCTCTTTGGTTATAACATAAATGTCAGGTTCAGAATGCTTTCCTTTATGTTATAACCAAAGAGACTCCATTTTAATTCTTTTAGTATTCGGAGTGCTTTATTCACAGGTGCCAAGACGTTCCCTAGCAACTATCTCACAGAAGAGGAATGTTTTGACTACAGCTTTTCCAGCCTTGGGAAACTTTCACTTTCTCAGCTTCAAGCGGCTTGTTTTGAGAACTATGGGGGGAGGCTGGGCCTGCTGGGGTTTGATACTCTGTACCTTGTTCTTTGCCTATCATTCGTAACAATACACGTGTACCAGCCCAGATATTGCATCTGGGCCAGTGGACTATAATGATTGCTTTTTTCAGTAAATCTTTTGAAAACAACGGACTCTTGTCTGTGCAGAAGGTAGTCTGGATTACAATTATTATTTAGCCACAGGTCTGACATTCTGTACAGGCAATAAAATGAGGTTGGTGGAATGCTGAGATGGTAGAATGGATTGGACCATTTTAGTCTACAGGGACAGTGGTGTGGAGGTCCCTTTTTATTGGACTTCAGTATTATGACCTCTCTACAAATAGAAAACCAACATAGCAAAGGGAAGGGCTTTTCCGGGGATGGGGGCGGTATTCAAAAGAGCTGAAGTAGTGCTATGGTTAGGGCTTTCAACTCCAGCTTGGGAAATGCCTCAAGATTTGGGGGCAGAGCCTGGGAAGGGTGGAGTTTGAGGAAGGAAGGTTGCTCAGCAGGGATATAATGCCATAGAGCCTGCCCCCACGCTGCCGTTTTTTACAGGGGAACAGATCTCTGGAGATTAGTTAAAATTCCTGCCACACATGGAGGGTGGCAATCCTAGCTACAGTCCTTTCTTTTACCTCATTCTGCACTATGTCCAGACCCAGCCTCAGAGAAACTTTGTAAACTAAAATTGTATGGGATGCATCTTCAATCACTGGTCATGCTAGAAGCGTATATCTAAGGAGGGGACAGCAGATACTCCAAAGGAACAAGTGCTATGACTCTTACTCTAGCTGGGCAGATGGGTGCTCACAGGACTTTTCAGTATCTCACTTTGGACTGACACCTGAATGCAGCACAGCAGCATGCTGAAGCTTCTGTGTGGTTGTGCTGGGCCAAGCAATGGAGGGTGCTGTTAGATAACTCTTCAGATTGGATTCCTCAGCATGTCTCATGAACAACTCCCATGACTCTGCTCTTCTGTTCAGAGTCTATTATATTTCTCTTGTGGAGAGGTTGTTGTCCTCCACTCATCCTGTTTCCATGGGAGATTCAAGAAGCATAGGGACACATACAGTTGGCCTATGATTATATTTCCAAGGCCTCTTAAGAACACAACTACAGGTTGCATTGACAATGCTGGTGGGAGTGGGATAAAGGGGTAGGAAGGAATAAATCTGTAGGGGAGGGGGAAAAAATCTAGAATATCCTATGACAGATCCTTGAGTATCTTAAAGATCTCTTTTATATTAAAGATATATTTAAGGAAGAATGCAAAGTTCTAAATAATGTAGTGATTCTCAAACTTTGGAATGTCTACTGGTGAGAAAGGTGGGATATAAATGAAGTAAAATTAAAATTCCTCCTAAGTTCATTAGACTGCCAGGAGGTGGGGGTGAAGATAGATCTGAGCCATGCTGGTAATCTACAGTTAGGATGCATTGGTCAGTCTAGGGCCATTTCCACACTGCTTACCGGCCTCGGAACATCGCGCTGAGCTTCCGGAATAACAGTGTCTTCTTGGCGCAATTTCGGGCGAGAACTACTGTTCTTGACCGAGAACTATTGTTCTCGCCCAAAATTGTGCCAGGAAGACGCTGTCATTCCGGGAGCTCGGCGCAATATTCTGTGGCTGGTAAGCAGTGTGAAAATGGCCTAAGTTTTTCCTTCTCTGTGTCACCTTCCAACCTGAAAAATGATCACTTGCCAACTGAAGCTGGAGTTTCAAGGCAATGTGGCAAACCAAATAGGAATTCACCAGTTTCCTGTGTGCTCCCTGTTGGCTGATTGCCTCCAGAAGGGGTCTTCTACTTACCTCCCTTGCTTCTGCACTGTCTCGTAGTGATTAGTTATCATTCTTTACAATGGTATTGAGTACAATAAGCCATAAGCCTGGCTCCCCTGAAGACATGGTACAGAGCAGTAGCACAGGAACACTGTTGACGTTCCTCCTTGGAGTACCTCCTTTTTCTCACATATAACAACTCAGAGCAGATTGTGAACATTTGAATCTCTCTTCACCACAAGCCTCACTCCGCAGATTTCCTCAGGGATTTTGAGGATTTGTTTCTCCATTTGGTAGCCTTCCCCACCCTCCACCCCACGCCCACTACAGTTTTTTACTTTGCTGGCACTTCCTCTTTTCATCTTTGTGTGCTTTTTGTGCACATTGATCTAGCTACACTTTCAGTGACAGACTGACTACAATCCCAGGAATGGATGTTGGGCATACTTTAGGTACTAGAATGCTTCATCTCCTGCTACTTCCGTGGAATGCGATAGGAGTCTGACTCCAGATTCTCCTCTGCTAGCTGAAAATCATTTGGGCTGGGGGGGGGGGGTTCTTCAAAATCTTTAGCCTCCTACATATATGGAAAACTTTAAAAGTGTGCTCTGAGTTTCACCCATGCAATAACTGCAAGGGAAAATTTTATGACTCCGAGAATTTCAGCCACTGAAATCAATGGTCTTTCAGAAAATGCCTGCCTGTTGAATGGGAGCTTCCTCCTCCTTGGGCACTGAAGTGTTCTCCAACATAACCTTCTTGTAACATCTTCTTGTCTGCAGTTTCCTTCTCCTGAGTGGGACACGGTCACCCCTGAAGCAAAAAACCTCATAAACCAGATGTTAACTATCAACCCTGCAAAGAGAATCACAGCTCATGAAGCTTTAAAACATCCATGGGTCTGTGTAAGTGTCACTGTTGCTCTTGTCTTTGTACCTGACATTCACTGCTTATCATTGGAAGGAAATAACTTCTGAATCTACTTCCCCCCTTTTGTATAATCCTACTATATAATTCCCTTAGCATCTTCCCGACAACGCACGTTTATTCAGGTGCGCCTGAACGGCACACCAGGATAAAGGTGTGCCAGGGAACGCTGCCAATGGAGGGCGCGGGCTAGGTAGCCCAGCTGGAGGAAGAGGGCGGCGCAGGAAGAGCGATGCGCTCAAGCCCCAGTGGAGCCCGGGCAACGGGGCAGAGGCGAAGCGCCCGGTGCCCCTGGAGCCTCACCGCACCACACCACGGTGCTCCACGGTGGGGACCGGGCGGAGGTGAAATGCCCATCACCCTCGGAGCCCTGCTGAGCCGCGGCACAGCGCTCTCGGTGGGGACCAGGTGGAGGTGAAACGCCCGTCGCCCTCGGAGCCCTGCCGAGCCATGGCACGGCGCTCTCGGCGGGGGCCGGGCAGAGGCGAAATGCCCGTCCCCCTCGGAGCCTTGCTGCACCGCACCATGGCGTGCTCAGCAGGGACAGGGCAATGGGGCATGAGCAATGCGCCCATCGCCCTGTGAGGCCCACTGTAGCCGGGCATGTGGAGGGAAGAGCGAACCGGCTCTGCCCTCCCTCCCTGGCTCCACACCCTGCCTTCCAGCCCTCCCCAGACCCCTCCTGCTTCTCCACCCTCCCCAAACCCCCATTGCCTCCCTACCTGCCACCCCTCCCCAGACCCCTCCTGCCTCTCCCCCCTCCCAAGACCCCCACTGCCTCCCTACCTGCCATCCCTCCCCAGACCCCTCCTGCCTCTCCACCCTCCCCAAACCCCCATTGCCTCCCTACATGCCAGCTCTCCCCATACCCCTCCTTCCTTCACTTCTCCCCAGACCCCCCTTGCCCCCCACCTGCCAGTCCTTCCCAACACTCCCCCCCCAGCCCGTTGTATTTATTTGCACAACAGGCTCTGTTTCTAGTATATATATATATTTAAAATCCTGGAAAAGGTATCAGAATCACTTATAGGCGAAGTTTCATAGGTGGTCCTGTTCTAGGCAGAGGTTTTGCCTCATCTGTGAAAGCTGCACATCAGCCTTTGGTGTTGACCTGAAGTGCTCCAAAATGTTGGTCCCTTATAGTATCCAGATTCTTGAGAGCCGCAATCAGAAAAGTCTTGCTGATCAAGAGTATATAATACTTATGTACTCTGCTAGTGTACAGACTTCCTGTAATTCCATGGCACAGCAGTACATTAAAGCACAGCAGGGGTATACCTGAGAGGTTTGTGAAAATAATATCCACTGCATGTCTTAAGATTCCCCTGTCTTTTTATTTTATTTGCTGTTTTCTCCTTCCTATGTCCATTTCTGTTGCCAAGGAATAAGTTCCAAACTTTGTTCATTTTACTTTTTTATTTTTATCTTTTAACAGCAACGTTCAACAGTGGCCTCCATGATGCACAGACAGGAGACTGTAGAGTGTCTGAAAAAATTCAATGCCAGAAGGAAGCTCAAGGTAAATTTTCTTAAAGACTGTAGAAAACTTAAGTGTGGGAGATGTTGAGGGATTTCCAGTGCTGAATCTGTTTGCACTTTTATCTGTCCACATACACTTATACTCTCTTCCATACTAATCAATTTGCAGTATAATCATATACCAAGTAATTCCAGAGTGGAGTAACTCTGCATAGGATTGCACTGTTAGTTTCTTCTCCTGATTAATTCTCTTGCTCATAATTCTTGTCCCCTTCTCACCAACTCAGTCCTAGAAGCTTCTGCACTACCTTTCCTTTCTTTCTCGCACTACCAAAGCACTGCCCAGATTCTTCAAAACAAAGTTAACATATGAATTCCAACCAGTTCCTTCTTTCTTTCTTCCTTTCCTATATGATCTTTTCCATTCTGCCTTGCTTTCTTCTCTCTTTCAGTTCCAAAACATTATTCAATCACTTTCAGTTTCTCCTACTTCTTCTTTCCCCATTCTTCCTACACTTTCTATCCCCTTATCTTTTCCTCCACTTTCCAGTCAATCTAGCATACTTTTGCTAAAGTAATTTTATCTGTTATTTATATGATCACTATGTCAGAAGGCTACTTGATAGAAAATTCCTAGATGGTACTGCTGTGTAGGAAATAATGTGCATGTGACAATTATATATGTGACTGCTGAACATTATGGGAAGTATGTATATGCCATGGTATCAGCATGAGCAATAGCTGTACACTATGATCTGTAATTGGACTGCATGGAAATTTGTAGTGTGCAAGACCACTCTAAGTCTCTGTGTTGGCTGTCCAGTGCTTTTCTTCAGTGGTCCATTGGGAGTGGGTCAGTCCGTACTGTTGGGAAGCGACTCCTCTCCAGTGCAGGGTCAGTCGATCTGATTGGTCCTGGAAGGGGAGAGGCTTCCTCAGCTCTTCAGTTTTTTCTGGCCCTGCTTAAGTGCAGGATATTGACTGCAGTGCTACATCGAGCACGGGATCTTGGCAAGGCAAAAAAAAAGGGGGAAAGGGAGGCAGAAGACAGAGAAAGAGCTCGCCGCAAGCCTAGCTTCCACGGCTCTTGCATGGACTCCCTCAGTAGATTCCAGCCTTCAGGCTAGGAATCCCACCCACCCACCCCCATCGGCTCCTACAGTCGGGGGACACGGTAGAGTCAGAAGACGCCGGCAGGAGTAATGTTGGGCCGACAAGCCTGTACTTCAGCTCCTGTGTAGTCACTTAGAAGCTTCTCTGCACACCCGGGGACAGCTTGGGGGCAGGTGGGGTGGTAAGAAGCCTTCCAAGGTCAGATTCTTGTTTTTTCCTCTGATCTTTCTGGTTAGTTTGTCTGAGTTGTGACCCTTTCACCTCCGTCCAGCTCCTTTCTAGACTGCTATCCAGCTACTGAACGCTGTTCCTGTTGGCGGGAAAAAAGTGCAATGGCTGCGAAGGCAGGTTTATCACCCACTGCAGGAGTAGAGGGCGCCCTTTGTAACCTGGAACTCCCTAGCTCTCCAAATTCACTCTCCTCCCATCAGTCCCCAGGGGATGAAGGGGGAAATCATGCTGGATCAGAACCTACAGGCCAGGAAGTTAAAGCCCACCTATTATCCTGGCTTGGTTCTGAAATGAGAGAATTTAAGGAAGAGTTGAAGGAGTATGGTTTTCTTCTTTGTCAGACGGGGCAGGCAAAAGGGCTCATCCTCCTAAAATAGGCAAATGCAGGGGGACATCACCTTCCCCACCTAAAACCAAAAAACGAAGGGAGGTGGAAAGTCCCACATATGGGGAACCTAGCCCCTTGGAAGATGAGCACTCAAACTCTGAGATGTCAGACTTATCCTCCATCAACGAGGAGGGAGGACTATCAGAGGAAGAGGATAGCATAGCCACCACACAGGTGCGGCTTTTCCCTCAGGAGGTCTTTGCCAGACTTCTACCCAAAGTGCTGAGGGTTCTAGAGATTACACCAACATGCCCAGAAAAACAGACACGGGGTCTGCCTTTCCACAGGGGTCAGAATGAGCCTTACCTAAGAAAGGCAGTCTACAACCTGGCTTGCCCTTACCTGCTGTTTTCCATATCATGAAGGCAGAATGGGAGACACCAGCAAAATCAAAGTCCACTCAGCCAATTGTTTCCAAGTTATACCCCCTTACTACTGATGCGGCTAAGGAAATCATGTTGCCCATCATAGATGACCCAGTTTCTAGCCTGGCAACCACCTCTGTGCTTCCCATGGGAGCGGACAGCCTTCCAAAGCACCCCTGCGATAGAAGAATTGAGCAGGCATTATGTAGAAATTTTGACACCTCGGCAACATCAATTAGAGCCTCAGTGACGGGCTCCTCATTTGCCAGAGCAGCCTTCTCCTGGGCATCAGATTTCGCTGCAACAAAGAGTAACATTCCGAAGGAGATCAAGGATGAGGTCAAGAAAATTGCACTAGCAACGGCCTTCGCTGCAGATGCGTCTATAGATGCCTTCCAGTTCTCCTCCAGAGCCATGGGATTCAACGTTGTGGCAAGAAGGAACACGTGGCTACGGAAATGGGAGGTGGACCCCTCAGCCCAGGCAAAGGTGGCGGCCATCCCATTCAAAGATTCCTCCGTTTTGCTTATGAGGGGAGGCACTTCCAGTATCAGGCGCTCCCTTTTGGGCTCAATTCATCACCCAGGGTTTTCACCAAGGTTCTGGTAACACTTGACCTTTCTCAGACTATGAGGGATATAACTTTTTCCTTACTTAGACGACATTTTAATAAAGGCTCCCTCCATGCAGGAGGGACTGGAAGCAGTAAAAATGACATTGAGATGCCTAAAGAAACACAGATTCGTTGTCAACACAAAAAAAGAGTTCCCTCATCCGAAGGCAGAAGATTGTTCAATTGGGAGTTCTACTAGACACGGTAGAGGACAGGATGTACTTAACTCTTGAGAGACAAAAGAAGCTACAGTCCCTGATTTTACAGATACGGAAGAACCAATATCAGGAGATCCATGTCTCTGGCACAACTGGTAGGCATGATGGTATCCTGCCAGGATGTAGTACAATGGGCAAGATTCCACACATGCCCACTTCAATGGTTTCTTCTTCCTTATCAGAGAGCCATAGCTCACAGAAAGCACCTCTTGATAAAAGTACCAAGAAGCGTCCTTCAACAGTTGGAGTGATGGGTGGATCCATACTGGTTCCAGTTTGGAGTCCCTCTCAGGGAGCTGAAGAAAGTGGTGCTAACTAGGGGTGTGCAAAAAAAAAAAGTTTCCCGCTTCGGGAAACCCAAAGCAGAAAAAAGAGTCAGCCCTGCTTCAGTGTGCTCTGTAAAGATTCGTGGGGTTTGTGTCGGGCCCTTTAAACTCCATCTGTGTCGTGAGAGAACACTCGCCGCCGCCCCCCCCCCCCCCGGGTGACCCAGGTGAAGCATGGAAGTGCCCTTTCACTGCCGCTTGCAATGCGAGTGGTGGCGAAAGGGCCCTTTAAACTCCATCTGGGTCATGGGGAAAACCCTCCACAACCCAGGTGAAGCGCGGAAGGGCTCTTTCACCGCCGCTTGCAAAGGGCCCTTTAAACTCCATCTGAGTCACGGGGGAAACCCTCCACGACTCAGGTGAAGCATGGAAGGGCCCTTTCCAGCTGGCTGGAGGGAGGGGGAGAGTTTAAAGAGTAAAACGCTCCCAGCACGCTTGCAAACGGCATGGGGAGCGTTCTTCCATTCAAACCGTCCCCCTTTCCAGCTGGCTGGAGGGAGGGGAGACAGTTTAAAGGGAAAAACACTCCCCGTGCTGCTTGCAAGTGGACGGCGCAGGAAGAAAAGAGGCAGAAAAGAGGCAAGAAAGACAAATTAGGTGTATGCACAAAGCAGGATTTGTTACTTACATTTCATACACGACTAGAATTTGCTATGCAAAATCATCATTTAAAGAAACCGTGGTTAATCATGTCTCCTGAATGCCGCTAATTTCACAGATACAAGCTGTAGAAAATTATTTTTGCTCATTCAGAGATGCTCCTCCAAGGTTGCCATATATTTAAACTGTTTTCTCCATTTTCTTAAAAGACCTCCATTGTCCTTAAAATCAGTTTGAAAAATTCCCTCTGAAAATCTTTCTATTTAAAAACTCTGTTTTCTTCTTTTTAGGGTGCAATTCTTACCACTATGTTGGCAACAAGAAACTTTTCAGGTGAGAGCTTTGCTTTCCTTAATGAAAAGAGAGATATTCACACCACTGTCATTTACGTTCCCTTTTTAATTAAAAGAAAACCCGTGTAACCGAGGTCATCTTAAAGCTGGGCTTCACAAGCGTAAGCACTGTCCAAACTCCACCTGTAGATTTTGTTAATTAATCTCAGTCTTGGAGTGTGACATCGTTCTCTTTATCTTCTTATCCTGGCTCTCTTTGGCATGGCAGTATTGTGATGTGGAAGGTTATAAACTGGGACCAGGTATACAATGCAAACTAATTTATTTTGCTGACTGGGTGTCAATCAGTCTCTGCATGTAAAGCCAATCAGGAAGAAACCTGGGGTGTCCTGGAATGTCCTCTTACATGATTTCTTTCAAGAACTCTGAGTATCCTTTGACTGACTCCTGGTATTGTCTCACCTCCTTTTTCCTTCCTCTAATTCCCCTGCAGAAGCTTTAAGAACACAGCCACTTATACCAGTTTGATTCAGCATTGTCTATTTAGGATTCTGATTTTGGAATACAGGCTTATCAGAGACTATTCCCCCTGCCCTGACATGACTGACATTTAGGAAGAAGGAAGTATCACACACACACCCACATGTGTAATTATTCCTTTGGAGCACCGCTACACCTTATTATTATGAAAAAGTACATAGTAACCGCAAGGAAATACCTCTTGTTTGCAATTTGATTTTGAATATATCCAAGAGTTGCCCTTTGGACCTTATCTTGTCTCCCAGTCCCAAATCTCTACTCCCATATCTCCTGAAAGGTGTAATACAGTGCCCCTGTTACTACTACTATTACCTCTCAACCCCAAACCTCTTCTCCCATATCTCCTGAAGTCTGATCCAGTGCCCCTGCTGCTACTATTACTTTTCACGAATTGTATGCAAGTAATCCTAATTTCAAAAAAATCTTGGTAATATATTATTAGAGTGGACATCTCAAGGACATCTTCTGTTGGTTTTGCAGACATTGAGTGTGTCTTTTTTCCTTCTTGACATTTCACGTTTAGCTTCATGACCACCATCTGATCAGTCAGAGAGGAATTTGCCCGCCTGTAACAGCCTGGTCCCAAGGGAGATAAGCTGCTGTTCCAAGCTAGAGAAGTTGAAGAAAAGTGCCTTTGTTTTACAAGAGACCACAGGGTGTAAGATGGCTGAGTAGATTCCGCAAGCAAGAATCCACCCACTCACACTGTTTCTCCCTCCTCACTCTCCCACAGGGCTTCCTTTTCTCATCCCCTGTTCATGGGCCTCTTCCAGGCCCCATGAATTTTACCGCAAACAATTCAAAACAAAATCCATATTCCGCAACTAGGAAATCCAAATTCCTCAATCAGGTGGAAAAATTCTATAAAATCCCATAATATTAAAAGAAATTATATTCTAGCACTAACCATGAACGTTTGATTTGTATAATTCAAAACACAGATGTTACCTTACCTTTTTGTGGAATTTGGAATTTCTGGGCAGAAATTGGGTGTTGTTATACAGAAAGATAAGAAAGCAGTAACATTTTAAAGATGGTAAGGAAAGAACAAAATGCATTGAAGAGTGAACATTGGGGGAAAATATTCATAATCCGTCTTATTCTGTTCCTATTAGCTACTGTTGGTAGCTATGGAGAATGACTGGATCTCCTGTCATTTTATCTGGGGAAGCCGCTGAATTCTAATACTCTCCTGATCCTACCAGCTGGAAAGTAGATGATGGATTGTAAATACCCAACTATCTTTTGCTGGGTAGCTTGTTCTGTGACAATTGCCAGATTCTATAGATTTACTGAATGAACTGAGTCCTTGACTGCTACTGGGTCTAAAACTTGGCATTCAGATTTCCACTGCTGAGGCTACGCAACTCCTCAGTCAGTTCTACAATCATAGTGGAGGAAAATTCAGAGATGATATAGAAGTGCTAATAAATTGTTATCACGGTGTCTTCATCTCTGTAAAGAGGCTCAGGAAGAAAACCGCAGAAGTGGTACACGGCTTATGAACATCCTGTGCTGCATGGTAATTCTGTGAAACTCTTGCGGTTGCAAACCTCACAATAACGATGCTTTTTTGATGTTCACACCTTGATATTTCTGCTAGATTTTTATGACATAATTCGAATAGTAGGAATGCAAACAACTTTCCCTGACTCTCTGTAAGGCCAAAAGAAGCAGTAGCTTTCCTCTAAGAAGCAGCGACTTCCTCTGCTATCCTGTGGCCAGGATATATTGTGGTTCCCCAACCAGATGCTGTGCAGGATGGGGTTTCCAGAGCAGTCAGCAGCACAGGAGGATTTCAGGATAACTTTTGACAAGGTGGATTGACCCATGGATTGTGTAAAAGTGAATGCACGTTTGCTACCGGTAGTCAAGTCTCTTCATCTCAACTTTAACTCTAATCTTTTTCTGCTTCCTTTGTCTCCTTTCTTTCCCCTTCTTACTTTCCCTCTGTCTTTCTCTTTTCTCTCTCTCTCTCTTTCTCTCTGTTCTTCTCTAATTCTTTCCCCATCCCTTTCCCGATTTGCTGTCCTTTATTTCTTTGTTTCCCAACCTGGTGCTAACAGTGGGCAGACAGACCACCGCTCCCGCCACAATGTCTGCAGCAGCCTCCGGTGCCACCATGGGGTTGGTGGAGCAAGGTAGACGTGTCCTGAAGAGACCCTCCTTACTTCCCCTTTCTCACTTTAAAATTTGAGCGCATGAAGTGTCACTCATCTCAAGCACCTCATCACACCCTGTTTTAAGAATCTAGGACTTTCACAACCAGTAGCAAATACTCTTCTCCATATATCCTACCTTTGTATATGCTACCAAATACCATTAACTACAATTTGGCCCCAACTGTATATTTGTCAGTGATGGCAATTCTAGCTCACCCCATCAAATGATGCTTGGAAACAATTATATTAAAAAGGTCATAGGAAAATGCACTTTAAGGGTTCCATTCAGGTGTTGCTGAAATGATTTATGAATCTCAGTTTAGTGTTAAACAAGAGAAATATTTAACTCCAGTAACATAAAAGGAAATGCATAATATTCCTTAGGAGGCAGGGAAGGACAGAATCTTAAATTTTCCTGTAGGAATATTGTGGGTGTTAATTATGGCACTGCCTCCACATATCCTACTTCTGTAGGTAATACCAAGTACTACGAGTTATTACTATGTAGAATTTATTTAGCACCAGTAGTGAGCTGGGGGCAGAGCAGCTCATACATGGAGCAAGAAATGATGACAGTCTAGTGAGAGAGTCAGTTGGCAGCATGCCCATCGTATCCAGCCTTCTCTTGACTTTTCAAGCCCACTCCGTCCCTTCCCAGCTTTCCAGTGCACCCCTCTAAGGCCACTGAAATCAGTGAAATTAGAAGGTTGTAACTCATCTTAGGATTACGCTGTGAAGTTCCATTTTTTATGTGACAGGGTCCCCTTTCACCAGGAAATAACAGGTCTTTTCTGAGGCCTTTTTAGTGACCTTTCATTTTTGAATGGGAGAGGATCTAGTCATGTAGAAAGAGAGACAGTGGACAGGAAAAAGGGAGATGTCATTATGACCAGAGGGACTAACCCTTGAGCTGTAATGCTGAGGAAAGACCAGCTTAATAAACTGGAAAAATTGGTTAATGGTAAGAATGAGTTTTATATATAATTCTTCCTTCATGGGATATTTCACTTCTTTTGAACATGTAAATGCTTACCACATAATTATATGTGGTTTCCAGCAACGGAAAGATCTACATTTGAGTTAATTACCAGCAAAATTCTCAAAATAACAGTAGTATAATATCTTTTTATGAGGACAAACAAAGTATCGCAAAACATGAAGCAAGCTTTCAGGTTTCCCGGAACTTTTCATCAGGCGGCCGAATGTTTGGTAAAACAGAAAGAGAGGGTTAGAGAAAAGGCTATTTCAGAGCATGATGGAAGGACACAAAATCTAGTTGGTGGTCTTAAAATGGGATACCGACTGTGTTGCAGACTTAATTAGATTGGATAGTTCTGGGTGCAAAACACATTTCAAGTTACACCAGTCTGCTAGGACAGGAAGGGGAAAATGGCTGTGCTTCATGTTTCTCCATCCCAGTAACCTTTGGTGCATCTTGAAAAATAATTTAACCCAATATTATGTAAGCCAACTAAGTCTGCAGCACATCCTGTATTGTATTCCATTTTAAGATTCTACTAACTGTAGACTAGGGAATTCCTCTTCATGCCCTAAAATACCACCCCAAAGGAGGAGGACTGAACAGTCAATCTGCTGAAGAGCTTGTTCACTGTTTTTGATGAGTTTTTGGTTGTAAAAAGGCATTATACTACTGTTGTTTGGGGAATTTTTAATGTCTCTAAACTTGGCTAAGTATAGTCTTTAATTACTAGTCCTAAAGCATAGCTAGTGGCATTTAGTCTTTCTGACCAGAAACACCATTGTAGCAAAGGTACTTTCACAAGGACAAATTGTCTTTGATCCTTTATGGAATTTTAAAATACAATGTAATTTGCTACTTGGCAGCGCACAGATACCAAAGCATGTACATTCCTAATGCAGTAGGGAAATAATGGATTCTTTAAGACATTATTTGTTTCACCACTGCTTGCTATATAAATGGGCAGAAGTGAGGTTCTTTCACCTGCAGAACTGATGTTCACATGAAAGTTTTCTGTATGTGTAATTTTGTGTTACTGGTGATGTGCAGTTGTGTTAATGGAGCATAAAGGCACATTTCTATATGCTGCTGCAAATTTAATCTGCAGCCATATGCAGATGTCACAACAAACCTTTTTGTTCATAATGGACATGTACACAGGTTGTTTGACATTCCCTCTTCCCTTCACACATGGAGTGTCAGTGGAAACTTCTGGGAAGCTTGGGTAGTCTAGTCTTCAGTCAAATGCCATATTTGCTGTGATGTCTGAATATAGGTGTATGGACAAACTGCAGTTTGTTTCCCCTGTACAAACTGGGGTTCCAGTCTGAGATAGTTTAGAATTCCAGTTTGGAGAAAGGAAACAGCCTCTACTTTGCCCATGCACCTGCACGCAGATTTCATGTCAAAGAGCACTTTGTTCAAAGGCTTCCTAATCCAGATTTCAATCACACTCCATGTGTGAAGGGAGGAGAGAGGTAGTACGTGAGCATGTCTGACTAGTTGTGTCCATGATTGTCACAACCAAACAGATTTGTTGGGTCATATGAATGCCATTCATATCAGTAAGATGCAAAGACAAATGCCTTTCTCCCATTCAGAACAGTCACCACTCCACTGAGGGTGGTGTTCCTTGCTCAGCTGGTGGGAGGCAGACCGCATCTTTACAGACTAGACATACTGATAATTTACTCTGGAGAAGGTGCAAGCATCCGTTCTTCTCTTGTATGAACTCGCAGCATTCAGCTGACCCCTTTGATACAGCCTAAGGCAGGCATGTTTGGGCACCTACAGTAAGACAAATTAAGGTTGGATTGTATAGTTTCAACATCCATCTCAAACTGGCTGCAATTGTTATATTTAGGAAACTATTCTGACGAGATAAGTAAGAGAGTTCTCACTTATTTACGGTGCATACAGACATACCTACCTACAGAACCCAATGCGATTATTTCTCATATAGGCAACCACTGCTGTCTCCTCCCCTTTCCCTCATAAGGCACACAGGTACCTGACTAACATACTGGACCTGAGTTTTCTCCTTTACACCATGGTTTTGTGCATAAGGGTTTTTTTTAAATTAAAAATAATCAGAAGCCTAGTATGCTACTCTGGTAATATGTTCATTAGCAATGTTTTTTTAAAAATCAGTCAGGTTTTTTGTCCATTTGAAACCCTCTTTCTCAACGGGAGGGGGATTTGGCACAAAGACCAACCAGTTAGCTGTATGCACCCTTAAATATGTTTCACCATGATCAAGGCTTTTTTTCTGGGAAAAGAGGTGGTGGAACTCAAGACTGCACAATGATGTCACTTTGGATCAGCTGGAACAAGGGGGGAGTTTTTTAAAGTTTAAATTGCCCTCGGCGAAAATGGTCACATGGCCAGTGGCCCCGTCCCCTGATCTCCAGGGGATGGGGCCGCCGGCCATGTGACCATTTTTAAGAGGTGCCAGAACTCCGTTCCACCACGTTCCCGCTGAAAAAAAGCCCTGACCGTGCTCATATAAGGAAGAAATATTCAGTAACTTTCCTGTGGCTTTCTTTGGTTGTTGGCATGCATCTCAGCTGTAAGGTAGCAACCCAGCCTTGGGAAGATTGCTGCAATGCATCTTAGCCTAAATTGTCCCATGAACAATGTAACTATAGAAAGCTGAACCAGAGAGTTCTGTAAAGAAGGTGGAAAGGAGGACCAAACACAAAGGAGGACCCTCCTGTTGTGAGAAGGGATTGTAAAAGCATTTATACTTACAAAATGCCAATAGGAGAAATAGTCTGCTGCAGCTTAGGTTGTGGGGAAATCACTTAACTAGATGCTAAGAGAGGCCATTGCTATGAGATCATCTCCCCTCCATATGCGATCAACAAGGACAATTCTTGGGCATGCAGACAAGGGTTCCCTTGATGCGTTTTCATGCCAAGGTTTCTCTCACATGAATGTTGGCTCTTTGCCTGCCTTAACCATTGCCCTGTCTGCATTCCAACTTTGCCTGCAGGTTGAATGTGGTGAATTGTGCATGAGTTTATGTAACCCAGGTGCATGTTCGTGGGCCCTGCCTAGTCACATCTCTTGTCAGAAGATGGATGGGGACTTCTGCTTATGTCTGTGCTGGTGTCGGTACTGCATGTGGGGTAGTGATATGCATGGTGGCGACAGTGGCAGCAGTGCGACTAGTCTGAGGAAATCCACCCAGCTTTAATGCCCCTTTGAAGATACCCATTAGGATCTCAGTGTAAGCAAAATGAAGAAACAGATGGGAAATTATGGCAACCCGTTGCATATATCATTGGTTTAAAGCTTCAGCTCCTTAAAACAGCCAACTCCATTACTCCATTTCTTGTAATTACTTTAATGACTGTTTTTAAAATTGCCCTAGAATTCTGGGGAATGTATTTGCTAAATGGAACTCACAAGCTAGAGAGGAGAGAGGTCGAAAGGTTAAATGAGATAAATCTGGGTACAGAAAATGAATTAAAATGGACTGCAGAGAACAGGTTTCATATGAGGGAAGACTAAAATATTTTTGAAAAGAGATGATTTGAGACATCACAACTGCTTACACTTTCTCATAATACGACAGTGTGCTTAATAGCCGGATTCTGGCCTGGTTCGTAAATGAAAACAGTTGCGTTTAACTCTTTATGCGTTGTTTTTCTCCAGGTGGGTAAATGAGCTAGGGGGATCCCACTACTTTCAAGTAGATTTTGATTTAATTTAGGAACAGGGAGCACTCAGTGAAAAGGAACACGAAATGCAAAATAATCTAGATAATAAAATAGTCTACAAATATCTAGATGAATATCAATTGTGATGCTTCAGATGGCAGAAGACAGTGGAGGCTGTTTTGAGGCTTGACCATGTAACTGCCTCCGTGTCATGATTGTAAACTCTTCTCTTGGATATTTTCTCTGGGGTTAAGAAGGGTCATGTGTTTGGTCCTTCTGCTGCTACCCCAAACAGACACCAAATATGCAAAATGCTAACTGCTTAGTGGTATCATCTCTTGTTTCAAGAGTAATTGCTGTAATGGCGAACTACACTCGTGATCTCTAAAATCTAGAATATGTGTGCATCTGCCTTGTACTGAGGCTTATAATCCATCCAGCTCAGTATTGTCTGTTGGGACCCATAGTCCATCTACAGAGCCTAAGGCAGGATTTGCTACTTGAGGTCTTTTTAGCTGAGGTGCCAGTGGTTGAACCTCGGCTCTTCTGCATGCTGTTGTACTCCGGCCCTTCCTGCAAATCCCAAAATCGCCACTTGATATTAATCTAAAAGTTGCCTTACATGTTACAAAATGTGTACCATGGTTTATCATATAAGATGTTAGGTGGATGTGCATGTTTATTTCACAGTATAAACCTATGTGAAGGCAAGATCCTGTCGCTGCTTCCCACAGGCTTGCATTCACAGAGAAATAATCACATGCTGAAGTGTATGCTGTGTATATCTGTAGTATATCCATTAATCAGTAACCTGTGTTGCAGAGGTTCCTAAATTTCATGGTACTCTATTCCTTGCTTGCTAATTTGGCGGTTGAAAGATTGTGAATTATACCTGAGGTAGATTTTTTCCTGCGAGTTGCAGGTGATATGACAGTTTCTCAAGGTGTATCTGGTCAAATGGTTTTATGGATAATTCGAAGAGCTACCCATGAACACATCCATTTGCCTTATCAGACCATTGGCCCATCAAGGTCAGTATTGTCTACTCAGACTGATAGTGGCTTTCCAGGATCTCTCACATCACCTACTACCTGGTCCTTTTAACTGAAGATGCTAGGGATTGAACCTGGGACCTTCTGCATCCCAAGCAGATGCTCTATGACTGGAGCCCTTCTTTGGGTGCCCCCATCTTCAGAAGTTAGGTGAACAGTTTCCTGAAGAAAAGGCTTTTTCTTTGGTTGTGCAATTCTGTGAGATGTTTACCTGGTGCCACCTCTGCTACCTTATAGGCACCAGGCAAATTCTAATTTTTTTTCACTCTAAATTTCATGTTAGGTTGTGCATGTGAGTTCCCAAAATGCAGGAAAAGGGGACCATCAGGAACAGTGTGAGGGGAAAATAGAGGGTCAGAGGGGTGAATTGGTAAAAGTCCACCCCTTCCATTAGCAGAAAATTTCAGTGGGATTCAAGTCAGTATTGGGATGTGCATACACATCATGGGAATAAGACAGTTTTCTTCAGAGCATCTGTCGTTCTCTGAAAAAGCTACTGTCTGTCTCCAGTCAATGTCATCTTCTGACGTTCAGCTCCCTTTTGTAGCTCAAAGCACATCTGCATGAAATACCAATTCTAGTATACTGAGTACATGTAGCAGCAACAAGGAATGAGTTGTGCCAGTCTGATACCATTCTGCAGTTAGCAGTGGGAGCAAAACTGTCCTGCTCCTTCTGCTGAGTGTCCGTTGTAAAATGTTATAAAATATTAAGCATGATACAGCTACCTCTGTAGTGGCTGAAATGTCTTTAGGATACCATAAAAGCGAACTGTCCCTGCTCCAGCTTCTTCCAGTTTCCTTTTCCATCCGCTTCTCTATAGTGACAGACCTTTGCGCAAGGCTCTTGTGCCACATCTGGTCAAGGGTGATGTTGCGAGTGCAAAATCCATGCTATTGTATTGGTACAATGTCCTGGGTCAACACCCAGCACCATTAGGTATGACACTGTTTTGCTACAGGATTTGCTTTATACAGGTCAGCTAGAAAATTTTAAATGTCCCTTCTTTGGGGCCTGGTGAAATACAGTTCATATTTCTTCACTACAGAAGAGTTATGAAGAGATTCTGTGTTCTGTTCTTCTTCACTAATTGTTAATAAACTGTTAACTATATTTTAACCATAATCGTTTACATAGCAAAGGCATCAGTATTAGGTAAGTCATCACTTCCGATGTTTATTAATCTGCCTGAAACTCCTGTTTAATAGGAGTTCTTGTATGGAAATTCATAATTTTAATCTAAAAACAGTAAACATATCCCACAGAGGTTCCATTCTAGGAATTGAAAGGTAATAGCATCTTTTATGACCAGATTTCTCTAAATATTGAATAACTAAATTAAACATGTTCCCAGCCCTGTGTCAGCGATCACTATGTAAATGAAGTATATCGTTCACATTTGCTTAATTTGCATTATTCCGATTGTAAAATTGGCTTAAGCTTGGAATTTCAATGATATTGCAAGGATTTGGGCAAGCAGTTGGCAGGGTAACAAAATTAAGGTTACAGGAAAGATTGGCTGAAGGGGGCGGCTCATCTAACTAGTAGGACCAGCTGCTTCACCTTTTGTGGCTACTGACAGGATTCTGTCAAGAATTGACAAGATTCTGTGAATTTTTTTTCTACAGCATTGTGCTGTCCATGGGACAGAAATACACAGCAGAGCCACAATCTGTTATCAGCTGATTGTCATAAAATTCTAGTTTGAATTCGTAAAGGTTGCCCAGAAAACTAGCAGACTACATTCATACTCCTTCCTTGTTTCGTTCACTAAGATAAATTCAAGACTTCACAAACACCATGACTCACGAACAGATATGGAAGAGAAACTTCAAAGAAGTCTTACAATATGAATAGTTCAGGATTCAGATGAAAGAAGAGAACAAAGACCATATGTCTATTAATAACATAAGCAAATGTAATAATAGGGTCACTGAACTCAGCCAGTATGGAAAATGACAATGGGTCTGCAGCAATCCCAAGGACTGCCATTTTTCCATTAGTGTGGTGATTGTGTGGACCATTTCCTTCCTGTGTGTGGGTGTTTGTGTGTGTGTGTGAGCAAAGTCCTCCGTAGTGCTGCTTTCGTGGTGCTGCTGCTGCTGCTTCACTTCCCCTTGGTGTCAGACTGGGCCTTCACCCCAAAGGCCTTGCGTTCTGTCTCAACACTTCTTTTTTTCCCCTCCCTTTTTTCTCTCTTTTCTCTCTCTTTCTTTCCCCATCCTTCTTCCAATCCTTCTTCTCACCTGCCTGTCTCTCTCGCCTTTCCTCTTCTGTAAATTTTTGTAAGGTAAGCAAACTTTTTCTCGGGTTCTGCCCTTAATACCTACTGTGGTGATTGGATTTAATGTGGGAGAAATTTCCTGGCCTCACGGGGTCCAGAAATAGATATCTTCTTCTTCTGAGGAAGGTGGTCCTACTAATGTCAGTGCCTCTCGACGGAGCCATTGTACTGGATCTAATAAGGGGTTGTGATTTTGCAAGTGGGCATTTAAACAAAATGCATTCCAGTTACAGCTTATTGGGCTAACACTACAGGCAATACATGATTTTTCCCTGTTACCGCGTTAAAACTTGTTCTACTCACTAAAGGCTTTTCACCTGGCTTTGCTGGTCCCTCACAATTCCGTCAACCAGGTCTATATGACAGGCACCCATATTTCTGTTCATTTTAATGGTCAAACATTTATCCCACCTGCTATAGCGCACCTCCCACCCGACCCCCTTTGCCATGCATTTCATTTCAGCCCCTCCAGCCTCCCTACCATATCACTCTTGGGTCTCTCCTCAGCCAAATCAAAACAAGACAACCGAGTCCATTCTGAAGCAATGCACTTATATTAGAAACATCATTGTATCAGTTACTCCTGTCCCCTGCACCATCCTAATCTTGAATAGGTGGTACTCCAATATCTAAACATTGGTTATTCAGATATTTTCTGTATTTGCTGAACCATTTGGCTAGAAGGGTTTGTACTGTACTGCTATGTTTAACTGGAGTATCAGCAACTCTAGAGTGTTGATTAAATGTAATAGATTCACAAATCAATACAAGCGAGATAGTGTGTTCAAAGAAGCTTTCTTGCATATCTAAGATGAGGTTGTGTAGCATCAGGGCTTTTTTTCTGGGAAAAGAGGTGGTGGAACTCAGTGGGTTGCCCTCAGAGAAAATGGTCACATGGCTGGTGGCCCCGCCCCCTGATCTCCAGACAGAGGGGAGTTTAGATTGCCCTCCGCGCCCTGGAGATCAGGGGGCGGGACCACCAGCCATGTGACCATTTTCCAGAGGTTCCGGAACTCAGTTCCCCCTGAAAAAAAGCCCTGTGTAGCATGATACAGTAGCTTTGCAGAAATAACAGCATTGATGTCTTACTGGGAAGATGTACAGAAGTCAGATAAACTTCTTGAGGCTCACATGCTGCATGAGGTTCTTTTTGGCTCCTTGTTGCAGCTCATTTTTTCTAATTAGAAGCTCTTGGTGTAAAGGGAGAAAGGATGTTTAATGACCATCCCTAAGGGTGCCTTCCGATCAAGAGAGATCTGAAACCTCATAGCGGAAAGGAACTGTATGAAATGGTGTCTGAGAGATTCAGTATTCTCATTGGCCAGTATTTGCATAGATGTTAATAGGGTTGAGACCAGGGAAATCTTATAATTGTTTGAGTAGGTAAGATGTGCCTAACTTAACAGTGAACAAAGGACATGTATGTTATCTTCCCTAAGCATTCAGTTGAGGGAAGGTTTTGAGAGGTTTGTGGTAGGAATGGAATCTTATTTTAGAACACTACTTTGCTAATCTGGACACATTGTCCTGCAGAGACTCCCTCGTTGCAATTGCACATGTTTTGGACAATCCATCATATATACGTCTGGGCTAATGGCAGTTTGGGAAAAAGAGACCCAACACCATTCAAGTATTACCAACGAGGACACTTCCACTTTACAGTCTTCCCCTGATTTCCCTGCATTTGGGAAGCTGCCCGTTTGTGGCTCTTTGCCATTCATACCTCCATTTTTGGCTTAGGGAGATGTTGGGGCTTTGCCCACCCTCATAGAACTTGGGATTTACCCATTGTTCTTGATCCTCCTTTTAGCTGTTTGATGAGGAAACAGCATCAGTGCAGCTTGTGTGATTCTTTTCTTGCTGTTCAGGCAACACAGTATGTCTCAGGACACTAAGAGAGTTGCCATTAAAATCTCTTCTTTCCCTCCCTATGCAGCAGCTAAGAGTTTACTGAACAAGAAAGCTGACGGAGTGAAGGTAAGTATCCTTATGAGGGTTTGCCTGACAGTCCACCTGGGGAAGAATGGGGACAACTACGGCAAAAACCATGTTACTTGCACAAAGTCCTTTTCAGTTCTATAGCACAGAGCTGCTAAAAACTCAGTTTTTACAAAACGGTCAAACTTTACAGTTTGAAGAAAACTTTATAGCATTTTTGGTATTTTGCAAAATTTCGTCATCTGAACTTTTCCTGTCTTCTTTTGCTGCCAGAACCTAATTTGTACATAACTGCCTGTGTCAAATATAGGGTGTAATGCCATCCCCAGTGGGGTTTGTGTGATGTGAATATGGTGTTGCTTTTGTGGAAAGTGCTTTTAATTGTTTTCCCTTTCCAAGGTTTATCCTTTTGTGTATGTGTGTGTTCCTTTTCTGCAGGCTCAAACAAACAGCACCAAAGGCAGTGCCGGGGTCACCAGCCCGAAAGGGACTCTTCCTCCAGCCGCACTGGTATGGGTTCTTTTGTACTTTTAAACAGTCCTTTAAGTAAAAGATTTTGGAGACGCTGCAATTTGCCTGCTATTTTGGTAATATAGTTCCCACTTAAAGCTTGCTTTAGGGATTTATGGGATTGAAAATTACACCCATTCTTAGTCTTGTGACTCTGATAGGATACCATGTACCTTTGTGATGCCATGTACGTGTAATGCTGCTCTTGCAAGAAGGATGTGCCGGGGGCATTTCCCACATCTCTCGGGCTCTAGCTGTAGATTCTTCTAAGATAATTCATTATGAAAGTGAGGAACCGGAATTGTCTATGCAGCTGAACTCTCTAACTTAGTCTGACAATAAATCTCTCTGCCATATAATTGGTTCAAGCAAAATAGCAGATTCCATTGTTATTGTAGTAAGCACCTCTACTTTCCCCCTAAAACCTGTTTCTTCACTCTCTCTCTTGGGGTCTGAACAGCATATGGGTGTCTTTTTTCTCTTGTGAATGTTATGACACACACCAAAGTGCTGAAAACAATTTTCCAAAGGAGTTTAAGAATCGAGAAATGCCCAGATTCTGCTGATTATGAAGTCAGCAGCCTGCTGTCAGTCGCTGTAGGAAATGGGACATTGGCATGTTGCAACACCAACAACAGTGGCTGGAATGAGAGACTTTCCTTGGACAAGAAGGTTCATGCTGGAATTAGCTGAAGAGAAGCAAATATTTTGCAAGCACAGTATTAGAAAATTAACGTTTTCATTCTGCCTATTTCAGTCTAGCATTCAGGCAAGTAATAGCAGAGAGAATTTAATAAATATTTTTGCCAGCAAAGGATCTACAACGTTATGTCAGGTATAAAGCACTGAGCCAACCATGTAGGAAATTGCTTCTGAGTAGAGGCAATGCCTGAAAATAATGCTGACATGAGTGACTAGAAGGCAAAGCTTCAGTGCATAGGTGTAGGCACAGATGTGGAGCCAAAGAAATTTCCAGTGTTTAGATGAAGACAGACTAGCAGAAGAAACTTGATTTCTTCAGTGACTTTCATACGAGCAGCACACATAACTAAAAGAGACTCTTTAGACTCAATTCTCTCACATTATCCTTGCAGCATAGATGCTGCTAAGCTGTCAAATGATGTGGTGTCTAAACCACGAGGGCTAAACATCTACATATGGTAGAGTGCTTTCAACCATGTGCATAAATGAGTGGGCCCAGTAAGTGTGGTTAACATCACCTGCCTCTTGTAGGATCTGTTGCACATATATATGTTTGGGAACCAACGTAATTTGGAATCTCAATGGCAATGTGAAAATTGGTCCTTAATTTTTTTTTCTGTTTCTGCTATTAATATTGAAAGTGAAGAGCCAAACTCTGGACTGATTTTCATCCAGTCATACATTTTCTAAGTCTGGTCTAGAGAATCAGACTCCCAAAGAACATCTATAGAATAGGGCAAAGATCATCCATGTCCTAGGCTCTGACACAGGCAGTAATACATGTGACCTTGGCTTCTTCCAAGGTCACATATATTATTTTCTTCGTTTATCTTCAGCTGCCTAAGCAAAGAGCTCTGATGCAGATGAAGGGGTGCCAGGGTTATTTACCTCTGGTAGACTAACGGGAACCTTTATAGTGCCTGTCTCTATCTCTGGAGAATTAGACTGCACAAACTTTTAAAGGCTAAGGATGGCTAGAAGCAGAAGCAGAGGATTTCCTATGAGAGCATCTATTTATAAGTGTGATCTACTTCTCAGTGACATGTACTGAGCCTGAGTTGTTCATCAGCTGTAGGGGACACGGTAGGGCCACCAAGCCAATTACAGAATATACTTAAAATTGACATAGAATTAGAGTTTCTGCCCTGATAAATTTATTTCATCATTTCCCCCCAGTTTCTTATCCTTTAATCACACAAAAACCTCAAGGAGAGAAAAAGCAATTATCCATACATGTTATTCTGCGCATGAATTGAAAGAAGGCAAACAGGGTAGCTACCCTGTCCTCTGGGCCTTTCTTAACTTACCATGTGGTGATGAAAAATAGCCAGCAGTATTCTGTTTCAACTTTTTGCTAGCATAAATTATGCACAAGCAATGCTGCAGAGGAGCAATAGCTAGAGCAGTGATACTCAGTGGCTCGGGAGCTGCACATGGCTCTTGGACATGCTAGCATTATTACTTCTGGCTCTTCTGAGTGTCATTTCTGAATGCAGTACTCACCCTAAGTTTTAGAAAAGCGAGTAAGACTAGCTCAACTGGTTTGCAGTTGGGTCCCACCTTGAAACAGCTGTGGAAAAGCTGTGAGCCCTCCCTGACGTACAGGCTTCATACTGGGGATGGAAGTCATTGTGGCTCTTTTCGTTTATGGGGTTCTCTACAATCTGTGGAGTGAGTACCCCTTCAGTTCTTTATGGCACAAGTCTTTATGGCCTTAGTAAATTCTATCTAAGGGCAGGCTTATATAACCATTTTTTGCAGCACAAGTTGGCATTTTCAGATCATTCATGCCAGTGCCACATGTGTCTGAGTTATGTTAATGATGTTATTTACTTCATTTGTACCCTTCATTTCTACCCAATTGGGACCCAAAACAGCTTACCTCATTCTCTTCCCCTCCCTTTTAAATTCACCACATCCCTGTGAGGTAGGTTAGGCTGAGAGAGTTGAAATCACTAGGCCAACATGTTGTCCTCACAGCCCAATTAGGCTTGAATTAAAACCTACATTGAGTGATTTTAAAGGTGTACCAAAGAGTCAAACTTTTCTTGTTGGGCATTGTCATGCTGTACTATGTGGCAGCTTTCTTCAGAAAAGTTCTGAAATTGTTTATTTTAGAATTGATTGGGGTGGCACCTAGGTACTGATACTCATTTCCAAAGAGCTGCTGAACTTGTAACGCAGGATTAATAAACACGATGGTTAATAAATCTATTGTATTGCTCTAGTTGTATAAAAGGGGAAAGCTTAGTTCTTCTTTGTGCACAAGTTTGCAATTACATTAATTTTTTTCTCAGTGCACCCATCAAAGGAATTCTTTGGGATCCATCCCCCTTTTCTGATAATCTGGTCCCCATCCTGAATTTCCCAAAATATTCTCTTCACTCAACCTAATGCCTTCCCCACAAAGCTCTCAACATAACCCCCAGTTCTGGAAACCTGTAAAATTATATACATTGTAAATGCTGTGGATTTGAGGGATTGTGGATTAGTTATTTTGCTATCATTTAATACAAAGCTGGAGGAAAAAGCACTATAAGTTGGGTGCTTTTGTATGGTAGGGGGTGGGGAGTGGAATCACTTGAAATACTCCAGTTTTCTCATGAGTACTAAAAAGTGATTGAAGCATCTTCCTGCAAGGGCGTTAGAACTGTAGGAGAAATTTTAAACCTCTTAGAATGAATTAAGAGAGCTAGGTCCATTTCTTTTTTGGCTTTAAATTTTCTGTATGGAGTTTTAACATCAAGTTCTGCCCAAGTTTTTATCTATAGAATGGATTCCATCCCATTGCATTTGCTACTATAGCAACTACTCATTGCCATTTAATGGTTATTCTGTAACTTTAAGAGTAGAAAAGTCAAAGAAGTATTCTTAAAAAAGACCTCGGCTATTTAAGAAACCTACATAGTCAGTATTTAGGGTTTCCAGGTCCAGGTTGAGAAATTCCTGGAGATTTTGGCGGTGGAGCCTGGAGAGGGCAGGGTTTGGGGAGGGGAGAGGTCTCAGTGGGGTATAATGCCATAGAGTTCGTCCTTCAGAGCAGCCGTTTTCTCCAGGGGATCTGATCTCTGTTGCCTGGAGATCAAGTATAATTCCAGGAGATCTCCAGATACCACCTGGAGGCTGGCATCCCTATCAGTATTTCACTTTTAAAATGGCAGGTACATTATTACTTAAGATGGTAGATCCATTACTCCAAATTAAGGATGCTCAGTTGCAGAGTAATGTTTCGTTAAAATGTATTACTGCAGAACAGGCTGCAGCAGAAATGTAATGAACATGAGATTTCCCCAATAGCCTTCTTCAGTTAAACTGCACATTGTTCCATCACGATGTTCTGTTGTAGGGCTCTTTGGTTGCCCTGTTCTATCAAGTAAGTATGGCTTCAGACAAATTAAAGTGTGATAGCCATGCCCTCCCGCTGCATTCAGACCATGGAAGGTAAGTGTTCAGGCAAATAGGTAGTGCAAATCTGTTTTATTAAAAGAACAGGAAAGAATTTGCAGGTCCTATTTAAGGTTTTCAGCTTGCTTCAGAGGTGGAAACCTGGTGCCCACAACAGTTGTTGTATGTTCTTTACATAGCCTGTCCTGAAGTTGAATTTAACTTACAATTTGGAAGTCCCAAACATGGCAAAGCGGGGTTATATTATTGTCATAAATTAATTGGAAGCATGGAGAAGTCAGGTTGATATTTGAGTTGATGAACTGGCTCAACAATATGTGCTACATGCCTAAATTATTAATCTCTTTCCTCCAGAAAACCTCAGAGAAATTGGTTTATCCATAATATAACAATGTGATGTTGATGCTTACTGGAGCATTCAGAAAACTTTTAAGATTCGTCAGTTGAGTTCCATGGGTAGCCTGTCTCATTCCAAAGGCTTGGGACAGGTAAAAACACATTAAAATAAAATGTAGCGAGATTAAAATATCATTAAAGCCCCCCTCCTTTCTGCCAGCTAACCCTTGTGTGTGTGTAAAGTGCCATCCAGTCACAACTGACTTATGGCGACCCCTTATGGCAAGGGGCTTTCAAGGTAAGTAAGAAGCAGGTGTGGTTTGCCATTTTCCTTCCACTGTAGAGTCTTCCTTGGCAATCTCCAATCCAAGTACTGATACTGCATAGCTTTTGAGATCTGACGAGATTGGGCTAAACCATGCCACCTTCCCTTCTTCAGCTAACCCTTTACCATTCCAATTTAGATGGATCTTGCAGTGCTTCTAAAAGATGCCCTGGCTTGGACCTTGATGAATCTCCAGGGTTCCATAACTGGGTAGCCAACCACTAAGAAATGCCTCTTTCATGTTCAGTTCCAGCTTGAACATGGCATAAAGACATCATTGAGAGGGCATCCTTGGTTGATCTCAGGGTCATAATAGAACACTGAAAAAGAGGCAGATTGTTAATTTAGATCAAAATCAGCCTCTGCCATTGTGCCCAAAAGACAATAGGGAGCTTGTGTGCATGTCAGAGCAATAGTGTAATATAAGACACACATCCACTAGTAAAAAGAATGAACTTATAAATTTGCCCTTAAGAATAGAGCAGAAATGATGTTCCCAGGCAGCTAGCTCCTTGGGATATAGGCTGGACTGCTTGGCCATTATGTATTAGATAATGACCCTCTCCAGATCACGCTGCTCATTTTTTCTTTGACAGTCTCCTTACTAGTTTTCTGATTTAAAGCAGACAGTTGTGCTAGTTAAAATGATGAATAACTTAATTTATTGCAATCATGCTCCACTTGATTGCTTTTATCTCTTTAGAAGAGGCGTTTTGAAGTCTTTGTTAAAATTTAAACATTGATTTCCATAGCATATGGCACCATTCAATGGCCTAGTTGGGAGAATGGCTGTCACTGATCTACATCTTCCCAACATATGCCTGATACTAAGAAATTCAGAGAGTAACATGAAGCCTGTTGAAGCTTAGTGGAAATTCTGTTTCTCAGTCTCCAGTGTTCTAGAAGGCAAGAGTAAGTTGGGGACAAATTGGCAAGTTCTTTCGACACAAAGGAACAATACTTTTGAGGGGGTGCCAGAGAAAATATTTCTCCTCCAGAGAAATGGGCTTGAAAACTGTGCTTTTGATTACATAAAATGGAAGTCTTTTCTAGTTCAATTCACCAATTAGCTGCTGAGAGAAACCGTGGCTCTGTTGAAGACTGAGGCAAATCTTTCAATGGCTTCAATAGCTAGAGCCCGTGGTGGTGCATTAAACATTAGGAAGTAGCCAGTGAATGCTCCAATTCAACATGTGCCACCAAGGGCAAGAAAAGTAACTTTTAGTCTTGGAAAGAAATCTGTTGCATTCATTCACTCCCTTTCATCCACAACAGATATTCTCAACCTTAGTTCCCACCCTTTCAAATGAGAACCAACTTTCCTTCAGTAAATCTCAACCCTAGCCTTGTTTAATTCATCACAAAGCCAATCAAGATATCTTGTTTTTAGTGCCAGCCCTGACTTGCTTCCAGAATGGGTAATGCCAGTTCCCATAGCAATGGATAATGTATTTGCATATAGATCTGCCTTTTTGTATGAACTAGTCATTCAAGTCCTGTTCTGATGGAGAGACCACTGAAGTGCGCTCGACTTGTGTAAACAGTGGGCTGGAGCTTTCCCTGCTTCAGAGACAATATACTTTAGTCTTGCTGGCCCTTTTCCATTAAAAAGCTTGAAATCCTCCCTGCAGTACAAACTAGCTTTTTGGAGCAGGGTGGGGTGAAACACAGTGTTGTTTTTTTGGAATAAGTATCCGCAGATCTGGGAGTTGAGACAACTTGCAAAAACTCTTCATCTATCCTCCGACTAATTGCCTAATACCAATTACTTGCCTTGCTTTAATTGTGTGAGCCCATTGATTTCAGTGTGCTTTATTGTCCATCTTGGAGCAACATTTGTATTATTCAGATTGTAGATGTTGACCATGGGGAAGATGCATTACTTTAGAATAGTCTGAACAAATCAGAATCCACTTCTTTAGATATTGCTTCTAGCTGCTAAATAATTCCTTTTAAAGCCACTATTACATGGGTTAAGTAGCTTGAACCCATTTTCTGGAGTGCTCCAGAATGGCTTAATATACATAGGATCAGTTGAATCGTCACTTAAGGAAGCAAAAACTAAAGGAGGGCTCATGATATATTCTAATTTTCAAGCTGTCCAAATGTGAGGATACTTAATATGAAGATTGGAGTTGTGAACAGACCACGACAGATCTTCTTACACAGCTGACAAACACCCCAGGTTTGCAGAAAAATCTGAAATCTCAAAAAAAAAGTGCAATGGGTGTTTTTTTTAAAAAAAAGCTAATGATGTAAGGAGCATTTGTAGCTTTAATAACCAGATCCTTTCAATGGCTGTTGCTAGGCAACCATAACAGTTTAGCCAGTATGTTAGGCTTTATCTTTCCAGGTTGTTTTGAATGACTCACCCAACCCAGCTTCTTGCTGGTATTCAACAACAGTAGCCACCCCACCCCCCAAGCCAGAATACTGTAGTGGTTAGAGTTTCAGAGTAGGATTTGAGAGACCCAGGTTTGAATCACCACTCTGTTGTGAAAGCTCACTAGGTAACTTTGATTCAGTCACACACTCAGCCTTACCTACCTCTTGAGATTGTTTTGAGGATAGGAGTTGCTGTAAGCTGCTTTGGGTTCTCTGTTGTGGAGAAAGGCAGTATATGAAGTAAATAAATAATAAATATAATGAAAATGGGGGGCAGAAAAAAGGTAAATAGTTTAGTGGGTTTGAAGGAGAGAAAGAAGTAGGGAAAGGTGAACATATGGAGGCAGCCAGGAGGAAAAGAGGAAATGATGTGGGGAAGGGGATACAGGGGAAAGTGAAGTACCCCCCACAAGTCCTTGCATGTTCACCACACAACTAAGTCCGGCTCAGCTTGGCACCATACAACTGGATCATAGAAGAGAAGCTGCCTGGGAAGGGAGGAGAGAAAGCTGAAGACAAGGTGGAGTGGGCAAACAAAGGTGGGTGGGAAGGAGAGAAAAAAGCAGGAAAGGGGTGGGGGAGAGGCTATGGACATAACCATGGAAAGAAAAGAGGACATGATAGGGGAGGAGGGAATGAGATGCCTTGCAGGGCCCCCACTTGTTCAGTAACTATTCTGATAATTGTCCAGTCAATATGTACAAAGTGCTTTACAGGATAAGCCCAAAACAAAATTCCACAGAGTTGATTGATGAGAGTGTATATAATTGATGCTCCAATTCTAAACATATTGAAAACGTTCTGGTTTGACTGGAGTGTTCTTCCAAGTAAATTGTCTAAGATTATGACCCTGAGCAGACTGAAGGGAACTTGATCCTACACTAGCAAGCTATGGGTTGAATCCAGACATTTTCCATAGGCCCAATGATTCATGCCCACAGAGCATGATTTTCCTGTCTCTTCCCTTCCAGCAGCCCTAAATGCCCTTCCACTCTGTTCCTGGATTTTGGAGGACATTTCCGGCTGCTATGGGAAGGCAGAGGCAGGGAAAACACACATTGCGAGTTGAAGTCCTGGATCCAAGCCGAAACAAAGAAAGAAGCCTTCAGTGCAGCTGTCCTCCCCTCAGAAGTATATCTTGCTCACCTTGAAGAATGTCTCCTTAGTTAAATATGTTGTGTTTACATGTAAGATTTAAGCTGTTTCTAAGCTTTGGGCTTTTTGTAAGCTTTCCCCCTCCTAGAGTAGGGCACAAAAGGAAACAGCACCCCGGTTATTTTAACAGTATGTAGAAATGAGAACTTCAGCAGTTGTGTCTTTCTTGCTTCTGTACAAGATGCACCTGCTTCACCAGATAAAGGAGCCTTGTCTTTCTTTTGCATTTGGTCAGTCTATCCTAGCAAATGGTCCAAAATAATTTAGCACCATATTCTTCCTCATTAAGGGAAATAGAAAGCCACATCCTGTTCATAAGAACAGAAGAAAAGCCTTGCTGGGTAAGATCAGTGATCCATCTAGCAACTTGTTTTGCACAGCAGCCAGCTAGTTACCAATCTAATGGCCATCCTAGCTGCCATCCAGGCCAGGGACCAATAAAAGGGCTGCTGGGGGAGATAGGGGGACAAATCACAAGGGCCCAGGTCACTCTGGGGGTCCAATTAAGCTAAAACAGCCATGTAGTTTATTTTAATAACATATTTGGATTGGGTCTACGTAGTGTGTGTGTATCCATGTCCTACGGAAATCTGTCTGGGGGGAGACATGGGGGCTTTCAGCAGTCCTGCCAATAAGGATGTAATAGATTTTCTGTGGGTGTCTTCACAGTCCACTTCCAGGTAAGCACCTCTTAAAGTCAACCTCAGAGTATGGTCATACCACCGGATCGGTTCAAAGGGTAGATACTCAGCCATTGAGACACTTAGCCTGCGTATCCTAGACTGAATTAGCTGGATTCCTAAAGAGCCCGCAAGCTCTTCTGCTGTGAGCGTCTGTGGATAAAAAGTGCTTCATATGACAATCATAGATCACACTTCTCCAAAACTCTGTCAGTAACTAAAGTCTGTCTATAATGCAAATGGAACGGTCCAGCAAGACCAGGGGAGATGATCAAAGGACCTTCTGTTCTCTTGCTTTCCTTTTTCTTCCCTGTTTAATCTCAGATGGAGCCTGTTTGGGGATGATAATCCAGGTATGGACTGGCCACATCATCATGGGGAGCTCATTCCTGCCATTTTCTCTTATCCTGGCACTCCTTCCCATTCGCCTTGTTGCAAAGGTTTCTTTGGTTTGCAGAAGGGCTGAATGTAGATTTCAGCTTGCACTCTCCATTTCCAAGGGACTCACAATCTTGCCATGGGGGTTGAATATGATTTTGGTTTCATTCATGGAAAATCCAGTTTCGATTCTTCTCTTCCTGATTTACTCTGCCACTTTCTGTTTGTTAATCATTTGCCTTTTGCTGAACTAATTGCCTTTTGCTTTTTTCCCTTTCATTCTCTTCCCCTCCCTGCTCTTATGTGGGTCTTGGTCTTTCTCTCTTCATCCTCTTCCCTTTCCTTCACATTTTTATCACCATTTTCTGCTCCACTCCCTCCTTCCAATTACCACCTTTTCTTTTGATCTCTTTCATTTCTTCCACCTCTTCTTTTTTATTCTTTGGCTCATTCTTCCTTCCTCTGTAGGAACCTCAAACCACCGTTATCCATAACCCAGTGGACGGCATTAAGGTACTGCTGCCTGTCTTTCCTTCTCCTCAGTTTGCCCTTTTGTGATCTTGGATAAAAATTGACTTTTCTGCTCATTGCACAGCTGTGTAATTTCACCTCTGGGGACAGACTGTAGGCTCAGGTTGTGCACCTCTTGTCTGTTTCAGTATGTCTGAAACCATATGTAAGATAGAATCCAGCCAGTGTACCTACTCTGGTGGATGTCTATTAAGTAACTTACTCACTTCAGCAGAATCTGAATTGCAGCTGCTCCATACAGCTTTTCCACAGGTCTTAGCCTTCCTGGAGATTCAGTACATGCTTATAATAAAGGAGTTGATTCTCTGCGAAGCCCATTTCCAGCAACAATCCCCCTTCCCTTCACACACACTAAAGTAAATCAGGTAATGCAGTTGAAATGAATGGCACAACTGTGGTCTAAAAGACTCTGGTCTCATTGAGAAAACAAAGATTAGGCCTCTTTGTGGAAGGAGCGAGAGAGGTTTATTGCTTCTTTACCTGGTATATTCCCCACACATTGTTTCAGCACTTTTCTGTCTCGCAAAGGGGCTCTGCGGTTATGGGCAAAAGAAACAGAGGAGGAGAGGGTTGATGGATTCAGAGCATGTGTCTGTCTGGAAGTTTGTGCATTAAGCCGGAGAGGAGGTTGACCTTAGCCTCTGGACATTTCGCTCTGGATGATAGGATGGAAGGGAAGAAGCCTCTACTCTGACCCCAGAGGAGCTGTATCAGAGGGTAGCTATACTGAGCCCCTTCATTTCTGAAGTGAAAGAATGCAGCCATGCAGACCCAAAAGACCAGTCCAAGAGTTCGGATTGGCTGAGGACTGACTATATAGACTCCATGCCACAATTCATCCATTGCTCAGACACAGCCCTCGCCTCCACCCAAGTTTGCATTTCTTACCCATTCTCTGCTGCAGGGATTTGTTTTTTCTTTTTACGCTTCCTCGTCAAGCCCATTCACTCAGTGCATCTGGCATAGCCATTAAATGGAGCTTGGGGAAGATGACGAGAGTTAAAAGTTTAGTGTGGAAGCAACGAAGGCTGGTTAGAGACCAAGTAAAGAAAAAAGAAAACCTAGCTCTCTTCTCTGCTCTCCCCCCCACCCCCCGGGAAAGGATATTTTCTGGTTTAGATTATTATTGGAAAAAACAATGTAGGTATACATCTTCTGTTTTGAGAAATAAGTGTAATGTCTACAGATGTTAGAAAACAAAGTTCCATTTGATTATGAGAACAGGTGGCCCTTTGCTGAATCCTGATGAGCTCCTGTGACTTTTTGTTCTGGGTGGGCATGAAAAGGGAAGCGAGACATCCCCTCTTCTGCCAGTATGTCAACTCTTGCCATTCTGGTTTGTATGCTGGCCAGGCAGCCAGTGCTTTAGAGTTGCATCTCATTGAGAACATAGCCTTTGCCAAGAGAGAGGAGGACCGTCTTCAGTTTCTAAGCTTCATCGACGTCCCTGAAACAAAAGCGTTGATCCCATTTCAGCAGTCTCCAGAATATAAAGTGAAATTGTTCTTTCTAAAAGCAGAAGTAAATGCCTATTGTTAGGGCAGCAAAATGGGGCCACCCACAGACAAGACTGGGAAGTTTTGAATCCTTGGGAGACTCCCAAAATATGCAGAAAAATACTGATTTTTAAATTTAAAAAACAGAAGAAAATGGCCTGATGAAAACTGAATGTGCTCATTCTTCCTTAGAGACAGAGAAATGCAGAGCATGGAGTGAATTTGACTGTTCAGAGCTTTAGGAGTCTATAATATTCTGGAGGAGAAATTTAGGCAGGTGGGAATTTCCCATTCATGTGTCTACCCTGCAGTTCCAATCTGTCTATGCTGTTTTTTGTCTTGTTGAAGATCCACAAAATGTGATCTGTAGCAAAAAGAACCTTTTCAGAGTTGCAACAGCTTCAATGTTTGTCAGCAATTTGAGATTAAAGTACCACAAAACAATGAAAAGCCCCACCTACATCCCCCTTTAATCTGTGGCACCATAAGCTATGCAGGCAGCAGCCACCTGTAGTCCATCTAAAAAAAGACTTGCAGTTCTAATAAGCAAAAGCTTATTCATATGGGGAGGGAGGAGGGATTAAGACCCTCTTTCTACATAATACAAAAACCATGGGGGCACTGCCTAAAATGTTTGTCCTTTTGTGCCTGAGCTATTGTAGAAATTATTCTGACCTTCAGTTGGGCAAAAAAGCTACAATAGGTGAAGCCCTCGGGAGCCAAAACCAGCTTATTTCTAAGTTTATGTGCAATATAATTTTTAAAAAGACAAGCAAAGTAATAAGTCAGAATTTAGTTTCAGAACATATTTGAGCACAGAATTAGAACTTTGTCCTGCAGATGATTTTGCAAAGATTTTTTTTAATGAGAGTACTGTTAATAATCAGCTTGTCCAACCACATTACATAAAATCATAAGATTTACTTTCTGACATCCCTGATAGTTTTTGTTAGAAATGTTACAGGTCATCATATGAAATATCAGAACTGTAATTTTCAAAGAAGTCTGAAGGAAGGTAAAATGCAATAGACATCATACAGAAATTGATGTCAGATTTGTTAGTCTGCAACACCCAAAGCAGCAGTAGTGTAATGCTTTTATTAGAACCCACTAGATCAAACACAAAGCTTGCTTGTTACTTTATGATCTTTTAGTTGGTCTCAATAAAAATATTACCCTATTGCTGCATATATGTAATACAGTCATTCTCAAAAGGAGGCAGGATTTGATATCCCTTAAAGAGTTTAGGACACATTGACTGAAAAGAAAACAGGTGGGTCTAGGAAGGGAAAGACTCTGAGACAGGTGATACCTTCATTCTCTACCAGCCGAGACTTGAGAAGGTTGCCTTTTGGCAATAACTAGCTGATCTAGGTTGTATTGCAGGATGGAAAGACCCTGCATCCTTACTGCTGCTGCTTTATTCTTGTGTTGACCTGTATTTGACTTTGGTCAGGTATCCTGTGCTAGTGTTATTGTGGATTGCTGCCAAATCAATAGAATTTCACATGCAGCATCAGGATGTGTGCACAGGGTGTACATTAGCCTGCAGAATGGGTGGTTAGTGCTGGCTGGGGAAATGAACGTAATGGAAGTATAAGAGGGGGAAAAGTTTGAGAAATGCTGATCTAATGTAATTTGAGACATACGCCCCTCAAGACACACAAGCCCATCAGTGCAGCCTCTGAAGAGTCTCACATTTGTTCAGATTCTGAAATTTCAGGAATAGCTTGTTCAGCAACTCAGAGGGTAACTTCCTGATTGGCTCACATGAGATAAAACTTTCAGCACTGCAGAGCTGGTTAGATAGGAAATTTTTGCTAACTAATCAGATCGGTTGTGATCCAAATAGTTCTTGTATGCACGATAGAAGTTAATAGACATCTGTCTTGTGCCTGAAGTGCAAATACAGACAGATTCATTTAAACTTCCCACGTGATTGAAACAATTCAAAGCATATAGCAGTGTATCCAAGTGCTCCTCGGCGAAAGAAAATATATGACTTAATAGGCCATTTCTGCTTCCTTGGGTGATGTTGCCAACATGTCCCTTCAGAGCCAGCTGCATACTGGCACAAATTGGTTTCATGTGTAGGCTTGGTGAATTTTTAATAGCTCTGGGTATTTCCCTTATGGGTCATGAGTTCAGACTCCTTTGTAATGTCCTCACAATTCAAGGGTTACAGTGTGGCTTGCTGTGGAGGAAGCATGTTTGCAGTCCTGTTTTCAGGTGGCAGCACCAGCCCGATGTCTGCATCTCTAAATACTATCTTCACATGGCACAGAGAAAAGCAGACTCTTGAAGTTGCCAAAGTGCAGTAATCGTCCAGATGAATTACTGTTACTTCAGGCTGCAAATCTGATTTCTGCTCCTACTCCTACACAGAACAGTATTCTCCCCAGGCCCCTTCAGTTTTCACAGAGGTGGTCCTCCCTCTTTCTGGTTACCTTCCTTTTGCCTCTCAATGCAATTTGGCACCACATCCTCCAGCATAGTGACTCCAGGATGACTTCTGTGCCATGGACGCTCCCAGATATTTCCACTAAAGGTAGGGTGACAGTGGACCTGATAAACGTGGCAGCCGTCATGGGGTGCCCAGAAGCGGAATGCACGTTGTTCAAAGCACACTGTTTTTGTTTGTTCAGAGTGTGGGCTGATCCCAAATGAGAGGACTGAAAAACACGCAAGGTTAAAAGTGCTATTGTAACAATTAGTGTTTTCCTTCTTAATTGCTGAATAAGCCATGTAATAAAATGTCTAATTTACCATCGAGGTGTTGGTTTGCTATTCTCTCTTGCTTTATATATAGACAACTATGAGGTCATGCAAGAAGAATTCCAGGGAAATGTGTTGCGGAATATTTTCCATATGTGGGGAAGTGGGGTTAATCTGATCCAATTTAGTTTGAAGTGTTGATGGAAAGCATTTGCCCAAATGCATATGAAGATACTTAGAATAAGGATGGAAACAGCATATTGTCTTAGCAAATGGGAGTTTGCCTTTGTAAGGGCAAAAAGGAGGGGTGCTTAATAAATGGTTTCAGAAGCCAGATGTATGTGGGGGCACAACAAAACTGCCTGCGAGCATTAGCAGGGGAAAATCAGGCCGAGAAAGGTTAAACTCCTTCCTCCCATACTTGATTCTCTCCTGTAAATTCTTCCTCCCACTGCATTTTGCCTTATGTGGAAAACACAGTTTGTTTTTCCAAAAGATTTCAGTACGAAGACAGATGCTGAGATGGTGTCCTACTGTTTTAGCTCTCCATGTGTTCTGCTCATCTACCTTCAGCAGTGATTTATTACTGCAGCATGAAGTCTGTCCCAGCTACTTAGGTGAACCCAAAGGACTGGGGCATATAAGCAGTTACCTGCATTACTGGCAAGCTCCTGCAGGTTTTTCTGTTTACTGTGAAGAAGAATCTGACTTTGCTTTCCTTAACTAAGGAGAGAGGATGCACCTACTGTTCCCAAAAACCTGCTCACTGTATATCTAGCATATTTCTGTGGAGGAGTTTGGAATTCATATCCCCCGTGGCTTGGAGCTCAAATGTGAACCTCTGACTTAAAATGGCTACAGAACCAAAACGTGAGAGAGGCTACAGATAGACAAGTTATGCTCAGCATTGATTCTCAGAGCATCTGCCTGTATGGTGGTGTCTCCCTCTTTCTGATCGTTGCTGCATGCGCTCTCTCGTTAATAACTTGATATACTTTTTTCTTATAAAATTACATGTTTCATTTTTAATTTCCTCACTTGTGCTATATTATCCCAAGTGGGAATTGGCAGATCTCACTTGCAGCGCGATACATCACCTTCAGAGGCCATCTGAAAGTGATATCTGTGGATCCCCACTTAATCTCAGAAACTAAGAAGGCAGATGGGCAAGCTAATGCACATCCATTGTACATTTTCTATACAATCAGGGTGAACCATCTTTTAAGTTTGCTGGGATTTGATGTAGGGTTTTTTCACATAAAAGGGAAATTACGTTCCCCACAACTAAAGAAAACTTTTAAGAATCTATTTAAAATGGGTGGGGAGGTTGGATGCGGTTTGAAGGACAAAAGGAGTTCTGGTGTGTTAAAAGGCCACAATGGAGAAAAAACTAGGGATGTGTTAATGGTGAAGTCTTGCAATGATCCTTTTACATGTTTTACCCAATTGACTTGAGAGGTGTCATCTTAGAGGCAAGCAAAAGAGGATAAAAACATGTGGTGCTAATATGGATTTATTTTCCCTCTGGTAGATAAGAAGTTTGAGAAAGGGACTTATGAGCCCCCCCCCCCAGACCTTTTTTACATTCCCCAAGGCCCTTGATTGGGTGTAGATGTTAGTTGTTCACGGTCAACTTCTCCTCAGGTGTTCCATTCTGACTGGAGCCACTAACGTTTTATCTTCTCCTTCTCCCATCCCTGTTTGTTTCCACAGGAATCCTCCGACAGCACAAACACCACTATAGAGGATGAGGACACGAAAGGTAATAGTCTCAAAGGAACAACAGGATTTGAGTCCAGTGACACCTCAGTGACCATGATTTTCAGGGTATAAGCTTTCAGATACCAAAAAAACTAGGGACTAGTCTCAAAGGACTGGACAGAAAGTCAAAGGTTCATGAATGAGAAAGCTGGCAGTCCCTTGGTGGCTTGTGTGTTTTGACCATAAATGGATTCTTGGAAGCTATAAAAAATGCATGTCAGGAAAATTAGTGGGGAGAGGGGATTGCAGACCTGCTGTGCAGAATAGCAAAAGAAAGGAGACAAGTTTGGTTTCTGGAGAGGAGTTCATAGGCGTTTAAAGCCAAGCGGAGCTATACAGTATATAATTAGTTTCTTGTGGGATGGAGGACATGGCTAACTACTTGATTTGTGGGAATGTAATCCTTAAGAAGCCTCCGGATAATAGAGAATCCAAATAGCTTTATTTGCTGAAGACAAATAGTTTATATCCTCAGTTTCTTTCTACTGGATCTCATTGGTCTTTCTCCCCCCCAAGTATCCAGGTTTGTTTTAGTGAACACATACAAAGGAAGTGAACTATAGCTCTGTGGCAGAGCGCAAGCAAGTTTATCATTGGTTCAATATCCAGTTAAATGTTGTCAAGTACCAAGGGTGGGAAAGATCTGTGTCTGAGAACCTGTTGCCCTTTCTGAACTAGATGTGCCATTTATTTGACTCAGCATGACATACTCTTTTTGAGGGGAAAGAACTTTTTTGAGCTTTCAGAAGTATAGCTGTAGCACAAGAAGACAACTTCCATGGAACATGACATTCATCCTTGGCTAGAGACCTGAAATAGGGGGAGGGGTGGAATGCAAAACTTCAGGGATGATGAAGAATCCCCTACCACCACTTTTTTTGAGACCCAGTATGGAACAGTTGAGGGGTTTTTTAGCTGGACTGGGGGACCTCATTTTTCTCTTTTAGAATTATCAATGAAATTATGCTCATTAAATCAAAGAAAAAATACATTTTTGCAAAAGGTATATTTAGTATTTTTTAAGCTGAAATAATTTTTATTGACCACAGTATTGATGGTTTCTATTTTCAACTTTTTACCAATTAGCAAAAAAATTATACAGCACCTTGCTGCTCCATCTCTAACATTGGGTGTGACTATTATTGGAATGAAAATGAAAAGGTTCTGCTCTTCATAAATGTATATAGCACTACTTTATGTGCTAAATGCTGTTATAATCCATTTCAAGTTTATAAATAAGGTTAAGTTTGGTAAGTCTATTATTTCGTATGTTCCAGTTTTTACAAACATTTCTGGGACATTTTTCTCCTGAAAAAAGGAAACCGCGTATGTTCATCCCTAGCCCTGCTGGCATCAGTGTTTCTAGAAACTGTATATTTCTTATCATTGTTCCAGATTAGGCAGATAAAAGAAAAACAACCAGAATCATGCTTCCTGCAATACTACTTATAACAGTTGGAAAAGCCTTGGAAAGAGACTTGCTGCATAAGCCGTTGATACCTAGCTCTTACAGTCTGATGAACGTGTTTGTTTCTTTAAATTCTGTCCTGTTTTTCTCCAGAAAAAGTGACTCCAATTAGCTTAGAACAGAATTTTTTAAAACAACAGTATACAGAATCACTAAAACCAAAAAAATCACAGGAGTCCCCCTACCTTATTTGTTTTCGTGGACACCTTTGAAATTTTGATGCAGGGTGGTGGTCACACAACCACAGTATAGCTGGCCCAGGAGGCAGAGCAAAGCAAAAAATGGCTACTAAAAGGTAGAGCTCCCCCACCCACCCCGAACACACAGATGCACAGAAGAAGCCCAAGTGCAAAAGCAAAGAGGTGATTTTTTGAAGAATATGTTTGGAAAAAGGAGTGAGAAAGAAAATACAACCCAACACTATGGTGGCATCTGCTGCACACAGCCAATCAGATCTCCCGTAGCCAGTCAAGCTCTGCTGGGAAGGAGCCCCACATGGCCTCTCACCCCCTTTCTAAAAACACTTGGGCACCAGGAAAGGTGTTGGTGGTCACCATGGCGCTCTCAGGCACCACGTTGGGGACCTCTGCCATAAGTTTTTCACTGGGAGTGATCAGATAAGGAGTGTGATCAGACTCTCGGGAGTGTGATTCTGTAAGAAAGATCTCCTTTCTCCTTTCCATGTGTTGTAGGGTTTATTTGCACATTACTTTGAGCTGTGAACTCTGATACTTTATGAAGCATTGGCTGTGCAATTCCCTCCCTTCCTGGATTGATAATTCAGCGTTTCTTGCAGAAATGTTGCCACTGTGGTCCTTCTCTTGATGTTCTTGGAAAGGAGCAAGGAACTGTAAGCCTTGCTCTGCAGCCTGCAGTACTGAAGGTCCACCATCCAAATGCCCTATGAGAGATGAAAGCCACAACAGTAGAAATAAGGATGTGCAAGTTGTGTGCTACTGGTCCCTCTGTTGGTGAGACACAGGTGCTACCAGTTTTGATGCTGCTTGCAGAAACTGGCAGCGAGCAACAATGTTAATGACAAAAAGGAGGCAGGAAGGCGCAGGTGCTGTAAAATACTTACTCTGAAAATATGACTCTGTTGTAAATTTTGAGGTTTTGCCCCCAAAATACATCACTTCTGTTGTTTGCATGGACTGGATTATATAGAAATTGCTCCTGAGGTAGAGCACCAGAATGAAATGCAGAAGGTATCTGGTTTATAGCACTTTATGTAAACAGTTTTCAGGAGAATTTCTGCAGCAGCTCTTGTTTCTCGCTCAGTAATAATTTTAAGCCTTATTCTGAATCAAGCAGTAAACCAAAAGGGGAAAATGTTTTGTAACTGATCAAGGTTAATTGTAATGGAACCTCAGGCTAACAAATGTTCTTTTTGTACTGAAAGTATATCTCGGCTTTCTTTTTTAAAAAAGGGTCCAGCCCTCATGTTCTTCAGTAAACTACAAATATTCAGACAGTGTCTCTTGGGTTCAGAAACTATGTGAGAGGCCCTGGTCTTTCTGTTATACAGCCAGGGCTTTTTTTCAGCTGGAACGTGGTGGAACGGAGTTCCGGCACCTCATGAAAATGGTCACATGGCTGGTGGCCCCGCCCCCTGATCTCCAGACAGAGGGGAGTTTAGATTGCCCTCCGCGCCACTCGGGGGCGGGGCCACTGGCCATGTAACCATTTTCACTGAGGGCGATTTGAACTTGAAAAAACTCCCTTCTTCTTCCAACTGACCCAAAGTGTTGTCACTGTGCAGTCCAGGGAATGTGCGCACACGGAACCAGGGGCACCACCTCCCACCGGGAGTTTCCCCCTATGCTGGCAACCCAATGAGTTCCACCACCTCTTTTCCCAGAAAAAAAGCCCTGCATTCAGCAGACGATAGGGCCAGACTTACTGCACAAGCAGTCTCCATCTTTGAAGTAACAACAGGGCTCATTTTGAGAGGGAACGTGCAGGAACGCAGTTCCAGTAGTTCTCCAAAGAGGTCACATGTCAGGTGGCCCTGTCCACCTGAATTTTGGCCATTTGGGGCCCGTTTTGGCCTGGATTGGGCCCAAAATGGCCAGGATTGAGCCTAAAACAGCCAGGATTGGTCCCCAAATGGCCAGGATCGGGCCTCTTACAGGTGGTGGATCACACTTCGGCTCAGCAGCGGCCCAATTCTCTCCATTTTGGGCCACTTTTCAGCCATTTTCAGCCCCTTTTTGCCATTTTGGGCCCAATTTCAGCCCTGAATGGCCAGGATTGGGTCCAAAACAGCCAGGATAGGTGATGTCAGGGGGTGTGGCTTATGCAAATCAGTTATGCCAATGACACTTCCGGCGATGGCGTGACATATGCTAATGTGTTATGCTAATGCATTATGCTAATAAGTTCTTGCAGTTCTTTTTCTATGAAATGACCCCTGAGTAACAATATATTAAGAGCTAACAGTGTGCGCTTGGGGAGGCATGTCCCAGATCCTTTGCAATATTTCAAAGGAAGCTGATACATTTCATTCAGGTTTTGTGTTATGGTTGTTTAGGAGAGGCACAAGATACTGGGTTAGCACTGGAAGGTAGAGCAAATTTTCATGCAAATGTTCTTAGTTTCAGTGAAATTAACAGAATAATCTAAAAAGAATCAGTGTGGATGTTTTCTGTTGCTTCCAGTTCTTTTGTCCAGGAAGCAAACAGATGGTTGGTTGTGGCCCTTTTGAGTTCATGATGGTGTACTTGAGGGAGTAGGGGTCTTCCCTTGCACATAAGTCCCAAGTTTGGGTGGAAGAACATCCTCTTTAAGATTGTTGCTGTCTACCTCTGGATCCTGGGAAACACTCCTGTGAATGGAGAGTCTTTGTTTTCCCCCCTGATGTGTCAAGTATTTTTTGAATGCGGCTTACAGAAATGCTTTTCGCTTCCTGTCTGAACAAAGGTGTCTTTTTGGGGAGGCTGGAGTAAGCTTTATGTTTTCAAGAAGACTAACTCCTGCTGCTGCCAGCCCCAAACTGGGAGCAGCTCCAGTTGTTCTAGAAATAATGGAGTGAGGAGCTGTCATCTAGGGCTTATTCCAACCCAAAGTCATCCGGGCTAGCAGAGACATTTCAGGAGCTGTACAAGGAAAGAGCTGTACCTTAGAATCTCTCATGAATTTGTAATGCCTGAACCTTTTTTGTCTGCCAAAGGACAGCCAAGCTGGAAAAGGGGCAGGGGGAGGGTACATTTTGTGGTAAGTGTGAGAAAATAGAGTTGGAACCGAGAAGAAAGAGCTGAAGGGAAAAGGCTAAAGAAAGGTAGTGAGAAGAAGCAAAAGCAACAGCTGACTGACTAGCATATTGCACTGAGGAAAAGGGTGTGAACAACAGTGAAGGATGCAGCCAGCATGAGGCAAACGAAGTTCCATGTGACCCAGAGAAAGGGAGACTTTGGACTGTTATTTTTTTACCCTTAAAACAATCCCCAAAGAAAGAAGGACCAGAAATAACCAGTGCAAAGTTTAGAATGTTAATTTAAGTTAAATCTGTCAGGAAAGAGTGATGCATTACCTGTTTCAGGATTAATCTGGTTAAGTATGTTATGTTCAGTAGGGGTGTTGTTGTTAAGTTGACTAATTTTAAGAACCTCCTGCAGCATTGGGGTTGATCACTGTTGCTTGTCTTCCAGTTGTGCGACACCTCAAAGCAGACGTGAATGCATTCGGTGCAGCCAAATTGGTAGTTAAAGAAATAACAGATGGCTCGGTAGTAGCAGCACTGCTACTGTAGTAGGGTAATAGTGAAGAGTATGAGCTATGGGCCAGGTATTTTTAGTTCAAAATAAGCTTTGTGTGAGCTTAGGCAAACTATTCTCCCTGAAGCTTAGCCACTGCTGCTCCATCTTCAGAATGAGGGATAATAACACAAGGCAGTTGTAAATAATTATTGAAACAATGTTATGTGATGTTGAGTGCTTAGGGAAAGCACTATATAAAGAGTTGTAGTTATTGCCAGTCACTACCCTTAGTGGGGCACCCGGCCTCCTCTGTGTATTTTCTCCTCTTCTTGGTTCTGTTGCTCCATCATTCTTCTTTCTCCTTGGATGTATATACTGCTCTCCCATCCTCTGTCTCCCTTTTTTCCTGTTGCTGAAGCTGTCCCTTTCCTCTAGCTTGTTTTTCTCTTGCTTTCTTTATGGTGTTTTCTTTTGTCGTCCATTTCTCACTCATTTTCCCCAGTGAAGACCACTGATAACGAGCTTGTAAAAAGCCAGTTGAATCCAGGAAATGCCCCTGAAATTCCTCCCAGTCTGCAGACTTCACTGATGACATCTGCTGCTGCTTGTAAGTCACAAGATCTCTGTGTTCCTCATGTTCCATTCCATGTGGACAACATCTGTCAATAAATGTCCCAAGCCCTTTTAAGTCGTGATGTTGATCTGCTCTGAAGAATGATTGCAGAAAGAGCACTCTAACTGCAATTAATAAATGTGTAATATCGATCCAGTTACCAGAAAGACACAGATAAGAACACAGTTCATGCATTGGTTCATGGGTGAAAGTAGATTAGATGGGACTTAATGGATGCTTTCCATCTAAAGTTCCTGTTTCCTAATCCGCCTCACCAGCTATGTTCACCCTGTTATTTTTCCATTACATTTGCTTTCTCCTCTCTCTCCCTTTTTCTTTCTCCCTCTGCTCATCTGTCCCATCCTAGCCACCAAACTGTCTGATATATTAGGTATGGTGAAAAAAGGACCTGGTCTTCCAGAAGCTGAAGAGTCAAAGCCTTCAGTCACTCCACCCTGCATATCTCCAGTTGTTGCAAACCCTCTGCCGCCCCAATGTAAGTAGTAGGTGGGCACCAGGATTTGCTGCGCTGGATGGTTAACAAGGCACAGACCTGTAAAGAGCATTTTTAGCGTCTAACCTCTCCCTTCCCCAGTCCCTCACTGCAAACACTTGGGTTCTCCCTAAGGGTAGCTCTTTCCTAGAAAAGATGCAATGAGGGGTTTCAACAGCCTGTAAAAGATTGCATTCAATTTACATGATAGTAAAAAGCTTGCAATCTTTCAGAAAAGGTTGAAGACAATTGTTACAATTTAGCTGGATTAGATGAGGGTTAGGGGATGTTTGATTTGGTAAACTGCTTTGATTTATTGGAGCTTTTCCCAGGTTGCTGTATAATCAGACAGCAAGTACATCTTCATACAGTGACAGTGCAGGGCTAAAATGGCTAAGTCTTGCTGGGTTAGATGCAGCTTGCAAGCCACATATTTTTTTTTGCATGGGAATAGCACACTGGGAAAAAATTAACCCTAAAAATTTCACAGTAGGCTTATTAGTCTAAGAGTGACTGTATAATATTAGAAGGGACCCTCAAAGCCTTCCATATATTCTTATCCCAATTGCATTCTCTATCATCTTTTTCTAGGGCTTTCCCTTTCCCCCCAACATTTAAAAAAAATTGTTTTCTCACCACTTTTGCTGTTCCTCCTCTCATCTGTTCCACCCCAGCTGCCAAGCTGTCTGATGTACTAGGCATGGTGAAAAGGGGTTCTGGGCCCCCAGAAGCTGAAGAACAAAAACCTTCCATCAGTTTGCCCTTATCACCTCCAGTTGTTGCAAATCCTCTTGCTCTCCAATGTAAGTAGAATGTAACACCAAAGGCTGCCAAGTGGAAACGCTGTTGAAGAGCCTTTTGTAGATTCTTTTTAGCCACTTCTCTGATATAATCCAGTTGCCCTTATTCAGTGCAGGGCATTCCTTGACTGCTAAAGTACATAACTGCTCTGACCTTCCACAATGCCCCAGAGAAAAGTAGAGAAACCTTTCCTCAAGGAAAGATGGAGCCTTCCCAACTTTGGTAGGCTATTCCATTTTTAAAACAGTAACATTATTTGTCCTCAGAATAGTTCTAGGGACAGGACTGTTCTTAAGCAATATTGGAATAAATCCTAAAGTTGGCTAACCTCTGTTGATTCCATTCTCTCTGTTTTTCTCCTAGTCATTTATTCATTTCTCCTCTATTTTGTTTGTATCTTTTCTCCTCATTCTCTCCCTCATTTAATCTCTTGCTGCCCAGCTGCCAAGCTGTCTGATGTATTAGGCATGATGAAAAAGGGCTCTGGGCCCCCAGATGCAGAAGCGCCAAAATCCTCTGCCCCCCTACCTTGCCCATCCTTGGTTGATGCAAACCCTGTTCCTTTCCAGTGTAAGTAGCACTTATCACCAAAGCTTATGGAACTGATGTGTCCCAACTTCCTGAGGAACCTGTGCTGTTTCATCTACTCTCCTGGCCCCTGCCCCAAGACCTTGCAATTAACTGGTCAATTTTTTCAGCATGAGTGATACAGTGTGTTGTGGCTGTGTGGCAGAGCACATGGTTTGCACGCAAAAGATCTCAGGCTCAATCCTTGGTTAAAGGATATCAAGTACTAGGAAAGACTGTTTTTTGCTGAAGATGCTGGAAAGCCACTACTAGTCAGAACAGGACAATACTAAGCTAGGTGAATCAGTGGTCTGATTCAGTATAAAAAAGCTTTGTATATAATTTAAAACGCAGTATGGTGATTGACATACTAGTACTGGGGACTCCCCTTTTCAAATCCCCGCTATATTATCTTATAGCCGTGTTCACATGTTATGGTGAATGCATTTACATCTGCATGTACATGTGTGCATCTGTTTGTAAAAAAGAGCCAACATGCATTCACTTTACAAATGAAAATGGGGACCTGTACCTGGATGAATGTGAGGTTTGAATCACTCAAAGGGTTAAGCTGTATGTTGAACATAACATGGGAATTATTTAACATATATGTAAAGAAAATTCAAGCGTACATTGTACGTGGATTGTACATATATTCACTGTAACTTGTGAACAGGGCTTATGGAGCAGTCTGGTCACATGATTTCTTCTTCCCCTCCCCAGACTGAAGTATAATCCAGGAGGAGTTTTGCCATATGATGGTTATTTCTAGACTAAAGAAGTTTATTTGCTTTGAAAGATGGTTTTAGGAAGAATATTGGCTAAACAACTGGCTCTTGATAGTGGTCAAAATGCCAAGAAGAAGTTTTCCAAAACTATTCAACTGTGTGTTTTACCTAATACCTCTGTTGGACCTAATTTTTTTCCATCATATGATTGTATTCCTTTCCTCTGCTTTTCATTTCTTCCCTGTTTTTTACCATTTTTGTTCGTTTTCTCATTTCTCCCTCCTTTCCCTCCTGTCTTCTGCCCCACCCCAGCTGCCAAGTTTTCCGATGTACTAGGTATGGTGAAGAGGGGCACTGGTCCCCTGGAAGGAGAAGAGCCAAAGCCTTCCATCACTTTGCCCTTCCCACCTCCAATTGTTGCAAGTCCCCAGTGTAAGTAGCGGATGTCACTGCAATTTCTTGCTTACCCCTGATAGGGCATAAAATATGTACAGTTTTTCTGTACTTTTCCATCATAACCTTTGCATTAATTATTTGGTCTGTCTTTACAAAGTGTGAATTTGGCTTTAGAAACCGCAGGTGGGAAACCCCCAAATGCAGAAGAATACATGTACTGAAACCGCATTGCCCCCAGAAAAATAAACACAACTTTTTATAGAGATGGAATGGTTGGTTAAGAGACTTTTCTATGTAGGCTGGCACTGGATGAAGCCGGCTGTGTTATTAGTACCATAGTGGATTCACCCACTTTGTTAGATAGTCTGTGACACCTTAAAAATATGTCATCCTTGTTCTGATCTCTCTCTCCCTTGCATTTCTACTTCTTCCCACTCTCCATTTTTTCCTGTCTGTGAGTTTTCCATTTATTTTATTCTTTTCGTGCCTTCTCTCATCTGTCTCATCCCAGCTGCCAAGTTGTCTGATGTCCTAGGCATGGTGAGGCGGGGCTCTGGAGCCCCAGAAGCTGAGGGGCCACAGCCTGCTGTCTCCCAGCTTTTCCCTCTTCCACTCATCCCAAATCCTCTCCCTTCTGATCGTAAGTATCCTTGTGGCCTGCAGCTAAGCCATGGTGGTTCTTTTCAAACCCAGAAAAGAGTTCAGTTCTAAATTCTTGACTGCTCAGCTTAACAGCATTACTGCATGGCTTCACATGAAGCATTCTGGCATCACTGTACAAACATATGCTTGTGTGAATGCAGGCTGACAGTGCATCAAATATACTATACTTTCTGATAATACAGGTCCCATTGCGTATTTTGATCCTAATGTGAGAAGTTTTCATGGTGTAAGGGAATATCTTGATGCTCCTGCTGCAATTTAAACATATATATATGTTTTTATATATATATATATATATATGCAGGGTTTTTTTCAGCAGGAACACGGTGGAATGGAGTTCCGGCACCTCTTGAAAATGGTCACGTGGCTGTTGGCCCCGCCCCCTGATCTCCAGACAGAGGGGAGTTTAGATTGCCCTCTGCGCTGCTCAGCGGGGCCACCAGCCATGTGACTATTTTCGCCAAGGGCGATTTAAACTTTAAAAAACTCCCCCCTTGTTCCAGCTGACCCAAAGTGACATCATTGTGCGGTCCTGAGTTGCATCCCTGAGTTCCACCACCTCTTTTCCCAGAAAAAAAGCCCTGTATATATTTATGTGTATATACAAACACACACACATTATTTGATCAGTCTTTACAAAATGTAAATTTGGCTTTAGAAACTGCAGGTGGGAAACCCGAATATATATATCAAAATGAAGTTGGGAAATATCAGGTCTCAGTTTAAAATTCCCATTTGGAAGAAAAAGGAAAGCCATTATTTTAGCAAGGAATGCTGGTATTTGAAAATAGAATATAAATCCAATGTGTGTATCTGTTGCACAAGGTGAGTCAGAAACTCATTGTCTGTTACTTATATTTGAGATAAACATTTGCTAGCACCTATTTTTGCTATGTTTTTTTAACAACTCCCATCAGCCTGAACGGGGCAACGCTCTTTTGTACTCCTATGCATGGCAGCGGCTTCTGCAGCTAAAATCGGTGCAGTCTTGTAGAAGGAGATGGATCCACAATTCAGTACAGTTAGTTGTGTCAAAATCACAAGGATTCAAATACTCCCAGTTCTGTTCTAGCTTGTAGCCAGCGTGTTTCATTGCCTATGGGATTCTTTGATGTAGTGGTAGCTTAGAATATATTTGTGAGCTCTGTTTTTAGTTCTTTAAGTCTGTATTATGTGCATATTCTTACTGGAACGGGTGAGTGCTGCCAGAATGGGCAGTAGTCATTATTGTTAGAAAAGCTGCTAAGCCGGCTTGCAACTTTAAATGGATTAACAAGAATAAAGAATCCAGCCTCTTGCCATTCTGGCACCTAACCAGAGTATGGTTTTCAAAGCATATTGTCCATAAACTGTTTTATCTCCCATTCCTTAACTCTCCATAGAATTCCAGTCCAGAAAGCATAAGCCTTCTCTGTGTGCAGCTACAGGGCCTCAGCTTCGTGATATAAGTAGATTCAGGTCTTATCCAAAACACAATAGCCTGAAGCAGCTGAAATGTATTTCCAAAGGCACCAAGTTCTAGAAGAGCAAGAGTAGCAACTGCAGAGAAAATGGGAAAGAGATTTATTTTCCCTTCATCAGGGATATACAAGTGGGCTCGATTCTTCCCTTCCACCTCAGCCCATTCAATCCCATGTTCCTATAGCAGCAGCAGCAACAACAACTCTCCTAGCCATCCCACAGCTTCACTGTAGCAGCAGTTGCAACTCTCTCAGCCACCCCACAGCTTCACTGCAGTGGCAGTAGTGACTTCTCCACACGACCCGACTGCCCACTCGCCATTCATCTTGACTGCCTGCTTGCAGTTTCAGCAGTGGCAACATTCCCAGCCACTCTACAGAGCCACCAACGTGGCAGTAGCGATTTTCCTGGCCACCCTGCTGCTTCATCGAGGTGGCAGCAGTGACTTTTTGGTCTTCCCACCTGACTTTCCTGACCACCCACCTGCGCTTGTGCAAACAACTCTATTATTTGGTAATTTAATCCCCCTCCACTTATTTTTAAATTTTCAGATTTTTCTGAAAGTTTTCAGAACTGTTTGGCCTTGATCTGTAGATTTTTTACAGATGGGACCACACTTGGCTATTAGAACATAGGATAATGAATATGCCTTTTTCGTTTTTGTAAGTTGTTATGAGCTTTGTTTGTTTGCTTGCACATGTTTGTTGCTGGTGTTCCTGATTCATTTGATTCTTTTACGTCATTTTAAAGTTATATGCCATTTATAGACCAAAATAACATTAAAAGTGACATAATTTGTACAGGAAAAATTAAACATAGGGCAACAGAAAATGGCACAAAAATACTCGCATGTTCAGTTTGCATCAGTGAGAAACAATGATTGAAACAAGTTTTTTGAGTTGCAACGGTGGGGCTGAGAATTTTGGTAGCATTTCTAGTGGTTTTGAGTTACAAGTTGCATGCACCCTCTCTGCTCTGAACTCTCTTCTCCAGAGAAACTGGGAGTCCCTAGCAGCAGTGTTCATTTACAGAGATGGATAACAGGTTGGCACATTTTGCAGGGAGGGAGACACCAGTGAATATGAGCTGAGATGCCATGCAGATTGTGTTAGAGCAGGGCACACGGAGAGCACTCAGTTCAAAGTGGAAGCAGGCATGCCTGGCAAACTCTCAGGTAAGATCTGGCTTGGTTGGAAGGTTAAAGAAAATGCATTTATTTTTTCCTGGGAGACAAGTCTGTTCTCAAGGAGAGACATGCAATAGGGCAATGCCTGCTTTCTTTGGCCATCAATGCTTTCTGCAGGTAATATGTCCTCTCTTAGTTTCCATGCTTTAAAAAAAAATCAGGTAATATGTCCTCTTTTAGTTTCCATGCTTTTTTTTTAAGTCATAATTCCCGTTCCTATTAATGATTTTACGGACAAACCTGAGTAGAATAAGATGGGATATTTATATGGAGAGAGTGAGTTTGGTTTATATAAGTAAATTTGATGAAACATAGATGAAAATACGGTTTTGTATATACCTGTCTCCCATCTAGGATTTAGTACATGGATAACTATGGGAAGCTTTCTGGGGTGGGAGATCCCATTGCATTTATTTTGGTGCAATGGTTTTACTTCATGAACTGCCTCATATACTGCCATGTAAAGAAGAAATAATGTTATGCTAAAAGCCTGTTGTGTGCAAATGTGGCAGAAGAAAGACCTGGGCGCTCTGAGAAACCTCCTTCCACTTGACAGAACAGGCCAGAGCAGGCTTTCATGCTTTCCTTTCGCAGTGTAAATTACAAATGACTCCAGAAATCCTCCTTTGTCCTCTTTTAGATGTTGTAAAATCATCCCTCCTTTACTAAAGACAGGGCTGCTTTTGCCTGGTTTTGAGCTCTCTGTCCTCATGTAAACATGGGTTAGTGACTCTGCTAGTGCTGCATTTTCCCCAAGAGTTACAGTTGAGTTGTCACCGCATGCTTGTCCAGAGTTCAGAAAGTGCATCAACCAAAATAACTCAACTCTTAAGTCCAGGAAGTACTAACAGGTCATTTGGAAGCAACATCGAGCAACACTGAAGTTCGTTTTTATGCACCAAAGTTTGGAAAAACATGACACAAGGGAATCTCCATGGTCTGCCTCAGATTAAAGAGGTAGTTTGCCTTTATGCAGTATTTATGAACTCACATTTTACAGAAGGGAGAAGCCCAGATGAAGGGCGAGAAATACTCACAGACAGAGGACTCTTTGAAAGCCAGAATGCCTCTGTTTCTAGATATAAGTCCTGTCAAGATCTTTCTCCCAAATTTATTTTGCATTTCATTTTCAGAGAAGGATCGTCATGTTACTTCTAGCTTGGAACAATGGGGTTGTTTGAAGAGAGCGTTTCTGAATCAGTTCTCATTGCAAGCTGGGGAGACATGACAAGAACAACAGAGTCAGCCGATTTGGGTGAAGAGGGGGAATTCATCGTTCACAAGTTTTGTGAGATTTTTCTAGAATTGTTGCATTTGGTAAAGTCCCAAGGTTGAGAGACAGACATAACCTTGCAAAGCTATTGGGAGAAGACAGGGTAGGATTTTAAAATAAAAGCCAATCTTTATTATGGAGGGGAGATGTGGAACTGGAATAGCTTAAGATTTAGGAAGAAGGCACTGTGAATATTGCAGTGGAAGATGGAGCACGGAGAGGGAATCAGAGCACAGATGTGGATGAGCATGGGGCTATTACATGCTTTAGGCTGCAGTGATTGATAGCAAAATGGAAGGCAGAGGATAGTATTTGTGCCTAAGAACCTTTGAGCCCAAGCAAAAGTTGCCATACTGTGAATGCTCCTTCGGGACTTGAGGAAAAAACACCATCCACTTGCAAAGGTTCCAGCTGGAACAGACATGCTTTTCTTTCCTAGCCAAACCAAGGGAGTATTCTTAGTGCTCAGTGTTGTTGCCTAAGTAAGCTACTGGTCCTTAGAAGCACTTAATGCTCCTTTTTCTCCCTCTGTTCCTTTCTTTAACCATATAGAAAGCCCAATTTTAGAGAGCGTCAAGAAGTGAACAGATAGTACCAAAGCTGTTCTGGCAAGTGTATATTTGCTCCTTTGTTCAACAGCGGTATTAATAATCTTTCTTGCTTGTGCAATATTAGGGACATTCTCTTCTTAAGGGCTTCAAAGCTAGACCCTGATAGAGAGAAGATGAAAATGAGGAAGCAGAGAATGGAGAACAACAGCCCTTTCTTGTAGGTTTAAGACTTGTGACATTAGGAAGAGTCAGTAGACAAAAAGCTAACCCTAGGTGATAGTGAAAGATGCTGTTTTGATCCAGTCCTCTTTTTATTTAGCAATGGGAACAAGCTAACACTTTCACAACCAACTGCAAAGTATGGCAGCATATCAGAGGTTTGACTCACCACTGTTTGCAGTCCTGAGTAGGTTGCAAATCAGGAAGTTTTTAACACCCTTTTACTTGCGGGCTTGCAAGATGTACAGACTGCAAAGAGAGAAGGATTTTGGGTTATTCTTGTCTGCAGTGCTGTCAATGAGCAAAATGTTTCTCAGTCTTTACACAACAGCAAGTTTCATTTTTCAGTGTGGGAGCGCCACAGTTCCAAACAAATAACACACCCAGAAAGCTGGATGGTAACACTAGAGCTGATCTGAGCCTCAGTTACTCAGAGGCACATCAGGTGTGCTAGTTCCTAAGATAGGGATGGGATTCTGAGCTTTCATTTTGTTAGTCTTTCTGCAACTTTCCTGTATTGTGAGATACTGTGTAAGGTTGGGATGCAAACTGCATCGGGCAAAGGACAACTGGCGAGAGGCTAGGTCTGGGATGGGAATGGATAGTGGGCTACATCAGGACAAAGCAAGTGTGAAATGGATGCTTCTGCAAAGGCACAAGTTTCCTAATGCTCCTGCTCCAAGGAGATGACCTTGGCAAAGCCACTGACACCATTTCTGCCACTTGGACATTGCATTATTCATAGCACTTGCTCTAACTGGGTCGCTTGGGTGCCTTGCAAATTCCTGCATCTCCCCAGATCTCCCACATGTGCTGGCTACAGAGATGTGTGGCATTCTAGACCTACAGCATCGCAGAACAGATATGGGCATCCGTAGGCCATTGTGACATATATGTGGTTAGTGGGGAATTGAATATTGGGCAGATGAAATCAGCCAGTGTTTTCTGATGTATAATAGCCAAGTTAGCACCCATAAATTCACACTGTACCTCTTCCTTACCTCTTCTCCTCCAAAGTTTTTTGAGCGGATAGAGGTGTTTGTGCTTCTCAGAACTTGCATTGCAGGTATGCTTAAGCGTGTACTGAATTAGCATATCTTCCCATTAGTGTTTTATCATTTTTATACAGGCTCTTGATGTGATTACTCAATATCCAAGTCCCTCACCATGCAGGAATCCCCACAAACAGAGAGAGTTCATGTAAACTCTGGACTCAGTGGAGAAGGCATGCCAAGGCAGCTTGTTTTCTTTTAGGACTACTGGGCATGCAGATCTGACACTGTACATCATCCCTCTTTTTTTCTATCTCTTTTGTCTTCTCTCGGTTCCTCAACTTGCAGCCCGCAAGCAGGAAATCATCAAGATAACTGAGCAGCTAATCGAGGCCGTGAACAATGGAGACTTCGAGGCCTATGCGTGAGTAAGCTGGGCTTGAAACTGACTTAAATATCTGACTTCATGTGCATTGACATTTCTTCGTGTACACAGTACCCCTACATCAGTAGGATTAATCCAGTTGTGATATTAACTTGCCGTTTCTTTAAGTCCAACTCAGTTCATGGCTGAGATAGCCACACACAGCATAGCAGAATAGAGCACATAAAGAATTCTCCTAGCACATTCAGCCCAAACCTCAGTTGATTCATTCCTGAACCAGGCTCATCTTTTCTTACAAAGACAGTTATGGCAGGGATGAGTGAGTTCTCTCACCACACTTTCTGATAGCTCTTTAGTAGCATTAACCTCAAGGCACAAGAACAGCTCTCTTTTGGGGAGAGAAGGAATGAAAAAATCGATCTATACCGACACGGGCATCCTCAAAACATCACAGAAAAGCAAATGATAGCTTGGTTCATCTCTCCCTCCAGAAAGATTCCTCATCTCACCAATCTGTGTCTTCTGCTTTTCTAGAAAAATCTGTGATCCAGGCCTAACTTCATTTGAGCCGGAAGCCTTGGGCAACCTGGTGGAGGGAATGGACTTCCACAGATTTTACTTTGAAAATTGTGAGTGCATCTTCTTGTACTTAGGCTATAGGTCTAAACCTGAGTGTGAACCCGGAAACTTGAGGGAGGAGGCATGGGGGAGACTTACTAGGTCACAGAGGTGAGTGGAGTTAGTTTGCCAATGATGTCATCACATTGCTAGCAATATGCTGACCTCACTCCCTGTGTATCTAGAAGTGACATCAGTGCATTGCTGGGGAATGCAGGAGACACTCTAGCATTTTAGAAAACCTCTGTGGGTAAACTATAGAATTTCCTTGAAATGCTAGAGTGTCCCTGGCAACATGCAGTCGTCAGAGTGCACAGGGAGTGACGTCAGCATGTCAGGATGTTGGCAACATCCCTACCTCAATTTCTTCAATTGACCAGCTGAGTGGCAGCAAAAAGCCCCTGTTGGCAGTGAGGGATTCCCATCTCTCTGACGAGAGGAAAGGCAGCCTTAGTTCACACACACTGTTGTAGACTTCCGGTCCCTTCAGAGAACAAGTGAAATGATTTTTCCCAAACTGAAACCAGGCCTGAGAGGTGGGCTTTCCTCCCTGCCCATTAACAAAAAGTTTCTCTCCCATGCTCACCATTTATGATAATGAAATTGTCCAGCAGGGCCACCAAAAAAGAGTCATTGTAGGACAGATTTCTCAGGTAGGACTACTGAATAAAGTTATAAAGAGCCATATTGATCCAAAAAAATTCAAAACCAAGAAGAAAATCCAAGTAAAACCTTTTATTAGGACTAACCCAACACGCACAAAGCTTTGCATAAGCTTTCACGCTCACTAGAATGCTTCATCAGGCTAGACGTTAAAGCATTTTTTTTTTAATGTGGAGGTGGGAAGAAGATTTTTCAGGTCATGATCTGGATTTGCTGCTTGCTTAGTGCTTTACAGAGAATTGTGCATGTAGCTTCTTCACCGCTTTGCTCCTTTGCTCATTACCCTCCCCTTCCCCAGCAACCATCTTCCTCCTCATAAAGCCATGCTTTATTTCTGTTTGTGCTGTTCCAGTGTTATCTAAGAACAACAAGCCCATTCACACGACTATCCTGAATCCTCACGTGCACGTCATCGGAGAAGACGCTGCATGCATTGCCTACATCCGCCTGACGCAGTACATTGACGGGCAGGGCCGCCCTCGCACTTGCCAGTCTGAGGAGACCCGCGTCTGGCACCGCCGAGATGGCAAGTGGCAGAACGTTCACTTCCACTGCTCGGGAGCACCGGTGGCACCACTTCAGTGAAGGTAAGACTAAGCAAGAAATGGCCCTTGCCCAGTCACCCTATGTGGCAGATCTTTTGTGGTGTTGGGGAACGTGAGACCTCAAGTGCAGACAAGAGAGGGTACATAAGACGGGTGAGTGTGTTCTCAGGTGTGGCGGAGACTGAAAATGGTCAGCTTTTAACAACAACAACATCATCAACAAACTGTGCTTATATACCGCTGTTCTAGACAGATTAGTGCCCCACCCAGAGCGGTGAACAAGTTAGTGTTATTATTATCCCCACAGTACAGCTGGGGAGCTGGGGCTGAGAGGAGTGGCTTGCCCAAGGCCACCTACTGAGCTCATGGCAGTAGTGGGATTCAAACTAGCAGGGTGCTGATTCGCATCCAAACCACTTAACAGCAGCTCTGCCTTGTGGCAATGTTCAAATTTCTACTTTTTGGCAAACTGGCCTGACCCTAGTTGTTGAATGAGTCTTGGATGAGTCCCTTGAGCCTCTTGGAAGTCTCAGTAACAGAATCTTTCTCTTTGTACTTGTGTCTTTCAGAACTTATGCTGGCTGTTCTGGTTTCATCTCGAAGGAGACGGTGATTTGAGCTGAGCCGCTAGCCGGGAGCAGCGGTGACAAGCACGTGCCCGCATGCTCGTATCCCCTTCCCCATCCTTCCTTCTTTCATTTACAGTGCCTGTGTTTGCAAAAAACAAAAAAACCCACAAAAAAAACAAAAAAGAAAAAAAACTAAGAAAAAACCCAACCAGACATGATTCTTTAAAAAAAAATTAATAATGAAATTTTAAAAAATCAGCAAACCCAGCCAAACCAACCCAGCTGTCCAACTCGCAGCGTGGCCACACTGCACCTCCCATCCCCAACTCCATTTCTTTGTGTCCGTCCGTCCAGCTGTTCAGGTGACCAGGTGTTGCAATGAAAATGTTTCAACTTCAAACAAAAGGCTCCACCTCCCTGTGTCGAACCCAGTGTTGAACGGTGTTAGTTTGTTAGGTGAAAAAAAAAATTAAAAAACCCACAAAAAACATTTATAGTATTTGCATTCTCTGCCAAAGCATGGGCCTTCTCCAGTGGTCGTGTTCGCGCTTGGAAGTCTGTGACCTGTGTTACCGTTTGTTTTTGCGGAGGATGCTATTCTTGAGCTCTCGGGCTGCCCGTTTCTTTTCTCCTCTAGCCGTGGTTGTGGATTATTATTGATGATGATTATAATTATTCAGACTTTTAATTAATTTCGTTCTTCTTTTGGATATGAGGTGACCCCTTTTGGGGAATTTGGGTTTGTGGGCCCCTCCCATGTTAACCTACTACTGGGGATTGCCTGGAGGCGGTTGGTCATGGCCAGAATAATGGGTTCTTACATGAAAGGGTAATTATAGCCTTAGAGATACAAATAGGTCTCACTGCAGGATCTTGAATGTCTGAATTCTCGTTGGCGCTCACAGTCCCAAGCTTTCCTGACCTTGACCTCTCATCAAGGGCTACCAACAGTGGTGTCATTGTGCCTGTGCCCACGCTGAGGTTTTGTTACAGGGGAGAGTCTCTGCTTAAGGAGGCTGGCTGGGACAATAGTGGCAGTAGAATTAGAAGAGCTAGGGAGGAGACGGCTAAGAAGCCTCATCTTCTTCCAGTTCTTGGAAACTGACTTCCCAGGGAAAGAGAGCAACAGATACCTCACTGCAAGGTATTATTTTGCTCCCTAAAAGCCTGGTCCAGTTTTCTTCTATTTTTTTCCCTTTGTGCAGAAAGTGTAGTAATTTAAGGAGGGGGGATTGTCAGTGGTGCCTCAAGGATCTGCACCCAAGTCTTATCAGCCTGGAAAGAGGAAGGCTGATCAGCTGAGCTTGTGCATTCTCTCTCTCTGTCTCTCTCTGAAGCCTGTGAATTCACTTGCTAAGAGAAGGATTGATTGGCAAGGAGACCAGGGAGAAAATCCCTCCAGGAGGTTGGGGGAGAGCAAGCCACTTCAGGTAGCTCTGGCTGCAGGAGCTGACTGTTCCAACAGCCTCGTGGAATCTGTGATACCAAAGGGGGACAGTTTTTCAAATGGACCAAGCCTGAGCAAGAGACAGATGGAAGGGTTTTTATTGAACCACCCACAGAGCCAATGCAGATAGATACAACTGCACCAAACGTGGTGGAGCTGAGCCAGCAATCTCAGCTCCGTTTGCTCCCAAAGGAAGATAAGCTACGAGCCACTGTCCTCCGCTTCCTATGCCTGCATGATGAGCGGCTGACATTTGCAATGTGGAAAGCATCCAGACATTTGGCATTTAAAGAGGCCCCCCTCGTACCTTCCCTCACCACTTCATATCCATTCAGAACAGGGACCCTGCTGCCCACACACTGCTCTAGGTGGGTGAGTAGGTTTAGTTGCACGCCTCAGCCTAATCCGCGGCCACAAGGAAGATGAGTTGGGGTGTCTGAAATGCCTCGGCGTGAGCCTGGAGAAAGGCCTGCTGTGTCCTCCTACTCCTGCTCAGTGTCTGTAAGCTCAGTTCTTTGATCGATATGGAGTCATTCATCAAGCCGCTGTTCACAGTATTGAGTAGACTCCCTGTAGGAAACAGCAGAGCTACATAGCCAGGGTTGCAGTTAAGGGATTGCCTGAGAATCCCGGCAGAGGGCCTATAGAAGGCTGTAAGCATCAGAAATAATAGAGGAAACTTGTTTCATTATGGGTGGTAGGCAAGAGCCCTGTCTTGGGGAATTAGATACGGGAAAGTTTGTTGTCAGAAATCTGTACTCTCTCCCCTCCCATCAGACTTGTGGGACTACCCGTGACACTGGAATGTCGTGGTTTCTCAGCACTAGTTTGAGGCATGTTCCCTCTAATCCTGATAGGCATGTTGCCTGTATATTCTAAGTATGTATTGCTCCAAGGCTTTCACAGTGCAGTTCTAGCTGAATTTGGGAATAAATATTTACCTGGAAAGCATAAAGCTGAGAACAGGGATGCTTTTCCAGTTTGCCTTGTGATATGATTGTTTGAGGGAGGGCTTCTCTGTAGCCTCTTCTCTTCTGTGCCACTTTGCACCCGTGGCCTTGCTTTTTGTCTATGTATCATCGTGCAAAATAGACAGCAAACATCTTCCTCAAACTTCGGGCAGAACTGGTTCCTCAGCATATGCCCAAACAATGCTTACAGTGTGGGGGAAACAGCCCTGGGTAATGATACTTCAGAGGTGCTTGTGCATATGAATCCTGCCTTGTTCTCAGTTTGCCATCAGTACTTTGCAGAACAGCTGTGAGTTGAGGACATAAAAACAGGGTGGTGTAGCAGCTAACCTGGAGGACCTGTTGGAAGTGCTAATAGCTCAACTCTAACCTGTCTCCCCTCAAAAGTTCAAAAACAATTGGGAACCAAAGAAGAGGCCTGGAAATAGACTTAGGAATGTAAGTGGAAATATAACACCTCTGGGTTCATGTTTCCACATCTTCAATAGTATTTATTTGAAAAGTCAAAAGCAGTGGGAGGGCTATAATCGCTTTAGGGTTTTAAGGACTTGGGAACCCACAGGGTTAGAGATATAATTACCAAGGCCTGAGATGTTAAGTTTGGGTAGCGCAATTTCAGAAGATTCAGAAGTTAATTTTCCTGAGACTGATGCTTAAAAGATTGCTGTTTCTGTGGTCTCCCAGTCAGTAACATCACCTGTCTATGAACCACATCAGCTACTGTGCAGTTTTATGTCCAGGTGGCTGAATTGTACAAATTCGACATTTTTTTCAATTTTTTTTCCAAAATAAGCTAGTATCTCAAGAGCAGGGAGCATGAATGTTCAAGGAAATCAAGGTGATTTGTAAGGGAGCAAACATGGAAATACAATGGACAAAAATGTGACAGATTGCTAGCGCAGGCAGACCCTTAACCAAGGGTGCTTTCATTGTCCATATAAAAGCTCCATAAAGATTAGGAACTCTGAGTGAGCGTACCAGCCAGCCACAACCTGCATGTTCTAAGGAAATGATTGTTCATCGTCATGTCTTCTGTGCAGTCCCACTTGGGAACTGCGCATGAGCAGGCTGGCCTGTGCATGCGTGTTTCCCATGTATGCCTGCACAGAAGAACTCTCGATGAACAACAGTTACAGGTAGGTGTAACCTTGTTTGTTCCCCATTCTGATCACTGCTAGTTACTGTAGAACAGCAGGACCTGCATGGGAGTGTGAGGTACCAGTGTAGTGCCAAAGCAACAATAGTCATTGCAACCACCAATACTAGGAATTTTTCAGTGCAATACTTCCTCTTCTTTCTGGTCTATGGAAGTGGAGCATGAAATAACACGGGGGGCATACAAAACAAAGACTTAGCGTAAATGTCAAACCCATCCCATGCCATCTCTGTATTTTTACTAGTTTAGGAGAGAAAAGGCTTAAATTTTAACAGTTAAGTGATTTCCTATTCCTCTGAAATCATGGTCAGCAGAATACATTATGGAAGGAATTTTTTAGCACTTCTTGTTTGAAAATGAAGTTAGGTATATGATCATGGTGTTGTGGTAGTATAGTGACATTAATTCACTAGTGGTGTTAGCATGCTTGATGAGTGTTTTGCACATAGAGATTGCTATATCATGGTAACAGCTGTGATGTGGAGCAGGCTATAGCTGACTCTGTAAATTAAACACTCTACCAGTATTACCATCTAAGACCCAGTTGCTGATCCCAGGCCATTGCCTAGGGGACAATCTTCCATGTCATAATCTCTTGATGCCACCGCTAAGACCTCATCCTTGTTTTCTTGGCAGGAACAGGAGCCAATGAAAGTAGAGATTTGAAATTGGAATTTTTCTTTCCCTCTTTGGTAAATGTAATAAATGCACATTGGCAGGCAAGAACAAGCAATGGCATGCATCATTTCCATATCATTTTTACTTAATGTTTGTTGAGGTTGCGGCACTGGGAATGAACTGGATAATCTTCCAGCTGAAAGGAAACACAACTTTCACCCATCTCCAGTAAGAGACTAGAACAAAAATAGAAAAAGGAAGTGCCTGAAGGTGATGCTTATCTTAACTCATCCTCCACCCAACACCCTCAGTCACCTCCTTCAGATGTCTTAGATTTGGCAGGAAACACATGTCTGCCACAGTCCTGTGTCTCCCCCCTGCATCTTCCCAGTAATAATAAGAATTTCCAGACAGCCTATAAAATACCCACATTTTAGCAGGTAATTTGATCATACATGTAATTTGCACTAAAGTGAGTGCACACTGACAGATTTCTAACCTTTTCGTTATGACAGAAATTTAATTCCATCTTTAACATACTTTGTACTTCACTCAGAACCTGTAGCATAGTTAGGAATGAAATGGCATTCACTTTCCCCTCCAAATTCCTATCTTTTAACCCTCTTCAAATGAATAAAGAATAAAAATCCATTCCAGTCCTAAAAACCTTGCCAGATCAGGGGCAGGGGGGCGGTCAGAAAGTTCCACGCTGACTTTATAAAGATTTGCTGTAATTGGTTTCTGGGTTGCCTGGTTAATAACAAAGGACTTGATATTGCTAACGTAGGTAGGAGAAAGTAGTATAGCTAGCACAGGGGTGTTTGCCAGCACGGGCAAAAAGGGGTATAAAATGAACAGAATTAACCAGGATTGCATGTACATATATAACCTGAAGAATGACCTGGCCAAAACAATTTGCTGCCATGGTCCAAGAAGTTTATGCCTGAATTTTTTGCACAAAGAGTGCAAATGTTGCATAACCAGAACTGCAGGAGGTCCTAGCTGTGTGCTTCTTGGATCACACAATGTTTCATTAGCAACTGCTTTGGTCACTTGTGTAGCTAGGCCACCCGGATTGCTCTGTAGGAGCTTCTAAAATACAGAATTGGTTGACATGGAGCAACCAAGTCGTTCTATGAATGGTTTGTGTCACTTTAGAGTTTAAAGTGACTAGGATGAGGTCAGAAACAAACTGGTTAAGTAGATTGCCAGGAATCCTGGACTACATTACAGTTATATGCCAAATTGTTCTTGTGTAACAATTTAAACATCAGAATATTTGTGTATGTTGAACTGCAGAGTTAAATAAATGGCTATATTGCTAGCATCTGTCCTCTCAGCTAACAGCAAAAAGTGCCTGTCTGAGTGTAGCTCTGTAAATAAGCTAATGAAATCAATGAGTTCCACTCATCATGCTAACCAAGGAGAATAAAATTTGATTATTCAGGTCAGTGATCTAGTGCAAGGCATCACTGTTAACTATTGTTGCTTATATTAATTTCCCGGTGGCGGGTCACCCAAGTTTACTGTAGGACGGGTTACAGTTGTTGGGGGAAATGTGATGGACAGATTTTTTTAAAGAGAGCAGTTTCTCAGTCTAGATAGAGCTGCTTGCCTCTTAAATACTTGCATAAGAGAGAGTTTGGCAAGTACAGCTTCTTCCATCATCCTGATGGTAGAAAATAAATCACTCGGTGTAGAACATACGTGTTCTTCCCTATCAATTAAATCACAGGCTTAGGTACGCCAGGCAAATAGGGTTGCCATTTTCTGCTTTAACAGTAGCCATGCTGCTTTAACAGTAGCCTAACACACACACATTGCTTAAGAGAAGCTTCTTCCACATGCTTTTCACTATCCAGCTGCTACTAAGCAGAGGAGGAAGGTCCTTTTTTTAAAAAAACACAACTCCATACAATGGGATCTTCCTACTGTTAAGCCTTGTGCACTGCACTGCAGCTCCTATACAACCAATTGCTCACCTATGGCTTAAAATGAAAAGTCAAGTACATAGCCCTGTAATAAGAACAAGGTGCTCCTTTTATGCTGAAACCTCTGCCAATAAGCCAGCAATACTGTGCTTGCCTGGCCCTGCTTTATATCTTAACTTTCCATATCAGAAGAATTCTTAACTCTCTGAGTGGTATTTGCTGAGCAAGCTGTGGAAGGAGTATTGTAACTTAATACGTTTTGTACATCTGGAGGCCCATAGACTTGTTCTATAGGACCTGCTGCTAAGGAATAGCCCTGTATACTTTTGCATACTTTTGTTCTACTGTGTGCCTGGTGCTTTTGAATCTGCTTAGCTGCACCGTAGGTAACAGACTAGAAGCAACTTGATGCCTGCAGCTGCATCTTTTTCTGTACTCACAATCTGTATTGAAAATGTGTGGGAGACTACACGAAGGGAGTTACTTCGTGTTCTGCTAGAAGCTCAGTACACTCTTCTGCAGAAGGCCCCCATTTACATGAGCTGGACACACAGCAGCTCAACCTTTTGAATATGTACAATTGACTTTGAGAGGGTAGATCAGGGAGACTATAAATCCATTAGGATGTGGCCCTTCTATACATTGCAATGGTGTGATTTTGTACATTATTATTTGAGAGGCACTTGGGTTCCTCTTACTGGTATTTAGAAGGGAAAGGTGAACTTGATGGGAAATCCGTATATTTTTTTCTTGCTTGCTTGCTTGCTGTGCAGATCGTTTGAACTGAGACGCCAAACCGGCCTTCTCTTTTGAATAAAATGGAAACATTTCTTGTGGACAACTGAGTTTGTCAGTAGAAACAGAAACTGCTCAGTGTGAGATCCCTGAGACGTCATGATACCAGAGCTAGGATCACACGGCGGGGAAAAGCAAACTATCCCCTCTAGTCAACTCTACTTGGTATGTGGGTGTTACTCCTTGAGCACCTTGCAAGGAGCTGGTTCTAGTACCATTTCTTCACTGCTTGCTTCTGCCTTTTAGAATAGCATTAGTATTTTTGTAGTATCAATGCCATGGTGATAGCAAAGACACTTGTCACACATTATCTGGTGTATGGAAATTGAAGGTGCACAGTCTGTTGAGATTCCTGTGACTCCTTCATAAGAAGGACTTTTTGCATTCCTTCCTGAAACAAGCCAGACTAGACCTCAGCAGCCCATCCTCTCTTGCCATGTTTCGTTGATCGAAGTGCCATAAAGTCAGATCTGGAAGCATGAGACCAATTCTTCATTCTACTGAGGGCACCATCCTATAGGAGAATCTGTATATATAAATAACTCTATCTAAAAAAAAAAACAAGAGTTGAGCATCTTTTTTTTCTCAGTAGATTGCAAACCCAAGCAGTGATGAGCAGTTCACATGACAGTAGCTGGTTGTATGCTTAGTTTTGGATTCCTAAATAAGTTGATGTCCCAGGGTAAAAATTGCACATTATGTGCAGCTCCCTAGAGCTGTTTCCAGTGCAGAAGGCAAAAGTAGGGTTAAAAGCTCTCAAAGGGACTATGAGAGGGGGAAGGCAAAGCTTTCTGCTAACCTTGGAAATCTTGCAAGGACATGAACTGTGAAGGTGTTGGATGCTAATGAGCAGCTAGTTTCAGTTGTGAACGTGTGAGGTGTCAGTGTGCTCCAATAACAGCACAGAGAGAAATGTTCAAAGCATATCTGTGCCTTGGGGGAGTGGGGGGGGGGGGGGTTGGCTGTGGTTCAGGGTTTAGACAAAGTTCATGCCAGTCTTAGGTTTAATGATGTCTTTGCACATTCGCTCTTCTGTGCAGAGCTGCTAGCCCAGCTCTGTTGATTTGCTTGAGAGCAATAGACATAGTCCTGTATTTTACTGTTACAGAGCCCAGGTTGCCCTATGCAATGACACATGAGTAAGTAATTATGGGGAGGGGGTCTTCAAGAATATCTCCAATACATTGTTGAAGTTAAGAAGATGACCTTTTTGGCTTATCCGTTCATTCCATTGTTAGGTATGAGAGAGAGTCATCAATACCTTTGCCACTTAGATGGAAATGCATGCATGGTGCGCGTGTGGCCATAGCTGATGGATTCTGACTGGTCGTGAGAGCTCATCTGCAGCACTGCAATCATCCCCATCACCTTGTGCAGCACTCCCCGTGGCCAATGAATGTAAGGGCCTATTGGACCAAGCCAGAATGACTGAGCAGGGGTGGGAGAATGGGGGGGAGGGGAGGGAGAAGAGAGGGTGGGCATCGGTGGGTGGGTGTCCCACCAGCACTGATACAGCATTGAAAGCACTTTATTCTAAAGAGATTGGATCTCTTACTCCTGCCCTGTCCCAAGACTGGGCTTTGCACTGCATCGCCAAACCCGACAGAGAAGAGTTCAGAAGGAGCTCAGTGGTGCAGGAAGTGTTAAATGATGCTCCTCTTTCTAGATGAGGCTTCGGAGAGAACGTGCCCCTGCCGTCCTTCCCCTTCCCAACCCCATTATGCCCTCTCTGCAGCAGGAAGAGGGTGTTCGGGAGAACAGAATGCAGACTGCGGGGGTTAAGGTCAATTTTTCCCCCCTCTACCGCATATATCCATACAAACAGTATCTAACAAACAGTCAAGGTGACTCATGTCCCCTTTCCAAATGGGAGGGAGATTGTGCTTCCAAGAGGGGAACATCCAGCTGTATACTGGAGCGGGGGGGGGGGAGATGACAGGTGGAGCCGACCCATTCTGGGTGACTTGTCTTTCAGAGCACCTTTTTTTTCCTGCATTTCTTTTTCAGGGGAGGGGTTGGAAGATAGGGGAGGTGGGTATTGGATAAAAGTGCAAAGAGAGTGAGAATTCACAGTTGGGGGCATAATATACTATGCTTGTATGGTTTCTTTGGAAGATACTGAGAAAGGTCTCCACATCCATGTATATGAAAAAATTACAAGCCGCATGTTGAAACAGGTGTTTCATTATTAAACATTAATGTACCGGGGTCTCCTCCCCTTTGGTGTTCACCTTGTTTACTATGGAACTAAGTACGTTGCTGGGGGGGTATTTTTGGATTGGGGGAGGGGGGTTGTATTTTCTTTTGCATGACCTTTAAAGAGAAAAAAATCTATATATATCTATATCTATGAGAACTAAAAGCAAAGCTGAGCTGTTAAGTCTGTCCCATGAATGCTGGTGGATCTTTTCCTCTTTCTGACTTACTCTCCCTTTCTTTTTCTTGCCATTTCACTGTCTTTTCTTTCTGAGCCTTGTAAGTGTAAAGATGATTCCGACTTTGTTTTTGTCTCGGGAAACTGCAAATAAAAAAAAACCAAAAAAGGGACAAAAAATTAGCTTCCTTCTCTTCTTGATCACGTACCTGCGCTTCTGATCAAGCCAACAGGTTCTTTTAAAAGAGATCTCCAAGGAAGGCACAGCAGGCAACCTTTTCTAAGCTGCGCCTGCTCAGTCTGGCCATGTCCAACTCTGGAAAGTTGTGCAGCCAACCTTTCAAGGTACATAAGCTAGAGAACATAATCAGGTTGCTAGCCATTGTAGATGAAAGCAAGAACGTTTAAGGAATAGGCAACTTTTTAAAAGGAAATGTGTATTTACTGATTCTAAAGATGGGAGATACGGCACTAAGTCAGATACCTTTCAATGTACACTAGAGGGAATTTCTGCAAGTGCAGCATCTCTTCCTTCTACATGCTAGGCTGCTTCTTCTAGAATCCTTTCTCCTAAGGGCAAGAAGGCAGTATTATATAGCCCAATCTCATCAGATTGAAGAGGCTTAGCAGGGCCGGTGCTTGGATGGGGGAGCAACAGGGAAGACGCTGCAGAGAGGCAAATCACATCTGCTGCTCACTTCTTGAGGTTGCCATACATTGGTTGCAACTTGATAGCACATACATATGTGTTGTGTTTTGTGAAGGGTTAGGAGGACCACTGTTCTTTGCGCCTGGTCACCCAATACTAAGCATAGTTATGTAGTGCTAAGACATTGATAGGATTCGTGGAAGCTTCATCTTTGCATATACTGGGGAAGAGAAGGAAGCATAATTTCTGCTGCTGCTTCAGTATTTGCCTCCAAGATATCATGGAGAAGAAGGGGATTTCTTCCCACCTCACCATAGTCATGATACAGGCAGGGGAAGTAAATGGGCTAATGGCCACTCCAATATGGTCTCCCTGAATCAAATGTTACTAAAGCAAGTTAGAAAACTGGACCACGCAGAAGGTTTCAGAATAGTCATGCCCTTTGCAGAGTAGGGAAGACTCTCCTCTGCATGATGACCCTCCCACACACATACACTTTTTTATTCCCCCTTTTATGAAGCAGGAAAACTACTTTGTCGGGTACTGCTGTTTTCTGTAGTAATCAGGGAAGCCCACCCTATGGATCTTATGGATTGTTCATACTCTCTGACGACTCCTTCAGGGCAGGAACTCATGATGAACACCCTTCCCTTCCAAGGCTACCATGAAATGTCTTACAGTTTTGAATGCCACTGCTGCCACCACTCCACTGCTGTGATAAGCATGGCAGGGGACAGCATTCGTTTCCTGCAGCTTATACTTCCAGTTTTATCCGTACTGAAGAACTTTTATACACAGCCCCCATGGGGGAGAGAAGATTGAACCATTTGAAGAATGAACACATGACAGCCCTATAAGCACTTCCATACAGCAAAGGGGCCATTGGATGGGCCACGTAACTGAGTGTCTATCCCCACCCCACGGTCCTGGGTCACTGCCTGTCCTCCTATAGTGGTCATCACTGTCTAGCCTGCTCATGTGTCACAGGGAAAGGTTCCACTTTGCACCACACAACGAGGCTGACATAAAGGGACAGCTGGAGCTCTGCATTAAGTCCATTGTGAGTATTTACTGGTGAGTATTCATCACCAGTCAGCTGAACAAGACCAGGTACAGAAGATGGTGGGGCAACCTCAAAGCTCTACCACTGTAATGGACCCTGTCAGCATGGGGTGGGGGTGGGGGAAGCATATAGGACACAAGCTTTTGACAACTTAAAGAGCTTGGCAATTGCAACTCTGATTTTCTTAAAACAGTTTTGAGTTAAAATTTAAGTTATACAATATGTCTTTTTTATGTTTAATTACCACTTATGCATAACACAGCTAACTTTACCCTTCCTTTAAGATTTTGTATAAAATTTGTATAAAACATAAGTTCTGACATCTTGTTTGGAAAGACACACCCCAACTAGCTGAGAAAAAGAAAAAGAAAACCAGGGCTGAGAAAGTAAGCACAAAATGGCACTCTGTTCAACTAATGTGCCGTTCACACAACATGGGGAAATTAAGATGGCTGCCTCCATTTAGTGTCCATTAAAATTTATAGTATCTTAACTTCTCTCTTGGTTTTGGAATCCTTTTTTTAAAATAAAAAAACGTAATTACATGAGCCCTCTCCATTGGGCTGGAAGGGGAGGCATTTATGTTTGAAGGGCCAGTCCACCTTGTGCCAGTCATATTGACTGGCTGCCATTTTTGATACAAGGATGTAACAAGATAGCACAAAAGGGGGAAATTCATTTATTTGTACTCAAAAAATATCAAAAGGAATAAGATCTTCTTGAAACAAAAAATGGACTATTTGCAGCTGTAAGCACTTTGATTTCCATCCAAATGGAATGAAATGATCAGGGACTGTATTTTTCAGATAAAGCCCATCCCTCCCAAATTACAAAGAGAAATAGGCCTGATTTTGTAGTCAACAAAATAAGTATTTTTTGGCACAAGTCCACATAGCATCTAGTAAATTACTTAATTACTATGCCACTTAGAGACACGTTCTTTCGTAAACAGAAAGTATTAAGTGATCAAAGTAATCAGGAAAGCTCTCAGCCTGCTGAAATATAAACATTTCTTTCTAATATGTGAAATCAAAAGGGGGGGCAGTGAGGAGAATAAGGACAAATCAAGAGATGCGAAACTGAGGAAGTATTGATCAAAATACGTATTTTTATCTCGTGTGTTTCACTTTTAATCATCTATCAAACCAAGACCCTTTCTACTCTGTCTGAAATGCAACAGGTTGAATATACTGGGTAGGGAGCACAATCCCTGATACTTTTAGCCACAGCAGCAGAAAGCAAGAATTTACAAGCAACAATGTGCTTCTATTGAAAGCAATGGAAATGGACAAGCTATTATGTAAGTGCTTACTATGAGAACTGCATAAAGAGAATAAAAGGCAGCCCCGATAAAATACAGGCATTCAGAACAGCTTCTCCGAAGGCCTGACTGCCTCCCCATCCCCCATCCTTCACCAGGTCACCTAATTCTGCTGCTATTGCAGATTATACTAACTTCTCTGGTGGACAAGGCAGTGGCCATTTTTCTTCAGGGTAAATATTGGCCAAAGGAGGCTTGCTTCACCAGCCATATATCTTGCCCTTAAACATTCACAGCTGTAAGCGGAAGCTTTGAAACCTCAAAGTTGTATAAATATAACATACATGTGTGTTCCCAAACTAGTTAGGGAAGCACACCTGGAATATCTAAATTTAACACATGAGCCCTGTTATCAAGTTACAGTGAATGCACGTACAACCTGCATACAGTTGATTTTTCTTTACATACGCATTCTCATGTTACGTTCAACTCAAGCACAGCTCAACATGCAATTTAAACTCCGTGTTTACTCAGATACTGATTCACAGTTTAATTTGTAAAGTTTGCTGTTTCCTATGAACAGGTACACGGAGGATATAAGTGTGAACAGGGCTACTATAAACTGGGAAGGGAGACACTAAAATTATACTTTGGATGTGCAAAGTCAAGTAAAGGTAAATTACATTTTAACTGCACATCTCAGCCATTCTTATTTTGTTGGAATTTAACCCCATTGCAGCCTTTCCATCTAGGCTCTCTATGACAAGTTTCAGACTGATAGAACAAATTGTCTTGATTTTAAGACAAAAAGATTGTTAAGAACTGTGTCTCTGATTACCACGTATTTCCACCTAGTGAGCTCAGGGCAGCTTCCATGGTTCTCTCTCCTCCTGTTTTACCTGTGAGGTAGGTCAAGACAGTTTGTGTGACTGGCCCAGGGTCACCTGGTGAGCTCCATGGCCAAGACAGGATTTAAACCCACCTCTCACCCCTCCTAGTCTGCCATACTCCACGCTGCTGTGCCTGTGTAATTTTTGCATGGATAACATGAGACACAGCCATTTTTTTGGAACCATCAAGTGAACAACTTTATCCATTTAGATGTAATCCAGTAACCAGTACATACACAAAAAGTTAAGCAATATTTATTAAAATACAGTCTTTAGGTAAAAGCTTCTCCATTAGATGGAGGATAGGATTAGGTATAAGCACATTAACATGGTGGGCAGATTACAGTAACTAAACCAGTCTGCTCTTTACTCCTCTGGATGAGTCTCCAAAGTCCAGTTGTAATTCAAAGAACGTTGAGTGGGAAGAACAGTTTTCTTCTGAAATTAGTAACACAGAACTCACAGCAGTTCTACCTGTGCAGCTATTAGGAGAGCTCATTAGGATCAAAGCCACAGCAACAGCTCAGAAACCTAACTGACTGCAATAAAAGATGGCTTTACAGAAAATATGCCAGCCCTGGGCCTAGATCTGAAGCAGGGATGGGAGAAATAAAAATTAAGGCAATCAAACACTGGCACCAAGAGAGATGTTGCACTGGTTCTACCAATACAATGTTAAGTGCCAGTTCAAGCAGAGACTAGGCTTTCGTGCAACCTTTGGCCCAACCCGTTCCCAAGAAGAGGTGCAGCAGAGAGCAAGTAAATGTAGCCAAGCTGTCCAAATCCCAGGGCGCACACTCCCCCAATCAGACCATCTAAGATAAACAGAAACTCATTAAAACTCTAGGTTGCTCAGTTAGCCCCTCTCATTCCTGTAGAGCTCTGGGCTCAATGTATGTTTTCATAAGCAGGTGATTAAGTAGTAAGAGGTTTGCAATTTAGTAACTGCTGGTTGGTTGTAAGAATTAGGCAGTCAAAACAGGACACAAAAGCAAAGAAAAGCCACAGATCTTTCAAATGTGAATCAAGAGAACAAAGACCAGGATGGCATTCTTCCTTACAACTCTATCAGTAAGCCTCAGCTCTGCCCCGACAGATTGCATCTGCTATCAACATTTAAGTACAGCTTTTGTAGAATGGCACAAGGACTCGCCCCTCTTTTCCAGTGACCTTCATTACAAGTATCCAGATGAATGCCGGTCAGTCTTTGGGGAGCGGAATACCTTGTCTGATGTAAGAGTTGTGTGCCTGGTTTACCCACAATCCCACTGACTAACAACAATATACCATTGCTTAGTACTGCTGCTATTTCTTCAGGTTCCTTGCCAGCTACATGTATTTTAAGCACTGTACTCTCATTTTAGTGCACATGACACCCCCTACCTAGCACTGCTGCAATGGGGAGAGCTTCAGTCAGAGGGAAACCCAACTACAGAACAGTGTTCCTGCCTTCCAAGATAGAGCAAACCTCAGCACTCAGGCATCACTGACAGAAAGAAAAATATTAACAACAACTTCTAGTATTTACATAAGACTAGCAGGCAGGGACAGACCCTCCAGAAAGGTGGGTGGCATGTAGGACCAGCTAAGAACATCACGACACAACATCAAGTCACACAACTTTAGAGGCTAAAACACTTATGTCCAATAGAAGACAGGTCAAACTTCACAGAACTCTGGCACAGCTCTTAGCGGAGAGCAGTAGACGATGCTTCTGGATATCAGCACAAATGCCATCAACAAATGGCTACGGGTCAATACTATAGAACAGGCACTGCCAAAGTGTAGCCATGACACAACAGAGTGCCAGTGCAGGAGAATAACCAGGCTACACTGCAAAAGCAACACAAGCCACCAACTAGAACCCATAGATAAGCCCTCCCAAATCAGCTCTAAAATACAAATTTCCAGGTGGAGGCGTAGAGCGTCGTGCCACCTTAAATAAAATTCTATACTGGACAAACAGCAGTAGTGTGGATTGTGTTGCTTATCGTGTTGGCAAACACAGTCCTTTGCTTATTGTGTTGGCAAACACAGTCCCAGCACAGGAACAGCTTCCCATCTTCAGCCAAGGAAGAATCATTTCAAGCGATTTCACTAGTCCAAGTTCACCCGATGAGCTCTTCCCCCCCCCCCGCCCCCCCACCATAGAGCTCCTCTGCTCGTTTAATAAAGCAGCACCAGTTCTTAGGCCACCCCAGGCCTCTCACCTTAGATCATCTCAGAGTGACTCTGAATGGAGTGAAAGATCAACAAGGTTTATGCCTTGCTTCCCTAACTAGCATGGGACATTTGGGCCCAAAGGGAAATTCCTCATTGTCACCAGATGTAGTACAGAGACCTGAAATTCAAGACTCAGTATTGGCTTGCAACCTTCAGGTAGTTGAACTGTTTTCCTAGTGTTACATGAGCAAACAGTGATCAATAAAGAACAAGTCCACAGCTATTTGTAGGTTTCAGAAAAAAGCAGGGCAAAGTGATCAATAAAGAACAAGTCCAACAGCAGCTACCAACCAGACTGCTGGAACTGCCACTACCCCCCTTAGGACCAGTGGAGAAAATACATCTATGCTCATTCCATAACGCGGAAATCTTGGAGTCCGAAATGCCTTCTTTCCAAACAGGGGAAAGACAGTTTTTTAGTTCATGAACCACGACATTGTGTCCCACTCCAGGCATCCAGTCTGGATGAAGTGGCTAACTCTGGAAACAAGGATTGCCATCATCGGTAGTTTTGGGATATATCTTCTTGCTGCCTCATTTCGGGAGTCTTGAATGTGAGTGAAGGCCTGATAGTCCACAGCAGAAGGTGGGATGCAGCTGACAGGGTCACATGATTTCACAGCACGAGTTCTGCTTTCGAGCCTTAAGAGGATGTCAAAAGAACACATTCACAGTGAGAGGCCTTCCAGTTTTAAGCTAACAAGTAAAGTTCTCTGAGGTCCCCATGGTGTTACCCTGGTGGCATGAGAACCACTGCTTAGCATTAAGCAGGATAGGAAGGACTAGCAGCTCCCACATGGCAGAGGTAATATAAGAGCAACCACAGTAAGACTAATGCTAGAGCAATGGACTAGATCACAGCAAGCAATTTCCTTGAACAGTCTGTTTCTATCTCTACATTGTACTTGAAACCAAATTAGAACAATTATGAAATGTAAACAAGCTTTTTTCAGCAGAAGAATCCTAATACTTCAACCATTTCTTGTTCTTAAGATGTCTGAATGTCCTTCCATTTCACCTCCACCAAAAAAACCTGGGTGGTTACATCCCATTTATTTGGCAAGTGGCTGTACGAAAAACAAAAAAGCTTCATGCCATAAATTCTGCTCCTCACAAAACTGAGTTGCAGGAATTTTGTGCGGGAACTGAGCACTACAGTCCCCTCCAGCTGAAATGCCTGAGGCCAGGAGCCATTGCACAACATAAGAAAAAGATATAGCCCTCTAAGGTCCCTACGGGATAGACTAATTTGGAAACTATATTTTTTTTTAAGTAGTAGAAAAGTATACATTTAATATTCTAATGGCATCCAAAATGAGAAGCCAAAGCAAAGCACTGACATATCAGCAGAATGCAACAGCCACGTGTGTTTCACTATTGCTGGGTTTAAATTTGCCTACTGCAGCAATATAGCGATGAAGAGTCGAAGGAATTTTGGCACACAATTGTCATGTAACAACAGAAACTGAGGAGATTCTTTGCAGGGCCGGCAAGGGAACTCAGCATTAACCTAGAAAGCAGCTTACTATTTTAACAACTTGTAGGTTCTCCCCAGTCTTCAGGTATTACACAGCACCTGATTCAGACAACACATTGCCACTATTTGCCTCAGAAAAACCCATATTCTCACTGACTCAGAAATACTCAGCTGTGGAGACAGGGAATGAAGCTGATGGGACAGGACAGCTGGGACACTGTCCTGAATATACTTACAGTTTTGTAGAAGGCCTTTGACTGAGTTCCAAGAACCTCCGATTTGGACACCAAGTCATCCAGTTTCTCTCCTCGTTCTAACAAAGATTCCATGGTATTGTGCTAAGTGGGAAAAGACAAAGCTGAAAGAGGGAGCAGGCATGTTGCCAACAACTCTGTAAGCCCATCTGAGTTTTTTGCACTCTGCACAGATTCAGCTGTCCCACAGACCCTTCTGTCACCAACTATACTTGCCTGGCATGCAATTTAATAGCTTCTAGATACCGGGCACCAACTACTGTATTCAGGTGACCCATTAGCGGATTTTACCTGGCAACAGCTTTTATGATGATGATTATACTGTTTACAAACAGTTTATACTGCTCAGTTGGGGAGGGATCACATTCCGAACTGGATTTAATTATTTTACATTCAAATTTTGTATCAGTATTTAATCTCATGTGAAAATCATTTGATGGAGAAGTGGAGTATAAGATGGGGTCTGCCAGTCGTTTGTAAGGACAGAGGGTGAGCCCTTCTCATGTCTATCTAGTTAATATGAAAACAGATCCCTCTCAGTTTTCTAGGAATGAAGGCTTCAGGGGGAGGGGATATAAATGGCTTCCCCCTGTTTTGAAGGGCAGGAGCTCACAAAAATTTAAATCACAATGGCAGACCTCAGATTGCAAAACTTTGCTGCTGCTTTACTAAATTATCTTTTTATAATAAATAATTGTTTTAACTCCACTGCTCCCTAACTGGAAGACCCCTATAACTCAGCTTCACCCCCAATCCTCAGCATTTTGTGTGGACTGGCTAATACAAAGTAGGATTAAAACAGCAACCGTAATTCATTAAAGCATCTGCTCATCTCAAACAAGGCATTCTTCAGCTGCAGGAGAAGAAACATCTCTGGGGCAGAACAAAGCAAACTCCTCCACAACAAAAGAAACCGATGAATTCAGATCTCAACGGCATGGTTTAAAAAAAAAAAAACAGATGTTCATGGTCATAGTTAGTCATGACCTAATTTCACCAAATTGCATCATGTTTTTAACTCAGGGCTCACACTGTAGAATGACAAGTGGCTATTAAAAGACTGGTTTAGGAACCTGTCACTCACTCCTGAGAAAAACAAAACCAGGATGGACAGATACACACATATACTTCTATCCAAAGAGGAAAATGGTTTTACAGCATTTAGTCTTGTAAAAATGTGTTCCTAGACTGATGACCACTAATGCTGTACCCTTTCTTGATTACAACACATGTTTTCCTGCCATTGTTTACAGTGTTATTACAGTGATCTGTAGATGTACCTAGTTTTTAAAAAGGCCACGACAAAGTTTCCCAAAATCCAGTCTAGATTGCCACATATGCTTAAAATGTGCACTGAATGCTCCCATGACAAAATTATGCCCCTTATTTTTAAAAAAAAACTCTTAAATTATCTGCCTATTTTGTAAAGCAATGCAAGGCTCCAAGTTGTGGCCCTTACCAAGATGATTTTGGTCTCATCCAGCTCTGCTTGTACTTTTGTCATTGCATCTGCATCACGAGGATTCTGAAAGAGAGCATCACCTTTTACTTTAGAAGTCTGTTGCCAAAATGCTGGAGATCATAGATAGAAGGACCTTAATTGCATCACAGTCTTATAGTGAAAGTGGATTGTTCTTCCAAGCTGATGGGCCTGATAAAATCCATACTTCCCCCAATTCTTGAATATTAATTCTTCCCAGCAAGTAGCTTCAACCTATACAATATAGAAAGACTAGAAACAGAGCCCGTTGTGCAAATAAATACAATGGGCTCTAGAAAGCTGGGGCTGGGGAGGGCTGGTGGGGGGAGGGGTTGGGAAGGGCTGGCAGGTGGGGGGCAAGGGGGGTCTGGGGAGGGATGGCTGGTAGGGAGGCAATGGGGGTTTGAGGAGGGTGGAGAGGCAGGAGGGGTCTGGGGATGATTGGCAGGTAGAGAGCCAAGGGGGTCTGGGGAGGGCTGAGAGGCAGAAGAGGTATAGGGAGGATTGGCAGGTAGAAGGGTAAGGGGGATCTTGGGAGGGCTGAGAGGCAGGAGGGGTCTGGGGAGGGATGGCAGGTATGGAGGCAATGGGGGGTTGGGAAGAGTGGAGAGGCAGGAGGGGTCTGGGGAGGATTGGCAGGTCGAGGGGCAAGGGGGGGTCTGGGAGGGTTGAGAGGCAGGAGGGGTGTGGGGAGGGATGGCAGGTAGGGAGGCAATGGGGGTTTGGGGAAGGAGGAGAGGCAGGAGGGGTGTGGGGAGGGATGGCAAGTAGGGAGGCAATGGGGGTTTGGGGAAGGCGGAGAGGCAGGAGGGGTCTGGGGAGGGATGGCAGGTGAGGGGCAAGGGGTGTGTGGGGACGGCTGGCAGGCGGGATGTGGAGCCAGGGAGGGAGGGCAGGTGGGCTCGTTCTTCCTGCTGCATCCCCGGCTTGCACCTCCTCGCCCTGGGTCCGCGGAGAGCGGAGTGCCGCAGCTCCAGCAGGCCTCACAGGGCGGTGGGCGCATCGCTCTCACCCCCTTGCCCCAGGTCCGCAGAGAGCAGAGCACCATGGCACCAGTGGGCCTCGCAAGCTAGTGGGTGCATCGATCTCGCCCCGGGTCCGTGGAGAGTGGAGCGCCTGGCTCCGGTGGGGCTGACGTGGCAGCAAGCACTTTGCCCTCGCCCCATCACCACGTCCCTGCCAAAAGCAGCGCAGCTCGGCTCCGGTGGGGGTCAGAGGGCGGTGGGGCGCGGGCGCTTCTTCCCCGCCATGGCTCGCCCGGGGCTTGCAGGCGCGCCGCCCTTCCCGCACCATCACCCGCCTCCGCCTGGGCTACGAAGCCCGGCGTCAGCAGGCCGGGCCTACTCGCCCAGCCCTCCACCGCGAGCGGCGCCCTCTGGAAGCAGCATTCCACGGCACCCTTTTATCCTGATGCACCCGCGCAGGCGCACCAGCATAAATGTGCGTCATCGGAAAGACACTAAGGGAATTATATATAGTAGGATAAGATGTAAAAAAGTAATTGGGACTGATATTATTGGCAGAGCCACATCTTACCTCACATCATACCAGACATCAATAAAACTTTTTTTATTTTTTTAAGAGTAACACAAATAGGTCCCAAACACCAAAAAGCATACATAATCCAAGTTGGAAAATCATGCTGATTTCACAAGAGCAATAACCCAAGCACCTTACAGTATCTGTCGAATTTTTGTTCATGATAAAAATGTGGGAAGACATGAGGCTAGACAGAGCAGGCCAAACCCTCACCCCGCTTCCACTTTCTTCGTCTGCAAAGATCAGCCTGTACCTGATATTTACTAAGGTAACTGTCCAATGCTGTGTAGTTTATCGTCGATGGGGATCCAGAGGGCCAGTCTATTCTGTTAACTTGCTTGGAGAACTCATCCAGCACCTACAATGCAAGGTAACAGAGACAGAACTTTGAATTTCAGGAAACCCTTTAACCCTACAGCTTCTCAGATTAAACAGAATCAGGAGGACACTAACCTAGAACCTTCGATCTTGGAGCCTTTAAAGAAACTTGGACAAACACTTTTGGATCCCAATCAATCATCTAACTAGAGAGATCTTATAGGAATAATCTAGACAATAGTGCAATCCTAAACATAGCTGCATCCTTCTAACTCAATTGAAGTCAATGAGCTTAGAAGCCTATTGCAACGTCTATAACTACTCTCATGGTATGAACTTTTGCTTACCTTCTCCAGCAAGGTGAAGCAGACCCGTGGTGGGTACTCATTGTCAGCAATCACCACTCCAGCCAACCCGTCATTTCGCACATAAACGTGACATAGGTATTCTGAAGCAAAAAGAAAGGTGAATGTATCCGTCTTCATACATAATTGCTTAGCATTTGTGTGAACAGGCAGTCAAATATTAGTCAATTAGGGACCTCAGTTTGGCTTGCACTTCCAGAGTTCTAGAACCAAGTAGATTTAATAATGTCTCAGCTCCAGGCCAAAGAATGGCTTTGCTGTGAATTAAATTCCCCCATTGCGGGACTACAGTAGGAAGAATTCTACACATAAAATGAAAGATCATCCCCTTCGAATCAGAAATGCAGAATCTTCATAAAATCAGTTGTATAACATTGTGAATACTTGGGTGGGATGGGGAGAGGCAGAGGTAGGTATAGCACAAAGCCTTCATAATGTGCTATCTAGTCAAGAATAGACACACTCCAGGGCATCATTTGAATACATTTTTCAGAAGACCAGGGCAACAGAAGAAAGGAAAGGGATAGAGAGTGAGGCAAGATGGACTATAGGCAAGAAATAGTGCATATAGGAGAGTGACAAAGATCAATACAGGACACTGAAGGCAAATATCTCTGATCCCCTGAAGCTCCGCCTAGACCCCTCAAGCTTCTGAGATTTCACCAGACACAACTTGATAACATATTAATGTTTGCCACAAATACAAGGGCTAGAAGCTGGCCTTTAAAAAGAATGTCTGTCAGGATTCCAAACACAGAACATACAACCTAAATCTAATATTTTCAACAGATAAAACAGGACCAGAAAAATTCCAGCAGACTGGGTGGATGACAGTACAAATTTATATAGCAAGAGTACAGCAAGTACAACAGACAGGATAAATCAAGCAGAATGAAGTTGCTATCATGGAAAATTGCAGCTATTTCAGATGCCTGAGCTTGTGCTTCACTGGGGCAATAAAGAAGCTGGGGGAAGGCAGTTAGTGGTCAGGCAGGTTTCTGTAACAATTCAGTTTTCCATTGGGGAAGATTAACACCTAATTCAGTAAATAACTTGACTGAAATTCCATCTGGATTCAAGTCTAGAATCCCCTTGCCTTACTGCAACTTTAATCATTTGCTTGGCATATTTAAAGATAAATATGACCAGGATGAAAGAAGCCATTCCAGCTCACATCAGTGTGTGATTTTTTCCCATCCCAATTAACAGCCTCCTGCTGGACCGGCTTTGAAGGTGTCCATTTCTTATTAGATGCTTTTGAGTTTAAAAACCCAACCAACTCGCCTGAAGGAAAAAAATTAATTTAATTAAACAAGAAGTACAACATTTGTTTAACAAAACCACATGCTGACTTCCTGCTAGAAAAGCAAATGCTATGCAGTTTGTACCAGATCTATATCTTCTACATAACTCCCAAAGCCCAGATCTTAGAAGGTCTGCAAAATTTTACACTGTTATTTGTATTCATTGGGTATTTCTGTGTACTCTTACCTTGTTCCTTTACAGAAGCTCTGCTGCCTAGGTCTGAACGCTCTACTATCAGCTGACTTGTGAAGGTCATGAATTCCTGAACACTGGGGAGGGGTGGTGGAGAATGGGAACACACAAAAAAAAATCTAATTGTTTGAAATTTACTTAGGACTCCCACATAGGTGTGGAAATCTTCAGATTCCAAAGGATAATGCAACTTAAAACTCCCTATAACATAATAACTAATAAGAAAAGAACTGCCATGCAAATGACATTCCTTATACTTTATATTCTTCTTCCAAAAATGATCTTCAAACTTCAACAAATTAATTGGTCAATAAACAGGACAATGCATTCAATCCTATCCAGCAATTATGCTGGTGGCATTCCACAGCCTATTATATCTATTCCAATTCCAACTGTTAAAGAAAGCTTACTCAAGTTTTTTGAAAGCTCTTTTAGGAAAGGGCTGAGTATGTCAGTACAAAGAGAAATAATTCTATTACAAATGATGAGCAAAGAAAAGGGGGTTGTAAGTTTGCAGCAATTTTCTTCCACACTCTAGAACTAAGAATGTTCATTCTGTGATGTCTCCCATCTCACTCCTGAGAGGCTAAATTCAAAATTAGCTGGCACAATATTTGCTCTTGGAATCAACAAACTTTGTTAGTGGGACATCTGAGCAGAAACTGAGCAGAAGCTAATTTCTGGACGGTTTATACTCCCACTTGCACGTCTGAAGGCAATGCACATCTGTACTCCCACTTGCAAGCAAAAGGAGACAACACGTTTGAAGGCAAAGCACATCTGTTCAGATTAGCAGAAGGCGCCTTTTAGCTCCTTGTATCATTCACATTGAGAAGGATAGCTTTTTAAAAACAAGTTTCATGATAACATCTGCTACCAATAAAAAAATTGCTTTTTCCTATCTAGCATACAATACTGCTCAAACTTTAAGAAGCTATGTCAGAAAACTCCCCAAATAGACAGGCCTCAGTCCAGTTGAGCACCTTGAATCTATGCAACAACTACAGTGGGGACACCACAATCAAGGTTCAAGCCCTTGAAGGGAACTCAGGAAAAGTACCAAATAAAGACGCTCTAGACATGTTGATGCTTTCAGAATATACCTGGATCTCTGGAAGAAACTAAATGATGACACATCATAGGATGCTTTCAGTAAATGCACTTTGGGATCTCCTTTGTAAAGTACACTTAGGCTATAAAGCTTCATCCTTGTACCTGCTTAAGTCCCTTCAATTCTCAATAACCTGAATAAAGGAAGAAAGAAAGGTGATTTAAAAGTTAACACTGTTGAAAGAGAAAATACAATGATCCTACAAGAACAAATATCAACACATATTCTTAACTAGGAATTTGTAGGCTTATTCTGTATACTAGAAAATAAGGCATAGGAGTTCCTATGCATATCAGTTTCATTACATACTTACTTGGAAAACAGTGCTATTAATTTCAGCCAGCTTATTTACATGCATATACACAGAATTAAAATACATTCTAATAAAACGTTCTTCATGTGATGATCTACAATTTTAAAGGGACTTTCAGTATGTTTTTAACTTCTACCAAAAGAAAGAAAGCATATTTGAAAGAAAAGTAAAATGGCCAGCATAAGGATATCCATTTATATGTCTCTCTGATTTTTAAAATGCCATTATCTTCCCCCTCCATACAAAAAATTAAGTTATAACTTCCAGTTTAAGTACTACTTCTGGCAGACCTCACAGGCACAGACCAGGTGCTGAATAATAACTCTGCCAAAGATGATATTATTTAGGAGAGCCAGTTTGGTTCTAGTGGTTAAGAGCATGAGACTCTAATCTGGAGAACCAGGTCTGATTACCCACTCCTCCACTTGAAGCCAGCTGGGTGACCTTGGGTCAATCACAGCTTCTAGGATCTCTCTCAAGCCCACCCACCTCACAGGGTGTTTGTTGTGGGGATAATAATAACATACTTTGTAAACTGCTCTGAGTGGGTGTTAAGTTGTTCTGAAGGGCAGTATATAAATTGAATGCTATTATTATTATTATTATTATTATTATTATTATTATTATTATTATTATTATTACAATTATGCACATTTCTTATTTCACATGATTCTTAACATTCAGATTTAGTAACAGCAGCTCGAACAGAAAACATCCAACATCATTTTTAAAGTAAGTATTTTGTTTTTACTCTTCTGCTTGTAAAATGGATTGATCCATTTCAAGACCATTGACAGGTTGAGGCAGCAATTGAAATAAATAATTTTGTCCCTGGAGTGTCTGATCATGCAGCCTAGGCTATCTGCCATCATTTGAGTCATAAACAACAGTTGCGGTTCTTTTATGAGGAGGTAGAAGGCAGGAGTTATAACCCAACAGGCTTACAGACTTAGATGATGAATAGTCCATTAGAGATGAGATTAATTACCAAGGTATTTTGAAATTAGGACAACTACCTACTGTACCACAAGCACAGGGAAACAAGTAAGCACCATGGGAAGGTTACAAGCAACAGAAGATAAGGGGGGGAAGATGAGAGAACTTGTAGTATTTCAGATCTCCCTGACAGCATGACGGCCCTTTCTCACCTGAGGATGTTCAGCCTGAACTACCGTCCCTTAACAATCTTGCAGTATCCTAAAGACGAAAAGATTTGGGGGACAGAAGCTCTAAAGCACCACTTCATCAGAGACATGAAGCATCACCCTCATGATTTACATGATGAAAAAATGTAAACAGCTTTCTGAGCGAGCTAAAAAAGTGCTATAAAAGAGGGTGGTTTATGTTTTGTAAATTAGTGCATGGCCTAGTTTTACAGATTTCCTAAAACTGCTTCAAGAGTCACAGGAAGATGGAAATCTTCAAATGAATGCAGTAGGCCTATGATATTTCTTTGCATAAAACACACATTTACACGCCAACTGCAGCAAATCTATTCATAGTAAAGGTCATTGAGTTTTCATGGCTTTTTGGCCCCACTAATTTTTTTTCTCCTTCTTCTATAGGCATGCATATACATGCGAATGGAGAGCTACCATCTCAAGATAACATATACCAAAGTACTGACTCACAAGTCTTTTTCCACAGTACGCCCTTCAGGCGTCACAAGACGCCTGTTTCTTTTCCATTATCTTGAGCACATCCCAGTTTGTCATAGATGCATCACAAAGCTACTGACTTCTGCATTTCATAGACTTTGGGCCCCATTGTTCGTCATTTTGCCACCACACACACACACTCTCGCACTGTATAATAAGCCTGTCAGTTAAGTTGCCACAAGAGTGCCTGTTGTTGCGGCTGTCACAGAGACCAACACGGTTCCCGATACGACTAAAACCAGGCCAACTCCCGCCTCTGCTACAGCGCCGAGCACATAGTGACCTCTACCCTCCTCCATTGAAACGGACATAATTGGTAAATAACCACAGCTGCATTAAGTAGGGTAACCAACTACAGCTTAGAAAATTCCTGGAGATTTGGGGGATGGAGGCAGGGAAGGGCAGGGTGTGGGTCCTCAACGGGGAATAATGCCAGAGATTCCACCCTCCAAAGCAGCCATCTTCTCCAGGGGAACTGATCTCTGTAGCTTGGAAGTCAGTTTTAATTCCGGAAGATCTCCAGGCGCTGCCTGAAGGTTGGTAACACTGGCATTAAGGGCTGCGGGGGGGGGGGCGCCCATACAGCCCAGAGCCCTCCTCCCTTCCTCCTCCCTCAAAGCTCTCCTCGGACGGACCCTTTGGCAAGGAAAGTTCCTCACAGCCCCCCGTCGCTCTGTTAACGTCGACCGTTGATACCCACTCCAAGGCTTCTTTCTTTCGCTGAAGTGAAGCCCGAGTCGGCTCCGAGTCTCTTGCCTCAAGACTCCCCAAGCAGCTGTGAGGGAACTCAGTAAGCCGAAAAACCGTCAACCCGGCAGCAGAACACGAAGGAAAGCGGAAGCTCTGCCAACTCGACGGCCGGTGAACCAACCGCCGTCGAGAGCGGGCGTCGCGTACTGCGCATGCGTCCAAGCGGAGGAAACGCGTTCTTAATGGACCTCTAGTTAGACTTCCGATTACCAAGCGCAGTCGCCGGTGTCCTCCATGTGCGGGGAAGGGTGATGAACATATATAGGGTTTAATGCCAAAAAAACCCCTTTGAACAACGAAGGCAGGATTATGTTCTGTTGCAATGTTTTTGAACAAGCACGATATATATGTCTCCCACTCACCCCGCAAAGAACAAAAGCACAATATGCACGACAGACATTTTTCCCGAGCAGAGCTTGTTGAGAGTTCTTAACACGCAGGGATCGGCAACGGTAAGTACTCGGATAGGAGATGAGCACGGAAGGCTGCTATGCGGAGGAAGGCAACCGCAAACCACCTCTGCTGGCCTCTTGCCTGGAACGCCTGGCGGATGCGATCGCGTGGAGTTGGTTTCAGCTCGTCTGCACGTTCTTGACACGCATCCAGCTACAGGAACAGTTCTGTAGATTTCAAACGCCCGCATATTGTTTTATCTATTATTTTTATTTATGTATATGTCCTAATAAAAGCTATCAAGGGCCTTTTATTTTTAGACATTGCTTTGGACTAGTATGGCAACGACTTACAAATTCTTACAACGACATGCAGACATTCAGCAGGTGGAGATACAGAGCGGAAGGGGGCGTCACTTGTGGCGTTTCTAGCTATTGCGCAGGCTGTAATGAGTAATTTACAGACTCTTTTTTGACGTGATTTTTTAACTGAGGGGAGCGGAGGGGTCCTCTACCATGAAAATATGAGACAGACAAAAATGTAACGTATACAGAGCTCTCATCCTGGAGATGCAGCCATGGGAAAGATTGCAACCGCTGAATTTATGTCTGTTATGCAGCCTTAAAGGCGCCCCCCTTGAAGTCTAATATTGTACTAGCAACCCTGACATATATTTGCATAAACTCTATGCAGGCCTTTTCATCCTCCTCTCAAATCTTCACTTTGGTTTTGATCAGCTGTTGCACTTTTCAACAACCTCGCTTTTCATCGTCTAACCAAGTAATTCCTTCTGTCTTTTGCTGTTCTAGTTGCACAATTTTCCCTCCTCCTTTTCTCTCTAGCAAATCATTTTATTTATGTCATTTATAGTCCACCTTTCTCACTGAGACGGATTACACAGTGAGAGACCAGTACAGTCAATTCCAAGGATATTTCCATAAACAATGCCATAGGGTAAATAAACTCAAGTTTACAAAGACATAGCATTAGTAAAATCAAAAAAAGTCCAGTAGCACCTTTAAGACTAACCAATTTTATTGTAGCATAAGCTTTCGAGAATCGCAGTTCTCTTCGTCAGATGCATGGAGGGCAGAAAGAAACTGGTCAAATATAGAGGAGGAGAGGGGAGGGGAGGAGGAGAGAGGGGATGTAAACAACTCCTTTGATATGGAAATGCAAACAGCTTCTTTTGATGTGGGGATCAGTTTGCTTGTGTAAAGGTTCAAAGGAGTTTGCCGTGTTAGTCTGTAGTAGCAAAATCAAAAAGAGCCCAGCAGCACCATCAAGACCATCCAATTCCACTGCAGCACAAGCCTTCGATAACCACAGCCCTCCCCGCCAGATGCATCTGACAAAGAGAACTGTGGTCCTCAAAAGCCCACATTAGGTGCCACTGGACTCTCCCTGACCCCGCCTATGTAAATGAAATCAGTTACCTGTGATAATGAGATAACCATTCATAGTCCCTATTCAGTCCCAGCTTGACAGAGTCCCCTCTCTTCTCCTCCCCTCCCCTCCCCTCCTCTATATTTGACCAGTTTCTTTCTGCCCTCCATGCATCTGACGAAGAGAACTGTGATTCTCGAAAGCTTATGCTACAATAAAATGGGTTAGTCTTAAAGGTGCTACTGGACTTTTTTTGATTTTGCTACTACAGACTAACACGGCTAACTCCTCTGGATCTGTAGCATTAGTAAGAATCCAATAGAGAGTAGAAGAAATGCTGAAACAGAACATAAGCAATTCTAGGGCTGACCTTAGACCACATGAAGCGCAAGTAGCTCATAGGAGCACATATTTAAGACAACAGGTAGCACGTAAGGCAATGTAGTGGTGAAGTCTATGGTCCTTAACTCATTAGTGAAGCATCTGACACCCCCTCCCTACAATACAAAAGCCTTTTTGAATAATTCAGTTTTGCATCACTATATTTTATAAGGTGGGTGGCTCATGCCAATAAGAAAGAAGCAAAACTGGACCATCCAAGAAGGGAAGGATTAGCCGCCTCCAGCCCTGTACAGTTTGGGAGAGAAGTTGTGCAGCCAGCAGGCAGGTGCTTTGCTTGTAGAAGTCCCTAGGTTCAGTTATCTTCAGTTTTAAAAGGTTTAGATAGTAGATGATGTGAAAAGATCTCGGCATGAGACCCCGGGAAGAGCCGTTGCCAGTAAGAATAAGCAATAGTGGCCCTAGTTTCCGGTGAGTAGCCGTATTGGTCCATAGTAGAAGAGCAAAATTCGGGTCTAGTAGCACATTAAGGAGCAACTAGATTTCCAGGGTATGACCCCGATAGACCTATCGTCTGACCGATATAATGCAGCTTCATAAACTGCTACATACTTGTGGAATTCTGCAGGTAGGCGGGGGGGGGGAATCCTTTGTTGAATAGCCAAACGTTAGTACACAAATGTTATTAAATATAATCTTCATGTTGCTTGTGAAATAAACAAAACGTGTGTTGGCGGGGTAGGCGACTTGGGGGAGAGAGAAACAAGGTTTTCTATTCCAACAGCTGGTGCAGAAGCCGAGTGATCCAACAAGCAGAAGAGCTTGATTTGTGCAGAAGGCATGATTATTTCAAGGCCCTGCCAAGAAAGACACTGCTCTTTCATTTAAAAATTGGATTGCTCCCTGCGCACCAGCACTCTAGCCTCATCTGTGGAAGACTGGAATTGTATAGGAAGTGGGTGCTGTGCAGAACTCTCGCTTTGTATCTCTTTGCCTCGAGACCTGATGAAGTCACCCACTTCCTTACAGCAGGAAGCCAATCAGAGTCCAATAAAATGTTCCTTGTAGCTACTCGGAGACGTCCGGATGCGAAGGAAGCAATTGAGTGGGAATGCAGGGAGGGGGAGATTTCCTTTCAACGTGGCTGTGTTGGGGTGGAGGCATCTTCCTCCAAGCTGCCCCATAACTCTTCTCAGAAGAAGCAAGAGTCAAAGAATATTAGTCTTATTTTCAGAAGTATTTCCTGCTGAAATCACACATGTATTTTCAAGGAGAAAGGTCCTTTGTTTCACTTAATGCGTAACATAACACCACAAGTTATATTCCTGCTTTAAAGATCTCCACAAACACGCCTGATGCTGGCCAATACTGCTTTTCCAGAGGGAGGCAGTTCCTCCCATTATGACCTGGGCAGAGACGTCCAACCTTGCCTCTCCCCCCCCCCACCTTCTGCATTACAGGTTAGCGTTTCCCCCCACAGTCTCCCCTCCTTGGTCTCCAATCAAACTGACACAAATTCAAGAGCTGCTTTGCCATAGTAAACCACACATAGGAGAAAGCCTTGCCCGTTTCAAGGGTGTCAACTTTCTACTTTTTGTTTGTTTTACTATGTAGCCCTGCAACTACTCTACCCCACATATCTCTGCTGATGGTACCCAGGAGCTGGAGAATATAACCCACCTTACCTCTTCACTGCCCCCTTCAAAAATATTGGTGCAAGCTGCATATGCCCTATAGCAGTGACCCCTCCCCTGCAACACAGTTCCCAATCCCCCCCAATGGATTTCTGGGTATCCAGTTGCTTCTTGGATAAAACATCTCTTCCTCAAAGCAAAAAAGCCAGCTCTGATTTTCCTGTACCTTATTAGGGTTTCAGAAGAACCCAAGAGGCATCACCTTTGTGTTTGGAGCACCCATTCAGAAACAGCAGTCTCCTTCATAAGAGGGTGCTTAGTTTGCAACCACCCAACATTTTGTGATTGGCACCAGCACCCAATGGCAGCCATTCTGTGATGGCCACTAGTCTTCAGTGTCAACATTCCAAAAGTGTCCAACACGTTCAACAGTATTGGGGGCTTCCTGAACTCTCACAAGATGCCTTCCTTTTCCAAGAGGAGTCAGAAATGGTGGCTGAACTCTTAAAAGAAGAAGAAATTTGGCGTGAGTTTGGATGGTAGCATATTAGGCTTGCTTGGGGGAGCAGCCAGGGAGATAAACTGGATAATCTCCCTTCAGGTCTCTCATGGGGACAACAGGTGGGTGGGCTGGCAAATTGCTTTCCCTGAAAATCAGGGACTATAGGGCCAGCCCTTAACCCTGGTGTACATATATGCCCTTTTGATATAGGGAGGACACCCACTAATGGAATTAGCAAGAGGTTTTCCGAACCTTATCACAGGAGTTATAACAGAGAACAAGAGACCCAAGACCACAGATGCCTGTTGTCCACAGTAGGGATGTGCGTTTCGGCATTCAGAATGCCGAAAGAATGCCGAAACAAAAGTGTTTCGGCATTCTTCAAGAATCCCGAAACGTTTCGGGGAATGCCGAAACGTTTCGGGATTGCCGAAAGAAAAACCCGAAACGTTTCGGGATTCTTTCGGCATTCTTTCGGCATTCGAGAATCGCCATTTTGATTTTGCTAGCCGTTTGCCTTAGCAAGCGGCTAGCAAAATCCTGCTGGAAGCAAAGGCTTCCTGCAGGCTTTTAGAAGAGGGGAGGGGGGGAGAAGGAGTGAATCACTCACTCCTTCTGTCACCCCCCACCCCTCTTGCAAAGGAGGATAGGGAATCCTGCTTTGCCTTGCAAATGCAAGGTGCAAGCATTGCATTGCACTTTGCATTTGCAAAGCAGCAGAGATTCCCGCCAAAACTAACAGGTAGGGGAGGGGGAGCAGGAGGAGGGTGGCTCTTGGAGTGTGGGTGGGGAAAGGCAGGGGACTGGGGACTTTAGGAGTCACCAATCCCACTGCTGCATTCTCATGCCAGCCAATAGATTTAAATCTTTGGCTGAGGCTGCAGCAGGGGATTTAAATTTGGAGCAAGACTGTCTGGAACACTTCTGTTGCTGCTGCTGCTGAGCTGTGACCGAGAGAGGAGAAGAAGAGAGACTGCACCTGGAGCCTGGAGGACATCTGCCTGGAGGATCAACTGTGCTGGACATCCTGAGAGGACACCTGGTAGGCCTTTTTAAAATTTTTGTAAATTTTTTTGATGCTGGGCAATGTGCTGCTGTGGCCTGCCTCTGCAAAAAGGTGTTGCAGTTTATTCTTGGCATGGCCTGGGGGACAGGTTGGGCAGACAATGTTTGATGGTGGGGTGGGGGTTTCAGCATTGGTTGTTGTGCTTGCCTTCTTAAAGCTTGATCCACTGTTTTAAGATTAAAACAAGAGTGTGCCAGCTTTGGGCCTACACAGGCCAGAAGCCTTTCTTCTGGCTGGCTCTCACAGTTGTGCTCCACAATCTGGAATGGTGTGGCTTGCCTTTCTGTGTCTGGTCCCCTGCTTGCAAGGATTCCCAACAGGCTCCGTCCTGATCAACTGTGCCAGCCTGTGGGCCACACACAGGTATGGCCTGGGGGACAGGTTGGGCAGACAATGTTTGATGGTGGGGGGGGGGGGGGTTCAGCATTGGTTGTTGTGCTTGCCTTCTTTAAGCTTGATCCACTGTTTTAAGATTAAAACAAGAGTGTGCCAGCTTCGGGCCTACACAGGCCAGAAGCCTTTCTTCTGGCTGGCTCTCACAGTTGTGCTTCACAATCTGGAATGGTGTGGCTTGCTTTTCTGTGTCTGGTCCCCTGCTTGCAAGGATTCCCAACAGGCTCCGTCCTGATCAACTGTGCCAGCCTGTGGGCCACACACAGGTATGGCCTGGGGGACAGGTTGGGCAGACAATGTTTGATGGTGGGGGGGGGGGGTTCAGCATTGGTTGTTGTGCTTGCCTTCTTTAAGCTTGATCCACTGTTTTAAGATTAAAACCAGAGTGTGCCAGCTTCGGGCCTACACAGGCCAGAAGCCTTTCTTCTGGCTGGCTCTCACAGTTGTGCTTCACAATCTGGAATGGTGTGGCTTGCCTTTCTGTGTCTGGTCCCCTGCTTGCAAGGATTCCCAACAGGCTCCGTCCTGATCAACTGTGCCAGCCTGTGGGCCACACACAGGTATGGCCTGGGGGACAGGTTGGGCAGACAATGTTTGATGGTGGGGGGGGGGGGTTCAGCATTGGTTGTTGTGCTTGCCTTCTTTAAGCTTGATCCACTGTTTTAAGATTAAAACAAGAGTGTGCCAGCTTTGGGCCTACACAGGCCAGAAGCCTTTCTTCTGGCTGGCTCTCACAGTTGTGCTTCACAATCTGGAATGGTGTGGCTTGCTTTTCTGTGTCTGGTCCCCTGCTTGCAAGGATTCCCAACAGGCTCCGTCCTGATCAACTGTGCCAGCCTGTGGGCCACACACAGGTATGGCCTGGGGGACAGGTTGGGCAGACAATGTTTGATGGTGGGGGGGGGGGTTCAGCATTGGTTGTTGTGCTTGCCTTCTTTAAGCTTGATCCACTGTTTTAAGATTAAAACCAGAGTGTGCCAGCTTCGGGCCTACACAGGCCAGAAGCCTTTCTTCTGGCTGGCTCTCACAGTTGTGCTTCACAATCTGGAATGGTGTGGCTTGCTTTTCTGTGTCTGGTCCCCTGCTTGCAAGGATTCCCAACAGGCTCCGTCCTGATCAACTGTGCCAGCCTGTGGGCCACACACAGGTATGCTGCTTTGGCCAAGGTAACCCTTTTTGGTTGCTGGCCTGGCACTCACAGTTGTGCTCCACAATCTGGAATGGTGTGGCTTGCGTTTCTGTGTCTGGTCCCCTGCTTGCAAGGATTCCCAACAGGCTCCGTCCTGATCAACTGTGCCAGCCTTCGGCCCACACACAGGCCTGCTGCTCCGGCTTTGGTAACCCTTCCCGTTTGCTGGCCTGGCACTCACTGTTTTGCTTCACATTCAGGTTGTTTATCGTTGGTGGACCTCTTCTGGACTGGACTGCACTTGGTTGACATCGGCCTGCAGATCTCTGCGTGGAGGATCAACATTGCTGGACATCTGCACTGGTGGACTGGTAGGGTTGTTGTTAAATTTGGTTTTTGAGCTTATGTCTGCTGCTGTGCCTACCTGCAAGCATATGCTTTGGCTCTGTCTTTATGGCTTGGGCCGGGGGGGGGGGGGGCATTTTCTGGTTGGGCAAGAGGATATTGTTTGGGGGTTAGGGGGGCCAGCATTGATCGCAGTGCCTGCTTTCTTTCATGTTTCATTTTTCAAGTTTGAGTGTGGGGTGGGCATGAACTGCTGTTTCACAGGACTAAAAAATGAGTGTGCCAGCTTCTGGCCTGCACAGGCCAGAAGCTCTGCTGGGTGGATGTGTTTTGTTTTGCTGCTGGTTGGCCCTAGCCTTTAAGGGGGGGGGGCTGACTTGGCTTGTGCAACGGGGCCTTGAATTTTGGGGTTGCGTGTGCGGCGTGTGGTGTTGACTCTGCTAACATTTCCAATTTTCTTGACAGCATCGTGGAGGAGAGGAGGACCAGCTGCAAGACCGCCTGAACATCGCTGGACTGCAGGACTGGTGTTACTGTGAGCGAGTCCGGGTTCACATTTGGGTGGCCTTGGGGGTGGGTTCTTGCTAGCTTGGGAGGGGGGAGGCTCATCTTCAAAACACCACATCCACACCCCACACCGACATACCACAGAAACATCGGTCCCGCTAAATAGTGTCTCTTAGGTAGGTAGGCCAGTTGGTAGGTGATCAGTGGATAATTGCCCTCAACATAATTATTAGGGAAACCGAGCCTAGTTTTTTTTAAAAAACTAAATAGGGACTCAGCAGGGAAAGCATTAGTGAGTGAGTGTTAGGTTTGAATTCTATATATATATATATATATATATAAAAAAATTTGTAATAGCTGTCAATAGGCTTCCCATTAGTGCCCCCATAACTAGGGTTCCACTGCCCATCTCTGGCACCCGTGGTGGTGCCAGGCCGGCCCGGGCATACTAGTGTGTGAGTGTTTAAGGCTTTGTCACCTGTTATTGGGGTTTAGGGCCAGCTCAATTCCAGAGGAATTCAGCTGATTGGCAGGCTCAGGTTCCCTGACATAAATAGGGTTGCTTAAAAAGGCACTTGATTGTTCATCTCCAAGTCACAGAGCCACTAGAAACACAGATTTATAGCAGGTTAGTTAGGTCTTGAAAACAAAGTTGACCTTTGTTTTCTAAATCTTTTCTGATTAGTTAGGGTTGAATTTGGGAGGGGAAAGTATGTCAGAGAGGAAAGCAGAGAGGGGACCCGGGGGAAAGGCTAGGGAGAAATCTAGAGGGGAGGAGGGGAGGGGGAGGGGGACTGCTGCGGCAGCCCCTCCATCTGAGCGGAGGAGGCCCTCCCCTGCGCTGCTGCCGTTCACCAGCCTGGCTTCTGGTGACAGGAAGAGGGTTCGCAAGACTCTCTTTCCTGAGGCAGCTGCTGGAGGGCCACCCCCAACCCGGGTGCGTGAGGCAGGGGCTGGCACTGGGCAGGGGCCTGCTGCTGAGGCTCCTCCTCCTCCAGTGGTTGCGAGCCAGCTGCTGGAGGAGGGGCAGCATGTGGTGTCTCCTGGGATGGGCGCGGAGCACATGACTTTCCCTGCGCTCCCGCTCACCCCAGGAACCCGGAGGATGTTGGAGGAACTGCCCGTGAGACCCCCCCTGGGGCGGTCCACCCCAGTTTCCTCTGAGGCCAGCAGCAGGCCTCTCGCGGCTGTGCAGGAGGAGAGGACGCGGGAGGAAGAGGCAGAGACTGTGGTGGAAGAGCCCACATCTCTGCCCCTTCAGCCTCGTCCATCCCCACCTGCCCGGCCGAGAGTGGGACACGGTGTGTCCGGCCAGAGCACCTCACAGGAGGTGCCGCAGGGTGGTCCCGAACGCGCTTCTCCTGGGAAGCGTGGGATGCCCTTTTCCTCCGAAATCTGGAAGCACTTCCAGACAACGGAGGATCCCCGAGCAGCCCTGTGCCTGCATTGTAGGCAGCGCGTCAGCCGTGGCAAAGATGTGTGGCATCTCTCCACGTCTGGGATGAGGCACCATATGAAGAGGCACCACCAGGCGGTGCTTCTTCGGGAGGAGGGTTCGAGTGGCGCCGCACGGCCGCCAGCTAGCCAGAAGGAGGCAGGCTCCTCTGGTGCTCTCCCCCCAAGGGTACCTGCAGGAAAGGGACGCCAAGCCTCTCTCCCGGAGATGCTTGGTATGCAGGGCGCTAGTGTGCCCAGAGAGGGGATCCGGAGGGCGAGCAGGCGCATCACGCGCCACATCGTCAACATGATAGCAGTGGATGGGCAACCGTATTCCGTAGTTGAAGACTTCGGCTTCTCAGGGCTGCTCCAAGATTGCTTTCCCTGGTACGCCGTCCCTGCTCGCACGTCGTTGAGCAGATCGGTGGTGCCCTCGTTTTACAGGGCTGCCAGGGATCATGTGAAGGCACAGCTGTCCCGGGTTGCCGGGAGAACTGTGCACTTCACATCGGACATCTGGACCTGCCCAAGTGTGCAGCAAGCGTACCTCTCGCTTACTGCTCACTGGTGGGAACCCGAGTCGGTTCTGGGTGGGGGCCGGGGGGAGGTGCCTAGCACAGCTAGACAGGGAAGGATGCGAGACCGCCAGGCCGGCTACTGCAAGGCCTTGCTTCACGCCGAGGTGCTCGACGTGTCCCACACGGCGGAGAACATCGCTGCCACCTTAAGGAGACAGTTGGACGAGTGGATAGGCCAGGGACCCGCCACCGTGCGATGCATGGTGACGGACGGTGGCAAGAACATGAGGGCAGCGGCGCATCTAGTGAGCCGAGAGAGCGTCTACTGTGCCGCTCACAAGCTTCACCTAGTGGTGAGAGATGCGCTGGGGTTGGGCTCCTCGAAGGAACCCGTGGATACCCGGACCCGTGAACTCCAGTTACTTGTCCAGAAATGTCGGAGGCTCACGGGTCACTTCTCGCGCAGCGTGAAGGCCACGCACGAACTGCGCCAGACACAGGTCAGGACAGGTGTGCCAGAGCACGCTCTGATCACTGACGTCAGCACTCGCTGGAACTCCACCTGCGCCATGCTTGAGCGCTTGGTGGAGCAGCAGGCCGCACTCCACGCGTGGCTCTCCGAGCACCGCGGTGCGAGTCAGGTGGGTGAGTTCAACCGGGAGGATTGGCTCACCATCACCCAGACAGTGGAGGTCCTGAAGCCCTTCAAGGACTTCACTGTGGCGGTCTCGTCAGACACGGCGACCCTCGGTCTGGTCATTCCCCTGGTGCACACGCTCCAGAGGAATCTGGCCACCCTTGCAGACCGGGTCGCGCCCCGTGCTGACCTTGTTCCAGCGGTGCGCGCATTAGTGAGAAGGCTGCAGCAGGGCATAGCTGCCAGGCTAACTCCTCTCACTAAGGAAGAGTCATACATGTTGGCGACCATGTGTGACCCGCGCATAAAGGGCACTTTCGCCGAGCGGGACGGGAACCTCACCCAAGCCAGAGACGGGCTCTGCTCTTGGGTGAGGCGCAGGCAGGCCAAGAGGGGACGCCTGTCGACAGGGGGGACGCAAGAGGGGCCCTGCCGTGCGGGTCCCTCTGACGCCCCCTCTGCGCAGGCCCCCCCCGAGGCCACCACCGGAGTGCCGATGGAGATGGAGATGCTCCGGTGGGCCCTCGTCCCCTCTGGGGTCGTGAGGACCGTGAGAGAGGATCCGGCGGAGGCGATGGTCAGGGACTACCTCGCGGAGCCCTGCGAGTCGCTCTCCACCGATCCGCTCAGCTACTGGGCCAGGAAGGAGTCGGTCTGGCCGGACCTCTCCCTCGAGGCGCAGCGGCTGCTCTCATGCCCTCCGACGAGCGTGGAGAGCGAGCGCGTCTTTTCACATGCGGGCGACATTGTCGGCCCACATCGCACTCGCCTTCTCCCATGGAGAGTCGAGCAGTTGACCTTCCTGAAGGTCAACTCTCGCCTCTTCGATTTCTCAGGACTGGACTTCCAGAGTGACTGAGGTGAGCCCAACTTGTGGCCTGCATCCTCTATGAGTCCAATCCTTTGGAATCGCGCTCTCCCCTGTATAAAACCCTGTATATACAGTTAAAACCGGCCAGTAGAGGGAGGGTGGTTAGGAACCAGTGGCAAAGGGAAAACACCCAGCAATTTGAAAGCCCCCCCCCCAGGGTATTCAAAACATCTCCCATCACTGAGACATACCCTGTGGGACCAAATTTATTATGAGAAATAATGCCCCAGAAACATGGATTGCTACTGGAGGGAGAAACAGGTTAGATAGGGATTGCTTAGGTGTTTTTATCAGATGAACTCCTTGTAAAAAAAAATTGTAGAAGAATTGTTGTACTGTTTTTTGCAAGTTGATGTTCCGTTCATGTAAAAAAAAGGAAAAAAAACCAAAAAAAAATGTTGTGATTATGTTTTTTAAAAGTTGATTGAATGTTCATAAAAAAAAAAACCCAAAAAAATGTTGTGATTATGTTTTTTAAAAGTTGATGTTCCGTTCATGTAAAAAAAAGGAAAAAAAACCAAAAAAAAATGTTGTGATTATGTTTTTTAAAAGTTGATTGAATGTTCATGTTTAAAAAAAAAAAAATTTGATGTTAATGTTGGGTTTGCATGGTTGGGGGATGCGGGTAGAGTGGTGGATGGGCACCGGCCAATGATGATCTCTCACAGATGTTCCCAGGTAAATTCTGAGGCTGGTGTGGGGGTGGGGGGAGACCTCTGCAGAACTGCTCCAGAAATACCATTGTCCAGTGCCTTGGAAGTGCCCAGTTCAGCTTTGTGTGTCTGAACTGAAAGCACAGCCACAGGAAATGACATAGGTTCTGCTGGACCCTATTGCAGTGGTTCCCCCCCCATTTAGTCATGTTATGGAGGGAGAGTTGTATTAGGCTGGTAGTTATGATCATCTTCTGTTTCCATGCCCTGTTGTGCCCGCTCACTATGTAACCTGCTGTAATGTTCAAAACTTTACTGTTTGTCCATTTCAAAAGAAAAATTGTGTTTAAGATTCTCTGATGTGTAGTTAATTGTGTTGTGTTGTGCTATGAGGGACAATAAGTGTAATATGTTGTGATTTGTTGACCACTTGTAATTTGAAAATGAGAAAATAAAGGTTTTTTAAACTTAATGATTGTGTGTCTGTGTTCCCTTCTTTGATGGGAGGTTGGTTCCCAGCATAGGGAACAATGGGGCAGGCTGGCCAGCCTGTTCCTGGGGTACTGGGTGTGGGGCAGCTGAGGGTGGTTTTGGTTCTGAGACGGGCTGAGTGGAGGATTTGGGTCTGTGTGTGGCAGCTGGGGTGGGGGAACTGGGTTTGTGTGGGGCTGTAAGGAGTGGACTATGGGGGATGAGAGCACTGGTTGTCCCTTGTGCCCAAGTAGGCCCCTGCTACTGTCCTGGTGTGGGCTTCCATGCCTCCATCAGTTGCTGGCCCTCCTTTGCCATCTTTTTCTGAAATTTTCCTAGGGCTGCCAAACTCCTGGTTGGGCTTGAGTTCAGGTTAGAGAGAGTAGTTCCCTACAGAGAAACTGGCTGCTTCCAAGGGCAATCTCTTTAGAGGGCAAATGCGGACCATGGATTCTGGGGGAGATCCCTACTCAGATTTTCCTTTCCACAAGTCCCACCCCCAAATTGCCAGTAACTTCCAAGGCCAGAGTTTGCCACCCCAGAGAGATCCCGTTCCCACCCTCTTAGCCTTGGCATGAAAGTTGTAGCCCCCATGGAACGCTTCCAGGTTCCTGATTCCAAGCCCAATGACACCAATGTAAGACAATCCAGACCTCCATCAAAAATGGATTTTAAGTAGCAGTGGGATTGGGCTGCATTTCAGTCATTCACATATCTGGTTGTGTTCCCAAACATTTAGCTTATGTTTTTTTAAATCAGCGTATGGCACTGAAGGACACTTTTAAATGGTTCTAAAAACATTTTTTTATTATGAAGTATTTAATGTGGCATTGATCAAGGGCAGGCCTTTTGGCCAAATGAGCAGTATCAGTACAGTAAAATTTAGACTAAGCTCATAGGAGGAAAAAGCATTCACACTGTGAAGTGGGAAGAAAGTTTCAATTTACATGTACCATGGACTCCGAAAAAGACATGTAAGTGGGATCCAGACCAAATCAGGCCTGCTTTCTCCCTTGAAGATATCAATTGATGATAGTGCTTATGTCACATCATGAGAAGACAAGGTTCACTAGAAAAGACAATAATGCTAAGAAAAATTGAAGGCAGTAGGGAAAAGAAGAATACCCTAGATGTGGTAGATTGACTGCGGTTTGCAATACATGGACAAGGTTTTTGGGATACTGTGGAGCTCAATATAATTCTAAAGTACACCACAAGTGATTTGAATGCATAAAACATACAGACACATACACATAAAATGTATATACCCCCTCCCCACCAAATTAAAGGTTTATCTTATGCCCCGGTTTTCTCCCCCATGGGAACCTAGAGTGGTTTACACATTGCTGTTCTCCCTTGATTTGTTTCACCCTCATCACAACCAGGCTAACAATAGACAGCTGCTCCATGCCTCACATTGGAGTGACTCCACCGATGGCCTTCTTAGTTGTTGGAGGGGGTGGAGGGGGGGGAGGAAGGAAACAACGCACTCCTGCCCACTCTATCTGGGGCCTAGGTGACCAAATTGCTTGGCCTTGGCAAGGAGCCAGTGGTGGGGCGGCACTGGTTCTGGGGCCCCGTCCAGAACATTTGTCCAGGGCCCCAAAATCACGTAGACTGCCTCTGGAAAACACAACACAATTGTTTACTTAGGCTGAGCCAAGAACATCCATCAAGCCTACAAGGCACAGAATCAGAGTCTGCCAGATTCTAGACCAACTCTCTAGCCATTGCACTACAGTGGATATCTAAAAACTGTTCATACCCCCACCAGCAACTTGAACATTTTTCTCCAAAAGGCACAACTTGGCTGGGTCTCAAAAAGGACTATGATGCATGGGCCTGTCAATGCATACTGGTACTAAGGCTCTGGCCGGGGGGAGGGGGGCATTGTGCCAATGCCACCCTGGCTTTGGAAGGGGACAGTAAAATAGAAGAAATAATCTAGCTTCAGTGCCTCCCCCCCTTCTCTGTCTCTCTCTCTCTCTATAATGTGAGTGAAAACATTACTATACCATCACTGAAGCCTACAGGATACTTAGGGTCTGTTCACACACGCATGATCATTTAATGGCAATGCTCTGGCATGATGATGTTTGTTCTAGGAGGTGATGTGATCATCACACAAGGCTGGGGAGCACGCACAATTCACAGCAGGCAGATTTGGGCCACAAGGGATCCTGCTTTGGCCTGTAGGGCCCAAATCAGCCCACTGCAAAGCACAGGCATACTCTCAGGGCAGCCAGATGACATCAGTGACATCACGGCAGCAGCCCCTGGAGCGTACCTTGAAGGCTCATTCACTGACTTTCCCCCTTCGGGGTGATAGGTGAGAGTGGGGGATCCCCCACCAAGGGGAAACGGATCCCTAATTGTGTCTGAGGTTGTGGAAATCAAATGGGTCATTACCTCCATATTGCTTCTGTCTTTGAGGGACTTACATGCACATTATATTTAACTCCAGATTTCTTGATTGTCAAGGAATGCATGTGGTGGGGGGTAGGGGGGAAGGGTGGGAGAAGGGCGGCATTTGGCATGCAAAATGCCACCCCTGGCAAGACAAGCCTCTCCCAGCTGTCGGTGGTAGAGATGAGAGCAGAGCACCCACTTGGGGAGGCCATGAAATGGCCCCCCCAAGTGGGAGCAGGCTGAGCCTTGGTGGGGGGATGGGAGGAAGGGTGGGAGAAGGGCCCCAGAGGGTTGGGGGGGGATTTTGTTGCTGTGGTTCCCCCCCATTAAGTCATGTTATGGAGGGAGAGTTGTATTAGGCTGGTAGTTATTATGATCATCTTCTGTTTCCATGCCCTGTTGTGCCCGCTCACTATGTGACCTGTTGTAATGTTCAAAACTTTACTGTTTGTCCATTTCAAAAAAAAAATTGTGTTTAAGATTCTCTGATGTGTAGTTAATTGTGTTGTGTTGTGCTATGAGGGACAATAAGTGTAATATGTTGTGATTTGTTGACCACTTGTAATTTGAAAATGAGAAAATAAAGGTTTTTTAAACTTAATGATTGTGTGTCTGTGTTCCCTTCTTTGATGGGAGGTTGGTTCCCAGCATAGGGAACAATGGGGCAGGCTGGCCAGCCTTCTCTGCGGGTGGTGGGGGGGTCAGGGGGGTGGTTGTCTGTGTGCCAGGGCAGGTGCTCTTTCCCAGGGACGATTTGGCACTGCCACCATTGTGGCACCCCTTGTCTGTGCAGAACTGCCCTGGGAAAGAGAGTTTAGGGGTTCCCAAAAGGGGAGGGCAGGCCAGCCTGTTCCTGGGGTTATGGTGGGTGTGGGGCAGGTGGGGGTGGATTTGGGTCTGTGAGGGGCTACTGGGGGGATTTGGGTCTGTGTGTGGCAGCTGGGGTGGGGGAACTGGGTTTGTGTGGGGCTGTGAGGGGTGGACTTTAGGGGCTGAGAGCACCTACTTGGGGAGGCCATGAAATGGCCCCCCCAAGTGGGAGCAGGCTGAGCCTTGGTGGGGGGTGGGAGGAGGGGTGGGAGAAGGGCCCCAGAGGGTTGGGGGGCATTTTGCATGCAAAATGCCACCCCTGGCAACACAAGCCTCCCCCAGCTGTCAGTGGTAGAGATTAGAGCACCTACTTGGGGAGGCCATGAAATGGCCCCCCCAAGTGGGAGCAGGCTGAGCCTTGGTGGGGGGTGGGAGGAGGGGTGGGAGAAGGGCCCCTGAGGGCTGGGGGGCATTTTGCATGCAAAATGCCACCCCTGGCAAAGGAAGCCTGCCTCTTCATTTTTTCCCCATAGGAAATAATGAAGAGAGATCAGCAGCAGCATGCTAACAATATGCTGCTCCTTTGCTTTCTTATGGGGAGGATGGGGGGACCTGCTTTGGGGGGCCATAACATGGCCCCCCAAAGTCCAATCTGTCTGAAACTTGGGTAGTTGTTAGAGAAGGGTTAGAGGAAGGTCCCCACCAATTTTGGGCTTATTTGGTGGGAAAATGCCTCCTCCAGGCGTCCTGAAAGACGGAGGCATTTTCCCAGCAAAAAAACCCGAAAGAATCCCGAAAGAATGCCGAAATAATGCCGAATCCCGAATCCCGAAAGAGATTCTTGTTTCGGCTTTCGGCTAATGCCGGTAGAGAATCTTGTTTCGGGTAATCCCGAAACAAGAAAGCCGAAAGTTTTTTCCTTGCACACCCCTAGTCCACAGTCATGCAAAAGGAGGTGGAATACTTGTGGAAACTGTTCCTATGGCAACCAAAGAGACACTTGGGTAGCCATTTCCAAATATATTCAGCTCTATGGAAATAACTGAGAGGAAGATTATAGGTGGTCTTTTCTAATTAAGGGTGGAAAAAAACACTTCAAAAGTGACATGAAAACTCTGGAAGGCTGAAATACATCCTTCTTGCTGTGTGACCTGAGGCTGATTTAAAGTAAACACCAGCACATTTTAAGTTGCATTTCAGTTTCATACTCCAGACAGGAGAAAGGCTCACAAACACTTTAAGAGGGCAGTCCTAAGCAGGTCTACTCAGTAGGTCTTACTCCCAGGAAAGTGTCATTAGAATTTAGTTTGAGTATGACACCAACTTTGGCAACATTTAGTAGGAAGCAGGTTTGGTTGAAATCAATGGGAAAAGTTCCACCAAATGGTATCTAGGATTGCTGTTACTTCTAGAACTGAGCTATGCATGAGATGTATCAGCAGCCTTTTATTGATAAGGCTGAAATGTGACTGTCACCTGCCTGTGATTCTTTTGCTCCCCGCCTCCCCCAATCTGCTTTGATGTTGGAATATTTGCAAATGTTCTGAATGCTTGGGGCAAAGGTCACAACAATTGAACGCTGAGAATGAAATTGTTCTGAAGGAAGCTAGAGCTCCATTTGGCTGGATATGGCAGTGACGAGAAAACCGAGAGGGAACAGGTGCCAACAGGTAGGGAGGGAAAAGAAATAGTTTGACTACAGTGACTGAAGGATTGAATCAGTAGAAGCAGCGATTTGATGATGGAGAAAGCAGGTGCAACAGAATGGGGGTGGGGAGATTGACATGATTGACATGGCATGAAAACTGCTTTCTGTTACAAAAGAAGCATAAAGTGGTGAACAGCATTTAAAAGCAACAGAGAGAAATGGTCAAAACTAGCTGCTTTCCAGCATTCAGAAAGCCTGTGAAAGTTTTTAAAAAGGGATATCGTTTTGGCCAGCCTGTCCTTCGGGGGCAATGAAGGGGTGTGTTTTCTTGGTGAAAAACACGCAGATGGTTGGACATCACATTTGTACAAAAATGTCCGCAATATGTAAGACTTCAATAGAAACATTACAAAATGTTATCTCGTTGGTACCTTATATCTTCAAGATGGAGCAAAACACACAAAGAACATTGGTTGGCATTGTACAAAATCACCCACAGGTTTTTGACACAGGTGGTAAACTTTTACCAAGATTGGGCATTTGGGGAGGGAAGTGCTTTTACCATCAATCAGCTCATTTAAAAACATCTTGCATGTGTTAGGATTCTCATGCAATTCCACAAGCAGAAAATCCAATGTTACGTTAGGTGCCATTGATCAGAACACAGATTTTTTTCCCCCTAATGTTTTCCAAGTGTGGCTCTTCCATATAATTTTCTATAAGAGAATGGCATTGAAAAACTGTTGGATATGACTCTTCCACATATTTTTCTATAAGAGAATGGTGTTGAAAAACTATTGGATATGGAAAAATCAAGGAGGGAAGAGAGGGAAAGGAAGTTTTCATTACCTTTGTACAGAGAGAAACACTGTTAATATGAGAAGATTTTATTATTTTTCAATAATATACCATCTGTGTTACTGGATTATTAGTACATGCTGATATTCAATTGCTTAATATTAACAAGATGAGGAGGGTGGAAAGTCAAAAAGGCCAAGAGTGGGGAAATGGAAGGAGAAGAGGTCTGAAAGTCAAGTTGACTTTGATTTAAAGAAAGAGGAAAGAGATTGCAAAATTGTCTATTCAGCTATGATAGAGGAAGAAAAGGTGTAAGAGAAAGGGACTCGGGTAGAAAAGAAAGGTAGAAGAGAAGGAAAAATTGTGAGGAAGCTTAAAGACAGGGGAGGCTGTACTCTGCTGCTACAAATTGTGAAGAACTAAATATGGAAAAGTGCACATTGATCTGAACTAACTGGCCCAAGTTTCTAGGAGATGCTGGTTTACTACTGTCATTTACACATGCATTATTTTGCCTGGCTTAGATACTCTTGGGAAGATGGTTGCACACACTCCACCCCTCTTCCCCATGGCATCATGAAGATTCCATGCATCACCCAAGTTTTCGGTCCAGGGAAATCTGCCACCTGGAAGTCCTGTTGTTGCTGGGACACCATTGGAAAGTGCCATCCTGCACTCTTGTTTGCACTAGAGAACTTTGCTCTAAACAGCTGGTGGGGAATATCTATTCCTTCAGTCTATCCAGCTAACTGGGTAAGTGTTTTTAGAGTTAGAATCGACCTGAACAGGATATTCAGGAATGCAGTATAGCAATTCCTGTCTCTTTAGTACAGCCAGATGGTTGAATTTGGTGTCTAGCACAAACATGATGGTAGTGGGTCCATTCTTTGGAACAGGAGCAATGACGTGGGCAATGTTTCAGTCTTAGGAGCAGCAGACACTCCCATCCTCTTTGATATTTCCCAGACTGATTATACAACTATCTGCCTCTTTTATGTGGGCAACCGTTCACCATTTGGCAATTGCCATTTGGCAATTGGGGGTCAGCATCACTATAAGAGTAGGACGGGTTGCTAAGTCTTTCGGTCGAGTGGTTGCTGGAGCATCAATAAAAGAGATAATGTCGTCGTTAGACCATCTGAATTAAGCCCTATCCCCATGGTAGCAGTATTCCGCATGACAGCTTTAATGGCCAGGCCAGGAGGGGCTCGGGCGAAGTGGGACAGCAACAGGATTTTCGCCTATTGCCATGGCAATATAGGGTTTGTCTTGAGACCCCAGGAAGCAGCCTGTGCAGACAGCAAAAAATGGGACAACGTCACCGAGGTGGAAAGTAAATAAACCTAATGGTGAGCTCAGAAGAGTAACTGAATCGAGAGGAAGTCAGTGGGTGGGTAAGAGGCATACGCAAAACTCCCATGCTCTGTTACCTGGGAGGAAGGGAGAACTTTTCTGACTGGAAAGGGGCCGGTTGGTTTGCTTCTGACAAGATGCAGGCGGGCAAAAGAGAGTCTTGTGTGATGAACATCCCTTCTCTATATACCACCAAGTGAGGCACAGAGCAAGGAGAAGGCCAAACACACCCAGGTTGGGCAGGGAGGAATCCAGAGACCAAAGGTAAAGCGGAAGAGGAAATTTTGTCACGTGCCACAGAACTTCAGAAGAAGAGGAAGCAACCTTACACATGAAATAAACAAGCTAAGAAAGTGGAATATCCTCAATAGCAACAGGAAGAACTGCCCTCTCCGCTAAAGAACAGCCAGAAGTGGAATAGTCCTTCTAACAAGAAAGGGGAGAAAGGCTTATTGGCATTGTGTGGCAGACTGATTTGGGAGCTGTCCCCCTGGGTGCTGACAGCTGCCCCAATGCTGGATCATACAACTAGGATGGACAGATCCAAGAAAGAGAGGGTAACATTTTTCGTTTGTTTTCTAGCTCCAGAATTGTCATGAGAGATAGAATTTTTGTGTATGGAAGACTGCTGTAGGATTTACATGTTCCTTAGGCCAGTGGACAGGGTTACCAGGTCACAACCCGGAGAACATCTATGCAGTTTTAAATTCTCCAGCACAGTGCAGGAAGCGACAGCTTCTTCTACCTGTTTTTCCCCAGAGACTCTAAACCTCTGCCCCTCCCCTCTTGGCCTTAATGGGCAGCTATGCAGCACTGCAAATGGGTTGGGGACAGACTTCAGGACTAGGGGTAGAATTGGTGGCAAAGATTGCAGCTGCATGGAAGAGTTTAAAGCTAAATTCTCTGGATTGCAACCTAGCAACCCCGCCACTGGAGGGCTCCCCTTGAGCAAGCTAGAAGAACTTTCAAAGCTCAAATTCGGACTCCAGATTTGTTATCTCCTTGGACCCTTTTTACTTCTGTTTGCCGATTTTGATTGCCTCTCTTTCTGGACTTAGAGGTCAGTACCACCTTAATGATAGAGGCATTCAAAATATAACTTTAGTTATTATTCGCTCAATGTTTAGTTCAGCTGGTATGTATGTATGAAACAATGAAATTTAGTGGTGCTGTGATATACCCATTCTACAGGTAGAAAACTGAGACCAGAGGTCTTGTGACAAATCAATAAGCCTCCAACCAATATCGTAATAGCACCATTGAACAGCAAGACTTAATTTGTCAATGAACCACGGTGCTGGTTTAGATCCAGATCTGGCCTGCGCCAGGGATGCTCTCAAATAGGGTGTCTTCTCTTGCTTCCCTCTAATATCTAGTAAACAGGTGTATATTGTAATTCTGAGCTACAATGGCCAGAAGCTCCATGTTCCAGGTATGATATTGGTGGATTCAGGAGCCGAGTCCTCAAAGCATGTGTTTACGCAATGGAGCTCCTGCCCTTTTCGTGTTTGTGGAGTGCACTATATTTGTTTCCAAGTATTTTCTTAAAGTCTGAAATCTCAGTACTTAAAACATTTGGGTTCATGATTTCTGGTGGGTAGCTGTGTTGGTCTGTAGTAGACAAGCAGGATTTAGGTCCAGTTGCCCTTAAAGATCAACTCGATTTCCAAGAGAGCTTTGATTCTCAAAAGCTCGTATGCTGGAAATCCAGTTGGTCTTTAAGGTACTACTGGATCCGAATCTTGGATTCATAAGTTGTTATTACATAGTTGTGCTCCTAAGCGTGTATAAATTCAGGGGGTTGCTGGGGACTCAAGGAAAATACCACATAGGTATGAAGGTTAGTATGTGGCCCAAAATTACAGGAAATTATCAGACTCCATCGGTGTAAAATGGCAACCTGAGCCTATATAATCGTAAGTAACCACCACTGAATAAAATGGAGTTTATTCCTAGGCCAGTACTCAAAGGGTTCCATCCTCTCTGGTGGTGATTAAAATGTCCGTTAGTTCAACAGTTGAAGTATGATATGTTTCTACTATGAGACAGCTTGCAGTATGCTGTTTCTCTTGGAGGGAATTCAAAGTAGAAAGCTTAGCAAACAACTCCTGACATCATTGTAGCACGGAGAGACTCAATCTATCAGTGCTTGAATGGATCTGAATTATTAGCAGGATAAAAATCTCCCCAAATATACAGTCCAACTGAACCAGAGCAATCTAAGTGAACACCCTGACTATTAGGTGGAACTAGCTTCTCTGTCATTAACAGCCATGTCCGTCACGCACAACATGGCTCCCAGTCTAAAGGCCTGCTTCTGTTTAGCATAATCCAAACGTTTTCCCTTTGAACAGACTTCCCCAGTTGCTGTGCAGCATGGAGTGGTCATACACAGAAAGTCAAATGCAAACAGCCATGACAGTCTACCTATTCTTGTTCTTTATTATGTTGTCCCACATTTACTCCAAAGAAGCTAGGGTAGTATACCAATTTCTCCATTGCACATTTTATCCTCCTCACAACCAAAGCCAACTGAAGGTTTTTATGGGCATTTGAGGTTTCCATGGGCCTCTTTGTTATGTCTCCCTTCTCACCTCCCTCCCTTATCATAGGTACCAGTCCTCCCAACCATGGTTCTATTTTCCTCCTCACATGGACACATGTCAGTCTTGTCTACTCTGGCTGGCAGCTGCTCTCTATGGTCTCCAGTCTTTCATATCACCTACTACTTGATCCATTTTTTGATGCCAGGGATTAAACCTTTGATCTTCTGCATGCCACCCTGATAGCCCAGGCAAGCCTGATCCCATCAGATCTTGGAAGCTAAGTAGGGTTGGCCTTGGTTAGTAATTAGGAGACCACCAATGAAGACCAGGGTTGCAGAGGCAGGCAATGGCAAACTACCTCTGTTAGTCTCTTGCCTGAAAAACTCACTAGGGGTTGCCTTAAATCCACTGTGACTTGATGGCACTCACTCTCTTTTTTTTCTTCTGCATGCCAAGTTTTTTAACTTGTTCATTAATGATGTGGAGTTGGGAATAAGCTGTGAAGTGGCTAAGTTTGTGGATGACACTCAATTGTTCAGCATGGTGAGAACCAGGGAGGATTGTGAGGCACTCCAAAGGGATCTGTCGAGGCTGGGAGAGTGGGCATCCATGTGGCAAATGAGGTTCAACATGGCCAAATGCAAAGTAATGCACATTGGGGCCAAAAATCCCAAATATAAATACACAATGATGGGGTCCAAACTGGCGGAGACTGAACAAGAAAGAGATCTTGGAGTCATGGTAGATAACTCACTGAAAATGTTGATACAGTGTGCGACGGCAATAAAAAAGGCCAACGCTATGCTGGGGGATTATTAGGAAGGGAATTGAAAACAAATCAGCTAGTATCATAATGCCCCTGTATAAATCAATGGTATGGCCTCATTTGGAATATTGTGTACAATTCTGGCTACCACACCTCAAAAAAGATATCATAGCACTGGAAAAATTGCAGAAAAGGGCAACTAGAATGATTAAAGGGATGAAAAACACTTCCCCTATGAAGAAAGGTTAAAGCACTTGGAGCTCTTTAGCTTGGAGAAACGATGACTGAGGGGTGACATGATAGAGGTTTACATGGGATAGAGAAGGTAGAGAAAGAAGTATTTTTCTCCATTTCTCACAATATAAAAACTCGTGGGCACTCAATGAAATTGCTGAGCAGTCGGCTTAGAATGGATAAAAGGAAGTACTTCTGCACCCAAAGAGTGATTAACACATGGAATTCACTGCCACAGGAGGTGGTAGCAGCTTCAAGCATAGACAGCTTCAAGAGGGGATTGGATATACATATGGAACAGATGTCCATCAGTGGCTATTAGCCACAAGGTATAGATGGAACTGTCCAATGGGACAGTTACTTCCAATGGGACAGTTACTTCCAATGGGACAACGAATTCTATGAACAGATGGATGGGGTGGCCATGGGGAGCCCACTCAGCCCAGTTATAGCAAACTTCTACATGGAACATTTTGAAAAAACAGCTCTAGAATCAGCACCCCACAAACCTAGTGTATGGTTCCGGTTTGTGGATGATACATTTATCATTTGGAGCCATGGGGAGGAAGAATTGATGGGGTTTTTGAATCATCTCAACAACCTCCACCTGAACATACAATTCACAATGGAGAAAGAAATCGAGGGAAAACTCCCATTCCTGGATACCTTGGTCATCCGCAAAGCAAACTTTCAGTTAGGTCACAAGGTCTACAGGAAACCAACTCACACTGATCGGTACTTACACAAAAACTCCAATCACCACCCCCGACAGAAAAGAGGCATAATGAAAACATTAGTGGATCGTGCAAGACGGATATGTGAGCCGCACTTTCTCAATGAGGAAATTAATCATCTAAACCACGCACTTCAGGCAAATGGCTACTCCAGAAATGAAATCCGAAGAGCAATCAAACCCAGGATGAATCAAACAACCAAGGAAAAACAGTCTCCTACAGGAAAAGTGTTTTTGCCATATATCAAAGGAATTACTGATCAGATGGGAAAGCTTATGAAAAAGCATAACCTTCAAGCAGTATTCAGACCCACCTGAAAAATACAACAGATGCTACGATCAGCAAAAGACAGTAGAGACCCCCTCACCTCTGCAGGAGTATACCGTATACCCTGCAGCTGTGGACAAGTTTACATCGGGACCACAAAGCGTAGCATCCAGACAAGAATAAAAGAACATGAAAGACACTGCAGACTTGGACAACCTGAAAAATCAGCAGTGGCTGAACATAGCCTAACGCAAACAGGGCACAGTATCTTATTCCAGGACACCAAAATACTGGACAACACTTCCAACTACTTTGTCAGACTGCACAGGGAAGCCATTGAAATTCACAAGCATAAGCAAAACTTCAACAGGAAAGAAGAAACCTTAAGAATGAACAGAGCATGGTTTCCAGTTCTGAAAAAACACCAGGCTAACAAAACATTCTATCCCCGACAATAGCCCTGCAGAGAAGATTAGCACATCAAGTACCAATCCATATGCAAAAGAACCTCCTCAGGACACAGTGAAGCCTCCCGCCATTAGCATTCCACACCCTGGGAAACTCTTACAGGATGACTCAGCTCAACCCCACCCCTCCTTAGTAGATACAAATGACCTACATCTTTTCCACACTGTGACACTGAGAGATCTCTGTCTTTTGGTGCTACACCTCTGAAGATGCCAGCCACAGCTGCTGGCGAAACGTCAGGAACTACAATGCCAAGACCACGGCAATACAGCCCGGAAAACCCACAACAAACCCACAACAACTATAGATGGAACTCTTTGTCTAGGGCAGTGATGCTCTGTATTCTTGGTGTTTAGGCGGGGGGGGGGGGGGAAATCAGTGGGAGGGCTTCTAGTGTCCCTTCCCTACTGGCAGACCTCCTGATGACACCTGGTTTTTTGGCCACTGTGTGACATAGAGTGTTGGACTGGATGGGCCATTGGCCTGATCAAACATGGCTTCTCTTATGTTCTTATGTTCTTAAGCAGATGGTCTACCGCTGAGCCAAGGACCCTCCTTCAGTCATAGTAATTTTCCAATTTCCCACTTGTGGCCACAAAGAGCAAACCTCACAGTCTTTTTAGTCCTGTATGGTCTCCCACCCCTGCCTTCCATACTTGGAGTCAGAGAAAATTGGACAGAGTCTGGTGAGGAGATTGTCTTCCCCTGTGGCATGTGTTTTGGCTGTCTCGCTTGAATCCTCACATCTCTGGATTTCTTATGCTGATATATACAAGGTTGGTAGGAGATTGAGGATCTGAGGTCGTTTTCAGTTCTGAGTTTACTATTCTAATAGTGTGTTTGTAAGCAGGCCTACTCAGACTCTCCTCAATGGGACTTACTTCCAGGCATGTTTTCTTAGGATTGTAATGTAAAGGAGCAGGTGTATAGGAGCAAGATAATAAATGTGGGTAACTAACTCTGAGTTACAGAGCCAGCTACACCAGGACTGATTGGGGCGCCTCTACAATTACTCTGCAGAGTGGAGGCAGGGTAATTCTAGTGTGATAGGCTTTGCGGGGGCGGGCAGGGGAGGCTTGTGTTGCTTCATCCTTCCCTGTCACACAATTACTATATTTCCAAGAACTGCCCTCCTCCATCTGGTGAAGAACTGGCAATCCTAACGCTGCCTGCCTTATGTAAAAAAATAAGGCAGCTCAATGAATTCCAGATGGCAAAATTAAACTGCTCATTTGTGTACTTGTGGTAGTGATGGGGAGTCCAGTGCTGGAGGGGCGGAAGGAAACTCCTTTCTCAGGCATCCAGCATGCAGCAGAAAAATGACATGTTTTGACTGTTACATTTCCATTTGGGGAAAGGGGTTATATCTTTCATTTTTGTGTGTGTTTACCCGCTCTTCACCTACTCCTCCTCTTCATTGTCACTACATCTATGTGGTTAGCAACTAGTTTTTCAGGGACAGCATTTTGAACTGAACTGGTTTTGTAGGGAAAAACTAGCTCTCACCAGCATGACTGCCAACAATGGTGTGTACCAGAACAGAAAGTACCTATTGGATAATGTCTGTGTCATCAATCAATAGTGATAAATAAACCCCTCCAAATAACCTGGAGGAGTTTCAAAGATTTTATTCATTATTCTTAGTAGCATGTGAATATTTACTTTTCTGCATGAGCAGGCAAACGGGACTCTCTTTTGCAACTGTGCCTCACGTTTCAAGAACATTTTCTTACTTATCCACATTTCCCTAGCATATGGTTCGTCTCTTTCTACAGTACGCTCAAAAACACTTTTTTAAAGTGAAAGTGACAAGATTAGAATATTTAAAAAAATTTCTGGTCCATTTCACAGCTTCACCATCTTTTATGGGGCATAAAGAAGCAGTTGCAAGTGGGAATTGTTCTCAGCTCTTAGATTGAAGTAACTTCTAAAATACTTCAAACCAAATGTTTTAAACTTATTTCAGCCGTTAAGGGAGTGCCAGCTTGCCACTTGTTCCTTATTTCAAGCAACCATCCCTTCATTTCAGAAATGCCTATGGATAGCAAGAGATGCACCATGTATGCAAAATGCAAGTTTAATATAATATATAACTTACAAACACAGTAGGAAGGTGAACCAGAAAGGGAGAATTGTCCCCAACCAGCACAAATCAGAGGGGGGAATACAGAATTGAGCTTGGGAACTAGAAATGTATCAATTAAATATAAAGAAATAAACAAGTGGTTGCTAATTCTCAGACAAGAAGTTAGTGTACAAATTATAATCTTAACACAAGACTTTTCAGATCCAACATTTTATAAAAGAAAGGTCAGTTACATTTAATGCATGCTTAAATCAAAAATTCAACCAACACGTCTTCATTGGTGATAACAGCACGTAGCAAACATGTGTATAACTCTGTGTGTGTGTGTGTGTGTGTAGTTCAAAGCACACTGCAATAGTATGAATTCCGTAAGCTGAGTCCCAGAAACATTTTAAATGTGCTATATTCGTAAGTTTGACCTAATAAAATGTGTGCATTTCAAACATTCCTCAAAGAACCATTTCCATTCCGGCCTGGCTCAGTGACATAAAAGTCTTGTTGCAATCTGTTGAGCCAATAGGTGTTAAGTGGAGTAGCCCAAGCACTCGGGCATAAAGTGATTGTTTAAACATTAACCCTGTAGCAGCAGCAACCAGCAGACGTGTGGCATAGGAAAGACAGTCTGGCTAACAAGCCATGGTTCCTGTGTAAGGTAGGGGGAATTCTTAGCTCTCTGTACCTAGTCAGATCTGTGCAGCACGAAACACGACGCTCCACTGAATTTGTATGCGCAGAGGTTGGATCTGGATGAAGCAGCAAAATAATATAGCTTCCGCCAACAATGAACCACCCTTTCTTATGCAAATTCATTGAAATGAATAATAGTCAGACAACAGTACATCTGAACGAGGCCTTGTTCAACTCTCAGTAGGATATGCGCAAGATCTGCACAGGCAGTGGAAGAAAGTGATAGAATCCCAAGGCAGTATAGGAGAAAGCAGGTGGTGGAAGGCATTTTGAGTGATCTCCCATGTAAAAGAAAATTATCTGCAAGTTTAAAAAAAAAAGCCTAGCTCATCAGGGAGATAGATAGGTGCGTACGTTTTCTATTGGCAAGGAGTTTTTCTTAATAGAGGGGAACATTAAAAATGTGATATCCACTTGCAGTCTGGAACAGCACTAGGGTTGCCAGCCTCCAGGTGGTGGCTGGAGATCTCCCGGAATTACAACTGATCTCCAGGCCACTGAGATCAATTCCCCTGGAGAAAATGGCTGCTTTGGAGGGCGGACTCTATGACATTATACCCCACTGAGGCCCCTCCCCTCCCCAAACTCCGCTCTTCCCAGGCTCCACCACCAAAATCTCCAGGAATTTCCCAACTTGGACCTGGCAATTCTAAACAGCACTGTCCATATTACCTCCACCCCCTGTGATGTTTTTGATAACCCTTTAATCCTGGCCAGTTTTTGACTGTCCTAGTCTGCTCCAGGATTTAATGTAGACAGGAACAGGTAGAAAAGAAGTTGTTGCAGTGCCACACGGAGAAAGAACTTGAGTAATTAACAATGTTCCTCTTTATTCTGATACCTAGCATTAAGGACACAACACTACCCAACTAATTTCTGCCTCCTCCTGCTGCACGTGTAAACCAATCCTAAATCATGAGTAGGAAATAATCATCATTGCTCTTCCCATGCCATAATCTCTCTGTCCTTTTGGACAGAGCACTTTCCCCAGAAGTACGTTCCTGGACATTAGTTGTTGATTGTTAACATTGTTTTTGATGCATTCATGTATTCTTGTATACAGAAATTGCCATGCCATGCCATGCCAGAATAGCTTCGTAGAATGGAGGCACCTTTGCCTGTGAGAGCACTCCAGTTCCAGCTTTGCTTTATTGTAGGATGCAGGACAGGCCATTTCTCTGATCTGTGTCATGGGAATGTAGACATCACCTAATTATAGGGCCTTGCAGTTATAAATTATTCTATACTGGAAAAGCGATAGATTATAGGTTTCCAAACTTGTTTTGCCCAGCTCTGGTTTTGACACTGAGACTGATCCACTGTAGGATTTCTTTATTTTGAAAAGGCCCCTGTTCTCCACTCTCTGAAAGCCCAAGATTGGAAAATTCACAGCCCTCAGTGTCTCCACTAATTTTCTTACCATCCACAATTCAACTGGATGGACTATAATCCTTTTCCTTCCATTTCTTTTCTTTGCCTTTCACTTCCACATTTTGTTATTATTATTATCAATGAGGAAGCTGCTGGCGAACTGCCAGGGCTCGACTCAGTCCCACAGGAGAAGGTGCAGGATAGGATCTCTGCTTGGGGTGACAAAATACTTGCCCTGTTAGTGGGATCATTGCATTACATATTACCTTACAATATAATTATATTGTATTAAAATGCAACTGTTGCATAACATGTTATGAATTCACTGTATGAAGTGTAGGGAATAGGTGAGCTGATAGGGTGATAGGGCAAGCCAGAGTTATAGTTGGGGACAGGTAATAAAGGATAAGCACCAGGCGGTTTACCATAATGGGGAATAAACCAAGGTTCACTTCCTCCACTCTGACCTAGCCTTGTGCTCCTGCTACTCTACTCAGCAATGCATTTGAAGGCAGGCAGGAGGCACGGTGCGGTGCCCTTGTTCTCTACACATGCACATTAGCAGCAGTGCTACCAACGGCAAGAAAAAATGGGGGGCTTTTAAGGGGGTCTCCATCCAAGTAAGTAGGACTCTACCACCCACCTGTATTGTCTTGTGTTTTATTGTGACGTAAACCACTCTGGGGACTGTTTTAGTTGATGGACAGTCTATCATCAACTCGTCAGAACTAAACTGAGGGTCCCTCCCAAGTCCCAACCCACATGAGAGTATCGACCAATGGATTGAAAACCACTGGTTAAATGATTCAGCCAGATGAGCGGCACTGGCGTTTTCCCATGCAGTGATTCTGTGAGAAGATCCATGCAGTCAGGCCCTCGCCCTTGGGTTGGAGTCATTTAAAAACGTAAAGAATGTGAGCTTGTTCTTAAACTGTGGAAACTTCCATTTAACAGGAAAAAAATCTCCCTTCAGGTATTATAATTACAAGTATGGCAAGGTGTTTAGAGGAGGAAAGGGATACCCAGCAGATTAAGGTATGGATCCTTACTGGGTTTGCTGGGCCCCTCCCAACAAACTGACTGGGGAGGATCTGGCCCACGTTGAAATATTGCGGCGGCGCCTGATGAGGAAGGCTGGCTACTGCCCTGGGGAGCTCTTATGTTGCAGACAAAGGCATTCTCCTTTATTATTGCCTCTCGTGTTTCCAGATAAGCCTGGCCTTCAAAACCAATTCCAGGGCTGTCTGTTCTGCCTTAGATTAAACCCTGCAGTGTCAAACATCATTCCCTTTCCTGTCCTTCGTGTTCCTTTGTAAGACCCTGGTGCCTTATGAGATGCATCCTGCATCCTGACACGAATTAATGCCAGATCTTGTGCATGGCTTCTATGGATGGCACATTTTTGCTTGGTATTCCTCCGGAAGGCAGTGGATTGGCCCAGGCTGGACGGTGGTGGTGCTCCAAACACACCGTATTGCACTGTGCGCTAATGGAGGCTGACCGAGACTTTGGCGAGGTGAGTTGACAGCCTCAGTGTAAATACATTTCCTAATAGCCAGCAGCTTTGTTTCATTGCCAGGCGGGTATAGAGTCTATAAGGGCCTCCTTAAGATCTGACAGTATTTGTTTTCAAGGTGATTGATTGTCTAGGGAACCTAATGGGGTGCTCTTTCACCTACTTTCCTTTTCCAACTTGCTGTTTTCTGCTCTGGCTTTGATAACAAAGTAGTTGTTGCTTAAAGTCTGAGCAAACAAACCAAAGCATCTTTCAGCTTCTTCTCAACCTACTCAGTGCACCAGATATTATTACAGGGATGCCAGCCTTGGAAATGGCCCCTGTAACACACCCTTTAACCATGATTTGATCTGCTGGAGTTAGCAGCTGAAACTCTTAATGACATGGAGATAAGCAGTAGCTCTCTTCTTTACACATTTGAAAGGGGTAGAATGAACTCACGGATGGTAGAAGTGGGAGAGCTGCAGCATGCTCCATTTCTGAACGATGTCACTGAAATGCTGTTCTTTATATCAGAGATCTATTTGACATTGCAGATATCATTACTGTCCTCTCATTGTGATTAGGATCTTTGGGAGAAAGCTATGTATGTATGCAATTGTATGCACATAAATTCTTGGCATAAATTCAGTTGAATGCATGTAGGTCAGAGGTGGAGCTTGATGCAAGAATATTGGGCCTCCCATAGAAACCCTTTCAAATATCTCAAGAATGCTTATATCACCTACTAAAGCTGCAGAACAAACTACTGTTAAAGGGCCAAGAGCAGGTCAACTCAGGTTGTTTTTTTTTAACCATAGTTGTGGGCATAAAAGAAACATATTGAGCCTGTGTCTTTATAGTGGAGTCCTCTGCAATGATATAATTTGAGAAGAAGAAAAAATCTTCAATAATTTTTATCACAAAGCAAAAAGGACAGTGAAATAGAAGAGTTGCTTTAGAAAAGTGAGCCATTTTCCCAAACACAAAACATTAACATCTGACTACTAGAAAGATATGATATCTCTGTAACAGAAGTACAAGCTTGGGCATAAGGTGCTATGAGTGTGTATGCAAATGAGCATCAATTGCACATTAAATTATGCAATGAATTGGATGGTGCAGAATGATGTGGAACTTTTATAGAGATAGGAGGACAACTGGAGACAGTGTACTGCTCACAGCTTTTTTTCCCATTGCCACTGAAAAGCTCTATACCAGAGATCTATTTGACATTGCAGATATCATTACTGTATAACAGCAGGATTTGAGTCCAGTGGCACCTTAGAGGCCAACAAGATTTTCAGAGTGTAAGCTTTTGAGAGTCAGAGCTCCCTTCTTTAGATCCCAATACTGTGTGTATCAGTGCAAACATGGATAATTTATGCATCAGTGTCCTATGTCACAGGGGTAGTACATGCTGGTGTGAAAATGCTCCATGCTTTTGGAGTAACGTATGACATTGCTTCCCACAGTGTTGATTGCCTGCAGGGGGATTAGGGGAGCGGGTAGCAATCACAGGAAATATGTCAGGTTTCAGGTGGGTAGCCGTGTTGTTCTGCATTTGAAGAGCAAGAGCCATGTCCAATAGCACTCTAAAGATCAACTAAATTTCCAAAGGGAGCTTTGACTCTTGAAAGCTCATACCTTGGAAATCTAGTTGATTTTTGAGGTGCTATTGGACCCAGATCATGCTCTTCCTAAGGTTTCAGTAGCCTTGGCTGAGGGCATTTCGTGCCCTGGATCTGGGAGTTTGTAAAATTTTAACATCTTGAGAATTCAGCTATAAAAGCAATCATCATTGCAAATATGAAATCTCTACAGACCTATAGTTTAGGTGTTTGTTCACACAAGGAACAAGAAAAAGGAAACAAGAACAAAAACATTTTGGTAGATTTCAACTCTGTTCCAAGGCATGAAGGTGCAAAGATTTCTTAGCAAAATTATTTCTCTGTCAGTACGTAAGCACTTAATGCTTATTTAAGAATATGTCCTATTGCTTCAAGCTTTTCTAATTAAAAGCACTGTGTGAGTGCACAGACAATCAATGAAGGCTAAGCATCAAACACACACACACACAAGAGTATTTTTTTTTTAGATTGTCAGAAAGTAAGTTGAATAATGTAAAATGCTCCAATGTGTTTGCTAGTGGATCAAAGTAGATGAAATTTTGAGATCCCTGTATCGCCCAAGCAGCTTTTCTTGGTAAGTAGAACTGATTTTCCAAAGCGTCCTCTAGGCTGAACTTGAGTGAGTACATGACAGTGCAGAGTTCATTGATTTCAGTGCACAGCATGGGATTGCACCGTCAATCATTAAGTGCTCTTTCTGATTTTAAAGCTGCTGTTCCTACAAGGAACTGAGGGTGGCATACATCTGATTTGCACCTCCAGTTTACTGTCACAACAACCCAGTGAGGTAGGTTAGATGGAGAGATAATGACTGGCCCAAGGTCATCCAGTGAGTTTCATGGCCGAGCAGAGAACTGAACCTGAGTCTCAGACCCTGGTCTGACATTCTAACCACTACTCTTCCATTGGCATAAAGATATAGCTGGGTAATATAAAATATGAAAGGAACATGTGCTTTTGCAGAAACCCCTGCTGTTGGCTATTATGGGTATCTTGAATGGGCAGGATGACCCTGGGTTTAATTCAGTGTAGTTATTCTTGTTCATTATGTGTTTATGGCACATCTCATCTACTCGCTGGCAGAAATCTGTGATCTCACAGCCGGAGCTCTGCAAATAACTAGAATGAAACTGACCAAGTTAAAATCCATTAACGCATATAGACGCTCTCACACCTGGCTCCTCTCCAACACAGCTGTGCAACCCAAAGATAGTAGTTTGCCGGTGGAGTCTTCCTCTGCAGTCCAGAAGAGAGTTGGCTCATTAGCTTAAAAGAGCCATGTTCAAGCCATGCATAAGCACTAGAAAATTTGTTTGCCTTGGGGAGCAGCTGGTATGGATTGTGAAGCCTAGAAGGCCGGTCATAAAGAATTCCAGATAGCTATATGTCTAATATTTAAAAGAAAAGCCAAGTCAGGAAAGCTTCTGAAGAGGTCACATCTAAAAATCTTAAAACTCAGCTTCTGCTCTGCAAAAATTATTACACATATTGAATATCATGTCATACAAGTTGGTAATTTTTGATGGTTTCCTAATGCTGTGCTGTTCTAAGCAGATCTACACCTTTCTAAGCACATTGACTTCAGTGGACTTAGACCGGTGTAACTCTGCTCAGAATTGGAAAGTTAGGCTGCAACATATACATACATACTCAGAAAATAAAATACTAGCAATATTTGGATGTGCTTTGTATGCAGAAGCTGCCAGGTCCAGTCTTAGGCCCTGTCAATGAAAGATTCTTATGTAACAAAGGTTTGAAATAGACCTTTCTTTTTTGATCTATTACCAGCTGGAGTAAAATACTAGGTAGACCGACCAGTGGATGACTCATTATAAGCTAGCTTTGTATGATGCCATCTCTGCCTATTACATACAGATAATGGACTGTTGAAAGGGACTTGTGGATATTGGCATGTAGAAAAACTATATTCCCATAAATCTGTGGTTTTCAAGCATTTTACCTTCAGAGAACTTTTCCCACATAGGTTCATCCGCCACAGAACATCAGTACTTGCAAAATATTCTGGCGCATATTCTGTGAAACATCGTCCATTGACACTGGGTACCAGCTAGGCCACTTGAGCTTAACTACTGCCTTGCGCAATCTGGTTAGCAGGGCTCATTTCGAGGGGGAACGCGCCGGGACGCAGTTCCGGCAGTTCCCCAAAGAGGTCACATGTCAGGTGGCCCCGCCCACCAGATCGGAGGCCGGATCAGGCCTCTGACGGGTGGTGGATCACTCTCCCACTCAGCAGCGGCCCAATCCTGACCATTTTGGGCCCCTTTTCGGCCATTTTCAGCCCCTTTTTGCCATTTTGGGCCCAATTTAGGCCCTGAGTGGCCAGGATTGGGTCCAAAACAGCCAGGATAGGTAATAGCAGGGGGTGTGGTATATGCAAATCAGTTATGCCAATGACACACTTCTGGTGATGGCACAGGGCGTGGCATATGCTAATGAGTTATTCTAATGAGTTATGCTAATAATTTCCTCCAGCTCTTTTTCTACTAAATGACCCCTGCTGGTTAGTACCATCTGCAGTAGACCCAAATATTCTCCTGTGGCAGCATATCACAAGGGAAGTTCTGTTACAGTTTCCAGCTGTCTTTCAAGGAAGTTTGTTCAGCATTACTGAACTTCACATTGAGGAATCCCTGCTTAAATTTCTCTGTGATTATAATGTTCTCCAGAATTTAGTTTGAAAACTAATGTTGATGAGCCAAAATGGGAGTTGGTAGGTTTGTGACCATTTTCAGATACATACTCACATACACATGTGCGCTAACACATGAAACTGCCTTATACTGAGTCAGACCATTGGTCCATCAAGATTAGTATTATTTACTCAGAATGGCAGCAGCTCTCCAAGGTCTCAGGTAGAGGTCTTTCATATCACCTGCTGATTGGTTCTTTTTAACTGTAGATGCCAGGGATTGAACCTAGAACATTCTGCATGTCAAGCAGATGCTCTATCATTGAGCCACAGCCCCTCACACACATACGCATGTGACTCTCCCTATTTTTAGAGGGTGTGGAAGAATGTGAAAATGTGCACAAGGTGGGAGAGAGACTGTTGTCAGTCTGAAACAGGAAACTGGCAGTCTCTTTTTCCACACATGGCAGGCAATCAATGAAACTTTGGGTGAAATAAAGGAACAGAGGGACAATCAGCCCTGTCACTGAATCAGCGGGCAACACAGCTTGTCCTTCTCCTTCAAGGCAATGCAAAGCATTTGTTTACACTCAGTGATTAGAGTGAATTCACATTTGGTTGGCTATGGGGCAGTACGATGTCACTGATGGATTATATCAGGGGTCCCCAACCTTTTTGAGCCTATGGGCACATTTAGAATTCTGGCACAGTATGGTGGGCGCAGCCACAAAATGGCTGACACAAAATGGCTGCTGCAGGAGGTGCAGCCAGTCACAAAATGGCTGCCACAGCTTACCTTCAGTCACACAGTTAAGATCCTTGAGCTGTGGAAGCCACTTCTGTCAAAGCAATCTGCACAGCCAATCAAATCTCCAATGGCCAATCAGAAACCATGCTTGGTAAAAGCTGCACCAGGTTCCATCCACTTTCTAAAAATACTTGGCAGGCATCAGGAATAGGGTTGCCAGGTACCCCTTGCCTCTGCACACATGCCCTGGAACCAGAAGTGGAGCCAGAAGTGACGTCACCATGCCGGCTGTGCGAGCATTCCTGCATTCTGCATAGGGCCGATTTGGCCCATTTGGGGCCCAAATCAGCTCCAAACGAAGTGCAGAAATGCTCCCGTGGGCAGCACAACAATGTCACTTCTGGACGTGACATCGTCGTGCCAGTTGGGAGTGCACGCACAGCGCGCACGCTCCTGAGGTGCCTGTCAGTGGCAGGCAACGTCCAGGAGCATGTTCCCTGTCACTGATTGCTAGGTGATCAGTGGACAAGGGGGAAAATCCTTGGGAGTTTGCCTGCCACCAGCAGGCACCTGGGAAGCCTAATCAGGAAAGGTGTTGGCGGGTGCAGCAGTGCCCATGGGCACCACACTGGGGAACCCTGGATAATATGATCTTTGACTGGCTGAGATTGCATAGTGAAGGAGAAGAAGCTGTAGCCATAAATAGGGTCAGCATAGCTGCAAACTGGAAAAACTAAGCAGCAAATATGCCCCCTCCCCCAATATGCCCCCTCCCACCCAAGACATTATTCAGAGCTAGGGAACATTTGTGGACCATTTCAGCCCTTGGAAAGCACACTTTTCACCCCAAAAATATTCAGCTGTGAAAATTTGGCACAGTATAAGTGATAACTTCTTTTGTGAACAGGCAGAAGTAGAGGAGTTATATATAAGCTGTGGTGTTTACGTTTGTTTAAAATACATCTAAAGTAGTTCATATTTAAAATATCAGGCAATGTTGAGACCCCATTGCCAACTGTAGGTCCCCTAAATTTGCAACTTATTAACTCTTCTGCTCCCTGACATATCTCAGTTTTTTTTCTTTTCAAGTTCAAAGCCAAGCATTGCTTAATTTCAGTGATTAGCCTGACAAGTCCTAAAATGAATGAATTTTTTCCAGGAGTAAGAGGAGAAATTGCGGGTGGGGTGTGTGTGTGTGTTTTCAGATTAGAAGTTAAACTGACTTTCAAGGTTGGAAATCCTAGATTTGGATGTCTATTTTTGCTCTTATCTATTTGTACAGCGCATGTAATTTTGAATGGCTTTGTTGGCTCAGATGAACGCTTAAGTGCCACAGCCTGGTAAATAATTAACCTAAGACCAACTTTTCATTGAAGTACGAAACTTGTGTCTGGGATGAACAAACCGCTGGACAGGGCTCACATGATTGAATACTCCTCCGTAGGGGGGAAAAACCCATCATGGAAAACTAGCATGATAGGACTAGACTAGAACTCATCAAAATAATAAAATATGCTATTCTGTGCTGAGGAATTTATTCCAAGCATGTGAGCCTTCAGTTGCACTGGTACAACTTAGACACAGATAAACCATTTCAGCAGGCTGCATTGTAATTTCTTTGGACGTGGTACAAATCTGCTACATGCCCCTCCCCAACATACTTGACCACATCCCATATATAATTTTATGAGTCACAAGAGGAAAAAAACTTTTTGTATTTATAGATGATATTATGATGACAGGCTTGCAGCATAAGTAATTAAAATCTATCTATCCCTATGGTTGGGCCCTATTTTTATTTAACAGTTTCTTTCTTTCTTTCTTTCTTTCTTTCTTTCTTTCTTTCTTTCTTTCTTTCTTTCTTTCTTTCTTTCTTTCTTTCTTTCTTTCTTTCTTTCTTTCTTTCTAAAAGTGGACAGGCGTTTTTTATTTTAAAATAAAAGTATCCATTAGACTCTGTTGTCCCGCAAGCCCGCTCCTCTTTCCTTATCCTTGCCTTGAACATTACTGGTGCAGTAAGCTCACTAGGAAATAATTCTGTTCTGTCACAATTCTGTGCAGTGTCTTGTACAAGGAGAAAGAATATCACTAGTCACAAGTGTTACCAGCAGTTAGTAGAGTTACAGATGATATCCAGTAGGAGCTGAACTCCCACACAATCATATCAAGATCCCATGCAACAAATAACTATCAAATAAATTTATTGGGCAAAACTCAGCATTTAGAAAGTCTTCAGGTCTAGGGCTCTCTGTGGATAGGCTGTGCCTTTTCAAAATGGTGGTGGGGTTTCAAATGACTTAGGGTGCAATCCTAAGGTCGCTTACCTGGGAGTAAGCCCCATTGAATAAGATGGAACTTACTTCTGAGTTGACCTGCTTAGGATTGCTCCCTCAATGTTCCTCTGCCTCTGCACCTAGAAAATTAGCATGTCAGGGACAAGGTTAAACTAGCACTCTTTCCCCTAACATCTAGGTTTCTATGGGAGGGGGTTGTATGCAGCAGCTTCCAACTATATGGCTCCTCTACTGCTATATAAAGCAGTGCAGCCTAGGTAAAGGTTGACCACCTCAATGAGATCTACGCCAACAGACCGATTTACATGTTGTATGCAGTCCCCCATTTTTTTTCCTGATTGTGATTTTACCCAGAATGCAGCTACAGAGCCTGCAATCTAAAGGGCGAGGGGGGCCAGGAGGAGGGGCTGTTTAATTCTTCTCCCTCGTGCCCTTTCTCAGCCATCAGGCTGCTTTTATTGCTGTTGTGGAAGATTTACACTTTCCCCTTTTCGAGGAGAAAAGACTTATTGGCTTGGATCCGCTGGAGAATTTCCACAAACAGAAGAAGGGGAAAAGTTTTATCTGATTCCTCCTCCCACTGCAGACCTTCAGCTCCTCCTTCCGTTGTCTGTTTATACCCTGCTTTTCTTTCCATTGCCTTACAATACAAAAAAGACAGTTGAAAAAACAAACAAGGAGGGAGCCTTCTGAACACAGAACAGGTTTTCCTCTCTCTTTTTGTGCTAGCAGATCCTTCTCTAGCTCTGGATTATGGCCCTTGGGTCCCCCAGAAGAAGCATTTGGGGGGCATTGGGTCTGCAGTGGTAATGAGGAGGTGAGAAAGTCACACACCATAGACAACTTCCTTCCGCCAGCAGAAATTACCAGTGGATCCATTCCTAAGCTTTCTATATAATGCTGGGAAAGGTATCGTACATCTATAATCTTTCTGTAGCTAGAACTTTTGAAAACATTTGTGATGTGAAATTTCATAATGTGGCTGTTGTAAATTGCCTCTCTTCCATTGCACCAATCTCTCCCCCTTTAAATGGCAGCTACCACAGCTACATTATATTTTTAAATGACCTAAGAGTCACTTACAAAAAAGAACAGAACAGCAAAAAGCAGCCACTTTGCATGCCAAACACCTTGCTAAGTCTCTTTTATCCTAAAGAGACACAAACTGAGGCCATGGCATGTAGAATTGGTTAGATCACTTAAGTCTGTGGAATGCATTTCTACCGTTGGCATCCTGCCGGTTGGTGTTTCTGATAGCGGGCCTTCATTTTCTCTTGGCCATTGTTGTTATGTCTATTTCCTCTGCTGGTGAACCTTTAATCTCTTTGGATTAGAAAGGTTGCCATCCCTATCAGCAGTTCTCAACCTTGAACTTCAGCAAACATGCAACCAAAAGAGGCAGAAGCACAGGCTCTCTGCTCAGTTTCAGAGCAAGTGGCACAGAGGTTCCTCAGTGTACAATCAGTAATCAGTTTCCTGAGTGTCCTCAGGACAAACAAAGAACCAAAGGACACTTTGGCAAGTGCAAAATTGTCCATGACGAAGACGGTGGTTGAGACTTTTCAGCTGGTAAGGGCTCCTCTCTGCAAAACCTCTTCTGCTTTATTTTAAAATGATCAGTTAAGAATGTTGTAGCATCGTTCCAAAACCTTTCCTGTACTCTGTGTGTGTGCTTTCCTCTAGGCAATATTGTGTGCTTTCCTCTGGGCAACACTGATGTTTCTGGGAAAAGAACAATTTGTCCAGCATCCCTTTCTCTTCCTTCTTTCTTCATTGAGCATATTGAATCCAACCATGCGGACTCAGAGTAATTCTATGATTGCCCAAAATGTGTATCGGGGAGCATTTGTCTCCTGTGGTTGTTCTAGTATAACTTTTCTAACATTCAGAAGAGGCTACCATCAGATACTTGGTATTTGAACTAACAGAGGTAGTTCATAAACTAAGTTGGTATATCCTTAATCTTTAATTTCCATTTTGATCATGTGAGATGGCTCCTCGGTGCTTAATTGAATGTGAAGAAAATAGATGTATATAGTTACTGTAGGGACTGCCAACTTCTGTTTGGACCCTGGGAATAAGTGATATTATACTTTGCATAGACAGCAAAATTCAAAGTAATGCCTGAAACAGCCCATGAGTTGTGCTCAGGGCTGGTGATGGCAGTGGCGAAGTGGGAGGTAACTGACAGGGCCCATAGTTTCTGTTGGGGCCCACTGCTACTGACTCCGTACTCACACATCTCTTCTGATGCCTCCACTCATACTCTTCCTTTGCCTGCTTGTGAGTGCTTTGTCACCTCTGTTCCCAGGGCATGTAGGTGGTACATTCCTGGTGGCCAAGGCAGTGACACTCTTAGCTGCTCCCACTACCATCAAGGAAAAGTCAGGCAGGCAGGGTGGGCAGCTGTGACTGCAGGTGGTGGGAGAGCTTGCAAGTGGGCAAAAGAAGGAAACCCAGTCAGGTGGGGACACATGAGTGGGAGGGCAAGAATGGGAGCCCAGAAGTGGGCATAGGACAGCCCCTGAGCTCTCTACCCAGGGCTTCCCAAAACTGGGAACCAGCCCTGGCTTTGCTCATTGAAAAGACTTTCTTGGATCTTCATCGCACTTCACTCCATTCTCATCAGTGACACTGATATGCTTTCTCAATATTCTGCCAGCAACAGCTTTTCTCTTCTCATAGAAACAAGTATGAATAACACAGTAGCCCTGTTATGCTCAGTGACTATTGTGGGCATCAGAAAACTTCGGATTTCCAGTAGATCCTTTTCTATGCTGATCCAATAGATTGAAACATAAGAGAAGATCCATCCACTCCTTTTCCAGATACCAAAGCGTTCTTTATCTGCTTATCTTCATCACTGAAACTACTTATCTGCAAGTGTACCAACCGCTTCCCCATAACTTTTAAGAAAAGACCGTGGTGGAGTGTTTCATTTTTCAAGCATCAGAAAGGGTAACTCTCACTTTTAGTACAGCATTCCATGTGGGGGTCACCGTTTTTATACGCAGAAATGTTCCTTATCATCTACACAACAGGGAAAACAGGGAAATGTTTTTTTGGCATGTAGCATTGCACAAGCTAGAGTAAATTATGCTGAGTTAGATGGACCATTGGTTTGAATTGGTATAAGGCAGCTTCATATGTTCTTGTGGTGGTGGAAAGTGCCATCAAGTCACTTATGTCAACCTCATAGGGTTTTCAAAGTTAGAGACATTCAGAGGTGGCTTGCCATTGCCTGTCAACTGCATATCAACCCTGGACTTCCTCCGTGTATGCCACTTAAAGCACTTTTTCAATGTTAAATACCATTTTAAATGTGGGCAGGGAACATGACTGAGCGGTAGAGCACCTAACAAACATTGCCAAGCACCTCCAGGTAAAGGATCTCCAGTAATAGAGACAGAGAGAGATTTTTCTTTGGCTGAGACTTCAGAAAGCTGCTGCTGGGCAGGGAATACTGGGAGGGCTAGACCAACCACCTGACTCGGTATAAGGCATCTTTATATACATTTTCAGCAGTGGATTTCTGCTATGCTGCTGTTAAAAACAGTTTTTTCTCGTGAAGGTCTTCTGTTTTCTTTCATTCATCCTCCTCCACCTATCCTTCCCTCAGCTTCTTCTGTCTTCACCTCCTCTGTGCCGGAAAAAGAAAAGATGAGTGACATTTATAACATTACGCGTGATGTAGAGAGACCAAAGAAAAATGATCTTCCAGAGTGCTAAAACATGAATAGTAGAACGAAATTGAGGGGCAACAGATTCAGGTCAGCTAAAAGGAAATATGATTTTGAGCAACAGAATTCAATACTACAAAATGTTGCGTTGGCCAGTTAGGGTTGCCACCTTCCAGGTAGGGCTTGGGAATCTCCTGGAATTACAACTGATCTTTATATTACTGAGATCAGTGGAGAAAATGGCTGTTTTGGAGGGTGGACTCTGTAGCATTATACCTCTTCTCCCCTCTCCTCCCCAAACCCCATCTTCCCCCAGGTTCCACCTCCAAGTCTCCAGGAATTTCCCAACCCAAGGTTGGCAAGCGGCAGCCCTATGGCCAATTTAGATTACCTTTTTAAATGGTTACATAAATTCATGGTGAATTTGTCAATCTAGTCTATTTTATCATGCATACTTTATTTAGCCTCCATTTCTAAAATAAAATTTCCAAAGTGGCTTTTAGCAAAACAAAAAGTAGAAAGTACAATAAAATCTGAGTAAAGATATCAGTAGTTTAACAAATCAGCCAATAAATCATTAAAATAATAAAAACAACAGGCAACAACTAATAAAAGAAGTAGCAAATTAACGGAAAACTTGGGCAAATAACAGTACAATTCTAAACATAGTTATACCCTTCTAATTGCATTAAAGTCACTGAGTTTAGAGGGGTGTAACTCTGTTTAGGACTACACGGTAAAACAGTTTTAACTGTATTTTTAAAAACACACGAAGATGCCTGACCAAACATTCTGAGGTGTAGGTATTCCATAAATCTTTTAAACCTTAAAAAGGACCTACCTTGCCTAGCTTCTAAAGGCAGGAGCACCTGGAGAAAGGCCCTTGAAGAGGCTAAATGGAATGTTAGCTAAATGGAAACTCCATGTTTGAAGGATGTATACCTTTGAAGAGCAAGTACTGGGGGAAAGCAACAGGGGAGCGCTGTTGCCTTCATGCTGTTGTTAGTGCTGAACTAGGAACAGGGAGACTTGAGTTCGAATGTCTTCTTGACCATGAAGTTTGCTGGGCTTGCCATTCACTCTCTCAGACTAACCCTCCTTACAGGGTTGTTGAACATAAAATAGGGTTGCAAGAACCAGATATGCTACCTTGTGCTCCTTAGAAGAGGGGCAGGAAAAAAACACATTACTGTGTTTTTTATATTTCTTTTGCTCTTGCACACCAATCCAGTCTATCCAAAAGAAAGGCAGAATGTCCTTATGTTTGCATTTTGTAATACACGCAGCATGTCAGTAACATTCACAGAATCAGGTGGTCTAGGAATGACTTGGAAAGCACCACAATTCTCTTTACGTAAGGCTTTGGACAACTTCTCCATTTGTGTAATTAGAGGTCATGTACTAAGAGAACTGATTCTGTTCACCCTGCTATCTCTGGTCCTCTTAGCTATCAAAAAATGGAATACCAAAAGAAATGTAAATATTTATACTTTGTACTATATTTAGCTGCAGTTGGTCAATGTTTTAATGAGAAAGCCAATCAATGACATTCCTTTTTTAGGTCTGGAACATAACCACCTACTATAAATAGAAATCCAAGGTCTTTTGTTGGCTTAATTTAGGCACATCTTCAAAACAGCCCATAGGTACATAAAGGACCCGGATTAAGAGTGACAAAAGTGGGGCAGTTATTTAAATCCACATTCTAGAATTGCAGACAGTGGAGTAGATATACAGATTGCACCTAAGGCCATTGCCCTCTGCTTCTTTACTCATGCCTATCTGGAAACTCTGGCTTATAACTGTGAATGGCAAAGGAGGGCCCATATAGGCAAAGAAGTGTGGGGGAGACTTTCCCATTTTTGTGAGGCTTTAATTGAAGATAAATTACAGCTTGAGAAGGGCTGTTTCCACACGGCTCCCCGCTGCTCGTAACAACCCGGAATATTGCGAAAGAAACACGGAAGATCACGTGACATCGTGCAAATCTCGCGCGAGAAAACATGATCTTCCGTGTTTTTTTCACGATATTCCAGGTTGTTATGAGCAGCGGGGAGCCATGTGGAAACGGCCATACTGCGATTTATGTAGATGGAGCCTGGAGCGCAACGAGAATTACAGCTGATCCCCAAACTACACGTATCAGTTCCACTGGAGAAACTGTTTGCTTTGGAGGATGGAATCTATGGCATTATGGCACTGAGGTGTCTCCCCTCCACAAACCCTCCCCTTCCTCAGGCTCCACCCTCCAAATCTCCAGAAATATCCAATCCAGAGATGGCAATCCTGAATTTATCTTCTATTGTTGCAAGTTGTATTTGACTATATACCAAATAAAGAGGCTTTACCAGGCTGGAATATATTCTCTCTCTATCTCTGTGACTTGTAACAGCAGAATGTCTAAAATTTGTGGAATGAAAAGGTAAACACTGGATGCTACGTGTGTTATGTTCAGTTTTGTGTGATTCCTCTCAAGATTATACACTTCAAGGCCACGAGGTTTTAACTTGTCAGATTCAGTTACATTTATGTATTACATTAAAAATGATGAAATTATTTCAGCTTTACTCAGGGTTTAGTCTTTCTTATAAACCTTAAAGCACGGCCATACATTGGCTTGATTTCCAAAACACAGAGTAGAATTTGTTTCCATGTTATTTTAGCAATTCCGGAGGCAATCCCTTCTCTCTAGAGACACCCATTTTTATTCTTCTCCCTATGAAACTATACATCCCTGTAAGTCCAGGTATGATGAACAAAATGGATTTTATTTAGTGGAAAAACCCCTACATCTGTGCAAGTTCTCTGTCAGAAGTATTGTCTGAGAAACAGCTGAGATTAACAATCACTGCTGACATTTATTTCAAAGTACATCTAGCCATTAAGTCCAAACAACCTGAGAATAGAAGCATCAGTAGTTCAGAGAGAGACCTCTTAATATTGTGAAAACAATGTTTGACTTGAAATGGACCTTTTATAGTAAGAAATTTTTGTACAGACTTCATGAAAGACCTTATAAGAGGACTCTTCTGCACAACATACAGTGTTGTTATGATAAAGCATCACTTCATACCAGTAAACTATATAGAAAGGCCTTTTGCATTAGCTTGATGTGGAAAGGAAAGGAAAACCAGAGTATCTTTGCATCTTCCAAAGCATTTACTACTCTTCATTCAATTAAACAAGCATTACACTGAGAGTTTGGCCAATGGTTACAGGGCCCCGGGTTGCCTCTGTATTTGGAAACTTTTAACATCTCCCAATGAACAGCTGGGAGAAAATTCTTGCTCCACCAGCATTTATATATGGGTGGCCCTGCTTCTCAGCTGCAGTCACTCCCTAAGGATACTCCAGGAGTAACAGGTGTACTCATCATTTTAGGTCACTAGCTTTGGAGAGGGTGGTGTGATGTGAACAGGCTAGGGATTTCCAGGTCCCCTTACCTTCCCAGCAGGAGATGAGGGATCCAGCACTCATCTTTTTCTTTCCGGGAAGTGACATCATCGCACAGGCTCAGGAGCATGCGTGAGCTTTCACACCAGGCCGATTTGGGCCCCATGTGAAGCACAGGAGTGCTCCCAAGGCAGTGTGACAATGTCACTCCCAGGAATAACATGGTGGCGCTGCCCCAGGAGTGGCCCATGGAGGCCTGTTCCCCCGCCTTTCTCCCCAACTGGCCTGGTGAGTGGGGGGTGGAGATTAGGAGCGGGGGATTCCCCACCCCCAGCAGGGGAACAGCAACTCTAGAACAGCCTGACATAGACTGAATCCACACATACCGGCACAGCACTAAACTGCCGGAATGCCAGCATCTTCCTGGCACGATTTCTGATGTCATTGTACCACGATGCCGCTCTCGTGGTGTGATGACTTCAGAAATCGCGCCAGGAAGACACTGGCATTCCGGCAGTTTAGCGCTATGCCAGTACGTGTGGATTCAGCCATAATCAAGATATAGCAACAAATCCTGGTTTTTTATTATGTAAACAAGCCTCAGCATCATGCTCTCCCTTCCCCTTTTGTGCATGGCTCAATACTGAAACATTTCTACTCTTGCAGCCCCCCATAGTTTCTTGTTATATCCAAACCACAAACTATGGTTTGTCCTTCCCCCCAAACCAGCATTAAACTGTGTTCTGGAATCCTCATTTACGGGGTAGAGAACAAACCATTGTTTGTGCTTCAGAAGTAAATAAAATAAAATAAGCAGAAGGGAAAGATCTTTTTCAAGCAAGATCCAAACACCACAAAGTGGGGTTAGACCTGCGAGTAAATATGATTTTTTTCTGCGTATGCAAGCAATGCTCCACAATTCAGGATCTACAGTTGATCACTTTGTGTAGGGATTCAGCAGCCCCTGGAATGTCCTGGAGCCCATGAATAGGATATATAAACATTTAACTAGATTCTGGGGAAATGACTGCTAGATAGCTAGACAGTTGTTGGCATTTTGTTTTATATGTCAACAGGAAATCAAGGCCAGCGGTGATAGGTATGCAGCACAACGACCTAGCTCATGAGGACATCCAGAAACTTACATAATTCTAATAGGAACTTAACTGGGGACAAGAGCTAAAGGGACTGTTGAAATGTTAATACCTGCCTACGCCTTAGGCTTAAAAAATGTCAGAAATATTTTAAGAAAAAACGGAATAATTCCACCAAAAACAAATCTGCTCTGCATTTTGAAAAAAAATAGCAGAAGGGTATAAAATACACCCATTTGAGCAAAATGATCCCACATTCCTACTTTGTTGACTTGTGCCTCTTGTAGGTGGAGCAGATCTTGTCGGAATTCCGGCTACAGGAAGAAGATCTGAAGAAAGTCATGTATCGGATGCAGAGGGAAATGGACCGAGGGCTAAAGCTGGAGACCCACGAAGAGGCTTCTGTGAAGATGCTGCCCACCTATGTGCGCTCTACCCCCGAGGGCTCAGGTAACACATTACCCTATTGGGAATGTATGTCAGTGGGGAGGTGGGATCAGTGAATCTTCTATTTAATATCCTGACCCAATTATACAAGAGCAGTTCAAGACATTCTGGGGCCTGATTCTGAACATCTAGATTATGCCTCCAATAATAACATTTAATACTATGTAAGGCGCTGCCCTTTGATGACCCCTAAAAAGCTTCTGTGTCACCATTGGCCATATGACATGAGCTTTTCATACGACTTCCTCCATTGAAATGAACACGGATGGCCATTTTGAGCACAGAAATCCCCTGAGCTCATCTGATCGTTCGCTTCTTTATATATTAAAGTTATATTCGCCTCTAGTCACGTTGGTGGTATGTTCTTCCTATCTCGTATCTCCTTCATTACTTCTTGCAAAGGGATAGCTAATATATCTTCCAAACATTTGTAATAAGTTGCCATCAGTCTATCCGAGCCCAGTGCTTTTCCTACTTTTAATTTTTTGATGGCTGAATTAATCTCTTGTATTGTTATTACTTGAATCAAAATCTTTCTATGCTCATATATAAATCCTTTAATAAGTACCATTTTAAATATTATTTTAACTAGAGGTTGGCACAGACCGGAAAACAGACCAAAATTTTGCACGGACCGGGCCAGTTCGGCATTTGCAAACCGGCAGGTCGTGGGATGCCCATTTTCCATGGACCCACAGACTTTTTGCTGGTCCGTAGTCCATTAAAGCCTCCCGCTGCCACTGGCAAGCAGCGCCAGGAGTGCTTTAACATTTAAATCCCTTCCTTGCTCCAGCTGACTGGCAGGCTGGCAATCAGCTGGAGCGGCGGGGGGAGGGTTAGAGTGCTCCCTGCGGCTGGACTGACGAACCAATCGGTTTGCAAACCAGGGCTGGACTGTGAAAAGTTCGTGGTCCATGTCCGTGAAATGCCACAAACCCACGGCTCTTGGGTGAATAACCATAGACTTTTGGCTCTTCTGCTCCCATCAGGAATGGGACATTACATCAGTGGCTCCTGTGATGTCAGGGAACAATTTTATTTTTCATGCTGGAAGAGGAATCTCGATGGACAAAGCACAACATTTCTATGCTCGTCTGACCTTGTCAGCACCAACAGGGCTTAAAGAAGACTGAAAGAGCAGCATTCCACTCTGAGCCAAGCTACAAGTGACGAATTACACTTGCCTGGCAAGTGAACAGACTCACGTGTATTCCTCCCTGTTCACTTGCCATTCACTTGCTCTCCACTTGATCAAATGGAGCCCAAGTGAATGGCAAGTGAACAGGGAGGAATACACGTAAGTCTGTTCACTTGCCAGGCAAGTGTAATTCGTCACTTGTAGCTTGGCTCTCTGTCCTCCAGGAGGTGGTGTGTGCACATGAAGGGGCAACATGCTCAGCAGGGGGCCACTACATTATAATAAAGGCATTTATCATCATCATCATAATGCTTTGGTTGGGTTCTGGGGACTGTGTACTGGTATTTTGCCCAGATTGTTTTCCAGACATAAAGCTGACATGTCACATTCTGGTACTGCAGAAGTTGGAGACTTCCTATCTTTGGATCTTGGGGGCACCAATTTCCGAGTGATGTTGGTAAAAGTGGGAGAAGGTGAAGATGGGGAATGGAGTGTGAACACAAAGCACCAAATGTATTCCATCCCGGAAGATGCCATGACAGGAACAGCTGAAATGGTGAGTCCGATAGGTGAAATCAATCAAGTTAGGTGTGGTATACAAATTTTAGAAATTGAGATAAGCCTTGATCCTGGGGAGTGGGAGGTAAGATTATGATACACGGCATAAAATATTAGAATTGGACCTGGGTTCAAATCCCTACAGTTGTTTTTTCTTGGGTAAGATGTTCTTAGCCAGTTCCATAATAACTAAAGACTGGTTAATACAATGGGGTATAGTTTGATTCTACCAGAAAGTCTTATTCTTGCAATGTCTTCTTCACCGTCTGCTCTCTTTATCTACCCTGAATCTTCTGAAATAATTGGCTGAGCTTCTCTGATGTCACAATGGAGGTTTGCTTACACATCTGGGTGCTTTGGGGTTTATTGTTCTGAAGTCAGAGTAAGGCCTGGCTGGACTAGAATGGGGAGAAATCACAATTTGAATTCTGACCCATTAACAGCTTTTATTGAATTTAACCATTTTAGAATTGTCTGTATGTTAAAGGTGTTTAAAGGAAACCTTACTTGTAGGTGTCAATTGACTAGTACCCTCTCTGCTTGCGCAACAGGACTTTTAAATCCACTATGGGGACAACAGATACCCAAGACTTCTTAACAGATCCTTAACAGATTTACTGTATATGCCCCTCTTGCAGACCCAATAGAGTTTAATCCTCGGCAAGTTATATACTCCTTTATTGTGCATTTCTAATCTAAATGCTTGAATAACACCCAGTACTTTCAGATAAATGTGGTTGTACTGTATATGTATCCTACCTAGAAGAAAATGTCATTACTAGAGTTGGGCACAGATCAGAAAACAGACCAAAATTTAACACGGACCGGGCTGGTTCAGTGTTTGCGAACCGGCAGGTTGTGGGATGCTCGTTTTCCACGGACCCCATGGATTTTTTGCTGGTCTGTTGGTCCGTGATCTGTTAAAGCCTCCCCGCCCCGCTGGCAAGCGGTGCCGGGAGTGCTTTAACATTCAAATCCCCCCTTGCTCCAGCTGACTAGCAGCACGCAAACCGGCACTGGACTGTGAAAAGTTTGTGGTCTGTAGTCCATGAAACACCACGGCCCCACAGCCTGTGGGTTTTTCCCAGTCCGTGCCCACCTCTAGTCATGACTCTCTATTGGCCTCAAAATGATGATAATAGTAGACGTAGTTCAACAATGGAACCAGTGTCCAGGGTGGACCAGTGTCCTTTGCCTAAGCGTGGATGCATAAGGCTTATAAACCTTACTCATCTGTCTTCTAGGGGAGTTGTTTTTCCCTGTTGCAGAGAATTGTAGCTGACTGTATTGAGACACATACCACTCCTTTCATTCTGACATCCCAACAGCCACCAGCATCACAGAAATGTCTGCTTCCATTTTCATTATCATAACAAATGTGAAAGAGTGAAGGCATTATATGAGTTAACCCAACCTAGATGTAAAGTGCCATCTAGTGGAGACGCACAGATGCATCAAGTGTTTTCAGTCAGCATACTTAAATCAAGCCCCCCCCCCCCGCCCTGCTGCCTCCCTTCGTCAAGCCTGTTAATGAACTTCTGTTTACAAAGGGACTGAATGAAAACCACCATCATACCCTGGAGGGGAAAAGCTATCAGGCTTACTGCCTTCCATTTCTATATAGCTATTCAGGTATTCCATTTTTGGAAATGATTATGGTTTGATTCCAAGAGCCATGGATGGAGATGCAGCTTCTGACAGAAAGTCAAAAGAATGGCTAGAACTGGGCTCAGAAATTCTGCTCACTGGATTGTGGCTCTGATGTTAATGTTTTATGTAAAAGGCCATCTCTGCCCTGTTGTTCAGGTTGCCATCTTTTAAACTGGTCCCTGTGTTGACTCTTTAATATCAATTTGATCTGTAGCAATCATCAGGTGATGTTTTGTTCTATGGCACAAAAAGCTTCAACTGCCCATTTCTGCATATTAAACCTCTATGAAAGAGACAGGCCATTTTTTAACTGGCCAGTTGGTAACCTTACCTGCTGTGGCAGGTGGTTAATTAGGGGAGAGGGCTCAGACTGAAAGGCAATGTTTAGTAAAAAGCAATGGCTCCCCCTCCTTTCTTTTCTTCCCCAGCTCTTTGACTACATCTCAGAATGCATCTCTGACTTCCTAGATAAACACCAGATGAAGCACAAAAAGCTACCTCTGGGCTTTACGTTTTCCTTCCCGGTGAGGCATGAGGACCTTGACAAGGTGAGATTTGGAAACGCGACACACCCTCCCCATTACTATGTTCTGTGCTTTCTTTCCTGCAAGTGTGATTTGGCTGAGCTATTGAAACCTTATAACAGTCAATATGGGAGCGTGCACAGGGCCGCTCCACTGCAGCATCAGAACAATAAAGCAGCTCGAGTTAGAAGTAACGATTGGAAGAGAAACCACAAAAAAGTTAAATAAATCTAACAGACACTCAGAAAATGACCAGTTTCTCTGCACTACAGTGTTATCCCCAAACCCTAACATCTGGAAAGGGCTGCTGTGCTTGGTCCCATCCATAAATATCTCATGGCAGCCATTTAGCCTGCTCTTGTGTCCCAGTTAGCCTTCCCCATAACTCTGGTTTCCCCTAGTTTTAGTCTGAATCTCCAGTCAACACCTCTCCTGTCTGTTGGCAGACGGGAGTTTGTCATAGCCCAGCTTTGCCCAACAAAGGGCATCCCTGCAGTTAAATTAATGTGTGGCAAACTTGCAAACCATGACATGTGTGTATTAGTTATTGTATGTAATCACTCCAGATTGCACAGAGTGGTTTCCCATGTCTGTCTGCCTTCCCAACTACCATCTTGCTTTGTGCTTGCCTCCTAATTTCAGGATTAATTTCTCATGGGGGGTCAGTGTGGGGTTCCCTGCGGCTGAAGACTATGTGCATTTTGGAGCATTTTTTCCTGATCTTTTTTGTGTTCTGTTCCACAGGGGATCCTGCTGAATTGGACTAAAGGCTTCAAAGCATCAGGAGCTGAAGGGAACAACATTGTGGGGTTGCTGAGAGATGCTATCAAACGACGGGGGGTGAGATGAAAATAATTCATCTTTTCCCAGTGCATTTGTTCTTCTCAACTGTTTCAGTTTTGATACATCCACAAGATGTCCTTAAGTGCAACAAAGTCCATGTGAATGCTTCAGTGGCCCTTCAGGCCCCCCACAAGGAAACTGATTTCCCCCAGAAATGGACAAATGTTTTGGTATGGTGGCCATCTCTGGGTCTCCATCTCATTTTGAGGGCTCCATATTGGATACCAACTCTTCCTGCTTCCAGTATCAGCAGTCCTACATCACTTCCGGCTCACCTGTGTTTACATCCAGGCAACAGGTGGTGCTGGGGAGCCATCTATTGCAGGGAGAGACCCAGATGTAGTCCTTTTCCTGTCTCCTACTATTAATGGCCTTCGACCCTTGAGCTGTTTAACAATTATTTTACGAGCATGCTGATGCTACAATCTGGCATGCCAGTTCTGTGGAATTGTCAAGCAGCTCAAAGGCCTCAGTAGAAAATTGTTACATAGGCTAAGAAAAAGAGTTTGAGTAGAAAAGTCTTTGCCTTCAGATCCCCAGGCAGAGCTAAATAAAGGCCATGGCTGAGTGGCAGAGCATCTTCTTTACATGCAGAAGGTCTCAGTTCAGTCCCGGGCATCTCCAGTTAAAAGGATCTGGTAGTCAGTGATGCCAAAGACCTCACCTTGAGACCCTAGCAAGCTCCTGCCGGTCAGAGTCAATAACAATGACCTTTATAGATCAATGATATAAGGCACCTTCATGTATGTACAGATCTGCCCCAAGAGAGGAGAACTGTCTTCAGCCAGTTTGGTGTAGTGGTTAAGAGTGTGGGACTGTAATCTGGAGAACCGGGTTTGATTCCCCACTCCTCCACTTGAAGCCAGCTGGGTGACCTTGGGCTAGTCACAGCTCTCTGGAGCTGTCTCAGCCCCACCCACCTCACAGGGTGTTTTGCTGTGGGGATAATAATGACATACTTTGTAAACCACTCTGAGTGGGCATTAAGTTGTCCTGAAGGGCGGTATATAAATCGAATGTTGTAGTTGTTGTTGTTATCCATACCTAAGTTAGTTCTGACTTACATATGGAGATAATCTAGAAACGCTTTTGGAGTCTTATTGTACCCTTCACTTCCATCTTTGCCTCTCTGTTCTGTATGGTGTTTGGTGGAAAGGCCATCCTTAAAAGTCCATTGAAAGATAATGGAGAAGAAGCAACCCTCACTTTGTGTGAGGACAGGCAGGAAACAGCCAAAGAAGACAGCTCCCTATTTTCTAGCCATGGTTATTTGCTCTTCATTTCTTGTGTGTCCTGCAGAAACCTGCCTTGTACTGAGCTAGATTCCCTGATCCAACAACCCTGGTCTACCTTGTATGCCAAAGACTCTGCAAAAATCCTAGGCAAGGGTCTCTCCCAGCTCTGCTACTGGAGGTTCTTCTATATGCAGATGCCAAATTTATTTATTGTCTTTTATTTGTTGAATGTTTTACTTTTGCTTTTCAGCTAAAAATTAGCTCACAAAGCACATCACAGATCTTTAAAAGATAGTTATAAATGCTCAAGAGGTGCTCAAGAAAGCAATGAAGCCTGGGTCCAGGCACTGGGAAAGGTCATCTGGCTGTTGCCTCTTCTCCCTCTGGTTTTAGCAATGGCAGGTGGTAACCGAGAGCTTTCACCTGGAGTTGCATCCAGGCATGATGGAGGGGTGCTTGCTTTTTGCTTCCTCTTGTTCCTCTGTTGGTAAGAGGGCCTCTCAGTTACATTACGTATGGACCCTATGCATACAAGCATCTGCTAGTTCACCAAGTTACAGCCTCTCCCCAACAATCTCGAGCACCATCTCCAATTTATACACCCCCAAGAGTATTTGGCTATAATATTCTGTATTGTGTGTTCTCCTTATGCTCTTCCCTTTATTGGAACCTTTGGGATTGTAAAGCCTCTTTCCACCCTATTCAGGACTTTGAGATGGACGTGGTAGCAATGGTCAATGACACAGTGGCAACCATGGTGTCCTGCTATTATGAAGATCATCAATGTGAAGTGGGCATGATCGTAGGTAAGGCTCTAATCTTACACACTTTGGAAGCCGCTCCTGCTGTAAACTTGATTGCCAATCCTTGTTTATCAATATCGGGAATAATGTGGCATTATTAGATTATCTCTGAGAGTGATATTATCTGACTGCCTAGAGCGGAAAAAGATTAGCTGCCCAGTGCTAGTGTCGTTCAAAAGAGAATTCTTGCTGATTCATACTGGATGCTGGTTAATAGAGTCTTGGAGTCAGCGTGAACTGAATGAGGCTCTTGGCGTTCTAGTTCAGAGCAACACAAATTGAGGGGTTTTTTTGTAAGGGGAACAGGTGGGGAGGAGCTGTGCTGATAGGCATCCAGAATAAGGGTTGATACTGTTGTTTATCTGAGGAAGAGTAATATTGTGTGTGATACTATGGTAGCAGGTTGCGAGGGAAGATTAAAAACAAAAACGAAAAAACCAGTCAAGTGCTTAATGTGGTCAGAGTGTTACCTAGAGTTCTGGGAAGAGATTCGTATAGCTACTGACATTCTCAAACACTGCCCTTATCAACACAAGCTGCTGTGCTTTCATTATGCACAATACTGATTCCTACCATTAGAAGATTTTAAAAATAGATAGAAATATGCTGTAGGCATAAATGGCTTTGCTTTTGGTTGATTAATTACCAGGTAAGGCACAATGGATTTGTACACAAAGAGGAGACATTTTTAAGCTAGTCCCTTCAGCAGGGTCTCCATAAAATGTACAATATCATCTTAAGCATTTTTTCTCACATTAACAACATTTACATGATGCAGTACAAATGATATGCATGAAGTTTAAATGCACATTTAATGCCACATGTGGAAAGGATCTTTCCATACTTTTTATTATTCAGAGATGTCCAAAATGTTGCAAGCCCTATCTCCACATGGGGATGGATCAGTTCTGCATCAGTCGAGGGGATGGTGGTGGAGAAGTTTGCCGATTTCCCCCCTCTGTGGTAGACTTCTTTTTCCTCTCCTCGAGCTGTTACTGGGTGTCTTCTGGGGGTATATCGGCTGCAGCAAGAAGGAGGAGGGGGAGAATTTGTGCTCTACTGACAGAAATCCCTTCTTTCAGTGGAGATATTCATCAGGACCCAAGTCAAAACCTGCACAGTATCTGTTTATGAAGCTAGTATTAAATGTGGATTGTTTCGGGTGTTTGTCTGTAGTAGTAGAACAAAATGCAAACCCATTAGCACAAACACAATTCTCCACGGTCAAAGGCAGAGGCCCTTTAGACTTGTTTATAAGGGCTGATGGACCGTCATTCTAATTGTATCTCACAAAATGAGCTTTGACTCACAAATCTTATACCCTGGAAAATTCTCTTGGTCTTTAAGGTGCTGCTGGACTCCAGTTTTGCTCTATTTACTCTATGGAGTAAATCATGCCACATCTCTTGACTTGTGCAATGACAGTCAATGAAACAGCACATGACAGAAGGAGGACAAAATGATGATGGACAGTCTATCTTGATAACCTGGGTTAGACCGCTCAGATCTGTTCTGCTAACAGTGGTACTCCTTGCTCCAGAACAAGGTTGCAAGAAGCACTTCTGCCTTGCACCAGAAGGAAGTGCCACAGTTAGCAGAACTGAACATATTCATGGGATCCAACTCATTGACCTTAAAGCTTGGCGGCTGAAAACAGGTGCGGCCCAAATGCCCAGAGAATGGAAAGAACTGACTTTCAACAGTGTCCCAAGGGTTGTGGATAATGCAGCTCCGTGTCATGATGTCATGCCATTTTTCTGTCTCATTGGGTATCTTGATCACAGGGAGCTCAAGAGGTGGTAGAAAAGAAATCACTCTAGAAAAGACAGAGTTCCATTTCTTGCCAGATACAAAAATGGGACACATTTTAGCTAGACTGGCTTAAAGAAGGGGTAGGGTTTTGTAACTTGGCATTCATCTGCTAACGATGGTGTGAATCCATTGGTCATATCCATTGTATTCCAAATTGCACTGGCTGGATAGGCTGAGTTTGAACTACTTTCGTGTGTTGCTTAAAGCCCATAGGGTTTTCTAGGTTTGCTAGAAGTTCACTGTCTAGCAGAGGAGCAATGACTGAATATGGCGAATCGCTCTGTGTTTCCTCCCTACCAGGCACCGGTTGTAATGCTTGCTACATGGAAGAGTTGCAGAATGTAGAGCTGGTGGAAGGGGACGAGGGCCGGATGTGCGTAAACACGGAATGGGGAGCTTTTGGAGCATCTGGAGAGCTGGATGAGTTCCTTTTGGAATATGATCGAGTGGTGGACGAGACCTCCCTTAACCCCGGTCAGCAGCTGTAAGGAATACAACAGAATAAAGTTAACATCACTGCTTATTGCTTTTTCCTGGGCTTCTCCCTGTTGACCAAAGAGACGGCAGGAGGACACTTCAGGATACTCCCATCCTCAGCCAGGCATGAATCTTCTTAAGATAGGGCAGTTCCCTCGGAGAGGACCCATCTTGATTAGTGCTAATGCTGAGAACAAGCATGGTGGTCAATTGACACGCCTTGCAAACCCTGGAAAATCTCTAGGGCTGAGAGCATGAATGGAATCCAGGGCTGAGATCTGCATTTCATTTCATCTCTTCTGTCCCAGAGATAATGACTTACTCAGCACCAAGATCTGAGCAAAATTGGCTCAGAGGAACATGCTTCCTAGATGTGAAATGCTCTGTAGTGTAATCAGCTAATACTCTCCTGTACACATTGGCTGCTGAGAAAATGTGCAAAGTCCAGCAAAAGAGGGAGGGTGGTTGGTTGTTTTTCCCCCTGCAGCTCAGATCAAATAGCCTCTGTTGTCCAGCAATCAATCTTGATTTGTGAGACTGTTGGTAAAACAGCTCACGATGATTCCAGCAAGCAAACTCTGCCCCTGACAGAACACGCACACAATGAAATCAAATATACTTTTTATATGTTCCTATTGAGTTTCACGTGTACATAGATATACACTTTGCATGCACATTTCTTTGTAATACTAAAAACTAATTCCTACCTTCTCACGCCCACCCTACCCCTCTTCTTAGGTATGAGAAGATCATAGGTGGGAAGTACATGGGAGAGATTGTGCGGTTAGTGCTGCTAAAACTGGTCAATGAAAATTTGCTCTTCAATGGAGAAACTTCAGAGAAGCTCAAAACCAGAGGATCCTTTGAAACTCGTTTTATCTCACAGATTGAAAGGTAATGCATTTCTTTAAGGATCTATATACCTCTTTCCCCTCGTTCCGTTTCTGCCTTGTCCTCTTAGCCACTTCCTGCCCCCAGCTCTTCCCTGATGTACCAGAAGTCAAACCTCTGGAGCATTTTGACTTTGCTATTATTAGATGTCCTGTTTAGGGAATCCAAAGTTCCTTATCTTATGCTCTTGTCATTTAGGCTGTTGTGGTGTAGTGGTAAGTGCAGCAGTGAAGAGATCTGGGTTCAGATCCCCACCCAGCCATGAAGCTCACTCTGTGGCTTTGGGCCAGTCCTCTCTCTATATATATCTTTGAGCCTAATCCTGTTGTAAGGGCAGAGGGCAGAATCATGTACATGGCTGCCCTGAATGCTGTAGAGGAAGGGGGGGGAATGTAACAGGTAAGCCAAAGGAGGCAGTCTCTCAATTGTGCAATGTGGTATGTCTGTACAAATGAATTTGTAACCAATATGGCTCTGTTGTAGGGGACTAGGAATCACTAACAGGATTCTCAGCAAACTCACTTGGCATCTTCTCCGGAGGGAAGCCATGAGAGTTCCTCATAACCAGTTGATCATTGCAGTCATTGGACATAGAGATGCAGCCTGCATACCTCAAGACCATTTAATTGGTATTAATGTCTCTGCCCAGCAAGAGAGTTTGAATGAGAATTTTTTAGGCATTGGCAGCAGTAGGTGAAGGACTGTTAACGTTGTGAGTCCATCCCTTACTGTTCCATGTGTTCCAGTCAATGTAAGCTTTGTGGATGAGTCTGTTCTTTGGAATGATGCTGTCAATCATGTTGCTGAAGTTTCCTTTGAAGTTTTATGCAAGTCAGCATTCATCTAGAAGAGCTGGGCTTTTTTTCTGGGAAAAAAGGTGGTGGAACTCAGGACCGCACAATGACATCACTTTGGGTCAGCTGGAACAAGGGGGGAGTTTTTTAAAGTTTAAATCTCCCTCAGCGAAAATGGTCACATGGCCGGTGGCCCCGCCCCCTGATCTCTGCCAGGCGTGGAGGGCAATCTAAACTCCCTTCTGTCTGGAGATCAGGGGGCGGGGCCACCGGCCATGTGACCATTTTCAAGAGGTGCCGGAACTCTGTTCCACCGTGTTCCGGCTGAAAAAAACTCCCGTAGAAGAGTATTTTGATTTGATTAGCCATTTGGGAAAGAGTGAGGTGTAAAAATCTGGATGGACCAGATGAAGGCACTCACGGTCACAGACCATTAATTACCTATCTGGATAACAATTTATTACCTATCTCGGTCTGTATGATGTACCCATTGTTGTGCCTGGGCTTTCTTCTCAATTTTGCACAAATAGGTACAGCAATAATTATGTAAGGGAAAAGCAGCAATGAAAAAAAATCAATATTCTCAGTGTAATCTGTCACCTTTGAGCCACTAATACACAGCCAGCGAGAATTAGCTAGGGTGCCTGCAGAGAAAAAGCAACTGGTTTGTACCAGCCTAGACAATGAACAGCTGTAACTATGGAATTTTCCCCTTGGAGCACTTGTGTGCAGTCTGTAGACACATACCAGCATGCTGGGAATCTCAATTTTGTACTTGAAGGAAAGAACAATTCTAGTTCTTCTGGTTGCTGAGACAGCTGGGACAACAAAAGGAAAGCCGGACCTTAACAAGTGGGAAATGATGCCTCAAATAACAGACTCTGAGTCTCTCTACATGTTACTAAGTACCTAGGGACACTCAAGTGCAGGATTGTATGTTTAGTCCTCAATTCACGTGCAAGCTGTTCTTGCTCAGTGCATGGAAATACTGCTTTCACAGGAGCTCCCTTTGTGTGGTGGCATCTGCAAGTAATTCCGGAGGGCAAAGCACCAATTCTGCTCTGTTTTTGCTGTGAGAACAAGTACTGTAGGCTCCTTTGAATTGCCAATTTGCATTTTTCTGAGTTGTGAGAAAATGTCAAGATCTGCATTTCAATGAATGGCTGTAGGAGAAACTGGGACACTTTTAGCAGTTGAGGAGGCACTGACATGAAACATGTTAATGTACTCACAGGGAGCAATTTGAAGTGTGACTTGCGAGCGAGTGCTTGGAAAGTTGGAAGGGGAACACGTGAAATGAGGTTCACTTGAGCATCCCTAGGTACTTAGTAACATGTGGAGAGACTCTCTGTCTCAAAAGCATGCCTGGGTTATGGTGGCCACATAGAAAAAACATAGTTGATATTCATGAACAATAATGAAGTTCATGAAAAATGGCTCATTGCATGTATGAGTGGGCTTTCTTTGCCCCATATATGGGTAAAGAAAAGGGTTGCCATCCTCCAGGCGGTGGCTGGAGAGCTCTCAGAATTACTGCTGATCTCCAGGCCACAGAGATCAGTTCTACTGGCTGCTACGGAAGGTAGACTCTATGGTATTATACACTGCTAAGGTCCCTTGCCTCCCAAACTCTGCTATTCCCAGGCTCCACCTATCCCCAAATCCCCAGGAATGTTCCAATTTGGAGCTGGTGATTCTGTCAAAGAAAAAAACCTGTGGTCATATGATAAAAACTGGCCAATACACGTGGTGAATTGCTGCATATAAACATGGTAACCAGCACCATGTTGAGCCATTTAAAGGCACTCCATCATGGCTGCCGTAACATGGGCAGACAATTTCCAGTCTCCTGTCACAGATCACATCAGCGTCTGCTCCATATAAGCCATGTTTTTTGCAAATGTTATGTAACATTCTTTTAACATAACTGTGATGAATTTTCCAGTGAGGCATAGGCTGATAATCAAGTCAGCCACCATCACCATAACATGGTTGAGAATACTTAAACGTGTTGTTTCCAGTGACCCTGGAGATCGCAAGCAGATCTACAACATCCTGACTTCCTTTGGGCTGAGGTCTTCAGTAACGGACTGTGACATTGTTCGTATGGTGTGCGAGAGCGTTTCCACACGGGCCGCGAAGATGTGTTCAGCTGGACTGGCTGGTGTCATTAATCGTATGAGGAAGAGTAGGAGTGAGGAGACATTGAAGATCACAGTGGGTGTTGATGGCTCTGTCTACAAGCTCCACCCCAGGTGAGGCCTCCATAATACCCTTGGTATCGAGTGAGTGGAGAATGGTTCATCAATCATTTAACTACTAAGAGCTTTAAACATCTCGAAGGGAAATCTCGTAACAGTTGTGGAGGGTTTTTTGTTTGTTTATTATTTGGGGCAGGGCTTTTTTCTGGGAAAAGAGGTGGTGGAACTCAGTGATGGAACTCAGGGCCACACAATGATGTCACTTTGGGTCAGTTGGAACAAGGGGGGAGTTTTTAAAAGTTTAAATCACCCTTGGCGAAAATGGTCACATTGGCCAGTAGCCCATCCCCTGATCTCCAGACAGAGGGAAATTTAGATTGCCCTCTGTGCCGCTGCGCAGAGGGCAATCTAAACTCCCCTGCTGGATAATTTAGGGACAGTTCCAATTTTACAAGAAGGTATTCTCCGTAGTAAAGAAGACTGGCCGTTTCCATACTACCTTAAAAAAGCAGCAGGCTCCCGAAACGCTGGCTGCTTCCTCACGCAATGTTTTCTTTAAAACTGATGCAGGGCGTTTTTTCAGCTCATATCTCCCGAAGAAGCCACCAGTGTCCAGGAGCCTGCCACTATTTTAAGGTAGTATGGAAATGGCCACTGTAGTAAGACAGTAGTAAGAGTGTGGCTCAGTACAGACAGCGCCTGAAACAATGGTTTAATTAAATAACTAGGGTTAGTGTGGTTGTCTGAATATTGGTCATTCCACTAACTATGAAGAGCAAGATCTGAGACCAGTAGTAGCTTAAAGACCCAAAAGGTTTCCAGGTACAAGCTTTAGAGAGTCAAAGCTCCCTTCGTCAGTTACTAACTATGGTTATTTAGACCAAAACTGTGTGTGATCTCAACGGCGGCTGGCAGCGGAACACCAGCTGCAAGTTGCCTGTGAGAACTCGATGCTGAGGATTCAGATCAGGGAGAGGAGGGGCTCCAACCTTTCCCCTGTGCCATTTTCCTCACCCCAAACCTTCCAAGGGGCCCAGTGAGGGTTCAGATCATGAAAGCATACAGTGCACATGCAGCCCCCTGGGGTCATTTGGGGCTGGGAAACAGGTAAAGGCTGGAGTTCCACCTCCACCCCACAGCATGGTCCTAATCCCAATCACACTCCATGGCACTTAAGAATTCCCATAGGGTAGTTGCAGCTGTCACATGTCTGCAAGAGCCGGTGGCAATGCTGTGCTGAATGTAATGCTTCGTTTGGGCCCTACGAGCTGTCAAGACAGGACCTAAAACTATGGTTTGAAGCGGTATCCCATTTTCACAATCTTTACACAATCCATGTCAAGTGCTGTAGGGTTTTCAAGGCAAGAGACAAGCAGAGGTGGTTTGCCAGTGCCTGCTTCTGCGTAGCGGCTCTAGTCTGGACTTCCTTGGGGGTCTCCCATCCAAGTCTTAACCAGGGTCGACCCTGCTTAGCTCTTTTGAGATCTGACAAGGTTGGGCTAGCCTCAGCCATCCTAGGCATTGTTTAAACAACAACAATGCCATGGTTTCCCATTATGTCTGAACTGAGGCCATTCACTTAGAGATCTTAGCTGTTGCAAGGGTTGTGATCGTCATCATTTGAAAGATGCAACAAAGATCACATGATTGTTGCCACTCTGGCCTGTACACTCCCTCCCACAGGTTACGTTCCTCCCATGAATTTAACTATAGGGACAAATCCAACCATGATCCTACCATAACATTTATTTATTGAATACATTTTTATCCTTCCTTTCCTCCAGGAAGGTCAGCTCTGCACACATTGCTCTCCCCCCTTCCATTTTATTGTTACAACAACCCTATGAGGTAGGTTAGGCTGAAAGAGAAAGAGAGCCCAGCCCAGGGTCTTTTAGCATCCTTCCTGGCAGGGTGGAAATATAAACATAGTTCTGCCAGATAACACTTTACCCACTGCACCGTGCTAGATCTCACATGTTAACCTAAGACAAAATTAAACATAAACACACAAATATCTGTTAAACTCTGATGATTTTTCTAAGCACAACATAGCTTTTGAGATTTTCAGCAATGAGGATGGGAAGAGGAGAGGAAGAGTGAGTTAGATTCTTCCCCTGCCCTCTGTATTTTCACTGCAGTCACCTCCCCAGCTGCTTTCCTTCCAAGGGGTTCCAGATATGTGTACCTTTGCAAACTGCGTCCAGAACCCTGTGGAGGTAAAAGCATCTGGAGGGAGGGAGTTGCGGAAAAGTGGCAAGGTTAATCTTGCTTGTGTTTGCATGCAACATTTAGGTTGGCCTTTTCCCAAGCAGTTTAAAGGGATTGCTGGAGAGAGCAGGAGAGCAGGAGGGATTTGCTGGTGTTTATCTTGAGCTTTGCCAAATAGGATCATCTTTCATTCATCAGCATCGTGCTGTGCTAAAAGCAAAGTTCATGCTGCTATACAGGAGATGACGGACAATAGCAGGAAGAGGAAACTCCCTGAGTCTGTGCTTGATGCCTGCGGTAAAGTGAAAGCAGCCACTCCATAAAGTGGGTTCTTGGACGCTGCTCAGGACACGTCCACATGGCAACTGTCCACCCTGTTGGTAGAATGCTATGTAGAATGATACCAGAAGAAACATGGGGAAAGTTGCTTAAAGAATGAGTATGATCCAACCAGATTTAGTCACATAATTAAAAAAAAAACTTTTAAAAAGTTTGGCTGCAGAACGTCTCAGGTTCAGTCCTCAGTATCTCTGGTTAAAAGCATCAGGCAATCGGTTTATGTAAAAGACCTGAGACCCTAGAGAACTGCTGCCAGTCAAAGCAGATAATACTCATCTTGATAGACCACGGGTCTGACAGCTTTGTGTGTGTGTCTATGTTACTAGAAGAGTATGTGATTTGCTTTGATCTGCAGAAAATATCATGGGTTTAAGGACAGCTGTACTTAACATTTTTTTTTATAATTGCTAGTTCTTAAACTTTTAAAACAGGATTCTTGTATTTTAGTCTTTTAAATTGTATGAGCCATCCCAAGTCTTGCTTCTTTGGCAGAAGAGACAGTTTTGTGTAGTGGTTAAGAGTGGTAGGACTCTAATCTGGAGAACCGAGTTTGATTCCTCACTTCTCCACTTGAAGGAAGCTGGGTGACCTTGGGTCAGTCACAGTGCTCACAGAGCTCTCAGCTCCACCCATCTCACAGGGTGATTGTTGTGAGGATAATAATAACATAGTTTGTAAACAGCTCTGAGTGGATGTGAAGTTGTCCTGAAGGGCGGTATATAAATCAACGATGATGATGATGATTACATGTTCAAAACAAATATAGATTAGTTACCATCGTTTGCTTTGGGTATCAAATTCTTATAATGATGTGGGAGGATATGTGATATTGGACTCTACATGGGCAGTGATAGAGTCAGATGGCCTCAGGGTGCTGGTTTGTCCAGTTGTGAGGGGTATCCTTCAGCTTGTCCAGTCTGAGGATGTGGACAGACACATTGCAGTAATCTAATTTAGATGTCACCAGGGCATGCACCCATCCACTCCAGTCATCTTCGGAGGCCCTGCTTCAGCTGCCCCCATCATCTGAGAGCAGACAGGTGGCAACCTGAGAAAGGGCCTTCTCAGTTGTGGTGCCAAAACTTTGGAACTCCCTCCCCAGAGAGAGCTGTCTGTCTTCCTCTATCGTTGTCTTCCACCAGGGGTGAAGACTTCTTTACAGTTACCCTCAGTAACTGTTATTGACCCTCCTCCGTGATGGTGTTGTTGTGTGTGATTGTCTGTATGTTTTTATTGAATTGTTTATTTTATATATACTTTATTTTAAATGTGATTTTAAAGTTTTGATGTTCGCTCACTGCCTTGGCAACCCTATTTGGGTAGAAAGGAAGCATAGAAATTATGCAGGTCCTGATTTGGATAGCCCAAGCAAGCCCATCAGATCTTGGAAGCTAAGATGGGTTGGCCTTAATTAGTCATTGGATGGGAGACCTCTGAAGAACACCGGGGTTGGTATGCAGAGGCAGACAATGGCAAACCTCCTCTAGTCTCTTACCTTGAAAACCCCAGGAGGGGGAGCCATAAATTGCGTATGGTTTGACAGCAGTGACCAACAATAAATGTGGTGTAGTGGTTAGAATGACAGACTAGGATCTGCGAGACTGAATCCCCACTCTGCCATGGAAGCTTGTTGGGTGGCCTTGGGCCAGTTTTGTGTAGTGGTTAAGAGCAGCAGGGCGCTAATCTAGATAACCGGATTTGATTCTCCACTCCTCTGCTTGAAGCCAGCTGGGTGACCTTGGGTCAGTCACAGCTCTCTTGGAGCTCTCTCAGCCTCGTCCACCTCACAGGGTGATTGTTGTGAGGATAACACATTTTGTAAACTGCACTGAGGGGGTGTTAAGTTGTCCTGATGGGCGATATATAAATCAAATGTTGTTATTCTCTCAGCATAATCTACCTCACAGAGCTGTTGTGAGGATACAGTGGAAGAGGAGAGACCCATGGTGTAAGCCATTTTGGGTCCCCATTGGGAGAACAGTGGAGTATAAATATCTACTGTATTTTCTGAGTCTGCTCCAAAATACGGAAGAATATCAGTAATTTACTCTTAAAAGTACACAAGCAAAGGAAATTACTGATGTGGGAGTAAGCTACTGTTGCTTGAAAATGATGGCACAAAATAGCAAATCCGCAGGCCTTTTCTTTTCTCCCCTTTTTCTTTTCTTCAGCTTCAAAGATCGGTTCCATGCAACCGTCAGACAACTTACACCTGGCTGTGACATCTCTTTCCTGCAGTCAGAGGAAGGCAGCGGGAGGGGAGCGGCTCTCATCTCTGCTGTTGCGTGTAAAATGGCCTGTATGATGGGCCAGTGAAGAATCGCTGGCAAAGGACCATTGAAAGGGAAGCCAATCCACTTGGACAGTGCCTCCGTCTGGTGTCAGGCTGAGAGGAGAAACAGCAGAGGGAAGGTTTCTCTCAGTGGGCGGGGGGAGATAGAGTGATACTGGGCTCCTCCAAAGCCCCCCTAACCTCTACCTGTAGACAACACAGCAACCAAGCCAATTGCAGCCTCTCCTTTCTGTTCTTAAAAATTTCTCCACTATTGCAAGGTCTGGAGTTTCCGAGTATGCAATAAACAATTTCACATAGTCTGAGTGTAGGGTGGGGTTGATGGCTGAGAAGGGAATGAACATGCCCCCCCTTTTTCTGGTATGCTCAAAAAGAAGGATTCTGAGCTAAACTATATCCAGTTGGCTCGATCAATTAGATGCTATTTCTCCCTCAACAAATCAGGTTCTGGGGGAATTCATATTTTGTGCCTATCAGTAATTGTTGGCAGAATGATCAGCTGTGGCAGGGAAGGACTCTGAGCAGACTTCCTTAATTTCCTTCTAGTTTCCAGGATTTTGATGTTTTCACCAGCTATTCCTTAAATTCTTTCGGTGAACGTAAGTCCACTCCAAACATCCTCTCAAGCAAAAGCTGATATGGTTCACCTCTGATAAATGCCAAACTCTCTAAATTTTGGTACCCCACACAAAACAAAGCTTACATCTTCGTTTACATATTGCCTCCTATTCAATTGGTCAATCAGGACAATCTATAGATTGTGTAAGAATCGATTCTCATTAGTAATATGGTCTCGGACTAGGGAGCAGGCAAAAAGCATGAAACTGTTAGCTAGAGCAGTAATCCCCAACATGCTGGCAGAGGGTACAACGGAGCCTGCCAATGTGTTTTGTGGCACCCACATTCTTCTTTCCCAAAGCAAAGAACCAGTCCTGGCTTATCTCCATCTCAGTGGAGCAGGTAATGCTTCAGAAGAGCTCAGGAGGCATAATCCGATTTGTCTATAGAGAGTACCCATTTGTAACAGATATCTCCCACATAGGAGGGCACTAATCATAGAACATCCCAATATTTTATGACTGGCCCAGCTCCCATGGCAGCCATTTTGTGGTTGGCTGCATGCCCCCCCTCCCCCAGCAGCAGTGTTCTCAAAGTTCCAAGTGTGTCCCCAGGCTCAACAAGGTTGGGGGTCCCTGACCTAGATCTGCTGGACATTCTTCACTCTTGCTTGATTCCACATCAGTTTTTTTAATGCTAGAAGATGGGAAATACACCACAGAGCTCCCTGAAGAAATCCAATTTCTGATCTCAGTCAGTAGACCTAAGAAGAGCCACCAAAGACTGGTCCATGTGTTAAACAGTGAGATAATGAAAAGGGGCCTCTTCACTGTGGCAAACAACTTCTCTGTGGTAAGGAGAATGGAGTGCATTTATCTTCCTAGGAGGCTCACACACATCTGGACTCTGGAGTGCTCTGTGGCCCCATCATTTCTCTGCATACAGATCACACAATAATAAATCACATGACCTGCATAACGCGTGAATGTGTCGCTGTTATTAGAGCCCCAAGTGGTGACTGAATCCTGCCATTTCGAGATGGGGTGTATACTGAGTGAATTTGGTTCTCCTGAGAAGGATATGTTGTCCTTAAAAGGCTGAGTGGAAGGTGATTTTGAGGATGCTCCGCACTGAGGCCTCGGAAAAGATGTCTCCTTTCTGATGTTGCATTTCTACAGGCTTTTCAGATAACATAGCTCAAAAATTATTACTTGTTTACTTTGGTTGATTCAAATGCCTTTCTGAAGACAGTGCTTCTGTTGCAGGGAAGCTGTATTTCCTAGCAGTTGTGCCATAATATTTTGCCGTTAGCGAGTGTATCCATTGCTATAGCAAGTGTCATGTGGAATGTGGTTGCCCAAGTGTCACTGGCACCTATTGGACAATGCCTGTGATATCATCAGTGAGGAGCAACACGACCCTTATGCCCTGTGATCTTTTATCATAGGCCTAATTTCTTGTTTATTATATTTTTGAATTTTTAGAAGCTGAGCATTCCTTCTGCTCTACCCCAATCAAGTGTGGAGGCTCTAAAAACTAATGGGAGCAACATTTAGTAAGTTTGCTTACACCCATGCCTAATTTACTTTTAATTTTTAAAAATTTTGTTTATTCCTTTGAAAGGTGTGTCACTGAAGTACTCGTTTTGAATTATTTAAAGAAAAAGACACAACAAGGCAAGGTTTGCCAACCTCCAGATGGGGGCTGGAGTTACAGAGGTCAGCCCCCCGGGAGAACACAGCAGCTTCAAAGGACAGACTCTACAGTAAGCCATCCAGTTTAGGAGAAATGGAAGTCCCTCCTCAGGTAATGCCCCCAAATTTCCCAAGCCAGAGTTGGCAAACCTAAACAAGGCAGTTCCCCTTGTAGCAAGGCTGTCTAGCATCCATTTATATCTGGACTGGCCCAATTGTGTTTGAATCAGGAACAACAGAAGACAAAAAAAGCAGTTGCAATGCAGTTATCATTGGACTAAATCATAAAGAATTTCCTTGGGCTACATATGCAGCAAAATAAGCTTGTAGACTGTTAGATGGTAGAATGCACTGTGCCATACTGCAAGGAGAAGATGCATGAATGTTCCCTCTTGTTTTAAACCCTCAGCAATTTTTTTTAAAAAACCCTAAGAAACTAGCACATTCAGGGAGAAAAGTTCTACCTGACCCTCTTCCTGCTCTGCTAGTTTTCTAGTTGCAGGGAGGTGGGTTTTTTTGAACATTGAATAGAAACAAACACACCCCATTACAGTTTGAAGTGATCGAGGCCACTTTGCCATCTCATGACTCTGCCAACTCATTCCCATTGCATTTTACTCTAGCTACAGTGGCGCACACTTGAGTTTAGAATAGATCCGTACAAGCATTGACCTTTTTCTGACATTGGATTTTGGCACTTCAACAGCATGTCACACAAGTGCACAGTACACATGATCCTCCAAATGTGCATGGTTGTCATTGTATGAATGAAGCAGCACGTGGCTTTTCCATGCATGTCCAGCTTCAGTATGCACAAGTGGAGATTTTTAGGGAACTCCTCTGCATGCCAAAAAAAGTCATGCTGTATCCTAGTCCAACAAAATGGTGACTGCAGGTATTTGGAGTACTTCTCATGTATACTCCTGTTACATGCAATTGAAATGCCAAAACTAAATATCTGAAAAAAGCTTAGGAAAGGGTCCCATACCTGTCTATTTCCCAGCAATGTGATGCATACGTAGCAAAATGGTGGAAGGTGACGTTTGCACACAAAAAAAGTGCACAGTTCTGTTTGTAAAATGTAACATCTGCCTCGTGACAAGTTTCATCTTTCAGAATCCTGATTTCAGGTCATAGTGTTATTTGACTGACATCCTTCCTACTGCAATAATGTCTTTTTTCTCCGTCTCCTGCCATCCTGCGGGATCATTTTGTATTAAAAAATATTAAGAATAAAAAAACTTTAAAAATATATTGTACAACTTTGCTGTGCCTTATTCTAAGCCAAGCCTTGCTACAGTTTTGAAGTATAACATGCTGCACCTACAGTGTAAGAAATAAATAAGGTTCGCCTAGATGCAAAGCAAAATATGTTGCTATAGAAACCGGTACACAAAATTAAGCAGTGGACAGAATGATGCAGAAGATAAAAACAAAGGTTGCCTCAACACAGCTGCAATTCCCCATTGTGCAGTCACTGCTGCTCTAAATGCAGAGGCATTCACACTGCAGCAATGGCGCACTCACACAGGAGGATGCTACATACTTTTCTCAATCATCTCCCCCATTATTCCCCCCCCTGTCACATGTCACTGCAAAGCTTTCTGCAAACTCCTAAAAAATCAGTAGTTCTTATATAGGTATGTCATTATAATGCTATAGTGAAGGCAGAGAAAGGGAAGCAGTGCGGGGATGACATCAGCAAAATGGCGCTGATGTGCATGAGGAATTTCAAGAATCTGTATCTTCCCATTCATATAGCATATAAAACCCACTTGGACTGCAATCTTTCAGGAAAGGTCGTACCAAAACAAATGAAACTCTAGAAAGTGGATGAATGGAGGACAATGTTGTGCGGATGCTTAACTCCCCCCCCCCCTCCCCAGCTGCAGTCTGACAGCCACCCTGGCTAATCAGAAGCCACTCTGCATTCATGGAGCTTGGGTACCATATGCGGGGCCAGGGCTATTTTTCAGGGGGAACGCGGTGGAACGGAGCTCCAGAATCTCTTGAAAATGGTTACATGGCTGGTGGCCCCACCCCCTGATTTCCCCTGATCACTGGAGCGGCACGGAGGGCAATCTAAACTCCCCTCTGTCTGGAGATCAGGGGGCGGGGCCACCAGTCATGTGACCATTTTCTCCGAGGGCAACCCTGAGTTCCACCACCTCTTTTCCCAGAAAAAAAGCCCTGTGTGGGGCGATTCTGTTTTAATCTTGCACTGTGCTGGCAGGCTAGTTCCCAAGATACACACTGGATTTGAATCCAAGTCTGGATTTGAATCTAAGTCTCCCCAGCTCAACAACTGAGCCACTTGGATTTGAATCCAAGTCTCTGCAGCCCAACAACTGAGCCACAACATGGCACTGGCTCTAAATTCACCCCTCATGTTTTGAAGGAGCTGCTTTGCAATAAAGAGAATCTGCTATAGGTAAACATACAATTTGTTTTGATGATTCCTGTTTAAATATTTGTTTTCTTCATATCTTGGATGGTATCCACAGCTGCTGCTTCCACCAATAAAAAGTCTTTGCATTAAAAAAGGAATAAAATCTTTATGGAGCAAGAGGCAGTAAAAGAGCTGGAAAAATACCCATGAATATAAATTGTAAGATCCAGTCTGTATCGTACTAACATATGCACATATAGACATTATTTGTTTATTTATTTATTTATTTATTTCAAGTTTCTATTCCGCCCTCCCCGTGAGCGGGATCAGGGCGGATAACAACATATTAAAATACAATAAAAAATTCATCTACATTAAAACATTAAAACAACAGTGTATTAACACACATTTAAAACAGGATGGGTTAGATACTATTTTTCCATTTCTGTTCTAATTCTGGGTGAGATCCAGCTCCTGTGTCTAATATTTGTAGGAAATGAAGAATTCGGATGAATGTAACTTCTCCTAACATCCTGCTGCCATAACAGGAAGAGTTACAGCAGCTAAAATGATCAATAGATTCTCCTTTGCAAACACACAAAAGCCTTGACCCACTATCAAATGGCAGCAACAAATGTCCTGTCATTTGCAAAGAACTGCATTTATTTGAAATTCAGTATTGTTGCTAAATGCATACAGCAAATCCCAGATTAATTCCACCCAGCCATATATTCTCTGTAGTGCAGACAGATCAGGCTTCAAAAAATATCACAGATATCCAAACTATGATGTGCATTCTCTGAAGTTCAATGGAACTGATGTTCAAAAGAAAAAGGATTCCATGGCCGATTCCACACCACCTAGTTTTAGCGCCAGTTTTTTGCTGCTGCAGCGCTACACATTCCTCTGTTCACACGTTTTTTTAAAAAAATCATAATGGTATCGCTACGGCGCCGCAGCAGACCACCACGATTTCATCGCGCTATGAGCTCATTACATCATCCAGCCCCTAAAGCATCACCAAGCCCCACCCCTCGTCTCCGAGGTTCCCCCCGCACTTAAAGAAAAAAAAAAGGAACAGGATGGTTTCACGAGGAGCCATGATGAGAAATCCAACAATCCTCCTACTACCAACAGAGAGAAAAATTCCGCTGATCTACTATTAAAAATCAGTTCAAATTTGCCCGCCTAAACGGGACCAATCACTGCAAACTGTCGATGGTGGGAGGATAATGAGCCAATCGCAGCCAATTAACGGGGTGTCGTTTCGATAGGACAGGATAGTATCTTGTCGATATACTGACCAATTGAAGATTTTTTTTAAAAAAAAAAAGGTCACAAGGCTTTTCACAGCCAAACCACACACCCCTCCCATTCATTGCGGGTTTTATTGAGGGGATGTGATCGTGGCATCGCGCAAGAGAAATGGGAGTCAGAAGGTGATGTGGACAGGCAGCTGGATATTGCGCCCTCACATGTGACGCAAACATTCCGAAAAAAACACGGGAGGTAAGGTGGTGTGGAATCGGCCCATATCTCTTCTATGTACTTATAATACGTCACAATGACAGATGTTTCCTTTCTGGTAACAGGGAAGCTGCCTAGCCAGAGGAAGAGGGATGGTGATCAAACATGCATGGTACTGGGGCCATAAGAAATAGGAGGAGGGTCACAACAACAGAATTAGGCACATCTAAGAGCCAAGCTACAAGTGACGCCTTACACAGGTTGGACACTTGTCAGCTTCCCTCAAGTTTTGATGGGAAATGTAGGCGTCCTGGTTTTACAGCTTGGCTCTCCATTACAGCTGCAAGACCAGGATGCCTACATTTCCCATCAAAACTTGAGGGAAGCTGACAAGTGTCCAACCTGTGTCAGGCGTCACTTGTAGCTTGGCTCTTAGAGTCTCTCTACATGAGACATCTTACATGGGGACGCTCAAGTGTAGGGAGACACAATCTTAGTCGGGAAGCATAGTTTAAAAAGACAGCTGGCGGAGATCGCTCCTCAGAGGGTTTGTTAATTTCATCTTCGCCTCTCTAGGGGCAGTCAATTTGAAATTATTTGAAACTGAAATGTCCCTAGCAATGCATGTGTAGCCACAGTGGGAGAACCAGTGTAAGATCTTTCGCATGAGCATCTCCGTGTAAGACGTCTTGTGTAGAGAAACTCTGGCAATTGACTTCACTCAGTCAATTGACTTGAAAGGAGCTCTGGGTGCCTAACTGCACAGAGGTACCAGACTGCTGGAATGTACCTTATTTCTATGAAATATGGTGCAGTACATTCCCAATTTCAGTAGGTATAGGCCGGGTTAGTGCAGAAACATCAACCAATGGCGGTTCTGATTCTGACAATACTTCTGTACAGAGAAGGATAAGACAAAGGTCAGTCTGGAATGGACAGTTCAAACTAGGGAAGGGAGCTTCCTCCATCGACAAAGCCTGGAATGCGGTCCTATCACCCAGGCCTTTCTCGCTCTTACAGTATCAAAAAGGACTGCCAATTTTGGCTCTCTCCCGCTGCCCTGTTCCTGATTTAGCTCACCAAGAGATAACATGAGGGATATAGCCTGAGCCCACAGCTGACACCATCCAGTTCTTTGTTCTACGGGACTTCCAAGATGGTGAGTACTTTTCCCCTCTGCTTTTTTCCTCTACAGCAGGGAGCAGTAGTTCTACCTTCATGCAAGGAAATAAACATTGGAGATTGGGAAAGATTTCAGACCAGGCGCTGATTGGGAACGATCCCTTTTAACTAAGGGGGGCAACTTTGGGGACGCAGGGGCGACTTTTCCCATAGCTTGTTCTTGTCCTAGTGTAGCTGCATTCCAGCTTTCTTTCCTGTTGTTAATTTCACTTCCACTGAACAATGATCAGTCATTTAAAACTGGCATCAATTAAAATAAATAAACATGAGCTTGTATTTCAGTTCTGGGGGAAGTAATCATCCCAAAGGTTATGTGATGTCCCAGCTATGTCACGCCTTCCAAAGGTTTTCTAATTAATACATATGACTGTTTATTTACATATTTGACCAGAGTCCTTGAAGCAGCGTACTATTTTTGTACAGTGCAACAAATTTCATTTCAAGGTGGTGGTGGGGAACCTCTCGAAATCTTAACAAACAAAACATAAAATAAATGAACCCAAGAAACTAGATGGGGGTGGGGAGAAAGGAGACCAGATTGAAAAACAGAATGTTGTACTATTGAACAAACACCCCCCCCCCCCCCCGAAACAAAAACCAAACAGGCAAAAAACCTCCCACATACGAAGAACATTTAGTTCCTGTGACAAGAGGGAGAAGTAACAACGGAGCCATTCCAGTAGCAAACTTCATCTACCTCCCTCTCCTGGCTCTCGGCCACAGAACTAACACAATAATTGCAAGTGCTATCTAAATCGAGCTATACCAATCTCAGCCCACTCACTGACTTCAATGGACTTAAAAGGGTGTAACTCTGATTTGGATCACGTCGTGACTCGTGAGTATAGCTGCTCCACGATTTTAATGAATGGGATTTTTAGAATTATTATGTGAAGAAATTATGAGGCAAACTGAATTTGTATTTATATATATTTATATATATATATTTATATATTTATCCTGTTTTTATCCCCCAAGGAGCTACAAGGATTTCCACTCACTTATTTTATTCATACAATAACCCTGTGTGGTAGGTTAGGCAGAGAGAGAGAGTATGACTGGCCCAAGGTCACTCACAGTGCAATCCTAAACAGAGTTACTCCAGTCTAAGTCCACATGGACTTAATTTATAACCACTGCACCACAATGGCTCTCAACCAGTAATGGAGATCATCTAGCGACTGCACTTACTTTGAGTGTCCCAACCAATTCATTTGGGTATCGGCTTTCACTAATTTTCTAATGCGCATTTAATAATTTCAGCATTCTGACCAGGCTAGTATTTTAGTGGTGGAAAACAGGGTGATATTTAAAATATACTAGAGATAGAACATCAATTTCTTAACCCGCAGAATTATTTTTAATCAATCAAGAAAAGATAAACTATATTGACATTAATGAAGATCAAACGTAAAACAAAGATCTTTTCATAACTGCTCTTGTACAAGATGAACAATCAGTTCAGAACTGACTTGTTTTGCTAAATATCTGTTCCAGATGTAACAGATGGTTGCAATTTTTATTTGCCTGTTCAGATATTGTTTATTAATATTCAGATATAATTTATGAATAGACAGTCCTGTTCAATGGCGGGATCTGATTATCTCCCTGGATCTTACCTCCACAAATCTGTCTATTGTCCTTTTAAACTAGTGGCCATCACAGCCTGCCCGTGGCAGTAAATTCCATTTAAGAGATGAAATATTTTGTTTTGTCTGTCCCAAATTTACTGCTTAGCAGCATCATTGGGCCCCCTGGGGGAAGGAAAAAAGAGTAAAAATGACCAAATAAATAAAATCACTGCATATATTTAAGTTCAAATTATTTTGAGAGAGGAAGGAAAGTTATTCTGCTTTGTCTCTTTTTGGGCTCTTATCTAGAATGGAAAACTTCTTTGAGGCTCTGGTTTGACTGTGCCAGCTCATAACAGGTGCTCCTGGATTGATAAGATTCCTTTCATTTTGACTAGCTGGGACCCACTTTGAATCTCCGGTGCCTTAATCATGACTTTTCCCCCCTAGGCCAGCAGAAAAGCTGGGACTCGAAGCAAAGCAGCTGCAAAACGTCAACAGAGAGGCTCCTCCAATGTCTTCTCCATGTTTGAGCAATCACAGATCCAGGAGTTCAAAGAGGTGAGGGAGGCCAGGCCTCAGGCCTGGTTTCAAGCAGAAAGCTGGCATCCACTTAGTGCTTTCAATGAAACTGAACTCTTAGATGTCATTTACACAGACAGCAGTACATTCTTTTTAAAATGAGAGCTAATGGAAGCCTTTCAGCCTAAAAATGTACGATGTCTCCTGCTGGATCAGTGTGGAGGTCCATCCAGTCACGCAACCTGTGACAAGGTTGCCAGCCTCCAGGTGGTAGCTGGAAATCTCCGAGAATTACAACTGTCTCCAAGCAACAGAGATCGGTTCCCCTGGAGAAAATGGCTGATATGAAGGGTTCTCTATGGCATTATAAGGCCCCTCCCCTCCTTAAACCCTGCCCTCTCCAGGCTCCACCCCCCCCAATCTCCAGGAATTTCCCAACATGGACCTGGCAACCCTATCTGTACCACAGTGGCCAGCCAGGAAGCCCTGCCCTGGAGATTTAACAAACAGGGCACAGAGGCCAAGGCCTCTACTGTTGTTGCCTCCTGGGATTTGTATTCAGTGGTTTGTTTGTTTATTTAATATCCCACCTTTCTCCCCAATGGGGGCCCCAAGTGGCTTACATGGTTCTCTTTGGCTCCGTTTTTTCCTCACAACAACCCTAGGCTGAGAGTGTGTGACTGACTCAAGGTCACCAGGCAAGCCTCCATGGCAGAACCTGCACTTCCTAGATCTTAGAGCCAATCGGAGAGCCAAGCTGCAAGACCAGGATGCCTACATTTCCCATCAAAACTTGAGAGAAGCTGACAAGTGTCCAACTAGTGTCAGGCGTCACTTGTAGTTTGGCTCCAAGTCTGACATTCTAACCACTACACTACACTGGCTCAGAAATTTATTGCCCCTGGAAGAGGAAATTTTAATCATTAGGGCTCGTATCTATCCCTAGACCTATCCTCCATGAATCTAATTCCGTTGTAAAGCCCCCTACATTTGAAAGCCATCTATGTATTGGCCATCACCACATCCACTGGCAGGGAATACAACCATTTACTTACCTGTTAAGTGAAGAATTATGTGTGTCCATCAGCCTGGAAGCTCTCTGTTATGTTCCAGAATCAAAAGTTCTATCTTTCAGCACTACAAGCAGGGGGGTGACCTTTGGTACAGGAAAGACATATGGTGACATCACCATATATTTTTTTAAAAAACATTGGAATTTGTTCTTAGACCTGATTTAACCATGACACTGGTGGGCCTGAAGAACTTACCCATATGATGTTGTATGAGCCCAACAACTTGTTTAAATGGACCCCCGGCTCCTGCGCATGCAATGTTAGCATCCCAGAGATCCATCAACACAAGTGGGTGTTATGCAAGTGTGCTAATATGCAAATACAGTAGTCCTGTTTAAATAAAACATTAGACATGTGCAATGTCACAGGGGTAAGTTCTTCTTGCTCATCTGCAACCATTTAGATTTTTGCCCATCTGCTCATTTCAATCTGGTCCTAGATGTTGCAGAGGAACATGGAGGAAGGTTAGACAGAAGAGAAGCAAAACTGGGTTACACATGTGGGTCAATCCCCCCCCATAATTTAATGATCCAAGATGTGTGTGTGTGGGGGGGGTTCTCCAATACTTTAATGGCAGAGGTGGGTGGGGGGGAAACCCTTGCAATCCCATGTGGTAAAGGCTGTTCTATAAGTAATGGTGATACCAGAGGCTGATAGAAACTGGCCCCATTGAGAAACGTGCTGACCTGAAAAGGCAGCATTCAACAGCAACGGAATTTCAAAGGAGACTGCAATGGGAAATTGCTGCATTAGAATTCATCAACAGCCTGACAGTATTAGAATAGATGCCATATAGCACTATTGCAACTACTGATTTAAAAAAAAAAAAAAACCTTAAAAATTATTCTGTTGGCATGGCAGGAAAAAAATAGGAAAATGGCTCTTGCGAGTTACTGACCCTGAGGCAATAGTGCTGATGTGAGCGGGAACTCTGTGGGAGAGAAATATGTACCATTCCTTCCAAAAGGCTTGATAAAGTGCTTTTTCTTTTCAAAAATATCAATGTTAAGTAGGGTTGCCAGCCCTCAAGTAGGAAATTTCTGGAGATTTGGGGGCGGGGGTGGAACCTGGAGAGGGCAGGGTTTGGGACCTCCATATGGCACAATACCTTTGAGTTCACCCTCCAAAGCAACCATTTTCTCCAGGGGAAGTAATATATGTTGCCTGAAGATCAGTTGTAATTCCTGAAGATTTGCAGCCACTACCTGGAGTTTGGCAACCCTAGGTTAAGCTCATTTGGGAAAAAGCCTTTGAAGGATGGAGAAACCTGGAAATAGTACAGTTACAGCAAGATGTCCTGTAGAAGCTCCATAATCATCCCTGACTGGAAGTCAAGGACTGATAGATTTATAATGAACGGCTTCTTTCTTTCCACTCTGAGGAGATAACATCAGGGCAGGAGATAACGAATTCCTGGGGTAGGTAGGATGGGGACATATTTGTGTGTGTTTGTGTACCTATGTGCACACGTGCATGCATCACTATCATTGTGACACAAAGGAATAGAACTCCAAATAGTATGTTTCTCTTTCCCCAAGGCATTCAGCTGCATTGATCAGAACCGTGATGGCATTATCAGCAAATCAGACTTGAAAGAGACCTATGGCCAACTTGGTGAGTGATTCCAGTTGTTAGGGAGTGGTGATCTGTACAAATTCAGAGGTTTCTTCAACATCACATAATTAGCTGCTACAAGGGGAAAACAGTTTCAGGTGGGTAGCTGTGTTGGTCTATACTAGAAGAGCAAGAGTCTGGCCCAGTAGCACCTTAAAGATCAACTAGCTTCCCGGGGTATGACTTCAAGAGTCAAAGCTCCCTTTGTCCAATAAGAAAAACAGTGTCAGGTACAAATGCCATAGTATGGAATATTCAGGGTCTAACTAGATGAAAATACATCGGCATTGTTTTTTATTTTATTTTTATTTTATTAAATTTATATTCCGCTCTCCCTGCAAGCAGGCTCAGAGTAGATCACAAAAAGCAATAAATAAATAAAACATGATAGCTAACTTTAAACATCAGTCAATAAAATCTGTGTAAGACCGTTGGACACCTATTTCGCATCCACTAGACATTGAACAAATCCATGGGGCAGAGTGTCCAGCTACCAGATGAAAACAGTCTGGGGGGAACAACATCTCCACCCTAGCAGGAGGCTGGTTTAGTGGCCCACCCACCTCAACCAACATATGCCTGGTGGAACATGTCTGTCTTGCCGCCTTGGTAGAAAGATAATAAATGTGAATGGGCCCCGGTTTCCACAGAGATTTCCACCAGGTTGGTGCCAGGGCTGAAAAAGGCCTGGCTCTGGTAAAGGCATGGTGAACCTCCAGGGACCACCAGTAGATGTTTGTCTGCCGAATGGAGCAGCTTCTGGGGAACATATGGTAAGAGGCAGTCCCCCAGGTCCACATTAATTTTATCCTTGCTTCCAGTGTAATAATTCTACTACACCTGTTACCAAAACAGATCAAACTTTACTGCAACCAAGGTAAGGCCTGGTCTAGGCCATAACCAGCCACAGTCAACAACCAACATAGCAAGTGAAAATTGAATCTAAAGCAAAGGATTTTCGTTAAAATACCTGTAGAATACAATAAAGGGACACCACCAAATTCACAACTCCCCAGGATATAACAATATGATTATGTAGCCTGATTAATACTTTCAAATTGCCATGCCCACACACACACACACACCAGAAAAGCAGAATGGAATCCTTTCAATAACTGAAATTGTAAGGATGGCATTGGCATACTGGCTATACTGGTGATTTTGCCCATGATGTACACAGCAGTTTGGGCTGCAGTGCACTGTGAACAGCACAAGATTCCATAGTAACAGAGCAGTCTTTGTACTGAATTCAGATGGTTTCTTTTGCCTATCACAAGCAATGTAAAGGGCTTCACCCATATGGAAAAGGAATTTCATTGGGTACCTGTTTTCTCTATAGGTAAAATGAATGTGAAGGATGAGGAGCTGGAAGAGATGCTGAAGGAAGGGAAAGGACCAATTAATTTCACAGTCTTTTTAACTCTCTTTGGAGAAAAACTGAATGGTGAGTTAGTGCCACCCTGGTCTTCAGTAGACAAGGTCCTTATTTTCAAGTATCTGTTCACAGTAAATTTCTGTGTGACTACTGGTGTCAACATTCTTCACAGTTCAGCACCTTAGTGCCTCTAACAGTTAAGTCTGTGAGTGAGTAGATGAATGCATCTCCATGCTAGTGCACACGTGTGTAAATGCCATGTGCGTGAACATTTAAGCACAATGCACAGCCTGCTATTTCACTCACTGTGGTTGCTGTGGTATGTTCTAAACTGTTGGCAACATACCATAGGGGACTCAGAAATATGCTTACAGTGCAATCCTAAGCAGAGTTACCCCAGTCTAAGCCCATTGATTTCAATGGGCTAAGACTGGAGTTACTCTGTTTAGGATTGCATTGTTTGTATATTTGTAGCCAGAAAAACTTCACCCTCCTGACTTAAAAATGTGAGACAAATAATTGCAGAGTGAATTCGTTCAGTAGAGAGCAGATGGTGCACAGCTTGCATCAGTGCATAATAGTAGCGTGGGTGTTTTACTTATTTATTTGGCTATTTATACCCTGTTTCTCCCCAGTGGAGGCCCAAAGCAGTTTATTACATTCTCCCCTCCTCCATTTGATCCTCACAACAATTCTGTGAGGTAGGTTAGGCTGACAGAGACCGACTGGCCTAAGAACACCCAGAGAGTTTCCATGGCAGAGTCAGTGCTACGGCACACTTTTTTCCATTGTTGAAATATTGGAAGGTATGGGATCTGCTGCAGGGACTTCCAACATCTGTCACAGTTACTTCCCCCCTAGGCTTCAAAGTCCCTGCCTGAACTAATTATGATAAATCAAACAACCTGATTTCCTGATGAGAAGGAGCCGACTTTTATCTGGTGAAGTTTGAGAGTGTATCCCAAATAGTCTTTCTCTTCTCTTCCACAGGAACTGACCCAGAAGAATCAATCCTTGCTGCCTTCAAGCTCTTTGACCCCAATGGCACTGGCTACGTCAACAAAGAAGAGTAAGTACAAACACTGTCTCCTTCCTTGGTATAGCTATTTGGGCTCTGACCCCCCCCCCTCCCTGGCCCATTACATTTCTTTCCTTAGAGCCAAATTACAAGTGACATCTTACACAGGTTGGACACTAGTCAGCTTCCCTCAAGTTTTGATGGGAAATGTAGGCATCCTGGTCTTGCAGTTGTAATGGAGAGCCAAGCTGTAAAACCAGGGCGCCTACATTTCCCATCAAAACTTGAGGGAAGCTGACAAGTGTCCAACCTGTGTAAGGCGTCACTTGTAGTTTGGCTCTTAGTCTCTGGAAACTCAAATGCCTGTCAGTGCTTTGCAGATGAAAACAGGGGCAAACTTCTTTGGCCCCCATTCTCAAACCAGTTTTGCTGTCTCCATGTCCTCTTTGGTAATGCATTGAAGATTCTTCTACATTCAGTTGTATTAATTTAACATCAACAACAGTGTGCTTATATACCGCTCTTCTGGACAGATTAGTGCCACACTGTGAGTCCCTCTATACGAGCCCTCTTACATGAGGATGCTCAAGTGAAAGGAGATGCAATGTTAACCGGGAAATGTAGGAGTTTAGAAGACAGAGCTGAAGGCTTTATCACTTTCACCTCTCTACAAAGAGCCTGTAATTGCTCCTTGGAGGGTTTGTGAAGGCTATGTTAATTTCACCTTGCACTCTGGGAGGCAAAGAAGAAATAAACAAACCCTCCCAGGAGTGATCTCCAGCTCTTTGTAGAGAGGTGAAAGCGAGGAAGCCTTCAGCTGTCTTTTAAACTTCTATGTTTCCTGGTTAACATTGCTTCTCCCTTCACTTGAGTGTTCTTGGCGGTCTCGTGTAGAGAGACTCTCAGAGTGGTTAACTAAGTCAGTGTTATTATTATCCCCACAATACAGCTAGGGAGCTGAGGCTAGGAGTCAAGCTACAAGAGACGAATTACACTTGCATGGCAAGTGAACAGACTCAGGGCCAAGCTACAAGTGATGAATGACACTTGCATGGCAAGTGAACAGTCCCACGTGTATTCCCCCCTGTTCACTTGCCATTCACTTGCACTCCACTTGATCAAGTAGAGCGCAAATGAATGGCAAGTGAACAGGGAGGAATACACGTGAATCTGTTCACTTGCCAGGCAAGTGTCATTTGTTACTTGGAGCTTGGCCCTGAGAGGAATGTGTTACCCAAGGCCACCTGCAGAGTTCATGGCAGTAGCGAGAGGCGGAGTGCTGATTCACAGCCCAGCCACTTGACCACTATGCTACAGTAGTTCTCCATTTACTCCTCAACAGCCTGTCTTCCACAGATTTAAAAGCCTAGGTGTTTTTTCTGGTGTGTGTGTGTGTGTGTGTGTGTAAAATATACTCAGGAAAATATAATAGCCCTGCAGTATTTTGAATTCTTAAGGCATCGTTCAAAATAAATTTCAGCAGCTGCAGAGTGTAAAATGGCAAGCTATGCATTGCATCAATTTGCCCATATTCATGCTAGAGACAATACGCATTTGTACCCACTCAGAGATTTAACTTCTAGAGAGGGGGCAAAACCATAAATCATGACAATTGTATGAACTCACAGTGAGAAAAAATTAATGAGGCATCCTCAAAAGCTAAAACAGACAAATTTGAGACAATGATCGGACAGGGAAAGAGATTAGAAAATAGGGTTCGTCTCATAAACAGGGACAACTCAGAGTGGTTAAATTTTGAGTGATGTCTGAACTCTTTTTTAAAAAATTTATTTCTAGGTTTAAACAACTCCTGCTAACACAGGCGGACAAGTTCTCTTCTGACGAGGTGAGGTGACCTTCTTGGTGAATTGATATCCAGAATTTCCTCAACACGTTCCCTCTAAAGATCCTCATTCCCTGATAACTGGGATCTTCACATGCTTAGCAAAGCCTCCCTCCTCAGCCAATCCTTTTAAAATCTCAGCTTTGCTCAGTTATGGATGATAGCATATTGTTACTTTCAGGGTTTTTTTTCTGGGAAAAGAGGTGGCGGAACTCTCAAGAGGGAAATGAGGAAGAAACACATGGGATTCTTTGAAATCATTATTATTTTCAAGCACTATTGCCGAGTATTTTTAAGAGGTGCCGGAACTCCGTTCCCCCACGTTCCCCCTGAAAAAAAGCCCTGGTTACTTTCCTCCTGTACTTCTTTCTTTCTAGGTGGAACAAATGTTTGCTTTAGCCCCCATCGATGTGGCTGGGAACATTGATTACAAATCTTTGTGTTACATCATCACGCATGGCGATGAGAAGGAAGACTGAGAGAAGAAGACTGGCAAAATTCACAGTGTGTGGTAACTACCAGCACAGGCGGTACAGGGCATTGCAATAAAATATTCTGCAATAAAAGCCCCAATGAGGAAAGAATGAGGCTCTAATTATGGCTATAAGATTAAAAGAAATGTATGAGTGACAATGGTTGTAACATTTTTTACAACAGGGCAAACCTGGAAAGGTTTTCACTGTTTTTGATCTCCTTGTTCCTTTTCTATCCAGAGTCAAGCTTCTTAAACAAAATGGTTCTGTAAACAGCACGGATTGGTTGGAATCCGTACCACCACCAACTCCCTCAAACCACTCAAAAATATCCTTTTTATTAGTAAGGCAACAAATGAATACCTAAATAAATAAATATACATATGTTACTTAAGAAAGGATATATATAAAATATTCATTTATTTCCCCAATGGCGACCCAAAGCAGCTTACATCATTCTCCTCTCTTTTATTTTATCCTCTGAATAACCCTGTGCGGTAGGTTAGTCTGAGAGAGCATGACTAACCCAAGGTTACCCATGGCAAAGTGGCGATTCAAACCTCGTTATCCCAGATCCTAGCCCAACACTCTAACCACTACACCACACTAGCTTTCATAAAGACAGTCAGTCAGACAGACACACACACACACACACACACACACACACACACGGGGGGGGAGAGGAATGTTCTGCTCCACTCAGCCCCCCCATCTTCCCCTGTCTGTGTTCTATTTTCCTTCCTTCCCTCCCTTCCATTTTGACTTTTCTCCTCAAGTTTATCTGTTGAAGTCTCAAAAGATCTTGGCAGCCATTTTAGGTTCCTGAGAACCAAGCTACAAGTGACGAATTACACTTGCCTGGCAAGTGAACAGACTCACATGTATTCCTCCCTGTTCACTTGCCAAGTGAATGGCAAGTGAACAGGGAGGAATACAGGCAAGTGTAATTCGTCACTTGTAGCTTGGCCCTTAGGCAATCAGAGATGTGTTTGCCTAGGCAATCTGAAATGACTGCCAAGATCTCATGAGGTAGTCTTGCAAGATTTTGACACTTTTAAACTTTTTGTTTTCTTTAGTCTCCCCATTTTTTAATTTAAGATTCCCCCCCACCCCTTGTATAACTGAGTGTTGTCTCAGATTTTCACTTCAGGAACATCAGCCCTCACTTGACTTTCATAGCCCCATTGTGCAAACGTTTTGATATGTATGGCAGGGCAACTTATAGGAATTAAATATATGACAGTGTGTGTATGGAGGGGTGGGGCTGATTGTCTGTGAGGAATACAGTTGAATCTAGGAGGAACCTGGGCTCACACTATGCTGAAGGAATCATGGTATGTTTATATTACACAAATCTTCATTCCACTTTAGCAGTACAGACTTAATCCGATATAACTGTCTCAGGGCCAAACTACAAGTGACGAATGACACAGGTTGGACACTTGTCAGCTTCCCTCAAGTTTTGATGGGAAATGTAGACAGCTTGGCGGAATGTTGGACAAGTGACAGTTGAAAAGTCCATTGGACAGCAGTCAGAGAGCCAAGCTGCAAGACCAGGATGCCTACATTTCCCATCAAAACTTGAGGGAAGCTGACAAGTGTCCAACCTGTGTCATTCGTCACTTGTAGCTTGGCCCTCAGACGGAACCCAGGGAATTCTAGTTCTGTGGAAGAACTGGGGTAGGGGTCATGACCTTTACATAGGTATGAGAAGCACACAAAGCTTACAGATGTGCCATTTAAAGAGTGCTCACAGCAGGTTCTTCCACTGTGATTTAAGGCTAGCTCATACCTTCCATCACCATTCCCATGACAAGTGTACATACCAAGAGGCTGAACTAACCATCAGTCTTGTCCTTTGTGTCGAGCGAACTATCTGCCTTTAAAAAACAATAGAGACACATACTCATATATAGCTTTATGCACTGCCCACTTTTCTATACAGCAAGAAGTTCCAGGGGCAGTGGTTGGAACAGGGTTGGCTTCCTTTGGAGGAGAGAGATTTATGATTTTGTTTGTACTTAAAAATATACAGACAGATCACACCAAGAGACAAAGTGTCACTCAAATAGGGAGCAGATCCACTATCCCCATTAGATCCCCAGAAAGATCCTGCATCCCAAGTGTGCTGCTGTCTTGTCGTGCTACTACCGGAATCAAAACGGCTTTTTCTTCACCAACACTTGCCCAGAGCAGCACAACTGATGGGCTGTCTCCTGGTGATCAGATGCACATAGATCAGGCACCAGTCCTGCAGTAATATGTATATACATTTATCTTTTAACTGAGGGGGGAGTGAAAGCAGCACAGGAAAGGGAATCATAATATGTTCAGTTGGAAAGAAATGAGCCTAAGAGACTGGAGGTTTGTCAGAGCCAAGCTACAAGTGACGAATTAGTCTGATTGTTTCGGGGCTAAGAGTTTTGTCCTGTGTGTATCTGCGTCCTTTCCTACGTGTGCACACATTTTACAGAAAACAAATAAGACAGATTAATCAATGCATTTTTATTCAGCGTAACACCCGAAAGCAAAGATTCATCATGGGCAAGCAACTGGTGAAAACCTTACAGCGGAATGCTCAGCATCTGAAAATCATCTGTGATTGAAACCATCAATCATCTGTGCTGGTCTCCAGGATCAGTGTGCAGCAGCGTAAGCAGCAGGACCTGGTGCAGAAAACAACCACACGGTTAGCATCAGGCCATCTGACTGGGAAAGGTCCTAATGTACACGTGTCAAGTGCAAAATTTAGTTCACATGAAAGCAAAAAGTTCAAATCAAACCAAGTAAGACAGAATCTGATACTGGAATCTGGTTTCTCAGGCCCAGCTTGGTTCCCTGCAGCCACGCAGCAGCTTTGGGGAATGGCTGTTAAAAAATAAGAGAGCCCAAAGAACCTCAGAATGCCTCCATGGCGGGGAGGAGGAGCTCCTCCCTTCCCCCTCAAGCCATTCTCCCATGTCAAAATAGCATGGGACGGAGGTTTCCCCCATTTTTTCTGTTCCATATAGACTATTCTGTTCTTTTGTTATATCTTTAAACCTACGCAGTGGGTTTTCAGCAAATTTGGTTTCTGAAAAGAGCACAACCTGTGCTCAGAAAGGGAGCAAATAATGTATTGCAAAGTGATTTGATCATGACTTGGGGAAACTCCTGCTCCCTGGAATGTGCCTCGTCACAAGTGAATACTTTCCCTATTATAAATATAATTCCCTTCAGATAGAGAGGAAAAAGGTACTGTCCTTGTCTACCCCAGATGTGGTGGTGGAGACTGCTGCCAAGTCATAACTGACTTATCTGACTTATGGCGACCCTTGTGGGGTTTTCATGGCAAGAGACTAACAGAAGTGGTTCGCCATTGCCTGCCTGTGCAACCTTGGTCTTCATTGGAGGGCTCCCATCCTATTACTAACCAAGGCTGGCCCTGCTTAGCTTCCAAGAGCTGACGAGATCGGGTTCACCTGGGCTATCCAGGTCAGGGTATCTACTCCAGATGCTGGCCCATCATTTCCTATGGTTACTCAAATGCAATCCCACAGGACTTCTTCTTGCAACATACTAATTTCAAATTGTAACACTTCTGCTCCATATTCTGCATTCTGTGAATGGGACCCAATGCCTTTCCCATTCTTCTTGTGCTCACTGCAGAGATCTGATGAGTCAGTCAGTTCTTGTTTTTGAAGTGTGCAGGATCTCTTAACAGTGAAGGCACTGTGAAGCTGTTTTAAGTGATCTTGAGTACCCAATCTTGCTTAAGATCTCAGAAGCACTTTGTTGGATTGGGCTGGATCCACCCAGTCCAGCACTCTTTGCAAGAATTCCAACCACCAACAAGTGCTGGATGGTCTACTGAATTTGTCCAATGGTCCACTCTTGGATCTCTGCCTATCCTATCTATCTATAGCATTTTTAGCTGCCTTTCTTTCAAAGGTACTCCTGCATTTCCCTGCCATCTGACATGTTGATACTGAGATTTTTTTTCAAATGCTTCAGAATGGCATTTGATACCCCATTGGATACCACAACTGCATGAAGACTGAGGTGTCGGTATTGTGCTGGACCCTTTCAGAAATGTGTCACATAGACATGTTGCACAGCTATACCCTGATTATTCCCTTTCATAACATTTCAGTAGGATGATTACGAGGAATAGTTTCACTATCTTACCTGGGAGTACTCTTGAGTCACGTCGGCATATTTTGAGGTCAACGCACATTTCTTTTGGGTCCTCGTTATTCTGCAGAGCCTCGATGATCTTATCTCTGAACTTTTTCATCACGGTTTTGCAAACCCAACCCAGGGGCTTGGGCAGAGACTTACATGTCTTTCTGATTGCATTATTAATTGCTTCCTGCAACAATAACAACAACAAAATGGTAATAGAATTTTGGCAGCAGCATGCCTGTCACACTTGCATGGCTTTTCTCTTTGTTCCATAGTCCTTTCCCAATACCAGTCTCTGCCTTTCTTTTATCTTAATAATATTTTCTCCACTGGCCCTGTCAATGGTCAGGGGTTAAGTCTATGCTTTAGAGTAAAGGCATCAAGGTCTGAGCTGGGGACCTAAATGAAAAAACTAGAAATGCTGGGAGATCTCTGAAAACCCAAAGCCACCTCTCTCTCTCTCCCTCCCTCATTTTTGTCATTTTTTTTTCTATGCCCAGAACAAACTGGATTACCCATTGCTCGCGTGAACAAATTCCTTTCTCCAGTCTCTTCTCTGCAACCTCAGGCTGTAGTGTATATGGCAAGCACAGAGTTGTAACAGTGTCAAACACACAGATGAGCAGGGGTGTTTCTGAGCTCCTGCAGCATCTCACAGTTCCATTAAAGTATAGAACTTGCACACAGGTTGTGCACCTTTTATTTACGGCACTTACCCTTTTGTCCTCACCGCAGTCCAGGAGCTCTCCCATCCAAGTTGCTTACAGGGCCAGCCTGCTTAGCTTAGCTTTCACAATAAAACTGCACTGTGGGCTTTCAGCTTGCTGCAGATCAATAGCCTTTCCTCCAATGCCCGCTTTAATAAGCAGTAGCAAAGCAACTACGAGAAAGTAATGGGCAACTTACTTCATCTGGATCATCCCCAGCCAGTTCCTGGAGCTTCTGCATTATCTTGATGCACATAGAACATTTCTTCCCTGGAGCAGGGGCCTCTTCCTCTTCCAAGAGTGTCTCCCACTGTCACAAACAAAACCTCAAAGTGATCAAAAGATGCAGCTGCCTTCTACTGAGGGTGGAAATACACTGCCTACAGACAGCCCCCCAACCTGAAACGACTTCTCACTTACAATCATGAATCGGCTAGCAGTCATCAGCACAGGTACCAGGTCCTGCAACAGACCCAGATGCCAGCTCTGCCCCTATATCTACCCAGGGAATACAATTACAGGACCCAATGGCGTCAACTACACTGTCTCTGGCTCTTACAACTGCTCATCCTCCAATGTGATATATGCCCTCATGTGCCAACAATGTCCATCTGCTCTGTACATTGGACAAACCAGCCAACCTCTGCGCAAAAGAATAAATGGACACAAATCTGACATTAAAAATGGCAACATCCAGAAACCAGTGGGAGAACACTTCAATCTACCAGGACATTCCATCAAGGACTTAAAGGTCACTGTAGTTCAACAGAAACCTTTCAAAAACAAAATCCAACAGGAAGCTGCTGAATTGGAATTCATATGTAAATTTGACTCAGTCAGGCTGGGATTGAATAGAGACTATGAATGGTTATCTCATTATCAGAAGTAACTGACTTCCTTAACAGAAGCAAACTGATCTCCATATCAGAAGCTACTGTTTGCATCTACTCCTCCCTCCCCTCTCCACCTATATATCTGACCAGTTTCTTCTTGCCCTCCATGCATCTGACGAAGAGAACTGTGATTCTTGAAAGCTTATGCTACAATAAAGTCGGTTAGTCTTAAAGGTGCTACTGGACTCTTTTTGATCAAAGTACCTAAGAATGCTAGGTACTTCATTTCACGTGTCCCCCCTCCAGCTTCCCATACCCTCACTCACACAGTCACACTTCAATTTGCTTCACGTGAGTACATTCACACGTTTGATACTAGTTCCTCTTCAACTGCTAAAAGTATCCCAGGCTGTTTACAACTGCCAAATTCCCAGTTTCCCCCACCTCCCACATCCATTAATTGAAATGCAGATTTTGACACTTTCTCACATCTTAAAGAAACACAAATTGGCAAGTCAATGGAGCCTAAAGTATGTGCTCCACAGTGTCCATCCCTGAGAGTTCTCACTGCAGAAACAGCTGAATTGGAGCTCTGCCCCCCCCCAAAAAACTTGGTGTTTGTACTCACTTGCAAATGCAATCACACAAAGGGAGTTCCCGTGAAAACGGCATGCACACGTGCTTAGCAAGACACAGCCTGTATGTGAATTGAGGACCACTCATAATGTCCTGCACTTGAGCGTCCCCAGGTAATTTACAACATGTATTTCCACTCTCTGTCAGACTATTGATATATGAATACTGTCCATTCTGGAGGAGTTAGCCGTGTTAGTCTGTAGTAGCAAAATCAAAAAGAGTCCAGTAGCACCTTTAAGACTAACCAATTTTATTGTAGCATAAGCTTTCGAGAATCAAGTTTTCTTCGTCAGATGCATGATCTGGCTCTGCAGGGACTCAGGGATACCCTCAATGAGTAGTTTATCTTTAAAAACTAGATGTGAGCTCTGCCATGTGGATCAGGGCTAGAGAAGGGATTTTTTTTAAAAAAAAACCTTCCCCTCCTGTTTTCTCATCTGAAACTACCACCTCCACCACTTTCAGCTGCTATTAGACAAACAGAGGGAAAAAGAGTGATCCCCCTCCCCCCACACCCCGGCCAACGAACTGGGGTTAAAAACAGCCCAGAGGCTTCTGTTTCTGTCAAAGAAATTATGTGAATATACTGGGGAAGAGTAAAACAAAAAGAAAAACCCTTCCCCAGCACGGTGGTCTCCATTGAAAGCAGGGGTCCCTTCAGCTGCCTTTTACCTCGTTGACTGTCAGGGATGGATTGGCCATTATGGCATCAGGAAAAATCCTGGACAGAGGGTGAGCCAGGGCAAATGCCTCTCTTGAGCCCCCCCCACTCCAGTATTGGGGGGGTGGGGGGGTGAGCAGACCGGCAAGGGCCTCTTTGCAGAGATAGGAAGCCCAGTGCTTGGCCTTTTTTTTAAAGGAAAAAATATGACTAAGGAATGGTGAATCTGCTCAAAGGAAACATTCCTCCAAATGTATATTTTCAGGCTCTGGATGTTTGGGTACTATGAAATACAATGACTTCTATTGCCACAAATTTAAAAAATGGTGGGACATTTTTTACCACGATGCATTGGAAATTTAGTTTGGGGTAAAAAATATACCCCAGAATAAAATTGTGTAAGTTTTTTTTTACTTATAGCTTCCTTAACTCAACAATAACAATGAAAATAAAATGGACGGAAAGCATATGTTAATACAGGAATGTTAATAACTTTTCTGTAAGTGTGAAATGTAGACAAAGGGCCCAGCTACAAGTGACAAATGACACTTGAATGGCAAGTGAACAGACTCACATGTATTCCTCCCTGTTCACTTGCGCTCCACTTGCACTTCACTTGATCACACATACTATGTGATCAAGTGAAGTGCAAGTGGAGAGCAAGTGAACAGGGAGGAATTCATGTGAGCCTGTTCACTTGCCGTTTAAGTGTCATTCGTCACTTGTAGCTTGGCCCAAAGAATGGCAAGAAGAGAGAAGGGAATATCAGATGGAAATGGGATAAATTGTCCCCTCTTACCAACAAGGAGCCGTTCTGGAGATTCCAACAATACTGCTCCCTCCTGCATTCAACAGCTGTAGCCATGTCCTTGCACCAGAACTCTGGACCTTGCAGGCATGTCTCAGGAACCAGATGGGATCCAGCCAAGGCTGTCAAAGCAAAAGGGCAGTTAACTGTGTAGAGATGAGAAACCAAGCAAATCTAACATTATTTCTTGCTAGCCTTCCTAGCTGAGGTGCTTCTCCACAAAACAATATGCGTTAGTGATGCAGTGACACTGATTCTGGGTTCTTTTGGAGGTGGATAATGGTAACTGTACTATTATTGGAAAATCCCAGAGGGACAGCAACTTTGGAGGTACAGCTTTTTTTTAAAAAGGGATGAAAACATATAACATTTTTCTTGAAGACATAGAAATTACATCCCTCGACCTTCATATCTTACCTGCACCTACAGCAATATTCAGGGACAAAATGAACAAAGAAGCCATTGGAGGTCAGCAGTTCAACCGCAGCTGGAAAAGCCACTTCCAAACACTTCAGTCCAACTAGGCTTTTTATACCTAAAGCAGCACAGGGCGTATCTGAACTCTCAAGAGTATCTGGAAATTGATAAAAAGGCTTATAAAGGCAAGCTTGGGGAGCTGTGGCCTCAGCAGTCCGCCCCACCTCTGTTTTCCTGTCCCTAACTCAATTCCCACAAGGTTTTGTGAAAAAGCTCACAACAGAAAAAACAGAGGCAAAAATATCACCTTTTTAACCGGTGGAAACTCCCAGCCATGAGAACAAATGTCTCAGAATGTGGCAAATGTGTTTAACCACATTTGTCACCCTTTAAAAAGGATAACACTTTGTCATCTTGAAGGAAAGAAGGTTCTTCGTCTAAAGATGACAGAAAAAGGGGGGAGGGAATGACAATCTCCTAGCCTCAAGTGATATGAGAGAGGAGAATGAACCTGGCATGGTACTTGGTTCTTTCCCCATCTCTCTCTGAATGACATAAATGGCTATGAATCTTTCTTCGTTCCATGTGCACATTGGCCCCATAGCTCCACAAACCAGCACAGTTAATATTTCCATATTGATTCAGCACTGTGCTCCTTTTGCCTTAAGGTGTTCAACAGCTCTGCCTATATTCTCTGGGGGTACACTATTTATTATATTTCTACACAGTTTCCATTTCTGGTGAGAAGATCTCAGGACAGTGCTTATCTGGGTTGGTTGTGTTGGAAGGAAAAGACTTTGTGCTGTCTCTTAGCCTCAGGGAGGGAACTATAGAAAACAATCAAGGGCCTCTAAGAAGATATTTACAGTTGTTACCATTCTTTTGCCAAGGGCTCTGGCATGTCACTTTAGGTTAAGTTAGTGGTTAGACTGTCTAGACCAGGAACTGGGAGACCCCAGTACAAATCCCCACTCTGCAATGGAAGCTTGCTGGGTGACCTTGGGCCAGTCACACACACAACCTATCTCACAGGGTTGTTGTGAGGATAAAATGGCAGACATGACAACAACGTGAGTCCTCATTGGATGGAGTGCCTATTGGAGGTAAGGGTGGGGTATAAATGAAGAAAGTCAATAAAGTTAATAGGATAGACTTATTCATAGCAACCAGACCCTGTGGGATTAGCAAATTTTTAGTGGAGACCTTGAATCAATAATGTAATTATGAATTAAGCTAGCAAGAGGAAAAGAATGGATTTTTATGTTTTAAAGTAACTGGTCTCTGCTCTTTAGCCCCCCCCCTTTTCTCTAGTTGTTTATGACAGAAGAAATGTATGTCCTTGGGAATAGATAACTGAACATTCTTATGATGCAGAGGCAGAGACAAAGGAAAAATTGTAAGTCCTCCCCCCCTCCTCTTTGGAGGAAGAGTGTGTGTGTGTGAAAGTAACGAGGGACTACTGTGAAGACAAAAAAGAGTAATAAAGCTGTCGCGAGAGTGAGAAATGGAGAATAGCCTATCCATAGGTGTAAAGAGATCACATGTTTTGTTTGAATGTGAGTTTCGTTTCTCCAAAATGATGTCATGAGCTGTAATGATTTCAAGAAATGGGTGCATGTGTCTTTAAATGTTTGGTGAGATAGGTGAAGAGTGGGGGTGAAAGAGAGAGATGAGTGAGTGATATGATTGGTTGATGACAGAGTGGGCGGAGTGAAGGCAGTTTTCAGTTATTGAGGGAGAGAAAAAAGATTCAGTTAGGGCAGGAGAGGCGAGCTGTGTGCAGCCTGAGGGTGTTCATGTATTTGTGAGGGAAAGGCAACCTGAGTGGAAGCCTGAACTGAATGTGTCTGTGAGACTATATATTCATTCTGTTTGAAGCAGGCAAACTGTGTGTGCGCCTGAGAGAGAAAGAATTGAGAGTGAAAAGAAAACAGGCTAGCTGTGTGCTGCCTGAGGAGTTCTCTGTGAGGGAAATATAGAGCCTAGAGAAAGAGGCTAACTGTGTGTGAAGCCTTACAAGAGATCTGTGTGAATGAGTTGGGATGAAGCAACTAGAAGAACTAAGAATGACTTTTATGTAACCAATACGCTTCTTAAAAAATAAACTTTTATTTTGTTTTGTTATATCCCAGAGTTATCTCCCATTCCTATCCTCAGGGCCACATAGAACCACGAAGGAGCCTGACGCTCAAACACGTTACAAAAGGGAAAATTTAAATAAAACATTTTGGAATTATATATTCCTGGTGGCAGCTAACTACCCAGAGGGTGTGAAGGGAAAGATTAAAGCAAAATCCACCCCAAAGAAAGTGAAGATCATAACATGAGCCCTTAAAAGAAGCATGTGCTCCTTTGTTCTGTGGTACATTCTAAGCTCATTTTGTAAGCTGGTACCCTATATTTGCAAATATACTCTGTTACAACAGCCCTTGTCTGTCTCATCTCTCTTTTGCTCAGAAGATTGGAAGGGGCAAAGGGGAAGAGCACAGTTTTGTGCAACAACCCCAAACAATATATTATTTATCAATTTACTAAAACATTTATATCCTGCCTTTCTCAATCAGAACTGAAGGCAGCTTGTGATCTATATACCAACTAGATGGACCAGCATAATCATACCCTAAGGTGGGGCCCAGTTGCCCAAGCTTCTGGTGAGGCCCAGTGCTGCCAACCCCCCACCTGCACATCTTCCCTGATGCATGCTTGCCCTTCCCTCTCCTGCTAAAGATGCCAACTTCCAAGCGGGGCCTGGAGTTCTGCAGGAATTACAATTGATCTCCTGAGTCCTGACTATATAGATTGGTTCCCCTGGAGAACATTGCAGTTTCAGAAGGCAAACTCTATAGAATACTATAGATTCTAGGTGACATATCTCTTCTGATTCCCCCTCCCACACACACACACACAGTCACAATTCTGAAATCTCCAGGAATTACTCAAGCCAGAGTTGGCATTAACATAGACATTTGAGAGCAAGTGTGGTATAGTGGTTAGAGCTGGAAGAAATCCTTGCTCTGCCCTAGAAGCTCACTGGGTGACTCTGGGGCATTCACTCTCTCTCGGCCTAACCTACCATACAGACTTGTTTTGAATATAACATGGAGGAGAGGAGAGCAATAATATTGCTCTGGCTTCCTGTTAAGAGAAAACTGGGGTATAAATATCCAAATAAATAAATGTGTTATGAGCAATTCCTGAGTCAGAAATCCAATCCAATTCAATATTTTTGGGAGACTATGTAATTCAGTGAGTGTAGTTTACACTAGCTTCAGATTGGAAAGAAGATACCGCATACTGGAAGAAGAAATTCGCTAGGAACCAATCTGATCATATGCAGTGATACAGAAAGGTAGTTCCGCAAATTTTTCCATTTAGTAGACTAAAAGAGTAGAACAGTTCCCAAAGGCAGCATCTTGTCCTCCAATGCAGAATATGGGGCAAGGCAAGGCACATTTGGAATAATTCCTAGTGTTTGTGAATGTCAGCAGCTACATGTTTCTTGGCCAATAAGTAATGGAAAACAGTCGGACTCATCAGCTAACAACTTACTAGAGGATTATATTTGTTAGAGCTCAAATATTACATATGACATGGTGGGCCACTTATTCAGTTGAATCTGTAGATGCCTGCTTGCCCCCATATCCCCCACAGTAGACACAAGGCAGGGTTTCTAAGAAAAACTGAAACCAGGATGTGGTGGTATTCATAGGATGTGGTGGTATTCATCATAGAACTTTACACCTACTGAATGCTCCAGAAACCAGCTGTTTTCTCATCAAGTAAAGTTGTGATCTCCCCACCCCCCACCCCCAATCTACATGGGTCAAAGCTAATGGTTGCACAAAGGTGAACAGAGGATGGAATGTGTTGTAGCAGGGCTTTTTGGAAACAGCAAGATAATACTTCTTATGGTGTAATAATACTATCTTTGATGGAGACTTCACGTCTCCAGTGACAGATATCATTTTATACCGGAATAATATTGAAGGCATTGTCAGATGTGTAGTGAAACAAGCATGACAGTTTATCCATGGTATTTTGTGTAATTCCTCTCAACTACACATTATGCACGTTATTTTAACACCAACACCTGGGTTTAATTCATTTCTAATTCAATTTTAATTATCACTGGAATAATTAATCCCTGGATGTGTGTGGTTTTACATAGGATTTTAATGACCACTGAGGAAGACCGGTATGGGCCGAAACACATCTGGTCAGTTTATTTGTAGATGCTATAGTATTTATGATATAGTATTTATTTTGATGTATGTATATTGTCATTGGATTCTCCATCAATTTGTATGTAATTTTGAATCTTTTGTATATTTTATTAGTTCTGATATTTTAACTTTTATCTTTTTACATTTTTAATGTTGTGTGCACAAGTTATAATAAATATTGATGTATTGTCGAAGGCTTTCACAGCTGGAGAACGATGGTTGTTTTGGGTTTTCCGGGCTGTATTGCCGTGGTCTTGGCATTGTAGTTCCTGACACTGAGACACTGTAGTTCCAGGACACTGAGAGATCTCTGTCTTTTGGTGCTACACCTCTGAAGATGCCAGCCACAGCTGCTGGCGAAACGTCAGGAACTACAATGCCAAGACCAGGCAATACAGCCCGGAAAACCCACAACAACCATATAATAAATATTGATTTTTTTAACACTTTTATGTTAGCTTGACCCTCCTAGTTCATACTTTTGTAAGCCGCCTTGAACTATGCGGAAAAACAAGATATTTAATAAATAAATCCTAAGTGAAAACAAAAGAAGAGCGCTACGGCACTTTTAATTAAAAGAAATAAAGAAGCCCTTCTTCCTCCTAGAAGAGACGACCACGTTAACAGCGCAATCCTAAACCGAATTCCTCCAGCCTAACCCCACTGATTTCAATGGATTTATGACTCGAGTTTAGGCGACCACATTTATTACGGCGGAAGATCCCCTAGCAGTTTGTGTGTGGGGGGGAGAGACTAGAGCTACGCTGGTTCGGCTTCCTCACAGGTAAGAAACCCGCCCCTTGTTCGTTTGTGCGAAACCATCCCGCGCCACACCGCCCAGGTACACCCGACGGCTACCGTGGAACGGAGCCGCTTCATTAAGCTAAACGGACAGAGAGTTCGAGAGAGAAATGCCTAGAGCGACACGCAAGCGCGTGCGCTTCTCCTAAAAAAGCCATTTCCCTTTTAAGGGTCACAGTGGTGTCGCTCTACCATTATCCAACTCTATGATCTAACCCTCAACGTGCTTTTTGCATTGGAAGAACGGCGATGTGGTGGTGGGCGACAGGAAGTGCCGACAAAAAAGGCCGAGCGTGTTTACCCTCGGCTTTTATGTTTGGTACCTCACTTCCTGTTGGTGCGTTTGTTTTTTGACGTCAGGACGTTTGGCGCCTTTTCCCTTTTTGTGCTGCTAGTTTCCTTCCTTTCCCAGGTGGGAGATGTGATGCTCGCCTTTCTCCGTCCAGCATGGGAGAGGTGAGCTTGTGAGGCTCCGCAGTCGAGGGGAAAGGGCTGGGAGACCAGGGCGGGTGCTTTGCCTCTGTCAAGGCTCCCGCAGAGGTAGGCAGGCACTGTGAATTGTTCTTGGCACAAAGTGAAAAAGGAGAGAATTATATTTGTAAGTTTGTTTTAAAAATAAAAAAATAAATAAATATAAAATCTTTAAAACAAAATAAGTATTAACATAAAATAAAATATTAAAATGTTAAAAAATAAAAATATATCACATCTATGGCAATACTGTTAACACCGTTCCAAAGGGCCTGTTACAGTAAAAACAAACAGGAGTCTCTCAAAGGCTGCATTTTATTTCAGTGTAAAGATCTTGCTGATCTGATCACTTTGTTAGATGCATAGTTTTAGTTGGGCAGCCGTGTTGATCTGCAGGAGAACAGCAGGATTTGAGTCCAGTGGCACCTTAAGAGACCAACAAGATTTTTCGGGGTATGAGCTTCACTCATCTGAAAAGGACCTTCTGCAGGTGCTACCTTGCACATGGGCAAAAGCAACTGCTGCCTGTATACGTGCACTCTCTGTGGTGGTCCCCACCTTATGAAATGGCCTATCTGAAGATGTCAGGAAGTTCCCATTTCCCGGCTTTCAGCAGAGTGTGTAAAACTAAATTATTCAATCTTCAGATAGGAGGGCTGTACTGTAAGGAAGTTGTCTCAAAGAAATCCACTAGTAAAGGGATAGGGAAAGACTACAGACTGTACTAACATTACTGTGAACGTGACAGACCATAAACTTTACTACTGTTGCTGAAAATATGATCCTACTGGGTAATTCCTATGTTGTTTAATATGTCAGAATGGCTTATGCTTTGTTTCATTATTTCTTCAGCTCTGTATTGGATTTCTGCTGGTTTTAAATCTTTGTAAATTTGCATACATATACCATATTATGTCTCTAAGGTGTCGCTGGACTCCAATCCTGCTTTTCATTAGATGCATGAAATAAGTAAGTATTTAATCTTTTTGCTTGCGATCCCTGTTGGTAACTTTTAGTCAAAGTGTCTGTAAATGGAATTCTGTGGGAGCCGGTATTGTGTTTGAATGTAGGAAACCCATGTTCACTTCCATACTCAGTCCTGATGATCACAATGTAGCTTTGGTCAAATTATTGTCTGGCCTGCTTTTATTTATTTGTTGCAATTTTACCTTCCTTGTCTTCTAAGGAGTTCAGGACAGTGTTCATGATTCTTCCCCTTTTCACTTTATCTTCACAACAACCCTGAGAGGTAGGTTAGGCTGAGAGTGAGTTTATTGGTCCAAGGACATCCATGAAGCTATATGGCAGTGGGGATTTGAAACAAAATCTTCCTCTTCTTAGACTGACACTGTGCTGCCTAAAGTGCTTCAGGGTTTGTTGTGAGGAACAGTGAAGCTAACCCCGTATGTACACTGTCCTGAATTTGTTAGAGGAAGAACAGAACATAAGAATCCCTGTTTCTCAGTACCCTATTTTTTTTTTACTTCCTTATCTTTTGCAGAAACCTGTTGCCTAGGCTTGTAGTCCATTCTGCAAGCCATGTTCTCGGAGCAGGCTGTGCCCTCTGCCCATAGTCTCTTGACCTCCCCATCTTCTATTGCATCTACCTTCGCCCGTGTGCCCATCTCTACGTATACCAACTGCTCACAGAACTTCAGGCTTGGGGAGAGGACCTTCAACCGGCAGTATGCCCATATTTATGCCACACGTCTTATTCAGATGAGACCCTTACTGATGGACAGAGCCCGGCGGAAGTGGGGTGAGTTTGTGTACAAAATAGTTTACTCTTGTGGCGTTATGGTAGTTGGAAGTTGGCAGAGTCAGTAACCTGCACTGAAAGTTGTACATCAAGCTCAGTACAACTGTGCCTGGGGTAAATGGTGTGAGAATTTCATCCATCTCCTTAACACTGAGCATTCTGTGTGCTTGCTATTATATACATTTTAGCTTTGCTTAGAAGGCTTTACTCAAGAGTAATGTGCTTGAGTGTTTTTGGTGCTCACTGCAGAACTCTTCCAACTTGATAGGCAAAGTGATTTAATTAGAGTTAAGATCTGAATGCAGTGTCATTGACTTAAAGAGAGAATATTTTTGCAGTCCTAAGGGTACTTTTTATCTAAGCGTATTTAGGATTAGACTGTTAATTGGCTTAGATCCACATACCTCAGTGTATCTGAACTGTGGCTTAGACTGTAAATTCCATCTCTGAATTATTAGTTTGTTTCTATCGGGATCAGTGGCTCTCCTTAGCCAAAGAGTTGCAACATCTAGAACTTTTAGTTATATTGGAAAACAACTGAAGTTGCCAAGCAGTGTCTTGGAAAGACTTGATAACAGTTGAAATCCTTTTTTTAAAATTAAAACTTTTTAAAATGTGTTTACTTCTTTAATAGTCTTGCTTTCTTATTGGGACTCAAGGCAGATTACAAAATAATAGAAAATCTCTCCTCAAAGTCAGCTTAGAGACTCTAGCTAGTGCACCTGTTGATGGACAGCTGGCCTGGCTCTACTCCCGAGGCCCAACTTAGAGCATTAGGGGCCATGTCTGAATGGGTGAAGCAGAGCAGACTGAAGTTGAACCCCACGAAGACGGAGGTCCTATACCTGGGCTATGGGGGGGTAGATATGGGGATTCAGCTCCCGGCCTTTGAGGGGGCACCACTTGTGCCCGTTTCATCGGTCAGGAGCCTTGGTGTGACGCTGGACTCCTCCTTGTCAATGGAGGCCCAGGTCAAGGCAGCTGCCAGAACTGCCTTTTTCCATCTTCGGCAGGCCAGGCAGCTTGCCCCCTATCTCTCAACCCATGACCTAGCAACAGTGATCCATGCAACAGTCACCTCCAGATTAGATTACTGTAACTCGCTGTACTCAGGGCTTCCCTTGGGCCTGACCCAAAAACTGCAGCGGGTCCAAAATGCTGCTGCTTGTGTCCTGACAGGAATTTCATTCAGGGCACATGTGACTCCAACTCTGCAGCAGCTGCGCTGGCTCCCCGTGGAATTCCGGATCAGGTTCAAGGTTCTGGTTCTGACCTGTAAAGCCCTAAACGGACTGGGACCAGCATACCAGAGGGGCCGCCTCTCCCCATATGTACCTCGGAGGGCTCTTAGATCTGCAGTTAAACACCTACTGGTGGTCCCTGGCCCCAGGGAAGCTCTGCTGGCCTCAACCAGGGCCAGGGCATTTTCTGTCCTGGCCCCAACCTGGTGGAACTCTCTGTTGGAAGACACTCGGGCGATGTTCCGCCAGGCATATGGTTGAGGCCAGCACTGGATCCATCTAATTAGCCTCCCTGCTGGTCTCCTGCCAGTCGGGGGGAGCATATCGTCCATCTGCCTCCCCATGCTTGGGGAGTTAGTTTCACCAACCCACACCTCCACCCTTTTCTTCCCTTGTGTATGGGGGGGGACAGGAACAGGGGGAAGGGTGCACCATCTGGAATGCTGAAATCCATGTTGGTACTGAGATGTATTTTATTGGTTTTATTTATTGTAATTTATTTATGATTGTAACCCGCCCTGAGCCTGCTTGTGGCAAGGGCGGGCTAAAAATCCAATCAATCAATCAATCAGAATGCTGCAGCTCATTTACATTCAAGAACTAGATGGAGCATGCGTATTACTCCCATTCTACAAGCATTCCATTGGCTACCCAACAGGAACTGAGGTCTATTCAGGGTTTTGACTGTCTCATACAAAGCTCTTCATGGGCTTTGCTCCTCATATCTGTGCAACCACCTCTCCATCGTCACAGCAGCTTCGCTCATCAGTACAGGACCTTCTGCAGATACTGCTCTGCCGCTGGGCTAAATCAACAGCTGCCCATACATATTTTTATGGTAGCCCCCATCTTAAAGAATGGCCGTCCTGGGGAGGTTAGGGAAGTTCCCACTCTTCTGACTTTCTGCAAAGTATGCAAAACTGAATTATTCAGGAGGGCTTTCTACTCAGGTAATAGAACTGTTCCATAAGAATTGGCTCAGAGAGATACTTTAGAAAGAGACCGGGGCTGTAGGCTATGCTAGCGTGTACATTCTGCTGATGTAGATAAGCTCCTACTGGGTAGTTTCCACATTGTTAAAGATGTCATGTTAATTAGTTACACTTTGTTGCAGAAAGGTTTCATCTCTGTGTTCAGATTTATGCTTGTTTTCAGACTTTTGCAACTATTATATGTGTTCATGGAATATCCTAGCTGCTGATCACATTGTATTTTGCTCATCAAATGTTCTAGCTGTTGATTATATTGTATTGACGTGCACTTTGTAATCTACCTTGGGTCTTAGTGAGAAAGGCGGACTATAATTTTTTTTAAAAAAAAATCAGGCAGCATAAACCATCCAGTAAACAATGCAATAGTATTAGAATTAGAGAATTAGAAAATAATGCAGACAAAAAATGTCTAAGGCCTGAAATACCATCATGTTGAAAGTGGATTGTACAGGCAGAAGGATGGCACAGAATCAGTTACTCTCCCAAGCTTAGCAACACTTTTTCAGTTCAGGGCCAGCCATTTGCTAATGCTGCATCTTGCAGCTGATAATCTCTGCAGCTCGGAAATACTGAAAAGTGCCTGTTGAGCAAGCTGGGTTTGATCCTTGCATTTGACCCAGATCTTGCCATTGTCCTGGTGGAAAAAACCCTGTTTGATGATAATTGGGAAGGCTTAAATGTTGAGAGCATAAGTGAAAGTCTGGGTTCTTGTAGTGAACTCTAAACAACAGCAGGGTATATTAATAGGGACAATTAACTTCTGTAGCTTGCAAGGATGAATTGCACGAAGCTACAACCATAAACAACCAGTGTGGTATGGTGGTTAGTGTTGGACTAGGATTGGGGAGACCAAGGTTCAAATCCCTGCTCTGCCATGGAAGCTTTCTGGGTGACCTTGGGCCAGTTGCACACATTCGCAGCCTCATCTACCTTACAAGGTTGTTGTGAGGATAAAATGGAGGAGAAGAGAATGATAAAAGCTGATTTGGATCCCCATGGGTAGAAAGGTGAGAATATAAATGAAGTAAATAAATAAAACTAAATTGAGTTTGTGTACGGTAGGAAAATGAGATTTAAACTCTCATTTTTTTAGGAGGATTGAGAGAGGCTGGTGAATGATGGTGTGAAGCTGGAGAGGGCGGTGTGTTCCGTGTGCCTTGCGTCAGTCTCTCTCTGCCCTTTAAATTAGCTTTTGAAGACATAGCCTCTGACTCACTGAATATGCAACAGACTCCGGATCACTGCTGCATTATAACTAATGCAGCTGTGGGAGTCAGCTGATTTTATGAGAAATAACATGCCAAGTATGTGTTGAAAGTATCCTGCTGAAGTATTAATGTAGTTGAAAAGAATTTTGAATACATGAAATGTATATCCCTATTGAAAAGGGGTTTTCTTTATTATGAAATGTTACATTAACTTTCCTTTTTACTGCTCTCCTTTTTTTCTCAAGAATAGTCATCACACCTTTTAAAACGTACAGTTGCCATACTTTTGTTAGCTTATTTAATTCATTTATACCCCACTTTTCTCCCCAATGAGCCACCAAAGCAGCTTACATCGTTTTCCTCACCCCCATTTTATCCTCACAACAATCTAGTGGGGTAGGTTAGGCTGAGAGTATTTATTTATTGATTTGATTTATACCCTGCCCTCTCCACGAATGGGCTCAGGATGGCTCACAACATTCATAAAATACAATGAGTTAATCATCAAACTATAAAATCAATAATAATCTTAAAACAATCATTAAAATAGTCCAGGCGCACGCTACTTAAATAAACAGTTGGGAGTCCGTATATGGGCGTAGTGCATGGCCGAGGGCAGTCCCAGAAGAAGTGGTGGTCTTAGGTGGAAGAAGGGGGACATCTGCTGGTCCTCAGCCAAAGGCCCGGCGGAACATCACCCGGATCTCCAGCGGGAGCGCATTCCACCAAGCTTAGCCATCAAGTTTCCATGGCAGAGTGGCGATTTGAACCTGGGTCTCCCAGATCTTAGTCCAAGACTCAACAACTGCGCAGTGTACACATACAGTACTCCAGTAATTTTTGACAGGCTAGGATTTATTAATAGAAGTTTAGATGGGATTTGGTGCAGTTTCAGAGATTGTCACTAGAGTGCAGCATCTGTTCTAGCTTCTGTGAAATGTTATTTTGAATAAGAAACTCTAATGTTAGGTTTGCCTGGTATGCATAAAATATACCATGGACTCACTGCCAGCAATTCTGAGCTATGCACAAAACTTGACTGGAGCAAAAACATTTGATGCAGTATTTTGTGTACATTTGGTTAATGGCATGATCTTCCATGCAGCTTTACCGCCTTATCGTGTATGTGCATGTGATCACTCATGCAGCCAGCTAATTGATTGCTCCCAGCTCCTGACAGCCGTGTTGCTTCTGTGCTGATTTTTCAGTCTGCATAATGAATAGAAGGAGCTGTGGGACAGCATAGGTGGTAGAGTCTCCCCTAGAGGAAGGCTCTGGAAAACCGCTCTCAATATAACAACAGGAAAGAATTCAAAAGCATTTTTTAAAAAGTTTCCCAGGCCTGGTAACTTTTTAAAGTCATTTGCAGTGTGACTTCTACTGCAAGTTCGTGTCAGCATTAGAAATACACTTTCTTCTGGTTTAGAGTTGCATGTGGTGTAGAGAGAGACTTCTTAGAAAATAGATGGCAGGGAGAAAGGTAGGTCACAAAACTTCATTGTGAGGAATCCTATGGAGCAGGGAAGGGAGGTGGGGTACTCGAGTAGGCCTCTAGTATTCGTGCTTATGGGAACAAGTACGTGCCACTTTTCATGTCTCAGCCAGATTAACATTTTTAGTGCTGGAAAAACTCCCTGTACTTGTCGCCTTTTTCTTGCAGGGAGCAACATTACAGTGAAGAAGCTGTGTGAGCTGCAGATAGGTGAGAAATGCTGTGTGGTGGGAACTCTCTTCAAGTCGATGCAGCTTCAGCCATCTATTCTGCGAGAAATCAGCGAAGAGGTAACAGGAGGGTACAAATGAGCTTGCATGGTCTGTGTATGGCAACTGTGGCAAGATCACAGTGGAATGACTAAAATCTGTCTTAAGCAGGAGAGCTTTTTTTTTTTAACCTTACATGTCCTAACTTAATTACATATAAACGAGAGATCTTCCAGTTTGTTGTGAGAGTATTTGAAACTAGGGGATGGATTCTACCACACTGGGGCTTCCTCCAGGTCCTGAGCATCTCTAGATGGAAGCAGCTGTTCATATGGCAGGAGGTTCTTTGCTTTGGAGGAACGCTCTGCATTTAGGTGACTGGAGTGATGGGGTCCAATCCCATTGCTTTTTCATCATGTACTATGGTATCTTTTTCTTGCCCACCTCTTCTTACTCCAATTTTTTCTTCGCTTAATAATATCTCCCAAGAGGGTTTCTGGTGAACGTCCTTGCTCACCACTTAATGATCTTTTAGTTGTAGCCTTAACCTTCTGGTGAACCTGAACAAAAATTTACATACATTTTATTATGAGGGGTGTGTGTGTACATAGCCCATTATTATTTTTTCAGTGGAAGGAAACATTGTGTTTCAGAGGACTGAAACCTCAAGAGCCTGAAAACACACACAGGGGGAAATAACTGCATTAATAACTAATTGCGCATTTTTGTTTGTTTCTGGGATATTTCTGTATCCCCAAAACATTTGTGTCTGTGGTTAGAAAGATATTATCTGGGATAACAGGAGGGGCTGCATCTCTCCAGATCTTTTAAAAACGCTTTCCTAGATTGTTATTTTATTGGAGGGGGAAAAATGGAAAACGTTAAAACTCTAATGTGATTTATGTGCTGGGGTTACAAAGCATCCAAAATGGTATAATTTGATTTCTGCAGTTGCTTTGTGCCCAGATGTGTTCTTGTTTACTCAGAGAAAACTGTAATTGGCAAGTGGCTGTATTCTGGGGACACGTTTACTCATGTGCAGGTACAATATCCTAAGAGGGAAAAGTTGTAGAGCCAATTCTGTACAAATTATGTCCTAAGAAGTGCAACTCGGATAGGAAATTCACCCCCTCCCACAAGACTGTTTTTTACAGGATTGATCTTCTGTTAACCAGATCTTTCAGTTAACTTTTTTTTAATTGAAACATATATGTACTCTTTGACCACTGAACAATTTAGTTGGTGGAAGGACAACCTAGCCCAGGCTATCTTTAATATTTTTTTTTAAAACCTAGGAATCTCAGGATGAAGGCCCACAGTTAGGTGTTGGGAAAAAACCATTCTGTGCCAATCACAGACAAAACTGGATTAGATGGATTTCACTAATCCTACTATAAATAATTCCCTTAGTGTCTTTCCGACAACGCACATTTATACTGGTGTGCCAGTGCGGGCGCACCAGGATAAAAGGGCACAGTGGAATGCCACTTCCAGAGGGTGCCACTAGAGGCGGAGGGCCAGGCGAGTAGGCCTGGCCTGCTGCTGCCAGTTGGAGGAGGAGGCAGGTGGCGGTGCGGGAAGGGCAGCATGTCTGCAAGCCCCAGGGGAGCTGCGGCGGGGGAGAAGCGCCTGTGGCCCGCTGCCCTCTGACCCCTGCTGGAGCTGACCTGCACCGCTTTTGGCAGCGACGGGACGAAGGTGAAGCGCTCGCTGCCACATCAGCCCTGCCGGAGCCAGGCGCTCCGCGCTCCACCAACCCGGGGCGAGAGCGATGCGCCCACAGCCCTGTGAGGCCCGCTGGAGCCGCGGCGCTCTGCTCTCCGCAGACCTGGGGTGAGGGGGCGAGAGCGATGCGCCCACCGCCCTGTGAGGCCCGCTGGAGCCGCGGCGCTCTGCTCTCCGCAGACCTGGGGTGAGGAGGCGAGAGCGATGCGCCCACCGCCCTGCGAGGCCTGTTGGAGCCGCGGTGCTCTGCTCGCTGTGGACCCGGGGCAAGGGGGTGAGAGCGATGGGCCCACTGCCCTGCGAGGCCCGCTGGAGCTGCAGCACTCAGCTCTCCGCGGACCCAAGGTGAGGGGGTGCGAGCGATGTGGCCACCGCCCTGCATGGCCTGCTGGAGCCGCAGTGCGGCGCTCTCTGCGGACCCAGGGCGAGGGGACGCAAGCCGGGGATGCGGCAGGAAGAGCGAGCCCACCTGCCCACCCTCCCTGGCTTCACATTCTGCCTTCCAGCCATCCCCACCCACCCCTTGCCTCCCACCTGTCAGCCATCCCTCCCCAGACCCCTCCTGCCTCTCCACCCTCCCCAAACCCCCATTGCCTCCCTACCTGCCATCCCTCCCCAGACCCCTCCTGCTTCTCACCTCTCCCCAGACCCCCCCTTGCCCCCCACCTGCCAGCCCTTCCCAACCCTCCCCCCACCAGCCTTCCCCAGCCCCAGCTTTCTAGAGCCCGTTGGATTTATTTGCACAACGGTCTCTGGTTCTAGTTCTGTATATGGCAGCTTTGTATGTTGAAGGTATCAGTTGAAATAAACATGTTTTTCTCTCTAAAATCTCTTCTTCTGCCAGTGTCCTTCCTTCTCAGTCATACTCTGCCAAAAGAGATGAGCCAGGCTTTTTCTTTCATTAACTGACACTAGTTGGCTTCTCGACTGTCTAATGGTTCATCTAGGCAATCACCACATCTCCCATTTTTTTCCTTTGGGTTATTTGCATTATTCCAATGGCACAACAACAAGACAACACTCTTTAAAGTAAGGTCATAGGACTGGCTGGAAGTTTGAAAGCAGAAATGATGAGTGGAAGCATTTATTAAAGGAGAACTCTTGGTTTATTTTAGATATCATTGTGATTCCGCCCCCCCCCCCCCCAAGCATTCATCTCTCAGTGCAGGTCAAGATAATAAGTTAAATTGATATGCTTTCAACCGGAAACCTTTCCTTCTAAAAGTTAGGCTACAATAGATTTTTTAAAAAGAAATTCTCATTCCTGTGCCTCAATAAATAGGCTGACACGAGAATTTAACAGGCAAAGTTTTTCCTGAGAAGCGGTAGGGGAAAACTTCACTTCCTTAATTATTTGTTGCTTGATTAAAAAGATGGCAGCCCTAATCCGCACCGGAGCTTTCTCTTAATGATGAATTAACACTATACAACACTCTGGAATCTGGGGAAGCCGTGCAGCAAGAAAAGCTTGGGCTTACTGGTTTTATTTCTTGCTTTGTTATCCATTATGGACATCGTCCTGATCCAAGAAGATCAGGACTGTACATAATTCTCTCCTCCTCCATTTTATCCTCAAAACTAGGGAAGTTAGGCTGAGAGAATATGACTGGCCTAAGGTAAACTAGTAAGTTTCATAGCAAGCAGCGATTCAAACCCAGGTTTTCCAAGTCCTAGTCCAGTACTCTAAACCCTGTACCAGACTGGCATTTTGCGCAGGTCACTCTCTTGGACTGTTCAACTTTCCTCACTCCTGCTCGTCTCGTCTGTCCCATTTGGACCAGGATGGGAATGAAATGTTCCCTGCGTGGCTTATAACTGTCAGGCTTTGCTGAATCAGTACCATTGGCACCTGAAAAATTCCCCATCTGGAAGCCTCAGCCTGTTGGCCACGTGGCTCAACTCTTTAGTAAGTGAGGTCTTTGCTAACTTTGAAAGGATGGCAGTTGAGTAATAAGTTAACATGCCCTGATAATGAACTCCTTTCAAACAGCCCTTTATGATTGTAAACACATGTGCTGGAGCCGAACCGCCGAAGACTGGCTGCAGGAAATCACTGACCAGATGAGTAACATCACTTTTGGATAAATTTCCAAAGTTGTTGCTTGCAGCAGTCCTAGATGCCAAATCTTAGAAGGAAACAACTTACGAATTATTGCTTGCAGATTTTTTTTGGCTTTGGGAAACCGGCTCCATTCTTCCTAAGGTAATTTTCCTTTACGGGCATGCTCCCCCCTCCCCCCGTGTTTAATTTTTGTTACTTCTAGTGTTCTTTTAAAGAGCTGTATTTATAATGATCAGAAACTCAAATCCACATGGCTCTTAAAATATGAGGTATACTATTTAGCAGTCTTAACAGGCGCGAGGCTTTTCAACATGCACTGGCCCCTGACAGAGTATGTGGATGGGACCTGTACAGCTCAGATCCCAGCTTGGCCATGAAGCTCACTGTATAACCTACAAGATTATGAGATAAAATGCCACTCTGAGCTTCTTGTAGAAAGGGCTGGGTAAAAATATAATAGAGTGGAGGGGGGTGCATAAATACAGGTAGAAATTTTGTCTTCTGTGAATGGAATAGTCAACATTTTCAGCGGCTTGCAACTTGCTGCAAAAAACATGTTGGTGCCTTAAGGTTACAGACCCAGTTATCTGAAGCTGGAGATGATGTGATGTAGGGCATGGATCCCTGTATAGTAGCCAGCATCTGTTGGAGATCACCCCCAACCTTCTTCCCTTTTCAGTCATGCGTAAAGGGCTTGTGGGGAAGGGCAAGTGTTTTGTCTCCTTTGAGCTTCTTCATACTTCAGCTCCCAAGCTCCTCTCAAGCTGTTTCTTACCTCCTCCAAGCTGTAGCACAAGTGAGAGTTCAAAGAAGAAGATACATGCAAACGTAAGAGCAGTCATAGCAGATCAGACCAATGGTCAGTTTAGTCCAAAATCCTCTTTCACACAGCATCCAATGTGATGACCCTGGAAGGTCTATGAAAAGGGCATGGATTCAAAACCACCCAGCATTCAGAAGGTGACTACTGTGAATACAAAGTTTTCATTTATACATAGTGGCTAATAGCTATCAGTTGACCTATCCTCTATGAATTTGTCTGATTCCCTTTGTAAACTAGTGGGTATCGCTACATTGTGTGCACAGATGGTGCACAAATTAATTACTCTTTGAGTAATGAAGTACTTCCTTTTCTCATGAGTTTACCTACCATCAGCCTTGGGGGTGGGGGGTGGATTGAGCATTCTGCTTGGAAGTAAGCATAGGGCCTAATAAAGGGGAAAGAAATGTATGTAAGTCAGCAGGGGTGTACAATCTGGGATTTGTGACCCAGCTGAATAGCCAGATTTATACGAATCTGGCTATGCTGAATCACACGGGAGAAACTCGGATTGGATCATTCAGCCGTGGAAGCAGCTGCAGGAGAGGTGGAGCAGCAGCAGTGAGCAGCAGGTGGAGTGAAGGGGGGGCAAGCACCACACCACGGCAGGAGAGTGACCAGGCAGGAGGAGAGTGTCACGAGGCTGGCAGAGGACAGGAGGCAGCAGGCAGGATGGGATTCCCATCCCATCCTGCCGTTCTACCTCCATCCAAGCTTCAGAAGAGTCCTTCAGTCTGCCGGCCGCCTTTTAAACTCCACATCTCCAGCGAGTCTCCCCTCCTTTGCTTCAGTTTAGAGGATTCTCTGGGTTGACATTGGTTCCCTTGCTTCACTTTGGTTCTGTTGGGCTTTATTGGTTCAGCTTGCATTGGAAGTGGGACTTACTTTTGGGACTGGCTCTTGGCCAAGGATTGCCTTTGCTTAAGGTTCCCCTTTATCTGGAAAGCCTTGGAAATGTTTCCCCCCTGGGAAACAATGGAGACTGGCTGGGCAGCTTGTTTGGGAATCTATAGAATTGGATCCCAGAGCCCAATCTTCCTGAAACTTTGGTGGGCAGGAAAGAGTAGGTTCCCAGCAAATTTGGTGGAATTTGCTTGCAAAATGACCCTGCCACCCCCATCCCCCTGTATAGTTTTCTCCATTATTCTCCAAAAGGATTAATGGCTGGATAAATTTGGGATTCTCTAACCAGATTACAGAATCTGACCTGGATTTCAGGGATAGCAAATTTTTGTATCCCTGAAAACCGGATCCAGATCACCTGATTTTTTGGGGGGGAGGGGTGCACCCCCCTACAAGTCATGTGGAAAGTGAGGGCTATTACAGTGCTGTGGGTATATTAGTGTTGGTGCTTGGAAAGTGGGGAAGAAGTGCATAGAGAGTAGGAATTGTGATAATGAATGAAGTTCCCGAGTTTGGTTTGTGTGTGTAGAAACTTGAGACATGCTGTGTTGTTTTTTAAAAAATGAACAGGGTCTACATGGTGGCATAGTAATGGTATTGATTGTTGCTTCAGAGATCCTTTACCAAGATTAAAAGAACTGCAGTAGATTTCTTAATAAGGTGAAGACGAGGCTGAGAAGAAACAAAACTATTCCACCATCCACCAGAATTCTGCATATGGTGTGATTTCTGAGGTTTTGGACCTGCCCGGTCCAGCTGGTAATGAATTTATCATCCTTGCTGCCATGATGTCATGGAAGGTCTTGCAGAGCCTGTTTTAAAAGCATTGCAGGTCACTTTTGCAATATGAGCTTATTCTACTAGAGTCCTTCTCCAGAGTTCTGCAGCCAAGCATTGCAATTAATTTTTTAAAAAATTAAAAGCGCCGTAAAACATTGCATGCACTAATCCAGAAGGAACAGCGGTGACTAGAATCTTCATGTTCATAGTTGCAGGAATGTAAGGTGTAGATGTGGTTCTAGCTACCTCAAGCAGGTCTCTGAAGGGACCTGAAGCATAAAATCTTTCTAAACTTCTGGAGCTGCTGCCAAAAATATTTCCTCTTGGAGATTAGCTTTGCACCAGTGTAAACCTTGCCGCTTTCTCACTGCCTGGTGTTGCTTTTTCTCGCTAGCACAATCTGCCACCACAACCTTCCCGCACCAAATATGTCCACCAGTCAGATGAGCTGATCTTGGAGGATGAGCTGCAGCGAATCAAACTGGAAGGAGCCATACCAGTTGACAAGCTGGTAACAGGTATGATGTCTAAAATGGGCCAACAAAGATCCTGGGGCCAAGACATGGCTTTGATCCAGGCTGCTTCTGTCCAGCAACCTGCACAGCAGCATGCAAGAGCGCACTGGGCCTTCCCATTCCATGTTTCTCTTGTAAAGTAAATGCAGTGTGTGTTTGTGGAGGGGGTGGTACTTGCAGGTAAGATGAGTGGGCAGGAGGGAGTGCTTAACCCTACCCCTTGCTTGCTGATTCCCCCATGCATGACCGCTGAGTGGTAGGAAAGACCAGATAGGTGAACAGAGTGTGATCATGATGACATGAAGCATGTTGGGCTTCCTACACCACCATGAATGGTATCGTGGAATGAATTAGCATGGAACTGCTGTAGCTCTGACCGTCCTTTTAATTCTGTCTCCTTTCCCAGGGACCATCCTTGCCGTCTATGGCTCAGAAAAGGAAGACGGGAAGTTCCTTGTCGAAGACTTCTGCTTCGCAGACATGCCCACCCAGCTACCCATGATGGGGCCCAGTACGGATAGGTGAGGTTCCCTGTAAGAAGAACTCTGCTGGATCAGAATTGAGGGTCCATCTAGGCCAGCATCTGGTTTTCTAACAGTGGCCAGTGTGGAACAAAACTATGGAACAGGATCCAGTTTTTCTGCTCCTTCCAACTATAACCAACGTATAGCTACAAATGCAACATGTCCAGTTCTTGTTTAATTGCAAAAATTTTGCTGTAAAAATGGTTTTATAATTTGGGATATTGCAATGCATTTATAGTTAGCTTTTTCATGGCTTATCGCTTTTTTCCAGATGCGGCAAAATCTGGATCTTTTTGCTTTCTTAGACTTTCAGCCTCCTGTCTGCCCCGTTCTCTGGACATGTCTCCTGGTATCATGTAGGGCAAAGGGCCAGAGTACTGACACCGTAGAAGATTTTTGGTCATGGAGCAGTTCCTTTTTTTAGCACTGCATTGTAATTTTTGCGGCAGTGACTTATGATATCCTCTAAAGCAGAAGTTATCAAGAATCCTGTCCCAATGATGGGGTGGGGGTTCTGCTCAACTTCTGCATCAAGAAAACCATGAATATCCACTTGGAATAAATAGTCTTAATTAAAATAGCGAAGTGAATGTGATTTGTTCTGGTTCTACAATTTTGTTTCAGAAACTTCGCTTAGTTTTTGGGTCACGGACTAAGTGATGGTGGAATCTGAAGACGAGAAGAGCAGAGGAGTCTTTATGAGATGTGGGCATGGCAGGGACTTGGGAATGAGCAGAGACAGGATCGGCACTATCTTTTCAGGAAGGCTTTTGCCCCCTGTTGTTTTCTGTGGCTTTTAAGTTTGTGGAATTGTTTTTTGGTTTTTTTGCATTTTTTATTTGCACTGTATGGCTTGTATAACATAATGCATTTTTAAATATGTTGTTCTTGGGGACCATAAGATACTTGGAGAGCTTTTGCTGGAAAGTGGGATGCAAACAGAAATAACAAAAAGTGAAATTAATAGTAAAATGCCGTCTGAGAAGTGGATCTGCACACGTGGTCTGCTGTGAGTCCTGCACGTCTCTAGGTTTCTTGCAGTGGACACTGGGCACACTTCTTGTTTCTGCCTTATCAGTACAATATAAGTAGCCCATTTGCAGGCCCAGGGCCAGTTTATTACGAAAAGCCATTTGAAGACTTGTAACCACTATACAATGCGAAGCTGTTGTTAGCAACTTCTCCAATCTACTCATGCCTTCATTATGGAAATCACACTGATAACTGTTGTGTTTTCCAAATGGCTTTTCCAGCACCACAAGAAACCTAATTATTATTCTCTGCCAGAAAGCTAAACTTTAACCATTTGTATCCTGAGGCTAGCCGTGCCAGATAAGAACGTAAGATGAGCCATGTTGTATCAGGCCAAAGGCCCATCTAGTCCAGAACTATTCACACAGTGGCTGACCAGCTGCCTCCTGTCTGTGTTCCCCAGCAACTGATATAAAGGGGCCTTTGCCTCTGCGTCATGACTTGTAGCCATTGATAGCCCCATCCTCCATGAATTTGTTCACGCCCTTTTTAAAGCCTTCCATGTTGGCAGCCATCACCACATCCTGTGGCAGTGAGTTCCACAAGTTAACTATGTGCCATGTGAAATTACTTCCTTTTGTCTGTTCTGAAACTCCCACCCATCAGCTTCAGTTAATGACCCCTGGTTCTAGTATTATGAGAAAGGGAGAAAAGCTTCACAGCATGCATAATTATATAGCCTTCTGTCATAGACCCCATTACAGTTCCCTGGTTTCCGGCCTCTAAAGGTCTAGACAGCAAGGCTCTGTGGCGTGAGATAAGAACCTGGCATTTGTGGTTGGTATTTTGTCCTGCAGGTTTGTCTTGCTAGTGTCAGGCCTCGGCCTTGGAGGCAAGAGCGGAGAGAGTCTCCTGGGCATGCAGCTCCTGGTCGACATGGTCACGGGGCAGCTGGGCGCTGAAGGAGAGCAAAGCAGTGCAGCCCTCATCTCTCGAGTCATCTTGGCGGGTAACCTGCTCAGTCAGAATACCCAAAACAAGGAGACCGTGAACAAGGTGAAGGTCCTGGATGCATTTTGCCAACTGGAGTGTTGTTGGTTGCGTGTACTGATGCTGTATCCCAGGCCATCTTTTCTGGAAATATTTCTTCAGTCTTTGCTTAGAGGCATAGCATGCAGGAATTCAGAGGGTCCTTAAAGTCTCCTTCTCCCCCTGTGTGGCTGATAATCAGAGACCGGAATGCGTAGGGTTATAATTTTGGAAGGGACTTCCATTCCAACCCTTTCCACTGGCAGGGTATTCTTAGACTGCAGACTTGCCAGCCTCCTCTCCCAGAGCAGGAGGAATTCCAAAACTTTCCAAGATAAGCAGTTCATCTTCTGTGCCAGGAACCCAAAGTTCTGCATTTTAGTTACCCCTGTTTTGGGTACCAGCTCAACATTTTACTGTGTGCCCCTATCCTTTTCCCCCTTCAGTGTCAGAGATGCTTCTTTCCTGCTATTGGATCTGAAGAAAAGCATATACTTGAAATTCAGCTCAGTGCCTTCTTTTTTGCCTTGTTTGCGCCCATATGCAGAAGGGGGCAGTGGCTGGTTGTTCTTGGACTGCCTTCCTAAACTTAAAGTGTAGCCATCTACCAGAAAGTTCTAACCCAGTAGATTATCTCATTGTGTCTCCATCGCGCCAGTTAAACATTTGAGTCTTTTTCCCTCTGGCTCTTTCCTTTGCGTGCTCTCATCCAGGCCAAGTACCTGACCAAGAAGACTCAGGCTGCTAGCGTGGAGGCTGTGAAAATGCTGGATGAGATCCTACTGCAGCTGAGTGTGAGAACCACTTTTGGATGAGGGGATGGGGAAAGGTTTGGTGGCGGCGGGTCTGCTGTTTTTAGGTCAGTCTCTTGGTTTTGCTATGGGGAGTTAAGCCTCCCTGAACGGCCACTGAGGGAACAGCCCAAAACAAACTAGCTCTCGTCTACAGCTACAAAGGCAGGTCAAAAGGGATAAAGAAGAACTGAAACCATAAAGGTGTTTTAGGGATTCCTGTGGACAGAAAAACTATTCCTCCTTCAAGATAAGGAATTGCTTTTCTGGCCACCACCATTCAGTGCAAATGGAGCAATAACTAGTGTTCTAGGTGTGCTCTGCTTCTTTGAACGTTATTTCACTCAAGCACAAACACCTGGGGACCTCTTGTTTATTTATTTATACCCCGCCTCTCTCCCCAATGGAGATCCAAAGTGGCTTACATCATTCTCCCCTCCTTATTTTTATCCTCATAACAACCCTGTGAGGTAGGTTAGGCTGGGAATGTAATTGGCCCAAGGTCACCCAGCACGTTTTTATGGCAGAGTAGGGGTTTGAACCAGGGTCTCCCCGATCCTAGTCCAGCACTCTAACCACTATACCACACTGGCTTATTAGAAAGAAGAGAGGGAACAGGGGCGAGGAATCCACATTATTCATTAAGGAGATACTTGCTGCTTTTTCAGGATGTCCGGGAAGATCTTGTGCTTTGTTTTAGGAGCTGGTCATGCTTCCAAGGAAAGGCTCATTCATTGTTGATATTAATCAAATATTAGAACCCGAACAATGGTTTGAGTTTCTGAAAGTGCAGGCAAGCCATATTCAGAGTTACTAGTCTACTTTCTTACTGTGTGGAATAGCCTCTGGAAGCAGAGCAGTGCTAGAAGTAGTTTGTCAGTTCTGACATACCAAATCATAGTTGGCACAGACCATGCATGATTTGCAAACTACACTATTGGGCACTGTCTTCTGATGTAGATATGCGCCTACTGGCGAGTTTCCACGCTGCTAAACATGCCGTGGAAGTTAGTTGTGCTTTGTTTCAGATAGATTTCATCTCCGTGCTCAGCTTTATGCTCATTTAAAATTTCTCTGCTACCATTCCCTATTGTATCCATTTCCCCAAATGTCCTGTTGTTCATTATTGTACTTTGCTCAGTGAATGTTTTAGCTGTCGATTACATTGTATTTCCACTCGCACTGTTGTAACTCACCTTGGATCTCAGTGAGAAAGGCGGACTATAAATAAATAAAATAAATTTCCGACCGTTTTGCTGGCTGTTTGCAAACCATGGCTTGTCAATTCAGGTGTTGCAGTAAACCATAGTTAAACGCCTTGATAATGGTTAGTGATACCTAAATTAAGCCGTAGCTCAGTCTCTAAATTTCTGGCTTTGTGGGCTCTCTCTACTAAACTCAAGTTAGCTTGTTTCCTTGCTACTTCCATCAATTGAGGGGCCTCTTTACTGACTGACTGCTTTACCCTTTCAGATGTCTGTCCCTGTAGATGTGATGCCTGGCGAGTTTGACCCCACCAACTACACACTGCCGCAGCAGCCGTTGCATCGCTGCATGTTTCCTCTGTCGAGTACTTATTCCACACTGCAGCTGGTGACCAATCCCTACCAGGCGAATATTGATGGTGTCAGGTAAAGGCAGATTTCCGCCCCCCCCCCCCCAACTCCTTGGAGCAAATGCATGAATGGTAAATTCTCTTTGGAAAGTAGAAAGTGCATTCTTTGTGGCCATACCTCTGGCAGAGACACTAGCATTAACCTTGGCAAAGATTTGGTTATCACAGTTGTTGGTCCTTGCCAGGATTTAGTGCCATCATTTAACTCCTAAACAATTTATCCCTCTCTGTTCAGGTTTTTGGGGTCTTCTGGCCAGAACATCAGTGACATCTTCAAATACAGCTGCATGTCTGATTACCTGGAAATCCTGGAGTGGACCCTACGGATTGGGCATATCAGTCCCACAGCCCCAGATACACTTGGTAATTAAATTAAGGCATTTTGGGACTCTTGTAGATGGATGGGCCAGGATAGCTTTGAGCAAATAACTGTATATTGTAGGAGCTGACCAGTCTGGAAGGAATGCATAGGTAGGTGCAGAAATCCATCTGTTTATTGTTGCTGAGGTCTCCCTTCTCCATCTTCTACTCTGAATATAGATGAAAGACCAGTGATTGTGTAGGTAGTACCAGACAGAAGCATGGGGTGAGAGGGGATATGTTCCTCACCACGTCTTAAAATCAGAAGCATGTTTTAGAAATGCACTAAAACATCCAGTTTTAAATTAGCCCGGAGCCTGCTGTTGAAGCTTGGTATGCAAAGGCAGGGTGGCCCTGAATGTAGTGGAATGTATTGCATGCAGCAACAGAAATGTTCAAGATAAATTATCAAGGGTGTGGAATGTTTCCCTAGGAGAATCCTAGAGCAGTGGCCAAGAGCCAGAACTTGCTCACATTGTTCCTAACTCGCCACCCTTCTTTTTCCCTTCTCATCACCTTTGCTGTTTTCTGCCATTACTGCTGTTGAGTGATAGTAGGTTTTACACAATGAACACTACGATAAAAATGCAAAATGCTGTCACTTCCATTGAAGTGTAACATAGTGTGGTTAAAAAAACAAGCTGTGATCGAAGAGGTTGCTGGTTCAAATCCTGGCCCCAAACTTACTGGGTGGTCTTAAGCTAACCTCCGTTTCTGAAATTTAGAGGGGGAATAATGTAGACTTAACTTACATGGTTGTTGTAAGGATTTCTCTGATGATGTGTGCAAAGCACCTTGACACTGAAAGCAGTACTACACCTTGGGTGTGCGTAAGATGCATACACTATAGATAACAGAGGCTGGCTTTTAAAATTTGTATTATGTATTAAAAGCCTAAAAAAATCTGTGGGGAGGGATAGCAGATGGTAGTCTTGCACCAACAAAATGCATGCCTGCTATTTCTCCATTTAAAAATAATGGTCACAGGAAGGATATACCTGGATTGAGGCCATGCCAATGTGTGTGTCTTAAAAACAGTTTGTAATTTGCATTTCTGTGATATGTGCAGATTGCCCAGATTGTGAACACCCTTTAATTCATTAACATTTCATTCATTAAAAGGCACTTCTTTGTCTTCCAGGGTGTTATCCATTTTACAAGACTGACCCGTTCATCTTCACTGATTGCCCTCATGTCTATTTCTGTGGGAATGCACCTTTCTTCAAATCCAAGGTGGCTAAAGGTAAGACAGTAAGGGAAGGGGGCCTTATGGGGGAGCAGATCCCAAAGAACATTAAAGACTTTGCCTTCTGGCCAGTTCAAGGTCTGTCTCAGAAATCTGTAAGCTTCCTAGATTGCATCTAAATTCAGATTCATTTTACAAAACTTATCTGGAGCAAAATCATTTGTCAGTCCTGTAAACCTTGGGTAGGTACAGAAAGTGTTTTATGTATACTTTGTATTTCTCACTGCTCCTTATTCCAGCCCACAATGAAAACAAGAGGGCAAGGAATTTAAACTCATAGGGAAAGAAAAAAAATCCTTTGCTGTTGTCTGCAGACCCCTCCCTCTGGGGCTCAGAATCCACTACCGTCCATCAAGAGAGGAAAATAGATACAAGCCTATTCATTCCATGGTCCAGGCATTACATATAGCATCTTTGGGGACACGGATAAATTTGAGTTTCGCCTTTGATGGAAATTAGGACTCTAGGGTGATTACTTCCATGTAGAAAGAGGCTGATACACTCACAGGTGCCAAAACCCCAAGAGTGTGTGACACTCGCTGTGTCTCAGGATCTTTTAGCATTTGAAGATAGTTTAAGGGCTGGTGTGCGTCCCTGCTTGAAAGTTTTACACACTTCCTGCATGCAAAGTGTGTTCTATAATCTTGACATTTTAGCAGCATTCACAGACTTGCTGGTACAAAGCAGCCAAGTGGAAAGATTTACACTGTATAACTACGTTCTTGAGACCACTGCTGTTTTAGACTGTACCTTGTCAGAGAAAACGTCCCCAGAAAAAGACAGAAGGAATATGACTAGACTGCTTCTAAGCACCAGCAAGATTATGAGAATCTGCCTGAGAGCTATGCTGTGTGCGCAACAAATTGCTCACAACATCTGCCAGGCTTTCATATGTTTTGGTTGCGTATTGTTGTGGGTGTGTATCTACATGTCAAAGCTCTTTTGCTTGCAAATCTCTCTTGCTGGAGCAGGGCAATTATATATTCTTACAGCTGAAGTTCTTGGTCAAGTGGCCACCCAAACTGGCATAAGTTTGGGAGGGACATGATAATTGCAATTTCTGGTTTTCACTGACATATTTGATCAAGATTAAGTGCCTATGTCCACAGTATGTTTCGGTCTGCCTTCATTCATACAGTGCATTATCTAACCTTACTGTACCAGACCCTTCCCACTCACCTTGTTAGTAGTTGCTCTGTTGTGGATTTTGCCTTACAGGGGAAGATGGTCAGAAAGTCCTGCTGGTGACTCTTCCTGACTTCAGCACATCCCAGACTGCTTGCTTGATCAACCTGCGTGACCTCACGTGCCAGCCAGTCACTTTCTCTGCTTTTGGTGCTAATGAGGAGGAAGAGGAGGGAGCGATGGAGACTGGGCCCTAAAAGGGACTCTTTGGCAGTTTGCCTTTACCTCGGAGGATGGGATGCCTAGAGCTTGGGTCTTCTGTATATATGAAACTTTGGTTTGTACAAGGAAACACAATAAAGAACACTGTCTTCTATTTTTATGCCATTGCCCTGTTCATACAGTCCCCATCCGGGTGGCAAAAATATGCAGAAATGAGAGAGCTTTTTTAATAATTCATTTTATTCATATAAATGTTTAGAAGGCCAAAGAGGCTTAAAGTGGCACTGTACCTGCCTCCTGGGCAGCTGTGTGGCCTGGGCATCAACCCTACAGTTCTGAATGTCTCCTGTTCATTTTCCCTTTTCTCTTAGCTGCTGGGGGCGGCAGCTTCATTCACGGCAGCAGCAAAATACTGGCGGTTAGAAACTGCTTACATGTGGAGAAAGATAATCTTCCTTATAGTGAACAATCCGATAGATCCCACAGAATCATGCTTTCAGTTGCAACAAAATGTGAAGCTGGAGACTTTTTTAAAAAAGTTGTTTAAGCATTTAAAAACCAACTGTGAACTTGGCTGGCACTTCTACTGGTCAGAGAGAGGTGGTACACTTTGCTCCTTTGCAGTCATTTCTTAATCCCTCTACCGCTTTAAACATCAATTCTAAGACCTCATCAAAATGTTTTAAAGCGTTCCTGTTTAACAAAACGGGTGCAAGATCTCTGCATTGTACAAATGTGCACACACCTCTTTTTAAAAAATTGCAATCTAGCATTTAGTGGTGCTTAATCTGTCTCCGTCCCACCAGTAATGCTTAATAGGACAAGAACTTGCAACTGGGGACTTGATGGAGCCTCATTCAAATGTATTTAATGTGCTTAACCTGCCCCAATGAAGAATGTAATTATCTGGGGGACAGGTTTATACTTTCGTCTTCCTCAAGTTCTGTCCTGTGCCATACTGTAAGACCTGTAAGGACATGGGGGAGGAAAGAGCAACATGGTTGAACTTCATGCATTTAGCCACAGCAGAGAATTATGTTCTCTGTGTTTATTTCTGTACCAGAACCAAGCACAAACGGCTGGAGAAGTTAGCCCACTATTGGCCTGCTCATGTAACCTTCCCATTTGGCAAGTATAAGGCTTCTTGAGTTGGAACAACATACCTCTGAGAAAGTAATATCCTTACATCGAAGGCAGAGATTTAAGAAGGGTAAATGCTATGGCTGTAGCAGCCTGCTCAAAGCCAGCGGGTTTCTTGGTGGGATCTAAAAGCAAAGGACAGCACCTACTGTGCTATGATGAACCGATGTAGCTTCCTGCTGAGAAGCGGATGTAGGGGGGGACCAGCTTTTGGAATTTGATTGTTCCAAGACAACAGTCATAGCAAGCTTGCTGGCTGTCACTAATCTCCAAAGTTCACTGTGTAAGTCTCTGCTGTGGTCATGGGGAAAGCAGTGCCTGTGGTCTCCTCCCAGGCATCTGCCTCTGTTGTGATGTCAGTTTCCCAATCAGTTACAACCACAGTGTAGACCTCGGTCTCCCAGGTGGCTGGTTCCTCAGTGGTGGGAGGTTCTCTGCTCCAGGGTGGGAGTGTGGTGCTGCTGAATAGAAAGGGGAAGGCTGTAGTTGGGAGAGGAGTGGCAGGAACACTGGTAGTGGCATTGCGCATGAGGCGGTTGCGCATCTGCTGGCGCAGGCGTGCTCTCTGCCGCATCCTCATCCTCCAGCGAAGGCGTTCCCTCTGTGTCATGGGCTGGCCAGGTCCAAACCTTCCCATGGGCCTGTTCCCATTCATGGCCATGATTTCTCGAATGCGCTTCCAGTTGGAGCGTGACAAGGTGAAGTCACACTGGGAGGCTCCAATGTCATAGAAGACATTACAGGTTTTGACACTGGGATTGTAGCCTTCAGCCTTGGCCGTGACACGGTATTCCCCAGGGTTCAGGATGCGCCAGTAATCACCACCACTTGCTGAAATGGACAAGGGAGGACAACAGTTGATAGTTATCACTATCAATTGCAAGACATTATAAGCAATTATCTTTTATTTTTCTATTTTGTCTTAAGAAATAAGTGAAAATTTGTACCAACTTAATTGCTTGATTAAATCAGCATAAATTTCCATATGGGAAAACCTACTAGAGAAAATAATGTACTTTAGAAGAGGCAGTTCCTATTCTTCCCACAAAGCTCGCCTCTCTTAAGAGGGCAGGTGCCAACTGCAGTTTTTATATGTACTTATATTCCAAATTTTAAACATTTAAAATCTGCTATATATTTACTGAAGTGCTGATAGTGTTTAAGTTCCTGCTGGGCTTTATTTTACTATGCCAAACTATCATGGCTACCTCCTAGTCCTCTGGAGGGAGGAACATGCATGCTTCTTGTGCCTTGCTCTTAACTTACTCAGCAAACGTGAATGAATGCAACTTGTATTTTTCAAATGGCAAAGTATTTTCAGGAGAGATGGAGCTCAGTTTTGATTACATCAATGCCAAGGTGCAGCAAATGCTTCACAGGTCATATAAATGAATGTCAGGAGTTTCTATATATCAGGTCCCTCTCAACTTATTCCTGACTGTTAGGATGCCACGCATCTGCGTCTTGTATGCACTCCTGGAGTTTCACCACTAGAATGTGGGAAAATGCTTGCTTGAAACTGCCTCCCCTCTAGTTATACCCTACAGTGCAAACTTACTGCCACAGGAAAAAGCTTAGTGGTTGGCCTATGGGTTAGGGCTACCATTTGAAACAACTTTCCATCAGTACAGATGCCATGGCTATGTAATAGTTCAATACTACTAGAGATCCAGTTTGGTGTAGTGGCTAAGAGTTCCAGGAATCTGATCTGGAGAGCTGGGTTTGATTCCCCACTCCTCTACTTGAAGCCAACTGGGTGACCTTGGGTCAATCACGGCTTCTAGGAGCTCTCTCAGCCCCACCCACCTCACAGGGTGCTTGTTTGGGGGATATATATGACATACTTGGTAAACCGCTCTGAGTGGGTGTTAAGTTCTGAAGGGTGGTATATAAATCGATCATTATTATTATTACTATGAATGAGTACATAGAATCTTGGAAAGTAGCTGCTCCTTTGACCGTAGACACTTCTTACTATACAATTACACTGTAACCTTTATTATTATTACCCCTCTAATAGCCAAGCCCTAGCCCCTGTGCAGGTTGGCAAATCTATAACACGGCATCAGTCCTAGATTTGCAGAACAAGATTAACACAACGCATCTTCCCAGAGTTAGCAGCAACTTCCACACCAGCATTTGAATTGTCATAGCAACTCAAAATAGCAAGCAAAACTGGCAGCAAGGATGAGTAAGGGTGAGGCTGGAGTAGGCAGTGAGAAGAAAACAGGACTTTCCCTGTAAATCTTTGTGAGTTTCCTCCTGTTTTAATCAACTACACTCTTTCCCCACTAAAAACTGCTTTTGGGGCCTGCAAGCTAGGAAAGAGTTAAAGAAGTTGACCCCTGCCCCTCTTCTGCGAGAGCTATGTTTCCGCAGCTGCATTTTAAAAAAAAAATTATGTCCTAGATAACTGCCCAGAGCCCACAACTCAGTGTCAAGGTCAGTTTGGTCCTCCAGGAAGACTTAGCTGAGGGATCATCAGCAATTATTTTTCCCTTGTTGACAGCTGAGATTAAACAGGAAGTGAACTGAGGCACTGGATCAAGTCTAGTGCAGGCCAATGCTCTGAAGCTAAACACATTTTCTTGCTTGTAGGTGCTTTAACTGTCACATTCATGTTTTTAACATGTCTCCTAGCTTCTTTGCCCAGGAATTCCAGGTTCAAACTGTTTACTGGGAGCTCTTCCTAAAGGTCTTAGCCCTATTCCAGCACAGCACTGGACGAAGGAGAGAGGGTCACTTAGGCAATGCAAGACAATGATGGTCAGCATTCACGGCTATCCTCTGTTCATCCTAGCCATACCTGTTTTTACGTCATGATTGATCCCCACGACAGAGATGGAGACATTTGCAATGGGGTCTCCCTGCTGGTCTCTCACCATACCCTTGATGCCACGATGTACCTGCAAAAAGATTCCAGGCAGTGGTCACAACATTGTCCACTGAGTCACTGTGAATTATATTGGGGTAGATTTGAAGTCTGTTCCTGCCCAGCCACCTCCCAAGAGTAAAGTTAGCGTGCCAGGCAATCATTTGTCCATTACTTGATGACAACCAAATATTCTGCGATGCCAAGCATGCCATTGTGCAGGTGCCAGTTTGCCTTCTAATTTCTTTCTGGTGCCATATGTTAGCAGAGGCAAGAATGAGAGCTGCTTGTCTCTTAGCATTGCAGCAGTCAGGGCAATCCTAGCAGAACAGTAAATGTCATTTTTGACCACCTACTATGAGAAATGAAGGCAGGCAGTCATCTGTCATGAAAGTCACTGCTTAGAACTGCCCTTATAAATTTGTTACAAAAAATATTGTTAGGTAATCATTCACTTTACTCAATCTTTTTTTGACTAGCCAAATGACTACCCAAGAGCAATCATCAATCCCCTTTGCCTAGGAACCAGCCAGTAACTTTCTTTTTCATTCATGCATTGGCATTGGTTGTTGCAATTTTTGTTGCAGTTGTTGATGATGCTTTTGTTTCTTCTATACCAATGACACAAAATAATGTTGAAACAATGCATTCATTTTCACGGGGAAATTTTGATGCAAGGAAACAGACTCTGGTGCAAAAACCAATGGCACATGGGATTGTTACTCTTAAACGAGAAACAGTTTCAAAACAGGAGTATTTAAACTGAATGAGACAGTCTTGAAAAATGCGGTTTCCCCCTCTTCACCAGCTTTCAAAATCATCACCGACTTAAAGTGTGCCAGCTGCATGGCCTTTTCTTCCAATGTTGCTTAGCGCCTTTGCTCTGATCACAGCCCTTCTCACCCCACAGCATAAATTGTTCCTCACCTGTTCCATGAAAGTCAATAATGATTCTTTGTTGTTTTCCCACTCCTGAGCCAATTCATTTTCATGGGGGAACTTGTCACATCCTGGGTAGATGGAGAGTTCCAAACAGTTGGTGTGGAGGTAGCTGAAATCATTCATGCCTGGAACAGCAGAAGTTTTATTTAGGATATTTATATCCCATCTACCAACTAATTTCTCTCAAGGCAGAATCCAGTAAGTTTTACACACTAAAGTAGAAAACAAGATATAAAACTAAAAACAATTCCCAGCAGATTAAAAAAACAGCACAGACTCAATCTTACGGAGTCAAGTGCATCTGTTAAACACAGAGGTTTTTACCATGTGCTTGAAATTTTACCAGTAGACTCCAGGTTGCTGAATATGGGAACAAAAAGAGAAGTCCCTGTCTCTAGTAGCCACTCACGACAGAAGGTGGTAGCACTCAGAGCACAGCATCTGAAGAAGATCTTAACAGGCAGGTGTTCCTTCAAATACCCTTGTCCCAGGCTCTTTGTAGGTCAAGCCCAGCACTTTGTACTGTGCCTGTAAATGAACTGGTAGCCAGTGACGGTCCAAGTGCTGACAAGGGAAGATTCTTGTCTAGTTTTACCAGTCAACTCATTTGGAGCCAAGCTACAAGTGACAAATTACACTTGCCTGGCAAGTGAACACACTCACGTGTATTCCTTCCTGTTCACTTGCCATTCACTTGGTCCTGAAGCTCTATTCTGAACCAACTACAGTTTCCAGTCATTCATGCAGGGCACTTCTAACCTGCTTTTCTCCACTGAGGGACTCAGTGCTCCCGTGGCAGTACCATAAATACCAGATCACAGTAACTATACTGTCTTCAGCCACCCATTCCCCCCCCCCCCCGATTTGAGTTTGCTGTTGGACTTCCTATTTATTTTTTCAGGTTCCAAAGCCTGCAAAGAACAGGAAGGACTCTCTCGTAACTGAAGTCATCTATCAGACCAGAACCCGTCTACACAATGATAGCGAAACCCAACACTACACATGAAACAAGCAGTACAAATTAGGAGAAAACTGGTATATCAAAGACTGAATGTTGTGTTATGAGGAGGTCTCTGCACTAACACCACAAACCCCTGCCAGTGGGCTTCCCAAAGGCTTCTCGGTGGCCACCTTTGGTCCAATCCAGCATGGTTTTCTTATGCTCACTTACTTCCCACTCGTGGATGCCACTTGGCGCCGTTGACAATCCCCATTCCATTGGTCATGTCCTGATCGTGACACCCCCCACGGAAGGTATCAGTGATGGTGAGATGGGCCGAAGCATAGGAAATGGCCAGCCAGCGGAAGATGGCATGGTCTGGGGTCTCTTTGGTTTCTGGGTTCTCTTCTTCATAGTCATTGTGGACTGCAAGGGCCACTTCATTCTCGTTGACAGGGCGAGCCATGTCAAAGGGGTAGGAGACAAACTTTTCCCCACCCTGAAAATTGGCACCAAGAACAAAAGGAATCTTTTCCATCCATGCCATGATGGCTCGCACTTCCACTGCCACCTGGAAAGAAAAGAGGCAGAGTAGACAGTCGGTTGTGTTGGAGAAAATTGTGAGCAAACGGTACTTTGTAGTTCTCTTGTTCTTCTACCATACGTGCCAAACTCCTTCCAAATTATGACCACCTTCATATGACGGCACCATCACTGTGTCATACCACAGAACTTGCAAAACTCTTATTTCTCAGAGCAGTTTCTCTTTCAGCTTTTAGTTATTACTGCTGATTATTTCCGTCAGGATTCTTGGACTTCTTTCTTGTTTCTTTTATCAGATTATGTTTTTAATACTGATAATGCATACTACCTATAAACTTTGCAATTAAATTACTGTTACTCCACAGACCTGCAACCTACTACTATGTTTCCCATGGTCTGGATCTCAGCACTATTCTTTCATTTCCATAGTATATCTTCCATGTGGAGGAAATGATCCTTTGCACAGCGCATCTCCTTAATGCAAGGCACTCTCTGTTCAGCACTTTCCAGGGAGAAGAAAATGCCTTGTATCAGAGGAACAAGCTCCACAACAGCTGAGGACATGTTACATTGAATGGAAGGACTAGGATCCAAGCCCATTTCCATTAACTCTGCCCTGGGAACATACGGAGTTTCTGTGCTGGCTACCCTGTGCTTTCGGCATAGTGTGCTGATAAATTTTATTTTCTGCTCTGGCCTGCTATCAAATACTAGCTCTTTAAAATGTCTTATAAATCCATAATCAGAAATAATGTTTTAAAAATACCAATCAGCAAAGTAAAAAGCAGTTAAAACAATCAATATTCATTATCCAGAGGAATCAAAGAAATATGGGCCAAGTTATGTCAGACTACAGTAAAACCAAACATAATCATAATAGCACTACCCATAAAGCTCAGCTAAACAGGACAGATTTTCTCTGGCACCCAAAAGATAACAAAGACAGCACAGGGTGAATATATCTAGGGAGAGAGCTCTATAATTTATTTGCAGCCCTGGAAACAGCCTGTCCACAGGAACCTCAGAAGGCGAGGTCACCTGGAGAAGGGCCTCCAATGACAAGCAGGGTCACATGGGAGAAGACAGTGTAACAAGGAAAAAGACTACATCTGCCTAAGGGGAGCAGCAGCAGCAAAAAGGTCTCATTATCAATCCTATAGCATCCCAGTCCTTCCAAAGAAGCCACGAATACTTACTGAGGAATCCTCTGCGAGATAGTGCTCAGGTACGGGAATGTGATGATTAGGAACTTTGTGTGGTACCCATTTCCTCTCTTCTGCTGCCCACAGGATGCTATTGAGATCAGGGAAGTTTTCAAAGATATCATACCCTTCCTCATTCCAGTGCCCCAAAGCCCAGTTACCAAGCTCAGAGCCCTGCAAAGCAAAAGAGAGAATGGCAGGGGACACAGTTTAATGAAAAACCAGTAATCCACCCCCCTCCCCCCGATCACAAGGCTCTGAGACGCCTGATCCCATCCCAGTCTCACCATCTGGCTGGCGATCTCATAGCCATCAGGGTTGAGTGAAGGGACGAGGTGAATGCGAGTCTCGGTCACCAGGTTCCGCACACGGGGGTTCCCATCTTTGTACTCCTTGCACATAAACTGCATCAACATTAGCAGGAGCTCACGGCCCAACACCTCATTGCCGTGGATTCCTGCAGTATAGCGGAACTCTGGCTCCCCTAAAGTACAAACACAGGTAGTCCTGTGGGTCCATTAGAAAAGGCATCATCCGACTTACTTAAGTCTGCACGACATCTCTGTGACATATGGGTGTGCGTTTAACATCAGTGTCATATTGCAATATAAAGTTGACTTGTTCCTCCTCCACTCCATCTTAAGGCTATTGCAAACTTCATACTTGGCTTTTTTTCATAATCAACACCATCTTCTCCTTCCCTTTCTCCTCCCCTTCCACTTCTGTGTGTATGTATCTTATTAACTATTGAAAGCGCTCTGACAAGCTCAAGAGGCTGCTCATTTGTGGGGCAATGTTTTCGCTGGTACTAATAAATAATGTATGCTGCTGTTGTTGCAGTCAACATGCCTCTCTGCTTTACAAGGGGGGATGCATGCGTTCTGAGGAGTGCTGGAGGCAGATCCAAGCTACTTTTATATCTTCAAAGAGTGAACAGCCATTGCTTCCTTCTCTGTCCCAATAGGCCTTTGGGTGCAAATTTTGCACCCAAACCCCTCCCTTTGCAGCATCTCCAGTGTCCTATCTGTATTCCACTGTTCCTCTAGTATTCTCCTATCTCAAACAGAAGACTTTGGTGTTTTCCAACAATGCCCTGAAACCACCCCCACTTTTTATTGGACATTTAGCTTGAGGTAGAAGCGTTTTGGGGAACCTGAGCATTTGTTCCCTGCTCTGTCTCATTTCAGTGGTCTTCATAAAGGATACTGCACTACCACTGCTTTGGAGAGCTGTTGTAGCATAGTGGTTAAGTGGCAGGGCTCTGAGCCAGCACACTGCTGGTTCGACTCCAACTACTGCCACAAACTCTGCAGGTGGCCTTGGATAAGCCCTTCCTTTCAGCCCCAGCTGTATTGTGGAGATTATATAACAACATTGATTTTGTTCATCGCTCTGAGTGTGGCACTAGTCTTTTCAAAAGAGCAGTATAGGGGCAAACGGGTATTATTTGAAATGGTTTTCTAGTGGACGAACACAGCCACCTGCACTTTTTGCAACAAGCCAGCGGCTTCAAGGAAGAGACCTACAGCTACCCCATGCTGTAGTGGGACCCCACTATCTCCTTTCCAAGCCACCTGACTGTTGCCTGCTTTCAAGAGAAGCCTGCAAGTGATGGCATTTGGGGCTCTGCTCCAACCGGTATCATAATACTAGAATGCTACATGTTTATAATGGCATTGTTCAAAAATACTGAGCGACATCCAAAGAAGTCAGGCATTTGTTAAGTCTTTCAGGCCTTGTAACTCACAAGGATTAAGAGAACTGGATGAGGAAGCCAAGAAACCAAGGAGGCTGGCTTGTAATAAACCTTCAAATAACAAATTAGTTCCACTGGGCTGCGGGAGGGAACTTATTTTGTGCTAGTTTGTACAAAGAGTCAATGGGAGAAAAGCATAGACTTTGGAGTCCAATGCCAATCTCGGATAGCATGGTGGAAATGTTGACACAGGTGGAGGCAAAGCAAACAACTGCCAGCAGTTACCACCGCTCCAGCATGCCAATATGATTTGACGGAGAACAGTTCTTGCCCAAGTAACATTCCCTTGTTTTTGGAAGGGAGAGCAAGTTTGGTTCCTAAAAGAACTAGGCTGACATAATACATTTACACAGTTCAATTCCAAGACTTGCTGAGCCAGCAAATCAGGGGTTGGGAAGGGCTGGCAGTTATACCAACACAACAAAAACATTCAATTATGCTGTGGCTTGCCGGGATGTTTGTTGATCTGAATATTTATTATTCTTATGTTCTTACAATTGGTATTTAAAGGGGATTAGAAAAATTCATAGAGGAAAGATCCATCAATGGCTGTGAAAATTAGGGAGGCAGAATAGGTAGAAAAAGCCCACCTTGTTTTTCCTCCACCCAACCCATACACCATTGTATATTTATTCAGCTTACTTCTGCCACAAATGTCTTTCAAGGAAATCTATTCACTGCCTCTTTAGTTGGAACATTTTTCAGTCAAAGCAAAAGACTAGCACTGATCAATCAATGAAACGCTGCACCCCTACAACTTTTTATTCACATGTTCGGGCCTGCCCTAGCCTAGAGAACGTGCCACTCACCGAGTTCATGCTCTCCTGGACTGTCAGAGATCTCCATGGCATATATCTTTAGCCCTCGGGAGCTCTTGCCAATGTTATAGATGCGAGTGATGTCAGGGCACTCTTCGTTTATCACCTTCATAAGCTGTGGGGGGGGGGGGGGAAGAATCATAACTTGCTGCCTATCCAGCCAAAAGATTTCTTTAGGAGAAGCTGAAAACTGGGATGGAAATAGCCAATACAGAGCATAACTATATGAAACACCTGACATGTGCCTGGTCATGGGTGTACAACCAAACTTGTAGTTAGATGTATATGGAGGGGAAGTCACTTTAAAAAGTACTTGTTTGCTCAGTGCTGCAAGGGGGAAGAAGGAGTTTCTATTTTTCCTCCCACTCTGCTTTCACCAGAGGAAAGGGCAGCAGTGGAGGGGAGGCTTTTTACCCCTTTTCTCATGGTCCATGTGGCTGAGGAAGGATACGTGAAGCCCCCCCCAAAAAAGGGCAAGAAGCCCCCCCCCCCACTGCCACCCTTTCTTCTGGAAAAAGCAGAGTGGAGGCAAAACAGGAAGCAACTTTTCCCCCCTTCCGGTGCAGAGCAAATGAGTGCTTTTTAAATTCTCCCAATGCACGTCCTGCTGCAAGTCCAGTCACAGACCCTTGACCTGACACGTGTTGGGTGTATTGTGTAGTTACGCCCAGGGTCAGCCTCACATAAGGAGTGGTTTTTACAAGTGATAGTAAGGGTGTCTATCTGTGGCTGTGACAGAAACTTGTAAAAAGGGCAGCATGTAATAATTATTTTTTATTTGTAGAGACCTCCAAAATGTGTTTGATTCATTTGAATCATCTTATTGACATGTTTCCTGTTTGTTTCAAATCTGAGAAATACGTTAACAACTGCCACCCTCATTTTAGCCACAAAGGAAGAGAGATTCCTAGCTTTCCTCCTGGTAGTAGGCTTTCCAACACTTAAAAAAAAAATCATTCCCGGAATTTCAAAAATAATGATTGTGGCAAACCCATGTCGCAAACTTGGCAAATATCCATATCGAGAGCATGGGCTACATGCGATCTATGGTGAGCTGATTCATGTGTATCGGGAGGTTTGTAGCACATTCTTCCAGTACACGCAGCAGGACAAGCAGAAAATTAACTGAAAGGGGCTACAGTGTCCCTTGAGAAAACAAGAACAAAATTTGCAACTTTGAAACCCCTCTCCAGGCCACGCTAGGCAGGATGAAGGTAGCCCTGTTTAGTTGTTAATATCTCTGCTTGTTCATGTATAAAATGAGGGCAAGGTCTAAGGGTTTTTTTTTAAAAAAAACATAAGGGATATGTGGTTTGGGGAACACTCTGACTTACCTCTGTAAGTTGCTTCAGAATATTTCTCAACTCAGCTCTAATAGGGTAGACAAAAGTGCCTGAGGCAACAGAACGTGGGATTTCGTGGTGGAGGAAGGGTTAGACCCCCCTCAACCAAGCAGCTCTTTTTAGGTAAATGTCAGATCACACCCCCAACACCTTATATATGAACGGGGCAAAATATATGAATAAGCAAATGCAGCTTCCTGCATCACATGTAATTTTGCCCTTAAGTACACAGAAGTTTCTCATTAAAAAGAAAAGCTGAGAGAAGAAGACTGGACGAAGGAGGGCTCTGTGGAAGGGACATCACAAAAGCAGCTTATAGACACCCCGTGTTTTTGTGGGAACTTTTAACAAGACAGCCTGGAAAGGCTGCAGATCAAACCGATTGCAAAATCCATTTTCAGAAGGCAGAAACAAAAGCCCTTCTGGCAATCATGATCAGTTTGTTATGGGAATAAAGGGAAATGCCAGCTGAAATTTTCCTTAACGGAATTCAAAGGAGTAACAATGTACCTTCAAGAAAAAAGAAATTTGGTAGTCTCTGTTTTTATTGGTAGACAGACTTCAGGTGTACTGTTCTGTACATATTGGGAGCAATATATGGTCACTGAGAACAACCCTAGGATTGAGATATTACTCAGCCCCTTTAGCTTATTCTTAGTTTGATAGAAAGCTGCAAAAGTCAAGGTTGAAGTTCTCCTCTGACATACATATTCACCTGTCTCATGTCTTTGTAGTTGTGATGGCGGAAGTCCAAGTTGTCTACCGAAGTCATCACTTCATTCTGCAGGCTGTAGTAGCTATGGATATCTGCAAAAGAGAATAGTTTCAGGTGGGTAGCCATACTGGTCTGTGGTAGAAGAGCAAGATTTGGGTCCAGTAGCCCCTTAAAGACCAACTAGATTTCCAGGGTATGAGCCTTCAAGAGTCAGGTATCTGATGAAGGCAGCTCCGACTCTCAAAAGCTCATACCCTGGAAATCTTGTTGGTCTTTAAAGTGCTACTGGACCCGAATCTTGCAAAAGAGAATGTCTCAGAAGATTTAAGAATCAGCATGTGAGATGTGAAGTATGGTGAACTCAATTTCAAATCCCTGCTCAGTTACAAACTTCCTCTATTGCCTTATGCAATCTCTCTCTCAATCTTACATATCACACCAAGGCCGTTTCCACACTACTCACTTTCATCCGGAACGCTGAGGAACGTCGTGAAAAAAAACACGGAAGATAGCATCTTCTTGCACGAGTTTTGCGTGACATCGTGCAAAACTCGCGCGAGAAGATGCTATCTTCTGCGCGTTTTTTGCGACGTTCCGCAGCATTCCGGATGAAGGTGAGTAGTGTGGAAACAGCCCAGGTAAGGTCATTATGAGACCTCTAACAAAGGCCTTCACTTTATCTGTGGCTCCATATTATTCTAATACTGGAGTCTACACAGCTCGGCCAATATCTGTGTTTTGAGGCCATTCAATCCACCCCTCCCTTTCTTTCTTTTTTTCAGACATACAGCCCAGTCCAAAGCTTGCTGGCTAACTATTCAGTTACTTTCCAGTAAAGCTGCTTAGGCAGCTTGGAGATTTATAATGCAATCCTGACACCCTTCTAAGTCCATTGACTTCAGTGTAACTCTGCTTAGGATTGTACTGTTTGTCTCCCTTCATCTTCAGTAATCCAGCAATATATCCTGTGATTCCCTTCTGTCATGACCTGTAACAATTTTACATATCACTCTAACAGTAAAGAGTCTGGTTCCCATGACAGTGGCAAAACCAGGCCACCAGCATATAAAGTAGGAGTCTGCAGATTCTCAGGGGACTTCACAGGGATGCAGAAAAATAGGACATGGAAATTCACCAGAAGAAAAACAGCCTCCTCTCCAGTAAATGGCCACTGAGGACTGAATATGTGCCACGTGCACAGAAAATTGAGAGCAGTTAAATGAAGACAAAAAGACAAAGGAGAAAATCAGGCTGCTAAAGCCCGTGAGAACTTAAAGAATCCTGGATGGTGATATCATAGGGGTAGGCAGGACTTCCAAATCGTACCCCCCCTCTCACAAATTCTCTCATGCCCCCAGTGTGTTTCTCTTAGTACTGCCATCCCATAAGGCTACTTCTGCAATCCCTCCATCTTCAACATATTACCTTCTATTGAGGGTATACAGAGAGTAGAATAACTGAAAAAGGCTTTTTACAGACAACAGTTGATGGGCCAAAAACGAAGAAGAAGAAGAAGCTTGGACCTTGGCTGAATCCACACATCCTGGCATAGCGTTAAACTGCCAGAACGATAGCATCTTCCTGGCGCGATTTCTGACATCATCGCACCACATGGCAATGATGTCAGAAATCGCACCAGGAAGATGCTATCTTTCCAGCAGTTTAGCACTATGCCAGGATGTGTGGATTCAACCCTTGTTACCTGGAGCTTTTTAAACCTGTAATTCTGAGAGATGTAGTAAAGCAAAGGCTCAGAAATGAGCCCTGAAGCTCCCAGTCCAAATGTCACCTGAGCTGTAGTCTCAGAGGAGGTCTTCCTACAGGAGGTGAGCCACACGGTCCTACCTTTCAGGACTGTCACAAGAACTCTTGAAACATGTTATAGAAATGAGAAGTCGATAACATATTGATAGCTACGCAGGTATTATTAACAGAGCTCTGGCCATGACTGCAATACTGGAGATCTTCTGAGAGTCAGGAAAAGCATCAAAGGCTAATCAAAGTATGGGATAATAGAGAATCATGATCCAAGGGATTTAAAAAAATAAATGCATGCATGCACAGTCTTCCTCCAACTCTTACTGGAGAGGGGGCAGCCCAGGACTTCTAGCCTCATGCAAAGGCTACCATTCCAGGTCAGTGGGTAGATACGAATGAAGCGAGCCACCTTCGGCTCCGGGAATTCGGTCATCACTGGAGTGTCCTTGTCGACGTTTCCATAGAAAAGCTGCATGAAAGACAGTTTATAAACTGCAGCAGTTGAAGGACACCAAGAAGACAGCTTGTCTTCTATGGGCCTTAGCAGAAGGCCCTAACTTTGGGTCAGGATTGACAATTCTGGGTTGGGAAATTCTAGAAGATCTGAGCCTGAGGAGGGAGCTCAACAGGGACGTGATGCCAGAGAGCCCACCCTCTGAAGCTGCCATTTCCTCCAGGGGAACTGATCGCTCTAGTCTGGAGATCAGTCATAATTCCAGGAGAAATCCAGGCCCCACCTAGAGGTTGGCAACCCTCCTTTGAGTAAAAATTCTGAGAATCTTTTTCTAGGGGCTTTTCAAGGGCCCTTCAGATTCTAGACGCAAGTACCTACCATTTCCTCATAGCCATTGCTGTACATGACCCAGTTTTGACTGTCGTTGCTGAAGCCCACATAGAAGGTGGTGACAAAGTCCTCACTATGGTAGACAAAAAAAAAATGTTGGAGAATGGAAGATGTAAAGCATGGTGGGCCTGGTAGCATGGAACGGCCTGCCTGAGGAGATCAGGAAGGCTCCCATACTTCTATCATTCCACAGAATATGTCAAACAGAATTGTTCAGGAAGGCATTTTTAAGAAGGGACAAGGGCTGTAGTTTGCGGCACTGTTTATCATATGCATTATCTAGGTTTACTCCATTGTTCTCTAATTTCTGTCATTTGGTTTTTGCATTTCTTATATGTTATGATGAATAACAACAACAACAAACAACAACATTCGACTTACATACCACCCTTCAGGACAACTTAACACACACTTAGAGCGGTTTACAAAGTACGTTATTATTATCATCACAATAATCACCCTGAGAGAGCTCTGAGAGAGCTGTGACTGACCCAAGGTCACCCAGCTGGCTTCAAGCGGAGGAGTGGGGAATCAAACCCGGCTCTCCAGCTTAGAGGCCTGCCCCTCTTAACCACTACACCAAACTGTTGTTACTGCATTGTTCCGTAACTTTGTAACCCAGTCTTATCATACCGCTTGTTATATATTCTGTTCATACTCATTATTTTACATTTTGTAATCTGCCTTGAGTCTCTGTGAGAAAGACAGGCTTTAAATAAATAAATAAATAAATAAATAAATAAATAAAACGTGACTAGGGAAGACACATAACTAAAATGGCCGCCACTGGCCCATCCAGCACTGCCCAAAGGCCTGGTGAACACTCAGAATCCAAAGAAGCACTCAGTAGGATTCCCATGGCCAGGGTGTCCTGAGTAGCCCCTTTTCATCATAGCAGAAACAGAATAAATTATGTAAATTAACTGCTTGATTTACATATTTGACCCAGCTTGCAGGCTGTAGAGCTAAACCACTAGTGCAAGACTGGGGCGGGGGGGTGACTTCCATTCAGCACAGCCCTTCCCCTTCATCCCTTCCCCCACCTGCCCCCTCTTCCACACATACTGCAAGAGAGAATCGCGGCCCTGGATGATGACTCCTGTGAACTTCATGGTTCTTCTGGTGTCCACCTGTATCCACTGTATGCGGCTGTCATCTTCTGCACACCAAGCGCCATCAAAATAATCATCCTCATTGGATCCTGCCTGGAAGGGAGGAGGAAGCAGCACTTGGTCTTTATCAAGAACACTTAGCATTTATATAGCACTTTGGATATACAATGTGCTTCCTATATGTTATTTTGTTGTAATCTATGAAACAAATGTGTAAGACAGACAACTCATATTATCTCCATAAATTGCAAATGGGGGGGGGGGGAGGCTGAGAGTGGCTTGCCTAAGTCCACATACTGAATTCCCAGCTGACACAATAGTTGAACTGGGAATTTCTGTCTCTTGCAGCACAATACTAACAGAGATATCCCCTTCTAAGCCCATTGAAGTCAATGGATTTGCAGTGCCAACCAATATACCATGTCAGCTCTCATCTTGTCTCTTTTAAGAGCAGGGCCATTTCCACACATCTTACCTTGTTCCAGAAAACAGTGAAATCCCGTGCGAGAAGACACTGTTATCGCGGGAGAAGACATGATAATAGCGTCTTCTTGTGAGATTTCATGTGAGATTTCACTGTTTTCTGGAACAAGGTAAGCCGTGGGGAAACGGCCCAGGGTTTGATCTTCTTAACTTAATTACTGTATAAGTGTTTTATAAGCACTGTAACACTGATGATATCACTGTTACAGTATAGTATTATATACTATAAGTATTATCTCATGTTTAACCGTCTGAGAAGAGCATCCTAGCATCCCCTGTAAACAAGATGCAGAATGATCCTATTACCTGCATATTGAGGCGGCCACGCTGAGCACCTAGTCCATGCCGCAGCATGGAGGAAGCTAAGATCTGGTCATCCTCGATTCGGTGGGATTCCATTCCTATGGGAGGGCATTCTGCAAAGCAGGGAAGTCAAGCCAATTTACTCTTGCATAGGCATTACACGATGGTTTCAGCATGAAGGGGTAACTTTAACAGCCACAGATTATCAGGACAATCAAATTAGATCAGATCAGAAAGAAAGAAGAAAGGCAAACCTGAGAGAGATGTTGAGAAATGAAAATATTCAGTATATTTCAAAACGCAGCTTTTGGATCCAGTGTGGTACGGCAGTTAAAAGTGACAGACTAGGAACAAGGATACCTGAGCTCAAATCTTCACTCAGTTATAAAGTTCACAGGATGATCTTGGCCCTGTTACTCACTCTCAGCCTAACTTACTTCACTAGGTTGTTGCAAGAATAAACTGAAAGAGGGGAGAACCACAGATGCTACCCTAAGCTTCTTTGAGGAAGGGAAAGATACAAATGCAATAAAATAAATAAATCTCGAGGGTCAAGAGTGTCTTGATTTGTCTTATTCTGCTAAAAGACTTGGAAATTTAAACAGAAATCCAGTGGCACCCAAAGACTAACAAAGTTTATTCTGGCATTTCACCAGATGCATTATCCATAGCAATAATTTAATCTTATGCCTTTGATGAGTTTGCCATGGGGACTTGTAGCTATACTGTAACTGGTAGATCTGGGTTGCAACTCATGAGTAAGTGCACAGAGTGGCTTGGTTTGGATCAGGACCACTGCATGGGGGAAAGAGGGATTACAGTATAGCTGCAAGTCCTCTTCGAGAACTCGTGCCGTTTGTAACGTCTAGTTAGGTTCTAAGCAGAGGTGATAAACCCTGGAAACAGAGAAAGGGCTGGTCAACAAACATACAACATTGCCGTGGTCTTGGTCCAAGACCACGGCAATACAGCCCGGAAAACCCACAACAGCCATCCTTCTCCGGCCGTGAAAGCCTTCGGCAATACAAACATACAACAGTCTCTAAAATCCCCACCATATTACTTACTTATTTTCTCTTCTGGAGTCCACTCATCCTCATCTGTCTCCCATTTTTTCCCTCCTGCTTTCTTTGGCTTCCCTACACAAGTGAAGATACAGGGGTCAAAGTTTAGAGAGCAAATTCTGCAGTTTGGGACCCAAATGGAAACTGAACTGTAGCTTCATTAATAACAGCAGAATGAAAGCAGCCTAAATGCCCCTTTGGGCCAGCACCTACCGGCAAAGCCGCAAATGTTACAGTTTTAATTTACAGATTTCTAAAGCATAATGGCTCTTCAGGAAAATCACAGTGATTTTCAATGACCTCACTTCTGATTGAAAATATGACCCTTTAATCAGAATTATCAAAAAATAGTAACTTTATTGCTGCAGTGTCCAAACACATGAAAATTTTGCTATATTAATCACTGATTTTCCTATTACAATCACAGCCCACTATACAGCATCTTTCATCAATTCACATTGCTATTTACAAGAATTTCACTAAGATGCCTTTAAACCTGGCAGAAGATGCACATCAATCACTACACCCACCTCCTCTCCTGTTTCTAAGCCAAACTCAACAGGATCCCATTTTTTTTTCTGGCTTCACAGGTTACTGACCTTTACGATCCTTGGTTTTTTCTTCCGCCCATTTATCTTCATCCACATCACCCTCCTCCTCTTCTTTACTGCTGCCACTCCCCTTCTTAGGCTTCTCTGCTCCACAGCAAAGAGGAGCAGAGTTAACAACAGGCCAAACCAACTTATGTTCTGAGCGAGGCAGGCACGATTTTGTGCAAGAATGCGGATGGAAGTGAGAGCGCTACAAGGCGCGTGTGCAAAGTGAGACTATGGAAGTGCAAGGATGGCATTTGTGCTTGACGGGGAAGCAGGCACAGGGGTCATGCAAGTGTTGATTAAGTGGAGCAATATGATAGACCGAATTGCAGAGGAGCCTACGTTTTCAATTCTGACACAGGTCTGGGAGGAAGCCAACATGGCATGTGTCACAGCAAGAGGTTAACCAATCCCTTCTATTCCCATCCCCTCTATAATAAAATCCCCATTCCTGTAGGCCCAATCCCACCCTCCTGAAATCTCCTCACGTAGTTTGAGTTTCTCTTCATCCGTCTCCATCTCATCTTCCTCGTCTTTTTTGCTGGGGAATGTTTTGGGCTTCTGGTGAGGCAGAGTGTAGTCCACTATAGGGGAAAATGTGATTGTTGAGGGGGACATGCTGGAGTCCCACGGCCAGCTTCTCCTCAGCCCTGTCATTCCACCACAGCTGGAGTACCGACAACACAGTCCTGACTATCTTACCCATAGTGCTTTACAATACTGTATCACATTCATTTATCCTCCCAACAAGTATGTGAGGTAATGAAATGGCTCTTGTAAGAAATTCTCCCACAACAAATACATTACTTTTTCAGATGTCACAAGACGCTTTGTAACTTCAGTTGCAACAGACTCACACGGCTACCTTTCTGGGATCTATGCCATCAGTTAACTGAAGGTAAGTTAACCTTCTCCTAGACCATCCATTGAAATTCATGGCTAAGAAGGGATATGAAATCAAGCTGAAGCAAGACACATTTGGCTAGAAAGAATTACAGAGGAGCCTACAATGTGAGGCACAGTGTGGTCTACCACTGAGGAAGCCATGATTGACAAGGAGGAAGATGGAGTCCCACGGCTACCTTCTCCCCAATCTCACCATTTTATCACAGCTTTTAGCCCCCTTTGCTTTATTGATGCAATTTACTCTCTCATGAGCTTCACTGATACTTCTAGAATGAGCCTTGGAAGGGATCTGCGGCTCAGTTGTAGCTCATCTGCTTTGCCCGCAGAGAGTCCCAGGTGTAATTCCAGCATCTCCAGGTAATGAATGATGCACAAGACTTCTATATGAGACACTGGAAAACACCTAGAAGTCAGAGTAGACAATATTGATCTGGATAAGGCAGCTTTATGTGTACAAGTTTATCAAGTTCAACCCTAATACACCGTCCATCTGCCTCTACGTCCCCTAGCAAGAACCAAAAGCAACCCTAATGGGGCCAGTTCTACCTGAGAATAGGGTATGTTTAATGTGACTATTAGTTCAAATTATCTAGAAGGGATCTACATAGCTTGAAGGCCAGAAGTACTTACAAAGTTACCTACTTTGTCAAAAATCTGGAAGGAAATTAGCACGGATGATTAGGACCTGTAACATAGTGGTTAAGTGGCTGGGGTCTGAGCCAGCACTCTGCTGGTTCGACTCCCACTACTGTCATGAACTCTGCAGGTGGCCTTGGGTAAGCCAATCCTCTTAGCCCCAGCTCCCCAGCTGTATTGTGGGGATAATAATAGCACTGACTTTGTTAACTGCTCTGAGTGTGGCACTAATTTGTTCAGAAGAGAAGTATACAAGCACAAGGGTGTGGTGGTTGTTGTGGTCTTCCTGGAAATTTGGGGCAATCATTTTGGGATCTACCCTGTGTGCTGGTTACCTTTTTTTTTTAGCAATAATTTCTTCGAGCCTCTTTTGTTTTTTTTATGCAGTTTACCCTCTCAGGAGCTTTGCTAATGCTTCTAGAATGAGTCTAGCCTCAACTGGTGGAAGCAGGGAGGCAGCACTGAGCCAATATGATAGAAGCTTTTTTCTTGAAAGCAAGGAATGGATACATTGAGCAGCAAAATAGCCATTCCAAGCAGGTTTTTCCCTTTTATGGAGAAGAACATGGAATAATACTTACTGTCCCCATAATCTGGCAGCTCAAATCCTTCTTCATAATGACTCTCAAATGGTGGGATGGGCAGCTCTTCAGGTTCCTCTGCAGAGCAAACCAAAAATCTCAATAACATTTTCCAAGGACATGATATCACAATTTCCCAAAGGTCCACTTAACAGGGCAGGTCAAGCCCGTAATAAGCATCCCAAGGTTTGCAGTAACTGTCTAATATAAATGTACTTCCTCTGTATCTGGGATGGCCAACTGGTGGTCCACAGCTCGAGCAGCAAATTCTTTCAGTCCCCAGATCCTCTTAAACTCTAATATGGGTGTGGAATTAATTTTTGCCAAGTTTCACATGAAAAGGACTTAGTTGTAAGACTTTCTGACTGCTTTGTTGTAATCTAGGTTCAATAAAAATAAAAAAATCTATTCATAATGTGATGTATAAAAATTCTATTTATAATGCAACAGAAAGATGCCCTTTAACTGACACCACCACAACCTTCGGGAAATCAGACCCTGAGAAGACTTTCTCAGGAGGGGAGGGTAATAAAATTATCACATTGACAAGAAGCAGAGATGAGCTCCAGGCTCCAGCCATTCAGCTAGAAGGATGACTGTTTTCATAAACCATGCAGGGAAGTAAAAAGTCTCCAGCGACGTGTCATACGTGAAACAAACGACTGGGGAGAGATGCCATGGGACCCACGAAGGCTTGCTCTTCCAAACCCAGGATTGGTGGGATGGGAGAAATCCGCCCATCAGGAAAAAGAGTTTTAAAAGATCTCTGTCCTTTGTCTGTTCTGTTCTAATTTTTACTTCAGCATGTTTTATTTTTTTCTTTATTTCTGTTTCACCTTTAAGCCATGATATTACCTCCCTTGCATTTTTGTGCTCTGCAATCAAGTACAATAAAGATCTTTCTCTGTTTAAGAAGAAGGCTGTGTCAGAGTTCCTCCCCATGGGACTAGCTGTGTCCATTCATGCTTTGTAATCTGTTTGTACTCAGAAGCTCACCAGTGCCAAACAGTCATAGAATCATAGGGTTGGAAGGGACCTTCAGGGTCATCTAGTCCCTCTTCTGTCAATGAAAAGGAAGCCTGAAAATCACTTTGGTGGTGGCAGGCCGGAAGGATATAAAGCCATCGGGAGCGGAAGGGTGGGGTCCTTCCCCCTCATATGCAAGCATGTGCACACATCTTCCCTGGGGCTATAAAAGGCACCTCTCCAGCAAGCAGAAGAGAAAGGGATTTCCCTTTCTGAAGTTGCTCAGCCTCCTTCTGCTTTTGCTATTCCGGGAGCCTTTCCCACATATTTCTTTTCTTCCCCCCTACCCTAAACCTCCCTCTTTTTTCCAACATCCTGGCAAAAAGGAAACAAGCTGCATACTTGGCTTCTCCTCAGTCTCTGGCTTGGGTCTCTCCTGTTTCCTCTTGTTTGGTTTGCTGGGCTTGGGTTGGCGTCTAACATATTCAACTGTGGGGAAAGGAAGACAATTTTGTCACTTATAAGAGGCGTGTGTGCGTGGGTGCAGAGGGTTAGGATCCCTCACCCTCAGGGTGACATGGAAGCCCTGTTCATATGAACCTGCCTTATGCAGAATCAGTGCTGTCTACTCTACACTGAATGCAGATTTTGACAACAAAGGATCTTTCCCATCCACCCCGTTTCCTAGGAGCTGTCAGGTCTTGAACTTGGAACTGTTTGCATACAAAGCATGTGCTCTGACAATGAGCAATAGCCCTTCTCAGTGCATTCACACGTACATCACACATAGAAATTGCTTCAGTATGTACAGAATATACATTTGCAGAGCCTGCACAGTGTAGTTGTTAGTAGATCCAGTTCAAATCTACACTTGAACATCATCAGGTGAACTTGAGTTAGCCACTCTCAGCCTAACTGACTTCACCAAGTTGCTGTGGAGATAAAATGGAGAGAGCTCTGTTTGCCACTCTCAGTTCCTTGGAGAAAGGGCCAGATAAAAATGCAGTCAACAGGCACATGCATTCAGTGGTTTGAGTGAATGCGTGGAATAGGATCAGCAATACGCTCATTTCTGCACACATGAAGTATGTTTTCTCAGTCAGGTTTCCCTATAAGTATGTATAATGTCAACAGGGGAAGTGAACAGTTTTGAATGCAATACTGGGAAGAGGGAGTAGAGCACAGAAGACGGTGGTAAAGACACAACTGGTTCTATGGAGAGGATGAAGTCAGAGAGTCTGCAGAGGATCTGACTTTCTGATGCATTTCTTCTAATTGGGGCAAGCCCAGTTTGGATCCTTCTGACACAGGCCCCTGACATGTAGCCCTTGCCCTTTTCACCTGCTCTTCTTCTATTTCCTATAGCCATTTTGCCCAGATGGTTCAGGGCGGGGGAAGAATGTGCCAAATACAGTGTGGGGGGGGGGGAATTGGTGAGAGAACACAGAGTCCCAATTGTCTAGATTCTGAGGGCATCAATGGATTGCAGGAAGTACACCAGACTCCTGAAGTTACCTGGCTCTGCAGCCAGCATGACCTTTGTAGAACAGGGGAACAAGAGAATCTGAGCACCCAGCCAAGCTGGAGCACCACATGTTGGGGTCTCAGTGCACGGCTGTACTGTTTGCCTTGGCAAAATCCCTCCCATCTGTCAAGCATTATTCAAAATCTGCTGGGCATTTTCCACTCAGACAAGCCAAAAGAGTCAAGGCACAATCAGGGGAAATGGGGGAAAGGTTTGGGCTATGTGTGTGTTTCGGCTGCTGAGCTGTTTCCTTCTGAAAAATTTTGCACAAATCCTAGGGCACTGGAAAGAAGCCAGCAAATAGCAAGCATTTCTGCAGCAGCTTAAAATGTGCAGAGAACTTCATATTTCATCTTTTTTATTTTCACAGCAACATTGAAGTAAGGTTAACCTATTGCAAATGGTGTTGAAAGTCTGATCTGTCACTGTGAATGGGCAACTGAAAAATGGCCACTAAGGATGCTGGCAAAGCATCTTCACATTTTAAAGATTGCAGATACTTTCCTGTTGGCCTGAAATATCTTCAGGAACAGAATACAAGGTTTCAAGGAAATTATCCCTGCCTCAAAAGGCACAAAGGAGTCACAGCATCAGACCATCATACTGCAATGGAACCACAGATAATCAGCTGGTTTACAGCCAAACTGACCTGACCTGGACAGCCCAGGTAAGCCTGATCTAATCAGATATCAGAAGCTAAGCAGGGTCACGCTTTTGGTGAGTAATTGGATGGGAGACTTCCAAAGAAGACCAGGGTCATTATGCGGAGGCAGGCAATGGCAAACCACTTCTGTTAGTCCATTGCCCTGAAAACCCCAGCAGGGGTTGCTGTAAATCAGCTACAACTTGATGGTACTGTCTATCACCACCAGGGCCAAACTAGATGTTACAGAGTCCATGGGTCCAACCCGTGGATGCTGATGCCATTTTACAGCTGAACTCAGCCATTTTAAAATGCCATGAAGGCCCAATCAGGATTAGGCACCAGCAACATTTTTAAATGGTGGCATTCATCTGTAAAATGGCATCAGTGTCCCCAAGCTGGACCTGTGGATGCCGTATTGTCAATCTTGGCCTCTTGAGGCATGCCCCTGGCTCTTTTCCCAGCCAGATGTGCCCCCAGCAGATGAATGGTTACTACATAGCAACAGAGAACCGTACAATCCTCGTAGTCCTCGCGCTCAATCTGGTCATTGTAATCCAGTGTAGGTGGCTCCAGCTCTCTTGCGGACTCTAGAGAAAGAGAAAGCAGCACAGTTATTTCCTGGACTTGGGGGCTGTCTAAGGATATAGTGCTTTGAGGGCAAGGGTTGAATGGGGAAATGTGTTGGAATGGGGAATGATGCAGAGGAAGGCACGAGCCCCTCTCCTCCATGCCGTGGTCCTGAGACAAATCTGGCCCCTGCAGTCTTTTAAAATGATGTTCCCCACAGCTGCAGTGTAACTTGGCCCTCAGAGAAGACAATGCTGAGCTACATAGACCAAAGGTCTCATTCTTCATATGGTAGCTTTGTATACGACAGCTTCTTTCACTGGGTGTCAGTGTGGAGCTGTGGACACACTGATGCATTTGTAGTGGGAACGGAGCATTTACAGGTTGCTGGCTTTTCTTCAGGTGCTATGAGGCAGTGGCCACATTCTCAGCTGTAGGAAAATTTAGAAGAGTGAAGGTCTGGCCAACATGAGAAGCGGGATAATGTTTACTGCAGAAGGTTTTGGAGTGAAGGAGGGTATCGAGGTAGCTGTGGAGTGGTCATACTGTGTGTGTTTGTCTGTGTGTGGCTTATTGGTCTGACATCCTCAAAATATTATTTGGCATGAGGGTCCTATATTCTTTAACCAGCCCCCAGTGGAGTCTAGTCTGGGCTGTGATTTAAGGACAGCAAAAGAAAAAAGCCCTGGGCAAACAGCCAACTCTAAACAAGAGGGACTGCTCACCTGGCTGGCTTTCACGGTTCCAGTCTTCTCTCCTGGGCTCCTGCGGTTCAGTGGGGGGTTCATAATAATCAGCTAAAATGAAAAACAAAACAGGCAGGTATAATATTAGACCCTCACATGGAGAGATGCTTCTGCCTCTTCCCTGATTTTAATATACCATTCTATCCTTTCCATGTTACACACTCCAATTACAGGATCCTTTTTGCACTCCTCTTTAATCCTGGAGTCTATCAATGGCTATTAACTGTGATGGATAAATAAAACCTCCATGTTCAGAAGCAGTGCATCTCTGAATCAGAGTTTCTGGAGGGCAAAGAGGGGAAGACCTCTGTGCCCTGCTTGTAGGCTTTCCAAAGGCACCTGGTTGGCTATCGTGGGGAAAGGAATTCTAAATGGACTTTTGGTCTGAACCAACAAAGCTTGTTCATGTTTCATCCTAGTTACCTTGGATCATGTGATTTCTTGACCTATACTCATGACTATTTTTTTTTGTCTTCTCCCATAATACTAAAACATTAATCAGCTGTAGATCTCAGAAGCTAAGCAGGGTCAGCCTTGGTTAGTAATCGGATGAGAGACCTCCAGTGAAGACCACAGTGCAGACACAGCAATGGCAAACCACCTCTATTAGTCTCTTGCCATGAAAACCTGACCAGGGGTCACCATAAGTCAGCTATGACTTGAGGGCACTCTCCACCACCGCCACCAGATTCAGAATTTGCATCAAAAAGTACATCTTTACACTATGTATAATTAACTTATGGAATTCACTACAAGATGCTGTGACAACCACTTGTTTAAATAGCTTTAAAAAGGAATGATAGAAATTCATGGCAGATAGGTCTATGAGCATACCAGCTACTGAGGAGCAACGGTAGAGGACTGTTAACTTCATGCACTAATATGCAATTCCAGTGAAAAACTTTCAGAAACAAGGAGGTCTGATCCAGGGAAGCAATACTCATGTTCATTGCCTGCTATGATCAGCCGAATACATGACTCACTACTGTTTCATTCCGCTTGACTTTTACGCTACCCTGATTCATGGTTAACACTCCTCTTACTACCCACCAGAGTCCCACTGTCACCCACCATATCCTAATTGCTCTTACTTTGATGCCTGTTTGGATCTTGTTTCTCATCCCATCGCGGTTTGTCCGGCTCTTCTGGAAACAAAGCTGCAGAATATGTAGATTGAATCAGAGATGCAGCAGCAAAGCACCCAGGATTGGGGAGGTGGAATGGGAGAGGACTTGAGGAAAGGTAGAATAACAGCCTGAACAAAGGGAAGGAAAAGTTTGCCTCCCCCCTTCAATCAGCAGGAAATGTGACAAGCAAGACACTTAGAGGAGGTGGGTCCTACCAGAAACTGCCCAAGGAGACGGCATTCGGACATGGTTTGCAAAGCCGGGGTTGAGTCCTGGGTATAAATGGGAATGTTTGCAACTTGAGTTTTTATTTCTGATATCTAAGGGGGAAACTAGACATTTGCTTCTTTTAAGAGCTGGGTCTGGGTTCTCCAACTTGGACCCAACTGTGGTTCCTCACAGCAGCTTTGGAGAATGACTATTAAAAAACAAAGCAGAGTCTGTTTGGGCTCAGAACACTACTGCAGGGGAAGGAAGGGCTGCTGCCTCCCCCCCCCCCCCGCCAGTAATTTTCCATGCTGAAACAGCACTGGAGAGAGATATTTCCCTGTTTTTGCTGCTTCACATGGAATATTGTGTGTATGTGAAGCAGCAAAAACAGGGAAATAAGTCCTTGACCCCTGTCTATAATACGCCTGACTTTTTTTCCTATTGGGACTTTAAGCAGCTGAGTGCAGGGATGGGGGCATTGTCAATGAGCAAAACAGTACAGGAGGGGAAGGGGAAAACTTCTTTCCCTGTGCCATTGCCTGGGGTTAGCATTTCAGATTAGGATCTGGGCAACCAAGTTTAAATTCTCACTCTGTCATGGAAGGTCGTTAGGTTACAATGGGCGAATCATTCTCTTTCTCTCTCTCCTCCTAACCTGCCTCACAAGGTTGTTGAGAGAATAAAATGCAGGAGGAGAGAACAATGTTGTGAGCTACTTTAGGTCCCGACTGAGAGAAAAACAAAGCATAAATAGCTAAAAAATAACCCATGTTATCCCCTACTTGCAGCTGATTTTTGCAGCTAAATTAATCAGGCACCTGATCATGGATCCACAACATCAAATGTAGTTGGGCTTTTCCCTTAAGATGCTACAAGATAACTTCACAGTGGAATCATATGTGGAGTAACTCTGCAAAGGTACTATCAAGTCCATTTGTCTCTGTATTGTCACATGACTGACGAAAGACACAATAGGTACTTACATATGCCCCCTTCTTCATTCGCACGAGACTGCTCATCTTCCTTCCCGTAGAGCAAGTGTAATCGAGATGAATCATAATCATCTTCCTCTCTGGCCAGGGGAGGGGTCAAGGGCGTCTCTGGCAAGTGGTGCTTCTCTTCTTCCTCATGCGGCTGGACAGAGGGAGGCCTCTCTGTTCTCCGTCCACCTGATGTTCTTTTGGTGGGCTTGGGGGCTTTCTCCTTGGGTTTCTTTGTTGCCTTTGGACGTTTCTCCTTGGGCTTTTTGGTAGGCTTGGGAGGCTTCTCCTTCTTAGGGCCTCTGGAAGGTCTCACTTTGGGTTTCTTGGTTGGTTTAGGCGATTTCTCCTTCTTTCCTTTCTTGGGCTTTTCCTTGACTTTCTCTGGTGCTCCTGTGAGAAAACAAACATGGCAAGTTGACAGTCAGGTTACCAAAGTTTTAACGGGCTTTAACCCTTTCCTCACCTCCTTGCTCTCCTCCTTGATAAAGTAATTCTTGCAGCTAAATTTTCAAAACCAAAATTGTTTTGACACAGAACTACTCATCTACATCACAGTGTTAATGCAGGCATACCCGCTCTGGCCTGGGAAAATCCTAGAGATTTGAAGGCAGAGCCTGTGGAGGGGGGAATGTGGAGAGTGATTTCTCCTAGAATCTATGGTATACCATTGAGACTGCCCTCCAAAGCCATCATATTCTCTGGGGAACAGATGATCTCTGTAGTTTGGAGGTCAGTTGTAGTTCCAAGAGAACTCCAGAGCCCACTTGGAGGTTGGCAACCCTTGGTGGGTGAAAGAATTTCAACAAGAGAATGTGCATAAGGAGCTTTGATTGTGCAAAAACTCTATACAAAAGCTAAGCATATATAAACATTTCCCTGGCATAGCACCTCCAACTATACCAATTTAATAATGGCAGTATGTAGTTTCCCTTTATATGTACAGTTTACTGGTGAATATGCGCATTGCAGATTTTGTAACTACTTGTTTGGGGTGACTTATTGTTTTCCTACTTTGCTAATGAACTTCATCTCAGAATTTCAAAATTCATTATTTCATGCAACTGAGATACTGTACAATTAAAAAATCATTAAAGGAATTTATTCAAAATAGGTCGACAACCCTAGGAGATCATATAGAAAAGGATACCTTGATATCATGATATCAAAAATTCTTTATTAGGGAAAGCTTCAGGGCCTCACAGAAGTAGCTCTCTAATTACAGAAATGGCTTAGAAAACACATGATGTAGTTCCGGTACTGAAACTAAATAGACTTGGCCTTAGGCATAGCCTGGGTAGGAAACTGCCTGTGAAATACACGTAAAATGCTATGGATTCTTTAGATTATGGATGCCAACCTTTCAGGTGGTGGCTGGAGATCTCCCAGAATTACAATTGATCTCCAGGTAACAGAGATCACTTCCCCTGGAGAAAACAGCTGTTTTGGAAATGCCCCATTACGGTACCTCCCCTCCTGAAACCCATCCGCCAGATTTCCAGGAATTTCCCAACTCGGAGCTGCCAAACCTAGAGCTAGAATTTGAAGTCATAAAGCAGCAGTGTAGCAGAAAGTTGAATTGTGTTTGCCTTATGCATCACCAAGGGGAGCCACTAGGGGGAGAGATGATGGTGAAGAAGCTGACAGCCCCGGGTAGACACAGAGAGTTCTAGAAGGAGGGGACACATAATATAAGCACGTACTAGGCAACGTGTGTAGAGGAGGAGCAAGACCAAATGTGCTGGCCACACCCTTGGCCAAGACAGAGCATGCTGTGTTCACCTCCACCCCCACACATTCATCACAATGTGGGCACTCAGTATATGCACCTCCCTCCCATTTACTCCATCAATCCTACCGCATTACTATGTATGGTAACCTTTGTCACATTTACATGGTGTGTATGTGTGTGAGTTGTTCTAGAAGCAGAGCCTGAGACAACAGTTACAGTGAAAGTGACCTTGACTCTTGTCACCATTGGTTGACATTATGGTACTTTAAAAACAACAACAATCCAGGTCACCGTAATCTCTAGGAAGCTATCTTCCTGGCCAACTTCCTGACTAGGCCATACGGCTACTTAACTACGAAATAAAAACATTACACAATTTGTAGGGTGCCAATTGCTCTTCCAAGCTCTGCTAAATCTCCTCCACGCGCCATCACCCTCCTACCACCCCTTCTAATGGTCACAGGGTTGCCAATTCTGACTTGGGATATTCCTGGAGATTTGAGGATAATACCTACCGGTGAAGGCTCTTTAATTTCTCCTAGACTCTGTAGTATACCACAAAGCCTTCCCTCTGAAGCTGCCATTTTCTCCAGGACAACTGGTCTCTGAAGTGTGGAGGTCAGTTGTACTTCTTAGAAGAACTCCAGGTCCCACCTGGAGGTTGGCAACCCAATAAAGCTTTTTGTTCTTGGGGCACACCCTCCCTCACCTTTAGAAACTGTTGCCAGTAGTCATTATAGCACCAATATGGTCACCATAAGTGACCGGGTGAGCGTCATGTTACAAACCTGCCTTTAAGTCTATGTTCGTGAACAGCAACTGTCCCTGTTTTCCTCAACTATATATTAAAGAGTACTTGATACTGTTTTGCCTATCTTCACAGTGCGAACAAAGTCCAAAAGAGAGAGTCACGTAATACGAAGTGGAAAACAGAAACGCGACCAACTAACTCGAAATAGTAAAGAACAATGAGAGAAGCAATTAATTTATCCAATTACTGTGAAATAAACATTAAACATTACATTAAAGTGCTCTTAACAGAAGCTCTGGCGTACGCCTAGAGTTCCCCAAGGGGGAAAAAAAGAACTCTCGAAGAGCAAGGTGGACTGTAAAAAGCCCCAGCGAAGTCAATCACAATACACACAGTACATTCATGTATTTTTGTACATAAATATGTGCAAGGTATAACATCCAAACAGGGTCAATCCGGGAGTACATTCAAACCGTGAAATTAACAAACATAATCAAATTGTAACCGCAACGGGTTCGCTAGCATTAGACCATCCCGTATCGGATTCTCCTTCTTCCAAGCAGTTACAGCTGCAAAAAATCAGAATTCATCTTATTACAAAATTCAATTATTGCACATATTCCCAGTCTATCTAAAATATTATACTTACAAGAGTAAGAAGCAATATTAACATATACAAGTAAAGTTCATTCAAACGGCTCGCTCCCAGGCGTCAGCACAGCCTCACGGAACATACTTTCTTAAATACCATCAGAACCTTAAAGCACCAGGACCTCCAGGTATCCTCAAAGGTAAGCTGTAAGATCACAATTTACGTTCAGTCCCCTGGGTTCCACTGTACTCAACCTGTGGATCCACCAGGCTTCCTTTCTACGCAGGTCCCTTTGTATAAGAAAAGGGTCCTTAAATTGGCTCACATGAAGAACAGAATAAATAAAGTCCGTGTCCTTGTGTTTCTTTTCTTTGAAGTGGGCTACCATCGGAGCGTCTTCCACCTCACGACGAATCCGCGATCGATGTTCTTGAATCCTGGTCTTAATTTGTCTACTAGTACATCCTATATACAATAATTTACACGCGCATACAATCATGTACACCATTCTTTAGAATTCTAAAGTACTGGCCCCTGATTGAGGATCTCCCAGGGTGCCAAGGAAAGCCCTTAGTTGCACTAAGAAGGACTAGGAGTCTTAGAGATCAATTGACTCATACTGATTTGGCTAGAGCTACACCATCCACAGGTTTGCCAGTGGGACATTTCAAATGTGGGAGATGTAACACATGTGATTTTGTCATGTCGCCCCTCCAGTTTAAAACCATGGGGCTATTCTGGAAGGCATTCTCAACCTGTAATACACAGAATGTGGTGTACATGATTGTATGCGCGTGTAAATTATTGTATATAGGATGTACTAGTAGACAAATTAAGACCAGGATTCAAGAACATCGATCGCGGATTCGTCGTGAGGTGGAAGACGCTCCGATGGTAGCCCACTTCAAAGAAAAGAAACACAAGGACACGGACTTTATTTATTCTGTTCTTCATGTGAGCCAATTTAAGGACCCTTTTCTTATACAAAGGGACCTGCGTAGAAAGGAAGCCTGGTGGATCCACAGGTTGAGTACAGTGGAACCCAGGGGACTGAACGTAAATTGTGATCTTACAGCTTACCTTTGAGGATACCTGGAGGTCCTGGTGCTTTAAGGTTCTGATGGTATTTAAGAAAGTATGTTCCGTGAGGCTGTGCTGACGCCTGGGAGCGAGCCGTTTGAATGAACTTTACTTGTATATGTTAATATTGCTTCTTACTCTTGTAAGTATAATATTTTAGATAGACTGGGAATATGTGCAATAATTGAATTTTGTAATAAGATGAATTCTGATTTTTTGCAGCTGTAACTGCTTGGAAGAAGGAGAATCCGATACGGGATGGTCTAATGCTAGCGAACCCGTTGCGGTTACAATTTGATTATGTTTGTTAATTTCACGGTTTGAATGTACTCCCGGATTGACCCTGTTTGGATGTTATACCTTGCACATATTTATGTACAAAAATACATGAATGTACTGTGTGTATTGTGATTGACTTCGCTGGGGCTTTTTACAGTCCACCTTGCTCTTCGAGAGTTCTTTTTTTCCCCCTTGGGGAACTCTAGGCGTACGCCAGAGCTTCTGTTAAGAGCACTTTAATGTAATGTTTAATGTTTATTTCACAGTAATTGGATAAATTAATTGCTTCTCTCATTGTTCTTTACTATTTCGAGTTAGTTGGTCGCGTTTCTGTTTTCCCCTATCTTCACAGTGCGGTCTCAGTTGAACTGGGGGTTCATTCTAGATTTCCACATGGCGTTTTCAGAAAGCCTTCTGCCTCTTTCTGCTGATACACAAAGCACAAGCTGGGGCCTTGATCTATGAGTCAGAGGCCTAGACTCCCAGAGAAAGCGTGACTAAGGGCTCCGTCACCTCACAGCCCAACAGACAGCCGCAGTCTCATTCCAAAGCTCTGACCAGCATTTCCATGGTCTGTGGGAGTGAGTCTAGCAGGGCTCTGGTCTTCACTAGGGTTGGCAATGCCTATACCCTCTGGGCAGTGGGTTGAAAACCAACCAAGCCTGGTGCCAAGAACAGAGATTTAAACCGCTTCCTTTTGAGGCGGTCTCTATTCCCTGTATAAGCAGCAAACTGGAGGGACAAGTGGGGTTTTCTTCAGAGAGTCTTCCTTCTCCCACAAAGTGGGGCAATACATACATTTCCTGCTTCTACTCTCTCAGTGTCATCTATAAACAATACTCAAAAGCCCAACTAAGAAGATGAGGCAACGACCTTTCAATTTTTCTCATTACTAAAAGCTTAGCAATTGATCCTTGGTGGCCCAAGGATTTGCTGACCTCTTCACTTAGTCTGTTTCTTTTCTCAGCTGCAATGAAAGTTCGGAGAAGCAAGAAATACACAGACTATCAGAAAGGAAGTAGAAATTACTGCAGCTCATATTCACTTCTTCATAGAACCTCAAAGGCCCCTAATCAACCAGTCAAACAGGCATACCATCTATTCCAGAAAGCACTGGCCTAAACATTATTCCTAAATCCATATTAGATTTGTTGCTTCAAGCTTAGAAGCAGCATTACTTTAAACTGAAGTACACCCCTTCTTGCCTCTGTTCTTTCATACCAGCAAATGGAATTGTACACACACACTCACACTCATCGCTTGATGACTATAGATCATATCAACCCTCATAGGCTAACCGTACGATGCTACCTCAAAAACAATATGTATTTTTAATGGACTGCCCTTCTTCCAATAAAGACACCCCTCATTTCAAACACCATAGAGACTAGTCCTTAATTTTGACATTTCGATCTGGCAGTCCAAGGAAAGAGCAAAAGCATTATTATAATCCACCATTTTTGTTGATCTTTTAAATAGGTTTATAATGGCTTGTTAATATGGGGGGCTGTTTTTACAATTGTATCATGTTTTACTGTGTGACCACCTCAGGCAGGTCTCAGGAGAGATGGAATATAAATACATGTATTAAGGACCTTAGAGTTTTTGTTTGTCTTCAGCAACATTTCCACTGTTTTATCTGTTGTATTAATGACAAGTATATCGCTGAATTAGAATGTTTCCATCAGCAATGGTTAGTAGGAAAAAAATTATATTTAAAATGAACTTCATTAAGTTCCAGAGTCAAACTTTGACAGTGTAAATGATGTACACCTCTTCTCTTGTTTTCACTGTGTTCTATTCTCTTTTTTAAATGTAGTAAGGGGCTAGGGCTGGCAGGCTTCTGGCTTGTCTACGATCCCTAGCACGCATTCCTCAACTTTCTTTTCTGGAAAGAACTTCATAGTGACACAACTGCCAGACAGTCTACCAGGAAACAGCCAATTGGAGGCCATTCCTTCTTCCTAGATGTACTTTCTCTATTGGCTGTAGCAAGGCCAGAAACTACACAGTTCTTGAAACGGTTCTCTCTGCAGCCAAGCAGGGAAAACTCACTGAAGACTGCAACAATGGGATTCTGAAGGCCCCAGGTTAAAAATGCCAATGGGGAAGAGCCATAAGAGCTTTTAAAGTAGAACATACTACTACTAATTAAGATAACCTATGTATAAGGGGGGGAATGTACGTTTTTATTTCTGAAGGAAGTACCTGTTCTGCTGCCATGAAGTACCCATGTCAGAAAGCCAATATACACCACTTAGACTGAGGAAATGCTATCTTTGTGTAGCAAAGTATCATCAGATCGGTGTGACCCAAAGGAAATCTGAATATAGAATTAAGAAAAAGCAGTCTAAAGAATTCAATAAGGCATAGAGTTGCCACTCGAGGTTGGGAAATTTATGGACATTTGGGGGATGGAGCCTGGAAAGGGTGGGGTTTGGGGATAGGAGGGGCCTCAGCAGGATATAATGCCACAGAATACACCTTTCAAAGCAGCCATTTTCTCCAGGAGAATTGATCTGTTGTCTGAAGATCAATTATAATTCTGAGAGATCTCCAGCCACCACTTGGAGGCTGGCAACCCTAATTAAGGCATCAAGTAAAGTTACTCAGGCCATTCTAGTTAGCCGGCCTTGGCAAGGAATTCTCAACTCCACAAGAAACTTCAGCTAGCTCCCTACATATTAAGGACTCATCGGTGTTGTTAGCTTTAAATTCTAACCAATCTGCCTACCTAGAGGTGGGCATCAATCTAACTCTTGTTACATACCAGTAGGCACATTCAACAACCTCTGATGGCAATATACATTCATATCAAAGAACACATCCAGCCTGTTTCGCAGGAACCACACAAGAATCACAATGGAGATATATATTTGCATCAGCTCCACACAGAGAAGTCTGCTCTTGTGTAAAAAACCTCCTATAATGGTTTGGTGTCTAGGAGTTTAAATATCAATATATTTAAGTCTGAGTTACTGTTGCTAGGCAACCACAACAATATTGCCACCTTTCAAGCCTTCATATTTGTCAGTGAAAGGCAGGGGGAGGGGGCAGGGCTTTTTCCATGGCTGTTTGGCCTTTGAGGGAGGACTAACTGAAGACAGGCCCAGCAGCAACCATCAGGCTACCTGATACCGCACAGCATGCATGATTCACGGAGGCCAGGCTGCTTGCTACTATTCAACAGCCGCTCACCCCCATAAAAGCCAGTGTGGTGTAGTGGTCAGAGTTTCAGATTAGGATCTGGGAGACCCAGGTTTGAATCATCACTCTGCCACAGAAGCTCACTGGGAGATCTTGGACCACTTACACATTCTCAGCATAACTTACCTCACAAGGCTGTGAAGATAAAACTGAGGTAAGAACAATGATGTAAGTTGCTTTGGGCCCCCAATGTGAAGACAAGTGGGGTATAAATGAAGTAAATAAATAATAAATATAGTTGAAGTTGGGGGGCAGATAAAAGGTAGGTTGGTGGATGGATGAAAAGGAGAGAAGCACGCAAGGAAAGGTGAGGCTATGGAGGTTGCCAGGAAGAGGGAAAGAGGAAATAATGGCCGAGGAGGGAACAAGAGTCCCCCCACAAGTCCTTGTGGGTTTCCCATGTAACTTTTCTAGTTATAATATACATTATTTCCTCTCCTATGGGCCCAGGTCAGAGTATAGGAAAGCTTTTCTCAGCCACCCAACATCCTTCAAGAAACCACACAATTTTCTAAAGGGGAATTATAGATCCATAAATGTGTGTTGTCTGCCCCCTGCTGACAAGTGGGTAGCCATGTTGGTCTGTAGCAGAAGAGCAAGATTCAGGTCCAGTAGCACCTTAGAGACCAACTAGATTTCCAGGGGTTGAGCCTTCAAGAATCAAAGCTCCCTTCATCAGACCTGCTGGAAATCATGATTGCTGCATGAATTATTCTGCCTACTGAAGAGCCAGTAATTTCATAGACAGTACAGATTTTTAAAATGTATAAATAACAAGTAAGAATAACATCTCACACTGTACTGCAAGGTTCCAAGTATTCAAAATCCATGTATTTTTCTGTATTAATAGTAAGTGTGGCGTTAACAATACGAGTGTTTCTTTTTTAAAAATGAGCGTGTTACATTCACTTTGATTCTCAAGGTGTTTCTATTAGAGTATATATATTACAATATATACTACAGTATAGGTTAGATTTATATTAGAGTCCCATTTTCTCTAAAACTGCATGCTTTTAAGATAAAGGAAATAAGAAACATGGGTACCCATAACACACCTCCTCTAACTAAGCTTGACAAAGTTTTCTCTGGTAGGGCCCTTTGTGCCTTTATCAGTTACAGATTGCTAAAATTCCAAGGTGATGGTTCCCCAACTCGAGCAGGAAAAGCTTTACCTGCTAAAATTCTCTTTGAAAGAACTACAGCAGCCTTAACATTAAAAAAAAAATTACTGGCAACTCTAGCTGGTCTTGAAACTTTAAAGAAAGATCACTCCCATGAGAACATTTGCAATGGAATTCACAGAAATGCCAAAGCTACACCCTACATGGAAGTCAATTGTTGACAGTTCATACCCACCTCCTTCCCAACACAAAATGAAATCTATTCAGTTTTGTGAGGTCCACAGCTCCTCATGAATTTAGTCTTGCTGGTCTGATTCCCCAATGGGCCTATCACAAACTATCAGCCTGACCTACCTCACAGGATTGATGTTATGAGAAAATGGAGGAAGGCAGAATGATGTTCTCAGCAGCTGGGGAGAAAAGCGAGCTATAAATAATTAAATACAAAATGATATCTGAATTTTTTAGGACTATCCCCAATCACTTTATGGTGAGAAACATATTTTAAACTACAGTGTCCATATTTCAGATTAGGCCTATAGCAGAAGCCACATCTTTAACAGTGGAAGAAAATCACTGGGAGGATGGGGAATGCTGTAGCACTGAACACAGTCAGTAGTTTCATTGTGCTTTTGGGGATGGGACATCTTTCAGGGTGGAGGTGAAGCCCTCCAGATGTCTGAAGAAGGGAGTTCTGACTCTCGAAAGCCTACTCTCTGAAAATCTTATTAGTCTCTGAGGTGCCACTGGACTCAAATCCTGCTGTTCTTCTGCAGACTAACACAGCTGCCCACCTAAAACTACCCTCCAGGTGTCGTCCTCCAACCAGCATCTGTTTAGCCAGCAGCTTTTCCCCTCTGAGTGCAGTGATCTGCGTGCACAAAAAGTGAGAAAAGGCTCTCAAGGGCTGAGCCTTCCCGGTATCACTTGGCAATACCTCAGAAGCAGGCTGGCCTTTTGACTTGCCAGGAAAGTTCCTGGCGGGCCGTTGCCTTAGAAGGCCACTGACAGCCAGGGGCAAGCTGAACCAAGCGGCCAGCACTGCAGGGGCTGCTTGGTTCCAGATCCTGCCACACTGCCACCACTGCAGGAGATCACATGACTTAGCTTACACCAGGGCTGCCCCTTGGATACCCGCTGGGGACAGGCTGGGTCCTTTTCATGCCAAGACAGGAAGGGGCTCACCTTCTTCAGCCCGGCCAACATCGGTCCCTGCAGGCGTGAGCCTTCCTCGGTTTTCAGGCAGCTCCTCGCCTCGCGCCAGCTTCTCGGCTCCCTGTTCTTCGGCATCCTCTTCGTTCTCAGAATCCACCCTCTGCAGGAAGCCTTGCAAGAATTCCTCGATCTCATCATCTGTCAACACTGTCTGTGCCTCCACCTGGGCGAGCCTCATGGGGCACAGAAGATCCAACAGCAGGCAACAGAGCCATAGGGGGCAGCTGGTTCCCATCACGGCAAGCAAAGCTCCCTTCACATGCAAACCCTCAGAGGTGCCTTCTCACCTGCTGAATGGTCCTCCTGGCTGCTGGGGAAGTCTTGCCTGCGGTGGCGTCGAAGGGGATTCTCTGTTAGCAGCAATGGGGGTGTGGGAAGAGAACAGGGTTCTTTAAAAGGAGGAGACTATTTTTAGCTCAATAAAGTTGGCAGGTTTTGCCAGTGGAAAGACTGGTTGCAAAGGAAGAAGAAGAGGAGAGGGCTCGGGGCAATTATTTAGGGGGAGCTTGGAAAGCAAGGGAGGCGCAGAGAGGAGGGTGAATTGCGCAGCTTTGGAGAAACTGGAAGCAGGGGTGGGGCCTTCGCGGGAGGGGGGCGATGCTCCTGGCCCCAAAGCGATCAGCTCTGGGCTTTGCAGAGCCGGTCGTGGGAGCGTCCCGCAAACCAGCGGAAAGCGCCGTCTGCCGCTGCTGGGAGGCACAGCGCCGCCGAAGAATGCGCGGCGCAGCAAGCGCGGCTAATTGAGACCAGAAGCGCCTGCGGTTGCGCGACGCCGTTTGAAGCGCGGAGGCAGCGGAGCGAGCGAAGAGCCGGCCGGGCGCGGGGCTCCCCCCCGCCCTCAACGGCCCGGCATTTGCTCTTTGTACAAAATGGGCAGGGGGGTCACTAAAACGCCTCCCCAGCAACTCTCCGGGAGGCTCCGACCCGGGCAAATCCGGAGATCTCCGCGGCGCTTTCCAGAACTTGCAGCTTCCCAGCTCGTCCCTTTGGTAATCTCGGCAAAAAGCGCCCTGGGATCTGTTTCTCCGGCTCCCTTTGGAACCTCTCGCGGTTGTTTTTGTGTCCGCTGCTGCCTGCTCGCAGGGTGGTGAGGGTCGTGGGGCCGATGGTGAGAGAACCTTCTCCTCTCCAGAAGACCGTGGGAGTGAAAAGCGGGCAGCCGCAGGAAGCTCCTGACGCTGCGAAGAAAACCAAGCCGGATTCCCCCCCGCCCTGCCCTTCCCCGGCTCTCTTGTCTCTCCTCCCCTCTCCCCATTTCCAGAGAAGGATGCAGTGACCCGAGTCCTTCGCCAGGCATAGACTAAACTAAAGCGACTAAACTGGGAATCTTGGCTGGCTTCGGCCTCTCAGATTTCTCCTAAAAGCAGTTTCAGAGAAGTGGGTTATTGCACTTTTTGCTGTATTCCCCTTTCGGGGCATGTCCCTTTTCAAAGAGTTTGTTCTAGATCACTGGAAGCGCAAAAACCAGCACAGCACGGGATTGGGGTGTGTTGAGTGTGGAGACGAGATGTGATACTGCTTGAGGATCAAAGTTTAAACACATGTTGCAGTAAAGTAAAGATTAAGATGGGTAGCCCTGTTAGTCTGTCTGTAGCAGTAGAAAAGAGCAAGAGTCCAGTAGCACCTTTACGACTAACAAAATTAGTAGGGTATGAGCTTTCATGAGTTACAGCTCACTTCTTCAGATCATGAGCTGTGGCTTATGAAAGCTCATACTCTACCACTAATTTTATTAGTCTTATAGGTGCTACTGGACTCTTGCTCTTTTCTACTGCAGTAAAGTAAGATACACATCTGACAGTTTAACAAGTCAGGTATGATTTTGGTTCCTGTACTCCAGCCAAGGGAGCTGTACATTTTCTCTGTGTGTGAGGTCAAAGCTGTCAGGGGGTGGTGGCTCCAATGTGGTTCCACCATCATTTTTAAAAGTCAAATTGATGGGGGGGAAATCAGTGGCTATTAGCTGTGATAGCTAAAGGAATCCTTCAGGTTCATTATGGATCTCATGCAGTGCACCCATAGAGAAGCTCACAGTCCCCAAATATTGCTCTATATTCTCTTTCTGAATGAACCACATAGGAACAATAGTCATCTACATAATTGTGATGAAGATAAAGCTGGTTTCTGTTTCCTTCCCCTCCCTCCAGTTCTTACTAAAACACCTGGCACTTCACCCCCCCAAAAAGCTCCAGGTCACTTCAAATCCTTCGTGCTGATGGTATGAGAGGTCAGCCTCATCTAGATGGTGCATGGTGAAACCCTAGAGGGAGCTTCCTTCATCTGTGTTGGTGGATGAATCCCAGTTCACCTCCAGATTTGGCTATAACAACAACAACATTCGATTTATATACTGCCCTTCAGGACAACTTAATGGTTTACAAAGTATGCCATTATTATCCCCACAACAAAACACCCTGTGAGGTGGGTGGGGCTGAGAGAGCTCCAGAGAGCTGTGACTAGCCCAAGGTCACCCAGCTGGCTTCAAGTGGAGGAGTGGGGAATCAAACCTGGCTCTCCAGATTAGAGTCCCGTGCTCTTAACCACTACACCAAACTGGCTCTCTCTGGCTACGCAAGAAGTATCTATCCCATCCTAGTTTTCCTTGGCCAAGATCCTTCGCAGTTATTTGGGGAAGAAGGAATTTCCCCATTCAAATGCACAGAGGCATCCTCCCTAGATGTGTTCTAAATCTACTATCCAGGACTTCAAAACAAACTATCTCACATCTGGTATTTCAATCATGTTCCAGCTCTTGGCCTTATAAAATGTGATGGACTTTCAGAAAGTCAACCCATATAACCCTGACAATGCTATTGTATGCCCTCCCAGGAATCCTTCTTTACTGGTTATCTGGATTGACTTGCACAATCCAGCCAGCCTCCTTCCAGGACAAAATCAACCACATTGCTGTAATTTTCAAACCCACAACCATTTGCAAAAGACTTTGCTTTGCTGTGCAGTTTGGTCACACGAAGGCCACAGACTGCCATTTTCTTGCACACTACATCATTAATCACATGGCTGACTAAATACCGCAACAGCACTCAAATGGCGCATGGAATGCAAAGCTACACTCCTTGTCAATACTGGCATTTATGGCAAGGACTGTGGCTCCTGCTGAGAGAACATTAAAGAAATTAGATTCTTCAACGTTTAATAAGAAGCACAAGTAAGGCTAATGGTGATCTGTGGCACAGGAAACAGGACTGAGTCTAAAACTACATTGTAGGCAGCCAACACATCTTTTAAAAAGCTTTTAACCATTTCCATCTCGCAGAGCATTGTAAGGAGAAAACACTTTGCAGCAGCTCCTCTTCCAAGTCACTTTGCCCTGCTTGAGTTCCAAATCCATATTTGTGACGGAAACTGCATCTGGAACCATGGTGGGAGCAGCTTGGGTGAAACTGAAGAGCCGGGATCCCCAACATGGTGCTTGTGGATGCTGTGGCATTCAGCAGTGTGTTTGCTGGTGCCCACGTGCTTCTTCCCCAAAGCAAATAACCAGTCCTGGCTTCAGAAAAGCCCAGCAGGCAACGCCATTGTGCCTGCAGGGTGCCCATTTGGAAACAGCTTCCTCCATTATAGGAGGCTGCTTGGGTTGGAACATCTTAACATTTTGTGACTGGCCTAAGCCCTCATCTAGCAATTGGTTTCTTTCCCCAGTGCAGCCATTTTATTGTGGTTCATTGAGGTTGGGGACCCTGCTGTAGAAGGGAAACAGTAGGTACAGGAAGGGTTAAGCTCCCTTCTTCTGCCCTCACCATTAAATTGCACTTCCTAATATTGCTATGCTGAAAAGAAATGGCAGTCAGGGTTTTAAAAGATGGATGAGATGCACACCATGTAGTTCTGGTCTGAAAGAGTAAAACAGATGTATTGGTTGCTCCAGGAAACTGGAATGACAGAATGAAATAGGAATGGGAGCTGAAAGCCATGAGATGTAAGGATAGAAATCGGGGAAATGCCTTGAACGCAAAGGAGAGGGGGAAGTGAACTGATTGGGAAAGAGGTGTTTATTGCTTTCAGTGTGATAATCCTTCAGTATGCCATGCTAAATTCCTTGAATGAAAGGAGGAGATGATGAATAGAGACATTTATGGGAGGAAGTATGCACAGAATACAAAGCTTAATCTAGAACACATCTCTTTTTCTCAGGGCCAAACCAGACACGTATGGGGAATCCTGCATTCAGAGAGCCCAGCATAAATATGGTTCTCAGACACGGGGGTGTGGGGGAGAGCATAAGCCTGAAAACAAACTTTTAAAAATCCCTGGGACGCCAACCTAGAACTCCCAATGCACGACTGGTTTGGCCTTTATTCATGCTCTAGACTGCAGACTCTCAAGTGCATGCTTGTAGAACTGAGCGTGTTCTGAACAATTTATATTTGTTTAATTAAAGCTAAGGACATACTTGGAATGTCAATACCCCACAGGGCCCTCCATAACCTTTGGATATGCTCATAAATAGACATGGGCACGATCTAAATTACGTTTTCAAAAAAACCCCGATTTTGGCATTTGCGCCATCGTGACTCAGCTAATCGGTTCCGTCCATGGCAACCGATCCAGCAGTCGGGGGTTTGCTTGTTTGGGACTTGATTGGATATACCGGTTCCGTTCGGAATTGCAGACACTCTGGCGCCAGTAATTTATTCCTGGGGCAACGGAGCCAGGGGAATGAGCTGTGTTTGCCCTCCTTCTGTCGCCCTCGAAACACGAATGGAAGCCCAGCTTTCCTTGATTAGCAGGCTTTCTTCCAACCATGGAGCAGCAACCCAGGGGAGGGAGGGGGAAGGGGGTGTTCTGAAGCCATGGGCACAAAGGAAAGGCAAAAGGCAGTGCGGGAGGCTGGGAGGCTGCGCGCGCTGTTCGTCTTTCCCCAGGACAAGGGGCGTGCGGGCAAGCTGGCCGCCCCTTGTCTTGCGGGGCAGCTGGCCGCCCCTTGTCCTGGGGAAAGGCAAAAGGCAGCGCGGGAGGCTGGGAAGACGCCCGCGCTGTTCGTCTTTCCCCAGGACAAGGGGCGTGCGGGCAAGCTGGCCGCCCCTTGTCTTGCGGGGCAGGTGAACGGCGCGGGCAGCCGCCGAGCCACTCGCGCTGCCGCCAGCTCTGCAGCGCACCGGGACAGCCGGCTTGCTGCATGGGCTGGGGGGGCGACCCAGGAGCGTGCATGCACGCACGCGCAAGAGCCTGACTATGGTTGCCCTGGGCGCTGGCAACCATAGATCCGGCCCTGGGAATGTCCCCTCCCTCAGGGGAGGTGGCTCATTGCCGGGTTAAAAACTCCCCCCCCTCTAAGTGTGTGTGTGTGTGTGTGTGTGTGTGTGTGTGTGTGTGTGTGTGTGTGTGTGTGTGTGTGTGTGTGTGTGAATGTCCCCTCCCTCCCTGAAGGGAGGCGGCTCATCGCCGCCTCCCCCTGCCCGCCGGGCCTGGTCGCCGCTGCCACCAACCACCATTCCTATATCGCTGGAAACAGCAGGGCACCCTCCCACTTTGGCCTTCCCGATCCCATATCGGAAATGGGACTTGATCAGTTAGATTTGGTGGCCTGGGTTCGGCAGCGGCCCGGATCCATGAACAGCTTAATCGGTATTTTTTTTTGGATCGTGCCCATCTCTACTCAAACTCCAAACAGATTACATTTCCTTCTGAATGCTAAGGTCAGCAGTATCATCACATGCTTTGTGAATCTGATTCCCTGGATAGCATACAACATTGCATCTGGAAACTAATTCTTGGATGGGGACAATCTAAAATATATGTCACTCCAAGACAGCAACCACTCCTTGACTGCTTTTTAAAAATAAGAGACGACAGAACAAAAATACATAATTAATAGAGGCAGGGCTGGATCGAGGGGGGGCAGGGGGGTAGTCTGCCCCCGGCGCTGCCAAAGAGGGGGCACCGGACGCAGTGTGGGCGGCTGGGAGGCTGCCCGCGCCATTCACCTGCCCCGCAGGACGGAGCATGCGGCAAGCCGGCCGCCCCCTCAGCGGGCCAGGCGAGTGGCATGGGTGGCCGCCGGCGCTGCCGCCGCTCTGCTGGCAACATGCCTGCCCTGCAGCACCAGGAGTGCGTGCATGCTGTGCGCGCACGCACAAGGGCAGCCAGACTTGGGTTGTCCTGGGTGCCGGGAACCTGAGATCCAGCCCTGGATAGAGGCCAAGAAATAGATCTGAATGTCAGCCAAGATTTTGTGAACAAGAAACCACAATTCACAAAGATTCGTTGAACAAATTTAGTCACAAGCATATAAACGGGCCCAAATTAAAGGATAACACAATGGCAGTGATATATATATAAAGGGAGAGAGAGAGAGAAAGAGAATACAACTAAGGTTTTTTTGAGCCCTTAAAAGGGTGCCCATGATTCACTTAATTTAAAAAAAATTTCACTTATAAAAATTGCAGAATGCCAACACCATCTTAGGAGAGTAATTCTCTCCAGTGTGGGAATGTCTCTTCTAATGTTATGCCTGTTATAATACAAGTGTGTATTTTCTAAAAATAAAGAAGATGCTTTTTGCTATATTTTGAAAATGGGCAAAACAGATATTCTGGAGCAAAAACCATATTTGTTTTTAGATGGTGCACAAGTGTGTCAAATCTTAGAAGAGGCATTCCTCATTCCATTCCTAAAGGAATGCCTCCTGATGCCGTTTGCATTCTGCAGTTTTTATATACATTGAATTGATTAAACTCATACAGTTGATCAACTAGGATTTCTTTTAACGTGGTAACTGTGCATGAGAAATCCTCACCCTACACTTCACAATGATGCAGTACACAATTTTCCCTCCATGGAATACATCACCATGTAGGAAACATTATAGCCCTCATTCAGCTCTTCAGCTGTGTGCAGTCAGTGGAATTAATCCTGCACCTAACTAGGATGTAGACGAACATCACCAGTCATATCAAAAGATATACATCCAGCCAGTTCAATGGGTCCCACGTGGATATGTTGTGGATGGAGACATGCATCTAAAATTAGTATCTGCATCAGCTCTAAAGTCTATAAATGATATAAATAAATAAAAATAAGCAAATATTCAATTGGGTGTGCGTGTGCCCTCAAGGCATTAATTTGCAATCCACAGTGATGTCATAATAATAATAATAATAATAATAATAATAATAATAATAATATGTTTATTGCTTTTCCGGCCGAAGCCATAAGCCATACAAACACCAACAGATGTCGTATTATGGGTTGAGAGACCTACTCTAGTACATCGGCCAATCTTCTGGGTGAGAGTAACTGTAGTTGGATCATTTCTATGTTGATTCATTTAAATAGATACAGATGAAATGTTGCTTCTAAAGTAAGAAAGGCAAGGGCAAGTAAGGTTATGCAACTGCTAACCATTCTGCTCTAGTAGATGAAGAACTCCATTATCTTGGAAATTCAAGACTGAATTTCAAGGAGTTAACAGGCAGTCTCCTTCAAGCCACTGTTGTTTCCCCTGTCATTAGTATTAAGGCTAATGATGAATAGATCCAGGCTATAATTAGAAGTGGGGGAGTGAATGGACTCTTTCCACCCAAGCACATCCTCCAAACTTTGCCCAAACTTGAAATGAACTTCAAACATCCTGAGGTCTATTTTATGACTTAATTCACAGAAAATGTAATTTAGTGAGGGAAAAGCATATCGCTACAGACAAGGCACGCTGCTGACTCTTCTCAAGGAGAGTTTATCAGTGAAGATCTACTTCGTAAAGATCTCAGCTGGCCACTGTTCCATTTCCAGGAACAACTCAAAGTGCTGGTACTTACCTGTAAAGCAGAAATCAGATTTGGCTTTTTGAATATTTATAAATATCACTTTTAACATTTGCTGTTTGAGAGGTTTGTTAGTGAATTTTAAGACAACAAACATTAAGGGTTGAATTAAAAGCTTATTACTTCAGTACCATTTTTCTTATTCCTCACCCCAAATACTAAACCAACAGCATCCCTAATTGGGAATGTATAAACTAACACTTTGCCGGCAAGTTCAGGTGAGGAGATAATGCTTGAGAATCATCAATCCCACCACTGTTACATTTGTTTCAAGCTCTGCACAGTTCTGAATTTATTTTGCAAATTGGGGACTGTGACGAATCATCTAACGTGCCGCCAATCTAGAGATCTGCAGTGCTGGGAAAGTATGCCTCATTAGCTGAACACAGCTGCAAAACCACATATTAGGTCTGTACCAGACAAACTCTCTGAGGGAGACTTATCTCTTGCAGCACAATGAAATGTTATATGTCCGACATCAGATCTTTTGCCAGCAGAATAGAGAACTTCTTTGAATTAAAGATTTTATTTCAAAAAAAGTATAACTTTTTATTAGGCAAGACCTTGATAAAGATAAAGTACTAAGTAATCCTACCAGTACAGAAAAAACGCAGGTCTCTCAAGAGGGAAATGAGGAAGAAACACATGGGATTCTTTGAAATCATATTATTTTCAAGCACTATTGCCGAGAATTTTCAAGAGGTGCCTGAACTCCGTTCCCCCGCATTCCCCCTGAAAAAAAAGCCCTGGTCATTACAGTTTCTATAAGCTTACGGCAAATCAGGTTTTAAGCTGATTGGCAAAATGCGATGTAGGATTTGGAAACTGGACACACAGATATGCTCACGTAAGATAAGATCTCCTCCTTCTGAAAGCCACTAGGAGTCCAATTAGCCCCTTACATGATACTTTTTATAGAGAAGTTGACAGTTAGGAAATGCAATAAATCTTTCTAACTTTAACACATGATTGTCCTCTGAATAAAACAGTCCCTAAAGGGTTACAAAGATAAGTGGCAGTGGGCTGGAATTCATCTTGATAACTCTCATTAAATTCTCAAGGCAAGGTTATAAGTTCACAATTAAAGAGCACTAGATCTATTTCTTCAACTGTACTAATGAACTGTCATGTGGAGAGGCAGTCCTGTACTTTTCCTGACCAGCTACTGAACCTTACAGATATTGTGAAGAATACATAGATTAACATGTATTCCTATGATTAAAATCATTAATATGCGAGAGGGTTGAGTCCCATTTATCTGTTCTGATAATGGTGGTGCCTCCCTCCTGAGAACTGATGCCCCACACAGGAAATAGACAGAAGCGGGGCTCATTTTGAGGGGGAACGCGCAGGAACGCAGTTCTGGCTGTTCCCCAAAGAGGTCACATGTCAGGTGGCCCCGCCCACCTGATTCTCGGACATTTGGGCATGTTTTGGCCTGGATTGGGTCCGAAACGGCCCAGATCAGGCCTCTGATGGGTGATGGATCACTCTCCCACTCAGCAGCGGCCCAATCCTGACCATTTTGGGCCCCTTTTCAGCCATTTTCAGCCACTTTTTGCAATTTTGGGCCCAATTTCGGCCCTGAATGGCCAGGATTGGGTCCAAAACAGTCAGGATAGGTGATGTCGGGGTGTGGCTTATGCAAATCAGTTGTGCTAATGACACACTTCTGGTGATGTCAAGGGGCATGACATATGCTAATGAGTTATGCCAATGAGTTCCTCCAGCTCTTTTTCTACGAAATGACCCCTGGATAGAAGTTGGCTTCTGCCAGATTATGGAGCAATGCGATGATCTGAGATGTACTGAAGTGGCATTGCTGTACATGGAGTCTTTGACAACTCAAGAGCTAAATAATTAAGACAGCCAGCAGATTCTGTCAGAGTAACACATTCTATGACTTTCTCGTGTTTTCTGTGACGCTACAATGAAGAAAGCTGACAGGAAGAAACTTGATTCATTTGAAATGTGATGCTGGAAGAGAGTTTTATGGATACCATGGACTGGCGAAAAGACAAATAGCTGGGTTCTAAATCAAAACAAGCCTGAACTCTCCCTAGAAGCTAAAATGACAAAACGAAGGTTCTTGTACTTTGGTCACATCATGAGAAGACGAGACTCACTGGAAAAGGCAATAATGCTAGGAAAGTAGTAGGGAAGGAGGAAGACCCAAAATGAGATGGCCGGACTCGATAAAGGAAGCACAGCCTCCTGTTTGCAATATCTTGGCAAGGCTGTTAATTATAGGATGCTTTGGAGCCTTTCATTCATAGGGTCACCATAAGTCAGAAGCAACTTGACAGCACATAACACACATGCAAACTCAGAAGGAAAAAAATTGAAAAACAGAAACTAGACACCATCGGAGTGATCCATCCCTGACCCCATATAGAGTCTTGTCTTATGCAAGCAACACAGAGAGAATGTGGAGGAGGATACTCGAACTTTAACAACATAAAAAAAAAATAACATGTATCCCATAAAAGTTGATAACCAGTACAAAAGTCAACACTTAAGGTAGTAGAATTCACTCTTAATAACAATGCCACACTCAGAGTGGTTTACAAAGTGCATTATTATTATCCAACCAACAATCACCCTGTGAGATGGGTGGGGCTGAGAGAGTTCTGACTGACCCAAGGTCACCCAGCTGGCTTCAAGCAGAGGAGTGGGGAATCAAACCCAGTTATCCAGATTAGAGTCCTGCCGCTCTTAACCATCAGTGCCACTCTTAACCATCAACAGAGCTATCAGTGCACTATTTTAGTTCAACAATTGGATGTGTGCAGCCAGTTTGGCAATTCACCTCTTTTGAGCCACCTTGGCCTGGATGTTCTACCACCACTGTTCCTGCAGAGTGAGAGAGGGTCTGGGGGGGCACTACAAGCCTTGGTTTGAATCCTGCCCAGAGAAAGCTTGGCAGCTATCTCAGGCACTGGTGGCAAGGTTTTCTTTGCAAGCTCTGGAGGGTGGCCTCTGGTGCTGATGGTACATTATCAGCTGGAACCTCTGCAGGGCTGGACTCTGCCTCGTCTTTCTGGTCTCTCAGCCACTGATCCTGGCTCCTTGGACAGTTCCTCTGAGGACTGTGAGTCGGAGTCATTGAGCAGGTCTGAGGGTGTCCTGACAAGTCCTTCTCCCTGTGATAGTTTCAATATAAGACTGAATGTCTCCACAGCAGATACCCATCCGTTCCTTCCTTGGAAAAAAAATAATTCTAGGAAGGAGATTCCACCAGTTCTTAAGTCTTCTCCCCTCCTCTTGCATTACTGTAGTTGTTATCAGTAGCAATAATTTTCTTGGAAGCTAGGAAGGAAAGAAATGCAACTGATTCCCATCCTTCTCAGTTAATACATGTGAATCCCATTGGTAAAGAAGACTGTGATCTATCTTACGCTGGTCATCCAGACTGGAGAGCAGTGATTCAGCCCTCTCTTTCTGCAGGCTGTCTACAGAACGGCTCTCTCTCTGGGCTCTTTGGAGACTGATTCCTCTGTGTCTTTCATAGGCACGCTCCTAAACGAAACAACTGCTTCCAGATGCCGTGTCTATCTCTGTTTTCTTTCCACTGAACTTGTGAAAGTGTCCACATGGCAGCTGGCCATGCTCCTGGTTTGGCGCCATCGCTGACATCTGGAAATATGAGCTAGGGTCTGTGGAAAGGCAGATACCTTTTTACCTGGGAAAGCCCAACTCACACATAGGGCAATCTGCCACACAGATGGTTAAATCTATGAGTAAAGCCCCAGAATAATATTTGGGCTCATAAATCCCATGACCATTTGGGAACTCCTATTGAAAACCCCTCTAAATTTTCATGGCTGTTCTCTGAAATCTGAAACTTGGAACATATTGCTGTTTCTGAAGTACCTGCCTGACCTCTTATTTATTTAGATGTTTTTTCTTTGCTTTTCTCCCCATCAACGTTTGATGTTTGTGGGAACTTGAACTGCTTGGGTAGTTTAATGGATGATGGGGGAAGGTTAGAGTTTCAAAAGTACAATAAAGTAGAATAAAAGATGAACTAATTAAGGGAAAAGAAGTATGAAGCATGAGAAAGTTTACCAACATCACTAAGGAGTTATGGTATGATACAGCACACTAATAAATGTCTAATAAAGTTATTTAAAAGGCCCTCTTGTCTCATTAGAAATTACAAGCAGGGCTCACAGGTCTCCCACAAGGGGGACCCAGCTTGCATTGTTCTCCTCCATTTTATCTTCACTACCTGTCAGGTAGTTTAGGCTAAGAATGTGTAACTGGCCCAAGGTCGCCCAGTAAGTTTCCAAGGCAGAGATTTGAACCTTCGTCTCCCAGATCCTAGTCTGGAACTCTTAACCATTACACTGCACTGGCTTTTGTGGGGTGACTGCTGTTGAACAGCAGCAAGAAGCCAGACCTAGGTGAACCATGCAAGTTGCATGGTATCAAGTCTCCCAGTAGTTGCTGCTGGGCATGATCCCACTGAGAGCCAAACTACAAGTGACGTCTTACACAGGTTGGACACTAGTCGGCTTCCCTTAAGTTTTGATGGGAAATGTAGGCATCCTGGTTTTACAGCTTGGCTCTCCATTACAGCTGCAAGACCAGGATGCCTACATTTCCCATCAAAACTTGAGGGAAGCCGACTAGTGTCCAACCTGTGTAAGACGTCACTTTTAGTTTGGCTCTGAGTTCTTTCTCAAACGGCCCTCCCCGTGCTCTTCATTAACAGAAAGAAAGACCTGAAGGCTGGCAGTACGGTTGTGGTTGTCTAACAACAGCCACTGAGGGCATTCATTTCTTAAAGTTTCAGGTACTGATTCTGTTATTTTGGATTTTTTAATCCCCATTTATTTATTTATACTTTGCCTATTTTATTTATTTATTTATTATTTTTCTGCAAACCTGAGGCATCTATCTTGTCTGTTGATGTCTCCAGTCTCTGGCTTTAAGTATCCACAGATTTGGCCATGCTGAGAATTAAATATATTGATAATGATCATGAGTGAGGGAACTCAAATCTTGGATGGCAGAAGATATTTAGATTTTTTCATGATTTCTACTTAAGCACTTCTGTGTTGTATATTCCTTTTGAATCAGGCCATTGTTCTGTCTCGCTCAGTATTGTCTACCCTATCAGCAACATTCCAAAGAAAAGTTTCACACAATACCTGCTAGCTGGGATCTTTTAACTGGACATGCCGGGGAGAGAATGAAGTATGTTCTGCAATTGAATAAAAGACCATCCACCAAACCTCAGTCCCTCCTGTTTCCTAGCTCATTGTGCCCACTCAGCAATTGCTCCCTTCAGTGTAAATGTCACGCAGAAAATGCTTTCCCCATTTCTTTGGTGGAGATTCTCCTACAGCCTTTGTTTATGGCCACAGTTCCCTCCCATTTCTGCTTGAAAGGGGGGAGATTCTTGTGAAAAGGTCTCTGCACCCTCAGGGGTATCTGTCAACATAGCAAAGGAAGCATATGCGTTACCTGTCAGCTTAGTAAAGGAAATGTTAGGTGTTGCCTGTCAGTTTGATAAATTCATCACTCAGCCAGGAGCATACATTGCTCACGCCCAGCTAGTCATCCGAGATATGGAATTTGTCTTCATTGTGTACTAGGCTTGCTCTTGCCTCACAGTTCAAGGTGCCATATCCCATTTGTATCCTGCTTTTCCTATCTCAAAGCAGCGTACGTGAATTCTCTTCTTCTGATTTTGCCCTGTACAACAAGTCAAGCTGAGACCAAAGTCACGTAGCAAGTTTGTTTTTAGATTTATAATTATTGAGTACTATTCTAAAGAGACAGCACAGACATCTAAACAAACAAACAAACAAATAAATAGGGATTTGAATCAACGGCCGTTTCCACACGTCTCACCTGCCTGCAGAACATTGCGCAAAAGACCCAGAAGACAGTTTCTTCTCACACAAAATCACGCCAGGAAGACACAATTTCGCACAAAACTCCCAGATAACAGCGTCTTCCTGGCGCAATTTCGTGCGAGAAGACGCTGCCTTCCGGATCTTTTGCACGATGTTACACAAGCAGGTAAGACATGTGGAAACGGCCTAGGTCTCTGCTATGGATGCCAGCTGAGAAACTGGTAACTTTACCAGAAAGACCTGACTGCAAATTCCCATTCAGCCAGTTTGATGTAGTGGTTAAGAGCACGGGACTCTAATCTGGAGAGCCAGGTTTGATTCCCCACTCCTCCGCTTGAAGCCAGCTGGGTGACCTTGGGTCAGTCACAGCTTCTCGGAGCTCTCTCAGCCCCACCCACCTCACAGGGTGATTGTTGTGGGGATAATAATGACACACTTTGTAAACCGCTCTGAGTGGGCATTAAGTTGTCCTGAAGGGCGGTATATAAATCAAATGTTATTATTATGTTATTATTATAAAGCTCAGCTGATGATCTTGGGCCAGGCACTCCCTCTCAGCTGAACCTATTTCACAGGGCTGTTGTAAAGATGCAGCAGAGCTCCTTGGAGGAAAGGCAGGATAAAAATTTAACTAAAAGCTTTAGACACCCCAATATACAAATGCTGATGCATGGGTACAGTATAAAAAGGATACTGTGCAAACATCTCAGTCTGCATCCCTCAGATCGTATGACTGAGTAATTTTGATGACTTCCCATGATTTGAGGACTTTGCATCTTCATGACATCTGGCATCAGTCCTCCTTAATATTCCTATGGTGATTATTATTTAATCTAAAGGAGCAAGAAGAATGGCTCACCACGATCTTCTGCTTGGGGCCCCATTTGGAGCTGCAGCATTCATTATCTCATGGAGTGACTAATTATCTCATGGAATGACTTCCTACTAATCTTCGTATTTCATATGTGCAAGCCTGTACACAAAGCCACATCAGACCCTTGGCACAGAGGCCCCATTCTATAGGCTTTGGAAGGAGATAGCGCCACCTTGTGATGTCTGCTTGACACAACTATCTCTGTTTTGTCCAACATGCGGAAAAGAAAGCAAACAGACATGCCACATGTACCAGGCAAAGAGAAAATCCCCAAGGCAGACCCACAGTTTTATAGTATACACACTGAGATGAACCAGGTGAAGAGACAGAGGAATAAACCACAGGATATAAAAATGATATAAGTGAAAAATACAGCCTGTGCAATACAAAGCCATCCGCTGATGTTGGTCCCAAAGAGAAAATATTGGACCTGCAACTAGACTTTCTGGTGAGATGTGAGTCATAGTGGTCTTCCAGCCAAAGTGAAGAAATGGTCTGGTCCTTGGTTGCTACAGCCAAATCTTTGGATGCAATAGCCACTGATGGGTAATTTGGCTGCTCTTGTCTAAAGATGCCTTGGAATATACTTTGAGTCACATCTGCATGCCAGCATAGGTCTGGAACCAGTTTTTTTCAGCAGAATTGCTAAGAGGATTTCCTGGAAGGACAAGAACTTTTTTATTATTATTCTAAGGATGCTGAAGCTGCTTTGGAACGTGTATCATCTATTTGTCTGTTTCTTCTGCAACTACTCTATCCCATCAATTCCACCTTTACATTCCTTTATCAGTCAGTTAATTACAATAATGCTGTGAGTACTTCCACACTACAACTCCAGTGAAGTTTTTGGGCAATCAACAGGAAGTGGATTTAGCTCCACACCGTTGTAAGCCTTGTCAAATACTTATTTATTATTAGAAAGTTTGTGGTCTGTCTTTCCCTGCATAGCAGGTGCTTATCTTGGAACACTTCCCTCTAGGGGAAGGGGATTTCTAGAGGGGCAGGGTGAGGGCCCGCTTGGTAGCAGGCGGGAAGAGGGAGTTGAGAGTCAAGGATCAATGGTTTTTCCATTTTTTATTCAGTGTTTTATATCATTAAAAAACAAGCCTAAAACACACTAATAAAACAAACAAAAACAACTAATCAACAAAGAAGAATAACAAAACATACATAACACAGAAAAAAGGGGGGAAACCCTATCTAAATGAAAAGGTTTCTGATTTTCTCCAAAATATTTGTATCAAGTCAAATTTAAACTTCTTCTAGATGATAATTAAAAGCTCTCTTTTTTCTAATGTTAAAATCTTTTCGTTCATAAATTCACAAATCATCAAATCATTATCTATTTCATGTAAATAATCTATGAAGGGTTTCCTTTCATCAACAAATGTACTTACTGACTTTTTTCTTATTAGTGAAGTAAGCTTTGCCATCTTGGCCAGTTCCACCCATTGGTTTTTCCAGTGGTCACTGATGTAACAGGTATTCGCTCAGGAGGGCGGGGAGAATTGGGGTGAAAAAAGTAGTTTTGGGGATGGAACAGCCTGGGGAAGAAGAGGAGAGGTAGTGACAGAGGAAGAGCCTTTGTCTGGTGTGGGCCTCAGAGTCACCATGTTCATGGAACTTCAGCTGTGAGCGAAAAACTGGTATTTTTTTTTTCCAGGCTGAGAAGAAGAGAGAATTTTCCAGACCTTTCCAGGGCTTTGTGAGTCAGAGCTAAAGACTTATTTCTCACCCCACCCTCACTTTGAAACCATTTTGCTATTCCCCTATTCTGTTGAAGCTTCCAGCTCTTTATTTCTGGTTTATTTGCCTTTAGGTAAAAACCATTTGTATAAGTGTAGTTCAGCTTCTTGAAAAGGGGGCACCCACAACACAGACTACTTGCCCGGCTCCTTTAAGGCTAAAAAGGTTACACTGCAATTAACACTGCATTTTCCTAGTAGCATCCTGCAATGCTCTATGTTCCCCCCGCAAGTGGCAATGGCAGAAGTGAATTCAAGGGTTCCGTATGTTGTTGATGAACTTTTCTGAGATCTTGCCTTTACCCCAACCCATTTAGAACACTGCACAATTACCTGACATATACTTAAGCCATAGATAAACAAGTATCTGATGAAGGGAGCTTTGACTCTCAAAAGTTTATATCCTGAAAATCCTGTTGGTCTTTAAGGTGCTACTGGACTCAGATCGTGATGTCCTTAAACCAGAGTTTTTAGCCTTTCCAGATGTGGGACCCACCTTTAGCCCCCAGGTGGCAGCAGAACTACAAGCATCTCTGACAGGAACTCACATAACATCACCATCACATGACAGAATCATACCACAGGAAAAGGTGGTGCCAGAGTTAGAGCTTCACAGATGCCAAGACACTGGGCAGAAAACCATGAGAGCTGTGGACATGAAACACAAGCCAAGCAACAAGTACGTACCGAAGTAACATGGCAGCCAAGCAAAACTCTTTTTGGAGGAATCCTGCCTACCATTGAGTGCCTCCCCATTCTGCCACTCTTGCAAAGAGATGATGGAAACATGGCACCCTTGCTCTCTGTGCTCAGTAGCTGCAGTTTCTTTAAACAGGACAGCTGATTACAGGACAGAACTGATTACCTAGCAGAACCTTTCTGGAATAGTTGAATTACTTCAACCTAAGTTACCAAGGCAACCAATATGAGACGTTGTGAGCTAACCAGTGTGAGAAGGAACCATGATATGGGGGTTGGAAGGAACTGTCAATCCCTGTTACTTTCATTGCTTTCCTATTCAGTAACTGGGCAGATGCCCATGGAATTTTGCTGATTCACACTGGTAGGAGCTGTGTGGAAACTGCCAGGCATAATGGATGCCTTGTTATTAACTCTTGCGCCCTGCTATTAGGAAACAATAACATGTTAGATACCACACACATTTCTGTTACTCAAATCAAGAAGCAGAATACAAGATTTATCTGCACAGTTATAGTCAAATGGTTTTCATACCTACGGGACTGCCTCCTCCACAGCAGCTTCACTCCTCTGAACAAGGTCTCTTGCAGGTGCCACCCTGCACATCGGCGAAATCAACAGCAACCCGTAAGCGGGCTTTCTCGGTGGTGGCTCCTACCCTGTGGAACAGCCTGCCTGAGGAGGTCAAGAGAGCCCCCATTTTCCTGGCTTTCAACAAACGATGCAAAACCAAATTATTCAAAAAGACTTTTTACTCAGATGGGAGGGCTATATTGTAGGGAGGGGATCTCAGATGATCTACTAATGAGTTAGGAACCATAAATTTCACCACTATGTTGTATTGGATTCCTGCTAATGCTATGACTTTGTGAATTTGTATCTATTTACCCTGTGGCATTGTTTATGGAAATGTTCTTGATATTGATGGTACTAATCTCACATGACATAATCTGCCTTGAGTCTCAGTGAGAAGGGTGGACTACAAACAAACAAACAAAATATTAACTCTCAGGGTTTGTTACATGTGTCTTATTTTGCTCTGCAGAGGAAAAAAGCAATATAACCTCCGCTTCAGCCTTGAGGAGAAAGAACCATCCACCTTCAGCCACTGATAGCTTCCCCATCAACTCGGAATGACTCAGTCTCCACCTTTTCATCCTCTCAGTTGCACCATGTGGCTGACAATCAAGGTGAATGGGTAAACAAAATCTGGAAGTTGTTTGCTCTGTTGTATGACTCCAGGTCCAGAGATGCACAGCAAGCAGGCCATCTTCTACACACACCATTTTGCTTTTTAAACCCAGGAGGGGTGGAGGTGTAAGGAATGACGAAAACTATTCAGGATGGTGAAAAACAAGGTGGATTGTGAGGAACTTTGGGAGGATCTCTCTAAATTGGATGAGTGGGCAGCAACATGGCAAATGAGGTTCATTGTTGGAAAGTGGAACGGGATGGACACTGGGACAAACAATCCTAACTTTAAATATAGGCTGTTTTTAAAAGGGTTCTGAACTAGGTAAGAGCAAGACTGAAAGAGGTCTTGGGGTTGTAGTGGTTAGCTTGATGAAAATGTCAATTCATTGTGCAACAGCAGTGAAAAAGGCACACTCCAAGGGAATGAGAATAAAACCCTGAGCCATTATGCTAAAGCATCTTTTCCAAACAAGTTTCCATCTAAAATGATATAAAGTAGGAAAAATCTTTCAATTCCCTATAGACTTGAGATTTTTTTTGTAATTTTAAATGGAAGATTAATTTTTGTCACATACTGTGGGTCTGAAAATGAATTTAATATACTGTTTGTTCTTTATTCCAACATACCAGCATGTATCCACCCAGCATCCATTCTGTGAACTTTGTGGAATGAGCTCTGCCTGCTTTCCTTTCATGCTGAAGCCCACTGACACCCCCCCCCCAATTTTTCCATAGTGATCAGTGGAATCTCAGAACAGCGTGGAGGGCAAAGTGAGAGTCTGTAGTGGGAGGGAGGAATATCAGAGGTACTCTTTAGCCCTCTGCAACAAATGAAAATGTTGTTCTGTCAGAGGATACATGCCAACATTCTTGGTAACTTAGGCATGTGTGGAAACATCCCATACCTTTGGGGACCTCATTTGTTCTCCTCCATCTTATCCTCATAATGGTCTGTTTTCTGTGGCAGAGTGTGGGTTTAAACCCAGGGCTTTTTTTTCAGCTGGAACGCGGTGGAACAGAGTTCTGGAACCTCTTGAAAATGGTCACATGGCTGGTGGCCCCGCCCCCCGATCTCCAGACAGAGGGGAGTTTAGATTGCCACCGACCATGTGGCCATTTTCTCTGAGGGCAACCCACTGAGTTCCACCACCTCTTTTCCCAGAAAAAAATCCCTGTTTAAATCTGAGTCTCTCAGATCCTCCTAGTCCAGCACTAACCACTACACTACACTGACACATACACATAAGTCAATGTTTTCTCAGAAAGAAAGAAAGAAAGAAAGAAAGAAAGAAAGAAAGAAAGAAAGAAAGAAAGAAAGAAAGAAAGAAAGAAAGAAAAGCTGTCTATTTAAAGATGCTTTGAATTTCCCAGTGAATGTGGAAGGAGGAGTATGAAACACAGAGTCCCCTCATGAGTTCTTCTGAGAAAGAATTCTCATCCAATCTTCCCCCCTGCTTCACAACATGACCTGCACCTAGAGGAAGGCAATGCAGTGGTGATCTGTGACCCTTTCCTTTGCTAGCTAAACTCTGCAGCTCTGTCCTGTGGAGCCTGGCCTCTTGAAGGACTAGGCCAAGATATTATTGCTATGTACAAAGCTTTGTTTTAGGCAATCCAAAACCAACAAAAGCCCTAAGCACGTTATGTAAAATAGTTTATAGAAACAAAGAAACAAAAAAAAGCTGGAGGATGAATGCATTGAATGAAATGGTTTGAAACAACTGCCATACAAGAGTGGAAAGACTTCTGGTCAAGTCCCAACTTGGCATAACAAAGTGCAGAAACTTTTAAAAACATTGGAAATCGTTGGTGGGAATACATTCCTGTGAGCTAACTTTATTAGGACAGAATCTTTATTAGGACTGTGCCAAAGTGTGAACATTTAGAACTTGAGAAAGAGGTGATCACAACAGTCACAAAGTGATAGAATATTGGAAATGGATGATGTGCAAAAAATTAGGTAACTTTTCTCCTTTCTCTGCCCTCACATGTTCTCTAAACATGTTATCTACATATGAAAAGTTCTGACCTAACAAGGCTGGAAAAGAAACTCCCTTTATGCCTGATAAATCTTAAATGGGCTTATGCAGCTCTGAAATTACTAGTTATGCATTTTACTGGGTTACCCTTTCTTGTCTACTCTGAACCAAACTAGACGGACTCGGGGAGTTGAGTATCCAGAACTTCACACACATTTTTTAAAAACTCAGCTGCTGGGCATGTGCAGCCCCTCCATGCCTGAAAACTGAGTTTCAAAATTACTGGGAGCTCCACACATGCCACTTACTGGGCATATCGGTTTGATCTTCAATTTATCCTACTACTTTGTTTACCCCTTTTTCCATCTAGTAATGATCACAACTCTGGCGAAACGGGGCCTTTCCTCCCACTGGTAGACCCCGCTCTGTCTACCCCTCCCTTTTCACCTCTGGCCGGGCACCTGAAGGGGCTGTCTCCCTTTCCTGTCTCCGGGTCGTTGCTGCCACCACTGTCCCTGTATGGGGTCCTGGTTAGGCGAGACAGTCTCCTAACCTCCCTCCTCTGCTAGTGGGCCCAAGCAGTTGGGGGACTATGTGGAACAGAAGAGCTTTCTTCCTTCATAAATTCCAAAACTCATTTATTTAACTTCTAACTATACACAGGCAAATATACAGTGAACGGAAGGAACAATAAAACAGAAACAGAAACCCCTACTCTATCTCCCTCATGCCCTAATGAGATGTAGTGTAGGGCAGGCCCCATCCTTTGATACCTGGGGTTACACTAGATCTACATCTCCCCTCAGAGCCATCTCTCCCTCCACTCTCCAGCCACCAACTGTCAACTTCCAACCCCCTCCACCAACTGACTCGCTCTCCCTCCAATCACATTCTACTCCAGAACTGGCCCCTCCCCTCTGCAGCCCATAGAAAGTTAACTCCACAAACAAAATGTTGTTTCTCTACAACAACATATGAACTTCTTGTAAGCCCACTGAGATATAACAGACAAAAACAAAGATGAAGAGCAGGATCACTATGGAACACTTCCAAATAGGGTTAACTACAGTTTGAGAGAAAAAATATCTTCTCTCTTAAGAATCTTAATGTGTGGAAATGAGCAACTGAAGCTTTCACAGTATGGAGGTTATCTGGTAAATAACATCCCATTAAGCCCCAATTAATGAGGAAGGTCATTTTTCTTCAGGACGGTTGGCAGCCCCATCTCTAGATATAGCAACTTCACATTGAGTATTATGCTTTTAATAAATACGAAGATGTCACTTTTTCAAGGAAAAGTCTCTTTTCTTGGCTGTGCATATGTTGCTGAGAAATTGTAATTTCTTAGTAACAGCAATATTTCATAGGCATGAAAATGCAATCCCACAGCTAATGCGCAGCTTCAAACACTGAATGCTTTGTGCTGTGTGGTTACTCAAGAAGCACAACCACCTATTGGATAGTACCCATAACTTCAGTAGCGATATGTGACAAAATTGCTCTCCATTCCATGGTCTTTATTGCACAGGAGAATTTTGCCACTTCTGGTCCCATACCTCTTCAGATTTTCTTCCAAATTGTGGATGCTTAATTCCCCCTTCAGATTTCAGTGCAGCGTTTCAAGGGTTCTCTTCTGAAGCGCAGGCAGAAAATTCAAAAGAGAATCCCTGAAACGCCACATTGAAATCTGAAGGGGAAGTGTCCAGAATTTGGAAGAAAACTGGAAGAGGCATGGGTCCAAAAGCAGCAAACATCCCCTGTGCAAAAAAGTCCTAGTTTAGTAACACCCTCCACTATGTTGCTGAAACAAGGAATTGGCTTTGAAGCTAATGTCTGCATTGTTTGAACATGTATTTGTCTAGTTGCATTAGATGTCTGTGCAGATATAAGCACAAGGCCATGTTTGAGTAATAATAGATTGGTATGGCATACTAAATCATTTTGGGTTTTTTCCCCTATGCATTGGCTTTTAAAACTTGAAGAGAAAGGTTTTAATAAAGAGATAAATAAATGTTTGTCTTCCCAGAGGCTCGTGAAATTTAAATAATTTTTACCCATTTTTGGCACTCCACACATTTCACCCCTCCCAAATTCCCAGAGTGTTTTTTCTGGTTTTTTTTTTTTCATTTCAAAGGAAGTTTTTAAAAACACACACAATAAACAGCTGGAAGAAAGCGTGCAGATAGACAAACAGTTCTGGGATTAAGGCACATTGAACTCTGGGCTGCCGTCCAGCATGAGAGACTACAAACAAGATGGGATGGATTTTGAAATGCTCTGAAAAACAGTGATGGCAGGAGAGGGGAAGTGCTTTTTTCTTTCCTGCCTGCTTCTTTCCTCTTTTCCAAAAAACCAGCCACCAGCAACATCTGTATTTACCAGTGTAAAGACCCACCTCTAACTGGAGATCCAGTTTGGTGTAGTGGTTAAGAACGACGGAACTCTAATCTGAAGAACCGGGTTTGATTCCCCACGCCTCTGCGTGAAGCCAGTTGGGTGACCTTGGGTCAGTCGCAGCTTCTCGGAGCTCTCTCAGCCCCACCCACCTCACAGGGTGTTTAGTTGTGGGAATATGTCATTATTATCCCTCCAACAATCACCCTGCGAGGTGGGTAGGGCTGAGAGCACTCTGGAAGAGCTGTATGTCATTATTATCCCTCCAAAAATCACCTTGCAAGGTAGGTGAGGCTGAGAGCGCTCTGGAAGAGCTGTGTCTGACCCAAGCCCCCGTCATTGGGGGGGTGGCTACTAAGGGGGACTGGGACATGGAAAATGGGGGGAGCCTACCTAGTGGAAGCTCCACTGCTGCTGCAGCTACTAATTCAGCATAGCAACAATGGGGAATCCACCAAAATTGTCATGTGGAAGAGGTCATTGGAAGACAATTTCTTTTTCTAATAAAGTTGTAAGCAAATTGTCTTGGTATTTAAATAAGTGGAAGTCAGGCTATTCCTGGCAAGTGAGCTGGCTGGAATGGGTCATAGGAATCCTATCACTTTAGATTTGTTCCATGAACATTGGATTCCCAGTTCAGGTTGCTGGGATCAAACTTTAAAGCCTTATATGGCCTGGGACCAGCATACCTTAAGGACCATCTACTCTTATATGAACATACCTGAGCATTACAGTAATTGGGGGGGGGGGTTGCTTTGTCTGCCTCCATCATCTGAGGCTAGGCAGTGGCAACTTGAGAAAGGGCCTTCTTGGTCGTGACCCCTCAGCTGTGGAATTTCCTCCCCAAGGAGATTCATCTGTCCCCTTCTATCATTTTCTTCTGGAAGTCATTTTATTGGTGATCCCTTATTGACCCTCCTTCCTGTTTGTTTCTTTTTTGCATATATGTATTGCTTTTAAAGTTGATTTTTAATGCCTTTTTAACTGTTTGCCATCTTGAGGCCTCTAACTGATTGGAAAGGTGAGATACAAATGTTTTTTTTAAATAAATTTCAGAGTAAATGAATGCAGCATGCAACATAACAGAGATTTCTGCAACGTCTCATAGGACATGTATGTTGGGCATTGATCTTTCGTAAGCAAATAGGACTGTCTCTATTTTCATCTGTGAAATATTAGAGAACAGGGAGTAGTCAATTGTCCACTATGACATCAGCAGCACAAAGAACACAGGCAGCTGTTTCTGTATAAAAACTCCACAAACAAAAGTAATATAATACCATTTTATTAGGACCAACCAAAGCACCATGGAATAGTAAGCAAGCTTTTGGGTCCCTCAGAACTCTGAACATCTGGCTGGATGTTCTGTTACAAAAGAGAGAGAGAAAGAAAGAGGTTTCAGAACATGATGGAGAAGCTCCTCCTAACCTGCAGCCAACATAGTGTAAAGATTAGAGTGTCAGGCTAGGATCTGGGAGAACCAAGTTCAAATCCCCACTAAGCCATGGAAGCTAGCTGAGTGACCTTGGGCCAGTCCACACTCTCTGCTTAACCTACCTCACAGGGTTGCTGTGGGGATAAAATGTAGGAAAGGAGAATGATATAAGCTGCCTTGGGTCACCAGCGGGAAGAAAGGTGGGGTATAAACAAATAAGTTTGTAGGAATATAGATTTACGGATCTAATCAGATTAAATTATGCCAGATGCAAACCCTGTTTCAAATTTAACCAAAGTCTTCTGAGACAGAAGAACAATAAAATGGTAACTTTCCTCGTAAGAATATGGAAGCCAGCAGTTCATCATGTTTCTCCTCAAAACTAGTTGGAAAACATGGGTCACTTGTAAAGCAAAGATTAGATGAAGTAGAGGATACTTGTATTAAGGATGCTGGAGATTAATTTTAGGTGATACACTAGGAAAAGAGGCAACAGAACTCAAATAATGGATTATTACTTAGTATTTGAAGGGCAGGGAAAACACCTTGGACCCCCCCCCCCGGGGCAAAGAATTCAGCTAGTTTATTACAAAACACAAGAGCCACCGAACCAAATCTATAGTCCTATCTATACCTTAGTTACCCTTAAATCTGGAACATATTGTACCAGCACTTTCTTACTACCTTAACACTAATCTGCCCTGACCTGGATAACCCAGGCAAAGCCAGCTTGGTTAAGAGCAGCAGGACTCTAATCTGGAGAACAGGGTTTGATTCCCCACTCCTCCACTTGTAGCCAGCTGGGTGACCTTGGCTCAGTCACAGCTTCTCGGAGCTCTCTCAGCCCCACCTACCTCACATGATGATTGTTGTGGGGATAATAATAAACATACACACTAAACTGCTATGAGTGGACATTAAGTTGTCCCGAAGGGTGATATATAAAACAAATGTTATTGTTATTGTTATTATAAAGCCAACCTCATCAAATCTTGGAAGCTAAGCAGGACCAGCCTTGGTTAGTGATTGGATGGGAGACCTCCAAAGAAGACCAGGGTTGCAGAGGCAGGCAATGGCAAACCACCTCTGTTAGTCTATTGCCATGAAAACCCCAGTTGGGGGTTCTGCAACCGTAATCCTCTTCCAGCTGCCATACCAAATTTCATTTATGGGTAACTTGGCTGTGTACTCCATTCAAAGTATTCTTAAGAAAAGGGGCAATAACTCACATAGCCCGTACTGCCTCTTTCTGGCTACTTCAAGAACAATGACATTATCTTGATGGAATCCAAGAATGGTGCATACAGAGCATAAAAAAAGCAAGGAAAATAAATTTTGTGTCTTTGTAAATGTTCTAAGAATGACTTACAAAAGAGGAGGAAGCCTGTATATTTTTCAGTCTCCTGCAGCATTTATACCAGAGGTGTTGATTTGGAGATGCAAGCCCACTGTCTCCAGAAAGAAACGTGATGGAAAGTGAAAAATTACTCATTTTCCAGCAACACATAAAAAGTCTGAGATTTCTGGCTTTACATTACATGCAAAAGAATGCCTTCTCCATCCCCTGCCAAGAAGCTGGAATGTAAATAATAGATAGCGGGACAAAGCAAAAGTGCCTGGTCACCTCCAGCCCCTCAGAGGAATTCAGTGCCAAGTGGGAACAGCAGCTAAAGCGATCACAGGGGCAGCCGCAACTTAAGGTTCCACGGCCCTTTGTCCTTGAAAAAGGCACTAACAGTTCAAATATAGTACAATAAGAGCAAGAGTCCAGAAGGCTCTCTGGGTGTGCATGGAAGTCCATTTGGGCTTGGCTGTTTCTCTCTGAGTAATGATATGGAGGGTTTGGCTTTGCCCTAAGGCAGGGGGGAAAGTTGTTTTGGCCCCAAGCCTGGTTTTAATTTTTGGCTTAATGTTAGCATAGGGTCCTTTTAGGAAATTCATTGGAAGATTGTTGCCAATACTACTTAAACCACTCAGCTCTTTGATAAAGGAGGAGATTCATTTGTGATGTTGATAGGCACAGGGGGAACCACAGAGTTAGATGAGTACCTCTAGCAACATCCACACATATGTGAACTCTTCTCATTTACCAAGGAGAGTCTCTATTATTTTTTGTTTCTCTTTCCCACCCCAGCCCCTGTTAACTATTGTCCCACTGTTTGCTTTTGGGAAGGTGCCTTGTTATTGCTTTGCGAGAGTAATTTGCTTTAGCGTCACTTCCTCCTTAAGGTCTCCAGCAATTATTTGAATAGGTGGATGAATGCCTCTCATCTTGAGCGCACCTGCCTGTAAATGCCATATGCACAAACTCTTAAGCATAACGCACAGCCTGCTGTTTCACACACTGCATCTGCTGAGCTACATTTCAAACTGTTGATGCCAGTGCAGGAGAATTATGATTTTCTTGTGTATCTTTAATCACAAGAAATTTCACCCTGTTTGTTTTTAAAAATGCAGGGAGGGTCACTGTAGAGTAAATGAATACAACAGAATATAATAGAGGGAATGGAGCTTGTGAAGTGATCATTGGTTTGATAATAAAGCAGGTACAGGAATGTCACTATTTTCATCTGTGAATGTTAGCAGCTATGTAGTCACTACATAGACCACCATAAATTCACCATAAACACTGGGGATTGTTTTAAATCTTGGGAAGGCTTGGATCAGATGGATTATCGATTCAACTTTTTGCTGTAGTCATTTTGTCTGAGAGCCTAAAAATGAAGGCTGGGTGTGATACATGTGGCATCTTTCCTCCTTGCTGTTCAGGTGGAGTTTGCCACCTTGAGTACCTGCAACAACCAGAAGAGAAGAGAAGAGAAGAGAAGAGAAGAGAAGAGAAGAGAAGAGAAGAGAAGAGAAGAGAAGAGAAGAGAAGAGAAGAGAAGAGAGGGATAGAGCAATTAGAACAAAACTGAAGGTACAACAAGACATGGGTACTAATAAATTAACAGGTCATAAATCACAATTTTTTCCTGAGTGGTAAATCCTGTGTATTATACCTTTCCCAAAGAAGATAACTTCGTTCCTCAGCATGTTTTGGGGGTGAATTTCTCGTGTGGTTTAACTTCTTTATAGATCATGATGGGCCTGTGTTTGAGGGCATATAGCATAACCCAAAGGGCACTTTGGCCCATAGGGGGTGGTGTTCAGTATTATCATGCACAAAAGACCATACCGAAAGTACAAAACCAACAGGTAACTTTATTCTAACCACAAAAAGAATATCAAAAGGCAACCTTGACTGCAACATCTTCAGAATGAAAATCACCTCAGTGATAAAGACTGGATTCTTCCCTCCCTTTTCTAAGGGCCAAGCTACACATGACGAATGACACTTGAATGGCAAGTGTATTTCTCCCTGTTCACTTGCCCTCCACTCAATCCACTTGCCGTTCAAGTGTCATTCATCATGTGTAGTTTGGCCCTCAGAGTGGAGATCAGTTGTAATTCTGAGAGATCTCCAGCCACCGCTTTGAGGTCGGCAACCCTACCAACACATGGAACTGGACTTAAACACAAACCAGAATACACTGCTCTTTTTAATATTGGCATAATATGAGCATTATGGCTGGTCCCCATCAACATATAGGCCACCATGTTCTGTGCCAATTGAAGGGTTTGTGTTAAGGGCAACCTCACAATGTCTTACAGTAATCTACAGGTTACAGAAATAGCAGTAACAATAAATTTGTTTATACTCCACCTTTCTCACTGAGAACCAAGACTGCTTACACAATGTGAGTGAAAATACAATATAATTAACAACTAGAAACGTGGATCTGTGTGCTAGGGTGAGATTTTAGTCGGGAAAACAGTCTCTGGATAAAATGAAGATGACAACAGATACTCCTAGCAACAGCTCCAATATGTTTTTTCACCCACCAGGCCACGTCTATGAGCATCTCATCCAGACTCTTCTCATGATTGGCTCCAGACCGCCAAACCCCATCTAACTTCAATGCTAATTCCATCCGAAACTTCAGTATTCTTAGCCAACACCACCTCCGTTTTGTCTGAATTCCACTCCAGTTTGTTCACCCTCATCCACAGTATTCAAGCATTCATTGTTTACACACTGCAGAGTTACTCACACATGCTTGGTTTCGGTAGCATTGCCAAGTTGTCTCAGAGCTCTGGCCAAACCCTCAGGGTGAACCTGCTGAGAAAGGATTGTCCAGAACTTTGTTCTTAGAGGCGTTTTTGTTTTCAACAATCAGTTCCAGGCAAAAGCCAACAGGTCACGCACTTGGAACTTCTGCTTTGTCATGCCATAAATATATAAACAACCACCAGAAAAACAATGATCAAGCAGCGAATTTGAGCCAAATGCAATGTTGCTAGAAGAATCTCTAACCCGTTTCCCGTTTGTTCACCAGTAATTCACTCTTGTCTGGCTTAAGCTTCAACTTGTTAGACTGTATCAAGTCCTTTACCATCTCCAGATACTGACTGAAGGTCTCCACTGCCCCCCTGGATTTAAATGGAAAGCAGAGAGTTGTGTGTTATAATAACGATGGCATTTCAACTGTCCAGATGACCTTTCCTGCTGGCTTTTCATGTAGATGCTAAAATTCATGGGTGACATGCAGCACCTCATAGGCAGAAGACCAACTGATAGAACAGTAGTCTTTCAGCACTACCGTCTGGAATCTACCTGCCAGATAGGACTGGAGTCAGCATAAAACATGCCCCCCAACCCAGGCCGTTTCCAGACGGCCCCCCGCCTCGCGAAACGTCGCGCGTCGTCGCGCGTCGTCGCGCAGAAAACGCGAAATATCGCGTTTTCTCGCGCGAGTTTTGCGCGACGTCGCGCAAAACTCGCGCGAGAAAACGCGATATTTCGCGTTTTCTGCGCGACGACGCGCGACGACGCGCGACGTTTCGCGAGGCGGGGGGCCGTCTGGAAACGGCCCCAGTCTCACCACCTGGTCCACTATGGTTGATGGTATCAGAAGCAATAAAAGCATGCAAATATATTCTGGACTACAAAACAGAATCAAAATGGTTGTCAAACATACATATTGACCCTTCTATACTTTCCTATGTTGCCATAAGCATCTTTAAGATCAATTTCTTCCAATGGCTCTGCGTTAGTTCATTTGGATAGTTAAACTCCACTTTTCTGTCCAGTGGGGACCCAAAGGGGCGTCTAACCTTGTTCTTCCCTCCATTTTTTCCTCACATCAGTCCTGAGGTAGAATAGTCTGAGAATGACTGACCCAAGGTTGCCCAACAAGCGTACATGGCAGAGTGGGTATTTAAACCCAAGTCTCCCTGGTCTTCATCCAACCCTCCAACCACAGCACTATACTACACTGGTTCAATGTAAGCCGATATGATTCGCAGTCCAGTTCACATTTCAGTTTATTGATTGCTGCTGAACAGGCTGAATTGCTGTTTGTCTTGTTTGCTGCTAAATTGTCCTTAGTTCATTTTACTGATACGGTGCTTGCCGAATGCATTTAATGTGGTTTTATGCTGCCGTTTCTTTTAGCATTTCGTTGATAATGCAATTATTAATTTTATTGGTTTTAATGTACCGTCAGAATTACTTCAGTCTAAGCCCCCTGAAATCAATGCACTTAGAGGGGAGCAACTCCGCATAGGATTATATAGTTAATGTCTTGTTGCAATGTTTTGTTGCAAGCTGTATTAGGCATTTTTATGTATGAATACATGAATACTGTCAGTCTTGCAGATGGTAACTCCTGGAGTTGTATGCCCTTCCCGTTGCACACAGAAAAGACTTCAGCATGAACTGTGGACTACATATGCACGTGCCTACATGAATAGGCCCCATTCAGGCTGCACTCGCTCCTGGGTGTTTGCATGCATCAATCCCAGACCACCAAAGCACTATACTTGGCAGAGAAGGTGTGTAAGCCCAATGCTTGCTCCCAGGGGGCCTTGTCACATGTAGAAACTACATGTGGGGCCAGTGTAAACTCTATTGGCACTGACTTCACTTTCACTTCCCTGTTTCTAAAATCAAATTAGTCATATGAGGCTATTTGGAATGGAGAAGATGAGCTGGGTGTAATTTCCCCTCTCCGCAACTCTTATACATACTGGAGCATTTCTTAGGGTCTGGATCTAGCAACCTTTTTTTCTCTAGGATCCTAATTCAAGAAGCCCATATTTCCGAAGGATATTTCTGTTTGGAATCAAAGTTCAACAGATGTTTTGTAGTATCTAAATATAAAAACGTTCTAAATTACAGGAATCAGCATGTTTCAACATTAGCATTTAACATTGGGGCAGAAGTGATTTGACAAGATCAACTATCCAGGAAAAAAATATTTGTACACCATAAGAAGTTCATTTACACTGTGACCTGTTTGTTTGCCAAACCTAACATCTGTGCTGTTTATCATTTGTCCAATATAAGCAGACCTAAAGACCAGGATTGAAGGGCAAAGATGGAATTCAATATTTGATTGTAAGAGCTCATTCACAGATATTCCTGTTCATCATTGACAGGCATTCTTTCCATTTCTGTATACAAGAGAAAACATATTGTATCATCTGGTAAAACATGGTCTAACAACAGCTGTCACCTTTCCTTGGCAGGGCTCTTATACTGTCAATAGCTGTACGGCAGGCACATGTTCAATGGGTGCAACTTTTTCTAGCATGGAGATGCAACGATGGGGGATTTCACCAACGGAATTTCTGCAAGTCATACCACTTTTAAGGCACAAGAGGCCATCCAGGATTAAAGAGGACAGCCCTACGTGTGGAAGAGAAAATCCATAATGGAGTCAACATCCGGAGGATCCATCTGTGACTTGGCAGAACATTTTCCCATGTAAATTCGCATGGGGGAATTTTTAAAAAGTTCACATCTGCAAAGATAAGGAACATCTGAATCAGCCCTCAGTCTCCATCAAGGGAGGTATTCTCTGAACAAAGCACAAAATCTTAATGGGAACTGCAAATGCTGTGCTGGAGCTGTTCCTTGTTCCTGCTGCTCAGCAAAGATGAGAGACTGGTGTAGCCATCAGCATGCTGAGATGACAGTTAATAATAACCAACACTTTGAATTGGTCTGGAGGCAACTTGGTAGAAAACATGTATATCGTTGGAGGTCAGACCATGTACGCCTCATTGCAAATGTCCTCCAGTCCAAATTTCAGCTCCTATTTCTTCAGAAGGCTTCCCCCCTTTTAATTAATAATGATTGTTTTTCTACTTGCCTAGGGACATCTGCAAACATGCAGATATGTATGTACAGATTGCCATTTCTCACTGCACTCCTGACGATGCTTTCAACTAGGAAATTCACTGTTACAGGCAAAAAGTTGGAGGCTTTTAAGAATTTGGGGGTGGGGGATAAATAATTGGCAATTTTCATCCTGACACAAATCTCCTTGTTCAAGATATTTACAAGTTTAAGCAGGGCAATTTCCTCACCCTTCTCGCTTGCCTCCTCCCTAGTTGCCCTCAATATTCTGCACTTTCTAGAGTGGCAGTGAACGTGCCCAGCTCGCTCGGCCCTCAGTCTACAGTGGGGTGAGGAGACTCAATATTTTTCTGTAAAGTATGCAGAAGCCTCCTACATAAGCCACCCACTTTACTATAGATACCGTGAAATAAAACAACGGAGGTCATTTATCGGACACATAATTTGCAGACAACTTTACTTTGCTTATTTTGTATCGTCCTCACAAAATATGCTTGTGACGTTGCTCTGTGATGAAAGAGACAGCAACTTGCTGTGTATCGAAGGCAAGATTTGTATCCAGACCAGCTGTCCAGCCACATTGAGCCACTCTGGTTGCAAACATGCAGCTGCAAGCGTGTGAGGATGAGCTTTTTCAGCCTGCAGCTTCTTGGAGAACCTCAACTGTCTGCCTTGAGCAGTCGGCCTTGGCCCTGTTTGTTGCTTTACTTTGCTTTCTTACTCTTCCTTCACTTCTGGTTCTAATCAAAGCTGACAACCACTTTGCTTGAGCCACATGAAAAGTTCCATACCCCCCTCCCCTCCTTTCAAGAGACCGAGTTGCATGTGATGTGGGGAAGGAAGCATCTCTATGCAAAAGCGATGTGCTCGTTCCACCCCAT